>NC_058083.1:241974276-243211013 GCF_014858855.1 Bufo gargarizans | reverse complement strand
AGTCAGAGAACGCTGGACTCATCTCTCAAGCATGGAGGAGACAGGACTCATCTAAGGTTCATTTACAGATCTATAAAATAGTTTTTTTTCGACACAATAAAAGTACACAGAGCTATGGTGACTGGGTATTGCGGATGTGCTAGCGGCCCATGTCCTCCACTCTATACCGACAATCCAGGTGCCAGGTTGCCTTTAACGATGTGGACAGAGGAATCTGGAAAAGAACAAACGGCAAGGTGGCTCTATACCAATACACTTTATTAAATAGCTCCGTGGCCATGTTAAATTGTTAATTACATGAAATTACTAAAGTATTCAGATCCAAGTGCTGATTTGAAAAAGTACATTTAGGCCATAGACACAATAGACAGGAGAGGACCTCAGTGACTTATGAGGGAGAGATTTCTAGGCATGCTCTATGACCTGTGTAGAGGTCAGGAGAGAGTCGATCTGTCATTCTTACCCTACCTGTGATCACCAGATGACTGCTGTAAGCTACCGCAGACACAAAGAAGCGGCACATATTAGGCTTTGTGGCTAGTGCAAAAAATTTATGGACTAGTGATGAGCTAAGAGTGCTTTGGATCCTATATCTGGATTCTCCTCGCTCAAAACTTAGTTTTAATGCTATACGGCCTCCGATGAGGTGCAGTTAGTTATTGCCACAGTATATTTTAATGCTGTATGGAGACAGTTCTCTGTACAGCATTAAACAGAAGCTTTAAACGAAGTGACTTCAGATCTAGGGTCCGAAGCTCACTTCACTCATGCCTACTGTGGACAATTTAAAAGAACAACAAAAATTCTTTAAAAAATGTATAACATAAAATCTTGATTTTTTAAATGATGACCCATTCCCTTTTAGTAGCTCTTTCAGACACACACACCTATGGGAATGGCTTAGGTAGGGTGCTTATTCTCCTTAGGCCTCATGCACACGACCGTTGTGTCTCGGATCCACAAAACACGGAGAAGATATAACTGCCTATTCTTGTCCGCTAAACGAGGAGAAGAATAGGCCAGGATTTATATATAAATGTCTGCATCTTTTGTGGCCCCATTGAAGGGAATGAGTCCGCATCTGAGCCACCAAAACTGCGGCTTGGATACGGACCAAAACAACGGCCGTGTGCATGAGGCCTTAAAGAGACCAGTCCTGTATGGAGACTTGCTGGCAATGATCCATGGCAAACAAATATGCAAAGAGGTATCTCCCAAGAAAGTGAACTATCTTGGCAGTACCACCTATTGGGAGTGACTCCCTATGAGTCAAGATCTCACTTTCCAGCAAGCCTTGGGATTGGACAAGGGAATATAGTCAAGCCAGATACCCATCCGTAGACTGCTTTTTCGAGGTGCTTGCCCCTCGTCAGTACAGAATATGATTCTGGTTGGCTCAGTGCGATGCCTTGGTTCTTTCTTGGGAGATACCTCTTTGCATAAGCTATGGGGAAAAAAGGCCAGAAAAAAACAAAACATAAAGCGCTTAAAACTACATGGGAAAAAAACATTTAAAAAAAGGCCATGAAAAAGACTTTAGACCATTGTATAACTGAACAGAAAACTGTGCCAAAGCTGACGGGAGTGCGCCAGATTCAGGTCACTAGGAAATATGCATGCGAGGGCCATGGATTACAAATGCTGGAGCAGATTTATCAGTGTGAATACACTCAAATGGGAAGGGAAGAAAAAATGGTGTTCAGCACAAGCAGTGTATTTTTGAAGTATGTTAATTCCTGCTGTGTTTTCGGACGCCTACTCCGGGGAGTAAAATGGTCTTCAGTCTGCCACTTATTTGTCGATTTTTTTTTTTTTTTTTTTTTTTTTTTTTTTTTTTTTTTTTTTTTTTTTTTTTTTTAATTTTGTAATTTTTTTTTTAAATTTTTTTTTATTTATTTTTTCGTTCACAGATGATGCATTTTTTTTTTTTTTTTTTTTTGTGAATGAGTTCCCCAGGTTCTCTCTGCAGCCATGGCACAGGCATCAGAGCAGCCTCTATAGAAAAACTGCTGAGCGGTTCATATTCTCTGCAGCCCTCATTGTTGGATTGCTCTTGTCTGTAAAGATACTGGTAATTACATATTAAGAAATTGCTAGTTCTGCACTTCAGATATAATCACTGAAGTGGCTTCAAACTGGGTTAAGCATCATATGGCGTTTAGTAAATGTTCTCTTGCCTCACTGTGATTAACTAGAATTAGAAATTGCAGCTCGGTTAAATTTCCCCCCGATTTTTTTAAATCTTTCTTTGACCTTTTCTGTAAAGACAATCCAGATGTTTGACAGGATGTGTTATCCTAAATTTAGTATCTTTTCCATCAGAGCATCAGCCAAAGCTGGGAGATGCAGGCAGCCAAAACGACGCTTCAGTCAGCAAAGTATTTTATAATATTACTGGGTACAGGTTTACCTTATGCTTTTACACCCATTAGAAACGCTGTGTGGGGGCCTCAGCTATCTCATTTTTAATAGTAGTGATTCCTCTATGTAATTTGTAAAAGTCTGTGTCAACACTAGCATCCCTTAACTGTACAGGTAAGGGGACCTTACCTTAGGCTCTGTTCACACTGGTGGTTTCCCTTTTTGTTTCTTTGCTTCTTAAAGGGGTTTTCCAGGAATTTAAGAAAATGAAAATACTGAAATGTTATTTTATTATAAATACAAACCCAAATACCTTTCATTAGTTATAATGGCTCATTATGTCTACAGAGCAATCATTAGGAGAAATCAAATGGCTGCTGTCCTCACACAGCAGGGCAAGTTACTTCACAGCACTTGAGCTAAAGAGCTGCCTCCTCTCTGCTTGTCAGGGATTAAGATCCTGAATACAGCTGAATTTCTATAAGAATGGTGTTCATGAGGAGACATGAAGTACACAGGAAGGACAGAACAGACTGTGGTAATGGAGACTGCATACAAGTGCTGCTGCTCATTATCCACATCCCCACCATCCTCTCTGTACTTCATGTCTCCTCATAAACTAAATTCCCCAGTGGCCATTTTATTTCTTCTGATTGCGCCCTAGAAAAAAACTAACCATTATCACGAATGAAAGTTATTTGGAAATATATAATAAAGTAATATTTAAGTATTTTCATTTTCTTAATTCCCAGAGAACCCATTTAATGGCACAACCTGCATGGACTCATCATTATTTTAAGCCAGAAAAGTACAAAAAATTGTGTGACGCTAGTCTGATGGAAGCCGGACGTTTTGGTCCATAGGGATCTTCTTTAGCAGCTTGGAATTTCTGTGGTCAGAGATAAAAAGCATATCCCTTTATCTCTGACCACAGAAACTCCAAGCCGCATTTAATTTCCTATAAACTTGAGCCTCTTATTGTGAAAATCACTAGTTAAAATTACCTTTTTAAATTGAAAAAAAAAAAAAAATTCAGTGTGCCACATATTAATACTATTGTTGGATGACCTTCAGGACTTTGCTGGCACCGGAAGGAGTAAAACAGTGTGCAGTACTCCATTCTCTAATAAAATAGCCTGATGGGCCACATTACAAGGCTGTGGGATTCATTAGGATTCAGTAATGACTTTCATGGCTGTGTTCTGAACAGAAGCAATGATGCTAGTGTGAACAGAGGCTAAAGATAAAAGGAGTTTATATTTTACAGACTTCACAGAGATCTCAGGAGGATGGGTTAGAGTGCTGACATGTTTAGGTTTTTCTGCAGGTTTTTTATTTTTTAAACATAATTCATGTAGTTTTTACAATCATATTTTGTGTGCCATTTTAGTCACAAAACATTTAGATTCCCCCCCCCCCCCCGTTTTTTTTTTTTTCTTCCAGAGCACAATGTAATTTGAAAAAAATAAGGGACCAACAAACTCTACTCAATAGTCCTAAAATGTCACATAAAATACAGTGCTTGGTTATAAAAAAAATCTACAGAAAAATGTTTTTGACGACTTTTTTTTTTTTTTTTGTCTTGCGTTCCATTTTTTGCTTTCCGTATAGGGAACCATTCGTTTCAATGGGTCTGCAAAAAACTGGAATGTACTCCGTATGCATTCCTTTTCTATATTGTATCCCTTTCAAAGATAGAACAGGTACTAGTGTCTTAAATCACGTTCCGTGGCTCCATTTAAGTCAATGGGGTTCCGTATCTGTTCCGTTTTTGAAAATTTTATGCCCAGCCCAATTTTTCTACATAATTACTGTATATGCCATTCTTCTGTTTTCGATCTGCAAAATACAGAAACACTACTTAAACAAAAAACAAAGCAAAACACTAAAAAAAGCCATACGGTCATGTGCAAGTGTCTTAATACTGTGCCGCAAAGATTACACAAATCTCTTGTCCACAGTTTTTTCTTAAAGAGGACCTTTCACTAGTATACAAACTAAAAACTAACTCTATCTGTGGGCAGAGCGGCGCCCAGGGGTCCCCCTGCACTTACTAGTATGTCTGGGCGCCGCTCCGTTCGCCCGGTATAGGCTCCGGTGTCTCAGCTCCGTCTGTTGTACTGGACTGATTTTTTTTTTTTTTGTAGGAGGCGTGTCCCTTGCTGCAGCGCTGGCCAATCGCAGCGCACAGCTCATAGCCAGGCTCTGCCCACAGATAGTTAGTTAGTTTTTAGTTTGTAAACTAGTGAAAGGTCCTCTTTAAGTGTGGAAATTGTCCTGCTGTATGGATTCTGAAATCTTCAGCATGTCCATTGTTGCAGTTTTTTTTTGTGTGGATTTTACCCTTTTGTGTGGATTTTACACTAAATAGTGTTGAATTTTTTCCTGCATCTGTTTTTATTCCGGATATGAAATGCAGGACACACACTTTTTTTTTTTTTTGTCTTTGTCTTTGTCTTGCAGCATGCTGTAGCTTTTGGCGTTTTTCCAGGCATTGTGACAACACCTTCTCTATAGGGGGGAAAAAGGCAATGAAGGAAATGCTAGTGGTAAAAGACCTTGGTTCAGAGTACCAGTCCTAGAGATGGGGTATCTAGACCTGCGGTGCCGCCATGGACGCTTTTCTTTACCTCTGTACAAACTATTGGTTGGCTTACTTTCGGACAGATCTTTACACAAGAATTATGCCTCTTCTTGGACCCCACCCCTTTCTGCAAAGACTTGTATGTTTGGCGCCCTAAAGCATGTTTCCGAGATCAGCTAAATACTAGTTAGGAGAATTACGAAGCAGAAAATATAAAGCGTGTCCACTGTGAAGAAGCTGGTCATGTAATTGTACGCGGTAGAAGCGACCTCTCTGCATTATCAGCTGTCGGGCCGGGCAGCGGCTGCCTGCAGTATGCTTTGATAGGACGTCTGTGAGTTAAACCCCACGTTCAAAACTTCAACCTGAAATATTCAGCTAGCATAGATATTGATGTTATTAGTAGCGCTTGTCCATAAGCCTGCTTTAGTTCAGGATTAGTTTCTTTTTTTAAGAGGATTTGTCGTGGGCGCACTACATGGAGCTCCTGTTCCTACCATTGATACCGGCCTATGACCACATTTTATGGGCCGTGTTGCAAGTCGGTGCCATAACTGTTCGCATGGAATTTGTTGTGGCTTCTCCATGCATATCTGGCATAGAGAAGATCTGCTGTAATCCACACTGCACATGAATGGGGGTTTCCAAACCCTTATTTAATGCAGATTTTAGAGCTTGCTACTGGCATTCAGATTCGCTGTGTTCTGCTGGGGGAAGGTGGTACGTTTTATTCCTGCAGATCTCAACTTTGGCATTTTTAAAAGGGTGATACACTGTATGTGTATTTAGCGGATTTCATTATGGATTTGTTACGGATTTTTCCGTCCTGTGTCAGCATAGCCTAACAGGCTGAAATACATGCAGTATAATACTTTGGGGATGTTGGAAGCCTAGAGTTTTTATTTTCCGGCATAGAGTTCTGTCCTGGGGGCTCTATACTGGAAAAGAACTGATCAGTTTTATCCCCATGCATTCGGAATGGAGAGCAATCCGTTCAGGATGTCTTCAGTTCAGTCTTTTTGACCAGGACAAAGATAAAACCGCAGCATGCAAGGGTTTTATCTCCGGCCATAAAAACAGAAGAATTGCCTAAATGCCGGCAAAACGGATCCAGCATTGCGGTCTGCGCATGGTCAGACCGCAAAACATGTGAGAAATAAATTCCGGATGACACTGGAGAGACGGATCTGGCATTTCAATGCATTTGTCATACGGATCCTGATCCGTCTGACAAATGCCATCAGTTGGCATACATTTTGACGGATCCGGCAGGCAGTTCCGTCGCCGGAACTGCCTGCCGGAATCCTCTGCCGCAAGTGTGAAAGTAGCCTAAGGCTGGGTTCACACCTGAGCGTTTTACAGCGCGTTCCTACGCGCTGTAAAACGCTCAACAAGGAGAAACCAATGATTCCCTATGGGAATGGTTCACACTTGGGCGTTTTACAGCGCGTACGATCGCGCTGTAAAACGCCCGACGCTCCAAAAAGTACATGAGCGACTTTTGGGGCGTTTGTGGCCATAGGACACTGTAGTGAATCACACAAACGCGCGTCAAACGCGCGTTTACTATTACAAAAACGCGCATAAAAATGCGCGTAAAACGCGCGTTTGCGCAACGCTCAAGTGTGAACCCAGCCTAAGAAGTTCCTTCACAATAGGTCTACAGTATGTTATTTATTTTTAATGACACACATGCTTTGCACAATTTCCATCCACCCTTTACCAGTATATGTAGTTTCTACATGCCGCTCTGCCCGTGCATGCCAACGAAGGCAAAGTTCTCTGCCTGCATATTTCTCATTTTCAGTGTTGTGTATGTGGTCCTGTTGTGACAACATTGGTCATGTCCTCTGCGTGTCCTTGAATAACTCTCATGCTTAGAAAGTAGAGTGGAAATTTCTCTTCTGAACCTCTCGGTTTATGTCTGCATTACATCCAGGATTCGGCGTGAAATGACATTGCTGTATGTCACACATGCTTCTGCATTTTGTCAGGTCAATATTTTTTGGCCAGGAGCCAGCTCCCATTGTGATCAAAGTTCACTCTCTTGGCGTACGGTTCCCATGCTGATTCGACCTGAAATAATCTGAGACGTGTAATGTGTTCTTCTCTGAACTGCATAATCTACCTAACAACTTAATCTTTGTGTTCACACTGAGAAATGTAACAGGATTATTTGTCTAGGCGAAAAGTTCTCTTTGCGCTCAGATGGCGTGCCATTTATAAAATGACCTGCTTTGCAGAAATATACTAAAGGTAAAAAAGTATAGCAAGTACGACGACAATTGCATGCAAAATGGCTATGATCTGTGTTTTTTATTTTGTTTTGTTTTGTTTTTAGTCATGCTTGTGACCATATTCTGGGGAATTTTGTATTTGACATATTTATGAAATATTTGCATCAAAAGGGTTGAAAGGAAAGCGTCATGGTCTGCATTCTCTATTTTCGGCTTCAGAATGGCTTTGGCACCTAGTTTGACAACTTTATCTATGTTCCTCACTCGTTTTTGTTGCAAACAATACCAGCCCTTAAACTTGGAAACGGTTTAATATGAATTGTGGTGTAAATTGTCACATTTTCCAGGTCCTGTGCGCCACAGTTACAATTCCATCTGAGACGAGAACTGTCCTACAACTCAGCAGGACTTTGTACAATCAGCTGAGGTCCCTTTACAGCACGGATGCCCAACCTGCGGCCCTCTAGCTGTTGCAGAACTACAACTTCCAGCATGCCCTAATAGATGTAGGCTGTTCAGGCATGCTGGGAGTTGTAGTTTTGCAATAGCTGGTGTGCCGCAGGTTGGGTATCCCTGCTTTATAGTCTTTATGAAAGTATTATCTCCTAGGAGAATCGTGAACTGTCTGATGGATCATACCACTAGCGTTCTTGGGTATGACGATGGTCATAAAGAAGTATAATAGGCCCCATAAATCAGGCTCTGTACAAATAAGAGGTTGTACATGACCGTAATACAGCCATATGTATTCTGCCTTAGTGCGGCCATACACATTCATTAGCTGTTGGCTGAATGATAATTATCCATTATTTTTTTTACAACTCCAACCGAACATGTGTTTGTATAAATGGGGGGAGGGGAAAATGCCTCTGCCGTACCCTTCCGACAGCAGCTTATCTACCTGGAGAACAAAAGGGTCAGGCGAAGATATTCACTTTGCCTGATCCCCTCCCGCCCCGTTGGCCAAACCCGCTGTTCTTGGTAGGTTTGGCTGTTAATAAACAGTTTGTGGTGCCTTAGACCTGCATTGGTGCACAAGGCCCAGTCGGTCACAAATCTGCCTGAGGGCTTATGCACACGGCTGTAAGTGTTTTGCAGTCCACAAATCGCAGATCCCGACTGAGTGCGTGCGACCATTTATTCTTTAACTTCTGTACAAATGTCCTGTCTTTGTCTGCAAAACGGACAAGAGTCGGACATGTTCTATCTTTTTAGTGGTGCCATGGATCAGCCTTATGGATGCAATAGCACATGGTGTACTGTCTGCATCTTTTTGTGGCTACATTGAAAGGAATGGGTCCACTTCTGATCTGCAAAAAAATTGCATGCTGTCCTAACATACGGTTGTGTGTATGAGCCCTAAAGATGAGGTGCCTTTAACTTGGAAATATGTACATTTCAGTGTTTTGCAGGCAGTTTTTCCGTTTTTAGTAGTGGTTCTGTTTTTCCGTATGGCGTATACAGTAATTACATAGATAAAATTGGGCTGGGCATAAAATTTCCAATAGATGGTTCGCAAAAACGGAACGGATACGGAAGACACACGGAATACATTCTTTTTTTTGCAGACCCATTGACGTGAATGGAGCCACGGAATGTGATTTGCGGGCAATAATAGGACATGTTCTAGTTTGGAGACACTTCAGTTTTTGTTTTTTGCTGACCCATTGAAATGAATGGTTCAGTATAAGTAACGCATACTGAACTAAAGCGGCCAGTATACTGAACGCAGAAAAACAGTTGTGTGCATGAGCCCTTATACTATTGACTGCTTTGCCTTGGAAGGCGATTTTTGTTAATCATACTCCAGCATTAAATCTTCTTGACTGATGGCTTTTTCTCCCCCTTTCAGCCATGCTTAGACTTTAAAATGAGCAGAGTAATTGCCTCGTACAGAGCGGGAGACCATGGAAGTTTTACTTCTGCTTGAAGCGGTCTAGTTGCAAAATGTTGAATATAAATCTCTTCCTGTCATTAATTGTTCTATAGGGTGTGGCTGAAAGGCTGGGGAAGTAATGGAAATACTTAAGTATATGTACTCTGGAATTGTGTCCTTCCTCTTTTTTGTTTTTAGAAACTGATCAACCTTGAGCACTTTGAAGGTTATGACTTGTACCATAGCAACTGAGCGTTCAGCCGCACATAATGTACGTAACCATTGCCTCACATTGAGGAGCCCGTGTTTTATTTTCCTTCCATCTGATAGTTAACTTTTTCCTCTTGTCTTCTTATTGCCGTGCCAAGTGTGCCTTGGACCTTAACTTCTCAGAAAGTGATAAAACAGGTTTGAACGAGTAGTTGAGATCTGCCTACCGGTGTTGGTAAGCTGCGCAGTCCCATGCTGGTGGTATTTCGGGTTGGAGCACTGTTCCACTGAACACACAGGTTTTGAGTTTGTTTCTCAGTGTGGTCAAGGAAAGTGTTCGGCGTGTTCAACTAAAGTCTCAGAATTTTATTTTTAGATGTAATTTCAATAAAAATACTGATTTGTACAATTGCTTTAAGGCCTCTTTCACACTACAGTATGTTGAATTCAGTGTTTTGCGTTCCGTTTTTCACGGATCCGTTGTTCCGTTTTTTGCTTCCGTTGTGGTTCCGTTTCCGTTCCGTTGTTCCGTTCCGTTTTTCCGTATGGCATATACAGTATACAGTAATTACATAGAAAAAATTGGGCTGGGCATAACATTTTCAATAGATGGTTCCGCAAAAAACGGAACGGATACGGAAGACATACGGATGCATTTCCGTATGTGTTCCGTTTTTTTTGCGGACCCATTGACTTGAATGGAGCCACGGACCGTGATTTGCGGCCAAATATAGGACATGTTCTATCTTTTCAACGGAACGGAAAAACGGAAATACGGAAACGGAATGCATACGGAACACATTCCGTTTTTTTGCGGAACCATTGAAATGAATGGTTCCGTATACGGACCGTATACGGAACGCAAAAAACGGACCGCAAAACGGAAAAAAAAAACCGGTAGTGTGAAAGAGGCCTAAGACAGATGGTATTTCCATCCGGGTGCTTTTAGAATGGACGGCACCCAGACTGAACGCCGAAATTGAGCTATTTTCTGCAATCGGGCCATGTCAAGAAAATCAAAGCATGTATCATTATGCTCAAAGTTTCCCAAATAACTCAATCACTCAAGTGAATGGGTGTGTGTGTGTGTGTGAAAAAAGGCCATACACTACACTCCATCTGTGTGCGGCCCTTTAAAAACTCGTGTCTGTGTTCACAATCCAGAACAGGGACTAGTTTCCTGTTGTCTGGCAGAAAGGGGCCTAAAGGTGGCCATATACATACGAGCAAAGTCTGCAAATTTTGATGAGACCTATTAACTTATGTGCAGTGGCCTCCCAACTCTCCCATGACCAATTATATTGGTGGAAGGAACATCGGACATGTTCAATTTCAGCATGCCCAATCCTTCATTATCACTGGAGAGAAGTCACAGAGGTCTCTGGTAGCAGTTTTCTCCGCTCTCCCTGTTCTAAACATATGTATAGGGGGGAGGGTTGAAGGAAAAGCGTTCCGCTAATGATGGTGTATTGGCACTTTTAAGCTGTGTTCACATGATTGAATTCTGTTGCAGAAGACGTCCATTTTACAGTAGCTTTCCATTGACTTGAATGGGGGAAATGGCCATCATGTGCACATAGTGGTGGAAAAAAACACTACAAAATTGAGATCCACTTCTGAAGTGGCATGTTACTTTAGTGGTTTTTGAATTGAAGTCAAGGGAAAGCAGACATTTTTAGCAGTTTCTGCCACCAAAAAAAACTTGAATTATCCCAACTAGGCCTAGAAATAGAAAAACAATGGCAAAATAGTTAAAAACAAAAAACTCTTCCACACTCTTCTAAAACATCCGTGGGAAAAAAAAAAAAAAAAAAAGTCTGCCACCCACTAATCTGCTACAATTTTTATTTTATTTTTTCCTCTGCAGATTTTGCCATGTGAACCTAGTCTTCTAGCTAGGTTTTCCACTTTTTTTTCTTCTGACTGATCTATCTTTTGGATAGGTCATCAGCATCTGATCAGCAGGAGTCTGACACCCAGGACTCCTGCCGCTCAGCTGTTTGAGAAGGCAGTAGTGCTGAGGCCAGTGTCACTAGTGAATGGAGTCGCCTATGGTCATAACGTCATTGGCCTCTGGGACGCAACGGGACGGCGCTGGCGCCATTGCAAGTTCTACTGCCTTCTCAAACAGCTGATCGGCAGGTTCCCGGGTGTCCGACCACCAACAATAAGGTTCTGATGATCTATCCAAAGGATACATCATCTGTCAGAAAAAGGCCCACAAAAGAGTACCTATATCCCTTTCAAGTGTTTTTAATTTTTAATTTTATTTAGTTTCAATTTATTTTTTATTCCAGATTTAAAAGGGTTTTATGCTACAAATGTAAATTTTCTTCTTTCCCTTTTTTTTTTATAAATACCTGTGCTTATCTGGAGGCAATTCCCTTTCTGTGAGTGTGCAGAGGTCCATCAGTCAAGCATCTGCTTCCCTCAGGATGTGTTGCAGTTACTTCTTGTTAACCCCTTTCTCCCCTTTCATGGACAATTTAAAATGGGCTAAGAGCAGTATCTCCAGAACAGTGCTAGAATCTATTTACTGTATATACTGTACTTGCTCACATTACTATAGAGATTACATCTTTACGTAAAAGAGGTGAAACCATTATCTGTAACATACAATACGTGGAAACCATGTGGTACAAGTGTCCAATCTTCATCTAGCTACATGGATTTGAAATGATCGGTAGCATTCTTAGTGTGTAGAGAGACAGAAAAGTTATGTCCACCTTTGAACACCATTTTATTCTACTTTTTAGTTAGATTGTATCTCTACATACATTGACATTAAAGGGAGTCTTTCACCTATACTGACCGTTATAGAACACTAACACCATTATCAGCATTATAGTCCCCATATGTGAATGCTACTTACTGTTTAGCTGGCCGTCGCTTATTTTCTTCAAAATACACTTTGATTCAATATGCAAATTAGGTCTGAAAGTGCCCAGGGGTGGCGTTCAAGCGGACGGTGCCCAGGTCCCTCGTCGTTATTCATCTGAAACCCCTCCCATTTCACCCCTCTGGCCCGTCCTAGGTTCTTCTGATAACCTCCTCCCTTCAGTGTGAAATGCCACGCCTGTGCTGTGCATCAGAGTCGCTGCACCTGCGCACAGCATTTCCCATTATGGGTATTGGTATCCGAGCGTTTATCGCACATGCGCCGGCCCCAACATCCCAATCTAGCCGGCGGACGTAGCATTCACATATGGGAACTATAATGCTGATAATGGTGTTGGTGTTCTATAACGGTCAGTATAGGTGAAAGACTCCCTTTAGAGCAGAGCTGCATTTTTCATCCTGCTGGACGTCATTGAGGGACGTAATCTAAAATGGTGTTCAAAAGTGAGCATGCCCTTTAATAGTAATGGCAAGTTAGTAACTAAAAATTACTCGTTCATGCAAGTGCCCAAGGGACAAGGCTCTTCTGTTCCCAAGGTTGTGTGGCACGGAGCCCTACATCTGGAAATCCTGGCCTTGTCCTCTGTTTCTTCAGGGTGATAAGTTATAGCAGTATGCCATCCTATATATAGCAGTGACTACATTTCCATACTGAATTAAGCTCTAGTTTTGCTGTTGAAAATGTTTTGGAATGGTCTAGATGTGTAGCACATCTGCATATACTTCTGTTACTCTGTAACCTCAATCAATGAATTACTCGGTTATGAAATGTGAGTTTGCTTAGTGCAGCCGTAACTGTATTACTTGTTAATGTTTTACCTGGACAGGAACATTTCTTAGAGTCTTTGTGTAACGGTTGACAAGCTCTATAAGTTGCATAGCAGATGTGTCAAAGCTTGAGCTCTCCTTATACTCATATACATACTGTATCTATGCTTCCATTGCTCCTTTTCCTCCCTGGGAACTTAAAACTAAGGCTATGTTTACGCTATTATTTTTATTCGTTTTTGCTACGGATTTTGCATTAAAAATGCTTGCAAATCCTCTGATTTCATCTAAAAAAATCACAACAGCTGATCGGTGGGGGTGTCAGACCTCTGCTGATCAGATATTGATACCTATCTTGAGGATAGTTCATCAGTATAAAGACCCTACAGAACCTCTTTAACTGTAACTAAAGTTTTGTTGAAAGCTCTTAGTGTTCATTTTTTAAAATGAGTTTTAGGGTACTTTCACGCTTGCGGCAAAGGATTCCGGCAAGCAGTTATGTCTCCGGAACTGCCTGTCGGATCCGTCAAAACGCATGCAAACTGATGGCATTTGTAATCCTGATCCGTATGACAAATGCATTGAAATGCTCAGTCTCTCCGGTGTGTGTGATCCGGCATTTTTTTCCCCACATTTCCCCACAAGTGTTCCGGAATTTTGGACAGAGATAAATCCGTAGCATGCTGCAGTATTATCTCATCCTCAAAAGTCAAAAAGACTGAACTGAAGACCTCCTGATGCATCTTGAGCGGATTGCTCTCCATTCAGAATGCATGGGGATAAAACTGATCAGTTCTTTTCCGGTATAGAGCCCCTAGGACGGAACTCAATGCCGGAAAAGAAAAACGCTAGTGTGAAAGTACCCAAAGATTGGTGGTATCAATATTCCTTGGCTTTCTCATGTAAGCGTTTGAATATTGCTTGCGCAGCTGTATATAATGAGAAGGATTTGACGTGTAAAAGCATACCTGTCGTTTCTGGCATGTGCTGAACACATTGAATGCTGCTGCTGGGAACCACAATGTGAGCTCCTCTTTGGGCCTGCAAGTCATTTTTTGTATTTTTTTTTTTCCTCGGCACATTCATTAGATGCTATGAAATGTCTAGTATTTGCTCTGTTAAATAGTCGATGAAGTTTTATACTGATGCCAAGTGTGAGGAATGTCTGGAATGTAGGGTTGCTCAGCTTTGATAAAGTTTGCTTTGTTCTTCTCATGACTTGATCCATAGACTATTTGATTTCTCGTTGCTCTTTAATGTATTTGCCAGTATGACCTTGTCTACAATTTTTATGGATTCCAATTTTGCCATGAGTAAAGATCTTTTCTCTTGGTATTCTGTAAACGGTCTATATCGGAGGATTGTAAGTAGTAAAAACCACCATATTGTCTGTCGAACCTTCAATTTTTGGTGGAACTGATTAACAGTATAACCTGTATGTAGACCTCCTGACTCTGCCCTGACAGATGATGTTGGGGGGGGGGGGGGGGGGGGGGATTGGGTGCTTCGAATTTCAACACCCGATTTTGTCTGTTTGCGGCTTTCTTCTTTCTCTCCAATGAAAATGCATGCACACTCCACCGAACTGTGTTTGGGTGAGTCAGGAGGAACAGCTGTTGGCCAAACAACCATTCAGTTGACAGCTGTTGAAGATGTATGGGCACCTTAACATCCATATGCCAATTGGCATTTCTCTGGTAATCCAATAAAATTAGCAAAAATCTGCTTGATAGAAACTCATCAGGTCATTTGCTGTTGACAGTGAGCGACTGTAAACATCCTCGACTGGAAGCTGTGAAGAAGTCGATGGGCTTTCAGTCGGATGTTTGCAGCTGCCAACTGCCATTGGCTTCAAGAATTTCTCAATGATATCAAAGCATGGGGGCCCATTTTTATCTTCCGATTGTATATTGCTGCTGTGTTGCACAATCTTTATAAAGTTCATGAACCTGGTCTTTTTTTGTCATTGGTATTGTGATGGAACCTAGCTGCAAAAAATGTTGTACCGAAGTATACTGAAAAATCAAATCGCCATTTACCCGATGGCTTCACCTACAAGGCTTGCTGATATTTAGCCTGTTTGTGTGTGTGTGTGTGTGTGTGTGTGTATATGTGTATAAAATGGTCATACAATGTGATCTGATCTTCATCTAAGTCACAACAATAGACAATCACAGTCTGCTTAAACTAATAACACACACAGAATTAAATGTTACCCCATGTAAACATTCACAGTGCAGGTGGAAAAAGTATGTGAACCCTTGGATTTAATAACTGGTTGAACCTCCTTTTGGCAGCAATAACTTCAACCAAACTTTTTTCCTGTAGTTGCAGATCAGACGTGCACAACAGTCAGGAGTAATTATTGACCATTCCTCTTTACAGAACGGTTTCAGTTCAACAATATTCTTAGGATGTCTGGTGTGAATCGCTTTCTTGAGGTCATGCCACAGCATCTCAATCGGGTTGAGGTCAGGACTCTGACTGGGCCACTCCAGAAGGCATATTTTCTTCTGTTTTAAGCTGTTCTGTTGATTTACTTCTATGCTTTGGGTCGTTGTCCTATTGCAACACCCATCTTCTTTTGAGCTTCAGCTGGTGGAAAGATGGTCTTAAATTCTCCTGCAAAATGTCTCGATAAACTTAGGAATTCATTTTTCCTTCAATGCTGCGTCAGAGCCTGGACGGATTGCTATCAAAGCAGCCCCAAACCATGATGCCCCACCACCATACCTCACAGTTGGGATGAGGTTTTGATGTTGGTGTGCTGTACCTCTTTTTCTCCACACATAGTGTTGTGTGTTTCTTCCAAACAACTCCACTTTGGTTTCATCTGTCCACAGAATATTTTGCCAGTACTGCTGTGGAACATTCAGGTGCTCTTGTGCAAACTGTAAACGTGCAGCAATGTTTTTTTTACAGCAGTGGCTTCCTCTGTGGTATTCTCCCATAAAACTATTCATGTTTAGTGTTTTACGTATTGTAGATTCACGAACAGGAATGTTGGCATATGCCAGAGCCTTTTGTAAGTCTTTAGCTGACACTCTAGGATTCTTCACCTCATTGAGCAGTCTGCGGTGTGCTCTTGCAGTCATCTTTACAGGACGGCCACTCCTAGGGAGAGTAGTAGCAGTGCTGAACTTTCTCCATTTATAGACAATTTGTCTTACTGTGGACTGATGAACAGCAAGGCTTTTGGAGATACTTTTATAACCCTTTCCAGCTTTATGCAAGTGAACAATTCTTAATCGTAGGTCTTCTGAGAGCTCTTTTGTGCAAGGCATCCTTCACATCAGGCAATGCTACTTGTGAAAAGCAAACCCAGAACTAGTGTCTGTGTGTTTTTTTTTTTTTTGTTTTTTTTTTGTTTTTTTTTAAATAGGGCAGGGCAGCTGTAACCAACACCTCCAATCTCATCTCATTGATTGGACTTCAGTTGGCTGACACCTCACTCCAATTAGCTCTTGGAGATGTCACTAGTCTAGGGGTTCACATACTTTTTCTACCTTTCTACCTGCACTGTGAATGTTTACATGGTGTGTTCAATAAAAACATGGTAACATTTAATTCTTTGTGTGTTATTAGTTTTAAGCAGACTGATTGTCTATTGTTGTGACTTAGATGAAGATCAGATCATATTTTATGACCAATTTGTGCAGAAATCCATAACATTCCAAAGGGTTCACATACTTTTTCTTTTAACTGTGTGTGTGTATACATTTTTGCGGACTCATAGACTTCAATGGGGCCACATCCTGATTTTCACTGACAAGTATAGGACATGTTTTTTTTATTTGTTTTGCAGAGCCGTAGAACAGAAGATAAGGGCCCCATAGAAGTGAATAGGTCCACATCTAATCCGCCAAAAAAGCGTCCGCTTTTGCGGACGGCATACTACGGCCGTCTAAATGAGCCCTACGGATGACGTCTGTGTGCATTCTGTATTTTGCGGAATGGAACAGCTGGCCCCTAATAGAACAGTCCTATCCTTGTCTGTAATGCGAACAATAATAGGACATTATGTTATGTCTATTTTTTATTTATTTATTTTTTTGCGGAAATAAAATACGGACATATGGAAACGGAATAACCTCCATGTGTGTGTTTTTTGTTTTTGCGGAACCATTGAAATTAATGGTTCTGCATATGATCCACAAAAAAAAATGGATTGGGCATGCAAAGAAAATACGGTCATGTGCATGAGCCATAAGTAAGAGGGAATATAGAATTGTATGCCAGCCGTTCAAATGGCCAATAATGTAAGATATGGAAGCGCTGGGTCTGCCAGAGAAGGAGCCTCCCTTACACATCAGCTCTTGGTTCTGACACCTTGGATGGGGGGGGGGGGGGGATTTGAGAATGGCAGCCCCCCTTTGCCATTAATTGTAGTTGCATGTGATCTTTATGGACATGCATAGAAAAGCTGCATGGCAGCATGTTGTGCTGTGTTTTGTGGCATGGTTGTATAGCTGAATTTTTTTTTTTTTTTTTTTTTTTTTTTTTTTTTTTTTCTTTCCTTCCGGTAGATCTCCGTTTTCTCCTGTTTTTGTCTGTATGCATTTCTGGTTGCTACAAAGCATAAGCTTGTCACATTTCTCGGTGTACGATTACATCGTGCTGGAATGTCGACTATACAGTAAGAATTTCGGGGCTTTTTTTTTCCTTTAGTAGCTGCGTTCATAACTTGGCAGAGTGGTACTGTAGATATAAGATAGCGGGAGAGGCAAAAAGTAGTGTGCGTCTCAAATGGATTAACATCTTGGCTATAAGAGTACATTCATTTAGACATTCCATGTCTTCATCAAGGGCAGTAGTGCTCTCAAAATTCCTTCTTGGCTTCCAAGATTTTGCTCTCCAAAATGAATGCAATGCGGCCTAACTTTTTAATAGAGGTTTTCTCATTCTATATTGCTTCAATAACCAGTGAATAGGTTCCACCCTCTTTTCTCTTTTTACACAGAAAAAAATAAAAATTGCTTATTAGCTGAACAGTACACTTGCTAGTAATTTTTTGTTTTCCCAATCTCTTCCCCCCCCCCCATATGATATGGTGAGTTCGGGTTTTATGTGTTCAGTATACCATGTAACAGAAGTGACTGATGCACTTTGGAAAGGAAGATTAGCTTGTAAATAAGTTACACAATGTCCTATGTCAATGAAGTGTAACTGCATGCTGTGCCGAGGGTTACAAGTGCTAAGGTTTATCTGTGTATATATATATATATATATATATATATATATATATATATATATATATATATCTCTATATATATCTCTATATATATCTCTATATATATCTCTATATATATCTCTATATATATCTCTATATATATCTCTATATATATCTCTATATATCTCTATATATATCTCTATATATATCTCTATATATATCTCTATATATATCTCTATATATATCTCTATATATATATATAATAGATATATAGAGATATAGATTATATATATATATATATATATATATATATATAATCTATATCTCTATATATATAATCTATATCTCTATATATATAATCTATATCTCTATATATATAATCTATATCTCTATATATATAATCTATATCTCTATATATATAATCTATATCTCTATATATATAATCTATATCTCTATATATATAATCTATATCTCTATATATAATCTATATCTATATATATAATCTATATCTCTATATATCTCTATATATCTATTATAATATATATTTTATTCTGGACCGTCTGAGCTGCAAATTGCAGTCTGCAATGCACGGGCACCGTCCGTGGGGCGCCGCATGGGGTCCGCAGACCCATTCACTAGAATGGGCCCGCGATCCGTCCATTCCGTAAAAATATAGCGTAAGTTCTAACTTTTTGCGGTGCGGCGGCACGGAACCCCAGGAAGCACTCCATAGTGTTCCGTTCCGCACTTCTGTTCATCAAATGCGGTCCGCAATATGGCAACGGGCAGCCCACGTTCATGTGAATGAGCCCTAACTCTTCATGGACTCCTAGGATAAACAGGGAGAGTTTTGAGTACCCTGCCAACACAGGGTAATTGACAGCCCTCTCTGCATTAGGCCTCATGCACCACCGTAGTTTCGGTCTGCATCCAATCCCCCCCCTCCCCTTTTTTTTTTCTCAATTGATCTAAGGCAGGCATGCTCAACCTGCGGCCCTCCAGCTGTTGCAAAACTACAACTCCCATCATTTCTGGACAGCCTGCAGCTATCAACCTACAGCAGGACATGGTGGGAGTTGTAGTTTTATAACAGATGGAGGGCCGCAGGTTGAGCATGCCTGATCTAAGGTTAGCATCCTCCTATAATTCGAACCACACATTCCTGTCTTTCTCAAGCTGCACCAGCTCTCTGGATTGCACTGCCATGGACAACCAGGTTAATTCCCAACCTCCTTAGCTTTAATTGTGCCTTAAAACCACATCTTCTTGGGCAGGCTTTTGTTCCATAAACTGTCTCTTCCCCGTTTACCTCTTGCCCTTCATCCTTCAGAAATTATTATTATTTCTTATTAAAGCGCCATTCATTCCATAGCGCTGTACATATGATAAGCGGTGCACATTCATAATACAGACAATTGCACTAATCATAAACAAGATGAGTTACAAACTGGTACAGAAGGAGAGAGGGCCCTGCCCGTGAGGGCTTACAATCTACATGGTATGGGAGAAGGACACAGTAGGTGCGGGTTAAGTTGGTCATGGCGGTATAGAGGCAGCAGGGTCACTGGTTGTAGGCTTGTCTGAAGAGGTGGGGTTTTCAGGTTTCTTTTGAAGTCAATCATCCAACAGTAGTCCCCACACTGTGCCATTAGCTCATGCAGCTCCGTCTGCACTTCTGTATTTAGTGCAAAGATGACTGTTTTATAAAGTGGTGCAATCAGTTTTACCTTTTTGTGTCGCCCCTACTTCTTCATAGAATGTAAGCTCTTGCGAGCAGGGCCCACATTCCTAGTGTTTCAGTTGTCTATTGGCCTGTAATCCTGTGATGATTATGATTTGTACACGCACCCTGTGAATCGTAAAGCGCTACAGATTATGGCGGCGCTATATGAATAAAGGTTATCATTACGGCATCGGTTGCACACAGCCTGCATGGGCAGTTTTGTCGTTGGATCATAAAATGTGCTACTGTACTCTAATACAAATGGGTGATTTATATGTAGCAGAGCTTTTTACCTAGGCAGAAGAATCAACAAGAAGCAGAAATCCATCCAAAAAGTAAACCTGCTGAGCAAGTAATTAAATGCTGCCATGTGGTGGAGCCGGGTAGGTTCTTGTTGAGGACAGCATTGTTTCTATTGATCAAGCTGGTTTGTCTTCTCTCCCACATTGCTTCTGTAAACATGGCCCAGAACAATCTATGCGCTAGCTGCTCGGTCATGGAGTCATTTGGGAGACTCCCTTGTAATGAAGGAAATTGGCTAATGGCTGTAAAAGCTCTCATTCTAGATTATTTGCATTCACATAAGCTACATCCTCTGCACAAAGCTGTTTTTGGACCTCTTCCAGTATGTGGCTATGACGTTTATCAGTTGGATAAGAAGTCTGTTCATTCTTCGGCGGCTCTCCAGCAGACCACCGAGGAATAGATGTTGTAGCTTCAGTCTTCTGTTTCCAACCTATTGTAACTTTTATTCCAATGATGGCTTGCTATACACGAGAGTGTAAACGTAAAGGGGTTGTCTGACCACGAAGAAGAATGGAAGACACTAAAGTGAATTCCGTGAGTGCTTAGTAACCTGGAAAGGATGTGCATATATCCTTATTCAGCAAGCACCACCCAATGGTGGTACTGCCAGCATGTAGAGGTACAAACTCTGGGTAGTATAGTATCACCCAGTTGGTGAGCTGCCTAAATAACATATTCGGAGCTTAGATTTGCCCAAACAGTTGCTGAGTTGTAGTAATCAATGCACGTTATTCAGACGTCGGTACTTCTCCGGATCTGTCTGTTCTTCAACATCCATATTGTAGTCTGTATGGGGAAAATGGTTAATTTTTAACCGTTTTATTGGTTCTACTGTAGAAAGTACATAGAACATTTTAAAGTCTATGATCAATTTGTCATTGTGGCCAGTACAGAAGAGAATAGGGCAGCAGACTAGGTTATTGCTGCTGTCAAATCGCAAAAAAAACACTAAAGGAACAGGGTAATTTTGTAAAAAAATTAAAGCTTGAAGTACTGTACAGTCTAAATTTATGGAATGTATCACCCTATACCTGTGATGGCTAACCTCCGGCACTCCAGCTGTGGTAAAACTACAACTCCCAAGATGTACACTTGCTTGGCTGTTCTCAGAACTCCATAGAAATAAATTGAGCATGCTGGGAGTTGTAGTTTCACCACAGCTGGGGTGCCAGAGGTTGGCCATCACTGCCCTGTAGAGATAATCCTGTGATAAATAGTGAAGAACTTATTTTTAGTAGTCTTGAAGTTCTTTCGACAACTTCCTGCACCCACTGAGAGACCCTTAGAATAGGGAAAAAGAAACATCAGATTTTTAGTTTACGTCTGTTTTGCTTTTGCAGTGGGTTGGGCTCACTGCTCCCTCATATACATCCCTAAAAATGTAATTTGGCGATTGCTGACAGCGTATGATCAGGTTATACGTGACGCACTATGTGCAGGGCCAGAGAAGAGTGGCGAGTACAGCAAGTGCCAACTCCTTGCGCTGACTGCATACTATGAGCGCTTCCACAAGTATTTGCTTTATGAGATGCACTGATATTTTTCTCCGCTTCTGGAGGGGAAAACATGCATCTTATAAAATGAAAAATACAGCATATATGTATTACACGTGGTCATTTTAATGGATGTATATGAGGCAGCAGTGAGCCCAGCGTCTTCATAGATCAGCACTGCACTGTGAAGATGGATATTCCTTAGCAGTAGTCATTTTAGAAACTGCTAAGGGACACTTCAGAGCATTTTCTTTTTTTTTTCTCCTAGAAATGTACAAAATCTAAAAGAGTATTAGAAAAACACTTCTTATCCCTGTCCCTACACAATAAAAAAAAAAAAAAATAGCAGACTTCAACTCTAGCTGGTCCTTGGAGGCTCCACTCTTTCACTGCCGGGAAAGTACAGAACCCTTCTGGCCGCTGTACCTGCATCTCTGTACAGTTCTTGTTCTGTATAGTGTTACATTTCAGTCCTATATTAAGCTACTTCTGTGGCATATTCCATGCATCATTCCTCTCCCATGAATTGGAGAATACTGTGCTTGTATATGTGTTTGCAATGTTGTCGTGTGTGTGTGTTTAAATCTGATTACCGGGAATTTTATTTTTCTTCCTGTTTGTAACATTTATTACGTCTTCGCTTTTAGATTACCCTAGCCAGCATATATACCCATTTGAGGGTTTACTTTATCAGACCTCTATCTGTTCTTTATACAGGGGCAGAATATTGCATCCTTGTCTCCAGTTTTGTCTCAGGAATACATATACAGTATGGGAAATTTCTGAGAAACCCAGAAGTAAACCCATGTAAGAACATACAAACTCTAGAGTTAGAAGAGCCAGATCAGACTCTGAGCTGTAAGACGATGGTCATATAAGAATTAAGAGCATCCCCATAATATGTAAATATCATAGTTTTAAAAGGTTGTCATTCACTCATCGCCAATCTGCCGCTGCTTCTCCGGTCACTGCTGACTTCTACATCCTGGTCCCTCTCGACTCCTGTGTTAAGCAGGGCCACGAAGTAGACCTGAGAAGCAGTGGAGCAGGAACAGGTGAGGTATTACTTTTTAAAAAAGTTTTAAAGCCATTCTGACCCTTTTTCAAAAAATATTTTTACTGGCTAGGCCACCCCTTTAAAGTGTAGTGATCAGTTACATGTTTACTGTCATAGGAGATTTAAATGGGTTATTCCATGATTGATGTGAAAAAGTATCATCAGACCTCGTATAGTACCATACTATCTCTAACAAAACCAAACCAGTCCTCACATGGGTCCAGAGATCTCCCCATTCATTGTTCCAGTTTCTCTGCTAGATCCTCAGCTGGTAGCTCAAGGTATGTGTCCTTTCTCATGGGACATGTCCCTTCTGCTGCAGCTCTTTCCCTGTAACTGTCACAGCCTATAACAGATACAGCTGGTCACAGTTGAAGGATAGAACTGAGCATGTGTGACCATGTCCATCCAGCTCCATAGGTGGACATGCACAAAAATGTACTGATTAAACACCAGGGGGTGCCACTGTAATGATAACTGTATAGCTCTTGACTGGAGATTATTAATAATTATATAATAATAATTTTTATTTTATTCATTTTTTATTTTTTTTTGCGACGGAAAGTAAAAGACTATCAGTTTTTCCTGCTGTATTATATTACCGTAACATTTAATGGTGGCAACTCTTGTACTTATTGTAAGGTAAAATGCAGGGACATATTCTGTAAATGTTTACCGTATTTTTCGCCCCATAAGACGCACTTTTTCTTCCCCCAAAATGGGGGAGAAATGCCCCTGCGTCTTATGGGGCGAATGCGTGGAGTTTTACATCGCTGCCAGCGATGTATCAGTGAGCGGGGAGGGACTGGGAGGAGCTGGGGGCCGGCAATAGCGGCGGGGCGGTGCAGTCAGTGTAGTATAGCACCGCCCCGCCGCTCTGGTATACTAATATAAGAAATCATATTGAAGTAATAGTTATTAAACATGTCCCCCAACTGCTATTACTACCTTCCCTCCTAATCGCTGCTGTAGAATTCAGGCCAGTCGGGCGGGCGGCAGCGTAACTCGTGTCACGTGCCTGCGCCGCCTACTTTATGAATGAAGTAGGCGGCGCAGGCAAGTGACGTCAGTGAGACGCGCCGGCCGGCCGTCCTGCCGGTCTGATTTCTACAGCAGCGATTAGGATGAACGGTAGTAATAGGAGTTGGGGGGCATGTTTAATAAATATTAATTCAATATGACAACTTATATTTTGTGCGGCGACGGGCGGGGGGGGGGGGGGGGTCGACAGTTCAGATTGCAATCTGTGGATGGCACTGTTACAGGGGGGGGGGGATCTGTGAATGGCACTGTTATGGGCTGGGGGGGTCTGTGCATGGCACTGTTATGGGCTGGGGGGTCTGTGGATGGCACATATATAACAGTCATCCACAGATCCCCCCTATAACAGTGTCCGTCATCCACAGATCCCCCTATAACAGTGTCCGTCATCCACAGATCCCCCTATAACAGTGTCCGTCATCCACAGATCCCCCCTATAACAGTGTCCGTCATCCACAGATCCCCCTATAACAGTGTCCGTCATCCACAGATCCCCCCATAACAGTGTCAGTCATCCACAGATCCCCAGTAATAGTGCCATCCACAGACCACCATTAGTTCCAAACCCACAGCACACCTTTTGGTTAAAAATGTTTTTTTCTTATTTTCCTCCCCAAAAACCTAGGTGCGTCTTATGGGCCGGTGCGTCTTATAGGGCGAAAAATACGGTAGTTTAGAGGGTGCAATATTTCTGCCAAATTCAATATTGCAGCCTGATGACCTAAAAAAATCAATAGCGGAAAAGGGAAGCACAAGTAGGGCATTGTGCAACGGGCGCATAACACTGAGGGACCACATTCAGTCTTGATAGGTCTCGTTAA
Source organism: Bufo gargarizans (assembly GCF_014858855.1). NCBI lineage: Eukaryota > Metazoa > Chordata > Amphibia > Anura > Bufonidae > Bufo > Bufo gargarizans. The sequence continues at coordinate 243,186,468 of NC_058083.1, read as the reverse complement.
AATGTTTCTAATTTGAAATAAGGCAATATATGTAAATAGTCCCAATTCTTACATGGTGGTGTCTTTCTTGCTACTTGCTTATGCCGTTATGATGCCTTTTTTACTTTTTATTCCTTGAATTAATTTCTTTAACGGCTTAAACTATTAACGGAAATATATGGGATGGCCATGAAATGGTAAAAAAAACAAAAAAAAACAACCAATGGCTTGTACTCGCCTTATTGATTTCCCCCCCCCCCCCCCCCCGACAAGGCCTGGTTTCTGCTCCTCTCTACTTCCTTGTGACAACTTGACAAACCAGGAAATTGCTGGAAATACCCTTTAGTCCATCACAGACTGAGATGGGGCATCACTGCAGTGGTGGTAGGCTGAGCCCCATTCTCAGCCATTTCCTGCTGCATTAACAGGAAGTGGACGGCAGCAGGGTTCCAGTCACAATCCGACAGGGAGCGCCAGGGGATCACTAAATTTGAGCTTAAAATCGCGTGCATGATCAGCATGAAGTGGATGTATGGAGCGAGCACACATGCTGAGCTTGCTTCATACATAGTGGGTGACGGCTGTATATTACAGCTGGCACCCAGCCACAATTTACACTGATGCTAGTCATTTAACCCCCCCTGAATTCTGCTGTCAGTAGTGATCTTGTTATCAGTAGGGTTAGAGGGATAGGGCTCTGTCTGCGTTCCAATTGGAGCACCAGTGGTGACATTGCAGGTCCTTAATTGGCTGCTATGACAGTCTGGGGCCTTGTGGAAGTTTCCAGACCTCTCGTGACTCATAGACTGCAATAGTATTCTACTGCAATCTACAAGACAAGCAATCAGCAGATCGCATGTTAAGGGGACTAAAAGTTCCTGTGTAAAAATATAATAATTATAGGTGCCACAAAATAGCAATGCAAACTTTATTTTGTTTTACCATAAAAAAATAAAAATAAACTATTCAAATTTGGTATCGCCGTAATCCTCTTAGAATGTGGGGAGAAAAACCAAAAATACATAGGCAAAAGTTGTAACATCAGAAAATGACCTATTCTTTAAATCAAATGTCATGACTTCCTGTTCTGTGAGGGCAGCCACATCAGCCATACACCCAGTGGACAGCAGGGGACCCTATAGACCTCTATTGGAGATCTTTTGTTACCTCTGCAGAGTTCAGGAAGGAATAGCTGGCACTGGGTCCACCATTCACAATAGATGATAGCATCTCTGTATAGATAAGCTGTGGTATCTGTCATCATAATTCTGCCTTTGACTATATGATACCTACTGAAAAACCTGAGAGATAGAGATTTTTTTTTTTATATATATATATATATATATATATATATATATATATATATATATATATATATATATATATATAAATTTTAATACAGTAACTACAGTAAACAAAAATCGACAACTTCTAGAAAAATCTGCTTAACATAAAAAGTGATTTAAACAATAGGTCATGACACATTCTCTTTAAGATTGAAAATCACATCCATCATATTGAGTGTAGTTTTATGTCAAATAATGTTGTTGTTTTTTTTTCCCTATTTTTAGGGTGAAGAGTGTTTTGTCAAAAGAAAAAGCTGGAAGATGTCAAGAGGAGTTTCTGAAATATATTAAAGTTTCTGCTGTGGCTTAGATGACCAGGATAATGCATTTATTTTATTTTATTTTTTTTTCTTTGGGAGTCCCTGGTCCAACAAGTTCTTTATAAACTTTTGTGCTCTGCGTGTTCTTAGTTACTCAAGAGCAGAGGTTTAGTTTGAGAGGAAGTGTATGGTGGGGGTGCCGATGTTCTATAGCAAATTTGGAAGGGAAACTGTTCCGTAAACACTTTTGGCTTATCACTTGGCCGTTGGGATGTTAAATCTTGTCATTTATCGTTTATATTGTGTCTGTTTATGCTGGTATTGTACATTTTGCAGGCAAATGTCATGTCCAGCAGCTGATGTACTTTCCTTCTGAGTGACAGATGATGTAAACATCCTACACTCTCAGCTGTGGAATACAGAAAGCTGGGAGAAGGCTGTTTACGCTGTCTGCCTTGGATAGCAACCGACTGGAAGTGAACTGAAAGCCTCTAGACATCACTTCTTCAGTTCAGGTTTTTGTCACCTTCTTACTCATTGTCTGCACCGATTATTATAAAAATATATAAAATGTTTGTTTTTTATACTTTTCATGTTTTTGAAGTTTACTGTATATCAAAGGAGACATAGGCCTCTTAATAAATTAAGCGCATGTCTGGCTGACTTTCATTTGAGCTCTAATTTATGCCGCTTTCTGATGTCAATTCTAGTAAAATGCCCCTTTTCAGGAAATAGGCAAGCACAACGTCGTAAAAATAACGTGACAAAGATTTGTTTTTATTTTGAGGCCCCATATTGGCAAAAAGCATTTAATTAATTTATATGCAAACTTTTCCATTAATATTTATGGCAGTGGACAGTTTTCCAGCTCGTCAATTCAGGCCAGGAACCAGTCAAGTCCTTTTCACAACAGCTCCACTGCTCAGCACATCCAAACACATTTTAACAAGGAGACAAATGGAGATGCATAGTTCTGGATACTGTACACACAAAATAGGATATTCTTAATAAAGATAAAAAAAATTTTTTTGTTTTTAATCTTTTAGAATTTTCCATCAGGAAAAGAAAAAAGGGTTGCAAGGTGGACATAGCAGAGGACCTGCCACCACAAAATGCAATGCACTCTTCAGCCAGGAGCAGATCGATTTATAGTTTTGAGGGGAAAGATTTAATTAAGCTTGTAATTTATACAATACATTAAATATTTGATCTTTCTATATTTGTCTGTCCACATAAACCGCTATTAGTGACTGACTGCTATCTATGTATACACTTAGACTTGGATGTCTTGTAGATAACGATTATAGATCAAAGATGTTGTAACTTGTAAGCAACCAAAAATATGCTTATTCCATAGAGCGCTGTTCTTCGTACTTTCGCTCGTTAATTCGCTACAAAGGTACCACTGTATATTACATGTAAAGATGCTTACTCGTGGAATGGTGGACCGTCTCTATGAGATCTTTAAATGGATCTGTGAACAAGGAACGATAATATTTCAGCAAAAAAATTAATCACAATTGGTAAGAACTGAGCAATTCCTTTAATTGCTCATACTTCCTACATCTCGCAAGGCTCCTCCAATTAAATTCACATTAATGACACTCGGCACTATATTTGCTTCATTGAATATGAAGTTTTACACAGAGAATTCTATCAATAATAACGCCTCCTCTGTGTACAGCTATCTCTATACACACTTAGGCCTCCTGCACACGAACGTATAAGTTCCATGCATTGGGGACCGCAATTTGAACGGGCAACCTTTTGCGCGGCCGCCTGGGACGGATCCAGACCCATTCAACTTGAATGGGTCGGCGTCTGCCGTTCCGCAAAATGATAGAGCAGGTTCTATCTTTTTGCGCAATGAAACCCCCACGAAAGCACTCTGTAGTGTTCCTTATCTCTGGATTTGCGGACCTATTCAAGTCAATGGGTCCGCATCTGTGATGTGGAATGCACACGGAACGGTGCCCGTGTATTGTGGATCCACATATGTGGTAGCGGGACACCTACAGTCATGTGCAGGAGGCCTTACTCAGAGAATGCTCTCAATCACTGATAATACCTCCTCTGAGTAGAACTATCAGTGACTGACAGCTATCTCTGTAACAGTGTATACGCATACAGGGAATGCCATCAATCACTGAGAACACCTCCTGTGTACAGCGATCAGTAACTGACATCTATCTATATATACACACTCGCACAAAGAATGCTATCAATCACTAACATCTCTGTGTACAACGATCAGTGAATGACAACTATCTATATACACTTAGGGCTTATGCACACAAAAATATTTTTTTCCAAGTCTGTGTGCGGAACCATTCATAAGTGCCACGCTGATGCTAGCTACATATTTACCTAGTCAGTGAAGTGAACTGATTTGTGAGCCAAACAAGCATTATATGCAGCAGAATAGGGATTATACAGGTAGTGCACACCTGCTATTCCTAGCTGCACCCACTGTAGGAAATGCATTTAGCCAGGCGATTATTTTTTTTTTTTTTTTTTTTTTATCTGAACATCCTTTCAGTATTATCACTTTTTAATATCGCTGTAATAAAGGTTGATCTTTTAAATTACTGTAAATGTTAAGGGCAAGGTAGCCAAATGGCAAGTTTTCAGCAAGATCTTTGAGTTTTGCCCTCCCCTGACAGGGTCTATCTATACTGTTTTATGTATCATATAAAATTTGCTACTTAAAAATTTGACTGCTGTATTTGGTCAAACATATAATTGATTTAGGTGTAAGTTTCAGAAATTGCTCTTAAATAAAAAAAAAAAAAAGCTAGAGCGCTGTATTTTTGCAGCACAAAATTGCGCCTGCATTATAAAGTTGTGTTCAAAATAATAGTGGGTTTAAAAAAGTGAATAAAGCTCAAAATCCTTCTAATAGCCTTTTATTTCCATACACACAAATGCATTGGGAACACTACACATTCTATTCCACATCAAAACATGAAGAAAAATATATAAAATTTGTGGTGTTCCTCAAAATTTTTTGAAGAAAAGTGTTTGCTATTCTTTTCAAACTCAAACATTCACTATATAAACTGAAAAATGTTTGAAGATTGCGCTTTCCTTTGAACCACTAAACTAATATTTAGTTGTATAACCACTGTTTCTGAGAACTGCTGTACATCTGTGTTGCATGGAGTCAACCAACGTCTGTCACCTGTGAACAGGTATTTCAGGATGATTGGACTACATTCCACAGTTCTTCTCTAGTTCTTGGTTTTACCTTAGAAACTGCATTTTTTATTTTTTATTTCACCCCACAAGTTTTCTATTGGATTAAGATCCAGGGATTGGGATGGCCACTCTAAGGTCAATCTTGTTGGTCTGGAACCAAGATGTTGCATGTTTACTGGTGTGTTTGGGGTCGTTGTCTTGTTGGAACACCCACTTCAAGGGCATTTCCTCTTTAGCATAAGGCAGCATGACTTCTTCAAGTATTCTAATGTATTCAAACTGATCCATGATCCCTGGTATGTGATAAATAGGCCCAACACCTTAGTATGAGAAACATCCCCATATCAGGATGCTTGCGCCACCATGCTTCAGTCTTCACAGTGTACTGTGGCTTGAATTTAGTGTTTGTGGGTCGTCTGACAAACTGTCTCCGGCCACTAGCCCAAAAATAACAATCTTGCTTTCATCAGTCCACAAAATGTCTCTTTAGGCCAGTCAGTGTGCTCTTTGGCAAATTGTAACCTCTTCAGCACATGTCTTTTTTTCAACAGTGGGACTTTGCGGGGGCTTCTTGCAGATAGCTTGGCTTCACATAGGCGTCTTCTAATTGTAACAGTACTCACAGGTAACTTTAGACCTTCTTTGATCTTCCTGGAGCTGATTGTTGGCATTTTGGCTATTCTTCCATCCATTCGAATGGTAGTTTTTCGCTTTCTTCCACGTCTCAAGTTTTGGTTGCCATTTTAAAGTATTTGCAATCATTTTAGCTGAGCAGCCTATGTTCTTCTGCACTTCTTTATGTTTTCCCCTCTCCAATCAACTTTTTAATCAAGGTACGCTGTTCTTCTGAACAATGTCTGGAACAACCCATATTCCTCAATTTCAGAGAGAAATGCACTGTTCCATAAATAAGGGCAATAGTTGCCACCTGTTTTTCAAAGAATTAATTACCTCACTCATTGAACTCCACGCTGCTATTATTTTGAACATGCCCCTTTCAATAAGTGATTGAATTACAGAGAATCAGCAGCATGCATGTCATGACTGATAGGTCTGTTTGGTTTCTATTGCTCAACTACACCTGCTAGTAAATTATTTGCCATGTAGAAATATCATTTCTACCAAAAACAGTAATTGATCAGTTTAGTGATGTCTGACTATTTTGAAAACAACTGTATATATTACATATAGTACAGGTGCCATTTTAACCACACATAGCAGTCAAATTTTTAAGTTCAAAATGTTACATATCTAATTCTTTATTTGGCATTAATGACAGCCAAGCTTGTTCCAGAGAGGGGTTTACCCAGCTTTCACTCTCCTTGCCTCTTTCTTTGCAACTGTCCCTGCCTTTGTCCTTTTCTCAGCCTCAGATCTGCCCTCCATCTCCATCAGCCTCCTATTTAACACCCCTAGCTTACATCAGCCTCAGATCAGACCCTCCCCAGCCTCAGATCAGACCCTTCCTAGCCTCAGATCAGCCCCCCCCCCCCCCCCGCCTTAGATCAGACCCCTAATATCCCCCCAGCCTCCATTAGCCTCATATCAGACCTTTAAAAAAAAAAAAAAATTAACTTGGTGGATGGTGCATCCACTTGGGAGATTCACTTACCCTCCCTGGTCTTCTTCCCGCTGTGCTGTGACCTCACAGCACCTGGTCAGAGTGCGGGTCATTAGCATTTTCACAATATGTTGTGGCAGGGGGGTGGCATATGGCCACGGGTTGGAGGTTCCCCACCCCTGCCTTACACAGAGAATGCTATGAATCACTGAAAACACTTCCCCATGTACAGCTATCAGTGAGTGACATTTATCTCTGTATACACACTTACACAGAGAATGCTATCAATCACTTATAACACCTCCCCCCATGTACAGCTATCGGTGACTGACAGCTATGTAGGTATACACACTTACACAGAGAGTGCTATCAATCACTGATAACACACTCCTCATATATAACTGAAGTCAGAAGAAGCAGAGATTCAAAATGTATAATTTATTGTGGTTTTTTTCCCCCCACTCCTGCACTATAAAATGCGGCCTGCAATATTTTTTTTGTGGTGACAATTTCTCTTTTAAAGGGGTTTTCTGTGATTTTGATACTGATGACCTATTCTCAGGATAGGTCATCAGTATTTGATCGGTTGGGGTCCAACACCCGGGACCCCTGCCGATCAGCTGTTTGAGAAGGCACCGGCCTCCTCACAGCTTACTGAGCACAATGCCGCACATTGTGTAGCAGCTGTGCTTTGTATCTCCCTCAGTCCCCTTCAATCAGCTTCTAAAACAGCTGATCAGTGGGGGTCCCGGTTGTTGGACCTCCACCGATCAGATACTGATGACCTGTCCTGAGTCTTCGGGCTGAATTATGATGAAGAAAATAGGGACTGCTATTTGTTCAATATTTTAAAGGGAACCTGTCTCCGGGATTTTGTGTATAGAGCTGAGGACATGGGCTGCTAGATGGATGCTAGCACATCCGCAATACCCAGTCCCCATAGCTTTGTGTGCTTTTATTGTGTAAAAAAAACGATTTGATACATATGCAAATTAACCTGAGATGAGTCCTGTCCCTGACTCATCTCACGTACAGGACTCATCTCAGGTTAATTTGCATATGTATCAAATCGTTTTTTTTTACACAATAAAAGCACACAGAGCTATGGGAACTGGGTATTGCGGATGTGCTAGTGGCCATCTAGCTACCCATGTCCTCAGCTCTATACACAAAATCCCGATGACAGGTTCCCTTTAATAAGCATGCATATTTTGAAAATGTTTATTATAATGCTACTGTATATTATAACCACTTAAATATAGTACAGACCAAAAGTTTGGACACACCTTCTCATTCAAAGAGTTTTTTTTATTTTCATGACTATGAAAATTGTAGATTCACACTGAATGCATCAAAACTATGAATTAACACATGTGGAATTATATACATAACAAAAAAGTGTGAAACAACTGAAAATGTCATATTCTAGGTTCTTCAAAGTAGCCACCTTTTGCTTTGATTACTGCTTTGCACACTCTTGGCATTCTCTTGAAGAGCTTCAAGAGGTAGTCGCCTGAAATGGTTTTCACTTCACAGGTGTGCCCTGTCAGGTTTAATAAGTGGGATTTCTTGCCTTCTAAATAGGGTTGGGATCATCAGTTGCGTTGTGGAGAAGTCAGGTGGATACACAACTGATAGGCCTACTGAATAGACTGTTAGCTGCTTTTTTCTTGCCATAATACAAATTCTAAGTAAAGAAAAACTAGTGGCCATCCTTACTTTAAGAAATGAAGGTCAGTCAGTCTGAAAAATTGGGAAAACTTTGAAAGTGTCCCCAAGTGCAGTCACAAAAACCATCAAGCGCTACAAAGAAACTGGCTCACATGCGGACCGCCCCAGGAAAGGAAGACCAAGAGTCACCTCTGCTGCGGAGGATAAGTTCATCCGAGTCACCAGCCTCAGAAATCGCAGGTTAACAGCAGCTCAGATTAGAGACCAGGTCAATACCAGACAGAGTTCTAGCAGCAGACACATCTCTAGAACAACTGTTAAGAGGAGACTGTGAATCAGGCCTTCATGGTAGAATATCTGCTAGGAAACCACTGCTAAGGACAGGCAACAAGCAGAAGAGACTTGTTTGGGCTAAAGAACACAAGGAATGGACATTAGACGAGTGGAAATCTGTGCTTTGGTCTGATGAGTCCAAATTTGAGATCTTTGGTTCCAACCACCGTGTCTTTGTGCGACGCAGAAAAGGTGAACGGATGGACTCTACATGCCTGGTTCCCACTGTGAAGCATGGAGGAGGAGGAGGTGTGATGGTGTGGGGGTGCTTTGCTGGTGACACTGTCGGCTATTTATTCAAAATTGAAGGCATACTGAACCAGCATGGCTACCACAGCATCTTGAAGCGGCATGCTATTCCATCCGGTTTGCGTTTAGTTGGACCATCATTTATTTTTCAACAGGACAATGACCCCAAACACACCTCCAGGCTGTGTAAGGGCTATTTGACCATGAAGAAGAGTGATGGGGTGCTGCACCAGATGACCTGGCCTCCACAGTCACCGGACCTGAACCCAATCGAGATGGTTTGGGGTGAGCTGGACCGCAGAGTGAAGGCAAAAGGGCCAACAAGTGCTAAGCATCTCTGGGAACTCCTTTAAGACTGTTGGAAGACCATTTCAGATGACTACCTCTTGAAGCTCATCAAGAGAATGCCAAGAGTGTGCAAAGCAGTAATCAAAGCAAAAGGTGGCTACTTTGAAGAACCTAGAATATGACATATTTTCAGTTGTTTCACACTTTTTTGTTATGTATATAATTCCACATGTGTTAATTCATAGTTTTGATGCCTTCAGTGTGAATCTACAATGTTCATGAAAATTAAAGAAAACTCTTTGAATGAGAAGGTGTGTCCAAACTTTTGGTCTGTACTGTAGATTAATACATAAAAAGCCATATGCGAATGTCTGCAGCCTCTCCTATGTATTACTAACAACTTGGTGTGAAGGTTTGTTTCAGAGTGGAGCACCGGAAAGCTATCGGATTCCAAATGTGAATCCAGTTTCATTCCACAGTCTGCTGTAATGTCAGCTTCAAAGAGTATTGGATAAAGACAGCAGTAAAATGAATAGTTACATAGAGCCATCTGAACTTTAAAACCAGAATGTGTATTCTGCCTTTATGAAATAATCTGTGCAAAGAGATCTCCAGATTTTTCTCAGCCTGAACTAATACTGTAAACCTAGTTCAGTTAAGCGTGCCGGATTCAGTCCGGATGCGTTGCGGGTGGGTTCAGGGAAACCTGTGCGAGTTAGCACTTAATTTGTCTGCGATTGCGTTGCGTTGTTCAGTTTATTTTCTGCGTGAGTGCAAAGCGTTTTAATGCGTTTTGCATGCACGTGATAAAAAAAACCTGAATGTTAGTACCCGGGCCCGAACCCAGACCTCTTCACTGATTTTTGGGTTCGGTGTTCTGTAGATTTTATTATTTGCCATTATTACATGGTTATAATGGAAAATAATAACCTACTTTAATACTGAATGCTAAGTAAAATGTCCATTGAGGGTTAGGAAGAACCTTCTATCATCATTCAGCAGGACCTGCACTGACATCACCGCACATGTGCGGTGCTTTCTGTTTTACTGCACGATCCCATGTCAGGGCATGGGGTCACGCAGTAAAATGGAAGGCACCGCGCATGCGCAAGACTTCGGAAAGTGAAGCCAAATTGAGGGCTGTCACTCAAAGGCAAGAGGGCGCGTGGTTACCTTGACTTGAAGCAAGGAGGCCGCTGCCCCCTTGACTTCAAGCTTACATGCAAATTAGCGCGGACGGAGGATAAAATATTGTTTTCTGACCTTATGCCGCATCGGACTGCAGGATGAAAAGGATTAGTATCCCACTGCGGGCTACTTGGAGGTACTGCTGGGGGGTTTACATGCGTTTAAGAGGTAACGGGTTCCCTTTAAGGACCAATAATATTTCCCCCCTCTGTGTTATAGCAGTCAAAACATTTTAATTTTTTCATCTAAAATGTATTTATTTATTTTGTGGGATTAGTTGTAGTTTTTTAGGAACCATTTTGGGTTATATAGTGTATTAAATAACTTATTTTTAGGGGGAAAGAAAAAAAACTAATTTTTCACATTATTTTGTGGAATTTTTTAATGGTGTTCACTGTGTGGTAAAAATAGTCTTTTTATTATGTGGGTCAGTACATTGACAATACCATATTTCTATATATTTATATAAAACAAAAATATGCTGCATATGTATATATGTTGTTAATTACCACTTATGTATGTTAATTTGACTTGACCACATAAATACCCACAATTCTGTATGATGTATTGCTTGATAATAGTCCCAGTAAGAGGACTGAAACGTCGCAAGGGTGAATAAAGCTCCACCATTTTTCACCTACGGATGTGCTGCGGTGCCTTTTTTGTTCTACATTGTACACCTTGGTAAGGTGCTATCGCCGCTGGCACCCATCGGTCGGACACCAGGAGTGCTGCCCTGATCCTACACAATCTCTCATATATATTTATATATATTTATTTTAAAAAAATTCTCTCCTCCTGCAGCTGCTCCCTCATTCTTCTCCAGACTGAAAAGGAGGTGGGGGGGGGGGGCGCTGCTTTAACTGTTCATATCTCTGGTTTGTTAGCAGCTCTAGATATGGGCTTTGCATTGTTTGAAATCTGGCATTCTAAGCTTTCATGACAATACCAGATTGACAGCGATATATTCAGTACAGGGGAAGATATTACTGATAGAAATCATATTGCTGTGAATGCAGCTGAAAGTGACATTAAAAACAGATTTTACTTGCAATTATTCTCGACTCGATTTCTAACAGCGATTTCTCCTCTGTTGCTTGGGCTAACGATTGCAATCCTAGAATGTCAGCTTTCAAACAAGACCAGTTGCATGTTTCTAGCTGCTACCATTCAGGAGATAACAGCATCTAAAGCAGCCCTCCCCCCTCCATTTTCTCCCTGAGCCCAGCTACTTGAGTTAGCTACTTTTCCCACGGCCCGAGCTGGACTAAGGGAAAACATTTAGGTGGTTAATGTCTCTGCTCCTGTTATCTTCTGTAAGTTTTTGCCACAGTGTTTCTGCGCACTTGTCGAAGGGGGCTGCTGCTCCTGTATCTGTGCAGTTTTGTCAGCGTTGGCCCCTCTAAATGGCATCAAAGAAATGGCTCCACTCCCAAACCCCCTCCTGCAGACTCCCCTTCACTGTTCTAATGTAGTCTCCACATCCTGTGATCCGCTTTTGCACAGTATATATTCATGGCTGTAGTGTTCCATCCTTGTAGCCGCTGTGAGACTCGAGTGTCATGACAGTTTTTCAAAGTTTACATTTTTTTTCCAGTATTTAACACAAAAATAAGTATCTAAATGTGGTATCTGTGTAATCATATTGACCCAGAGAATGAAGGGCACAGGTCAGTTTTGCCACATAGGCATGTTTTTTGTTTTTTCTAATTCCACCCCATTTGATTTTTTTTTCCTGCTTCCCACTACATTGTATGCCATATAAAATGGTGGCATTAGAAAGGAGACCACCTCCCTCAAAAATAAGTCCTCATATGGTTATGTGAACGGAAAAATTAAAAATTTATGGCTCTGTGAAGACAGGGAAGATGAACAAAAAAACCTCTGTTATTCAAGGGCTTACAGAGCTTTCAAACTCATTGGTTAGTATTAACCAGTATGTGGTGTTAGTGTACAGGGACCACACGTCATCCTTCTGTTCCAGCTGAATCAATCTGTTACCCATTGCCTCTGCAGGGCGGGCTCCTCCTCAATGCCAAACTCTTCTACAGGAACAAGAGGTTCTCAGTGGCTGCTCACACGGAACGTCCTCCTGGTAGAAGTGGAGTTATCAGCGGGCTAACTGTGTTATGACATTGCCGTGCCAATTAAAAAGCATGAATAACAATAAGTTAAACCCTGGCAGTATAGCATTAAATGTTATTTAGGGCAATAGCATCAGTAATTTACAGACTCTGCGTGGCACTACAAAGGGCAGCATCTGCCATGAAATTCCTTTTAAAAGCTTAACTAATCGTTGCCAGGAGGTCCTTTCAGTGCAAGGGTTCAAGATTCATTAGAGAAGTTAAGTAGTTGTGTTCTAGACTAATTTTTTTTGTAAATATCAGGCTAATAAATGAAGAGGAGATGTGTAATACTTTTCTACTAGGCAGTAAAGAATCCGAGGTGGGCATACCATATGAACAGCTTATGCAGCAGAACAGAGCCCAGTAGGTATGGGACTAAAACTAATGCGTTTCATAATTCACAATTATTGGAAAGACATATTCACCCCTCTAAAGAGTGTTTTATGCAAGAAGTGGAGAGTGACCAAGTACAGCAGAAGACAAGTACCTATTATTAGCATGGCTACCAATGAAAAGCAAAGGTTGTATTACTATCAAGTTGATACATATTTGGCCCCATGTGGAATAGTGATCCTTTCTTGAAGGATCTCCTCAGCTTCAGTGGCTATGAAGGAATAGGTGTAACTCAACATGATGTGGGGGCTGGTACCTTGACTAAGCTTTAGGGCTGTATTTGATTTTCAATCTGCAGAAACACTTCTGTGTGCGCTCCGTATTTTTTCCTCACTGTCATCAATAGAAAGGGCTATGTGCATATGGACAGGAATAGGACTGGTGATGAGATTTGAGGATTGGGCACATGGATCCGTGAAAAACACAGATGTAAGGATGGCCCCATAGCAGTGATTGGGTCAATGTGCAATCCTTGAAAAAACAGATATGTGTATGAGTCCTAATATATTTAGTGGGACAGTATTGGTATATCTCTTCGAGCTCTTGAACATGAGTGTAAGGGTTCAGTGCCCGTATTGTGGACTGTAAACAGCCGGTCCGCAATATACGGACACTGGCCATGTGCACTCCATTATGTGGACCCATTGACTTGAATGGGTCCGCAATTTGCTAGATAGGACTTTACCTATCTTCTGCGGAACGGATACACTGATCGAAGCACTACTAGATGCTGGACCTTTGATCCATTCCTCAGAAACGCAAAAAGATAGAACATGTTATGTCTTTGACCGTATCTTTCAGATCGTGGACCCATTCAAGTCTATGGGTCTGCACCACGAAGTGCACACAGCCAGCGCTCGTATATTGCGGACCTCTATTTGCGGTCTGCAGCATGGGCACGGATCGCTTATGTTTGTGTGCATGAGCCCTTAGGCACAAACCTCAAGATGTTTGATGTACATACTTTATTTGAAATTATCACAGTGTCTGAGAATCCACAGCACATAAATGAAGGTCTTCAACCCTATCTACTTAGGCAGTAAACAACATTATATTAAGATTATGATCTATGAAAAATGGATGCCATATGGCCTGATGCTAGGGATAGATTTAATAACATATGGAGAACTTGGATATCCTCCCTGGAAGAACTTAATTTACATTATTAAATGACCCGTTAAGAAACAAGATTATGGGAATAAGAGGTCTAGTAAATTGAAGGAGCACTTGTGAGATCTGTTATATCTAAGTAGTCCATTTACACTCTACACTTTACTGCTTTTCCAGCATCCAGATATAACAATTGCATATGATTTGTAAAAATGTTTCCATTTGAAAACCATACATTAATTACTCATACACCTCCTTTAGTCTTGAACATAATGCAATGTAAAATATGCTATGGGCTGGTTTACCTTGATACAGCTATATTGCTAAAATTCCATACAAGTTATATACTGGAAGGTCTGTATTTTGGATATGTAGTCCACCAGCACAGCAATGATGTGAGCACTGCGGGTAATTAACTGGTATGCTAAAGAAAATTAAACATTGTCACCAGGCACCAACCAGCAAGGCTGTCTGAGTTAGCAAGTAAGCACATACTCAAGTCCTGGCCAGCACTGCTTCTATACTGTACACTGTGGTATGCCATGCTGGTGGGCTGGCTGTAAAAATGCCAAGCTCAAAAGCGGAGCACAAGCTGGAGGTACACTGGGGATAGCATATGAAATGGTTAATAGGGATAGAACTGGCCAACATTTGCCATGAATTTAGCGTAAATGTGGCTACACACAGATTATTGTAGTATGAAAGCGCTTCAGCCAGTATAGCTATTGTGTACACTCGTACCTTTACAATACAAGGTCTCCTTCACACTGTTTATTCCAGCATTTTTGCCATGGACATAGGTAATATATGTCACAATGCAAAAACAGTGATGTCACATTACAACAGCTATGTCACAGTACATGCATAAAGTGCACAGTGATGTCATAGTACAGAGAATATATACAGTAAGGAAATGCATAGAGATAAGGCATATAATATAGATATAATGCAAATAGTAATACCACGGTACAGAGAGAATAAACATAATGATGTCACAGTACAAGGATTAAATACACATGATGTCACAGAACATAGATAATAAATACAGTAAGGATATCATAGAGATAAGGTGAAGTATAGCGATAATGCACATAGTGATACCACTGTACAGAGAGAATAAGCACAATAATGTCACAGTACAAGGATTAAATACACAGTGATGTCACAGAACATAGATAATAAATACAGTAAGGTATCAGAGATAAGGTGAAGTATAGGATAATGCACATAGTAATACCACTACAGAGATAATAATCTCATTGATGTCACAGTACAAGGATTAAATACACAGTGATGTCACAGAACAGCGATAATAAATACAGTAAGGTATCAGAGATAAGGTGAAGTATAGAATAATGCACATAGTGATACCACTGTACAGAAATAATAATCTCAATGATGTCACAGTACAATGATTAAATACACATGATGTCACAGAACAGAGATAATATATACAATGAGAACATCATAGAGATAAGGTGAAGTATAGAATAATGCACATAGTGATACCACTGTACAGAGATAATCTCAATGATGTCACAGTACAAGGATTAAATACACAGTGATGTCACAGAACAGCGATAATAAATACAGTAAGGTATCAGAGATAAGGTGAAGTATAGAATAATGCACATAGTGATACCACTGTACAGAAATAATAATCTCATTGATGTCACAGTACAATGATTAAATACACATGATGTCACAGAACAGAGATAATATATACAATGAGAACATCATAGAGATAAGGTGAAGTATAGAATAATGCACATAGTGATACCACTGTACAGAGATAATCTCAATGATGTCACAGTACAAGGATTAAATACACATGATGTCACAGAACAGAGATAATATATACGGTGAGGACATCATAGAGATAGGGTGAAATATAGGATAATGCACATAGTAATACCACTGTACAGAAATAATAATCTCAATGATGTCACAGTACAAGGATTAAATACACATGATGTCACAGAACAGAGATAATATATACGGTGAGGACATCATGGAAATAAGGTGATGTATAGCGATAATGCACATAGTGATACCACTGTACAGAGAGAAGAAACGCAATGATGAAACAGTACAAGGATTAACTCCTTAAACTGACAATCTACTGTAACGGCCGACATCGGTGCTAGCTCCCTCCTCCCTCCCATCGGGCCGCTGCTCTGCTGTGGCAGCGTCCCGATGGTTACCATGGCAACTGGACGCCTTACACAGGCATCCAGGCTTGCCATGGTATGTAGGCCTGACAGGGTCCTATACAGTGTACTGCAGTGTATTGTAGAGCCATCAGACCCACTAGATCTTCAAAAACCAAGTAGGTCTGAGTCAAAAAAGTGTAAAAAAAAAAATGGAAAAAATCTAACATTTTCCCATATACGCACATTTAGGCCTCTTTCACACTGTCATTCCGTGTCAGTGCAATGCGTGATGCGAGCGCATTGTGCCCTGTTTTTACGCATGAAAATCGCAGCATGTTCTATATTCTGCGTTTTTCACGCAACGTGGGCCCCATAGAAGTGAATAGGGGTTCCGTGAAAATCACGCAAGTGCGGATGCCATGCGTTTTTCACGGATGGTTGCTAAGAGATGTTGTTTGTATATGTAACGGCACCCTGGGCATAAAAGGGGTTAAAACTGTTTAGGCGATCTTCCCCTTCCAGAGCTACAGGCACAGCTACTTACAGAACACCAAACTCCCGAACGGCATACAAGGGAATGCTCCAAACTCCGAACGGAACCTCACGAATAGCTGCTAGCAGACGAATAAGAAACGCACCCAAGTGGCTTACACTCCTAGCAATCATCTCCAAAGGCAGAGGCAAAACTTCATTAGCCACATGGTAGCAAAAGACAATAAAAGACATAAGAATATTGAACTGTGCAGCTATTGCATAAAACATAGACTTTTAACATATCCAAAAATGGCACGAATTAGACCAGGGGTCCAAAAGTTAGTAAAAGTCCTTTGTGACCAAAGGAAGCATGGCTTAGAGTTAGGCCTCTTTCACACGATCGTTTTTTTTTTTCCGTTTTGCGGGCCGTTTTTTGCGGGCCGTATACGGAACCATTCATTTCAATGGTTCCACAAAAAAAAACGGAATGTACTCCGTGTGCATTCCGTTTCCGTTTTTCCGTTCCGTTTAAAGATAGAACATGTCCTATTATTGCCCGCAAATCACGTTCCGTGGCTCCATTCAAGTCAATGGATCCGCAAAAAAACGGAACACATACGGAAATGCATCCGTATGTCTTCCGTATCCGTTCCGTTTTTTGCGGACCCATCTATTGAAAATGTTATGCCCAGCCCAATTTTTTCTATGAAATTACTGTATACTGTATATGCCATACGGAAAAACGGAACGGAAACAAAAAACGGAACAACGTTTAAAACGGACCGCAAAACACTGAAAAAGCCATACAGTCGTGTGAAAGAGGCCTTAGGCTGTGTGAGATAATTGGCTTAACTGGGTGTGGTAAGCCAACTAGGTACAGAAAATACCTCTATTCACAACAACAACAAAATTACACAAAAATACATAACTCCTATCCAACTGAACAGAACCCCCACATTCAACTTATCCCCAGATGGCTTGGATCTGAGCTCTCAATATATCCGAACAGCGCTCAGATGTCACAAACACAGTCAAATCGCCATGGGGTTTAAGTTTAGCATGGGCTGATGAGAGGGCCCATAATCCTGGGGCAAGAGGCTGGCAACCAGGCTTCTCCAGCACCCAGTGGCGAGGTTGGTTTCGCCACAGTATACCTTCAGTTTTTTTATCACGCGCGTGAAAAACGCATTAAATCACATTAGACCCGCGTGATAAAAACTAAACTAAACGTGATCGCATACAAAACTGAATAAACTTGCTTGCGAAATCGCGCATTTTTCACTGAACGCATCCAAAACGCATCCGGACCTAATCCGCTCATGTCTGCAAGGAGTCTTATAATTGGGTAAAAATGAAGAAAATAAAATACCCTAAACATGTTTGGTATCACCGCGTCCGTAACAACCATCTCTATAAAAGTATCACTTGACCTTCACCCCTGAGGTGAACACCGTAAAAAAATAAAAACAGTGCCAAAAAAGACATTTTTTGTCACCTACCATCACAAAAAGTGCAACACCAAGCAATCATAAAGGTGTATGCCCCCCAAAATAGTACCAATCAAACCGTCACCTCATCCCACAAAAAAAAAGACCCTACCTAATCGTCCAAAAAAATAAATAAAAAGCTATGGCTCTCAGACTATGGAGACACTAAAACATAATTTTTTTGTTTCAAAAATGCTATTTCTGTGTAAAACTTAAATAAATAAGAAAAAGTATACATATTAGGTATTGCCACATCTGTGACGACCTGCTCTATAAAAATATCACATGACCTAACTCCTCAGGTGACGGCCATAAAAATAAATAAATAAAAACTGTGCCAAAATTGCAAATTTTTTGGTCACCTTGCCCCAAAAAGTGCAATAATGAATGATCACGATCCCCCGCCCGCCTCCCGCCAAATAATCGTTGGTGTACAGTGGTATACCAGAGTGTCAGCACATTGCTGACACTCTGGTATAAACGGCTGACATCTGTGATGGGATGTCAGCCGTTTAACCCTTTCCATACAGCGGTCCGTTAACAGTAAGATGCTGCTCCCTCCCTCTCCCATCGGGGGGCTGCTGTGCCTTTGCAGCCCCCCGACAGGATGGGGTGACAGAGGGAGGGAGCCCCAGTCCTTACCCTTCCCTGTTTGCGAAGTTGTGGCCACAACTTCGCAGATGGGGAAGGTTCCCATGGCAACAGGACGCCTTCTCAGGCGTCCTGCTGTCCATGGTGCTGAGCAGATCTATGCTAAAGGCATAGATCTGTTCAGACAAAGTGTAAGTAAAATACAGTGCAGTACAATATATATTGTACTGTACTGTATTATACAGACATCAGACCCACTGGATCTTCAAGAACCAAGTGGGTCTGGGTAAAAAAAAAAGTAAAAGTGAAAAAAAAGTAAAAATCTGAAAACACATTTATCACTGATTAAAAATGAAAAAAAAAAAAATTCCCTACACATGTTTGGTATCTCCACGTCCGTAACAACCTGATCTATAAAACGGTCATGTTACTTTCCCCGCACGGTGAACGCCATAAAAATAAAAAAATAAAAACTATGAGAAAATTGAAATTTTGCCCACTTTACTTCCCAAAAAAGGTAATAAAAGTGATTAAAAAAGTCGCATGTATGCCAAAATAGTGCCAATCAAACCGTCATCTCATCCCGCAAAAAATGAGACCCTACTCAAGATAATCGTTTCAAAAATGAAATCATTGTGTAACACTTACATAAATAAAAAAAAGTATACATATTAGGTATCGCCGTGTCCGTATCGACCGGCTCTATAAAAATATCACATGAGTTAACCCCTCAGGTGACCACCGTAAAAAAATAAAAATAAAAACAGTTTAAAAAAAAGCAATTTTTTGTCATCTTACGTCACAAAAAGTGCAATAGCAAGCGATCAAAAAGTCATATGCACCCCAAAATAGTGCCAATAAAACAGCCATCTCATCCCGCAAAAAAATAGACCCTACTTAAGATAATCGCCCAAAAACTGAAAAAACTATGGCTCTTAGGCTATTGAGACACTAAAACTTTTTTTGTTTTAAAAATTCAATCATTGTGTAAAACTTACATAAATAAAAAAAAATTGTATACACATTAGGTATCGTCGCGTCCGTGACAACCTGCTCTATAAAATTACCACATGATCTAACCTTTCAGATGAATGTTGTAAATAACAAAAAAAGGTGCAAAAAAAGCAATTTCTTGTTACCTTGCCGCACAAAAAGTGTAATATAGAGCAACCAAAAATCATATGTACCCTAAACTAGTACCAACAAAACTACCCGTCGTTTCTAAAATGGGGTCACTTTTTTGGAGTTTCTCTAGGGGTGCATCAGGGGGGCTTCAAATGGGACATGGTTTCAAAAAAACCAGTCCAGCAAAATCCGCCTTCCAAAAACCAAACGGCGCACCTTTCACTCTACGCCCCGCTGTGTGGCCGTACAGTAGTTTACGGCCACATATTGGGTGTTTCTGTAAACGGCAGAGTCAGGCCAATAAAGATACCATCTTGTTTGGCTGTTAACCCTTGCTTTGTTAGTGGAAAAAATGGGTTAAAATGGAAAATTAGGCAAAAAAATGAAATTCAAATTTCATCCCCATTTGCCAATAACTCTTGTGCAACACCTAAAGGGTTAACAAAGTTTGTAAAATCAGTTTTGAATACATTGAGGGGTGTAGTTTATAGAATGGGGTCATTTTTGGGTGGTTTCTATTATGTAAGCCTCGCAAAGTGACTTCAGAACTGTAGTGGTCCCTAAAAATGTTTTTTTTTGTAAATTTCTGAAAAATTTCAATATTTGCTTCTAAAGTTCTAAACCTTGTAACATCCCCCAAAAATAAAATATCATTCCCAAAATAATTCAAACATGAAGTAGACATATGGGGAATGTAAAGTCATCACAATTTTTGGGGGTATTACTATGTATTACAGAAGTAGAGAAACTGAAACGTTGAAATCTGCAAATTTTTCATAAATTTTGGTAAATTAGGTATTTTTTTATGCAAAAAAAAATATATTTTTTTACTTCATTTTACCAGTGTCATGAAGTACAATATGTGACGAAAAAACATTCTCAGAATGGCCTGGATAAGTCAAAGCGTTCAAAGTTATCACCACTTAAAGTGACACTGGCCAGATTTGCAAAAAATGGCCAAGTCCTTAAGGTGAAATAGGGCTGAGTCCTTAAGGGGTTAATTCTTTTGGAATACCTAAAGGGTTAACAAAGTTTTTAAAATCAGTTTTGAGTAACTTGAGGGGTTTAGTTTCTAAAATGGGGCCATATATGGGGCGTTTCTACTATGTAAGCCCCACAAAGTGACTTCAGACCTGAACTGGTCCTCAAAAAGTGTTTTTTGGAAATTTTCTTAAAAATTTTAAGAATTGCTTCTAAAATTCTAATAGAACCAAAAAGAAGGCCTCACTATAAAGCCGTAAAGTAGGGCAAACGGAGAACCAATCATACAAACCTAAAAGTGTTGCTAAAAAACAACCATAGAATGCCCAGTATATTTAAAAATATATATACTTTATTATATAATAAATTCATCAAAATTCACAGATATAAGACATTATTACACAGAATTAATTGGAAAAAGTCAGCAAACAACCTGGATGCCGTAGTCCCCCCTGCCGGTGTCTCAATAACCCACCAAACAGATGGAACACATGTCTGGTGTATGTGTAATATGCAGTGGGGTGATTTACAAGTAAGTGGTATCTGGTACAAAACCACTACGAGTAACTGTGATCATCACTCCATTGCATAACCATGAAGCGAGTCTATATAGGTGTAGGGCCCTAAGTAATATATAAACAGTGACAAGACAGATTTCACAATATCTATCTGAAGTATTCAAGTAGATAAGTCCCCATACACCAAACTATCTAATAGAGGCTATAAGCAAAAACTCGCCCACAGGTACCTGCTAGAAAATCAAAAAAATACCCAAAGACATGATGGAGGGCAGAGACAACGGACACAGGGCAGGCTGGAACCCCAAAAATTCTAAAATTCTAAGCCTTCTAATGTCCCAAAAAATAAAATTACATTTACAAAATGATGCCAGCATGAAGTGGACATATAGGGAATGTTAAATAATAAATATTTTATGAGGTATCACTTTCTGTTTTGAAGGTAGAGAAATTGAAATTTTGAAAATTTGGAATTTTTTTCATAAATAAAGGTGAAATATTTTGACTCAAATTTATGACTATCATGAAGTACCCTATTTTTAGCCCTATAAGACGCACTCCCCCCCCCCCCCCCCAAAAGTGTGGGAAAAATAGCAGTGCGTCTTATGGGGCGAATGCAGCATTTTGCTGAACTGTCAATGATACACCGCTATGCCGCGCGGCGGGTGTATCAGCTGAGAGGGCGGAGGGGCTGGGGGCCGGCATTTGGTTTTATAATGACAGCGGGGCCCGTGCAGTGACTGTATTCTACTACACGGGCCCCGCTCACTGTATATACTGTAATCTTATCTATAATTGTAGGCATTGTTAATATATACAAATTCAGGGTAATCAGCACCTGTATTACTTACAACAAGTGCTCAGTAGCAGAGAGGAGGGAAAAGGCAGGCCGGGCGCTGGCAGCGTGAGTCACTACGTCACGCGCCTCCCACTTTATGAATGAAGCAGGCGGCGTGGGTGCATGACGTAGTGACTCACTCTGCCAGCGTCCGTCCTCCCAGCCTGCCTCCTCCCTCCTCTCTGCTACCGAGCGCTTGTTGTAAGTAATACATCCACGGATCCCCCCCATAACAGTGTCATCCACAGATCCCCATAACAATGCCATCCAGAGACCCCAATAAAAGCCATCCAGAGATTCCCATAATAGTGTCACCCACAGATCCCCCATAACAGTGTCACCCACAGATTCCCCCATAAGTGTCACCCACAGATCCCCCATAACAGTGTCCTCAACAGATCCCCCATAATAGTGTCATCCACAGACCACCATTAGTTCAAAACCCACCAAAAGCACACCTTTTTGTTCAAAATATTTTTTTTCTTATTTTCCTCCTCAAAAACCTAGGTGCGTCTTATAGGGCGAAAAATACTGTACAATGTGTCACGAGAAAACACGAGAAAACAGTCTCAGAATGGTTTGGATAAGTAAAGTGTTCCAAAGTTATTACCATATAAAGTGATACATGTCAGATTTTCAAAAATAAGCCTGGTCACGAAGGTGCAAAATGGCCCGATCATTAAGGGATTAAATGTCACAGAAGAAGTAATATATACAGTGAGGACATCAAAGAGATAAGGTGAAGATGCTGTGGGATAGCCCATAGGATAGGTTAGTGGTGTCCTGGGATAGCCCATAACGTCCTAATACTGGGAGTTGTAGTTCTGTCTTACTGTATCCCTTTGTAATGTTCACTGATACCCTACAATAACAATCTGGACATGCTGGCAGTTGTAGTTCTCTCTTTTTATAATATCCACTGATGCTATATAATAACAGTCTTGTAATGCTGGGGGTTGTAGTGCTTTCCTCTTATACCCTCTCCCTGTAATGTCAACTTGTGTTCTATAGTAACAGATACCCTACAATAACAATCTGGACATGCTAGGAGTTGTACATCTCACCTCTTTTACCCCTCCATGTATTGCCCACAAATGTTCAGCATTAAGGGCCTGTTTTACATTGCTGGCAGTAGTTATAGCAGGCTGTTCTGGCAGAGAACAGCCTGCCGGAGCTCTCTGGATCTGGGATGGCTAGAGGGAATGGGAGTGCCCACCGGCCCCATTGTACCCAGAGAGCTCTGGCAGGTTGTTCTCTGCTGGAACAGTTTGCAGGAACTACTGCCAGCAGTGTGAAACAGGCCTAAACTAGTCATGATGAGACTTGTAGTTCTCTTATCACTATTATGATGTTTTGCAGCAGCTGAGGTGTATATTAGGCATTGCCCATAGAAAAGGGTCCTAAATTATGTTTTTGTATTGCTATGTGATTTATGTTTGCTTCTTTTACAGACAAACTGATATTTTTCTATTCATGTGTGGCAGGCAGTTTTGCATGAATGACAAGAAACACAACCATATTTCTTAGTTAAAGGGGTATTCCGGTTACCATAAATATAACTTATGTTTTAGACTAATTTATCATCAATAATTACCTAATATAGTGTCAATTTCACATATTTACTGTTCAGTAGTTATAAAAGTAGTTTCTTTCTCTGCTACCCACTGTGTTTTCTACTAAATTATCATGGCATCGACCTGTAGTACTGAGGCTGAGCATGCTCAGTGTGTTGCTATCAATTCTCGAGCTAAATTTCTTGTGAAACAAAGGGCGTGTAAATGTGCTGCTGATTACTGAGTAGAGAGGGCGTGACCGGACTGTATATCAGGCAGCCAATCAATAAATCTCAACACTCATAGCAGGAAAGCTAGGGATTGTGGGGATTGTAGTTTTGTGAGGGAAGATCAGCCGCCATGATATACCCAGTGTGTTGCAGGCTCACATAGGAGCAAGCTAAATAGATTGCAAGGTAAATTGAAGCTCTGGGTATATGTATAGGTATGGGTTTTGGTTGGGTCACAGCTTGCAGCCTTAAAGAGGACCTGTCACCACTTATGACTTGCCTGTTTTAATATCTTCATGCATTCCCTATGTAATGACAATTCTGGAACATCTATTCTTTTGGCTCTATGATGTGCCATTCCTGTGTTATTTCTCCTAGAAGTTATGAATGAATTGCTAGCATACTGTAGTAAGGGTACAGAGGGGAGGTAACCAGTTGGGGGGGGGGGGGGGGTGTACCTGCATAGACTATTCAATCAGTGCTGCTATTTTCATCCTGTGCAGGTCCACACCCCCCCCCCCCACCTGGTTACCTCCCCCCTGTGCCCTTACTGCAGACTGCTAGCAATTCATTCATAACTTCTAGTAGAAATAATAACGGAACGGCACAACATAGAGTCATAAGAATAGATGCTCCAGAATTGTTATTACATGGGGAATGCATGAAGCTATTAAAACAGGCAAGTCAGGAGTGGTAACAGGTCATCTTTAATGCAGTTTATGAAAAATGAAGTTACTTTACCGGAATACCCCTTTAATACTTGAATTAGCTTCTTAGTGACTGAAGTCGTTGATCTCAAATGGCTCAAATTTACCATAACTTGCTGAGAAGCTGCACTTCATGTTGTCATTTTGGGCAAAACTGCTTTGACAGCTAAACAGGAAACTACCAATATCTGTGGAATTTAAACAAACAAGAAGAGACTTTATATAATGCTCTAACTACTGGTGTAGCAGTATATTGCATTTTATATCTTTTGGGTGAATATTCTGTGAAAGATCCATGTAGAAAATATTGTTTTGTTTATTAATCCTATTTTCTATTTTTGTATTTTATTTTATTGTATCGAAGTAGTTGGGTCTGGGTACAATTCATTTTATTAACAGCCATATATAGTACTATTGTAAACTACATTTATACCACTAGAGGGCACAGTGAGTAAAACAATAAAGCATTTGTATCGTTCACTGCTAGAACAGAAGGCATGCAGGGTCTCGTGGCTTAAATTTTTTTAAATTCACGTAGTGAACTTAATAGACATGTTTTGCAGATGTGAAATACCAACTAAAGAGAGAACAGTTGTTCTCGGCTTTCCAGAAAATAATTTATTAAATGGGTTATCCCACAAATTAAATAATAAAATACATGGAGTAATGTACAGCATTATTTGATTATATGAATTAAAAAATGCTTCTCTTGAATGTCTTTTTCACCCATTTCAGCTTTCCTACTTGCCTCTTTGCAGTTCTGATCTCTTCACTTTCTGTAGATGGGCAGCAGCTTATCTCATGTGACAATGAAGAACCTGCATATCCTCGGAGTACATTGAAGTCAGATCTTATAAACCCACACAACACCAGCATTTCCACTAATAAATAGTACTATGGTGTGTGATGCCCCACCCCCCATTGTTTATAGAAATACAGCTATATATTTCTATGAATTGAGGGGCAGGGACAAATGAATGAATGAAAGATGTTTGGGTTACTTCAGTGTGAGATCGCTAACCCAACAATGAGAGGAGGGAATCAGAGACTCTGTAAGCATATCAGTCTATTACTGACTGTAGGAAGTGGAACAGAATTTCTTCCACAGGAGAAACAGCAGGGGGCGCAACCAGAAGGGGAAATGTGATGTATACCACAAACTTGACAATATAATTATTTCATGGATATTGCAATAACGCCTCATTTGAAATGCCCAATTCATTGCATAGTACTACTTTTCGTTTGATAACTTTACATTCACAGAACAATGCAATTTCAAGTCCTAGAGTAATAGACTTGCAGTAAAAAGGATAAAGCTATTAATTCAGGTCAGGACCCTGAATAGGCGCTGCTAAACTACAGAGCAGTTCAGTTACAAGAGAGAAAAGCCATGTTTCAGAAACATTAAAATAAAATGTTTGACCAGTGCCCATAATGGAAAAAAACAGTGGCATTGCAAGGGGGGTGCGGGCCGCACCGGGTGACACCAGTCTGATGGGGTGTCACCCGCCCCCACCGACCCTGGACTGACTTACTGCAGTGCAATTTAAATGTGTTAAATTCATCACCTAGGTAGGTCTGGCTGGCGGCTGCTACAATGGGGTGTCACCCGCCCCCACCGGCCGCCGGACTGACTTACTGCAGTGCAATTAAAATGTGTTAAATAATGTAATTAATCACCTAGGTAGGTCTGACTGGCGGATGCTACTGTCTTGTCTGGCCTACGTGTGTGCCGTATGGTGCGTGCAGCGCTCAGGCCCAACAAGGCGTGACTGAGTCTGTCAGTGGGGCCGCGGCGGACGGCAGCACCTGCGCAGCTGTCTGGAGGACTCTGGATGGAGGGAGGCGAGGAGGCGGAGCTGCTCTGCTGTGGCCTGTAAAAGCTGCCTCTCCAGGCTGGCAGCAGAAGAACACAGAGAAGACTGAGTGAGGCACGACTTGTTGGCCGACCCTGCTGGACTCTGGAGAAGACAACTTAAGGCTGAGACTGGAGCCAGGACCCGACCCCACTCCAGCCAGACCCCAGTGATATATCAGGTGCAGTACTACTGATCATTCTCAGCCCAGAGGAGCTGCTGAGTTGATTGGGGAAGGGGGGGCTGTATTGTAACAGAGAGGGGCAGAAAAGAGATGGGGGACAAAATGTACAACATGTCTGTGCTATGGAGCCTGGAGGAGAAAAGCAGAAATGTGCCACCCATGGGGGGAGAAGGGGATGACATGATGAGGGGACCCGGGACAATGATGAAGGGAGGGACAATGTTGGAGTCTGTGCCATGGGGAAGGGGGGGGGGGGGTGACATCATGTCACCCCTCCCCCCTTTGGCACAGGTTCCAACATTGTCCCTCATCATGTCACCACCCCCTGATGGTGCAGACTCCAACATTGTCCCCCATTAGGGAGCATAATGGATGGGGGGCTGAAGGCTGACATAGGGGGCATGATGGATGGGGGCTGACGGCTGTCATGGGCATGATGGATGGGGTGCTGACGGCTGACATGAGGGCATGATGGCTGACATGGGGGGCATGATGGATGGGGGCTGATGGCTGATATGAGGGGCTGATCTGAGGTATGATAAACATTGGGGGTCTGATTGGTGGTCTGACCTGAGGTATAATGGAAAATATTGTTTCTTATTATACTCCTCTAAAACCTATGTGCGTCTTATAGGGCAAAAAGTACAGTCCTCAAACCAGCGATTGAAGCAAAGCGAAGATACCAGGACCACACAGAGGAGAAGCCAGCTGCTGCAGACAGAACCAGGACCAGGTGATCTGCGGGTGGTGGTGGGGGGGTCACCGAGATGTAGCTTTGCTTGTGTTGCCAAAAAATCCTTGTACCTGCCCTGGTCACGTCCACGTGACAGCAGTGACTCGCCCAGTGTCTTCAGATTGTCCTCCTCCTCCTGTTTCCCGATTACTGGCAGAAGCATTGGAGTATCCAGTGCGCAGGCGCAGGCCCGTACAGTGATACTCCTGCAAGCGCTGGATCGGAGGGCTGTTCAGAGCTCCACAAAGAGGCATGCCATGTTGGAGCTGCCAGCCTGCCTACCTCCTGACTTTGGCAATAGCAATATTTTTACTGCACAGTACATGTCCCTTATATTTATATGTAATAAATAAAGAGTCCCACAGTACATAATGTGGGCAAAATATACCTAATTACATAACATTCCCAATAAATAAACTTATTTTTATATGAAAAAAGGCTATTTTACATCTTTATTAGTGATACTCTTTGGTGCCAGGGGATGTACCCTGGCATTTTTATTATGGTACACCCCCTGGCACCAAAGTGTATCACTTTAAAAAAATGTAAAATAGCAATTTTTCACATAAAAATAAGTTTATGTATTGGGAATGTTATGTAATTAGGTATATTTTGCCCACATTATGTACCACATTATATAACATATTTTTGGTTACATGTCAAAAAAATTATTGCTTTGGGGGGGTGACACCATTTTCTACAGCACCGGGTGACACCAGCCCTAGCAACGCCACTGAAAAAAACTATTGACAGCAGGAGCATAAACAGGTTATTGTGACTGTAAACACCTCTAAATTTTACCCCTTATTTTTGCTTTTTAACTTTCCAGTAAAAATTGGGAAAATATAGTTGTTTTTCAGCTTTTTTAACCCCATTACATATAATAACATACATGTACGCAATTATGCGCCCGCATTTGTATGGAGCGGGCTGCTGTGGTACGCCTGCTACATATGAGGCGGGTACCGTCTGTATT
This sequence comes from Bufo gargarizans, assembly GCF_014858855.1. NCBI lineage: Eukaryota > Metazoa > Chordata > Amphibia > Anura > Bufonidae > Bufo > Bufo gargarizans. The sequence continues at coordinate 243,158,360 of NC_058083.1, read as the reverse complement.
ATATAGCAAGCATCCGACAATAATACCCGGGTAATGGCAATCCCGATGAACCCCATAATTTGACCCTTCTGCTGCTGCAATCAACGCTGATCTGCCATGGTAATCTGCCTGCTGAACCATGCAGGGGGCATAGCTTGGCATGGACAGTGTAAGAATTCTATTCACCCTAATAGATCTCTATTAGGGTGAATAGGACAAGGGATCAAAAGATTCTAGGTTTTAGCCCCTAAGGGCTTAAAAGTTAGAAAAAAATAAAAAATTCAATCACCACCCTTTCCCAATTTTAGATATAAAAATATCTAAACAATAAAAAAAATTAGGTATCACTGCATCCGAAAATATCTGAACTATTAAAATATTTTTAAAAATTTCTTATGCGGCAATGAAAAAAATAATAAAAACATGCTTTTTGCCATTTTTTTGTCATCTTGTCCCCCCCCAAAAAATTTAATAACAGTGATCAAAAAGTCGTACATACTACAAAAATGGTACTAATAAAAACTAAAGGGTTTTTACGCAAAAAACAAGTCCTCATACAGCTCTGTAGACCGCAATATTAAAATATCAGAATATGACTATGCAAAGAAAAAAAAATTAACAATATATAACTTTGGTATCTCCGCAATTGTATTGAGCTGCAGAATAAGGACATCAAGTCAATTGTAGAGCACAGTGGACGCCGTAATGTAAAAACCCCCATATCTTGGTGCAATTATGTTTTTTTTCACTGTTACCCCACAAAGAATTTCTTTATTTTCCCATACAAGACATGATAAATTAAATGGTGGCATTAAAAAATACATCTTGTCCTGCAAACAATAAGCCCTTATATGGCTGTGTGAATGGAAAAATAAAGTTATGGCACGTGGAGAGGAAAAATAAAACATGTAAAAATGAAAATAGGCCCAGTCTTTATGGGGTTAATTCAAAACCTATCAAACTTTACTGATGATTTAGTGGTTGAGCCTCAAGAAAAATAACCTCTGGTGGGCCATAGGAATCCCAGTCTAACACGTCTTAAGACATTACCCATAGAATGTGCTTTGTAGAATTTAAGGGAGGACACGGCTGTACAACGAATATGTTGAAAAGCTGTTACATGTAAAATCTCAAAAGACAGTGAGGTATAGAAATATCCACCTCAGAAAATTGTCACAGCAGAAACTGTACTTCACAAAAAACCTGGCTGACTTTTTTTTCCTTTTTTTGAGAAAACATCAACATTTATGCTCACAGCCAGGGAGAAGGGGATGCCCCCTGAGAAACCCGTATGTCTTTTCCTCCCTGTATTGATGGTATGGATTAGCATACAGGGCGGGAAACCATAACGGGGGGCACAGTGGGGAAACGAAGCGGCCCATCAGAAAAATATAAGTATTTATATTGTAATTAGGCATGAGCAAATCTACTTCTGATGAAACATCCGAAGTCGATTCGCATAAAACTTTGTTCTAATACTGTACAGTATTACAATGTATTGGCTCCGATGAGCCGAAGTTATTACCACTTTGAAGTTAGTACCACTTGGAACCGAACTCGAGTTCGGGAAATGTTTTTTTACAGAACAAATTAATTTATGAAGTTATTACCTGAAGTCTCCCGAGACTTCTCGAAGCAATAACGTCGGCTCATCGGAGCCAATACATTCTAATACTGTATGGAGCTACCTCTCCGTACAGTATTAATCAAAGTTTTATGTGAATCGACTTCGGATGTTTCATCCGAAGTCGATTCGCTCATCCCTAATTGTAATGTCAGGACTGGTGAAAGGCCCTCTTTATGATTTTATCTTCTAATTCATTGCAAGGAAGCAAAAATTTAAACTATGAAGCAAATGTGTCCATTTATTTATAATTTCCTTTAAAAAAAAGTAATTTTTTCATTGTTATTTTTTTCTATACGTATTTTAATATTTTTTATGTGTTCTTAATATTCCTAATTTTCGCATTCAAAGCCTCTAAATAAAAAAATAAACACAAAATCCTATATCAGATCAACAACTTGGTGAACTCCATATTTGGACAGTAGATGGCACACTTCACACAAAATTTGTGATTTACATGTGGCTGATTATAAAAATCACAGTATGAGTTAAGAGACATTTGTGGTTTAATAATAATTACATTTATCATCATCAGAATTATAATCATTATAATACCTCATGAAATCAAGATTATTCTTTTAAATACCCGTTTCACTATCCATACCTTTGGTGCAAGAATATTTTTGGCAATTATATCTTGTAAGGTTCTGTGGGGAAGTGACAACTAGTTGGAATAAATTACAGTAACAGTTGTCACTTTTTGAGGCCTAAGGCTTTTTGCCATCTTCGGGTTTAGATTATGAATGTGAAATGGTACGGTCATAAAGACTTAGAGAGTAATTTGCTATCAGACATATGGCAGTTTTCTGGCGCAGATTGCAGCAGAAATAACCTTTGCGTCGCAATCTATAGATATTCACCATAAAACTGCGGCTTTTCCCAGCTCACGCCAGGTCTAAAAAAGGGACCATGGGCGGGGAAGGGCCGCTATGCCAGTCTCATTCATCATTTTCTACACCTGTTTTAGGTGTAGAATATGGTCTAAATCTACGCCAACAAGAAAGCTGTCTTACATTTAGACTGGCGCTGTATATGCCGAAGTTAGGTAGAGGTCGTGGCCTCTTCATAACGTTCACGGATCCACTGCCAGCGCACTGGTTAATAAGACCGTCGTCTAAAACGCCAGTCTTAATAAATGAACTCCTTAGTGTGACTAATAGGTAAAAAAAAATATATAGTATAATTCACGAATAAAGAGAACTCATATTTAAGATGGATCAATAAGTTCCCAACCCCAGAAGAAACGCAGCCTTGAGTGAATGTTTTTTTGCCATTGGCCATGGATACATCCTTGTCAAACATGTGTACATGTCATCTGCTCTTAGCCCATAGAGAGTTTCTTCTTCTAGATGTGCATTTGTAGTGTTCTCACTGCAGAGGATGCACCATTCAGCTGCACTTGTACTTGGTGAAAAGAGCTTGGATGAGGACACACAGAGCACACATAGGGTGTTCATGGAAAATGTAGTTTTCACTACAGCAGGGTCCCTAGTTACGGGGCAACCCCAACAGGCTTTTTTAACAGCCAGTATCACCAGAGTTATATCAGTGCCGATTTGACCAGATAAGGGTCTGGAAGTTGGCGAGTGCTTGAATCCATCAAGCCTTGAAATCCAGGATTCTGGCTTTAAAAAGTTACAAGATAAGGCTTTCGTGACGGGACTTTTTGAGGTTATTTGTACAGACATTTTGGAACTTTTTGCATTTTTACACCATTCACTCCAGTTTCACAAAGCGGGGGGAAAGATGGTGTAGTTAGCTCCAAATTTATCACTGGGACTTTTTTTTTTTAAAGTTGCAAAAAAGGTTTCAAACTCACTGGAGTAGGAGGTGGCCTAGAAAAATTGGAGTAGCATTTTTGTACAAAAGTGTTAGGTTTAAAGATGAGCCCAATTTAACAAACAACGTGCAACATTTGACAAATTTGTCAATGCAAAATTCCATCCTCAATGTGTATAAACAGTGTCTCTGTGATTTGAGGACTTGAAGAGAGTTTCCGGAACTTGTGACAACCCCTTTAAGTAGTTTTAGCCTGTAATATATCTATTTATTTCCACATCCATGAGAGTCATGCCGCTTACAATTAAGGATGAGCGAATCGACTTCGGATATTTCATCCAAAGTCGATTCGCTCATCCCTACTTTCAATTATAGCACTGTATTTGGTATATTTATAGTTATTTGCCATCGCTTTGCATGTGAAATAAATGTATATCTGGCCAGAACAACACAGCCATCTACCACACCAGGTACAGTAGAAGGAGCCGTATGATTATATTATTGTGGACCACAAAATACATACGGTCATGTGAATGCACCCTTACACAGTATACCCGTCCTGCTTTGTGTTCAAGGAGTTCTTTATATCACATGACCATGTGTTAAAAACTGGAAGAATTTGACACAACGTGAGGATTACTTGGAGCTAACTCCAGTTTCAATGTGAAATGATGCTCAGCACAAAAGCTAGCAATTTATCACTCAGCTGCTAAACTTGCTGAACACATTAACAGCAACATCTGCTGTGCACACCGACTAACACCGTTAACCAGTTAGTGGAATAACAAAGTGCTACCCCCACTCACACCTTGTTCTCTCCCTTCCCCCCCAAACCCTATTTTTAAATTGTGTATGACATACTGCTTAATGGAAAATGTACTGGTTCATGTACAGTGGGATGCGAAAGTTTGGGCTACCTTGTTAATTGTCATGATTTTCATGTATAAATCGTTGGTTGTTACGATAAAAAATGTCAGTTAAATCTATCATATAGGAGACACACACAGTGATATTTGAGAAGTGAAATGAAGTTAATTGGATTTACAGAAAGTGGGCTATAATTGTTTAAACAAAATTAGGCAGGTGCATAAATTTGGGCACCACAAAAAAGAAATGAAATCAATATTTAGTAGATCCTCCTTTTGTAGAAATGACAGCCTCTAAACGCTTCCTGTAGGTTTCAATGAGAGTCTGGATTCTGGTTGAAGGTATTTTGGACCATTCCTCTTTACAAAACATCTTTAGTTCATTCAGGTTTGATGGTTTCCGAGCATGGACAGCTCTCTTTAAGTCACACCACAGATTTTCAATTATATTCAGGACTGGGGACTGAGATGGCCATTCCAGAACGTTGTACTTGTTCCTCTGCATAAAGACCGGAAGCTGTATGAGTAATACACACAGTATTACTCATACAGCCAATGCATTCCAATACAGAAGTATTGGAATGCATTGTAAAGGGATTAGACCCCCAAACGTTCAAGTCAAAAAATAAAATGAAAAAAGTTAAAAAAATAAGGTTTTACCTCCAAAAAATTTAAAGTTACAAGTAAAAATAAACAAAAACGTCATTTTCCCCAAATAAAGTGAAAAAAAAATAGGTAAAAAATAGGGGAAAAAAAAGGTATACATATTAGGTATTGCCGCGTCCGTATCGACCGGCTCTATAAACATATCACATGACCTAACCCCTCAGATGAACACCGTAAAAAAAAAAAAAATATGTGCAAAATAAACAATTTTTTGGCCAACTTATATCACAAAAAGTACAACAGCAAACGATCAAAAAGGCGTTTGCCCACCAAAATAGTACCAATCTAACCATCACCTCATCCCGCAAAAAATTAGCCCCTACCTGAGACAATCGCCCAAAAAATTAAAAAAAATATGGCTCAGAATATGGAGACACTAAAACATCATTTTTTTATTTTAAAAAAGCTGTTATTGTTAAACAATTTTTTGTCACCTTACATCACAAAAGGTATAATAGCAAGCAATCAAAAAGTCACACACACCCCAAAATAGTGCCAATAAAACCGCAAAAATCATACCCTACCCAAGGTAATCGCCCAAAAACTGTAAAAATTATGGCTCTCAGACTACGGAAACATGATTTGTTGGGTTTCAAAAAAGAAATCATTGTGTAAAACTTACATAAATAAATAAAAAAGTATACATATTAGGTATCGCCGCATCCGTGACAACCTGGTCTTTAAAAATACACATGATCTAACCTGTCAGATGAATGTTGTAAATAATAAAAATGGTGCCAAAACAGCTATTTCTTGTTACCTTACCTCACAAAAAGTGTAATATAGAGCAACCAAAAATCATATCTAAACTAGTACCAACAATACTGCCACCCTATCCCGTAGTTTCTAAAATGGAGTGACTTTTTTGGAGTTTCTACTCTAGGGGTGCATCAGGGGGGCTTTAAATGGGACATGGTGTAAAAAAAAAACAGTCCAGCAAAATCTGCCTTCCAAAAACCGTATGGCATTCCTGTAAACTACAGAATCCAGGCAATAAATATTGAGTTTTGTTTGGCTGTTAACCCTTGTTTTGTTACTGGGAAAAATGGATTAAAATGGAAAATTTGCCCAAAAATGTAAATTCTGAAATTTCATCTCCATTTGCCAATAACTCTTGTGGACCACCTAAAGGGTTGACAAAGTTTGTAAAATCAGTTTTGAATACCTTAAGGGGTGTAGTTTATTAGACGGGGTCACTTTTTATGGAGTTTCTACTCTAGGGGTGCATCAGGGGGGCTTCAAATGGGACATGGTGTCAAAAAAAAACAGTCCAGCAAAACCTGCCTTCCAAAAACCGTATGGCATTCCTTTCCTTCTGCGCCCTGCCATGTGCCCGTACAGCGGTTTACGACCACATATGGGGTGTTTCTGTAAACTACAGAATCAGAGCCAAAAATATTGAGTTTGGTTTGGCTGTTAATCCTTGCTTTGTAACTGGAAAAAAATTATTAAAATGGAAAATCTGCCAAAAATGAGAAATTTTTAAATTGTATCTCTATTTTCCATTAATTCTTGTGGAACTCCTAAAGGGTTAACAAAGTTAGTAAAATCGGTTTTGAATACCTTGAGGGTGTAGTTTCTAGAATGGGGTCACTTTTGGGTGGTTTCTATTATGTAAGCCTCGCAAAGTGACTTCAGACCTGAACTGGTCCCTAAAAATTGGGTTTTTGAAAACTTCTGAAAAATTTCAAGATTTGCTTCTAAACTTCTAAGCCTTGTAACATCCCCAAAAAATAAAATATAATTCCCAAAATGATCCAAACATTAAGTATACATCTGGGGAATGTAAAGTAATAACTATTTTTTGGAGCTATTACTATGTATTATAGAAGTAGAGGAATTGAAACTTTGAAGTTTGCAATTTTTTACAAATTCTTTGTAAATTTGGTATTTTTTTATAACTAAAAATTAATTATTTTGACTTCATTTTACCAGTGTCATGCAGTACAATATGTGACGAAAAAACTGTCTCAGAATGGCCTGGATAAGTCAAAGCGTTTTAAAGTTATCATCAATGGCAAAAAATTGCCTGGTCCTTAAGGTGAAATAAGGCTGTGTCCCAAAGGGGTTAAGGATCAAGCTATTTTGGGGTTTTAGGACCACACATGTTTTGTTTATAGAGATAATGCAGTACCCCAGACCTGAGGGTATCTGCAAATGTTTGGTTTGTAATAATATCTAATGTTTGCACTGTACAGGTGAGCAGGTGAGGTATAGTTGGCATCAGGAATTGGGCTAACCACGGCCCTCCTCCCCTCTTGGTAGGAGTGGGCTGGTCCTATTTCCTGCTAGGACAGTGAAGAGTGAGAAAGCATGTCCTATTGCTCCTGCGCCAAGGGCCTTAGGGATCAGAGAACCAAATCACATGTGAGACCACTACTGCAGAGAGACAGCAAGAATACAGAATTATAGATGTCTTAAAAACTACAGTGGTTATAGCCAGCAGTGACCAGAAACCATATACAGACTCTGTATGCTGCAAGTGAGGGACTACGGCACAGACACCCATCACATAGATCACATTTAGGCCAGGCCAACTCAAAAAAGCCTGCATTACACAGTGGACACCTACAGCCACAAGTGCTAGCTTTTATCTTTTAGCCAGAAGTTCAGGAGAGAGACATCATCAAGATGGCGTAGCAGAGATGTCACTTTGCCAGGCACCATACTTCATCATCTGGGAAGAGAAAATGCAATGTGTACAAACTACTGCTGGATGTACTACAATTTCTATTTTGCACAGTAAAGAGACTTTATTATTCTACTTCTGGCCTGATTCACTGCACCGATACCCAGGGAGCAAGAGCCTGAGGGAGTACACCATGACACATCATCTCATCAGGGCCTCTACCACTCCCATCCTCTGTACTGACTCCTCAGGGGCTTGCTGTACTAATTAAATTTTATTAAAGTGGTCCTCCTGGCTTTTTACAAAACCCTTTCTTTTTGCTCTGTGGAAAAAAAAAGTTTGGTTAATACTTACCTGTCTGTCATGCTGCTGATGCCGCTGTCTTTGTTGCACTGACACAGGCTGTGGGCTCTCACACAATAGATGGGCAGAAGCAAGAACTGGTTTTGTGAAAAGCCCAGAAAACTCCTTTAATTTTTGCTTTGATTTGAGTCTTTGATTCTTTTCAATCACCTCTGAGAGGAGTGGGAGAAGTGAGGTCAGTGCTCCCCTCATTAAAGCACTGGGTTATGTGTACTGCTCCTATTATCCCAAACAGAACAATATTTTTGTGCCATTTTTGATAATAGAAGAGCGGACCTGCCCTTATACTTTTCTTATGTAGTCTGATGATGTGATGGAGTTAACAAGCAAAAAATCTAACCATGATCTCTTATATAAGTTGTTCATTGTTCACCTAACATAAAATGTATATGATTACTGTATATTACTTTGTTACTGTTATAAGAATACCGTATATGAATAAGGTCCAGTGCGTCAAGAAGGATCCAATAAAATATCAATCTTTATATCCAAAGTTAAAAACTCCAGTGTCATGAGTCATGGTGTAGTATTCAAACTTTGATGAAGGATTGTTTTAAATCTGAATCACGGAAGCTGTTAAGACTACATTGTGAATCAAGCTGGAGTTTTTAACGTTGGATCATGACAATTGATATATTATTGGATCCTTCTTGATGTGCTAGACTTTATTCACATTAGACGTTATGCCATTTGTGCGTCAAGAAGACCCATTTTTGTGTGAAAGTTAATTGGGGCTTGTGCTGTACTAGTAATACCTTATACGCAGGGGTTAGTTTTATTTATTTCTTACTTCCTTTTCGTACTAATAAGGAACTTTTAGTTCATTTTGATTTTTCAATTACAAGATACTGCCATGCTTTTGCCCTAACAGGCCTTTGAAAGAGACATCCCTAGGGATCATGGCTCTGAACCGCTTAGCTGCCAGCTTTGGTAGTGGCAGCAGATGTGAGGACCCAGCGCGCTTTGGACCTCAGACTGGGACAAACATTAACCTTCTAATAGGATTACGCCCCTAAGCACACAGCGCAGACAATGCATGCGCTTTGGGGGAGAGCCAACTCAGTGCCGAGGTTTCCTTAACCGGGTGGGCATCTATTTTGAGTTGCTGCCACATGCCTTTCCTACTGAGAGATCAAAGGTGGGCTTCTTGATCTCGCTGCTCTCGGACAAGGCCTTGGCCTGGGCCAGCCCTTTATGGGAGAACAACAATCCGGTGGTTGCCGAGTTTTCCGGTTTTGTTGCTTCTCTTCGGAAGGTATTCGATGTGCCGGCTCGTGCTGCCTCTGCTGCGAAGCTCCTTATGTCCATCAGACAGGGTTCACGATCCGCAGCTGAATACGCCATTGAGTTTCGTACCCTGGCAGCAGAGGTGGGCTGGAATAATGAGGCTCTGGTCGCTGCTTTCTCTCATGGTCTTTCGGATGCCTTGAAGGATGAGGTTGCAGCTAAGGACCTACCAGTGGAGCTCGAGTCTCTTATTTCTTTCCTGATTTTGATTGACACCAGACTCAGGGAGAGACCTTCCTTTAAGGAGAGCCTGCGGAGGTCTTCTAACAGATTGGCGCCTACGTTTGCTGTCCCACCCGTGCCTCCCTCTCCTCCCACGCCTCCTGGGGATGACTTGTCTGGGGGTGAACCCATGCAGCTGGGGTTTGCTCGCCTGTCCGAGGGGGAGAAGGTACTCCGGAGACGCGAGGGCCGATGCATGTACTGTGGTCTCGGTGGGCATTTTCGGTTGGCATGTCCGAACCGTCCGGGAAACGCTCGCACCTGAGATCCTGTCGGGGGCAGATCTTGGGTGGAGTCTCCTCGTCCCCGGTTTCCCGTGTTGACAAACCACTGATCACTGTTGTCCTCTCCTGGGTCGGGGGCTCGGTGACGACCCAGGCGTTGGTGGACTCTGGTGCTGGTGGTTTGTTCATTGATAGTGTGTTCGCTGCCGCCAATTCCATTCCTCTGCAGCCTCGAGGTTCCCCACTGGCTCTTGAGGCGATAGACGGCAGACCCCTTCTGCCGCCACACGTGACTCATGAGACCCTTCCAGTGGGGATAGCCATTGGTGCCGTTCACAGAGAGTCGGTCTGTTTCCAGGTGATTTCGTCTCCACACTACTCGGTGGTCTTGGGGTACCCCTGGCTCCAGAAGCATAATCCGACTTTCGATTGGAGATCGGCCGAGATCCTCTCGTGGATACCGCAGTGTGGGGCTAGTTGCATCCATGGGCCTGTCAAGTTGCTGTGTACTTCCTCGGACTCTCTGTTGCCTCCTGAATACGAAGAGTACCGGGATGTATTCGATAAGGTGCGCGCGGTTGCCCTACCTCCATAGAGTTACAATCTGGTGCCGTTCCTCCTCGTGGCAAAGTCTATCCACTGTCGGTAGCGGAGAATGAGGCCATGGAGGAGTACGTGAGGGAGGCGCTTTCACGCGGACACATTCGTAAATCCTCGTCCCCGGCAGGGGCTGGATTTTTCTTTGTGAAAAAGAAGGGTGGTGAGTTGAGGCCTTGCATCGATTACAGGGGTCTCAATCGCATCAAGATCAAGAACGCTTACCCGATACCCTTGATTTCCGAGCTGTTCGATCGCCTCAAAGGGGCCACGGTCTTTACCAAACTCGACCTGAGGGCGGCATATAACCTGGTAAGGATCAAGGCGGGCGATGAGTGGAAGACCGCGTTTAACACCAGGACCGGTCATTATGAATCCTTGGTTATGCCCTTTGGGTTGTGCAATGCAGTCTTCCAGGAATTCATCAACTATGTTTTCCGTGACCTGTTGCAGCAGTGTGTGGTGGTCTATTTGGATGACATCTTGGTATATTCTGAATCCATGGAGGCCCACATTATGGATGTCAGACGAGTGTTGCAACGGTTACGAGAGAACAGGCTGTTCGGTAAGCTTGAGAAATGCGAATTTCACCGATCCCAGGTAACCAGGTTTCGGCTGTCTTACAGTGGCCCCAGCCCAGTGGTCTCCGTGCCCTGCAGCGCTTTTTGGGCTTCGCCAATTATTATCGGAAGTTCATCAGGGACTTTTCTATGCTAGCCAAGCCGCTCACGGATCTGACCAGGAAGGGCAGTAATTTCCAGGTCTGGCCGCTCGAGGCCATCCGAGCGTTTGAGGCTCTAAAGTCCGCCTTTGTGTCGGCTCCGATTCTGTCGCATCCCAACCCTGGGTTGCCCTTTGTCCTCGAGGTGGACGCGTCTGAGACGGGAGTAGGCGCCCTCCTGTCTCAGCGTAGTTTACTCCCGGAAACTGTCTTCCGCGGAGTGCAACTATCAGATTGGTGACAGGGAGTTATTGGCCATCGTGCAGGCCCTTAAAGAATGGAGGCACTTGCTCGAGGGTTCGGTGGTTCCGGTTCTCATCCTGACGGACCACAAGAATCTGACCTACCTTTCTGAGGCCAAGAGATTGACACCACGTCAGGCCAGATGGGCTCTGTTCTTGTCACGTTTTAATTACATGGTCTCTTACCTACCCGGTTCCAAGAACATCAGAGCGGATGCCTTATCACGGCAGTACTCCGAGCTGTCCGGGGAGGAGTCGATTCCGACTTCGGTCATACCTCCGAATCAGATCCTGGCCGCCATTCGCACCAGCCTGACCTCTCCCCTGGGTGAGCAGATTTTGGCGGCTCAATCTGGTGCTCCCTCTGGGAGACCCAACGGCAGGTGTTTTGTGCCTGAGGAGTTGCGCATTCGGTTGTTGCGAACCTACCATAACTCCAAGGCCGCGGGGCATCCTGGAAAGAATCAGCTGTCCTGGGCTGTTTCACGTCTGTTCTGGTGGCCTTCTCTACGTTCCGACATCGCCGCATATGTAGCGGCATGCTCCGTTTGTGCCCAGAGTAAGTCCCCTCGGCACCTTCCGTTGGGCCTTTTGCAACCCATAGCCACCGGGGAGCGCCCATGGTCACACCTGGGGATGGATTTCATTGTGGACCTCCCTGCATCCCGAGGCCATACGGTCATTCTCATGATTGCGGTTTTCCAAAATGTGCCACTGTGTTCCTCTCAAGAAGTTACCCTCTGCACAAGAGTTGGCCACGATTTTCGCCAGGGAGGTCTTACGGTTGCACGGTTTGCCCAAGGAGATTGTGTCGGATCGGGGGAGTCAGTTTGTGTCCAGGTTCTGGCACGCCTTTTGCTCCCAGTTGGGGATTCATCTCTCTTTCTCCTCGGCCTACCACCCTCAGTCCAATGGGGCCGCAGAACGATCCAATCAGGCCTTGGAGCAATTCCTTCGTTGCTATGTCTCCGATCACCAAGACAATTGGGTTGACCTCCTGCCTTGGGCTGAGTTTGCCAGGAACACGGCAGTGAACTCTTCCTCTGGGACGTCTCCCTTCATGGCCAATTATGGGTTCCAACCTGCCGTGTTACCGGAGGTATTCTCTCCCCAGGATATTCCGGCTGTGGAGGATCACCTTTCCGTCCTACGTGCTTCTTGGGTACAGATCCAGAGGTCCCTTGAGGTCTCTGCGCAGCGCCAGAGACTCCAGGCTGATCGCAGACGAGCGCCCGCTCCTTCCTACCAGGTCGGAGACCGTGTATGGTTGTCCACCCGCAACCTCAACCTTCGAGTGCCCACTCCCAAGCTGGCGCCTCGTTTTGTTGGTCCCTTCCGAGTGCTTCGCAGGGTAAACCCGGTAGCCTATGCCCTTGCGCTTCCTCCTGGCATGCGGATCTCCAACGTGTTTCATGTCTCCCTGTTGAAGCCATTGGTGTGTAATCGTTTCACTTCCTCGGTTCCTCGGCCCCGTCCGGTCCAAGTGGGCAATCGTGAGGAATATGAGGTGAGCAATATCCTGGACTCACGCCTGGTCCGCGGTCGGTTGCAGTTTTTGGTCCATTGGCGTGGTTATGGTCCAGAGGAGCATTCCTGGGTTCCCTCCGCAGATGTCCATGCTCCTGCTTTGCTCCGAGCCTTCCACGCACGCTTCCCTCAGAAACCGTTCCTTACTCCGCGGAGGAGGGGCCCTTGAGGGGAAGGTACTGTCATGGTCTTACCTTCTTACTACTCTCCTTCGTTTGACATGTGCTGGCGGCCATCTTGGTTTCTGGGTTTCTTGTAGCCTCCCACCCTGCGGCTTCTCCTTCCCACTGGGAGGAGCTGGATGCCTAGCTCATATATATAGGAGGTCTGTGGCTTCAGTTCCTTGCTTGGTCCTCCTGTGTTCACATGCTTCTAAGACTGCTGCTGCTTCTGGTTCCTGATCCTGGCCTCGTCTGACTACCCCGTTGGTTCCTGATCCTGGCTTCGTCTGACTACCCCGTTGGTTCCTGATCCTGGCTTCGTCTGACTACCCTTCTGGTTCCTGACCTCTGTCTCCGCAAGACCCTGCTTCGGTTTAGCCATCCGTTTGGACTTTTGCTTACGGCTTGCTTTTCAATAAAACCTTCTTATTTTCCACTTATCTCTTGTTGTACGTCTGGTTCATGGTTCCATGACAATGAGGGACTTTAGGTCAAGTTCACTGTTTGATAAAGAGGTATCTGGTACCCTAAAATGCCTTATAGATTACAGTATTAAATAAAGGCAATCTTGCTAGTTTTGTTTCTGATTGGATTCCTGTTGGTGAATCGCAAGACAGTGCCTTTTTATTTATTCACTCAGTCAGAGCCTCAAGCAGAATTTAGGGTTAAAGTAGGGGGCTACAGGAAAAAATATAATTTTCCTCTAAATGGAATGGTCCTGCCAATCTCTATTAAATATAGACTAAAACTAGTGGAAAACAAAAGAGAACTTGGAATCTGCATGGCAAGTATAGGAGTCAGCAAGGTAACCTGCTACTTCAGCGAGACTGATTTTGCTGCTGTGATGGACACTGTTAGGATACCCTTCACACTTGGACATGTACTGACCAGACATGTCTTCAAGAATATTCTTTCATTCACAGATTACACCCCCCCTGTGTACAGCTATCTGTGACTGACAGCTATCTATGTATGCACACTTACACAGAGAATGTTATCAATTACTGATAACACCTGCCCCGTGTACAGCTATCAGTGACTGACAGCTATCTATGTATACACACTTACACAGAAAATGCCATAAATCAGTGATAACACCTCCCCTATTTACAACTATCAGTGACTGACAACTATCTCTGTATACACACTTACAGTATGCAAATAAAATGCTATCAATCACTGATAACACCTCCCCTGTGAATATCTATCAGTGACTTTCAGTTTTCTCTGTATACACACTTACACAGAGAATGCTCTCAATCACTGATAACACCTCCCCAATGTACAGCTATCAGTTACTAACAGCTTTCTCTGTATATACAGTACACTTACAGAGCGAATACTGTCAATCATTGATAACACCTCCCTCGAGTACAGCTATCAGTGACTGACATTTATATCTGTATACACACTTACACATAGAATACTATCAATCACTGATAACACCTCTCCATGTACAACTACCAGTGACTGACAGCTATTTCTGTATACACACTTACACAGAGAATGCTATCAATCACTGATAACACCTCCCCTTGTACAGCTATCAGTGACTGATTTACACTTGAGGCAATTTCACAAAACAGCACGTAACTTTGCAGTCTTGGTGTTAATTCACACACAATGCTAAGTTCATATAACACAAGTCACCTTGCCAGCAGTTCTGCCTCCAATAGTCCACAGCAGGCTTTAGGGGGCCTGTTTCCCCAGCATGTGGCTCTCAGCCCTCCAGCACGGCACAAAGCTTCAGATCCCAAAAACAGAGACATCTCTGCTGAGCCCAGCCGCCTATTTAAGGACAGCCAGGTGCAGCCAAAACCCAGACCAGCACTTAAACTCCAGTCCGGTATTTGACCTCACCTGGCTGGAAACCAGCTCAGCTGCACATACTGGGAGAAAAATACCTGCCTTGCCAGACACAACCCCTCACTGTGTCACAACACTTACACAGAAAATGCTATCAATCTCTGGGGACATGTCCCCAGTGTACAGCTATAAGTGAGTGACTGCTATCTATGTATACACAGAGAATGATATCAATCACTGATAACACCTCCCCATGTACAGCTATCAGTGACTGGCAGTTATCTATGTATACACACTTACCCAGAGAATGCTATCAATAACTGATAACACCTCCCTCGTGAACAACTATAAGTAACTGACAGCTATCTATGTATACACACTTACAAAGAGAATGCTATCAATCACTGATAACACCTCCCCCGTGTACGACTATCATTGACTGACAGCTATCTATGTATGCACACTTACACAGAGAATGCTCACAATCACTGATAACACCTCCCCCATGTACAGCTATCAGGGACTCACTGCTATCTCTGTATATACAGTGCAATTACACAGAGAATACTGTCAATCACTGATAACATCTCCACCGTGTACAGCTCTCAGTGACGGACAGTTATCTCTGTATACACACAGTGAGGATTTGCTCTGGTAGACAGAGGCAACCACAAAGTCTTTAACTTAAACAGTTCAGTGTTTTATTCACACATAAGGAAAAACAAAAAGTAACGGTTTGCAGTCTTGGTGTTTGTTCACACCATATAAAGTCCACAGAACAAAAGCCTTCACCTGGTCAGTAGTTTTTTCACCCGCAGTCCACAGCAGTATTTAGGGCCTGTTTCCCAGCAGGCCTCTCTCAGCCCTTTAGCACTGCACAAGTTCTCAGTTCTTAAACACACAAAGACTGACAGCGCTCCACTGTCAGAGAGGAGTAATCCACACCCAGCTGAGACTGCTGGCCGGGTTTAATATAGGCCAGTAAAGACCCGGCCTGGAACGTAGGGAGGAGCCACCCACCCAGCACTTTGGCTACTACCAGTAAGAGCCGGCCCGGATCGGCTTTACAGCCATACTAACAGCAAACAGTGTCAGTCAGCACTTAACGGCTATTACCTAACCGAGGCCAGAAACCTCGGTGACACATACCTTCCATCAATGACGGCCCCTTGCGCCTTCCTACAACAATTACACAGGGAATCACTGATAACACCTCCCTGTGTACAATTAAGTCAGAAACAGCAGAGATACAAATGTATAAATTACAAGTTTTACTAAATCTTTTCCCACTAAGCTATATATTAGTGGTAAATCTTTTTGAGACCAAGTGCCCAAACTGCAAATCAAAACCCACCTATTTATCGCAAAGTGCCAACACAGCAATTTAACCTGAATACTACCGTCCAATGTAGTAGATCTTCCATGTACTTTTATCATTTATCTATAATAGCGTGCATACATGTGTGCCATAGGTTCACCATTACTGCTATATATCGACCTGCTCAGCTCCTCCTGCTCTATATCAGGCTGTCTGCAGATTCCACTGCATTTTATGGTGACAGGTTCACTTTAAGTTGAGTGTAGCTATATTCACAAGTGCAGATTTTGTTCAGTTTTCTTTTTATGCTGTTATTGAAGTCAAAATCAGATGTGGATCATAAAAGAAATGAAAGTATAACAGAAATAATATGTCTGCTCTTCATCTCTGGGTTTTGACTTCAAACACACAGTATCAAAAACTTGAACAAAACCTGATCAAAACCTAAATGTAGGAATATATCCTTAGGCTTTACAACCAGCTACCAAAAAGCAGGATTGTAAGTTAGGTGAAAAACAGCAACAGCTCTATAATGCTTTATTTAGAAATGATTAGTATATGACATATTTACAGTATATATGAATGTTCATGCAGAATACTTGCGTTTACTCGTAGAAAATTGTGTATCTGTGGAATTCCTCCAATCTCCCAAAATGAGGTTGAAGCCCTGAAATCTATACTGTCAGCAGGTAGCTGATGGTGTTATATTTTTGCTGTTGTGGGCACATTGCTTTAATGGCGTCCTATGGGACAGAATAGACTGTGTGACTTCTATTTCATACAGAGCGGGTAGGTCAGCTATTATGGTGAATATCACAAACCTTATAATGATAGATTACAATCTCCTATACTACCACTTCATACTTTCCTTTAGTCATGTGACTGTATAGAACGTAAAAGAACTAATGTTTATTTCATACCTTTGTCTATTCCACTTTCTAGAAAACTATCAATTCATACATAGCTATAGCATCATTGTCAACTAGAAGACTGTCATCCAATCATGAACTTACACGTTTCTATTCTATGCAATGTAAGATTCACACATTTTTTCATGTATTATTTATTTTACTCACAGCGAGTCTCTTCCTCACACCCTGCTGTTGAATCTAATCATAGGAAGAAAACTACTGGTTGGATATAGAATTCTTTTCTGACACTTTTATAACAAGAAAAGTGATGGAAATCTTTAGCAAATGAATTGCAACCACTTTTGGGCTGAATGCCATATTATTCAGGATATCATAAATAGAAAATGTGTATAAATTATTTCATACATCTTCTTCATATTATTAATTTTGCTGATTACACTTGGCAGCTCCCTGCTGACTGATTTCTTTGCATACATTATTTACTAGTAAAATAATAATCCAATCATTTCTTGGATTCTTCCATTGTCTGCCATAATTATACATGGGGGTTAAGTGGTACCAGTGGTGGTCTTTACCACCACGCAACAAATACAATTATGTCAGGCCCCTGCAAGGCAGGTCTGTGACAGTGTCACAACTTACAACTGTATATGTGTCCTCAGGAAGTACAGTACAGTATGTGTGTTCTCAGGAAGTACAGTACCTTGGTGGTATCTGCAACACTTCTCAGGAAATACAGTACATTGGTGGTATCTGCAACAATGCTCAGGAAGTACAGTACCTTGGTGGTATCTGCAACAGTTCTCAGGAAATACAGTACCTTGGTGGTATCTGCAACAGTTCTCAGGACGTACAGTACCTTGGTGGTATCTGCAACAATGCTCAGGAAGTACAGTACATTGGTGGTATCTGCAACAATGCTCAGGAAGTACAGTACCTTGGTGGTATCTGCAACAAGGCTCAGGAAGTACAGTACCTTGGTGGTATCTGCAACAGTTCTCAGGAAGTACAGCACCAACACATTACATGGATCAGAAAGACAAGCTCAATCGTTGTCTTCTTGGCAGAAATATCCATAGAACGTATGGTATCATTTCAAAGGGGTGTGTATGTGTGTGTGGGGTGTAGTTTCTTAACTGGTAATAACCTGCAACACATGGGCCCAAAAGGAATGGTTGTGCATTAATGTAAAATTAATGCTAAATGTGTTAGTCTCCTAAATTGTGGGTGGAAACAAAATGGTAAAAGATTTTCAAATTGCTGCCACAATAATTTAACACATGAAAAACTGTCTCTGATCAAATCATTATACAGTATGTGTGTATATGTGTAACATATTGTAGCTGAATACATGAATTTTGTAACATTTTCATTATTGTTAGTGTTTTTATAAGTACATGCGTAGTAGCACATGTTATGTATATTTCATGTTATTTTCACCGTAGGTTCTAGTAGGAGTTATGGTTGGCAGATATTTGGCAGGAGCAGGGCTAACCAGCCTGTTCCTTCCCTCTTGGTAGAAGTAAGTTGGTCCTGCCAGGAAGGGGAGTTGCTGTGTAGACAGAGAATGGAGCGGAAGCACACTGCATAACTCCTGCTCAAGATTCACCCGAGATTCACCCGAGAGTGAGCCTCAAGAAAAGCACTTGAGAGACAAAGAGGACGGCATTACCGACACTGCTATAAGGTGAGGGACTATGGCTTAGACATCCATCACCTAAACTACCAGGGCAAGAAAAAGTTTCAGTCTGAACCGGACAGTGGACACTTATATCTACAGAGTGGGCCATTTATATGGCTACACCTTAATAAAATTGGAATGGTTGGTGATATTAACTTCCTGTTTGTGGCACATTAGTACATATGAGGGGGGAAACTTTTCAAGATGGGTGGTGATCATGGCGGCCATTTTGAATCCAACTTTAGTTTTTTCAATAGGAAGAGGGTCATGTGACACATCAAACTTATTGGGAATTTTACAAGAAAAACAATGGTGTGCTTGGTTTTAACGTAACTTTATTCTTTCATGAGTTATTTGCTGTGAAGATACGAGATGTGCAGCACCTGAACTACGGATACTGGAAGCCTGTGCTAGCATTTCTCCTACGGTGTTGCTATCAGTGTGTGAAGAGTGGGAGAAGAGGGTTGCATTGACAATCCAACACAATGGGCAGCACATTTAACACATTTTATAAGTGGTCAGAAACTTGTAAATAACTCATGAAAGAATAAAGTTACGTTAAAACTAACCATTGTTTTTCTTGTGAAATTCCCAATACGTTTGATATGTCACATGACCCTCTTCCTATTGAAAAAACAAAAGTTGGATTCAAAATGGCTGACTTCAAAATGGCCGCCATGGTCAGCACCCATCTTGAAAAGTTTCCCCCTTCACATATGCTAATGTGCCACAAACAGGAAGTTAATATCAAAAACCATTCCCATTTTTTTAAGGTGTATCCATATAAATGGCCCACCCTGTACAGTCATCCAACCTGCCTTCATACCTCTCTAACTTGTGCCAGAAACTGCACTTTGAATCTGCTGCTTTTGGATGTTCCACAAGTTATATTTTGCACTTATTTTAAAAAACTCTGATAAGTTTACTTCTGGCCTGATTCTTCAAACTGCATTTCCACTGCACTGATCACTAGGGAGCATTGACCTGAAGAAGTACACCGTAAGACAACATCTCATTAGGGCCACCACTACTCCCATCCTCTGCACTGCCTCCTGTATCGCTGCACATGTAAGTCATACCAGTCTATTTTTATCATGTAGATAAAGTACTGTATGTGAGGAAGAAACTGTGTCAGAATTACTTGGCTGTTTAATACCATATTTCCAAAATCTAGCTTAGTCTTTAAAGAGTAACTAAACCTTTATATAATCTTTTAATATGTTGTCCCTAATGCCCTAATGAAATTATGTCTAATAAACTTTATTAATCAATTTTCTATTTTTACTACACTTTCCCCTGCCTAAAGCGCTCCATTCCCTGGTGCGCTTAAAATTATGTTGTCTGTACACCGCTGACAGCTCAGCGGTGTACAGAGTAAATTTTATCAATGGGGTCGCAGGAGCGCTGTGAGTATGGGCAAGAGCACACATTGCTGCTCCTGCCCCTGCTCCCTGGACGATTACTAACGCCTGGCATAGCACCTGGGTACCTTGTAACCATTACTATACCAGGATTAGCTGAGTGGAGCGGGCTCCTGCTTTTGGCAGTTTCGCAAAGCTAAGAGATTTAACATGCAGTTCTCTTAGTTTAGCAAAGCAAGCAGAAGCAGGAGGCTAATCCTGGCAGAGATGGACATATTTGATATGGACAGGTTTGGTACTGACTTGTCTACAAATGCTCGCAGTCTAGGGAATAAGATCAATGAACTTGAGGCTATAATGGCATCTGAGAATATAGATATAGTGGCTGTTACTAAGACGTGGTTCAAGGGGAGTAATGACTGGCAAAAATCAATACCAGGGTTCTCTCTATACAGGAAAGACAGAGAAGGCAAGAAGAGGGGAGGGGTGGCCCTGTATGTGAAAGATAGCATAAAATCTAATTTGATACAAGTTAGCGAGAACAATTTAGAGTCAGTTTGGGTTACCTTGCAGCTTGATAATCATAAGGTAACTTGTGTAGGTGTGATATATAGACCACCTAGCCAAGTCAAAGAATTAGATGATCTACTAGTTGAGGAAATAGCTAAAATGACATTGAAGGGGGAAGTTATCATTATGGGAGACTTCAATCTTCCAGATGTAAACTGGAAAACCAAAATAGCTAGTTCTGCCAGGAGTACAGATATTCTAAATTCCCTACTGGGATTATCTCTACAGCAAGTAGTGGAGGAGCCAACCCGGAAGGAGGCCATTTTAGATTTAGTATTCACAAATGGGAATTTGGCATCTGATATTACTGTAAGGGAAAGATTGGGATCTAGTGATCACCAGTCAGTCTGGTTTACTATAAGTACAGTGACTGAGTCACATCACACAAAAACAAAAGTTTTAGATTTTAGAAAAACTGACTTTTTTAAAATTAGATTAGTGGTATACGAGTCCCTATCAGACTGGAACAGTTTCATTGGAGTCCAGGAGAAATGGAACTACTTAAAAGTGGCACTGTTGAAGGCAACAGAAAATTGCATTAGGCTTGTCAGTAAAAACAAAAAAAGGAAGAGACCACTGTGGTACTCAGCAGAAGTGGCCAAAATAATTAAAAACAAAAAGATAGCATTTAGGAATTATGAAAAAAACAAAAAACGAGGATGACAGGCTAATTTACAAGATTAGGCAGAGAGAGGCCAAACAAGTTATCAGAGCTTCTAAAGCACAGGCAGAAGAGAAATTAGCTCAGTCAGGGAAAAAAGGTGATAAGGCATTTACAGAAATGAAAAAAGGAAACTAAAACAAGGAATTACCAAATTAAAAACAAAAGAAGGAAGGTAGATGGAAGAAGATAAAGAACTAGCCGACTACCTCAATGAATTCTTCTGTTCAGTTTTTACAAAGGAAAATAAAGGAGAAGGACCTCAGTTAGGAAAGAAGACTAATGAATCTTTTGATGCATGTGTCTTTACAGAGGAAGAGGTTCCAAGTCAACTGTCTAAAATTAATACAAATAAGTCACAGGGGCCTGATGGGATACATACAAAGCTATTAAAAGAGCTCAGCAGTGAACTAGCAAACCCATTAACAGATGTACTGTATTTAACCAATCACTGGCAACAGGAGTCGTCCCAGAAGACTGGAAATTAGCAAATGTTGTGCCAATTAACAAGAAAGGTAGTAGGGAGGAATCGGGCAACTATAGGCCAGTAAGGCTGACATCAATAGTGGGAAAATTAATGGAAACCATAGTTAAGGAAAGTATTGTGGAACATCTAAAATCCCATGGTTTGAAAGATGAAAAACAGCATGGGTTTACTTCAGGGAGATCATGTCAAACTAATCTTATTGATTTTTTTGATTGGGTGACTAAAATAATAGATGGAGAAGGTGCAGTAGACATCGTTTATCTAGACTTTAGTGAGGCTTTTGATACTGTCCCACATAGAAGGCTTATCAATAAAGTGCAGTCTTTGGGCTTGGACTCCCATATTGTTGAATGGATTAGGCAGTGGCTGAGGGACAGGCAACAGAGGGTTGTAGTCAATGGAGTATATTCAGACCAAGGTCTTGTTACCAGTGGGGTACCTCAGGGATCTGTTCTGGGACCCATATTGTTTAATATCTTTATCAGCAAAATTGCAGAAGGCCTCAATGGTAAGGTGTGTCTTTTTGCTGATGACACAAAGATTTGTAACAGGGTTGATGTTCCTGGAGGGATACACCAAATGGAAAAGGACTTGGGAAATCTAGAGGAATGGTCAAAAATCTGGCAACTAAAATTTAATGTTGATAAGTGCAAGATAATTCACCTGGGACGTAAAAACCCAAGAGAAGAATATAAAATCAGTGATACAGTCCTAACCTCAGTATCTGAGGAAAGGGATTTAGGGGTAATTATTTCAGAAGACTTAAAGGTAGGCAGACAATGTCATAGAGCAGCAGGAAATTCTATCAGAATGCTTGGGTGTATAGGGAGAGGAATTACCAGTAGAAATAGGGAGGTGCTCATGCCGCTCTACAGAGCACTAGTGAGACCTCATTTGGAGTATTGTGCTCAGTACTGGAGACCATATCTCCAGAAGGATATTGATACTTTGGAGATAGTTGAGAGAAGAGCTACTAAACTGGTACATGGATTGCAGGAGAAAACTTACCAGGAAAGATTAAAGGACCTTAACATGTATAGCTTGGAAGAAAGACGAGACAGAGGGGATATAATAGAAACTTTTAAATACATAAAGGGAATCAACAAGGTAAAAGAGGAGAGAATATTTAAAAGAAGAAAAACTGGTACAAGAGGACATAGTTGTAAATTAGAGGGGCAAAGGTTTAAAAGTAATATCAGGAAGTATTACTTTACCGAGAGAGTAGTGGATGCATGGAATAGCCTTCATGCAGAAGTGGTAGCTGCAAATACAGTGGAGGAGTTTAAGCATGCATGGGATAGGCATAAGGCCATCCTTCATATAAGATAGGACCAGGGGCTATCCATAGTATTTAGTATATTGGGCAGACTAGATGGGCCAAATGGTTCTTATCTGCCGACACATTCTATATTTCTATGAATAGGCCCTAGGAGTATATCATTTTGCAGTGAGAAAAAAAACTTTTAGCAGTTCCTGAAGGTCTGTATCTGACAGGGCATGCTGAGAGTTGTCATTTTCAGAGAGGGGAACAGTAAAAGTATGAGTATTTTTTTTTAACAGTAAATACCTTTTCTTCCATTACTTTAGGGACTTGGGGACTGGCCTGGCTGTAGCTTTATTTAAAAAAAGAGCTCCTGCTTCTCTTCTCCTGCCCTGTCATCACACTCTCCCACACTGAACTCCAACGCTCTGCTCAGCCTCTGGAACACGGGTGGCAGGAGAGCTCCCTCTCTACATGCAGTGTTAGCTGGATGACGGATGCACGTAGTGAGAGCAGAGGTCAGGAAGCGGGGCCCACAGTTGAGTAAGATAAGTTAGTACATTTTTCACAGTATCATTTGCTGCTTACCTTCAGCATAAAAATTACTTAATGCTTCATGACATCAGAACATAACAGAAAGCATAAGAAAGCGACAGAAAAGAAGCGATAGAAATATGTTGAAAAGAGAAATAAAGGTGCAGACTCTATTTGAATTCTTCCCAAAAGAATTCCTCTGTTAAATCCTTCCCTAAAGAATTTATCTGTTAAATTCTTCACTAAAGAATGTATCTGTTAGACTTGGCCAGTAGTCTATTTATAGTCTATCTTGCCTAAAGATAGATAGTATTCCTTTCAGTGTGTCTAAAGCGGATTCAAAATAGAAGCAACAGAAAATTTTACGGAAAGCATCGGAATGTCCCCAGTCGTTAGACAGGAATGTTCCGTTACTTACCGAATTCCTGTGTACTCTATTCCGCGGACGAGCTCTCAACTGAAAGTGTCCTTTCCTTCTCAATGCACCTTAATTCCTTTCTTTGTATCCAAAGACAGGCGCCTGGAGAACTTATCAGTGACACATGCAGTATGAAGTCAGTAACAGTTCTGTTTATTCCTTACTATACAGGCCTTTTTATAGATCTATACATACATACAAGAACAGCTGCAGCCCTCATTACAATAATGCTGACTGGGAACAGTTCCTTATACAGACAGAAGGTCTATGTAAATGTCACCCTCTAATATGATGTCACCCAACCTCCTGTCCTTTATACAGATCATATAGCTTATTCTATTTAACCCTTCAGGGCCCCGCATCACTGTACCAGCTATACAAGAGGACAGGCAGCTAGATGACAGTCCAGATCATCTGGCTGCTTGCTGCTCACAATTGAGCCTATGGTGAATGCTGTGCTGTTTATTACAGCAGGCAGCTGGAGTTGCCACTGACTAGTATAGGCGGACAGGCAAGGGGCCCACCGAGGATTTCACCGGCTCTCCGGTGGGCCAGTCCGAGCCTGAATGAAAACTTCAAGTCGTCCTAAAAAAATCAAACTCTCAAACAGCCCTGTAGAAAAAAATATGAAAGAGTTATGAGTCTTGGGATGCGGCAATGCAAAAACCTTTTCTTAATTTAAAAAAACAAAAGGGTTTTTATTGTGTAAAAATTGTAAATAGTAAAAAAAACTATATATATTTGGTATCACTGTAATTGTAGGGACACAGAGAGTGAAGCTATTGACTTATTTATGCCGAAAAATGCACAATTAAAATTTATAACAAATCAGTGGTAGTATTGCTTTTTTCCCAGCCCCCCAGAAAGTTAATAAACATTAATCAGTAAGTTATGTGTACCCCAAAATTGCACCTTTAAAAACTGCAACTTGTCCCACACAAAAAACAAGTCCTTATATAACTACAATGATGGAAAAATAAAAAGCTATAGTTCTTGGAAGGCGACGATGAATAAAATTGCTTGGTCATTAAGGCCCAAAACAGGCTCAAATTGGCCCCTAAGAGGCTAAAAATACAAATATGTATAGGGCTGAGCAGGAGTGCAGGGCTAGAGGCTAAAGTTCTACCGCTTGCAGTCCAGTAACGGCATCACCTCACGGATGGTGAGGCCTTTGTTACTTGGGTATTTCTAGTTTCTATTCAGATACGGAAAGGGATTCACAGCTAAGGGGAACAAGTTGTTAGAGATAGGGTGCAGAATAAGCTGCAAAGCAAGGGGTGAGTGAAATATAGTACTAGAAAACTAACTAGGAGGATGTCCCGCCGAGCTACCCAAAAATAACATGTCGTAATTTGGAAAATGCAAGGATCCTCATACAAAAATGTCTCATCACTCGAGCTGTTGTGAAAATACAATTCCCAGTTCCAAGGACAGCTGAGCAAGTGTGCCTGCTGGGAGTTGTAACTTTAAAGCAGCACGAGCTGCTGCTGCCTTGTTTAGACAGATGAGTTTCAGCTGGAAGAAGTCTTTATGATGATCTGGGCCAGATGGAAGAGAGAGGACCTGGGAAAGAGAGCAGGAGACATTAGTAATCCAAAGATATTCAAGCGTGCAAAATGGGTTAGGTTCTTGTTCCTTATCATAATATCCAATATAGTCAAAGTAGCAATAGCACCACGCCCTATTCAAATATTTATTTCATTGTGCAAAGTTCTTTCCAAGGGACTGTGACGATAGTGTCAGTCATATAACAGGAAACCAATATTGCTTAACCCCTTAAGGACACGGCCATATTTCACCTTAAGGACCAGGCTATTTTTTGCAAATCAGACCAGTGTCACTTTATGTGTGAATAACTTTAAAACGCTTTTACTTATCCAGGCCATTCTGAGATTTTTTTTCCGTCACATGTTGTACCTTATGAGACTGGCAAAATGGAGTAATACCTCCAAAAATAGTTATTAATTTACATTCCCTATATGTCTACTTTATGTTTGTATAATTTTAGGAATGCCATTAATTTTTTTTTAAAACATTACAAGGCTTAGAAATTTAGAAGCAAATCTTGAAATTCTTCAGAAAATTTCTACAACCCACTTTTTTGCAGGACTGGCAGTCACTTTGTGAGGCTTACATAATAGAAACCACCCATAAATGACCCCAATTTATAAACAACACCACTCAAGATATTCAAAACTGATTTTACAAACTTTGTCAACCTTTTAGGTGTTTCACAAGAATTAATGGAAAATAGAGATAAAATTTTCAAATTTCACTTTTTTGGCAGATTTTCCATTTGAATCCATTTTTTCCAGTTACAAAGCAAGGGTTAACAGCCAAACAAAACTCAATATTTATGGCCCTGATTCTGTAGTTTACAGAAACACCCCATATGTGGTTGTAAACTGCTGTACGGGTACACGGCAGGGTGCAGAAGGAAAGGAATGCCATACGGTTTTTGGAAGGCAGATTTCACTGGACAGTTTTTTTTTACACCATGTCCCATTTGAAGCCCCCCTGATGCACCCCTAGAATAGAAACTCCCAAAAAGTGACCCTATTTTGGAAACTACGGGATAGGGTGGCAGTTTTGTTGGTACTATTTTAGGGTACATATGATTTTTGGTTGCTCTATATTACACTTTTTGTGAGGCAAGGTAACAAGAAATAGCTGTTTTGGCACCGTTTTTATTTTTTGTTATTTACAACATTAAATTTTACACAATTATTTCATTTTTGAAACAAAAAAAAAATCATGTTTTAGTGTCTCCATAGTCCGAGAGCCATAGTTTTTTCAGTTTTTGGGTAGGGTATGATTTTTGCGGGATGAGATGACGGTTTGATTGGCACTATTTTGGGGTGCGTATGACTTTTTGATCGCTTGCTATTACAATTTTTGTGATGTAAGGTGACAAAAAAATGCTTTATTTACACCATTTTTTTAATTATTTTTTACGGTATTCACCTGAGGGGTTAGGTCATGTGATATTTTTATAGAGCAGGTTATTACGGACTACATGTCCTACATGTCCCAGCTGCAGATACTTCTGTTTGTATACATGTGCGCACAAGATCACATGGCGAGCGTAGAGCGGGGTTCACATTCGACTTTTCACCAATGGCTTCCACTATCAAAACAGTAATCTTGAACAACTGGCAGATGCTGCAGAGGGATCCCTCCCTGGCAGCCATGGTAGACAATCCTCCCATTGTCAGTTTTCGCAGAAGTAAAACTATAGGAGACTGCTGTTGTCAGGAGCAACCTCCCCCGTCCAGTTGATAACTGGCTGGGCAGGAGTGCTCCCAGAGGAAACTTCGCATGTGGACACTGCTCTATGTGCGCACATGTATACAAGCAGAAGTATCTGCAGCTGGGACATGTAGGACATGTAGTTAAGCAATTTATACACTGCAAGACCCAATATGTTGTGTATGCAATTTTGTGCCCATGCAGGAGATTTTACATCGGGAAGACACACAGGTGTCTATATGTACGTTTCAGGGAACACAAAAAATCTATTATCACCAGAAATGGAGCAACCAGATTAATTGAGCATATACATAATGAACATGCAGGGAACAGTGAAATTTTGAAATGTGCAGGTATAGAAGTGGTTCATACCCCCAGGAGAGGGGGGGACAGAAAAAGCATTCTCCTGCAGAGAGAAGCTGCATGGATAATCAAAACACAAGCCATGGGCCCTCTAGGGTTAAATTACAAAAATGACTTAGCTGTTTTCATTTGATTGGTTTTAGCACACATATGTTTTTTTACACCACTTGATTGTAACCAGTGACGTGCATGAGATGGGGGTATTTCTAGCCCCCTCCTCCTTCACGTCACAGGAGGCTTGACAAAGCTCAACACAGCGCGAAACATCTGTAGCCTGTCCATTCACCTGTGTCCTGTCTGCGTCCACGATGTGTATTTGAAAAATAAAACTGCAAACAGCAACTTTGTGACCAGTGGTGAGTGCCGCGGTGCTTTTTTCTTCTGCTATCAAACTATCTCTTAATGTAGCACGTGTGAGTCAAACAGGGATGGATGACGCTTTGTTGAGGGAACAAAAATGTGATCACTCTCATTTACTGTCAAAGCAATCGCATGATTGTAGACCCCATGTACCCACAGCACCAGTGCACCCGAAGTTTCCATCCAGTCTACTGAACATCACAACCAGTAAGTATGGAAGATAGTTATTGTGATTTGAGATCATTATATTACAGGTGTGATCTCTAAAAATATTGGTCCATCAGTGATTTGTGTTCTATTGCCCAGAATAAAAGAAAGAAGAAGATGGGAACCCTAGACTGGAATGTAGTCTTGGCTCCTGAGTCCCTATGTATATCTTGGTTTGGTATAGGGAGTCTGTATTTATTCTAGAGTCTGGTCTGGAGTCCATAGCTATTATGGAGACTATGTTTATTTTTAGGGTCTGTTCAGGTGTCTGTATTAATTTTGGGCTTTGGTCTAGGGCCTGTAATTTGGAGTTTGGTAAATGTCTAGACTCGGGTCTGTTTTCTTTTTTTTTTGTGGGCACTCTGACAGTCTGTAAACTGTGGGTGGTCAGGTCTGACAGTCTGTAGAATTGTGTGGAGACTTTTAACAGGAATAATGAAAAAATGAAGGTCTTAACTAGGCATGAGCAAAGTTGCAAGAGAATTCGGTGAATTACTATGGTATTCCAATCTGCGTATTTAAAAACATTTTAAAATAGGACTCCGAAATGGGCTTTGGTACTGGCTCGTACCTAAGTACCAAAGCCCACTTCGGATTTATATTTTAAAATGTTTTTAAATACGCAGATAGGAATACCATAGTAATTCACCGAAGTTTCGCGCAACTCCGGCCAAGGTGAAGTTTGGCTACACGGAGCCAATACATTTTAATGCTTTACAGAAACAGCAGTAACCACAACGTTTTTCAATGAATCAACTTTGGATCTATGATCCGAAGCTCGATTCTCTCAAGACTAGTCTTAATCAATCCACGATATGTAAGGTAGAATATATTGGTCTCATTTACTGATGGTAGCATACTGTAAGCTAGTGAAAAGTGTTTTTAGTAGAATTTGCATCAAATTGGGCGGTGCATGCCAATGAGTTTTGCTGAAACCCAGTTTCCGGAGAGATCACAGACACACACACACATGGACCCTGACTGATGTACAATTATAGTATGTACAGACTGTATAATACAGTATACATTATACCTTCTGCCCCAATTCCTCCTTTTTCAAACCCCTATGGGTAATAGGATTATGGCTTCTGGTCATACTCAATTGTGTGCCAAATCCCTGCAATGTATTGAGTTTGGCAGAAAATTCTGTGTGATGTTAAATACTTTTGTGTTCCAAAAGATAACAGTACACTTCCAGAAAATTCAAAAAGAACAACTGTAAAACTTAATGTGATTGATCTGAGATTGACAAAGTATAAACTGCCAGTGGTGCTTGGTCTATGATCACACAACCAAGGTGGTGTACCCTTTTTTTTTGTGTTCTGCTGCAAGGTATACGTTGAGGCAGGACCACATTAATACTGGGTGGCATCTTCTGTTGCTGTGGTACAGACTGACACTCTGACATGGCAGTGGTCATACAGATGTTGAATATCCTCCTGTGGTATGTTATTCCAAACTTTTTTAACTTGGAACCGTAGTTTAGCCAAATTGGTTGTTGGATGCTGTGCATGAGAATCCATTGGACCAACAGTCCCAGACATTCTCGATGGAGTACAGATCTGCTGAAGAGCATGTCTTGTAGTGTGGGCACTGTGTAGGTGGTTATATTATTGGAACATAACGTCTCCTAACTGAATCAGAAAAGGCAGTAAGACTGGTTCTACAATGTCCTGGTCATAGCAAAGGCTAGTCAATGTTCCCTCCATGAATACTAAATAAGAACAGGTATGATAGCTAATGGCACCACACACCATGACACCTGGCGTTGGTTCT
Organism: Bufo gargarizans; assembly: GCF_014858855.1. Lineage (NCBI taxonomy): Eukaryota > Metazoa > Chordata > Amphibia > Anura > Bufonidae > Bufo > Bufo gargarizans. The sequence continues at coordinate 243,128,549 of NC_058083.1, read as the reverse complement.
GTGTGTCTCCTCACTATACATGATTGCAGTAGGTTCTCTCCAGCCTGCCTGTGAACTTTGATGCGGCTATCATTAGACCAAGGCAGAACCTGCTTTCATCGTTGAAAAGTATTTTTTCCCATTGATGGCCGCAGTTAGGAGACGTGGTGTTCCAACAAGATATTACCCACCAACACAATGCCTACACTACACAATGTGCTTTTAATTAAGATTTAATACATTTTGGGGATTTTATTAAGATGTGTGCTGGAGAAGATTTACTGACTGGATGTAATAAAATTATATAATGTTTGTCATTTTTAAACTTACGGTATGTGTCATATATAAGTCGATGTTTTGTGTTCATGTGAATTACACTATATTCTCATTGGCATTTGGAGCCTTGTGAGAATTATGCCTGCACTGTGACATTATTAAAAACCATTATCTCTGTCCCGTGTCATCACTATACCTATTATCCCTATACTGTGACAGCACTGTGTGCATTAACCCTTTATTCCCACTATTCTTGGTCAAAGTAGCAAAAACCTTGATATAACCACAATGTATCCTATTATAAGCCAATGAGATCTGTCAGTGGCTCTTTTGTTCTGTCACCATGGCATGACTTCCCTAAGCTATGATGACAGTATGTACAAAGCCTTAGGCTAGCTATAGATATTATAAGACCTATCCCACCAAATATAGCACACAGCACAGGATATAGCAAACTGTGTATCCCACTTTATTTAATCATGATAATAAATAGAAAAGACAAGAGATGGGAAAAAAGACAGTAACACACAGAGATGGCGTTACCACTCTGAAATAAAGTAGAATATAATATGAAATCAATTAACATACTGGGCCAGTGATCCTGTATGTTGGAAAAGAAGTAAACCTTTAGTATAGAGGTATACATCATATACATCATCATGCCAGCACTATTCCCACAGCAAGAGGATACAGGAAAAGTACTTTCCACATTCATGCTTGACTTGGCCAAGCATGCATGTGTTCTGAATGGGGAGAGAAGAGTAAGCTGCTAATAGACACCTCTCATGGCAGCTTAGAGACCAGAAAAAAAGAAAAAGAAAATTTTGAAATCCAACTGCCTAGTCCTCATCTCCCCTGGCATATGCTATAATGTTAGGCTAGTTTCACTATTGTTGTGGAAATTTTATTATGTGGACATTTTATCTTAGGATGTGTGTGTGTTTTTATAGCTTGTCATCTGTCTCCCTGTGTTGGATTTAGCCAAAGAACGCTCTAGCAGAGGGTACTTGGGTTGAATTGGAACCAGTGGTAAAACCGTCAGTATGAAAACCTTCTCATGGGCTTGGAGACATGTTCTCAGTGTATAGGGGGCGTTTGCAGGTTTGTGAGCACTAAGTGCAATGCACTGGGCTTCTTCCCTTCAAATGTCTATACACATTAGAGAAGTGAAGTCTGCATAACGAGAGATACATATTATACCTCTGCTGCGGCTTTGCTATCCCTTTCTGGATACATATCTGCTTTTAAGACAGGCATATCTGCCTTGTCGGTATACTCGTACCGTATACTGAAAATAGCCATAGCAATGTCTCGCAGATAATCTCAAACCTATAAGAACCAGTAGAATGATCTTCACTAGATACTGGTCACTTTGAGCAGTATTGAATGGGATCCATGCTGACAGTGATGGGGGATGGGCAGCCACCTGGCTGATTAGACAATGGACATGGCTCATCCTTCCTTATACAGGGATGGGGTGTGTGCATTGCACTGTCCAGCCACGTGTAAGGATGAAGTAACTGTTTTTCCGTTGTGTAGTTTTTGGTGGATCTGAGTTGATTGTACAGAGGTTGTATGATGAGATAGTGTGCTGAGCAGTACAGGGTATAATTTGGATTTTCTATTGCTTGATTTTGTAGACACTATCTTGATTTCCTTTGTGAAGGCCATGTGGTTTGTCGGCCATTTTATTTTCCTTTGTGTGTGTCAAGCCATGTGCTTTTGTCGGCCATTTTTAATTTCCGTTGTGTGGTGTGAAGAACATGTGGTTTTGGCAGACATCCCGGTGAGTTGGTGCTGCAGGTTTTAACAAGAAATTCATTCAAAGTTTGAGATGGTTCACTTTTAGTTTTGTTGTCTATGGAAAGCAATTTGGTTGTTTTTGCCTCAAATGTCAGTTTTGTCCAGAATAGTTATCTTGTCTTTTTGTAACCTTTCTATGTACAGTTTGATTTTGTTTTGGTAAATTTTGTACTGGATATCAGTTGAGTGTTCGGTTATGGTATAGCTCAGTGACCAGTTTGATACAGGAATCATTGTGTAGGCATTAGTGGCAGTTTAGCGGTAAAATTGTCCTATAGCTGATGATTCTGCTTAATGTTTGTATATTTGTGGCTGTTACACTGAATTGTAGAATTTTTGGACATAATTAATACGAGTACTACAGTGTAAAAAGGAGGTGCTTGAAGTTCTGTGACAAAAGTATTGTAACTCCTAGAGATCGATAGCAGTGTATTTTTGTAGCAACCATTGTGGTGTTTGTTTTGCTGTGCAATGGAAAGTATTTTTAAAGAAGTTGCAAAGTTAATTTTTGCGGCCATTCTACAAGCTATGCAGGGATCTACTTATCCATGGCTGCAGGCTCAGAATTGTGTAGTAAACCTGATCGGTACCAGAAAATGGCGCAAAAGGAAAGGCAAGTATGCTCTGATTTTTGCTGCTGGGTGGATAGTGGATAAATATCAGGAGTCTTGTAGGCTGAAGCTGAGTTTGGAAGGAGAAGAGGAAGATTTAAAAGTGGAAATAGTTAAATTGAGAACTCTTGTCCAGCAGGCAGCTGAAGCTAGCGCTAATTATGAATGTACTGTAAGGTGTAATACTGAGCTCCAAAACAAGAATGAGTGATTATCTGAAAGAATGACGCATGCACAGGGTGCTGTAAGGGAATTGTCTGCTCTCTGCAGGATGAAAGAAGATGAACATTCTCAGTGCTTAGTGCAGCCAGAGGCATTGAAGCAACCATTAGAGAGTAATATGTCTGGGGTTAGAGGCAATGTATGGGCTGAAAGCATGGAGAAGTCTGAGGACTGTGGTTCAGATAGTGGATCCGACTCAGGGATGGAGATGGACAATGTTTCTGACCCTGGAGTTGGAAGTGTTAACACAATGCCAGAAGATTCCTCAAATCAGTCTGTGGTAAGTGGACTCAATACATATAGTAGGGTGGGATCTAGTCATGCTAGGATGATTAATGTTGTGCACCAAGTCAAATCACCATGTGCCCAGACAAGGTATTGTGCAGGGAGGCAAGCTATTAGTTGTTTTGCATGCAGGGAATACGGGCACATTGCACGATATTGTGACGTTGCTAATGGCAACAGACACAGGTATGTTAAGTACCCCAGAAGTAAAGTGGTTTATTCAGCAAGGTGGGGTAATGGTCCCAGACATGGTTCTTTGCAAAGGTATTAGACCCAGGGACAGTTAAGGTCATTGATCCATGAAGCAGATTTTAAATACCAATGTGAATGGTTAAAATGTGAAAATTTTAAGCTCAGAGAGGAAAGAGATCGGTTCCTGGAATTCAGTAGAGTTTCTAATTTTTGTGTGCCAGAGAAGGGTAAATTAAGGTCTTTGTAAACCATTTTAACTCTTAAAACCTAATTTAAATCGATTTTTCCCTTCTCCTAGAAAAAAAACGGTTTTGGGACCTTGTAATGTTAAATCCTGCTTCTCTGGTAAAATGAATCTGCAGCTAGTTTGGGGCTGGGCAAATTAACATTTCAACGACTGGGTGGGTAGAAATTCTCCTGTTACGGATTCAGGTGAACCCTCTAAGACATTGATTTGTTAATTCAGTCCTATACAGTTGTATGTGTTCCAAGGGGTTTTTGTTTCTGTATTTGAGTCTCAGTTTTTAAGTTAACATTTACGTTGTACTGAATCTCAATGTATATAGCAAGACTTTCTGTAACTTTCTTTATTTACTAACCCATTTTTAGTCTATTATAAATTTTTTCCTTTTTCATATTTTCGCGTTTTTCTTGTTCTTTTTCTCTTTATCTTTCTTTCCCTCTCTCTTCTCTGTAGATTTGGTTAGGAGTACTGGGGGTCTCGTGATATTGTGTGGGAACTACTGTCTGAATTCAAGGGTTGCTGCTGAGCGAGAGGTTTTTGATCAGTCACTGCAAAAAGGGCTTCATGTGCTGTTCAGCTTGACTATATAGAATAATATAGGCAAAGGAAAGTGAGTTGATGAGGAGACAAGGTGATTTATATCACCCGGGCATACCAATAGCTGTGTGAGTAACCCCTTTCCCCACAGGAGTACTGTGTGTTTGTTTCCTGTGCGCAGATTCCACTCCAGGTCATTTGGAAGCCCTATCCTGTGGTCAGGTCACTATTCAGAGCCAAAACCAAGGCTGGTATATCTCATAAGGAGACTCTGAGGGCCGCCGTGTGTCGGCAAGAGCCCTTTTCCTCACACTAGTTACTCCTTTTTCTGAGGTCTAACTAGGGTGAACGGAGTCCGTGTGTTGGTGCCAGAAACTCTAGGGCAACTCAGAGACGAACGATGGGGAGTAGCAGCCGTCCAAGCGTGTGTCGCGGGACAGTCCAGCCGTGTGTCGGGGGACACTGTAGGTGGACGCACCTACTTTTAGAAGGCTCGAGCATGGGTTTAGGGAACAGAAGGGTACCACTTCTGACTATAGGACAGCCAAGCAGTACATGAAATCCATCTATGGAGGAGGAGTTGTTAAGCCCCTCAAAGATTGTCACCAAGGGACTGTAGGTTCAGAGTGGACCATCCCCAAAGAAGGGACCTTTGAGGTCTGGATTGGGAAAAAGTTTGTCCGTAAATTCCCCACTAGACTCCAAAGCCATGGTTCCCTCCAGAAAGCAGAACTGTGGCTGCACAAATCCATCGATCTCCAGGAGGGCTTTCATAAGTCCCAGACAGTGCGAACTAACACTGTCATGTACTCCCGTCCAGCTAAAGCTACAGAGTCCAAGCGCTTATTTCTTTCTCTTTCTCTCTCTCTATCTCTCCCTCTCTCTCTCACCCCTCCCTCGTCTCTCTATCTAACCTTGAGACAATGCACCATGTTTAATCCAGCTTCTCTTCGCCCTGGTTTTAAGGACGATGAAAAGGGAGGAAAGTGGTGCCGAAAACAACGATCTTCAAACTTTTTACTAACCATTCTAACCTCTCAAATGTCAATCAATTTCTAACCTAGTAGGGAATTACATGGAGAACCATCACGGCTGCCTTTTTATTTGATGGTACTTGGGTCAGATTTTTGCAAAGAAGGTAAAAATCACGGCCGATCTATGGCCTGAATGTTCCGGTGTAACCCTTTTATTCCATCAGGTATGCCCCCAGGCAGCCCCACGGGTTATCACCCGATGTCCACTACCAGGTTCGGGAGTTTCTCCCGGACCCAGAATCAATAACCAGTGTTCGTTCTAGTCAACCAGGTGATTGAGTCGTGCTAAAGAAACATCCGAGGACGGGACTAGAGACGAGATAACTTGGGCCATTCCAGGTGCTGCTGATGACGCCAACCTCTGAAGTTCGAGGGACGAGACAACTGGATCCACACCAGTCATTGCAAGAAGCTGCTCAACTAAGTCAAAGAATGAAGAGTTCGGTTAGCAGGCTTAATTTGTACTGTAATTAAACAGATGTGCGCACAATAGGGTAATTCTGCGAGAACCAGAGGGTAAGAAAATAAATAGCAAGGCTAACCTTGTAGGGTTGTGCTAATATAGAGAGTCTTCTTATTGGAGATGCCTGGGATCCCCAAGAAGGTAAGTAGTTATCAGAAACAAAACGTCCCACAGCGCAAAAACCATCCATAGGACACCAGGATCAGGAGTACAGTATTTTATTGCAGCAATACAACACGTTTCGGGGAATCACTCCCCTTCATCAGGTACAAGGGGCTGATATGTGCAGCCTCTTGTACCTGATGAAGGGGAGTGATTCCCCGAAACGCGTTGTATTGCTGCAATAAAATACTGTACTCCTGATCCTGGTGACCTGTGGACGGTTTTTGCGCCGTGGGATGTTTTGTTTCTGCTAAAGAATGAAGAGTATCACTTTTGTTTATTTGTTACAAGGAGACATTTGTTGATAGCATATAACGATACATTCCTAGAGGGTAATATCAGCTATAGGTTTAATATTAGCTCTGGCTCCTTCTCCTCGCTTGTTAATCCTGTATGGGTGTCCGGGCAGCTAGGCGACCCGTAGATGTGGTATGGTTATGCCTGGCTAGCAGACACCATTGACAAGGGTCAGGCCCATACTGACAGGAGCAGGGCAGAGGCGGAGCTATGACTAGTGAGGTCTTGGGGCTCACTAGTTTTCCATTGGATCCGGGCGAAAGGAAATAGGACATGTACTTATGTTTTTTTGTTTCCATTCCTTCTATACGCCGGAGTGAGATGTTCCTGATGTCTAATCAACCGAGTTACCAAAGCCCGAACAGACAAGATGCCCTGAAAACCAAACCATGGACCAGATGCAGAGGGTTCCAAACCAGCCGGCGACCAACGCGAAACGCCACCTTCTGAGTCACCTCCCGAAGAAAAGAAGCTACGTGTCAAGATTGACTTTCTGTTTTCCACCATCTGTTTTGTTTTATGGATTACAAGACTGTTTTTTTCAAAGAAGAAGATCGAGATTCATCGATGGACACTAGGGAGCCTATGACAAAGAGGAGGGACTGTTGTGGAAATTTTATTATGCGGACATTTCATCTTAGGATGTGTGTGTGTTTTTATAGATTGTCATCTGTCTCCCTGTGTCGGATTTAGCCAAAGAACGCTCTAGCAGAGGGTACTTGGGTTGAATCAGGACCAGTGGTAAAACCGTCAGTATGAAAACCTTCTCATGGGCTTGGAGACGTGTTCTCAGTGTATAGGGGGGCGTTTGCCGGTTTGTGAGCACTAAGTGCAATGCACTGGGCTTCTTCACTTCAAATGTCTATACACATTAGACAAGTGAAGTCTGCATAACGAGAGATACATATTATACCTCTGCTGCGGCTTTGCTATCCCTTTCTGGATACATATCTGTTTTTAAGACATGCATATCTGCAATGTCGGTATACTCGTACCGTATACTGACAATAGCCATAGCAATGTCTCGCAGATAATCTCAAACCTATAAGAACCAGTAGAATGATCTTCACTAGATACTGGTCACTTTGAGCAGTATTGAATGGGATCCATGCTGACAGTGATGGGGAGTGGGCGGCCACCTGGCTGATCAGACAATGGATATGGCTCATCCTTCCTTATACAGGGATGGGGTGTGTGCATTGCACTGTCCAGCCACGTTGATGCCCTCCCCTGTCCTTTGACAAGTACCTAAACTATCTCATCTTCCTGTGTCATCACTTCCTGTATCCTTATTACATGAAGTAAGTGTTCAAGTGATGGGCCAGCCCCTTTCTATTGTTACTGTGACTAAATAAAAGGTGAGCAGACTGTGGAGGAGGGGCAGTTGCTCAGAAGAACTGAAGATGGTAACACCTTTGTCTGACTGCGGTTGAGGGATTTACCTTTCCTTACACAAAGCCTGATGCGAGCGGATTTCTAATATTAATTTTTCTACAACACTATTAAGTATAATGGGGTCCAGGGGATATTTGGCCGTGTTAAGGTAAAAATGCCTGCTGCAGTTTGTGTCCCAGTGATTCCTGGCATTCTCTGCCGCATCAGGCGGCTGGATCTCCGTGCCACAGATATAAAACTAGTTTAAGGGTACTTTCACACTAGCCTTATTCTTTTCCAGCACTGAGTTCCGTCCTAGGGGCTCAATACCAGAAAAGAAATGATTAGTTTTATCCTAATGCATTCTGAATGGAGAGCAATCCGTTCAGGATGCATTAGTTCAGTCTTTTTTCCATTTCAGGACGGAGAAAATAGCGCAGCATGCTGCGGTTTTATTGCCGTCCAAAAAGACTGAACACTTGCCGGCATTAAGTATTCCTTCAAAACGGATTGCAGACCGAAAAGATGCAAAATTTTTGTATACCGGATCCATTTTTCCGGATGACACTGGAGAGACGGATCCGGCATTTCAATGTAGTTGTCAGACGGATCTGCATCGGGATCCGTTTGACAAATGCCATCAGTTTGCATAAATTTAGCTGGAATCCTCTGCTGCAAGTGTGAAAGTACCCTTAGATATATTAGGTTTTTAATTTGTATGGGCTCTGGATGTAAACAGATAGTTCCCATTCATTGACAACAAATAGGTATCTCCTAAATGTGGAATTAAAGCAAAGTATATTAGAAAATTTTGTATTATACAATGATTGAGCAATATTCACATAAATCTGAAAAGTTAATAATAATTTTCAAAGCAGCGGTTTTTGCTACTTTGTTGAATAACTTCGGTAGTTGATTTTTAAAGTGGAAAACCGCTTTAAAACTTGAAACCGAACTCGGCTTTGGGTCTGAGGTACCAGTTGGAACCAAAGCCGAGTTTGGTTTCAAGTTTTAAAGTGGGTTTCCACTTTAGAAATCAACTACCGAAGTTATTCAACTAAGTCACGCGCAACTTCATGAATAACAAACGTCAGTTCATCGGAGCCACTTCATTTTAATACTGTACAGTATTAATACAGTATTATTCCAACATTTTAAACAAAGCAACTTCGGTTTAAGAATCCTAAGCTCGCTTCGCTCAACTCTAGTTCTCACGCAAAGGCCCTGTGCTGTGTCCACCCCAAGCGTTAAATCTGCTGAACTGTGCTTATTAGTCATAACCTGCGGTAACCACATATACGATGAACTGTCAGAAGAGTGAATCCAGTTAGTAAGAGCTATACTAGTGAGCTAATATATATAGGAACACCATGAAAGCATTAGGATCAGGTAATACAGGGATTCTACCTAAGAGGCTGAATTTGGATATATAGGATAGGAGGCATAGCCCTGCACCTGCATATTTTCTATAGCTTTTAAATATATTTTCTGCACTCAATAACTTTGCATAGCTTACTAAAATGTTCAATTGGGATCAGTTCCTCTGGGAATTTTCCAGTGACATATTCATTAACTCACTCTGCACTACAGCATTTTCCTTAGTTGTTCATATTTATCACCATTTTGCAAGAAAGGATAACATTTGCTGACAATAACCTATTTACAGTGTGAGTGCTGATGCCAATTTTCCAAGTAGTGGGAGAGATGTGCTGACATAAGCCTTCATAAAAATAAGCCTGCTGGTGTCAGTGCTGATATTACTGCACATTACGGCGTAACAAATTCTCACATTATACAGCGCCCCAAGGAACTTCTCCAATGCTGCAACATATATGACCATTTTTTAGAAACCTGTACTGAAATGACAAGCTTTATACTGTATGTTTGCAATAATGTAACAATAGTGCCAAATAATTCAGATTTTTCTCCCCATTAATACCCATACAGCAATGATTTTAGAATTTAACAATGCAACATAGGATGTAAAGGCAAAAAAGCACATGTCCATTCAGTTCAGCCTGTTCCAATGCTCTTCCAGAGAAAGGCAAAAACCTCCATGAGGGAAACGCCAAATTTTCCTCATCTTGCCTGATTTGCAGCTGATAAAGAATCCTTGAAGGGGTTGTGCTAGCTTCAGATATTGATGACCTATCGTCCAAACCCAATCCGCTGTATCAGACAACCTCCTGTGCCAGAAACTCTGCAGTGGATGGATCTGGAAGCAGATAGCTCCATACACTGTGCAGTGGCAGTGCCTGGGTACTGCAGCTCAGCTCCCATTCAAGTCAGTGGGAGCTGCATTATAGTACACTAGTGCCTTCTGCTTCCACTCTGCACACTGTATAGTTTCCAGCATTATGGCTGTGCCCGGCTGTGTCCTAACAATGACCGTAGCCTGGACAACCGCTTTAAGGATTCCTTATCAACTTCAAATCAGGCAATCAGAATAACTTCCTGGATAAATGACCCCACACTAGAAATCTAGTAACTATAACCTGTATTATTGTTACTCTCAAGAAATACATCCTGGCCCCTCTTGAACTCTTTTGGTGAATTCACCATCACCTCCTCTGGCAGAGAGTTCCATGGTCTCACTGCTCTTACCGTAAAGAATCCTCTTCTATGTTGTCTGGAAGTCTTCTTTCCTCTAGACGCAGAGGATGTCCCCTTATTACTATCACAGTCCTTCGTATTAACAGTAGATCATGGGGGGAGATCTCTGTATTGACCATTGATATATTTATATACAGTTTAGAATTTCTTTTACATCAGGTGTGACTACATCAACAACAAAAGAGGAACATGGTGAGAACTGGGACAACCCGCCACCAAGAGACCCCATAGATGTGCAGTCGGAAAAGCATAAACAAAAGTCTGCACAAGTACCACACAGTCAAGAACAAACATATATAGAGAATACAGAGAATTAAGGTGTGGAGAGTATAGACCACATAGTAAATTCAAGTCCTGTGGGCAAAATACGGCAAGCCAGGTTATTTTATGTGACCCATGCTAGGTTGTGGGCTGTGGAAAGACATGGAACTGCCGCTAGTAATGGCGATTCACTATATCCGGTATGTACTGGAACATCAGGGCTGCACTGGTAGTCACAAAGTCACTGCCCTCTGCCCTGTATATCTGGCAAAGTGACATACCTGGCATGTCTGCCATCTGCCCTGTATATCACTGGCTAAGATGTGGTCTGGATTTCATTGAAGTGGACTTCACACAGGTACACTAGTCTTCTTAGTATGCCTCCCAATAATATGGATGGTTTTGGCTACATAGAACAGAAGCAACAGCAATATCAACTACAATTTGAACTCAGCGTTATCACTGTGTTATCTGTGGTGTTACATAAGACTGCAGGTGACATCTACTACAATGCAGCAGTAGTAGATGCCACCTGCAGTCCTATGTAACATCACAGATAACAAAGTAATAACTTATCTGTGGTGTTATATACAGTGGCGTACATATAGAAGTAAGGGCCCCATAGCAAGGATCACCCACACAGGACAGAAGGGTAGATTTTCTTCTAAAATGGCTGCTGCACGTGTTACAAGGTCTGTAATTGCCAGTATTAAAGGGCGGTCTAATATATTGCCGTGTACATCTTGTTTAACTGCTGCCACATCCATAGTTAATCTGTTAGTTTGTACATAGATTTACTGTGCCTCAGTAATAAAGGGTGGTCTAATATATCGCTGTGTGCATCTTGTTAAACTGCTGCCACATTCATAGTTAATCTGTTAGTTTATACATAGACTTACTGTGCCTAAGTATTAAAAGGCGATCTAATATATCGCTGTGTACATCTTGCTGAACTGCTGCCACATCCATAATTAATTTCTTAGTTCATACATAGATTTACTGTGCCTCAGTATTAAAGGGCGGTCATATATAAATCGCTGTGTGCATCTTGTTAAACTGCTGCCACTTTCATAGCAAATCCATAACTTTATAGATAGACTTACTGTGTAGGTTTTCTTCTAAAATGGCTGCTGCACGTGTTACAAGGTCAAAGTAAGAAGCCCGGGAACGTGATATGACCCATAATGCTGTGCAGCCAGACAATTCGCAGATAGCTATACCCTGTGATGTCACAGCCCTATAGAAGTCTCATCCTGCATGGTATCTGCCATTCCACTGTGAGCTGAGCTTAAGGAGAGACGTGCTTATGCGCAAGGGACAGTGTTGCAGAAAGCTATTAATAGAAGAATATAGGATAGGGAAAGTGCATGGACAGTGTGGAGAGATCGTAGGGAGAGTTTTTTGAGACTGTAGGGAGAGCATAGGGAGACAGCAGGGACACAGCAAGTTGACTGTAATTGCCGAGTGCATCTTCGTTGAACTGCTGATACATTCACAGTTAATCTGTTAGTTTATATAGACTTATTGTGCCTCCGTATTAAATGGCGGGCTAATATATATCGTCATGTGCGTCTTGTTCAACTACTGCCACATTCATAGTTAATCAAAGACTTTATAGATAGACTTACTGTGCCTCAGTATTAAAGGGCGGTCTAATATTTTGCCGTGTACATCTTGTTTAACTGGTTCCACATCCATAGTTAATCTGTTAGTTTATATATAGACTTGCTGTGCCTCAGTATTAAAAGGTGATCTAATATATCGCTGTGTACATCTTGTTGAACTGCTGCCACATCCATAATTAATTTCTTACTTCATACATAGATTTACTGTGCCTCAGTATTAAAGGGCGATCATATGTATCGCTGTGTGCATCTTGTTAAACTGCTGCCACTTTCATAGTAAATCCATTACTTTATAGATAGACTTACTGTGCCTCATTATTAAAGGGTGATCTAACATACATATCACAGTGTGCATCTTGTTGAACTGCTGCCACATTCATAGTTAATCTGTTAGTTTATTGCCCCTGCCCCTTATCACTACATAAGGCCGAATGCACACGGACGTAAGTGGTCCGTGGTATCCCGGCCTGGCATTCTGCTGACAGCAGGAGCGCACTGCGTCTGTTCCACAGCCGTGTGCATTCGGCCTAATAGTGATGAGCGGCAGGTGCAATATTCAAATTCGCTATATTTCGAGAATGTTTTGTAGAATATTGATCATATAGTCGCGAATTTGAGAATTTGCTATTATTTTCTTGATTGTAAAAATCGTCAATGTAATATTCGCGTAATGCGCGCGCAATACAGGTGTGGGTTACTTTTGGTTGGCACGGCAGAACATTAAAAATGGCTTTATATGCAGATACAGTGCTCCAATATATTCACAATTGCGCTAATCTGCAATTATTGATGCACATATATTAGCACAATATGTGAAACTTCACATTTTAGCAGGTCTGACTACATATTACTGATTGGTGCACTATGTATTATTGTGACATCACAGCACTATGTCTGTAGCATGTACAGTGCCTTACAAAAGTTTTCACCCCCATTGACTTTTTTCATATTTTGGTGCCTCACAACCTGGAATTAACATGGATTGTTTGAGGATTTGCATCATTTAATTTACAGAACATGCACACAACTTTGAAGATGTTTTTTTTTTTCTTTTTTGTGAAGCAAACCACAGATTTTCTATTGGATGGAGATCTGGGCTTTGACTAGGCTATTCCAACACATTTAAATGTTTCCCCTTAAACCAGTCAATTGTTGCTTTAGCAGTGTCTTTTGGGTCATTATCCTGCTGGAAGGTGAACCTCCATCCTAGCCTCAAATCACACACAGAGTGGTACAGTTTTTTCTTAAGAATATCCCTGTATTTAGCACTATCCATCTTTGCCGCAAATCTGACCAGTTTCCCAGTCCTAGCTGCTGAAAAACATCCCGACAGCATGTTTTACTGTGGGGATGGTGTTCTTTGGGTGATGTGATGTGTTGGGTTTGAGTCAGACATAGCGTTTTCTTTGATGGCTGAAAAGTTAAATTTTAGTCTCATCAGACCAGAGCACCTTCCTTCATACATTTTGGGAGTCTCCCACATGCCTTTCAGCAAACTCACAACGTTCCTTTTAGTTTTTTTGCTGAAAGTAATGGCTTTCTTCTGGCCACTCTGCCATAAAGCCCAACTCTATAGAGCATACAGCTTCTTGTCGTCCTATGTATAGATACTCTAGTCTCTGCTGTGGAACTCTGCAACTCCTCCAGGGTTACCTTAGTTCTCTGTGCTGCCTCTCTGATTAATGCCCTCCTTGCCCAGTCCATGAGTTTTGGTGGGCGGCCGTCTCTTGGCAGGTTTGCTGTTGTGCCATGTTCTTTCCATTTGGTTATGATAGATTTGATGGTGCTCCTGGGGATCATCAAAGATTAGGATTTTTTTTATAACCTATTCCTGACTTGTACTTCTCAACAACATTGTCCCTTACTTGTTTGGAGAGTTCCTTGGTCTTCATGGCAGTGTTTGGCTAGTGATGCCTCTTGCTTATGTGTTGCGGCCTCTGGGGCCTTTAAAAAAAGTGTGTATATGTAATGACAGATCATGTGACACTTAGATTACACACAGGTGGACATCATTTCACTAATTATTTGACTTTTGAAGGTATTTATATATTTTTCTCATTTCACTTCACCAACTTAGACTATTGTGTTCTGATCCATCACATAAAATTCAGATTAACAAAACATTGAATTTAAGGCTGTAATGTAACAAAACAAAAAAAAGTCAAGGGGGTGAATACTTTTGCAAGGCACTGTATGTATCGACAGCAAAACCTATCACACTACCTAACACCCTACACTGCAACAGTTACACTATATCAGGATATAACCAACACTGACTATCTCCCATCTGTATTATATATAAGCTATCTAACTATCTACTGTAGTGTGGAAAGCACAAAGCACAACGATGACACTGCTCTCTTTCAGTACTCAAAAAAACTGTAGAAAATGGCTGCTGGGGAGGTTCTTATATAGTAAGGGGTAGGCAACTTTCCTATTGGTTGCTAGGGATGTTGCTAAGCTCAGACAAAGACATTGCAGCCTTCTCATTGGCCCACAAGCAAGAAGCAGGGAGGGATCATGGGTTCAGATGAAAAAAAATCTAGAATATTCGAAAATACGGCACAAATTCTCGGAGTGACGATATTCACGATTAATATTCGCGATTTGAATATTTGCGCCCAACACTAGTAGATAAAGTTCTCAGAGCATGTGTATGATTGTAACTCAATTTGGATTGCTGCATCTAAACATTTCATTTAAGACCATGCTGATGATATTACACACATGCAACTGTATGGGTGTGAGAAAATACCAAAATCACTGAGATGTGGGGATTTGGATTATGAAGTACAAAACAGGGAGGCATGTTGGATCCTAAAATTAGAAACAAGAACTCTAATAGGTTCTAAACCTCCATTCAGACCTCATGTATTTCTATTGATGTTGTTTTGGGGCTGAACAGTTTTTGTTGGCTCATATTATTTTTCTTATATGCTTTCCATTGCCAAATATGTGATGTATATATTATGTTGCATGTGTTGTTATTCCATACCATATGTTGTCAGTACTAGAGGCAACCAGTTGAGATTAATTCTGGGTCTGGTTCGACAATTTTAAAAAAAATAGCAGTTCGGACCAGAGTCTGTTCGGGCCGAACCAAAGTTGCTCACTGATATATATATATAGATATGAGTAAACGCACATTTGATGGTGTTGTAATACAGCGTGTTTAAAAAGACACCGTGCCAGTTCAGGTCCCATGGTTGATTATCTATTTCTCTTGATTTGCGACATTTTAATGGAAATAGCATGAAAACGACTTTTTAAAACAGAAATGCACGAACCCTGCCAGACCACCCTTTTTGCAACCCTGCCAGACAGTCGACTTTTGAAACATATTTGCGACTCAAATTTGTGACATTTCAACCGGTAAATTGTGACTTTTGTCAGGACTTTTTTGTTTAATGTCAATATTGTCAATTTTTGTTTAATGTCAACCCTGTTGTTTAGCTCATTTATTTTAGATAAAAATAAACATATCCATTTTTAATACTTACCTATTGTTCCCACAACAAGTTGGTTTTCTTTTTAATAAATGCGACTTTTTGACAAAAAGTCGCATCTTTCTGCCATAAATGCGACATTTTACACAACTTTCTAATGCCACCATTTAATATGGCATACAATGTAGTGGTAAGCAAGTAAAAATTTCCAAATGGGGTGGAAATGGAAAAAAAACACAATTCCTTCACCGTTTTATGGGTTTTGTTCCCACGGCATTCTGTTTGTGGCAAAACTGACCTTTGTCCTTCTTTCTCTAGGTCAGTACGATTACAGCAATAGCATATATATATATATATATATATATATATATATATATATGTTTTTTGTGTCTAAATAGTGTAAAATTTAAACTTTGAGAAAAAAAATTATTTTTACTTTTTTACATCACCATATTCTGACCCTCATACATTTTTTACAGTTATATCTACTGAGCTTTGTGGGGGCTCATTGTTTGCAGGACAATGTAGTTTTTATTGATGCAATTGTGGAGTGTGTCTGACTTTTTGATCACATGATGCCCATGACGCCCTCTTGTATATGTACGATGTTGGTATCAACCCCCCAGCCCCAAAATGTATTTATTTATGTTTTGATCTGTAAGCAATGATATGCAGATTTAAACATTTCAACCATGTGGAAACTGAGTACACAGAAACTGATGATTGAGAGGCATTAGTAGCATGATGCAGGCAGCAGCAGCCACACAGAACAAGATAAGGTGGGCGAGGTCTATACATCGGAATCAGCCGGAGGTGTGTGAAAATCCTCCTCAATCCACGCTTGATACACTTTGACAAAAGTGATGTTTTGGACACTGGCAGAGGACAACTTGGTCCATTTTGTCACCACGCCCCCTGCAGCACTGAAAACCCTTACTGAGGTAACACTGGATGCCAAGCAAGAAAGAAGATAGAGAGCATGCTGTGCCAGTTCCGGCAACTGTTCCAGTCTGCCTGCCCTGAAATCCATGGACTCAAAGGTAGATGGGTATGCGACAGAGACAGGCCATAGTTTAGGTAGGCCTGAACCTGGGTTTTGAGGCAGGAGTTGTCAGCTTGCTGACTGGCCTCAGCTGGGCATGGCAAGTGGAAAAACTGCTCCATTATGTTGAGGAGAATGAAATGGCTGCTGCTATTGCTGCTGTGGCTTCTGCTGCTGGTCGTGGTGGGAGAAGGGTGACTCTGCAGGGTGCGGAGGTGGACTGCATACACAGTGTTTACTGGTAATTATCAGATTGCTTAATGTCACAAACTGCCTGTCACTGTGTAAGCAAGCTAGTGTCGTCAGCTAACTTTTGCATAAGCATGTCTCTTCAAAAATATATATAAGAGGGTGAGGGACAACTGCACCATGAACGGCTTTCCGCTGCTCGTACAGACACTTCAGGATGTGAAATGTTAAATTCCAGCAAGTTAGAATGTTGCAGATTAAGAGGTGTAGCTGCATACCATTCTGATGCTGCAAGTCCAGGAGAGGGTTCCTCACCACATGAATGAGAATGGCTGAAAAGAGGGACAGTCTCTTGGACATTGTCAGCACCTTGCACAAGCCAGTGCATTTTTTTTTACAAGGCCATGCAGGTAGCATGTGTTATTTCCCTCAGGTCCCGGGGCAGCCAGGATGTTGTGCCTATTGTTGCTGACCACCTTGCCTAATTGGAGTTGGTGAAAGCCAGCGGGATGTTTGCTGCTTGATGTACTTGAGCAATTGCTCGCCGTTGTGGCTACTCTCTCCTAGGCCAATCCACTCCAACGCGGCGTGGCAATTATTGATTTGACACGTGATAGGAAGGATGGGTAGTGTGAGTGACACTGTGCCCTGCTGCTGTTGGGGATGGGACCGTATCCATGGAAAAGTTGGTGGAGGAGGCAGGTATGTGCCTGCTGTGGGAGCTGGCCCCATGATATGGTGGGAAGGGATCAAAAAGATATGGTGCTGAGGTGATGCAACTGCCGCAAAAAAACATTTACCTAGTGGGCCGTGAAAGGCATGTACTTTCCCTGCCCGTAACAGCTGCTCCATTGCTAGGTGGAGGTTCAGCTTGTAGATGAACTAATTACTGGTGGACAACAAGAACAAAAAATTGACCTAGTGTGTCCCTGTATAGGGAAAGGGGAGAACAATGTCTGAACCAATGTAAACCCAAAAACAGGGACACATAAAAGTGAGACTCGGTAAAAGCTCCGAGTTAAATAGCGAAAACAAACAGATAGGAGCTCATAATACCAAAAAATATATATACTTTATTAAGACATGATTAAAAAATAACATGAATAGAAGTAATGAATAAATAGATACGATGCCATAAACATGATGAAATGGGGGTGGAGGACAAAAAAGAACGCCACCCTGGGAAGAAAAAACACACGGATCAAAAGAGCATGGTACATAGTCAGGGGCGGATTAAGTGCATGATAGGCCCGGGGCTGTCTACCCAACTTGGCCCCCCCCCCCCCCCATTTTAGTTTAGTTTTTTTTTTTTTTTGTATGAAGAGGCTGCGGTGCTTTATGAGCGCCCCAGTCTCTTCCTAGGCCATATGACATCTTCAGACAAAAAAAAAATACCCCAAATTGGGTCCTAAACTGAAAAATTTGGTCGTCAAATTTAAAATACATATAATTGTAATAAAAAAGACATGGAGGAGAATACAGCACCACATACCTGTTACATCCAGTGACATCTCCTGTCATGTAGACCTTCTCTTTCCTCTTCTCCTCCGTTTGACCCAGACCACCATGGCAAATTCTTTCAGCCGCATCTCGTCTCTACAGTTTGTAACACAGACACGTTACATTTCTCAATTTTTCCATCAACCTCCTCATCCTGGTGTCCCCACAGTGTCATCCTGCCACCCCCAATACTGTGCCCGTTGTGCTCCCCAATGCCCCAGGAACTATACTGCTGAAAAAATAGTGACCCTGAAAGATATAATTGGGGTAATTTATCAAACTGGTGTAACATATAGAACTGGATTTCCAAAAGAGCTGTCAAATATGAAAGGTGGAATCTGATTGGCTGCTATGGGCAACTAAGCCAGTTCTGCATTACACCAGTTTGATAAATTACCCCAAATGTCCCTATAGTGTCCACAGCAGCTATAATGTCCCCTAGAGACCCCCAGTAATAATACCATCCTCTATTGTGCTCCAGGCAATAATCCCTGTATAGTGTCCCCAGAAATAATATAATTGCCCCTATAGTGCCTCCCCAATAGCAACACCCCCATATAGTAATTTCCACCACACTGCCCCCACATAGTAATCCCCCCATAGTAATTTGCCCCCACACAGTAATTTCCCCCAAACTGCCCCATATAGTAGTTTGCCCCCACACAGTAATTTGCCCCCACACAGTAATTTGCCCCACATTGCCCCCACATAGTAATTTGCCCCACACTGCCCCCACATAGTAATTTGCCCCACACTGCCCCCACATAGTAGTTTGCCCCACACTGCCCCCACATAGTAATTTGCCCCACACTGCCCCCACATAGTAATTTCCTCCACACTGCCCCCACATAGTAATTTCCTCCACACTGCCCCCACATAGTAATTTCCACCACACTGCCCCCACATAGTATTTTGCCCCCACATAGCAATTACCCCACACTGTCCCCACATAGAAATTACCCCACACAGAAATTACCCCACACTGTCCCCACATTGCAAATTCCCCCACACAATAGTTTCCCCACATAGTAATTTGCCCCCACACTGCCCCATATAGTAATTTGTCCCCACATAGCAATTTGCCCCCACACTGCCCCCACATAGCAATTTGCCCCCACACTGCCCCATCTAGTAATTTGCCCCCACACTGCCCCATCTAGTAATTTGCCCCCACACTGCCCCATCTAGTAATTTGCCCCCACACTGCCCCATCTAGTAATTTGCCCCCACATAGTATTCCCTCTCATAATAATTTGCCCCCACACAATAGTTTTCCCCACACTGCCCCCACATAGTAATTTGCCCCCACATAGTAATTTGCCCCCACATAGCAATTACCCCACACTGTCCCCACATAGAAATTACCCCACACTGTCCCCACATAGCAATTACCCCACACTGCCCCCACACAATAGTTTCCCCCACATAGTAATTTGCCCCCACATAGTCCCCACATAGCAATTACCCCCACACAATAGTTTCCCCACACTACCCCCAGATAGAAATTTGCCCCCACATAGTAGTCCCTCCCATAATAATTTGCCCCCACACAGCAATTTGCGCCCACACAATAGTTTCCCCCACACTGCCCCATCTAGTAATTTGCCCCCACATAGTAGTCCCTCTCATAATAATTTGCCCCCACATAGTAATTTGCCCCCACATAGTATTCCCTCATAATAATTTGCCCCCACACTGCCCCATCTAGTAATTTGCCCCCACATAGTATTCCCTCATAATAATTTGCCCCCACACTGCCCCATCTAGTAATTTGCCCCCACATAGTATTCCCTCCCATAATAATTTGGCCCCATACAGCCCCCACATTCCCCCCCATGTTCGATCGATTTATCTTCCCTAATAGGTCCTCCTGTGTCCCCCCCCCCCCCCCCCAAGTAGGCAAATGAAATTAAAAAATAAAAAATGAACAAAAAATGAAAAAATAAATACTCACCTATGTCCAGGGCCAGGCGCTTGCTCGCAGAGGAAGGCGGGCGGGATGAGTCAGGCGCGTCACAGTGCTGCGTCCCGGCACAGGCGCGCAATGACGTCATCACGCACGCCTGCGCCGGGATTTCACTACCGCATAGGCCTGAGGCCTATGCGGTGAATGCCGGTGATCGGCGACGGGACAGGGAGCTATGCGCTCCCGTGCCCCGCCGCAGTATGTGGACGTTCGGGTCAGCGTTGGGCCCCCCAGCGGTGCTGGGCCCGGGGCTGCCGACCCGAACGTCCCTATTATAATCCGCCACTGTACATAGTATATGTATGACATGGGAATCAAATACTGAGTGAATAATCAAACCCATGTACAAAATGCAGAAGCAGTAAGGTACTAGGTTAGGTGCCTGTCAGCGCATGTCCCCTCAGTAGATGAAAAACGGGTATGCAGACAGAAAATAAAGATGAAAGTATACTGCAGACCAAAAATCTATGTAGGATAAATAAACGGAGGAGAACAGCAGGAGACAGGGGCTCACCAAAACAAGAACCGTGTGCAGGAGAGACCCAGGGTGGCGCTACTTCTTTTTTGTCCTCCGCCCCCATTTCATCATGTTTATGGCATCGTATCTATTTAGGAGGCCTAGGCGATGTGTAAGAGGAGCATGGGTCTTAATTGCCTCGTGCACAATGGGAGGGGGGGTTGGGGTGGGAAGGGTTGTTTCACCGCTGCGGGATCCAATATAGAGTTAGGAGGGGAGTGGATGATATGGACCATCCTCCAATTTAAGGTAAATGGCAGGCATTTTGACATGGAATGTCCGCGGACTGGCGGACAAACTTAAACGGAGGGTGGTCTATGATACCATCTTTAGACATTTACCCGCCATCGTGGGGCTGCTGGAGACCCATTTAACTGCTGAAAGAATGCACTATATGCGAAAGTCCTGGACGCAGTACGAGTGCCAATCCCACTATTCGGCCTATTCGCGGGGAGTAAGCGTCTACATTCATAGAAATGTGGATTATGACCCATATGATCAATGGATCATTAAAGAAGGCAGATTTGTATTTCTATATGGCCGATGGATTGGACTGGTATGCGTGCTTGCGTTTGTTTATATCCCCCCCCCCTTTTTCATCCGAGGTGCTGAGGAAACTTGTTGTGTGGGCGATCAGCCAACAGCCCTAAGCAGGATCTGCCAGGAGTTGGGCCTTATAGATGTGTGGCAGTCCTTATATGGAAAAAAAGCGCCTTCCCCTGTTTCAGCAGATCCTGCAGGGTTATGTCTAGGATAGATTTATCCCTGGCGACTCCAGGACTTTTGGAACGGATACAAAAAATGAAGTATGAGCCACATGGTATATCTGACCATACTCCAATGTTGCTATCAATGGCTGATTACGTGCAAAAGAGCAGAAAACCTTTTAGGTTAAATCCACACTGGATACATCTGGTTGGGGACCAAGAAAGTATTGGGGAGGATATTTCAGAATTTTGGGCACTAAAACTACGGACCCACACATATACATTTTGTGTGGGATTCCCTGAAGGCTATGATAAGAGGGGTATACTGTAAGAGGATTAAAAAAAAAAGGGCGGAATACGCCAAGATGGAAAAAGAGTTGGCAGAGAGGGTTGGGGCTTTGGAGGCAGAGTTGGCCAGACAGAACAGGGGAAATTTATTCGATTATCGTTAATAGATGCTAAGAGGGAGCATCAGACCTTTATATACGAAAAAGCGCACATAAGGCCTTTTTTGCAGGACAGCGTGCTTTTTTTGAAAAGGGGAAAACAGGTAGATTGCTGGCATCTGTAGTTGCTAACCAAAAGACCCAAACTCTGATAAAGCAAATTAAGTTACCTTCTGGCGCCTTAACTAATGACTACCTTAATATCAAATCCGCCTTTACAGAATACTCTACTAAACTACAGTACAGACCAAAAGTTTGGACACACCTTCTCATTCAAAGAGTTTTCTTTATTTTCATGACTATGAAAATTGTAGATTCACACTGAAGGCATCAAAACTATGAATTAACACATGTGGAATTATATACATAACAAAAAAGGGTGAAACAACTGAAAATATGTCATATTTTAGGTTCTTCAAAGTAGCCACCTTTTGCTTTGATTACTGCTTTGCACACTCTTGGCATTCTCTTGATGAGCTTCAAGAGGTAGTCACCTGAAATGGTCTTCCAACAGTCTTAAAGGAGTTCCCAGAGATGCTTAGCACTTGTTGGCCCTTTTGCCTTCACTCTGCGGTGCAGCTCACCCAAAACCATCTCGATTGGGTTCAGGTCCGGTGACTGTGGAGGCCAGGTCATCTGGCGCAGCACCCCATCACTCTCCTTCATGGTCAAAAAGCCCTTACACAGCCTGGAGGTGTGTTTGGGGTCATTGTCCTGTTGAAAAATAAATGATGGTCCAACTAAACGCAAACCGGATGGAATAGCATGCCGCTGCAAGATGCTGTGGTAGCCATGCTGGTTCAGTATGCCTTCAATTTTGAATAAATCCCCAACAGTGTCACCAGCAAAGCACCCCCACACCATCACACCTCCTTCTCCATGCTTATCGGTGGGAACCAGGCATGTAGAGTCCATCCGTTCACCATTTCTGCGTTGCACAAAGACACGGTGGTTGGAACCAAAGATCTCAAATTTGGACTCATCAGACCAAAGCACAGATTTCCACTGGTCTAATGTCCATTCCTTGTGTTCTTTAGCCCAAACAAGTCTATTCTGCTTGTTGCCTGTCCTTAGCAGTTGTTTCCTAGCAGATATTCTACCATGAACGCCTGATTCACACAGTCTCCTCTTAACAGTTGTTCTAGAGATGTGTCTGCTGCTAGAACTCTGTGTGGCATTGACCTGGTCTCTAATCTGAGCTGCTGTTAACCTGCGATTTCTGAGGCTGGTGACTCGGATGAACTTATCCTCCGCAGCAGAGGTGACTCTTGGTCTTCCTTTCCTAGGGCGGTCCGCATGTGAGCCATTTTTTTTTTGTAGCGCTTGATGGTTTTTGTGACTGCACCTGGGGACACTTTCAAAGTTTTCCCAATTTTTCAGACCGACTGACCTTCATTTCTTAAAGTAATGATGGCCACTCGTTTTTCTTTACTTAGCTGCTTTTTTCTTGACACAATACAAATTCTAACAGTCTATTCAGTAGGACTATCAGCTGTGTATCCACCTGACTTATCCACGATGCAACTGATGGTCCCAACCCCAATTATAAGGCAAGACATCCCACTTATTAAACCTGACAGGGCACACCTGTGAAGTGAAAACCATTTCAGGTAACTACCTCTTGAAGCTCATCAAGAGAATGCCAAGAGTGTGCAAAGCAGTAATCAAAGCAAAAGGTGGCTACTTTGAAGAACCTAGAATATGACATATTTTCAGTTGTTTCACACTTTTTTGTTATGTATATAATTTCACATGTGTTTATTCATAGTTTTGATGCCGTCAGTGTCAATCTACAATTTTAATAGTCATGAAAATAAAGAAAACTCTTTGAATGTGAAGGTGTGTCCAAACTTTTGGTCTGTACTGTATATCAGTCGGATCTCGGGGTGGAGGGTGGAGCCCCGGTTCATTTTTTGGACAAAGTGGAACTCCCTTGCCTCTCCGACCAAGACTGTACTAAATTAAATTCACCAATAACTCTTGCAGAATTGGAGGCTGCGGTAGATAGTATAAAAAATAATATGGCGCCGGGCCGAGATGGTCTGCCTTTTAAAATATATATAATACACCGTAAAACGATATTGCCTCTTCTCCTTCAGATGTTTAATGAATCTTGGAGGAATGGTTCCCTTCCCCCCTCTTTGAGGGAGGCCTCCATTTCTCTAATTCTGAAAAAGAATAAAGATAAGACCGAAGTTGGATCGTATCGTCCAATTTCATTACTCAATACTGATTACAAAATACTCGCCAAACTGCTTGCTAATAGGCTGAGGGGGGTCATACACTGTCTGATCCATCCGGATCAGACGGGATTCATCCCAAAACGAAACATACAATCTAATATCCGTAGAGCCTTTCTTAACATATATGTAGGGGATGGGGAGGACCGCTCCATCCTGTCTTTGGATGCCGAGAAGGCCTTTGACAGGGTGGAGTGGGCCTTCCTATGGGGAACCCTGACCAGAATGAACTTGGGTGAACATTTCACTAAATGGATACAGCTGTTATACTCTGGATCCATGGCCAGCGTTAAGATAAATGGGATTGACTCAGAACAGTTCCCCTTACAGCGAGGCACCCGGCAGGGATGTCCCCTTTAACCTCTGATATTCGCCCCCTGGTCTTAGAGCCTCTTGCATGCAGAATCAGACAGTCTAAAGAGATCATAGGCTTTGGAGGGAGAGGATAGAAGATAAAATTAGTCTGTATGCGGACGACATCCTCGTCTTTTTGAGGCAGGGATGCAAGGGAGTCCAACCCTTGATTGATATTCTGGAAGAGTATGGGGCCTTATCAGGCTATAAAGTGAACTGGGATAAGTCTGAACTCCTCCCTCTAGTTCGAACTCCCCCTGATGGATTATCAGGTATTAGGCAACTTAGCCTCACCGACACTATCCGATATCTGGGTATTAGAATTGGCGCAGACTTGACTAGATATAACCTCTTAAATATAACTCCCATGATTAATAAGGTGAAGGAAAAGATTCGTACTTGGCAGAAGTTGCCTCTGTCACAGGCAGAAAGGATTGCATTGGTAAGGATGGTGGTCCTCCCTATTGCCCTATACCCTTTGACAGCATGTCCTATATGGATTGATGATTCTTTTTTCGGGCTGTTAGATAGACTGCTAAATGAGCTAATCTGGGGGAAGGGTTATGATCAAGCAAAAATATCTTATTTATACAAAAGGACTGGGCACACCTAGGATGTTGGGTCACTAACTTTATTTTATATAATTAAAATACATTATTTGATAGAATATCTTAGAATAAAAATAAAAACATCTGACACAATGGTTGCTGGCAATTTCCAAAGGGCAGTCACTCAAAGAGGTAGTGGATCCTTGTAACTATCCACATTGGAAGTTGTCCCAGCGTGAAACCACAGAACTGTATCTGTTATAATACGTCCAGGGGTAGGCATATAACGCTAATAGATACTTAATATAACAGCAACAGATTATACTTAATAATAAAATGACCTAAAAATATAAATTAGAGCAGCATAGTTACATCAATTAGGTTTGCGCTAGATAATAGTGTAAATACAGCAAAAATAATTAGTGATGGCAGCAACATTCAGTGTCAGTAAAATTTTGTGATATTAATATGCTAAGAGAATTTGTAATGGCTCAAATTCCTTTAAAATGTTCCGTTGGACAGTGCAAATAACTCGGGAGTGAAGTTTGCAAACTTGTCCTCAAAATTAGGCAACAATGTATGGCTTTTAAATCCTCTGATATTGTCCCCAATATTAGGCAGCACAATATAGCTTTTAAATCCTCTAATCGGACCTATAGAGTGGTGTATAATTGCAGTTAGAGACCGCAGAGTCCTGCTGTGTAGCTGGCCTGGCGGCGTCCCGCTTCAGGTCAGAATTGAGCATATAGCAATACCACCGGCTTTTGATATTGAAACATTCTTACCGGTGTTGGAGGCTTAAATCGTCCAAACGAAAGCCTCTGCTGTCCAACGCAACTTGCTCAGGTATCCTGCTCCGGTCGGGTAAATCGCCTGTTCACAGCGTTGTTTGATCCCTGCACGTGAAACAGCTTGCTTAAATCCGGACTTGGTCTGTTATCCACCTTTCAAGCACAGTTTCAAATCGGCTTATACACTGCTCCTCAGTGTGGTCGATGTGGTGCACTCACATATGTTTGGGGGGGGTCTGACCAGACGCATTTCAGGGTTAGGGTGTCCCCTTCCTCAGTGGACCAACCATCCTGTGCATCCACTAACATACTATATTACAAAAATATCTTTGTCTCTCTGAGAGGGATGGCGGGCTCTCCCTTCCATTCCTGCAGGGATGCTACATCGCAGCTCAGATAAGGTGGTGGGTGGGGCGGGTGGGGGACCAGCAGTCTGCAACGCTGCTGAATATCTTGTCAAGGGACTTTTTGGGGCCATATGGAGATATTTTTTCCATTCTGGAGACTGGGCATCCAGGAAAAAAGAAAAAAAACAGTGTTTAAACAGTGATACATTAGATAAGGTCTGGAATAAAACGAAAAAGATATTGGCTGTAAGCAGCCCCACACTTTTTACAACACTCTGGCACAATCACAATTTAAAAGAGTTTAGGTAATTGAAGAATTTAAGTATTGGAATTCACGTGGTATTAACCGTCTAATCCAAATAACATTACATGGAAGTATTATTCCTTTTGATGATTTAATAAAGGGTATAAATGTCACTTCTTTAGACAGATATAGATATGCACAAATTAGACACGCATACACCGACAGATTACTGCTTTAAATTTAGGGATACACAACTCACTCTCTCACATATATATCATAGATTTCGGGACTGCTTAGGAGAAATAACAAAATTTAAAAGCGAGGGAGGATGGGAAGCTGAATTAGGCATAAGAAGTACTGTTGATTGGGATATAGTATACCGAAATATTAAAAAGGTATCGATATCCGAAAAATATAGATTAATCCAGTTCAGGATTGTACATCGCCTGTATTACTCCCCTGCCTTCCTCGCCAAAATATATAGGGAAAGAAGGGATACGTGTTGGAAATGTTCGATTGAAAATGCTGGTCTAGGTCACCTGCTATGGGATTGCCCAGAAATATAAAGATTTTGGACCAGCATTTATGAAGAACTGTACAGCAGATATAAGATTAAATTGAATCGCTGTTTTACGCAGGCAATATTAGGCTTTTTTACCCATACGGATTTAACACCCTATCAGATCAGAATCTCTTTGAAGGTCTTGATTCTTAAATATTGGGGTACAAAAAACAGTCCTACCTATTCTGAGTGGAGGGTTCAGATAGATACTATTGATGCATATAGAAGAATTGTAAGAAAAGCAGAGTAGTCCTGGAAGGGGCGGGTCTTTGAAGGTTTATTTTTCTTCGTTCCAAAGAGTCTGGCTGTTAGGGGCATCGGGGAATGACCACGAGCAGCAACAGGTGATGGCTGGATCCCGCAGCAGGGAATCAAGAGGTGGGGGGTGAGTAGAATGGGGTCAAATATGTGAATTAGTGTATGAGTATCTGTATTTATTTTTTTAATTATTTGTAATGGAATTCACATTTTTGGTTCAGAAAAAAGAAAAATTGCGACGATGCAGAAACTGAAAATACGTCTATTAACGATTGAGGTATGACGCTCAATTTCAACTTAACATACATAGGAGCATTGCTGCCACACTGTGGGTATTGCTGCAGTAATCATGTATATATACTAATGAATTAAAATGAAAGCACCTCCCCCCCCCAAAAAAAAAATTGCGACCAAGCGGAAACTAAAAAAATACGTCTATTGACGATTGAGGCATGATGCTCAATTTCAACTTAACACACACAGGAAGGTTGGTATATTTCTGACTCATAGTGGGTATTGCTGTAGTAATCACACAAAAAAAGGATTTCTGTGAAAATGGGGAAACAAAATGAAAGTATTTGCTTGCAGGTAGCTGCTTTTGAGGTGCACCTGCAGTTCTGATAGCAGGCACAGACAGCCACAGTTCCTGTCTGTCAGCAGCCCTGCTTCTCTCTGTTGTACAGAACACACACAATTCTTCTTTGAAATCTTAGCCTTTCCCTTCACTTTCCCTGTCAATAAGCTTGATTGATTTCTGACTCTCCCTGATTGATTTTTTCACTCTCCATATGATTGTTTTCCTGGCAGATAGCCAGGACAGAAGGGAAGACAGACAGCACAGAATGGAGTTCTGCTCGTTTTGCTAGGGCACCTCCCTGCCTGCTGCAGCACTGATTGGCTCATCAAGGCTGCCTGTCCGCCTAGGAGCCAATCAGGGTGAGCCCTCCACCCCACTTTCTCTCAGGGTCATGTGAAAACACTTCTTCCTCCCTAGTGCTTTTTCCTTTTCCCGCTGACATTTGCACTAAAATGGCGCTACGAACTGCTTGTTCGCCTGTGGTCCAAAAAATAGCTAGCTGGTTCAGCTCTAATCCTAACATGAGAGAAGGGGTTAACAAGCACTTTAGTTCTGGTTACACCTGTGTGCCAAAAAGTGTTGTGTGGTTCTGGTTTATAGACTTTGGCTATGACTAAAGACAGGCTGCACTGTCCAAAACGTGTAAACATCTGTGGGACTGTTTGTACTTGTCATGTTTTAAATTATGATTTAATATATTTTGGGGATTTGGTCAAGATGTGTGCTGGAGAAGATTTACTGACTATGGATGTGGTTGTCTGAATCCTGCTGCTGAGTTTCCTGGCTTGCACCATCTTGGAGTTTGTAGAGGTGTGCTATTGCAGTGGACATATCGGTGAGCTGGCTGTTCATTTTTGTTTCTAGTGACTATATCATATGAAGCTCTTCGGAATACATTAGTAACAATATATATAGCGACATGGAACATAGATTCCTCTAACTACAAGGACGGAAATGTTTATGCTATCACTGTTTTTAATGCGCGCCCCATGCTGGGTAATGAGAGCACATCTCAGAACATTTGCGATTAATGCAGTACATGTGGCTATACAATGGGGTATGCTCACATCAGCAGCTTTAATATCTGGTATTATGTAAGCAAACGTCTAAGCACAGCCAGGTACACAAACTCATTAGGATAAGCACAATGCACGTCTAGGCTTTCTCATACAGGTGGCAAATTGCACATTAGTGTATTAGTCAGAACAGGGTCTCTCCTGTGAGCCTCCTAAGTAACAGTATGGTTAGTTTACCTTCAGGTCACAAATCTAATGATTACTGGATCTACATGAAATGAAGGAATAGAAGATGTAGAGAACAGTAGTAGGTAATGGAAAAGTGTATTTGCATTTAATAGATGTTAAAGTTCACAGGATGCAAAGAAAGGAATTATAGCACAATAGTGCATTCAGCAATGGGGGTTGTGTGCATAGGGGGCCTTTCTACCTGCAGATCCGATTTAGTAATGAGCTTTGGCTAATCCTGTTATTTGATGGAGGATAAACTTGATAAAATGGGTTCAGTGTTTAGTCTATCTGTCTATCTATCTATCTATCATATCCATACTTACCAACTTTTCAGTTGGTAAAATTGGGGCATATAAGCCCTGCCCCAGGGAACGCCCTGACCCTGTCTGGGAACATGGGCGGGGTTTATGCTAGGGACAGTCCCGCCAAATTCGGGACTTTCGTATCTATCTGTCTGCCTGTCTACCATTCTATCCATCCATCCATTTCTCAAATATCTATCTATTAGGGATCATGGATTAAATTCTAAACGAATCAAATTTGTTATAAATTTCCCCATAATTTAGGATTCTTACGAGTCAAACTAATTGCTCAAAAAAGTACCATCCATTTTCCAGATCAGAAGACAGCAAAACAAGGCAGGGAAGATGAAGAAGGAAGATCACATGACACTGGGTGGCGCACTGATCAATAGTCTTACATATTAACATAACTTGCAGTCAGCCTCAGCCAATCAAGAGGGATTATACTGACATGTGTCAAAGGCACTATATGGGATCCCAACCAGGAAATGTATGTCTTTTCTGGGTTTACACTTTGCTATAATAGAACGTCTGACAGAGAAAGAGAGAAAATAAATCTTATCTTTAAATACAGAATACAGAAGATGTTGTAGTGGGAGAGTTTGGTAAGACAATTGCTAGTTAGTTAACTTAATTGACAAATACAGAGAGAAGTTTTTGCTAGGGACAGAACAGGAGTCAGTGTAGTGTGTCAGTGTGTAACTCAGTCAGGTTGCCAGCCATTTTCAGTGCGTTATGCAGCAACATTTAAAGCTATACAGCTCAATGTTTAATCAATATGTATCACCCCAATGCACATTACATGATTCAAAATATTTTTACCCTATATATTAACCCTGGTGCTAATAATCTACTGTCTGACGCATTTTAGATCATGTTAGGTCAGCTATCTATGTCCCCCTCTGCCCTTCTCTTTCCTGCGGGCATGATACCCACATTACTCACCATACTTCTGGCTTGTGCTCTAGCCTTTGTCTTCTTAAGTCACACATGCTCACCGTTGGCCTCTTAAAGGGCCAGCACACTTGCTTCCAAATCCTTCCCCAGCCAATGGCTGGGAGTCCCTCTGTATTTAAGGCAACTTCTCCAGCTTGAGGGTGTCTAAACTTTAGCTTTCCTGGTGACCTGCAAAAGTGTTCTAGTAATATTGCGATTTACCTGAATTTATCCTCTGTTTGTTCCTGTATGTGTTTTAGCATGTACCTGCCCTGCCTGTGTTTCAGTACATCTAGCTTCAGTTGTATCTGCCTCATCTGTATCGTCACTGTGACCCGGCAACCTGTTTATCCTGTGTCTTCTACCTTCTATGTTTCAAGTGTGCTGCCTGGATCGCAGGAACCTGCATCAAGCCTTAGTGATTGTTCAGACTATACCTGCAGTTTTCCTGCAATTTTGGGGTGTTTTTGTATCTTCAGCTTCTGGAGCTTCTTGGAACATTAAGTGTGAACATAAAAATTTAGAAAGTTATGGCTCTTGGAAAGCAGGGAGTAAAAAATGAAAATGCAAAAACACCAAAAATGACAGGATGCTGAATGGGTCAAAGAGATTGACTTGCAATTTAGTGCACACTTCAGTTATTTGATCAGTTATTCCTATTAGTTATTGTGAGCCAAAACCAGTAGTGAAGTAAGGTATAATGGAAAGATCTGCACCTGTTCTGTGTTTTTGACCCGCACCTGGTTTTCGCTCAAAATAACTGATCCAAAAAACTGAATTTTGCTTCCTATTTCTGTTCTGATCCCTTATTTTGGTGCTGATGTCTTCAAAGAGCAGAATAGGTTGTCTTTCTTGTCATAGCATTTAACCACTGCTAGTTTCTGGGAAAGTACAATTCTAGAGATTTGCAAATTGATTCTAAATAAATCTGATTTATTACAAACTAGCTGAAGGACTCGACTTCGCTCGGGTATACAGGGAGTGCAGAATTATTAGGCAAATGAGTATTTTGACCACATCATCCTCTTTATGCATGTTGTCTTACTCCAAGCTGTATAGGCTCGAAAGCCTACTACCAATTAAGCATATTAGGTGATGTGCATCTCTGTAATGAGAAGGGGTGTGGTCTAATGACATCAACACCCTATATCAGGTGTGCATAATTATTAGGCAACTTCCTTTCCTTTGGCAAAATGGGTCAAAAGAAGGACTTGACAGGCTCAGAAAAGTCAAAAATAGTGAGATATCTTGCAGAGGGATGCAGCACTCTTAAAATTGCAAAGCTTCTGAAGCGTGATCATCAAACAATCAAGCGTTTCATTCAAAATAGTCAACAGGGTCGCAAGAAGCGTGTGGAAAAACCAAGGCGCAAAATAACTGCCCATGAACTGAGAAAAGTCAAGCGTGCAGCTGCCAAGATGCCACTTGCCACCAGTTTGGCCATATTTCAGAGCTGCAACATCACTGGAGTGCCCAAAAGCACAAGGTGTGCAATACTCAGAGACATGGCCAAGGTAAGAAAGGCTGAAAGACGACCACCACTGAACAAGACACACAAGCTGAAACGTCAAGACTGGGCCAAGAAATATCTCAAGACTGATTTTTCTAAGGTTTTATGGACTGATGAAATGAGAGTGAGTCTTGATGGGCCAGATGGATGGGCCCGTGGCTGGATTGGTAAAGGGCAGAGAGCTCCAGTCTGACTCAGACGCCAGCAAGGTGGAGGTGGAGTAATGGTTTGGGCTGGTATCATCAAAGATGAGCTTGTGGGGCCTTTTTGGGTTGAGGATGGAGTCAAGCTCAACTCCCAGTCCTACTGCCAGTTTCTGGAAGACACCTTCTTCAAGCAGTGGTACAGGAAGAAGTCTGCATCCTTCAAGAAAAACATGATTTTCATGCAGGACAATGCTCCATCACACGCGTCCAAGTACTCCACAGCGTGGCTGGCAAGAAAGGGTATAAAAGAAGAAAATCTAATGACATGGCCTCCTTGTTCACCTGATCTGAACCCCATTGAGAACCTGTGGTCCATCATCAAATGTGAGATTTACAAGGAGGGAAAACAGTACACCTCTCTGAACAGTGTCTGGGAGGCTGTGGTTGCTGCTGCACGCAATGTTGATGGTGAACAGATCAAAACACTGACAGAATCCATGGATGGCAGGCTTTTGAGTGTCCTTGCAAAGAAAGGTGGCTATATTGGTCACTGATTTGTTTTTGTTTTGTTTTTGAATGTCAGAAATGTATATTTGTGAATATTGAGATGTTATATTGGTTTCACTGGTAAAAATAAATAATTGAAATGGGTATATATTAGTTTTTTGTTAAGTTGCCTAATAATTATGCACAGTAATAGTCACCTGCACACACAGATATCCCCCTAAAATAGCTAAAACTAAAAACAAACTAAAAACTACTTCCAAAAATATTCAGCTTTGATATTAATGAGCTTTTTGGGTTCATTGAGAACATGGTTGTTGTTCAATAATAAAATTAATCCTCAAAAATACAACTTGCCTAATAATTCTGCACTCCCTGTATTTAATCTATTTCATTTAATGTTTGTGTGTGGCGTTAAAAGATATCAAAACTATCCACTATAAGGCCCCATTCACACGTCCGCAATTCTGTTCCGCATTTTGCGGGAACGGAATTGCGGATCCATTCATTTCTATGTGCTGCCCGGATCCGGAATTGCGGACCTGCACTTTCGTGTCTGCAATTCCGTTCCCGAAAAAACTAGAACATGTCCTATTCTTGTCCGCAAATGCAGACAAGATTAGGAATTTTCTATTTAGTGTTGGCGATGTGCAGTCCGCAAAATGCGGAAAGCACATTGTCGGTGTCCGTGTTTTGCCGATCCGTAGATCCGCAAAACACTTACGGATGTGTGAATGGACCCTAACAGTGACATCTACAGCACCCCACCCTCCTTTAACAGTGACCTCCACAGCCTCCCACCCCTTAACACTGACCCCCCCACAGTGCCCGGTACCTTAAAATTGGACCTCCACAGCACCCCACCCCCTTAACTTTGACCTTTACAGCAACCTTCCCCTTTAATAGTGCCTTTCACAGCACACCACCCCCTTGAAAGTGGCCTTTATAGCAATCTGCCTCTTAACACTGACCTCTATAGTGGACCATCCCCTTAACTGTGACCTCCACAGCAGCCTGCCCCTAGGGTGGCCAGAGGTCTAGTTTTAGGCCGGACAGTCCGGCTTTGAGACTCCCTGTCCTTCATCTGGCGCAGGGCCTGGACGGACACAAGGATGTCCTTTTGAACAGCTCACTCTCATGCAGCACTCTGCTGTCCGAGTGTGAGCTGCAGGGAGAAGGTCACTATCTCTCCCACTCCTGCAGCTGACAGAAGTTGATTTTTACCTTCATTTTTTCAGGGGCATGGCTTAGCGGGACCTGGGGGTGGGGGTTTTAAGTTCGTCTTTTGAGGGTGGACACATGTTCGCAGGGGGCGTGTCTGGGCTCGTTCCTGCAAGACTACTGGCTCATTTGCATACCAAATAAACTGGATTTTCAGAGGATAAAAACATCTATTACTGGAACAAAGGCACATCTTAAAATAAGGTATTAAGTGCTATTAGGCCATGGCTTTACTTCAATAACGATTATCCTGGTGGCAAATTTCCTTTAAAGCTCACCTATAGCAGTAAGAAAAAATGGCTGGGTTATTATGGAAACCTGGAGTAAAGCTGTGTATGTGGAGGCTAACGGCCTGCGAGTTTCTATTGGCTGATAAGGGTCATGTGACCAAACTTTTATTACCTAATGCATTTTATGGGAATATCTCAGGAACGGTACGTCCTAGAGAGCTGAGACCTGGTCTAAAACCTTCCCGGACACCTGATCAACCTGTGTGCCAAATTTCGTGATTATACGTAAATGCGATGGTGCGGATTCCATTTGCAGACATACATACACACACACACACACACACACACTAAGCTTTATATATTAGATTTCACATAAATTTGTCTGCTAAATGAATCCTTTTAGAGATTCGCTTTGGATGAATTACACAAAAACAGCACCCAGCGCCATTTTGATTTGAAAATTGGCATGGAAAACAACAGGGTGGAAGAAGATTAAGGATCACATGACCCTGAAATGGAAAGCTGCCCCGATTGGCTCATAGGCTGATAGACAGCCTGATCAGCCAATTAGGGGCAGAATTCTGGCAGGACCTTCTGTTGAGAATGCAATAGAATGCCATTCTGTGTTCACCTTTAGACCTGAGAGTATGTGTTATGGCTGTGTCTGACAAAAAGTGATCCATCTGTACTAGGGACACACTATACTATAGGAAAAGAACAGGGAAATATAATTGGGAAGATTTTTGGGTTTTATTAGGAAAAACTTTTCATAGAGAGTGAGGGAATGGTCACTCTGAGTTGTGTGTTGTTTCATAGTTCATACAGTTTCCTGGCAAGCTCTGCATTTCAAAATCCTACAAAAAACTATTTTTTTTTTGTAATTTCAACCAAGTTTTAACCTCAAGTTTCTGCAGTTCATAGCGCACATTCTACTGTAAATGCTGACCAATGATCCTCTACCTTTTGTTTTAAAAAAATCGCAATTTACCAGTTGTAATTGGAATTTTCAGCATACTTAAGTGTATCAATATCCCCGTATTAATGAACGTGTTGTATTACTTCAAGATACTGTTCAGTTACAGCTAAATAATTTTACTGAAAAAACTTACTATACCTGTGTTAGTGAACAAATTTTACTGCAAAAACTGCATTACTATTGCATGTCCATCTTTTTAAACATGTTTTACTGCAAAAACTGCATTACTATACCATTTATAACAAAGACATTTACTGACAAAATTGTATTACTATAGCTGTGTTATTGAACGTGTCTTACTGCAAACACTATATTAATTATACCTATGTTAGTGAACATGTTTACTGCCAAAACTGCATTACTATACCTGTTTTAGTGAACGGGTTTTATTATTTCACGATACCGTTCATTTACACAAAAGCATTTTACAACAAAAACTGAATTTCTATACCTGTGTTAGTGAACACATTTTACTGCAAAAAACAGCAAATTACTATACCCAGGTTAGTGAACACTTTTTACTGCCAAAACTGCATTACTATACCCATGTTATTGAACGTGTTTTACTGCAAAAACTGTATTACAATAGCCATGTGAGTGAATGCATTTTACTGCCAAACTGCATTACTATACCTGTGTTAGTAAATGTGCTGTATTACTTCAAGATACCATTTAGTTACAGTAAAAATATTTAGCTGCATAAACTGCATTATTATACCTTTTACTTGAAGATATGGTTCAGTTACACTAAAAGCACTTTACTGCAATATCTGCAATACTATAGCCGTGTTATTGAATGAGTTTCATTGCCAAAACTGCATTATGATACTCATTATTGTGAACATGTTGTATTACGTCAGGATACTGTGTAGTTATAGCAAAATCATTTTATTGCCAAAAACTGCATTATTACCATTTTAAATTTTTTATACCATTGTGCAGTGTTTGTAGAAGGGGAAAGGTATTTAATTGCGCCTCTGCCTTTAAATTACAAAGCAAACACTTGCAATTTTCTAGTACTGTTTAATAATGTGTGTACCGAACCTGTGACTTTTCATTTCTAGGCCTCATAATCAAATGTTTGATAAATGGATTTCCCTGGCTTATTATTATTGAGGACAAAAAGGATGAGAATGTGGACTGGATGGCTCACTCCTTCTCTCAGTTACAGCAGGATGATGTTGAGGTCACCTCTGGGTCTTATATACAAGAAAGCTATAGGACTCCAGATATACAAAATATATATAACAATCTTTATTAAATAATAGATATTAAAAATATAAATCATTTATTCAAAAGAAAAAAGGCAAGATGGAAGATGATATAGAGAACAGTGCAAACGGCATTTTCCCAAGTATAGTGATCCGTGCCCACAAGATAGATAATTGAAGGAAAAAGGCAGCTTTCACCTGCTTCTCCTGCCAGAGCACGGATAGGAAGCCTGGACGTGGCTGATGCAAAACTGAAGAACAGAGAGAACATCCAGCTCTTGATAGCAGCCTACAAGATATACGATGGAAATAAATGACGCTACTGATAATGAGATACAAAATCTCCAATAATCACCAACAGATCACAAAAGAACATCAATATGTTCAGTTATTAGATAACAAAATAGCACCATAGGCAAACAGGCATGTAAAATACATAGTATTGCATTGGCAGTGTCACTGGACAAGTCAAAATAACCAAATATTATATAAAAGGTGTAATCACAGAGCATAATAACCACCATGCATAAACTGCACTAGCATTGAAAATATATCATCCATACAGCAGCACTGCAAATGCATTGAATATACCAAAAAGTTCACATATAATACGCCTCAAAATTAAGCATAACTATCCTAATCAAACATACCCTGTGACATAGTTCACTTATAATTAGAAATGCCGCCCCGCGCACAGATACCTCAACACATGTTTCACCCTCAAGGCTTTGTCAGGAGACTATTCATTGATATTTGAATGTTTTGCCAGAAAACAACTCTATGCGCTCAGCAATCCGGTTGTGAGCAAACTGAACTCCCACCTTGCCAAGTTGCTGGTGCACCATTTAGTTGTATTTGTCGCACAGCTACACACCTTCACCAAAATGTAATTCTTCTGTAAGCCTTCAGTCGGACTTTTGGCCAGGTGTCTGTACAAATTGTCTTGTCATCAACAAAATTTTATTCTTCTCCATGCCATCAGTTGCAGTTTTTGTCAGGTGTCCATAAAAATTGTCTTGTCATTTTGGAAACGTGGCACAGGCAGGACCTGCAAGGTGCTGAAAGCTCTGCATAAAATATTGTTGTACTGTGTCTGCATCAATGTTCTATGGTGAACATCTGAAAAGGGGTTCATGTATAAAGTTACATAAACCACCAGCCATTATCTGTGTCTGCACATGTATGAAGTGTATAGATTTAGATTTAGGAATAATGCTGAAGGAGGGAGACAAGTTAGATTAGGGAATGTGATAAGCCACCCTAAAAAGATGAGTTTTTAGGGGCACCAAAAACTGTGTTTGTTGCACGTTAACCTAATTGGGGTAGCGCATTCCAGAGAACTGGTGCAGTTTAAGCTTCAAGTGTTGAATATGGGAGCTGTTCGTTGCAAATCCTTAATATTTGTGGGGCAGCACTGTTGGGACCATTGTGAGTGAGAAGTTTAAATTGAATCCTATAGTGCAGTGATGGTGAACGTTTTAGAGACCGAGTGCCCAAACTGCAACCCAAACCCACTTATTTATCGCAAAGTGCCAACACGGCAAGTTAACCAGAATCCTACAGTACCATTATAGTATTATAGTATATGTTCCATGTACTGTATCATTTAGCTATAATAGCCTGTCTACATTAAGTGCGCTGCCTGTGCCGTTACTAGTGCGCCCTGCGCTGATGAATGGCAGGAAAAGTCGAAGACATATTGGTACACCATAGACTTTTTCCAGGGTGAGGGTGCCCACATAGAGTGCTCTGAGTGCCGCCTCTGGCACCCGTGCCATAGGTTCGCCACCACTGCTATAGTGTATGGGTAACAGATGCAGTGACTGGCACAGGGTAGAGGCACTGGAGTAGCGGTAAGACAGATACATGAGCCTAGCTGTTACATTCAGGATAGATTGGAGAGGGGAGAGTTTAGTGAGGGGAAGACCAATTGGTAATAGAGTCACAGTCATCAAGATGAGAACGAATCAGAGAAGCAATGAGAATTCTTGTTTCCACGGCAAGAAAATGTAGATTCTGGAGATATTTTTGAGGTGCAGGCGACATGAGCAGACAAGTGATTGAATATAGGATTTAAAGGACAGAGTCAAACATAGCCCCAAGACAGAGGGCATGCTGCATCAGTGTTATGGTAGTGCTATACACTGAAATAGAAATACCAGTGTTAGGTACTGTAGGTTAGTAGATGGTGGAAGCAAAAGAAGTTCATATTTTTTTGAGTCAGCTGACCGACAATCACTGATGTTTTGTAGCAGTGCAGTGGTGATGCCACAGGATAAAGGATATAGATAGGTGTCATCAGTATAGAGATAGTACTGAAAACCAAATCTGCTAAAGGGTTAGACCACCCTTTAATACTTAGACACAGTAATTCTGTATATAAACTAACAGATTTAATGGGATTGTGGCAGCAGTTCAACAAGATGCACACAGCAGCCATTTTAGAAACAAATCCAATTTGTTAACACGAAGCACGAGGAAATTCGGCAGCGTGGCAAATATAATTTTTCCTAAACTTCGGACTTCTTTCATTAGCAATGTTCAGGGACCTACAGCTACTGGAAGCATCGCATCTGTGGCCCAGCTGTGTGACGGCTGTTCGGCAGCTGTTACGTGTGATGACACCCTCAAGCTCCAAGTAAGTGGAGCAATCAGTAAGTACATGTGACAAATACAATACTATTTTATTTCTCATTTCCCATGGAGTGAGAGGACATTATTTGTAGTTTTGTGAATACACCAAGTGTATAGGCAGCTTCAGCTGACCAGCTAATGTGCATGGGGCCTTACGACTTTCCTCCAGGAGCAGATTTTGAAAGTTGGATTTCAACTGCCCGATCCTTTTGTTTTCAGGGCGATAAACCAATGCCAGAAGGTGTCTGGCAGTGGCTTTTTACACACTCCGCATTCACTCCATTTGAACGGGAGGGTCCTGACTAGTGTTGAGCAAAGTTTTGAAAAATTTGATTCGGCTGCTTCGCCAAATTTTACATAGAAGTTTGCTTTGTGACGAATTGTGACCTCGCAGACCTGGGAGAGGATCCGACATATCTCTTCAGAAAAGAGGTGGATAGCTTGGAAGCTCCACCAGATATGTAAATAAGAGCCTATGTCTGTCTCACATCTCCAACACATCTGACTGACTTCTGGATACATCTTATGTAGATGCACACGAGTATAATACCATCGAGTGAGAACCTTGTAATAGTTTTCTTGCAATCTGACACATGTTGAGATTTTTGGGGTCAAAGTGAGACATCTCTATATAGCATTTTCTTTGTGTGACATCTGAAGGTCATCCTCCCATTTTTTTACATAGTTAAGGACTGCCGGCCCAGACTGGGAAACCATAGAGGCATACAATTTGGTAATTTTCTTAGTAGGTTCTCGTGTTAGTAGAACTTCCTGTTCAAATTTGGTAGGTAATATAGTCAGAGAGGATATAGCTTCAAGAGATTCCCAATCTCTTCTCAGACCGCCCTGGGAATCTACCAGGTCAGTTAATCGGGTTATGTTTTTAAAATTTATGTCTGTTAGGGTGGGCCAGAAATGAGGAGATG
Organism: Bufo gargarizans; assembly: GCF_014858855.1. NCBI lineage: Eukaryota > Metazoa > Chordata > Amphibia > Anura > Bufonidae > Bufo > Bufo gargarizans. Next base: position 243,088,994 of record NC_058083.1, on the reverse strand, counting down.
TAATCCCATTACATCCCTGATCTGTATCAAGGGGGAAAGGGGGGAAGACAGCAATGGGCCTAAGCTCGTTTTCCACATCTTGATTGTATTTTGCGTGATAGGATTTGTGATATCTATCTGAGCATTCTTGCAGTCTAGGAGCAATAGGGTCCTTAAAGGAACCTGAGGGAGGATTTCACTTGAATATCCAAGCGGTCCTTTTGTGGTCTAAGCCACTCCATACATCGCATGCCTTCTACAAGAAAAAATCTGGCATCCCCATGCCACCTTGTCTTGTTAGTTGGGTAGTACAGTGAGGAACAGAATCATTTGAACACCCTGCGATTTTGCAAGTTCTCCCACTTAGAAATCATGGAGGGGTCTGAAATTCCCATTGTAGGTGCATTCCCACTCTGAGAGACAGAATAAAAAAATAAAAACAGGAACTCACATTGTATGATTATTAAAAAATGTATTTGTCTTGCATTGCTGAACATAAGTATATGAACACCTGAGAAACAGCAAGAATTCTGGCTCTCAAAGACCTGTTACTGTGCCTTTAAAATGTCCACCTCTACTTCACCCATTAATCTAACTTAGTAGCACCTGTCTGAGCTCTTTTAAGACACCTGTCCACCCCACAGTCAGTCAGACGCCAACTACTACCATGGGCAAGACCAAAGAGCTGTCAAAGACACCAGAATCAAAATTGTGGACCTCCACAAGGTGGGAAAGGGCTATGGGGCAATTGCCAAGCAGCTTGGTGAAAATAGATCAACTGTTGGAGCAATTATATATCTGTAAAGAATAAATCAAGGCAACTGGACGTACTGTAGATTTCTTGAAAACGTTTCACTCATTCTTCCAACGAGCTTTCTCAATTCTGAGTGACTGTACAGGACCTGGATAAATGAGAACCTTCACAGACATGTTGGAGCAATTGTTAGAAAATGGAAGAGGCTAAAGATAACTGGGGCTCCATGCAAGATCTCACCTCGTGGGGTATCACTGATGATAAGAAAGGTGAGGAATCATCCCAGAACTACAAGGGAGGAGCTGGTAAGTTTCAAAGGTCACTGTCGGTAGAAAACTGCGCCGTCATGGTTTCAAATCATAAATTGCACGGATGGTTCCCCTGCTCAAGTCATCACATGTCCAGGCCCGTCTTAGTGTCACAGCCACTATCTCTGGCTGTGACCTTCCGTCCTTGCTCGTTCGGCGCTCCTCGCTGAAGTTTCGTTTCTGTGTGTTATTTGTGGTTCTGTATGGGTTAACTCCCCTGTGTTCCTATTAGGAGTTAATCCTCTCTGTCTGCTCCATGGGTGTGGCCTCTCTGCTGCACCCATGGAACCTGTATATAAGGCTGAGGTTTCCTCAGTTCTGTGTCAGCTCTCCTGGTGTGTGTTGTCTTGTCCTGCTCCTTGTTTGTACCCACTCTCCCATGATGCTTACCCATGGGATCTGTGTCTGTGTGTGCTCTGTGGGTTTCCCTACTTGTTCATTGATGTCCTCTTTCCTGTGTTTCTGTATCTGTTCTGCCAGTTATGTTTGTTACCTTGTGTGTATTCATGTCTCTGTTCAGCAAGCCCTTGCTGCACCTTTCTTTGCAGCAGAGGGCCATGGGTAAGACCATGCAGTTTACTACTGGTGGAGCAAGTCCTTCTCTGCTCTTTGTCACTCCTGTTTCCTTGCTATGAACTCCTGCTTGTGTTATTAGTTGCCCTGTTTGTATTTGCCTGTCTGTTATGTTTGCCTATGTGCTGTCGGTACCTTCTGGTACCTGTTGTCCATTCGTTCCTGCTGTCACTGTCTAGTTCACGCTCCAGAGTGGACCCTGGCAACTTCCTGCTGCAAAGCCTAACCCTACCATCCGGGGCCCTAGTGAATACCAGGAGTTGCTTAGTCACGCCCCTCTGGAGTATTACTAGACAGTGGCGCAGTGGGGGTTTGCTCCCACTGTGCTGACGGTACATAGAGCTCATGTTTTGTCTGTGCTGCCTTCCCTGGTTTTTGTTTGTGCAATAAACTCTTGTGTGTCTGTACCTGATTTGCGTTTGTTTATTGGTCTCTCCTGGGACCTCCAACTCGTGACACTTAGATTTGCCAATGACCATCTGGATGATCCAGAGGAGGCATGGGAGAAAGTCATGTGGTCAGATGAGACAAAAGTAGAACTTTTTGGTCTAAACTTCACTCGTCGTGTTTGGAGGAAAAAGAAGGATGAGTTGCATCCCAAGAACACCATCCCTACTGTGAAGCATGGGGGTGGTAACATCATGCTTTGGGGGTGCTTTTCATGCGAAGGGGACAGGATGGCTGCATTGTATTAAGGAGACAATGAATGGGGCAATTTATTGTGAGATTTTGAGCAACCTCCTTCCTTCAGTCAGAGCATTGAAGATGGGTCATAGCTGGGTCTTCCAACATGACAACGACTTAAAGCACACAGCCAGGATAACCAAGAAGTGGCTCCGTAAGAAGCATATCAAGATTCTGGAGTGACCTAGCCAGTCTCCAGACCTAAATCCAATAGAACATCTTTGGAGGAAGCTGAAACTCCGTTTTGCTCAGCGACAGCCCCGAAACCTGACAAATCTAGAGGAGATCTGTGTGGAGGAGTGGATCAAAATCCCTGTTGCAGTGTGTGCAAACCTGGTCAAGAAGAAGAACTACAGGAAATGTTTTACCTCTGTAATTGCAAACAAAGGCTTCTGTACCAAATATTAACACTGATTTTCGCAGGTGTTCAAATACTTATGTTCAGCAGTGCAAGACAAATACATTCTTTAAAAATCATACAATGTGATTTCCTGAATTTTTTTATTTAAATTCTGTCTCTCAGAGTGGGAATGCACCTACAATGTGAATTTCAGACCCCTCCATGATTTCTAAGTGGGAAAACTTGCAAAATCACATGGTGTTCAAATACTTCTGTTCCTCACTGTATATGAATGTTTGTCTGGGTTACTTTTTGCCCCAAAGAAAAGCTGACAGAATAGATTATAGTTGTGTAAAGAATAAGTGAGGGGAATAGGGAGGGTTTGTAGATAATAGAGCACTTTGGGTAAGATTACCGTCTTGACCAGGGAGCGCATACCGAACCAGGAGGCAAAAGGAATCTCCCAGGAGTCCAGCAAGGTTTTAATATTTTGGGGGAAGTTTTGAAAGTTTTACTTGTAGATGTTTGAGGGGTCAGAGGTAATATAAACTCCTAGAAATTTCATAGCTGTGTTTGACCATTGGTAAGAGGTAAGAAGTTCCAGGGCCCTCTGCCTCTGCAAGTCCAGTGTTATATTAAGCACTTGTGACTTTGAGGGGTTAATAAAAAAATTTGACATCTTCCCAAAGTGATCAAACAATGTCTGAATCGCCGGGAAAGTGTCATCAGGGTTTGTGATGAATACCGGTAGGTCATCTGCAAAAGCTGCCGCCAATTGATGTTGGACACCTTGAATTCAAACCCCCTAAATTCTATCATCCTGTATAATGGCTTAAAATAGGCACTCTACAGTCAAGACAAACAGCAAAGGGGCCAGGGGGCACCCCCTGATGGGTTCCATTTGTTATATTAAATGGAGCCGAGAAAGAGCCATTCACCACGACGCAGAAATAAATTAGTCAGGGATCCCAAACTTATGTAAAGCTCCTTGCATAAAAGTCCAATCAATGCGGTCAAACGCCTTTTCTGCGTCAGTGCCAAGGAGCACCAAAGGCACAGAGCGTCGACAGGCATATCTAATGATGTGTAACAATCTGGTGGTGTTCATTCTTCCTTTCCTCCCAGCAACAAAGCCCACCTGTTCGCTGTTGATAATGCAGGGGAGTAGATTCTTCAATCTCGTGGCTATCATTTTAGCAAATAATTTCAGATCAGTGTTTAAGAGTGAAATGGGTCTATAACTAGCGCATATTGTGTTGTCTTTCCTCTCCTTGGGTATTATAGTGATATGAGCCATTAGCATTAGTGATGAGCAGGAGGTGCCATATTTGATTTCGATGAAATTCGCGAATATTCGCTTGAATATTCGTCAAAATCGAATATTCGTCATTATTCTAGTTATCGCGATTAATATGCGATTTAAATAATCACGTATTGCGATTTTAACTTAAGGTAACTTTTCTATTGGTTTGATATCTAGAATTAGCGAAGATGACGTATATGACGAATGTATTCGTCATATTCCTCAAAACGAAGATAACGAAGTATTCTCCATCTTCGTTTTAGCTCCATATTCTAATTCTAGCAATCAAATAGGAAAGTTGACTATAGAGACAGCTGTGTTTAATTCGCTATGGGATTATATTACTTTGCTTTTTTTTTATAAATAGAATAATTATAATAATTATCAAGTATTATAATTATTTTATTTATTTTAAAAAAAAGCTAAGTAATATTATCGCATAGCGAATTAAAAAACTTAGCTGTCTCTCGTCAACTTTCCTATTTCCTTGAATTAGTGAAGTTGACGAATATGGAGCTAAAACGAAGATGGAGAATACTTTGTTATCTTCGTTTTGAGGAATATGACGAATACATTTGTCATATTCATCATCTTTGCTAATTCTACCAAGCCAACCATATTATTAATATTCATCGAATTGCGATTTCAACTTAAAGCTGTGTTTCTAACAGGTCAGCTTGCTAGAATTAACGAAGTTAACGAATATGGAATATAGCAGTGCTAAGTTGAAATTGCAATGCGATTACTTCAAGTTATATTAATCGCATTGCGATTTTAACTTAATTCTCACATCCGACAGTACATTCTAGTATGAAGGCGTTCCCATGGTGATGGGGACGCTCTATGAGCACAAAAGTCAGCAGAAGCGGCAACGGCACTGACTGGAGCAGCCAGGAAGCCAGGAATCCTCAGGACAGGTAAGAACTACTTTTGGGAAGTGGGAAAGAAAAAAATATAACACTAATAAAAAATAAAGAATATTCGAAATAGCGAATTTATAGTGCTATATTCGAAATATTCGCAAATTAGCGAAGTGCCGATATTCGCTAAAAAAAATGTGCTATTCGAATATTCGTGCTCAACACTAATTAGCATCTGAGTTGGTAAGGTATCCCCTTTTAACACTCTATTGCAAATATCTAAGAATCTGGGGAGCAGTGAGGATTTGAAGGTACAGTAGTACATCAAGGGTAGGCCGTCTGGGTCTGGGCTCTTATGTAATGGGGTAGATTTGAGTGCTGTCTCCAACTCTTGCATGGTAAATGGGCGTATGAAGGACTTTGTTTGTGTTTCAGAGAGAGAAGGCAGGCTCAGTGTTGACAACCATAAGTCTATCTCTTGTATTCTGTACTTCTGTTTGTGGGGAAGAGGGTTGTCCAATGTTGTATAAGGCAGGAATTTATTAATGCTAAAGGTGGTAAAAACAATGGTAAATGGACCAAGTAGAAGTCAGTGCAAGGTGTGCAATGAAAACTACCAGTCAAAATGTATTAGATAATGAAAAAGGTAAGAACAGAGTAGAAGCAAGGTAACCCTGTGTGGGTGGTGTCAGCTCGGTAGTACGTGGCATAGGCTGAGCTGGGTAGGATAATATATGCTGCTATGACGAGTAGCTGAGTGAGAATGGATACAATGTGGATGACAGTTAATAGTAGAAATCTAAAAACACAGGGTATAACTATTTGTAAGTTAAACACTCCTGGCTACTTTGTTGCGGTATCTTATGTTTGCCATAGGCACAGATACCGCAACAAAGTAGCCAGGAGTGTTTAACTTACAAATAGTTATACCCTGCTTATTTTATTACTATTAACTGTCATCCACATTGTATCCATTCTCACTCAGCTACTCCTCATAGCAAGGTCACAGAAGTAAATTACCCTTAAAATATAACCTTTATTAAATACGATAATAAAATAGATATCCCTCAAAAATGAGATGTATATATATAAAGAGAAAAAGAAAAATCCGCCTAAATAGGCGTGATTTAATAATTTATCCAAAGTACCTCTACCATTGATAAACAGTTACATAAAGGTAAATGTGGATAAGTAGGAGAATACAGGGCACCAATTACACAACATAACAGACAGATACCGTACGTATGAGGTAATACCCTTTAGTAACAAAACGGCTCAAAAAAGATACGTAACAGAAATGATATAACTGTTAGCAGCCATACGTTGGTTACTCACGGTACCCGGGTAATGAAATAGTGGTGATCGCAGATAAAAGGATGTTAGTAATAAACGATTGGGAATTCCTTTTCATCTTGATGCCAGCAGCAACTGTATGATATACGAAGGTGGTATAGTCGAAGCCAGCTGCGAGAAGGTCTGGGAAAGTGTTACCCTAAATGTCCCTAGAGGGCTCCCTACCTAACTGTGGAGCACCCTCCCCGAAAGGGGCGACCCCACTCAATCGACGGCTCACCCTAATATTGCCCTGGATGCCCCTAAAAGCCACATCAATAATTCAAGAAGTAGTCCCGACACGTTTCCCAAACAGGTAGCGAAAGTTCCTCAGGGGACAACTAGTAATCTGGTGGTGATATCCCAGATGCTGGCCGCCTAGAGGATAAGAGGTGCAAAGAATGTCCAAACAGACCATACCTTTATAAAGACGCCACTTTCCAGGTGCCGCCGCTCAAAAATCAAAAACTCCTCATAGCAACATAATTAATCCTACCCAGCTCAGCCTATGCCACGTACTACAGAGCTGACACCACCCACACAGGGTTACCTTGCTTTTCTTCTGTTCTTACCTTTTTTATTATCTAATACGTTTTGACTGGTAGTTTTCATTGCACACCTTGCACTGACTCCTACTTGGTCCATTTACCATTGTTTTTACCACCTTTAGCATTAATAAATTCCTGCCTTATATTAGATTCCTGCTTTTTTCCTATATTTGAGTGCCAGTCTATACTTTCATTTGCATTCTACTCCTTCTGACTGGGTTAGTCAGACCAGACCTAGAGCACCTCTCATATTGCAACACTAGGTGAGCCACCTCTTTCCCTCAGCCTTAATGTTGTATAAGGCGTGGTAGAACTCTCTGAAGCGAAGGGCTATCTCTTCAATTGACATGAGAAGAGCATAGGACGTAGTTTTAATCAAATGAATGTAGGTGTGGGCTTTCATCTTATTTATCTGGGAGAGCATGAATTTAGAGGCTTTATCCTCATGAACATATATTTAAATCTCACAGAGAAAAATAGTTTGGCTGTACGTGCATTCAGTAAGTTTTTAAGAGTGGATCTCAGATGGTTTAACTTCTCTAAGATAGTGTCCGAGAGATTTTTTTATGGGTTGACTGCATTTCCTGAATTTGATGGTATAACTCTGAAACTTTTTGTTCCCTTTTTTTTTAAGATATGCTCCTAGAGATATCAGATGGCCTCTTATTACAGCTTTATAGGCCTCCTAGACCAGGCCGGCAGCAGTCCCCTGTGAGGAGTTAATTTCAAACTCTTCCAACAGGTCCAACAGTTTTTTTTACCTGTTCTGGGTTATCTAGCAATGTCTCATTCAATCTCCAATTGCTCACAGGTGTTTGAAATTGTTTAGGTGTGAGGTCGAGAAACGCTGGCGCGTGCTCTAAAAGCAGTAGGCTGCCAATGCTAGCACTAGTACATGAAGATAGTAATTGATATGGCACAAATAAATAGTCTAGGCGTTGGTGAGAGCGATGTGCCACAGAGTAAAAAGTGTAGTCCTTACTAGTGGGGTGAAGGGATCTCCAAATGTCTGCGAGGCCCAAGGATGCTAAAGAAGCCTTGACCCTACTTAGAGCAAGGTGAGAGATGGCTGAGGCTCCTGTAGAGGAGTCTAAGAGGGGCTTCAGGGTTAAATTTAGATCTCCTCCTACGACCACTAGTCCCTCAGCAAACTCCTGGAACAAGCAAAGTGTATTGCAAATCCAGGAGGTATTTGCAGCATATATATTCCCATATGTATAAGTCTGTCTCCCCATTATCCCCTTTATAAAGAGAAATCTCCCTTGTGGGTCTGCAAGCGTCGAGCACACCTCCAACAAGAAATTTTTGTATAAAGCTATAGACACTCCTCTAGACGCAGAGGAGGGTGACGTACTGTGGAACCATTGATTATATAAAAGATGGCTCATACACGGTACGTGACCAGTTCTAAAGTGTGTTTTCTGTATTAGTGCAACACTCACCTGTTGCTTGCACAATTTGGCTTCGTTTTTTTTCGGTGCATTCAGCCCTCTTATATTGAAGGTATAAGTTAAATCCACGCTACTCTGCACACCTTGGATCCAGTGTGGGTGCCTGTGAGAGTGGTTTAGACAGTATAAGTTAAATCCACGGCACTCCGAAAGTTTTTTGCAAAATAAAATTTCACATTTTAATTCTTAGTATACAGAATATCATTAATGTACATTCAGTGCAATTCATTTACATATAGTAAGTATTATGCCATATCAGATAATTCCCGAACGCTACAGTGGCGCTCAGTGGGTGCTATACGTAACAGCAGCGGTATCGCGGCAGAACCACAAGATCTGCCTCACAAGGGAGGGCAATATATTGTATTTAAATACTATGATACTGCGCTAAAGGACATATTATGGTTAGTGTTACTGGAAATTGATACTGGAAATCAGGATCAGTACAGGTATGGTATAGTTTGGCGTGCTGCCTCGCGCCGCGGCCGGTGGCGTGCTGCTGCCGCAGATGGGGGTGTGTACAAAAGGAGTGGTTAGCGCTCGCTCGGAGCTATGTGAGTGACATCACTTTCAGCGGTCATCAATGACCACCGGTGCCAGGTATCTCTTCTCCAACGCGTTTCGAACAGACTCTGTTCTTCCTCAGGGAGTGTTACTCCCCTCTTATTTAACTGTATTATTTCTACTCCACAGAAATGGGAACCAGCAAAGCTGCCTCCATGTTTTACATTATAGTGGCGCGATAGTGGGTGACCTTCATATTTTCTGTTTATATTATATATATGTTCCCCTATTCTTTTCTTTAGGGCTCTTTTGGTGCGGCCCACATAAATCTTATTGCAGGGGCATGTTAATGTGTATCTAACTCCTTTGCTGTTGCAAGTGATGAAATGTTTTATAGTTTGTTTATAGGTTCCCTCCGTATTACTTATTTGTGTTATTATTTTCTTCTTTTTGGATATTTTGCATCCTCTGCATGTTTTGCATGGATAAAAGCCGCCTTTTTTCCCTTCTTTTTGTTTTTGATTTTTCTCATCTGTATTTATTCCTGAACATCTACCTGTAGATGCAATTATGTTGCTTACATTTTGTGCCCTTCGAAACACAAATTTGGGGTCTTTGGGAATGATTTTGCCTATTATTTTATCCTCTTTAAGGATGTCCCAGTGTTTTTTTATGATCTTTTAGAAAATTGGTACTTGATCACTATATGGTGTAATGATGGGCGGTATTTTTGCATTGATTTCAGTCTCTGAAGTTTTTACTTTATTTTTACTTTCTGTCAATAGGGTCTGCCTATTTAGTTGATTTATTTCTGATTTTTGTTCTAACAATTTCATTGTATCGTAGCCCTTGTATTCCAGTTTTTTCTGTAAAGTGTCTGCCTCCCTCTCATACTCCCCTATTTTTGTGCAGTTCCTTCTTAGTCTCATGAACTGACTACGCAGAATGTTTTCCAACCATCTGGGAAGATGGCAACTATTCATGGCGATGAAGCTGTTTCCATCAGTTGGCTTGCTATGGGTTCTGGTAAGTACTTTGTCCCCTTCTACATAAATCGCTAGGTCTAAAAAGTTGATTTCCTTTCTGCTCTTTGTTGAACTAAAATCTAGATAAAAATCATTTTTATTAATCTCATTAAAAAATTCCAGCAGTTTAGTTTCCCCCCATCCCATATAAAAACAATATCGTCTATAAAACGCCGCCAGAGGAAGAGACCCGCACGGGGGGCGCCATTCGGGTGGATGAACAATTCCTCCCACCATCCAACATACAAATTTGCGAACCCCGGTGCGAATCTCGTCCGCATATAAAAAATAATTTTTGGTTAAAATAAATGTGATGCAGTCTCCCATGAAGTTTACTTGTGCTTCAGGTATTTCCCCTTTTGATTTAAAAAAATGTTGAACAGCGTCTACTCCTTTTTTATTTTCTATAACAGTATATAGGGATTTTACGTCCAGTGTGCCAATTATGTAGTTATTTTTCCATTCTATGTTGTTTAAAATTTGTAAAGTGTGTTTGGTATCTTTGAGATAGGTTGGGAGTACCTGTACATATGGCTGTAACTGTTGGTCGATGTATCTGGACAATGGGCTAGTGAGGCAGTCTATACCGGACACTATTGGTCTCCCTGGTGGTTTTTCAGTGTTTTTATGTATTTTGGGATTATGGTATAGCACAGCAATTTTTGGATGATCATTATTTATAAATGCCGCTTCTTTTTTATTTAATATCCCTATGTCTGTCCCTTTTCGAACCAGCCCTTTAAGTTGTTTTAAAAAATCTCAGTGGGGTCACTTTTTAGTTTTTTATAAGTTCTTACGTCACTTAAAATATTTTTTGCTTCTTCCTTGTAGTCCTCGGTATTCATTATGACTATGCCCATATGGACATATGACTATGCCCATATGACTATGCCACTATGCCCCTATGGACATATGATAATATCATGGTTTTTCTGCATAGTAAGAATGGCTTTCTTTTCCTCCTCTGAGATGTTGCACATATATTGTGTTTTTTTTGGATAGCGGATTTTTCTTATGTCTCTTGTTACCTGATTCATAAAACTATTTAGTGCCGAGGAGTATTCCTGTAATGGATTGTATTTTGATTTTGGTTTCAAGTCAGTGTGTTTGAAACCGTTTATAGACTCCTCCTCTTTTTCTTGTTTTTCCTTGTATTGGTTCTTTTGGGGCATTTGACTGTTCCCAGATTTTTTTTATAAAATATTTTTTCAATGCTAGGCGTATCATAAATTTTCTGACTCCAATGAAAGCCTGAAATTTATTGAGATACACCGTGGGGGCAAATTTGAGTCCCTTTTTGAGGATTTTTTCCTCTCCTGGTTTTAAAACATGGTTACTCAGATTGTATATTTTTTGTCCCCATTTTTCATCAGTTTCCATTTCCCCTATTGGTTTTTCTCTTTTTTGGAGAGTTTCCCCCCCTCTGCATCCCCTTTTTTGTTTGCATTTTTTCGGACCTGGAAAAAATAATTTTTTACAGTTTTTTTGATACTCCCTTTCTTTTTCCTTATTACCACAAAGTTTTCATGGTTTTCATAATGTATTTCCTCATCTGTCGCTGGCTGTGTGTCTGTTGCTTCCTCCCTTAATTCCCCATAGTTTTTTCTCTGTGTTACTGCTGCGCTGTATGGAGTCTTTGCAGTGTGTCTCCTCAGTGAAAATCTTTCACCTTTCCCCTCATTGCTATTGTTGGCAGTCTCTATTTTCTGTTTTGGCTCTTTTTTGTGTTCTATATCATCATTTTGGTCTTCATCTTCATTTATTATTTGGCTGAGTGGGCTATATCTATTCTGTTCCAAGATATTGGTATTGTGTACCTGAGCCTCTATTGTCATTTGATTAGCCTCCATAGTTTTTTTTATTAGTTATGGCTGCTGGGATATCAGTGTCATTTTCTTCTGTATTATTATACACAGAGAATGACATGTCTTCAGTGTTTGATGTTTCTGCAGATAGTTCGTCTATGGTTTCCAGGGCGCTCCACTCTTCAGGTTTCTCATGGTCAAATATATGTGTGGGTAGTGAGTCTCTATTAAATTTCCACATTCTCTTTTCTTTTATTTCTAGTTCTTTATTATGTAGTCTCGTTCTTATGTTATTTACCAGAGGATGTATGCTTGGATCATCTTTCCAAGGTCTTATTTTTTCAAAGGCTTTACATATTTCCTTACTCATAATTGTTAGTCTCTGTTTCCTTTTGTGAATGATGAAACTAATGGCCTTTCTTGAGAAGTCATGAAACATGTGATTCCATTCTGTCATGATTTCTTTGTCTCCCATGTCTCCTGATAGGGTCTTCTCTACTTTTAAACCTTTGGGGATAATGTTCCATTCTAGATATTTCTCCAGTGTCATGATCTCCCATAAATCTTTCAATTCTATTGTTAGCATATCCTCTAGATCCCGTAAGGTATTTCTGATAAATGGAAAGTGGGTATCCACGTGATTGTTATTATTAGAGTTTTTTAAGGAGTTGGATCCAAATATAGATTGAACTCTCTGGATCTGTTCCTTTCTGTCCCACCACAGTTCCGCCATATTAGTATGGGTACGTGTGGTTGTCAATAGCACAGAACACTAGCAGCCCCCAGAAGCTTGTGGTATATGTAAGCAGAGGAGATAAGGAGTTGCTACAGTGGCGCTCAGTGGGTGCTCTTATAAAGGCTCTGGACACCTGGAGGCTCTCATACGTATGATGTGATTCTATGTCGCTATCGCGGCCTCTGTCCGAGTCTGCTGAGTATTTCTGTTTGTTCTGTTTGCTGCGAGGATTCTCTGCCCGGTGCCATCTTGGTTCCTGTCTTCGCAGCCAGGGATCCTTTCTTGACAAATGTATCCATCTGTCCATGATTAGAGGAGATAAGGAGTTGCTACAGTAGCGCTCAGTGGGTGCTATATGTAACAGCAGCGGTATCGCGGCAGAACCACAAGATCTGCCGCACAAGGGAGGGCAATATATTGTATTTAAATACTATGATACTGCGCTAAAGGACATATTATGGTTAGTGTTAATGTACAGGTTTTACAGATATACTCTATCTGGCACACAGAAGTATGTCAGTGTACAGGTATTTAATTGGCTTTGACCAGTGTACCTGCAATGAGGACTTCTATTCGTGCGCTTCTGCTCACGTTCTCGTACTTGGTGTAGAGGTTTTTTCTTTTATTTCTGCACTTTGTCCTTCTTGATACTGGAAATCAGGATCAGTCCAGGTATGGTATAGTTTGGTGTGCTGCCTCGCGCCCCGGCCGGTGGCGTGCTGCTGCCGCAGATGGGGGTGTGTACAAAGGAGTGGTTAGCGCTCGCTCGGAGCTATGTGAGTGACGTCACTTTCAGCGGTCATCAATGACCACCGGTGCCAGGTATCTCTTCTACAACGCGTTTCGAACAGACGCTGTTCTTCCTCAGGGAGTGTTACCTGGCTGCTCACGCTCTGTCTTTTTATGCGCTTCTCTAGGACTTTAACCCCTTCCCTGCCGATCCTGCATAGGTTGATTACCAGTCATTATTCAAAGGCAAATAATTCTATCTCCGCATTTAGACCATTAGGTATTAGGGTGTCCATATTAAATATCCACTTTGATTCTTTTTTGGACATTTCTTTAATGTAGTCCCCTCTACACCAAGTACGGGAACGCGAGCAGAAGCGCACGAATAGAAGTCCTCATTGCAGGTACACTGATCAAAGCCAATTAAATACCTGTACACTGACATACTTCTGTGTGCCAGATAGAGTATATCTGTAATACCTGTACATTAACAGTAACCATAATATGTCCTTTAGCGCAGTATCATAGTATTTAAATACAATATATTGTCCATGATTAGAGTTGGTCCTCTGAAGTCCTGGGGTATCTCTGGACTTATCTCTAGTGCTCTTGCCCATTTTGTTTGCAAAAATAAAGCTTTTGAAACTCACTTCCACTCCACCCTTTGTAGAGCTCACACATACATGTGCGTCCTGCTCTGCTGCCAAGCTGCGCCCCTTTTCCTGAAATTTGGATCAAAGTTCACTTTGGATACTTCGATTTGCTCAACACTAGTCCTGACAGTTGGCGGATGAATGCTCATTAACTCTTAATGCTTGCTATCTCATGCATGGCTAGCTTAATGTAGAAAATTGCTGAGTAATTTCCATATCTATTTTTATATTTTTTATCTGTTTGTATATTTTCTTGAATTTATGGTGATTTGTTTTTATCTGTTGATATAACTTTATTTCAGCTTCACAACTGCATGGTTGCTGTGTGTTTTGTGGTATTTTGAGGACAGATATTACATTGTTTAATTAAAGTTGAATTGCCAGTAATTGGGAAAATGAAAAATAATGTTTGCATTGAGAATACTAAATCCCTGTGAACATTTCTGAATACAGCATCAACATCTGGAGAGGCTTTCTATTTAATAACAGTAAATAGTTGAATTAATTGCATTTAAATAGACACAAGACCACTTTTTGCTATGGGCATTTTCTATATCGTTTTTCTGAGTGAAACTGGATTTTCATTGTTCCTGTGAAACTGCAAGTGATGAAGAGCGCATCTGGGTGTAAGAGACTGAGGGGGTAATTTATCATTCCTCTAGGCCAGGTTTCTGGCATTAATAAGGTGTAAAACCCAGCTTCTCTCTCTATCCTCACATACACATGAATGCTCAGCTGAGCCGAGCATGCATATGGAGTGAACGGGGAGGGGTAAAATACCTGCTGCTTCACACCTCTGGAAGCTTATCTTCCTGCTAACAATACACAATTGAATCCAGTATGCCCAATCCTTTTCTCCCCCAACATCAGCTGTCAGAGGCTTGGAGGTCACACTCACCATACACATTATAAAGTCAGCTAAACCCACTGTAAGAAACCAGAAAATGTTAATATGTCTTGAGGTTGTAAAAAAATGACAGACTCATATTAAATATGCAGCAGTTTGAGGTTTTCCATCTCATTGATTGGTCATGATGAATCCTGTATTGATGGGATAGAATTCTCCAACAGATGAAATGGAAATGTGAACTTTATCCTGCCCTTGAGAGGTGAGCCTTGTTGGTCTGGCACTTCGATAGACCCAAACATTACAGGTTATAGGGAGATTTGTCAAAAGGAAAAGTAGCTTAGTTGCCCATATCAACCAATCAGATTCCTGCTTTCATTTTTCTGAGTTTCTTGGGAAAATAAAAGGGGGAATCTGGTTGCCATAGGCAACTAAGCCAGTTTTCCTTTACACCAGTTTTGATAAATCTCCCCTCATGTTCTTTCAAACATAACGTTCAGAGTGCAGAGTTGTACAGTCTCTATTCACTGCCCAGCACACTGTTAGGCTTCATGTCTATAGAGGAAATCTCCCCTAGAAGGATTGCCAAATTACAAACTGCATCAGATAGAACAATAATATATATTTTTTTACTTGATTGAATTCAAAAGGAATCTCTGACAGAAACAAATCTCCATATGCCTCTGTATGAAATCAGATGCATACAGACTAGGCAAAACTGAAAGTTTATGCTTCTTTATTGCTCCATACAAAAGAGAGCCATACGACGGCTGTGTGCATGTGCTTTTATGTTTTCTATGTGCAGAGATTGCTGAAAATAATCACATGCAAGACTTCAGGAATAAGGTTCTAATCTTTCCTTTCTATGACATTCATTCCAGACCAAGGGTACTCAAACACTTTTTGCAGGGGCGTAGCTAAAGGTTCATAGGCCCTGGTGCAAGAGTTCAGCTTGGGCCCCCCCTTCCCTCAGTACTTTGTGGCCAGGGAAGCACATAGCCTTCGTGCTGCCTGAGGCAAAAATTGGCAATGGAACCACCGCATGCCAAATTCTTGACCTTACCCCCTTCCCTCCAGCCAGAGGTGCAACTTGACCTGCATGCACTCTCTATAATACTGGTGTCTTCATATTTGGCAACAAGGGTCTATGGGCCACCTCAGGCTCCTCGGCCCGGTAGCGAGTGCTACCTCTGCACCCCTTATAGCTATGCCCCTGCCTTAAGATCTGCTGATGGAGCTGTATGGGAAGTACCATGCTTTATACATAGGACATGTCCATAGATATTGACGAATATTGTCCGTAGAGTAACTTCATGGAGGACACGTGTATACCAGTAGACAATAGTACCTTCCTCCACAAGCTGCAGTCTCTGACATCAGTTCTCTGGTCCTGAATTCCAGCACAGTTTATATTGGACTGGGCGGCCACTGTTAGGTCTGTCTTGTTTACCAAGGATGAAGAACGCCTTTCATTACTACAGTGGCCTTGGCATCCAGCAGAAGATGGTCATCCAAAGCATCAAAGGCATAAATTACCCCCTGCCGAAGGAAGGGCCCAAGACCAAAAAGCAAACTAGTACATTTCTGTTGACGATCATCTCACATCCAATTTCAGCTTTAGCCTAGAAGCATAGGCCTACTGAATAAGGCTGGCCAGAGACAGGAGATGGTTGTCAACTGACAACTATATTTGGCTTGACCAAACAGGCATTTTATTTATATTGGGGGAGACCAAGGTAGGAAGATGCCTGAGCCCACTGGGCTTGGGAGATCTATCGTGATCCATGAAGACGAGGGTGACAGCCCTAAGGGGCACTTTCACCTGGAGGTGGCCCTGGTATGGAGAGAGCTGCATGACAGGTGCTATTCCAAGGAGGCCTTGCAGGAGTAAAGATTGCTTGTAGGTTCTATGAGATTACTGATGAAATATAGGGAGTTGGTCAGGGCCCAGTAGGTTAGGAGTAGTATTCATGGTGTAATGGGCGGTCAGTGGATAGACTGAGACATAGGTCTGGCATCTGAGGAACGCAATAGATAAGACAGGCAGCAGATGTTATAATGGATTGAATCTGTGTCAGTCTGCTCCTTGGTAGACCCCAGTAAAAATGTATTGCCACAGTCTAGGGTGGGATGTGATAAAAGCGTGGAGAAGCAGGCTGGTCCTCTGTGTGAGGACAAGATGGATGTGGCAGGTTGTGTCAAGTGAGAGGATTATAGGAAGGAAGACTACTTGTGTTCTTCACCCCCACAACTAAAACCACATAGTGGAGAACCAAGCCCCCTCCTTCCTACAAGGTAGCCATGGGACCTCCACAAAATGCTACCAGCCTGGCACATGGCAAATTGTACTGGCTATCTGACCAGGTTATCAGTCACTGCTAGTGGTCCAGGTTATCACATTGCACTAGTTATGTCAGCCCAGGTTATCACATTGTACTAGTTACATCAACACAGGTTATCACATTGCACTAGTTATGTCAACACAGTTTATCACATTGTACTAGTTATGTCGGCCCAGGTTATCAAATTGTACTAGTTACATCAACACAGTTTATCACATTGCACTAGTTATCTGACCTGGTTATCACACTGTATGAGTTATGTCAGCCCAGGTTTTCACGCACATCTAGTTAATGTGGTTACACCCCGACTGCTGGGAAGTGATATGGCTCCGGGTTATCAGATTTTGCAGGGTGGTATTTGCCGTTCACTTATTTGGGGCTGCATCACTTGTGCGTCACCATGTATCATAACATTAAGAGAAGGCAGTCCCATGCAAAAACTCAAACAACACAACACCACCTTGAGCTCTGCTACATCTGTATACACTGGTTATTAGCAGAATACAACACATCCCGGGATGATCTGCAGCATGTAGCTGATGGGGCAGTGCTGGTATTCTACGCCATGAATGTGGGCACCAGACACCACCAGTGCCCTGTTTACACCAGTCCCATTACCCACCGTCCGCCGCCATGACATACCATGCTTCCCACACACTGCCGCCTGCCTCCGGCTCCTCCTCACTCAGTCAGACCTCACTCAATGTCTGCCTCCACGGCCGTCCCCTCTGGCACATGAGCTGCCTACAGCCTGCACTGCGCCCTATTAGATCACAACTTAGTGGCCTGGATTTTGAATAGGAGGCGGTGGGGGGGGGGGGGGGGCCGTGGGCTCAGGGGCCTGGTCACAATTGCGACCACTGCGACCCCTGTAGCTACGCCACTGACTTTTTGCAAAGGTTCTACATACCCAGGTCTGCTGCCAGGTGAAAGTGTAAACCACAAAAAAAATTGTAAAGCGGGACCACCAATCCTCTAAGGGCCCCAACACAATAAGAAGATCCTTTTAGTGCCACCACACAATCCTGATGCCCCACAGTGTCCCCCAGATGGTAATGATGCCCCTTTAGTGCCCTCACACAGTGATGGCCCTATAGTGCCTCCTCTTACAGTGTGATGTCCCTTTAGTGCCTCCCCTCAAATTTGATGCTCTCTTAGTGCCTTCAATCACAATATGCCACCTTAATGCCCCCCCTCACAGTATGATGCCCCTTAGTGTACCCCATGCACTACGATGCTATTAAGTGGCTCGCTCACAGTAGGATGTCCATTAAGTGCCCCCACACAGAATGAGGACCTCTTAAATTGCCCCCACACAAAGTGATGCCCTTTAAGAGCCAGTCAAACAGTATTGTATCCCCTTAAGTGTCCCCGACACACAGTGTCGGGTGGGGTACACCTAGGGCCCACAAGTAAAATTAATTTGGGGGGGGGGGGCCACTATAAAGCTACATGCGAATACTACCCATACAGACACAGCAGCAGCATGACTGTAAATTATTAATATGGGGGCCAATGTAGTAACTTTGAGAGGGCAGGTCCCTGGAGAAAGAGGACATGACTAGCCAGATTCTATATGTAAAAGTCCTCTCAGCCATCCAATGTATCTATAATAATAAACTGGTGCATTGTTAAATAATGTGCCCAGGTTTTTATATCAACATAGGCTGGTTGAGATGCTCTATGCTACCCATCTATATCTAGTGCTGTCAGTCTACAGTGCCATGTGCCATTTGTAAAAGGTGTGAGGAACTAGGGACCCTCCTTGCTCAGGGCCCAGTGGGGGATTCACCTGCTCCCCTGTGGGCCAGTCCGAGCCTGCCCATACACAGTGATGCTCCCTTAAGTTCCTCTCTCACACAGGCCCTCTTAAATGGCCCGCACACACAGTGGTGCCCTCTAAAAATCAGTATTCTATCTAATTAAGTTGCCCCTACACTCAGTGAGGCCCCTTTGAGTGCCTCACTTATAGAGAGACCCTCTTAAATGGCCCTTACACAAACTGATGCTGTCTAAGTGCCATACACCAGTATTGTGTCCCATTAAGTGGCCCAGAGTGGTGTCCCCTTAAGTGGCTCCCACACAGTATGATGCCCTCTTAAATGCTTTTTCATAGTGATGGCTTCTTATGTGTCCCACTGAACAGGATGATGCCCTCTTAAGTCCCCCCTCACAGTGATGACATCTTAAGTGCCCCCCACACACAATATGATGCCCTCTTAAATGTCACCTCACAATGATACACTCTCAAGTGCCCTCTGACAGTGATGTTCCCTTAAGTTCCCCACACACAATATGATGCCCTTTTAAATGGCCATTCACAGTGATGCCCTCTCAAGTGTCACACAACAGTGATGTCCTTCTAGGTGCCCCCCACACAATAAAATGCCCCACTGTCCAAGAGGTGCCCACTTAAGTTCCTCTCCATAGACTGAAAAACCCTATTGTATGATGCCCCATATTGCCTCCACTTTAAATACTCATCTTTCCCACGTTTCCTCACTGTCAGTTCCTTGCTTCTCCATCAGGCTGTCATCCATCAGGCGGGATGACAGCCTGATGTACTGAGCCAGCAACAGCATAGTGTAGACCAGACCTTTACTCTGTGCTGTGCTGTCCGTGGCTTGGCGTGGCAGGCGGGATTACATTGCATGGCACCTGCCAGCACTGAATCATCAGTGGCAAGGGAATGGTGAAGCAATGCGCAGATACAGTTTAGAGGGAGTCTTGACAGCTGGGAACCATAGTCTGGATTTGGACTGTTGTTTGCCAGTTGAGAACGCCTGTTCTAGACTGTAACAAATGCCATTATTTTATGGAATTTCTACAGTTTTTCTCTTTTGCTTCAAGGCTATGAAATGGTTTTATCTTCTGAAAAGACAAAAGCGGATAAACAAGAACAATGTGATGATGATGAGATATGACTCGGTTTCAGAAATGTCACAGTAACAATGGCATTTGAGAATTTCAGTGGATTTTATAGAATAATAAGCTAGCTCTATGCTCAATTAAGCTAATTTAGTAGTTTTCATATTGTTTGTAAAAGTCATTTTTCAACTTGTTTATAGACTGG
This sequence comes from Bufo gargarizans, assembly GCF_014858855.1. Lineage (NCBI taxonomy): Eukaryota > Metazoa > Chordata > Amphibia > Anura > Bufonidae > Bufo > Bufo gargarizans. The sequence continues at coordinate 243,069,148 of NC_058083.1, read as the reverse complement.
TCTTTCTTCAGGAGAACATACAATGCTGTCTTGACACCTTTTTCTGGGAGGTCATTATCGCCTACTGACTCCAATTAGGATAATGGAATCAACACCTTTGACCCCATGCTGGGTATAATGAAGTCTGACCCCATGCTGGGTATAATTACCAGATGTTGATTCAGTTACATATTTATTCCCAGAGAATTCTTGTACAGTCACTCAGAATTGAGAAAGCTCGTTGGAAGAACGAGTGAAACGTTTTCAAGAAATCTACAGTACGTCCAGTTGCCTTGATTTATTCTTTACAGATACTTTTAACATTATGACTTTCATATATATTTCATGTGTCATGCATATTTCATTTGCAGCATTGTGAGCACATCTATTAAACTCTCCTAGACCCTCCTAAAGTTAAAAACAGAAAAATAAATAATTCAGCAAATAATCTCAGTATCACAAAATGGGCCAATAATTTATACTACAATATATTTGTCACCTCTACATATAAGGAAGGAATTTTCAGAGTGAAGATGCCACTCATAAATGACAACAACAATAAGGTTAATGGTCTTCAGATATATATTCTTTTCATTAATTCTTGATTTTTTGAGCCACATTGCAGATTGCAGGGGCATAACTATGCAACTGCTATGGGGCCCATGGCAAGAAGGGGCCCAGTCTTAGTTGGGATTATCTCTTCTACTGGGGGTGAAAACTTAGTCAGGACTCTACCCTCTAAAGGAGCAACTTTTAGCATATGAGGTAGCGGAATAAATGTCCCAAGGGTCATTGAAAACAGTTTAGTCAGAAACCCTTCTGTCCTGTGTGGGGGGGGGGGGGGCTGGTTTGATCCTTGCTATGGGCCCCTTACTTCTCTATGTACGCCACTGGCAGATTGCACATGCTATAGCAACCAAGTATAGAAAATAAGGAATGATCATGATAACACATTTCTCGCATTGCCTTCACTCACTATTTGATATTTTTCAACGTGTGATAATAGGTGTAACCGTGGAATCACGATAAAGATCAAAATGGGAGAAAAGATGGCACGTGCAAGAAATTCGAATGCACACTCATATATAGACGCAAACCATATGTTTTATTGGAGTTGAAAGAATAGGTAAAAACACTTAAAGAGGGCTTTTAATGGGTCTAGACATTATGAAATAAGTAGCAGGTTATGTAGGGCATAGTCCATGGATGTAAGAGTGCTTACTATTTTTTCTGGGCGCCGCTCCATTCGCCCGCTGTGCCCTGTTCACTTCTCCCGCCTGGTATGCTAATGAATAGCATCGGTACAGGGAGGAGAAGACAGCCCTGTTTCTCAATGGGTGTATCCTTCTCTCTCGCTGTAGCGTGGTTCAATCAGAGCGGAGAGCGACACAGCCAGTGAGAAGGTGAGCTTTTTTTTTTCTCCCTGGCTGTGACGCTCTCCGCTGTGTCGGGGAGAAGGAGACGCCCATTGAGAAACAGGGCAGTCTCCTCCTCCCTGTACCGATGCTATTCATTAGCATATCAGGCGGACAAAGTGAACAGGGGCCACAGTGGGGGAACGGAGCAGTGCCCAGAAAAAATAGTAAGCAATCTTACATCCATGGACTATGCCCTACATAACCTGCTACTTATTTCATAATGACTGGACCCATGAAAGGTAGTCTTTAACCCCTTTAATTTAAAACGCTTTGACTTATCCAGGCCCTTCTGAGATAGTTTTTTCGTCACATATTGTACTTCATGACACTGGTAAAATGGAGTAAAAAAAAAAAATTATTTTTTATTTATAACAAAATACCAAATTTACCAAAAAATGTGAAAAATTTCAATTTCTCTACTTTTATAATAGATAGTAATACCTCCAAAAATAGTTATTATTTTACATTCCCCGTATGTAGACTTCATGTTTGGATCATTTTGGGACTGACAGTTTATTTTTTGGGGACGTTACAAGGCTTAGAAGTTTAGAAGCAAATCTTGACATTTTTCAGAGATTTTCAAAAAAAACCTTTTTAAGGACCAGTTCAGGTCTAAAGTCACTTTGTGAGGCTTACATAAGAGAAACCACTCAAAAATGACCCCATTCTAGAAACGACACCCCTCAAGGTATTCACCCCAGCGGTGGGGTGTGCGATGCGCTGACAGTGGCCGGATGCTAAGAGTGCCGGCCACAGTCAGCATGCGCAGAAGAAAAAAAAAAAAACAGCTTGCGCCCCAAAAAAATGTGTGTGGGGGGAGGCAGGGGGGCAAGCTGCAGCACCCCTGGGGGAATCTAGGGTCACACAGCTGTGATGTGGACCCCAGACACCAAATTTCCCACTAAACTTTCCTTGAATATCTTTGCCTAACCTAACCTGTCCATAACCAGATGGTACTGTGGAGGTTCAGAAGGGGGGTGCTGGGCAGATATGGGGGTGCTGGCTCTGGAGACCGATGCAGCGCTCCTCGCTCCCGGACACAGAAAGGAGGAGGAGAGGAGCGCTGCAATAATTTAAACCGCCCGCCTGCCCCTGCAGCCAATCAGAAGCGATCCTGAGAGGTGATGTCACCATCACCTCTCAGGATCGCAGGATGGTGATTGGTGGTGTATTATCACACCACCGATCACCATCCTGTCCCAGATTATCGGGTCCCTAGAGACCCAAATAACCCAGAAATGCAGAAAAACGCAGGTCTGAATTGACCTGCGGATTGCCACGATCGCCGATACGGGGGGGTGGGGGGGAATTCAGAGGACCCCCCCCCCCCCGCGCATTGTCCCAGGGTGCCTGCTCAATGATTTGAGCAGGCACCCAGTTCTAAACCCCGCCCGGTTCTAAACCCCTACCGGTACATCATGTGTCCTGATGTACCGGGACATCATGACGTATCAGTATGTCATGTGTCCCCAAGAGGTTAAAAAGTACCACATTAGTACATGGACAGAGAAACATGGGAGAACAAATAAAAATAAAAAGTACCAAACCTACAACATTTTGCATTTAGTATTATATAAATAGTACACAGTAACCAAATTACTCTAACTATAATGTAAATTTAATCATTAACCGCAACAATATTTGAAAAGAAATGACTCAATTTAAAACAACTGTGGACATTGAGGAATACAGAAGGCTACATTAAATGAATAAAGTCCAATTCATAAAAGGATTAGTATGTCACAGAACATAAATACGCAGAAAAACAAAAAAGTGCAAAGTACCACCAGCCTCTACATGAGGGTCCACCACTAGCCATAATGACACTTGCTCCTTACTGTTTAGCAACCTAAACTTCGTTTCACATTAGCTTGATCAGGAATGGCATTATAAGAAGTATCCTTTTGATCCATCGACAGATAATGGGTGACCAAACTTGTTAAAGAAAGATGGCACCCAGAACCGCAAAATATTGAGCAGATACCATTTATTGAGGTCTTCACATACAGTATAATGCATTTTAGGGCTCTAAAGAGTCTCTGCATTTGGAATTGATGGGGACAATATACAGTATATGTTTTTCATTTACAATGACAAGAGTATATTTATAACATGGAGGTGTATGCATATATGTCATTTTAATTGATTCTAGTATGTTTGGTTTTCAGTTTATTATATTTTACTATATTTTATTATTGTTTTATCTGCTATTATCAAATTGTTTGAGATACACATTATACACAACCCATGCCTGGAGTGTCTTGACTTTTTTTTTCTCTTGATTTTATGATGTGCGTTTAAAGGGAGTCTGCCAGCTACTTAACCCATCTACATGCCACATACACAATGGGCCGCAGCATCGATGAATGGACTGCACACGTGCAGCTTGTTGGCGCAAAATTGGAGATCCGGAATAGGTGAAGCAAAAGCAGTGAGCAGCTAACCACAGTGGGTGTTGTAGGGTGCATGCCCTGGCTCGGTGGTTATATGTGCAGAAGCTGGCAAGACAGGAGAGGGTCTGGGCACTTGCAGCAAAAGACAACACCCCTGGGGACTTGTGAACTCATTAGAATATGGATTAAAAATGAATTTTTTGAGCATCACAGCCGCAGTCGAAGGAAAAAAGGTATCATTTGTTGATAGTTTTAGAGGCGCTAAGCCTGCCCGCCCTCTTAAGCGCCCACCCCTTATCTCAGCACTGGTGTGAGTGGCGTAAAAGGGGGGGGGGGGGTGAAGAGTCGCAGACTTTGCCTCAAAACACCTTTGCGAAAAAATCTGTGCCTGATATACGCCAAAAAGTGGCATATATTGGTTGATAAATTACCCCCCTGCATTCTCTAAGTAGAATATTAAACGGAAGACTTTCCAGTTTTAACAGATCCCACAAATCATTTTGCTTTCTTTGCTTGCCTATACACTAAGCTGGTCCTGCTTGCAGCAGAGGAGTTTTCACTGATTGCAGCCTGGCTCAGAGTGGAATCCAGAGATGGAGGATACCACATGGCAAAAAGGAATTTAAATTCCATGCTAGGACTGGAAACTGCAGAGCACTCATTCTACATATCGTGATGGAGGTCTAAGGACATAATGGGACTGTTTGCGACATCTGGAGTGATGAGGTAAACTTGCCACTACATACTTGTTTAAAGTATGCTGTATAAACGGGTTATCCCATGAATTATGTAAAAAAAAATCATAAATAATCTAGAATTTGTATATAACAAATCAAGAACCAGCCCTGAACATGGGTCCAGAGAGTTCCCCATTCATTGCTCCAATTGTCCTGCTAGATTTATTTCAAGCTTTCAGCTTAGGGAGCGTGTCCTTTCTCAGGGATGTGTCCTGTCTACTGCAGCTGGTGGCGATTAAAGGATGGAATTGAACATGTGCTTGCATCTCTGTAAGCAGGACTGAGAAATTACAAAAAGATCATACAACAAGTGGCACTATACAGATAGATTCCATTGAATAACTCAGTATCTTTAACAGATTTTTAATTACATGCAGTTACAAAGTATTCAGAGCGTCTATACCCCACTTCCCCTGACGAAGCCACGCATGTGGCGAAACATGTCGGGAGGGGTGTATTAGTGTAGCGCTATTTTTAGACAGAGTCAGTGAGCAGATCCAGGAGCATTACGATCGGCATAGGCAGTCACAGATAGCACGGAGTGAGGGACAAAGCGATCTACATATTTTATATCAATCCTTACTGAGGAAAACAACAGTAGTTACCAGTAGGAGACTAACGCACGCCCCTGTGTCAGTTATCAGCCTGCAGGGCATCAGTACAAACCTGAGGAGATAGCGAATTGTTGCCAAACCTGGAACCCTCTCCCAGGCATTGATACAAGTAGATACAGTAAATGCTCCAACAGGCTGATACATATGGTGGACGTGCTTCAGTGATAGGGCTCCACGGCAGATAGATAGTAATAGAGTAAACAAAGTCACAAACAACAATAGATGAACAAAGGACGAATATATTAACCGATCAAGGCTGCCCCGCAGAGTGATACAAACCATACACTCACGACAGGTCTGACTGGAGCATGCCCCTAGTAATGCACCTGACAGGCATCAATGAATAAATATAGGGTTGCCATTAGCAACCAGTAACAAAAAACAGCCTACTTCATATCTCACTGTACTCTGACAATTTTGACAATGGGTTTTCTTGTTGTGAGCACGTTTTAAACGAATTAAATAAAGATAAGATTTTATTATCATCAGTTAGAGACCCCTAAAGGGATTGTTGGTCCTACAGACTGTATATAAATTGTAGGCATAAGGATTGAGTCACATATATCCAGTCTGTAGCGTGTTCTGTCTATTGTATTTGGCACAATATATTAGGCTACTTTCACACTAGCGTTAAAGTTTTACGGTATTGAGTTCCGTCATATGGGCTCAATACCGGAAAAAAATGCTTCAATTTTGTCCCCATTCATCGTCAATGGGGACAAAACGTAACTGAACAGAACGGAATGAGTTCCCAGACTGGAGAGAAAACCGCAGCATGCTGCGGTTTTCTTTTCATCCTGGTATGCAGAGCAAGACAGATCCGTCATGGCCCCTAATGCAAATCAATGGGAAATGATCAGTTTTCTCTGGCACAATCTGACACAATAGAACACGGATCCGTCCCCCATTGACTTTCAATGGAGTTAATGACGGATCTGTCCTCGCAATGTTAAAAATATGTTAAAGATAATATAACCGGATCCGTTCATAACGGATGCAGATGGTTGTATTATCAGTAACGGAAGCGTTTTTGCTAAACCCTGCAGGATCCAGCAAAAAAAAAAAACGCTAGTGTGAAAGTAGTCTAATACATGCAGTTTTATTGCCTCGGGTGTTGTGCAAAATGCCACAAGGGGCCCACTGAGGCTTTATCACCCAAGGGCCCACGTGAACCTGGAGCTGGCCCTGCATTTAATAATAATACAATTAATCATTTACTGTTTGAATGCAACGGATCATGACATCGTATAATACAAGAGCAGTCTGGATATTGCTGTTTTAAATTACATTCTACAAGGAAGCTAAAAGTTGTATTATGTCTACTACTTGATTATAACTTTGTACCAGTGTGTGTTAATTCACTGCTGTCATGTCTCTGGAAACATTGCCACAGTGACTGCACACCATACTTACAGATAACTAGTTCTCCCAGGGAATGTAAGAAAGTGAATTTTAATGTCTTTGTTAAAGCTGCTCTCCAGGCAGGAGGTGGATTTTAGATTTGAAACAGTACATCTGAGCTGTAGTCATTTATCATAGTCCTAGTTCAATGAATTTTTAACTAAAATAACGCTATTCAGACTTAGAAGGTAAATGAATAGCAGTTACATTCAAATTACTTAAAAACAATGACATATGATTTTTTAAGCCCACAAAAGGATATCTGTAGTTATTCATGGAACTGGATATTATATTCAATAGAAAAGTATAAATTGTTTAATTGTTCACTGTATGTTCACACAACTTTGGACAAATCAATAGTAGAAAATAAATTGTGTAATATATGTGATCAGAGAAAAATGCCTTGTTTCTAGTGTTATCAGCAGTTTTTTCCTCCCCCATTTCTAAATGAACTTTCTCTCTGAAACTTGTTAAAAATCTGTTTTCTGAGGCAAAATTGGGCTGTCTGGTCACTAAAGGATCAAATTACGTAATCCCATAGAGGTGTATGGAGAGTGGATAGGACAAGGGAGGAAGTACAGAGAGAAACAAATAGAAGAGAGACATACAGAGTGACCAGGAACCATAGCTATTCAGACTCTGCTGCAGGTTAGGGGCTACGGCTCAGACACTCATCACTTAGATCACATCCAGGTCAGGCCAACTCAAAAAAGCCTGCCTTACACAGTGGACACGTACAGCCACAAGGACTAGCTTTTACATATTAGCCAGAGGTTCAATAGCAGAGGTGCCATTATCAGCTACTTTGCTAGTCACCATATCTCATCATCTGGAAATAAAAACTGCACTGAGTACAAACTACTTTTGGGTGTACGACAACTTCTATTTTGCACTTAGTAGTGAGACTTCTGGCCTGATACCTTATACCACCTTTTCACAGCACCATTCACCAGGGAGACATCATCTCAACAGGGCTACTATCACTCCCATCCTCTGCACTGGCTCCTCAAGTGCTCCCTGCATATACAGTACAGACCAAAAGTTTGGACACACCTTCTCATTCAAAGAGTTTTCTTTATTTTCATGACTATGAAAATTGTAGACTCACACTGAAGGCATCAAAACTATGAATTAACACATGTGGAATTATATACATAACAAAAAAGTGCGAAACAACTGAAAATATGTTATAGTCTAGGTTCTTCAAAGTAGCCACCTTTTGCCTTGATTACTGCTTTGCACACTCTTGGCATTCTCTTGATGAGCTTCAAGAGGTAGTCACCTGAAATGGTCTTCCAACAGTCTTGAAGGAGTTCCCAGAGATGCTTAGCACTTGTTGGCCCTTTTGCCTTCACTCTGCGGTCCAGCTCAGCCCAAACCATCTCGATTGGGTTCAGGTCCGGTGACTGTGGAGGCCAGGTCATCTGGCACAGCACCGCATCACTCTCCTTCATGGTCAAATAGCCCTTTCACAGCCTGGAGGTGTGTTTGGGGTCATTGTCCTGTTGAAAAATAAATGATGGTCCAACTAAACGCAAACCGGATGGAATAGCATGCCGCTGCAAGATGCTGTGGTAGCCATGCTGGTTCAGTATGCCTTCAATTTTGAATACATCCCCAACAATGTCACTAGCAAAGCACCCCCACACCATCACACCTCCTCCTCCATGCTTCACGATGGGAACCAGGCATGTAGAGTCCATCCGTTCACCTTTTCTGCGTCGCACAAAGACACGGTGGTTGGAACCAAAGATCTCAAATTTGGACTCATCAGACCAAAGCACAGATTTCCACTGGTCTAATGTCCATTCCTTGTGTTCTTTAGCCCAAACAAGTCTCTTCTGCTTGTTGCCTGTCCTTAGCAGTGGTTTCCTAGCAGATACTCTACCATGAAGGCCTGATTTACACAGTCTCCTCTTAACAGTTGTTCTAGAGATGTGTCTGCTGCTAGAACTCTGTGTGGCATTGACCTGGTCTCTAATCTGAGCTGCTGTTAACCCGCGATTTCTGAGGCTGGTGACTCGGATGAACTTATCCTCCGCAGCAGAGGTGACTCTTGGTCTTTCCTGGGGAAGTCCGCATGTGAGCCAGTTTCTTTGTAATGCTTGATGGTTTTTGTGACTGCACTTGGGGACACTTCTAAAGTTTTCCCAATTTTTCGGGCTGACTGACCTTCATTTCTTAAAGTAATGATGGCCAGTCGTTTTTCTTTACTTGGCTGCTTTTTTCTTGCCATAATACAAATTCTAACAGTCCATTCAGTAGGACTATCAGCTGTGTATCCACCTGACTTCTCCACAACACAACTGATGGTCCCAACCCCATTTATAAGTCAAGAACTGTCACTTATTAAACCTGACAGGGCACACATGTGAAGTGAAAACCATTTCAGGTGACTACCTCTTGAAGCTCAACAAGAGAATGCCAAGAGTGTGCAAAGTGTGCAAAGTAGTAATCAAAGCAAAAGGTGGCTACTTTGAAGAACCTAGAATATGACATATTTTCAGTTGTTTCACACTTTTTTGTTATGTATATAATTCCACATGTGTTAATTCATAGTTTTGATGCCTTCAGTGTGAATCTACAATTTTCATAGTCCTGAAAATAAAGAAAACTCTTTGAATGAGGTGTATCCAAACTTTTTGGACTGTACTGTACACACAACAGCTTATTCTGAAAAACTCTCTGAAAGTTTAGGTATGCATACAGTGTAGGTAAAAAGAAAAAGGAAATGGCAAATCAATTTTCAGATTGTAATCCTTGTCATCTAATGGACATATATTTTTCACTTTTTAGGCCACATTCACAAGTGGCAATACTGTCACATTAATGGTACCATGGTAATACCCATGTAAACTGAATGTGTCACAGCCGTTACCTCTAGCTGTGACCTTCTGTCTTTGCTCTTGCTGCAGTTCTGTTCCTGTGTGTTGTTTGTGGTTCTTTATGGGTTAACTCCCCTGTGTGCCTATTAGGAGTTAATCTTCTCTGTCTGCTCCATGGGTGTGGCCTCTCTGCTGCACTCACGGAATCTGTATATTTGGCAGATTTTCCCTTAGTTCTGGGTCAGCTCTTCTAGTATGTGTTTGTCTTGTCCTTCTCTTGGTTTGTACTTTGTCTCCCATGCTGCTGTCCCATGGGATCCGTGTCTGTCTATGTTCTGTGAGTTAGCCTTCTTGCTCATTGTCATGCTTTCTCCTGTGTTTCTGTTATCAGGGTTGCCAGTTATGTTTCAGTTCCCCTGTGTGTATTTTTATGTTTATTTCATATTCGTTCCTCCGTATGGAGGGTTCTGTCTCTGCGTTAGGGGATAGTCTGTTCTGCAAGCCCTTGCTGCAGCTTTCTTTGCTGCAGAGTGCCATGGGCAAGGCCATGCAGTTTACTACTGGTGGAGCAAGTCCTTGTCTGCTCATTGCCACTCCTGGTTCCTTGCGATGTACTCCTGCTTGTGTTAGTAGTTGCCTTGTTTATATGTGCCTGTCTGTTATGTTTGCATATGTACTGCCGGTACCTTCTGGTACCTGTTGTCCGGTCGTTCCTGCTGTCACTGTCTAGTTCACGCTCTGAAGTGGACCCTGGCAACTTCCTGATGCAAAGCCTAACCCTACCATCTGGGGCCCTAGTGAATACCAGGACTTGCTTAGTCATGCCCCTCTGGAGTATTACTAGACAGTGGTGCGGTGGGGGTTTTCTCCCACTGTGCAGACGGTACACAGAGTTCATGTTTTGTTTGTGCTGCCTTCCCTGGCCTTTTGTTTGTGCAATAAACCCTTGTGTGTCTGTACCTGATTTCCGTTTGCTTATTGCTTGACGACGCAGAGGTCTGTCGCTGGATCTCTAACTCGTGACAGAATGTTTCTGCAGAGAATAGCTCACAATGTAGTTTCCAATGCCACAGTTTTACAATGGGTAGTAGGGGGCCCATTAATATTATTTCTGGGAAACACAATGCTAATGTAACAAACCAGCGGGAGTGAACCCACTGTGCCATGTGCCTTCCTCCTCTAAGGGCGTTTTCTAAGTGAACCCCTCGATATTCACAGTACCCCTGATGGTGGGGATAGACTTTCCTGAGGGAAACACCAGGTCGCTACCTCTTGAGGAGTATATACAGTGCTGTCCATAATTATTCATACCCCTGGCAAATTTTGACTTAAAGTTACTTTTATTCAAACAGCAAGTAATTTTTTGATGGGGAAATGACATAGGTGTCTCCCAAAAGATAATAAGACAATGTACAAGAGGCATTAATGTGAAAAAAAAACATTTCTCAGCTTTTATTTACATTTGAGCAAAAAATACAAGATGTTCCGCACTGTGGAAAATCTCAGAGGACGTGGTCGGAAGCCAAAAGTGACACCTGTGCTGGCCAGGAGGATAGTTAGAGAGGTGAAAAAGAATCCAAGAATCACCACCAAGGCCATCCTGGTGAATCTGGGCTCTGCTGGTGGCAATGTCTCAAGGCAGACAATCCAATGGACACTGCACACTGCTGGGTTCCACTTCTCCAGATAAGGCACACAAAAGCTCAATTGGCCTTTGCAAAAGCTCATCTGGACAAAGAAGGAGACTTCTGTTCTTCTGTGTTATGGTCAGATGAAACAAGAATTGAATTGTTTGGTCACAATGATGTTTCCTTCATTTGGGGTAAAAAAGGAGAAGCCTTCAACCCAAAGAACACCATCCCCACTGTCAAACATGGTGGTGGGAACCTAATGCTTTGGGGGTGTTTTTTAGCCAATGGACCAGGGAACCTAATCACAGTAAATGGCACCATGAAAAAAGAGCAATACATGAGGATTCTAAACGACAACAATAGGCAGTCTGCAGAGAAACTTGGCCTTGGGCACCAGTGGACATTTCAGCATGACAATGACCCAAAACACACAGCAAAAGTGGTGAAAAAATGGTTAGCAGACAACAACATTAACGTTTTGGAGTGGCCTAAGCCAGAGTCCAGACTTGAATCCAATTGAGAATCTGTAGAGGGAGCTAAAGATTAGGGTGATAGCAAGAAGACCCCCCAACCTGAAAGATTTGGAGCTCATTGCTAAAGATGAATGGGCAAAAATACCTGTGAAGACATGCAAAAAGCTGGTCTGCAATTATAGGAAGCGTTTGATTGCTGTAATAGCCAATAAAGGCTTTTCTATTGATTATTGAGAAGGGTATGAAAAATTTTGGACTGGACACTTTTTGCTAAAATGTAAATAAAAGCTTCACATTTTTTTTTTGCCACATAGTCTTATTATCTTTTGGGAGACACCTATGTAATTTCCCGTCAAAAAATTACTTGCAGATTGAATAAAAGTAACTTTAAGTCAAAATTTGAGGGAAGGCGGCACAGGTACAGGTTAGGCAATCCGGGTGGCAACAGGAGAGTAAAGGCAAACAGGCAGGGATCAAACAGGTAGCAGAGTCCAGGAATACAATTACGAGTCAGGAACACAAGCGGATATCAGGAACCTTAGCAAGACACAAAGACCTTGCATCTGGGAAGGGGGCTGAGCCACTTATATATGTGCAGAAGAGATAGAATTGGTCAGCAAGGTCACATGACCTAACCCATAAACCACAGGGAGTGACGCACACTGGGCCTTAAGGAAGTGCTGCACGAAACAAGCAGCAAGCATGCTGTGGCTAGGGCTGGGAGAAAACCGTGGAGCTGATCCCAGAACAACAGTACTTACACAGAAAGAGCCCAGGACTGCAGTGGTAAATGGGAAGCACTGACAGCAGATCACCTCTGAACACGGCGCCCGGGACCGTGGCAGGGGAACAGCGGTGCACAGCCGCCGCTGTTACAGCTAAAAACGGAAGAGGATAAAGCAATTTCTACAGTAAGCAGTTAAGGAGAATGTGTCATCAGAAATTTATCTACAGTTTAAATAACGTATTTATGGGGAATATATTTATAGTGATCTTTAAAAAATATATAATTGTCACTGTATTAAAAAAAAATCTGAAATTCGACAGGCCACTGAGTCTCATAATAGGCTGACACTTGGTGTCCTGTTGTGCGCCATGCTTGGTGTGCTATGAGGAGGCTTCTGAGAATGCTGCAGTCTTTTCAAACAGTTGATCAGTGGGAGTACCAGAAGTGCCACTTTCATATTTATATAAGTCCTAGAGAACCCCTTTATGCCAATTCCTGCATAAACTTAAACAAATTAGACAGAAAACTCTTTTACATTTTGGAAGGTTCTGTTTATCATAAAGTCAGTTTTCCTTGAGACTGTGGAAGAACTTGAGGAAAATGTATCAAATATCACAGATTGCTTGTTAAATTTGGTGCATCCTAAAGGGCATCTGTTAGCAGATTTGTAGCTATAAATCTGCCTGACCTGTTGCATGTGCGCTTGTTTTTTTTACCTATAACCCCCCATCCCCCAAACTGGAGCGAGTTTGCAATGTTTAAAAAAAAAGTGAAATCTTCCCCTCTTTGAGTTTAGCACTGTGTATGTATCAGTTTTAGATAATCAATATAGGCCACATGCTTCTGGTCTTTACTATGTAAAGTATGTATTTAATAAAATTTGGATCCATTTGATAATTTTTGTACACACTGGCAGAGATTATTAAAGTTTTTTTCCCTGTAATTATTTTTCTAATGCCTGCAGCCTGCCTCCATAAACATAATATTCATACTTATCTTGTACCTGATGCTCCGGTCCTCCACGTTGTCCCCATTATGTCCTTGTTCCGGTCCCCTCAGTGTTTACACCCGGTGTTGCATGGGTATGGTAATTTGCTCCAGAGCTGCTAATGACTGGCTTCAGCAGTGACATGCTGCTTGTAGTCAAATAACCACTGAAACCAGTTATCGGCTGCAGCGGAGCATGTGACCATGCAGGATGAGATGTAAACACTGTGGAGACCAGAACATGGACACAGTGGAGGCAGTTCAGAGAACTGGAGCAGCAGGGAGGAGGCTACAGGCATTAGGGGACAATCACACAGCGGCTTTTTGAGCCGATTTTTGGCGCGGACAGCCATGCTAAAATTTCACCAAAAACCTGCCGGTGGCTGCATCCTCTCTGCCTCCTATACATTTCACTTGGAGGCAATGCTGAGGATCCTGAAATGGTGGCTTAAATCCATGGCCGTTCAGAAAAAGGACAAGGCCTTGGATTTAAGCTGCCTCTCCGCACGGAAACAGCTGTCTGTGCCTAAATTCCACTTAAAAAGCCGCCATGTGAACATCCCCTTAGAAAAAATTCTAATTAGCAGAAAACTGTTTTAATACTGCCATGGTCAGAAAACAATGCCGGACGGAGACTTTGATAATTGAGCAGCAGTCAACATGTCTGAAGCCAGCTAACATTTCTTGACACAGATAACTAGCATGAATACATTGATAAATCTGTTCCACTGTTCAGTATCAAGATATTGATATTTGCCATGTATATTTATTATACTACAGCAATATTGAGTCATCTGCAAAGGGTCATACATTATCCAGTTATACAAAATGTGGAAAGAGATATTTTATTTCTCCTTTGAATAAGTGAATATAAATTGTGTCTTCTTCTCGTTTTCCCATTGTAAATGCTTACACTCTTTGCTGAAATTAATTGATTTAGCTGATTAATTTAAGTAATATATTCTATGATGTTCCAAAGAATAATCACTCAAATGTATTTGCATAATCATTGCTAGATATAAAAAGAGACATAAAAGTTAACTAACATAAAATATATATACCTTGATCACAGATGAGGTTCTAACTTTGTGAAAGTGCTTTCTGTGCAGAAAAAATAAATAAAAGAATACTTCTGGTAAAAGTAATACAGGAAGGTAGCTCTTAAGGGTGTTGAATATCCTTTATTATTCATTATTGCAAGATTCATATGTAAACAGATGAACTGATAAAGAGGAAATTCTTCTCTAATCATATTTATGCTGAATGCATAGCAAAAAAAATCTTCAGATAAATTATTTCCAATAAGTTTTTAATTGTCTAGAAAGGGCTATTTGGTTTCCATAGACACTTAGACTGTCCTTACAAATGCACATTATTGGCTTCATTTTTAGAACTTTTTTGTAGTTATGATCAGCTTTAAATGTGAAGTGGTTGGCATGCCAGTGAATGTTGTTAAGAATAAAAAATGCTCTGCCAATGATTATTCAGTCTGCTAGAACATAATCTTGCAGAACTGCTGAAACTCTTTGGTAACTGCTTAGTATCGTCTATAGCTACAGTAATACAAAGCTTATAATAATATAATTCTTCTTCAGACAATTATCCGAAATGTGCTGTTCCTTCTCTGATAGCACATTAAACCACATAACAACATCTCATTAAAGTTGGATTATCAAACGGACGGTCCAGTGGGATAATATTAAATACACAAGAACCTTATTAACTACATACATACACCTACCTACAGTATTTAACATGGTTTACACTCCTCAACATTGAAATAGCAACACCAAGAGGTGAAATCATGGAATTATGGAAGTCACAAGATCTATAGATGTGTTAATGATATGCAAATGATAAAAATATGGAAACAAAATGTTCAAAGCATTTCAATTTATTCAGTATCAAGTATGAAAGCCACACACAGAAATATACACAATGGCATGTGATCAATGAGATTATTAAAAGGGGTTATTCAAGAGTCAGACAGACCACCCAGAGTGGCTGACCCACAGTGGAAATCATACTTACTGAACCCAGCAGCGGGGACCAGGTATCTAAAGCTCCTGGGCCAGCTCTTCCTCTCCCTGTTGCACTGAGATCATATGTCAACAAGGGGACACATGACCACTTCAGCCAATCGCAGGACGCAGTGATGACCTGCTTACCCTTGCATCATAAAAACTGTTCAAGTGATGCAAGGAAAAAAACAAGTCACATGTTCCCCCATAAACGACTGTTGATCTCAGCGCAACCCAGAGAACGTTAGATACTGAACCCAGAGGCAAGGACCAGGTATGAGGCAAGTATGATTTCCACCACGGTTCGACTACTTAAGGAGGTCTGTATGACTCTTAGATAACCTGTTAAATGCTACATTGAATCCTCTGGGGATACAACTCATCAAGACCCACTGCTGGCAACAACCTTTGCAATTGTTGACCAATAAAGTCCCAGATGTGCTTGATGAGAGACAAAGTTGGATATTCTACAGGTCATACTAACACGTTTAAGCCATTCAGACTGCTGGCAGTAGCATTGACACCATGCGGCCTGGCACTATCCTGTTGAAAAATGGCTCCTGGGACACTTTGGCGAACTGGCGCGGTATCACTGGTTCCATGACCAAATCAATGTGACGCTGAGCTGTAGGTGTACTTGAAATGAACACTAGAAGGGTGCAGTACTGTACATTATACCATCTCAACCCATAATCCCAGGAGTAGGGTAGGTGTTCCCATTTAAAGGCCTCTTCATGGCGTTGCTCACATGGTCTCTAGACCAATCATTATGTCTGAGACAAAAGTAGGACTCATTGCAGAAGAGAATAGACCTCTATTCCAGCCTCCTTTGCTTTTGTGTAGCATGATAACCTTCAAGAGCTGTGGCATGAGGTCAATGGAACACCTGTAGCTCTACATCTGGCTCATAGTCTAATTTCCGGGAAATGTCTTCTGATGGTTTGTGTGGACACTGTTTGCCACTGTAGGCTTCGAATGTGATCCAATTTCACTTGCAGTACAGAATTGGTCACTACTTGCCATTCAAACGATCCATCAATGCAGAGGTTCACCTCTGTGCACCTTTTGCTGTAATTCCAGTTTGTTGTTCTGGGACAGGCAATGTTAAACAGGGCAGACATCTTGGCCTACACTTGCAACAAGTGGTAATAACTGGCTCTAACTAACAAGAGGTATCGCACAATCATCCCACATAACTTAATCCAATTTTTGAGGTTTTATGTAGCTAACAACTTTGCTTTCATTCTGGCTTTTATGCCCCTCCTACATGCCACCTATTAGAGCTAGGTGCTTGAAAATTTGATTATCTGCAGATTTTAGCAACTTCTGCTACCTCCTCAATTTGCATATCCTTGTGGCTTGTCCTTCTTAGGCTACTTTCACATTAGCGTTTTTTTGCGGATCCGTCATGGATCTACAAAAACGCTTCAGTTACAATAATACAACCGTATAGATCCGTCATGAACAAATCTGGTTGTATTATGTCTTCTATAGCCATGACAGATCTGTCTTGAACACCATTGTGTCAGAGAAAACTGATTCATCCCCATTGACTTACATTGTGTGTCAGGACGGATCCGTCTTGCTCCGCAACACACAGGGATGGGGACGCAACCAAATGGAACGGAATGCATTTCTGTGAATTCCGTTTTGTTCAGTTGAATTTTGTCCCCATTGACAATGAATGGGGATAAAACTGAAGAGTTTTCTTCCACTATAGAGATGCCATAAGAAATCTCAATTGCGGAATTTAAAACGTGAAAGTAGTTTGAAAGTCTTTGTGCTGCAATTTCAATTGAGTGTAATACATCAAAAATGTCCACAATATAAGTCACTCAGAATTGAGAAAGCTCGTTGGAAGAACAAGTGAAACGTTTTCAAGAAATCTACAGTAAGCCCAGTTGCCTTGATTTATTCTTTACAGATATGTCCAGAATATTGATTGTGTGGTGTTTTAGAAGGAATTCCTGAACACATTGCCACTAGTAGAAACTACTTCCATCACCTCCTGTAATGGGTAAGTACGTCATACTTCGATTATCCTGCACAAACCACACAAAGGAAATGCTTTTTGTGGCCCACCTTGTGCATACTATATGAAGCTTGCACATAGCATATAGACTAAACTATAACTTTGGAGATATAATTGACTCTGATTCTGTGCAGTTCACAATTTAATGCATTAGACAAAAAGTCAAATAAAATATTACATTTTTTAATTGCATTAGCTACTTTAGACGTAAAATAGCTAAAATGTCTGTGGAGTTTCAGCATTCATATCCAGCTCATATAATACAACAGGGCATTTCATGTCATGATGCCAGTAAGAATTAGAAATATTACTTGTTTGGTGAATGAAGATGTAATGAATTTCTGTTTTACAGATTTATACGATGATATTTAACCTCTGGCATGACTTGGTTTCAAGTCTTGTCCTTAACTAAGGTTGCTTTTAACATTTTTTGGATTTTTTTTTTAAACATCTTTATGATTCAACATTTCTAACTGTATAGGCCATTTTTCGTTTGTATTAAAAGGCAAGAAAAACTATACATATTTGGTATCATTGTAATCGCACTGACTCAGAGAATGAAAGTAACACGTCAGTTTTACCACATAGGACATGCTGTAAAAAAACTAAAAAAAACTGTGGCGGAATTGAGGTTTTTTTTTATAATTCCACCCCCTTTGGAATTTTTTCCCCGCCTCCCACAACATTGTATGCAACCAAAAAGGATGCCATTAGAAGGTACAACTTGTCCCACAAAAAACAAGCCCTCATACGGCTATGTGAATAGAAAAATAAAAAGTTGTGGCTTTGGGAAGGCTGGGAGTAGGCTGGGAGAAAAAACTAAAATAAAAAAAAGGAAAATGTCCTGTTCATTGAAGGGGTCTCACTTCAGCAAGTAGCATTTATCATGTAGAGAAAGTTAATACCAGGCACTTACTTATGTATTGTGATTGTCCATATTGCTTCCTTCCATCTTTCTATCACATTAAACACTGCTAGTTTCCATGGTTATGACCACCCTGCAATCCAGCAGCAGTGGCCATGCTTGTACACTATAGGAAAAAGTTAACACAAAAATATCATTGTAGATCACCTTTGTAAGGGATGAACCTTAAAATGGTGAAAAATAATGTGAGCAGAAATACTCTGTCTGAACCCCTTTTTTTAAGATACAAAATGTAGACTTGTCCCTGTGCGAAAATGTCTCCCACATGAACACTTCTACTTCAAGAGCCCAGATCCAATTATCTTCCTGTTTATTTTTATCTTTTTAAGGTTTTCCCCCTTTTTTCTATTACACCTCACTGGTTCTAGATGTAACTACACAGGGGTTCGCTGCACTTTTCCTGCTGAAATGTAAGGAGCGTCAGGTGGGGAGTATGAGAAGAACTATAAGAAATGGAATCAAGTTCAAGAATAATGAGAATATTAATGGGACTAAAAGTTTAATTAACCCCTTCCAGACATATGACGTAATAGTACGTTATGGCGGCAAGTGACTTACCGCATTTTGACGTACTAGTAAGTCATGGTGATCGGACGGGCTCCAGTCACTGATGGACTGTAAAAGCCGATGCCGGTGGATTAACCTCTTCTATGTCACGGCCAGCGCTGACCACGGCATAGAAGGTGCATGCAGCGGGTGAGGGAACCCATCGGGTCCCCGCGCTGCTGTGGCGGGGACCCGATGGATGACAAGGCAGCCCGATGTTATGCACAGGCTGCCCAATGCCTTGCATGGCATTGGGACCTGCCTTCTACGGGGGTCGAGGAGATCCAGCCCCATGCTGGGTCTCCAAGGCAACCCGTTAGTGTATTACTCAGTGTAATACACTAACAAGCAATGCATTACAATACAGATGTATTGTAATGCATTGCAGAGGGGATAAGACCTTCAAAAGTTGAAGTCCCAGAGTGGGACAGATATATCACATGATCTACCCCCATCCGATAAACACCATAAAAAAATAAAATAAAAAAACTGTGTCAAAAAAAGCAATTTTTGTCAACTTACATCACAAAAACTAAATGGTACCAATAAAACTGTCACCTCATCCTGCACAAAATGAGCCCCTACATAAGAAAATCACAAAAAAAAAAAAAAACTATAGCTCACAGAACATGGAGAGAAAAAAGATTAGTTTTAAATATGCTATTATTGTGTTAAAGTGAAATAAATTTAAAGAATTTACATATTGGGTATCTCTGTGTCCGTAACAACCAGCTCTACAAAAATATTACATGACCTAACCCCTCAGCTGAACACAGTAAAAAATAAAAATAAAAACTGTGCCAAAAAAAGCCATTTTTGTCACCTTACATCACAAAAATTGCAACACCATTAGACCCTACCTAAGACAGTCGGTCAAAAAAAATAAAAATAAAACTATGACTCTCAGACAATGGAGACACTAAAATATGATTTTTTTTATTTTGCTCCAAAACTGCTATTATTGTGCTAAAGTTAAATAAATAAATAAAAAGTAGACATATTAGGTATTGCCACGTCCATAACAACCTGCTGTTATTTAAAAATAGCGCATGACCTAACCCCTCAGGTGAACACTGTAAAAAAATAAAAATAAAGACAGTGCCAAAAAAGCTATTTTTTGTCACCTAGCCTCACATAAAGTGCAACACCAAGCGATCAAAAAGGCATATGCCCCCCCCCCAAAAATAGTACAAATAAAACCGTCACCTCATCCTGCAAAAAAAATTAGACCCTCCCTAAGACAATCGGTCAAAAAATAAAAAAAGCTATGGCTCTCAGACTATGGAGACACTAAACATTTTTGTTTTTTGTTTCAAAGCTGCCATTATTGTGTAAAACTTAAATAAATAAGAAAAAATATGAATATTAGGTATTGCCACATCCGTAACGATCTGCTCTATAAAAATGTCACATGATCTAACCCCTCAGATGAATGCTGTAAAAATAAATAAATACAAACTGTGTCAAAACAACCAATTTTTTGGTCACCTTGCCCCATAAAGTGTAATAATGAATGATCAAAAAATCATATGTACCCAAAAATGGTACAAAAGTCAACTCTTTCTACAAAAAAATAAGGCGTTCAGAAAATGGAGACACAAAAACATAATATTTTTTTTCAAAAATGCTTTAATATGTAAAACTGAAACAAACAAGCAAAGAAAGTAGACATATTTGAGTCTGTAACAACCTGCTCTATAAATATAGCACATCATCTACCTTGTCAGATGAATGTTGTAAAAAATAAAAATGGTGCCAAAACATTTTTGGGTTTCCTTGCCTCACAAAAAACATAATATAGAGCAATTAAAAATCATATGTACCCCAAAATAGTCCCAATAAAACTGGCACCTTATCCCCTAGTTTCCAAAATGGGGTTGCTTTTTGGGAGTTTCTACTGTAAGGGGTGCATCAGGGGGGCTTCAAATAGGACATGGCATCTAAAAACCAGTCCAGCAAAATCTGCCTTCCAAAAACCATATGGCGCTCCTTTTCTTCTGTGCCCTGCCGTGTGCCCTTACATCAGTTTACGACCACATGTGGGGTGTTTTTGTAAACTGCAGAATCGGGGGAATAAATATTGAGTTTTGTTTGGCTGTTAACCCTCAACGTGTTAAAGAAAAAAAATGGATTAAAATGGTAAATCTGCCAAAAAAGTGAAATTTTGAAGTGTAATGTCCGTTTTCCTTTAATTCTTGTGGAACACCTAAAGGGTTAACAAAGTTTGTAAAATCAGTTTTGAGTAACTCGAGGAGTGTAGTTTCTACAATGGGGTCATTTATGGGGGGTTTCTACTATGTAAGCCCAACAAAGTGACCTCAGTCCTGAACTGGTCCTTAAAAAGTGGGTTTTGGAAATATTCTTAAAAATTTTAAGAATTGCTTCTAAACTTCTAAGCCTTTTAACGTCTTAAAAAATAAAATGACATTTACAAAATGATGCCAACATAAGGTAGACATATGTGGAATGTTAAGTAATAAATATTTTATGAGGTATCACTTTCGGTTTTAAAAGCAGACATTTTTCTAAATTTTTGGTAAATTTGGGATTTTTTCATAAATAAAGGTGAAATATATTGACTTTAATTTATGACTATATTATGAAGTACAATGTGTCACGAGAAAAAATTTAAGAATGGCTTGGATAAATAAAAGTGTTCCAAAGCTATTACCACATTAAGTGACACGTCAGATTTGCAAAATATGACCTAGGCAGAAGGGTGAAAACTGGCCTGGCGTAGAAGGGGTTAAGAAATCTAATGGATATTGTAAATAATCAATTTTTCTAAGCTTATGAAAAGCTGAATCTTTTTATTATGGCACAGAGCCGAAGGTGGCAAGTAAATAATAGCTCATGTAATATATTCATTGTTATTTTTCTGCTATGCTATGCTTTCATGTACTCCATCTTTTCACGCTGAAGCTGGCAAGGATCCTAGGCAATACTTGCAAAGAGTGCATAGCTGCCCGGTCAGTCAGAATGAAAGGCACCATATTTAAAATGGCAAGGCACTGGCAGCATTGGTCTGGCACAGCAGAATACCACAGGACTCTAGTGGACAGTTGGCCCCAGGCTCTAATACCATAGTGGGTCCCAACGCTCCAGGAGAAAATTTGGACTGTATTTGTAGCCATTAACTTGCAACAAGTGAATTTATTTGAATCAAAACCTATTAGACTTTTTTGATGATAAAGGTTTTGTGCCCTGTGAATAATTTCATCTGGTGGACCCAAGGAACCTACCGTAAGTCAGATCTTGGGTCTCCGTGCCAATTATAGGTTTCCTATCCCTAGTTTGCCTTAAGCAACCCTACTACAGCTTTTTTTTTTATACGACTCCTGATCTGTCTGATCTGTTTCACTTCTCTTTTGCCTCACCTATTTGTACCAAATAACTGTCCCTGCTACAACATTGTTACCGAACCTAGGTCACCTGACCACCCTCCTGCCTAATGTACAGTACAGCATACTGGCCCTGCTTGACTACTGTTTACTGACCCCTAGGTACCTAACTTATTTATTCACCTCAAGTGGTTCTCCAGATATACCTGACACCCATATTTCAAGATAGGCCATCAACACTCCTACCAATCAGCTGTTCTAAAGCAGCTCTGATGCCCGAACTACAAATCGCCATCCATTGTGTAGAGGGCAAAGCTGGTTACTGCAGCACTGATCCCACTAAAGTGAATGGAAGCAGAGCTGCAGTAACCAGCTCTGTGTACTACACAATGGACAAAGCTGTGCAGTGCCTGTGTTGATTTACAGCACTGGAGCTATTTTGGAGCAGCTGATCAGCAGAGGTGTGGGGTGTTGGACCACTGCCAATCAGATAATGATATCCTATCCTGAAAGCTAACAAAATCATTGCTAGCGTTGAGTAAATTGAAATCCACAAAGGCCGAATTTCCTTGTGTTTAATGGCAGCAAATCAACTTAACATGAAATAGTATTAAAAAAAAAAAAATCCTAATTAGCTGATCCATTTGCTCACTACAGGCTTAAAGATCTCGCACATGTGATGTCACCATGCCAGCCAATGTGATGATGTCATCACAGGCGAGCAAGATTTTGCACCAGATCTCCAAGATGGTGGTGGCCAGCCCATCTTAAGTAAATGGATCAGGTAAGTATGATTTATTTATTTTTCTATTGTACACCCTTATTTATATCAGATGCTGCAATCGTGTATTAACGTGGAAATGCGCTTCGCGATGACTTACTTTGTTTGTAAAATTCGTCAAAGCAGCCAAATCAATTTTTTTTAATAATTCACTCCTCTCTATTAGTCATGGGATTTCTGATTGCAAGTGTAGTAATGGTAACTGGATTTTATTACAAGACCCGGAGGCGAGTATTGCTATTCTCCTTCTTTACTCTGACCAATAGCAGCAAAGAAAAACTTGAACATGTGACCAAACCCCTCCCATAGTCCTAGTATAATAGGTCACTCCTCCATCAGAACCTCCTCTTTCTTTGCTGCTGACCGCAGAGATAAGTACATTCAAGGCATTACTGTGACTATACTGTGTTTGGGTATATTTATATATACTTATATTGATATAGGCTGTTTGTGGGTTTTTAACCAGCGTTTAGGGGAGCCTGCTGGCTTTATTGTGGTTGATTTTTTCCTCTACAGGTTGCCCATAAGCTCTGGGGGATCTATTCTGCCCCTCCTTAGGGTTTATATATATTTCCTGGCTCCCCTGTACTCCTGTACCGTGTACTTACTGCTTCTTCCCCCGCCTGTTTCTAGTCTCTAGAGCGGGGGATTTCCATAGCTGCGCTTGGCGCGGCTTCTCCTTTGATCTTTCTCCTGTCGGGGGATTTCCCGCCTCCGGCTCTCTGCTTCTGAGCGCGGCGCCCGAGATCTCGCGAGATTTCGGGCGCTTCCGGCTACGTGCGCTCAGGACCTCATTCCCAGCGTTTCCTGCTCCCTCACAGGTTGTATCTTCAGCGCTGTGTCCTTTTTCCATCTTGGCTTGGGGCAAATCCTCCTGCCAGTCACCATCTCTCCCTAGGGGCATCCCTCATATATTTATATTCACTTATTAAGAAGTTGGGGCAATACTAAGGCCAGAAGATGCCTAGGTCCCACAATAGTGATCAGGGCTCAGCAGAGGAGGAATTCCCTCTGGCTGACTTAACCCCTTCAGTGCACACGGATCAGGACAGACTGCAGACAGAGCAATCACAGGCTTTTCAGATGTCTGTCTCTAATGCTATTGCAGCAGCTATGGGATCCATGACATCTGTCATATCCCAGTCCATTGCACAGGCCCTAGCTACCCATCCGGCTAATATGCCGCAACCCGCTACGGTTTCTAAACCGGCCGGGCCTGGGCCGCATGCCTCCAGAACAACCTTGACTGGTGATGATGTTGCCACCAATGTTGGCGCGCTTGGTTCGCGCAAGAGAGCCTGTCCGCGTCAGGCAGAACGCACGCGAGAATGGAAATGGGCTACAGCACAACAGGATTGGGCTACCGACTCTGAGGTCGGTTCTGAGGAGGAGGCTATAGATGACGCCTTTGATGAGGCAGAGCAGGATCCCTCCGGGGTCATGGAATCTAACCCCCTACCCGGGTGTAGTACTCACAGATCGTCTGCAGACGCACTACCTGCAGATTTGGTGGACCCCTCTGGGGACCTGTTATTTAACCCTGACTCGCTCCATCACCCGCGATCCGCGGAATGGCTACCTTTGGACCATGTGTCCAAATATTTGGAGGCGCGGGTGCGATGCCCTCTATCCAGAGAGGCCCGCAATAAGCTCAGGGCGGAATGCCCCAGACCGATTATCCCCAACAAGGTCTGCGATACCCCGTCTGTGGATCCGAAAATGATCCAATTCCTTTCTAAAGCGGGTTGGAACCCGCGTAAGGGCCTGGAGTCAGCCCTACGCTCCTGCCAGGACAAACTCCTGGACATATTTGGCCCTCTAGCCAAGATTTTTGATCTGGCAGAGTCAGCTAAGGCTGAGGGCGGTCAGGTAGACCCAGTAGAATTGCGCGAGTGGGTGCAGCGCGCCATTTGCATTGGGGGTAACGTGAATACGTCCCTATCCATGGAACGGCGTAAGGCCATTCTGTTCAAAATTGAACCGAAACTCTCGAATCTGGCACTGACAGAGACAGGAAAGGAGGCTCAAGGCCTACTATTTGGAGAGTCCTTCATCAAGGACCTAGGCCGCTATGTCGGCGCTTTCACCGCCCTCGATAAAGCCCAGAGCTCAATGAAGAGGGTTTTCCAGGGTAGGGTCTCTACCAGGGCCGGCAGTTTCAGGGGCCGTCTGTCCGGCCGAGCCCAGTACCAGTCCCGTGGTTCGGGTCGAGGCTCCTTCTCACAGAGACCGGCTTTCCAGGAGCACAGGCGGGATCCAGCTCCTTTCTTCCCATCCAGAGGAAATCCTTGGAGATCCAGAGGGTATAGAGGACAACCCGGTTCCAGACGCCCCTATGGTAAGAACGCTGCCCCATTTCAATTCTTCAAATGCTTGTGTAGGGGGCAGACGACGTCTCTTTTCTCATGCCTGGTCCCGCATCACCTCAGACCAATGGGTCCTTTCCACGGTCAGGGGTTTTCACATAGAACTCACGTCTTTCCCTCTGTCCTTTTCTCTCCCACACCCGGTGGTGTTGTCAGCAGAGAACCGCGTTCTGGTGGACTCAGAGTTGTCGGACCTGGTCCGCAAGGGGGCCATAGAGCCAGCCCCGGGACCCCCTTACGGGGTAATCAGCAACATCTTTCTGGTTGCAAAGAAGGGGGGTCGAATGAGACCCGTCATCAATTTACGCGCTCTCAACGCGTTTGTCGTTTACCGCCATTTCAAAATGGAGGGGATCCACTTACTGCGAGATTTACTGCAGATGGGCGATTGGATGGTCAAATTGGACCTAAAAGACGCTTATCTTACGGTCCCGGTAGAGGACGCGTCCAGAGATCTCCTCTGTTTCTCTTGGCAGGACAGCGTTTGGCGTTTTACGTGCCTCCCATTCGGCCTCTCGTCAGCTCCATGGTGTTTCACCAAACTGATGCGCCCAGCTATGGCCTGGCTTCGCGGTCGGGGAGTTCGCCTCATCGTTTATCTGGACGATATCCTGATCATGGCTCAGGACCGGTCGGTGTTACTAGATCACCTTCGCTGGACCATGGACCTGCTCTCAGATCTGGGGTTCCTGCTCAACCGGGAGAAGTCCTGTCTCTCTCCGTCCCGAAGGATGGAGTTCTTCGGGTTCATGGTGGATTCCACAGTGGGGACCCTCAGCTTACCATCGGCCAAGATTCGGTCAATTCGGAAGGAATTGCTCAGAGCCAGGTCGTCTCCCCGAATCCAGCTACGTCAACTGGCGAGGATAATAGGCCTACTTGCCTCCTCTATCCAGGCGGTGTTCCCAGCCCCGCTTCATTACCGGGCCCTCCAACGCCTGAAAATATCTCATTTGCGGACGGGAGCTTCCTATGCGGATTGGATTCCCTTGGACGAGGAAACCAGGGAGGAGCTGTCCTGGTGGATCCTCAACTTGCACACCTGGAACGGCAAGGCGATTTTTGGTCAGCGCCCCGATTTCGTGGTGGACTCGGACGCCAGCCTGTCAGGCTGGGGGGCTCACTGCGAGGGCATCACGACGGGCGGCTGGTCAGACATAGAGACTGGGTTCCACATCAATGCGTTGGAACTGTTGGCGGGCTCTTTCGCTATCAAGAGCTTCACGAGGGACACGGCCAGATCCTGCATTCAATTGCGTATGGACAACGTGTCAGCTGTACGTTACATCAACGGCATGGGTGGAACTCGGTCCACCATTTTGTCACGTTTGGCGAAGGACTTCTGGGATTATTGCCTATCTGAGGAATTGGTGGTTTTGGCGGAATACCTTCCGGGGGTTCTGAACATCCACGCGGACTGGAGTTCTCGTCATCTATCGGATTCCAGCGACTGGCAGTTAGATCCGGCGGTATTCCACTCCTTGACGTCGATTTGGGGTCCTTTCTGCATCGACCTGTTTGCCTCGCGCCTGAACACGCAACTACCACGTTTTTACAGCTGGCCCCCGGATCCGGAAGCCGAGGCCGTGGATGCGTTTCTCCAGGATTGGTCCAGGGGGATCCTCTACGCGTTCCCGCCGTTCCAACGGATTCCACGGACCTTGATTCAGGTACGCCGGAGTGTCGCGGACCTGACCCTGCTGGTCCCGTTCTGGAGCTCCCAGTCGTGGTTTCCCCACCTGCTGGAGATGATGACAGAGATCCCTCGCCTTCTCCCGACGTCGCTGACTCTCCTCCGCGGCCCTCACCACCAACCGCATCCTCTGCTCCTGGACGGGACTCTGCGCCTGCTGGCGTGTCGGATTTCAGGGGACCCTGGGAGGTCCCGGGAGTTTCAGGTACTACTAAAGTCCTTCTGGAGAACGCATGGGCCCCAGGAACCAGAAGATCTTATAGATCAGCCTGGGGGTCTTGGGCTGACTGGTGCTTGGCTAGGGACTTGGATCCCATTTCGGCACCTGTGACGGAGATTTTACACTTCCTGTCTTCCCTCTTCGACCAGGGCAAGGCGTATCGCACCATCGGCCTGTTCAGATCCGCCATCTCGGCATCGCATCAAGGCTTTGACGGTACTCCTGCGGGTCAACACCCGTTGGTCTGCCGGCTGATGCGCGGCTCGCGTATGTCTCGGCCACCAAGACCAAGGTTCACCACCACGTGGGACGTGTCTTGTGTTCTTTCCTTTTTGTCTGCTTGGCCTCAGAATTCTGAACTCTCCATTCGGCAGTTGTCTGCGAAGCTGGTCACGCTTCTCTGCCTGATTTCCTGCAAGCGGGTGTCCGATGTCAGGGCTCTGGACCATGATGCCCGCTTGTATACCCCGGAGGGGGTCACGTTTGACATTTCTAGGAGGACTAAGACCCACATACGCTCGGTCTCCTATCCGGTTTTTCCTGCTTCGCCTTCGCTTTGTCCGGTGGCGTGCCTTAAGGAATATGAAGCTCGCACTTCACCTTATAGATCCAGACAGCTTCCGCAGCTCTTCCTTTCTACGGTTCGGCCTTTTGCTCCGGTGACAACTCCCACGTTGGCAAGGTGGATGAAGTGGATCATGGAGTTGGCTGGCGTGGACGTCTCTCTGTTTTCGGCACATTCCGCCAGAGGGGCATCTGCTACTTCGCTGGCGGTGTCTGGGGCCAGACTTGAGGACATTTTGAAGTTGGCAGATTGGTCCAGTGTCTCCACGTTTAGGGAGTTTTATTTTAGGCCAAGTCCTCATGTGTTTTCTTCCATCATTGATAACGTGTCTGAGACTTTGAACTTGCAATAGGAGCCTCCGGGTCTTGTAATAAAATCAGATGATTTTCCTATTTCATGACGTAAAGTCATGATTTTATTAAAGACACGGAGGCGAGTATTGCCCTCCCTATTTTCCCTCCCTATGTAAGTATTTATGTTACGTTTTATTATGGATTGCTTTGTTTTGAGCATTAGGTTTTAACTCTGTGAGTTTTTCCTGAGTAGGTTTTGCGCAACCATTTAGTTTGGATACTATGTATCAATTCGTCTCCTATCACTCTCTGTTTTTTTTCCATTTTTTAGGTTGAGACTGACGTGTTGGGCAGTCGTCGTGGTTCTGCATGATGGTTTGGAGGGTCGGCAGTTTTGGTTCCAGCCGATCGTTGTGGTGGAAGAGACGAGAATTACTTATCAAGCTGTCGTTCCGGTTTGGTTCCTGATTCGTTTCCGGATGACTGGCGGTTCCTTCCCAGGAGGTCGGATGTTCGGTTTCCAGTTTTGTTGGGACTGTTTGGACTCTGGTTACAAAGAAAGAGGAGGTTCTGATGGAGGAGTGACCTATTATACTAGGACTATGGGAGGGGTTTGGTCACATGTTCAAGTTTTTCTTTGCTGCTATTGGTCAGAGTAAAGAAGGAGAATAGCAATACTCGCCTCCGTGTCTTTAATAAAATCATGACTTTACGTCATGAAATAGGAAAATCATCTGACTATAGTTGGTTAATATCTTACATATGTTATATGTATTTTGATTTCATGTAGCACAATGGCAAATTTTACATTTGTGTAGGAGACATTTAAGACAATACAGTACAGTTGATTATTTCATATAATAATTAGTATGTGCACCTTTTCACATTTGTAGCTTTTGAGTGAAAAATAGGAAACACATATCCAGCTGATTCATCAAAACAAAATAGCATTTGACAGAAATGAAGATAATTATATGCACTTTCATGCTAATTTTCTCTACTTCTGCCTGACTCATTTACATCCCGGAGAGATGCCACAAATTAGATACAATTTTCACTCTAATGCAGAGAATTCAGAAAATATCCGTGAAGGAAATTGTGAAAATACAAAAAGTAATAATTTGCTTTAACTACTTTCATTTTATGGATTTCAATACATCTGTAAATCCAAATGTTCTAATGTAAGGCTAACTATGTATCTTACACAATGACATGTTATGTATTCATGAAGGACACAGACTAGTGAATCATTTCAGAACATTAGATTTTCGATAAAAGTTTTTAGTTTGTAACCCAAAAGACCAATATTCCCTGACTATGTCAAACACTATATACATACAGTTCTTGAAATACATGAAAATACTCTCAGAAATGCACAATGAAATTGACCTAAACACAATCTAAGGGCCCATTCAGGCGGCCGAAGTGCTTTGTGAATCCGCAAAACACGGATACCGGCCGTGTGCATTCCGCAATTTGTAGACCGTACATGGCCGCAACCATAATAGAAAATGCCTATTCTTGTCCAAGAATAGGGCATGTTCTATTTTTTACGCGGAGAAGCGGAATGCAACCACGGATGCGGACATCTTTTGCGGCCCTTTTGAAATGAGTCTGCATCCATTCCGTCTGAATGAGCCCTTAATGGAGAAATCGACATTGAGTGGCTGTAAATATGTTTCTTGGTTCTGATTTCACAGGACAGCCAACAGAATTGTGAAAGCAAGCGTACATGGTCTATGGCTTGGTATTACAGGCTAAATATATATTTAAAACAAATAGCAGGTATTAATTAATTAAAGGAAGACAGTTTCAACATATGGAAATTTGAATCATATACAGTGGATATAAAAAGTCTACACACCCCTGTTAAAATGTCAGGTTTCTGTGATGTAAAAAAATGTGACAAAGATAAATCATTTCAGAACTTTTCCCACCTTTAATGTGACCTATAAACTGTACAACTCAATTGAAAAACAAACTGAAATCTTTTAGGTGGAGGGAAGAAAAAAGATTAAAATAAAATAATATGGTTGCATAAGTGTGCACACCCTTAAACTAATACTTTGTTGAAGCACCTTTTGATTTTATTACAGCACTCAGTCTTTTTGGGTATGAGTCTATCAGCATGGCACATTTTGACTTGGCAAGATTTGCCCACTCTTCTTTGCAAAAACACTCCAAATCTGTCCGATTGCGATGGCATCTCCTGTGCACAGCCCTCTTCAGATCATCCCACAGATTTTCAATCAGATTAAGGTCTGGGCTCTGGCTGGGCCATTCCAAAACTTTAATCTTCTTCTGGTGAAGCCATTCATTTGTTGATTTGGATGTATGCTTTGGCTCGTTGTCATGCTGAAAGATGAAGTTCATCTTCCTGTTCAGCTTTCTAGCAGAAGCCTGAAGGTTTTGTGCCAATATTGGCTGGTATTTGGAACTGTTCATAATTCCCTTTAGCTTAACTAAGGCCCCAGTTCCAGCTGAAGAAAAACAGCACCAAAGCATGATGCTGCCGCCACCATGCTTTACTGTGGGTACGGTGTTCTTTTGGTGATGTGCAGTGTTGTTTTTGCGCCAATCATATCTTTTGGAATTATGGTCAAAAAGTTCAACCTGGTTTCATCAGACCATAACACCTTTTCCCACATGCTTTTGGGAGAGTTCAGATGTGTTTTTGCAAAATGTAGCCTGGCTTGGATGTTTTTCTTTGTAGAAAAAGGCTTTTGTCTTGCCACTCTACCCCATAGCCCAGACATATGAAGAATACGAGAGCTTGTTGTCACATGGACCACACAGCCAGTACTTGCCAGATATTCCTGCAGCTCCTTTAATGTTGCAGTGGGCCTGTTGGGAGCCTCCCAGACCAGTTTTCTTCTCGTATTTTTATCAATTTTGGAGGGACGTCCAGTTCTTGGTAATGTCACTGTTGTGCCATATTTTCTCCACTTGATGATGACTGTCTTCACTGTGTTCCATGGTATATCTAATGCGTTGGAAATTCTTTTGTACCCTTGTCCTGACTGATACCTTTTAACAATGAGATCCCTCTGATGCTTTGGAAGCTCTCTGTGGACCATGGCTTTTGCTGTGGGATGCAAATAAGAAAACTTCAGGAAAGACCAACTAGAGCAGCTGATCATTATTTAGGGTTAATCAGAGGCACTTTAAAAGATGGCAGGTGTATGCTGACTCCTATTTAACATGCTTTTGAATGTGATTGATTAATTCTGAACACAGCTACATCCCCAGTTATAAGAGGCACACTTTTGCAACCACATTATTTTAGTTTTTGTTTTGTTTTCTTCCCTCCACCTAAAAGATTTCAGTTTGTTTTTCAACAGTTTTTCAACTGATACAGTTTACAGGTCACATTAAAGGTGGAAAAAGGTCTGAAATGATTTATCTTTGTCTCATATTTTTTACAGCACATAAACCTGACATTTTAACAGGGGTGTGTAGACTTTTTATATCCACTGTATGTCTTCATATATCATTGTAGAGCATGTTGTCTAAGTGAGTTGCTATACTGAAGGTAATGGTATTGCTGTCAATATCTTGGAGTGTACCTCTGGGATCCCTATATATGAGAGAATTTGGCTTCCAGTGGTTTAATAATAGTGTGCTAATGACTGATTAAGAAAAATATTATATTCAAGAAAACATCCAATAAAGGAATGCTGAACAATCAAAATGTGGCCCAACTTTTGCTTTGCCTCATCATCTTCTTCTGTGGCATTTGTTGAATTAGGCTAACCTACCAATATACACTGCCTGTCCCAAAAAAAAGTTGGCACCCAAAATTTTTTGTTGGACTGCCTTTAGCTTTGATTCACTGTGGCATTGTTTCGATAAGCTTCAGCAATGTCACAAGATTTATTTCCATCCAGTGTTGCATTCATTTTTCACCAAGATCTTGCATTGATGATGGAAGAGTCTGACTGCTGCGCAAAGCCTTCACCAGCACATGCCAAAAATTCTCAATGGGGTTAAGGTCTGGACTCATGCTCCCTGAACCACTCTTTCACAATTTGAGCCCGATGTGCTCTTTATGCTCCCTAGCAAATTTAATCCTTTTTTTCTGGTTTGCCTCACTGATTAGTGTTTTTTTTACAGCTACACAGCTGTTTAGTCCCAATCCCTTGAGTTCCCTTCACATTGTGCGTGTGGAAATGCTATTACCTTCACTATTAAACATAGCCCTGAGTTCTACTGTAGTTTTTTTTCGATTTGATTTTACCAAACGTTTAAGTGATCGCCGATCACGATCATTCAGGATTTTTTCCCCGCCATAATTGTTCCTCGAATACGATGGGTCCTCACTATCCTTACAGTTTTTAATAATGTGTTGGACAGTTCTTAACCCAATTTTAGTAGTTTCTGCAATCTCCTTAGATGTTTTCTCTGCTTGATGCATACCAATGATTTGACCCTTCTTAAACAGACTAACATCTTTTCCACGACCACGAGATGTGTCTTTCAACATGGTTGTTTAAGACTCATTCCTTAAACAGACTCCACCAGGCTCTCAATTCTAGGTAGGATGTGAGTATGATTGCCCTATCTCTCGTACACCCTGGGGTGTTGGTCATGTTATATAACGGAGTAAACAGCCAATGGTTATAGCATGATCAATGTAGTCTCCACCCCATTTAGGCTTGTGAGGTTTATTGCCTTTTTATTATTCTGTATGTGATTTCTTTGTGTTATCGTATATTTAATCACTTAGTAAATATATTTATTCACGTAGCCTGCATAAGCTTATTCATTCTCAAATCTTTCGACTCACGTTACATTCGTCACTGACAATAGATGATCGCAGCTTACCTCATCATACAGTATACATAGAAAACACAAACACTCCCATAGAAGTCAGGTTTCTGTGGCTGGTGTAAAACATGTCTCTAAACTTAGACATTTATCAAGCTACCAACAAAATCTGTGGCTTGAAACTACAGAACTGGATTGACATTTCTATCATTACAATTATTAAAAGTGTGTCAGGAATCATCCTGCTATGTCTGTGTAGTTCAGACTGCCTTGCCCTTAAGTTTTCCCTCTGTCAAGATGGTGGATTGTGTCTTAGCTGGGTGCCATCTTACTTCCTGTTGCAGATATAAACCTCTCAAGCCTGCTACTCATTGCTTGAGTATTGTCTTTTAGCTCCTGCTTTTGCATTCCTTTAGCCTGGGGCTTTCTCTCTAGTTTGTTCCTCCATCTTGCGATTTACCCTGCTACTCCTGGACACCTGCTGACCGCTCGCTGGGTTTCCCCCTGACCTCTCGTCTGCTAGTGGATGCACTAGACTTTAGTAAGGCTTTTGATACTGTCCCACATAGAAGGCTTATCAATAAAGTGCAGTCTTTGTGCTTGGACTCCCATATTGTTGAATGGATTAGGCAGTGGCTGAGGGACAGGCAACAGAGGGTTGTAGTCAATGGAGTATATTCAGACCAAGGTCTTGTTACCAGTGGGGTACCTCAGGGATCTGTTCTGGGACCCATATTGTTTAATATCTTTATCAGTGAAATTGCAGAAGGCCTCAATGGTAAGGTGTGTCTTTTTGCTGATGACACAAAGATTTGTAACAGGGTTGATGTTCCTGGAGGGATACACCAAATGGAAAAGGACTTAGGAAAACTAGAGGAATGGTCAAAAATCTAGCAACTAAAATGTAATGTTGATAAGTGCAAGATAATGCACCTGGGAAGTAAAAACCCAAGAGCAGAATATAAAATCAGTGATACAGTCCAAACCTCAGTATCTGAGGAAAGGGATTTAGGGATCATTATTTCAGAAGACTTAAAGGTAGGCAGACAATGTCATAGAGCAGCAGGAAATGCTAGCAGAATGCTTGGGTGTATAGGGAGAGGAATTACCAGTAGAAAGAGGGAGGTGCTCATGCCTCAGTACTCAGTACTGGAGACCATATCTCCAGATACATAGTTGACGCAGAGTTGGATTTTAATCCATAAAGGGCATAAATCACCTAACAATCCAATTTTTTTTTTGAATAACGTGGTTTAAAATATCCAGTGTTTGTATATGACCAGGTATGATGTTGTATCGATCAGGTAGTGTAAGGGTTACGCCCGCTTCACAGACATTGACAGACCAAACTCCCCTTTTAATGCACCGCAAACAACCGCAAACAGTCCATCTGCCCAACCGCAAACTTCCCATTTGCACAAGGTTGGATACCAAGCTAGCCATGTCCCGTTGATGTCATTGAAGGTTTCTTCCTCCACCCAGCCACGTACAACACCAAGGGTCCCCGAAAGGTGAATTGAATAGATTTTTCGAACGGGGAGATGGTTAAAAAAACGCTGGCTCCCTAACCTTTGTTTGAATCCACGCCACAGTCACTGCGTCTGCGCCGTGCAATTTACTGTCACACCCGATATGAGTGGTATTTTCTGTAGTACTATTCTCATCTGTTTAATCCCTGTTACGTCCCATATCAGGGATTGCCTTTTGTGAAAAAAAAATGTGGCCGGGTACCTTCGACTGCCTTCACAGTGACAGACCAAACTCTGAGACATCAAACTGAATTGATTTTAGGAACCGGGAGATGGAAAAAGCAGCTTGGTCGGTCCTCTTACTCCCAAGTTGGAGCACTGCGCGTGCACTGAGCAATGTGCTGTGACACCCTATATGAGTGGTGTCTTAACTAGTACTATTCTTATCAGTTTAATCCCTGTTACATCCCCTATCCGGGGACGTGTGTCGAATTGATTAATCATTGTCGAATTAACGACATCCTGAAATAATTTTGTTCTGAGCTCTGTACTTGCTTTGTATTGGAATTGATGGGGATTTTTTTAAATTGTCTGCATTATTTCTAATAAACTATTAAGAGACTTTATTATGATTTTTTTATTTTATGTATTAAAAACCCATACAACTTAAAAAAAAAAAAAACATAATGTTTTTTCTATGAAAAATTATCCAGCTGATCGCTTTTAGTCTGATCATAAAGAAGCAATGGCATTATCTGGGGTGTGGCAACATTGCCAACACACTCATAGAGGTGATGATCGCTTCATTGTGATATGCAAGCCCCTTCACCACAACACGGTACCGATCACGAAGGGGAATTGACACATGTATGTGCCTTTTTTTTGTTTTGTTTTTGCAGCCACAGTGCAGCACTAGAGGCCAGAAAAATTAGGCATGTACACATGCCTGAAAAACTAGGTATTGTTGCAGCCTGATGTTTTCCAGGCAGAAAGGTGACTAAAACATTGCGGCTTGAACCCTAGTTGGTGGCGGAGAATTCACGAAAGTCATCCGGTATGCAGACATTAAATACAGCAGCGTGGGGACCATTTTGAGGCCAAGGCATGTCATCAGGCCTTTTGTTAGTCAAACGTATCCCCCACTGTCAGTCCCTTCGAGATCCATGCCTCATTCATCTTAATGAAGGTGAGGTAATCAACACTTTTTTGACAGAGGCGACTTCTTTTGTCAGTGACAATGCCTCCTGCTGAACTGAAGGTCCTTTCTGACAGGACACTTGAAGCGGGGCTGGCCAGAAGTTCTATTGCAAACTGGGATAGTTCAGGCCACAGGTCAAGCCTGCACACCCAGTAGTCAAGGGGTTCATCGCTCCTCAGAGTGTCGATATCTGCAGTTAAGGCGAGGTAGTCTGCTACCTGTCGGTCGAGTCGTTCTCTAAGGCTGGATCCCGAAGGGCTGTGGTGATGTGTAGGACTGAAAAAGCTCTGCATGTCCTCCATCAACAACACATTGGTAAAGTGTCCTGTCCTTGCCGCCGTGGTCGTGGTAGGAGGAGGAATACTTTCACCTTTTCCCCTGTTAGATTCCCGTTGTGCTGTGACATCCCCCTTATAAGCTGTGTAAAGCATATTTTTTAGTTTGGTTTTGAACTGCTGCATCCTTTCTGACTTCCGGTAATTTGGTAACATTTCCGCCACTTTCTGCTTATACTGGGGGTCTAGTAGCGTGGCCACCCAGTACAGGTCATTCTCATTCATCCTTTTTATACGAGGGTCCCTCAACAGACATGACAGCATGAAAGACCCCATTTGCACAAGGTTGGATGCCGAGCTACTCATTTCCCGTTCCTCGTCCTCACTGATGTCTGTTCTTCCCCCCAACCACGTACAACACCACGGGTCCCAGATAGGTGACAACAACGAGCACCCTGGGATGCCTGTTGTGGTTGGTCTTCCTCCTCCTCAAAGCCACATTCCTCCTCTGACTCCTCTTCCTCATACTCCTCTTCCAGCGTTGCTGCAGGTCTGGCAAGCGATGATGACAAGGCTGTTTCTGGTGGTGATGG
The DNA here is from genome assembly GCF_014858855.1 of Bufo gargarizans. NCBI lineage: Eukaryota > Metazoa > Chordata > Amphibia > Anura > Bufonidae > Bufo > Bufo gargarizans. Next base: position 243,032,878 of record NC_058083.1, on the reverse strand, counting down.
TGACCACAACTCTTCCTCTTCACGCTCATCTACAGCCTGATCCAGCACTCTTCGCAGGGCACGCTCCAGGAAGAAAACAAATGGGATGAGGTCACTGATTGTGCCTTCGGTGCGACTGACTAGGTTTGTCACCTCCTCAAAAGGACGCATGAGCCTACAGGCATTGCGCTTGAGCGTCCAGTAACGTTGTAAAAAAAATACCCATCTCTGCAGAGGCTGTCCAAGCTCCCCGGTCATACAAATACTCGTTGACGGCTTTTTCTTGTTGGAGCAGGCGGTCGAACATTAGGAGTGTTGAATTCCAACGTGTCGGGCTGTCGCAAATCAAGCGCCTCACTGGCATGTTGTTTCGGCGCTGAATGTCTGAAAAGTGCGCCATGGCCGTGTAGGAACACCTGAAATGGCCACACACCTTCCTGGCCTGCTTGAGGACGTCCTGTAAGCCTGGGCACTTAGACACAAAGCGTTGTACGATGAGATTCAACACATGTGCCATGCACGGCACATGTGACAACTTGCCCAAATTCAATGCCGCCAACAAATTGCCTCCATTGTCACACACCACTTTGCCGATCTCCAGTTGGTGCGGGGTCAGCCACTGATCCACCTGTGTGTTCAGGGCAGACAGGAGTGCTGGTCTGGTGTGGCTCTCTGCTTTCAGGCAAGTCAACCCCAAGACAGCGTGACACTGTCGTATCCGGGATGTAGAATAGCCCCTGGGGAGCTGGGGGGATTCAGTTAATGTGCAGCCAGACGCCGCAGCAGAAGAGGACTCAGCCGAGGAGTTTATGGAAGAGGATAGAGTAGAGGAGGTGGCAGTAGGCCTACCTGCAAGTTGTGGCGGTGTCACCAACTCCGCTGCAGAGCCACGCATTCCATGCTTGGCAGCCGTCAGCAGGTTGACCCAATGCGCAGTGTAGGTGATATACCTGCCCTGACCATGCTTTGCAGACCAGGTATCAGTGGTCAGATGGACCCTTGCCCCAACACTGTATGCCAGAGATGCCATGACTTCCTTTTCAATCACTGAGTAGAGGTTTGGGATTGCCTTTTTTGAAAAAATTATTCGTCCGGGTACCTTCCACTATGGTGTCCCAATAGCGACAAATTTTTTGAAGGCCTCAGACTCCACCAGCTGGTATGGTAAAAGCTGGCGGGCTAAGAGTTCCGTCAAGCCAGCTGTCAGACGCCGGGCAAGGGGGTGACTCTGTGACATTGGCTTCTTACGCTCAAACATTTCCTTTACAGACACCTGACTGTGGGCAGATGAGATGGAACTGCTGAAGGTGAGAGGCGGAGTGGCGGGTGGTTGAGAGGGGGAAAGGAGGACAGCAGTGGTTGACATGGCTGAAGATGCTGGACCAGGAGGAGGATGGTGGCTTTGAGCTTGTGTGCTACTTCTACTCGTCATCATGTGTTGATCCCATAGGCGTTTGTGATGTGAGATCATGTGCCTTCGCAAAGCAGTTGTACCTAGGTGGGTGTTGGATTTCCCATCGCTGTTGTCAGAGGCAGACACACAAAAAAAATGCCACACTGCTGAGCTTTGCAATGACGGCATTCTGGTGGTGGCAACAGCATGCGTTGATTGGCGTGCTGTCTGGCTGACCCCGGATGCCGATACATGCTGTCTGACTGTGCCACTAGCTCCTTGCGACGACCTCCCCCTGCTTCCAACTCGTCTCCTCCTTCTCTCTGTCTCCCCTTCTGAACTTTCCCCCTCTTCTTCTTCTCTTCGAGCAGGCACCCACGTGGCATCCACAGACACATCATCATCATCAACCTCTTCACTTGTATCTGACACCTCAGCAAAGGAAGCAGCAGCGGGTACAACATCATCATCACACTGTACGTCCATGTGTGTAATGCTGCCTGACTGAGACATATCCCTGTTATCTACATCCCCTGGCAATAATGGTTGCGCATCACTAATTTCATACAACTGATGTGTAAATAACTCCTCTGAGGGATCAAGTGAAGCGGCTGTGGTGGCGGGCGGGAGAGTGGTAACTTGAGAGCAGGTGACCAAAGCTGAGCTGGAGGAGGATGGTGCGTCAAGGTGTGACGGAATGTGTTGAAGATTGGGTGTCCTGTGTAAGCCAGTCAACTATTTTCTCTGAATTTTTTGGGTTCAGGGTACGTGGCCTCTGAACACTGGGCATTATTCCAGGGCCAGTGGAAATCACAGCACCACGACCACGACGGCCACGGCGGGGTGACCTGCCTCTGCCTGTCATTTTTTTTTTAGATAAGTGGTACTATGCGTGCAAGGTACTGTGCCACCCTATATAAGTGGTGGGCAGTGGGCACAGTACAGTCTGTGTGGGCCTGACACACAAGGGCTTGCAAATGTGATCATATCACAGAAAAATTTAAAATTGAATTTTTTTATTTGCAAGGTATTTGAGTGAATGACACCCTGTAACGGTACAAGTGGAGGCCTAGCCACTAGCCTGTGGGCATGACACACACGGGCTTGCAAATGTGATTATATCACAGAAAAAATGTAAAAATATTTTTTTTTATCTGCAAGGTATTTGAGTGAATGACACCCTGTAACGGTATGAGTGGAGGCCTAGCCACTAGCCAGTGGCCACAATACAGTCTGTGTGGACCCCCCTAGAACAACCAGACAAAATATATATTTTTTTTATCCTTCAGGGCCGCACTGCTGATCACCGCAGGCGGCGCGGCCCTGGATGTAATTGCGGCGGCAGCGGTGGTGGGGGGGCGGGGGGGGGCAGTAGGAGATGAGCGCTTCCATTGTGGAAGCGCTCATCTCCATATCTAATCCATCTGTATCGCCGTCCTTAGGACAGCGATACAGATGCTTGTGCTGCGGCAGAGCAGGGAAGGGAGAGGTGTGTCCCTCCCCTGTTCTTCTGATAGGCCACAGGCACTAATGCCTGCAGCCCATCAGAGGCCGGCTCAGGCGGCGCGATGACGTCATCATCGCGCCGCCTGAGCCGGGCAGCACACAGCAGGGACACAGGGCGGAAGAGGCCTGCATAGCCTCGCTGCTGATGGAGGTAAGTATCAGTGTATTTTTATTTTTTATTTTCTTTGGAGGGGGGCACTATGAAGGCACTATGGGGCATCTGGTGGTACTTTTTTTTGGGTGGCACTTCTTACTGGCACATTATGGGGGGGGGGGGCACCATGGGGGAGAGGAGCACTATGGGGGCTCTAAAGGGGCTTTTTTTTTTTTTACACACTATGGGGGGCACTATAGGGGCATTATATGGGGGGCACCATGGGGGAGAGAAGAACTATGGGGGCTCTAAAGGGGCTTTTTTTGGACACATTATGGGGGGCACTATAGGGGAGAACGGCACTATGGGGCATCTAGTGGCACTAAAGGGGCATTATTTGGGGGCACTATGGGGAAGTGGGGGTTCTAAAGGGGCCTTTTTTTCTTATTGGCACATGGGGACATTATGGTATCTGGTGGCACTAAGGGGGCATTTTTTACTGGCACATTATGGGAGGCACTATAGGGGAGGGCGGCACTATGGAGGAGTGGGGCACTATTGGAGCATATGGTGGCACTTTGAAGGGGCATTTTTTACTGCCACATTATGGGGCGGCACCATGGGGGAGAGGAGCACTATGGGGGCATCTGGGGAGTCTAAAGGGGCTTTATTTTTTTATTGACACATTATGGGGGCACTATAGGGGAGAATGGCACTATGGGGCATCTGGTGGCACTATAGGGGCATTATTTGGGGGCACTAAGGGGAAGTGGGGGCTCTAAAGGGGCCTTTATTCTTATTGGCACATTATGGGGGCATTATGGCATCTGGTGGCACTAAGGGGGAATTTTTTTACTGGCACATTATGGTAGGCACTGTAGGGGAGAGCGGCACTATGGGGGAGAGGACCACTATTGGGGCATATGGTGGCACTTAGAAGGGGCATTTTCTACTGGCATATTATGGGGGACGGACACTATGGGGAAGGGGAAGAGGTCTGCAGAGATGGGAGATGGCTGAAAAATCATCATGGCGGTCTGGTCTGAAGGAGAAGATGAGGAAAGAGAACGTCTACAACAAAGGTGACATCACTGGATGTAAGAGGTATGTGGCGCTATGTAGGAGAGGAGATGCTCTGGCTCCTCCCCCTGCCATTTGCAGAAGGAGGATTCAGAGCTGGGTGAGGACGGTCAAGGGGGGCAGCAGGCCACGGGCGGGTGGCAGATGGTGGGGGGAACCACAGGCCTTGAGCAGGATCTGGGGAGGGAGGAGAGCAGTGGAGCTTTCTGGCTGTAGCCTGCTGTTTTTTGTATGATGTGAAACAGGCAGTGCAGCTAGGACAGACCTCCCCCTCTCTCCGTATGATGTGTAGAGACAGGCCGCAACTATAGAATGTCAGCTGTACAGTGTTTGTTGGGAGTGGCCTATTATATGTAGGAGGGGCTTTTAATAATGGGCGGGGCAATTTTTTTGGTTATTTTCCTACAGAGCTTTTAGAATCGCCAAGTAAAAGAATCAGCGCAACACACTACACCCCTTCCCTGCATTTTTAAATATAAAGGGGGCTTTGAAAAATTTAAATTAGCACAGCGCACTACACATGCCACGTTTTTTTGCCTTTCGGACCCCCCCTAGACAAAATTCCTGGGTGCTCCCCTGCACACACGGGCTTGCAAATGTGATTATATCACAGAAAAAAAATTTATATAATTTTTTTATCTGCAAGGTATTTGAGTGAATGACACCCTGTAACGGTATGAGTGGAGGCCTAGCCACTAGCCTGTGGGCCTGACCCACACGGGCTTGCAAATGTGATTATATCACAGAAAAATTTTAAATAGAATTTTTTTATCTGCAAGGTATTTGAGTGAATGACACTCTGTAACGGTATGAGTGGAGGCCTATCCAGTGGCCACAATACAGTCTGTGTGAACCTGACACACACGGGCTTGCAAATGTGATTATATCACAGAAATTTTTTAAATAGAATTTTTTTATCTGCAAGGTATTTGAGTGAATGACACCCTGTAACGGTATGAGTGGAGGCCTAGCCACTAGTCAGTGGCCATAATACAGTCTGTGTGGGCCTGACACACACGGGCTTGCAAATGTGATTATGTCACAGAAAAATATTAAATAGATTTTTTTTTTATCTGCAAGGTATTTTCTGTCACACCCTGTATGAATGGTGTGTACGTGCTGTCTGTGACTGAGCCTGCAGCCTCTCACACACGGGCAGCCAGGCAACTGCAATATATATATATATATATATATATATATATATATATATATATATAAAAGCACACTGATGTACCAGCCCTGAAAAGGGCTTTTTGGGGTGCTGTCAGGACACTGTCCTTACAGCAGATGAGTCTGTGGACACAGAACACTGCCCTAGCTAACGCTTTCCCTATTGAATCAGCAGCAGCAACACTGTCCCTCTTCTCACTTCTCGCATATGTTCAGCCGCGGCGGCGAACGCAAACAAGCTATGTTCGCTGGGAACTGTTCGCCGGCGAATAGTTCGGGCCATCACTTTCTACAGTATTGGAAAAAACACATAGAGATAATCTATCTGTACAGTCATATATCCTGGCACATGGCAGATGTAATATTAATTTATGTACACCAGATTAAACTTATATAACACATCTGTTGCCATATCTAACAGTATAGTGCCTTGAAAAAGTATTCATACCCCTTGAACTTTTCCACATTTTGTCACGTTAAACCCACAAACATAAATGTATTTTATGTGATAGACCAACACAAAGTATTAAGTATGTGTGAAGTGAAAAGAAAATGATACATGGTTTTCGAAATTTTCAATAAATACAAACTTAAAAGTTTGGCGTGCATTTGTATTATTCATTTGTACTCTGATACTCCTAAATAAAATCTAGTATGCCCAATGCCTTCAGAAGTCACCTAATTAGTAAATAGAGTCCACCTGTAATTTATTCTCAGTATAACTACAGCTGTTCTGTGAGGGTCTCGGAGGTTTGTTAGAGAACATTAGTGATCAAACAGCATCAGGAGAAGCAAGGAACACACCAGACAGGTCAGGGAAAAGGTTGTGGAGAAGTGTAAAGCAGGGTTAGGTTATAAAAAAAACATTCCAAGCTCTGAACATAATGGCCATGCTGGAAGAAAATAAATGAAATTATCTTTATCGTTGTCAGTGTTAGGTAAGTGGTAAGCAAGCCATAAGAAGTTCAGTTTGCCACAAGCAATGTAGGAGACACAGCAAACATGTGGACGAAGGTGCTCTGGTCAGATGAGACTAAAATTGAACTTTTTGACCTCAAATGCGATATGTCTGGCAGAAAACTAACACTGCACATTACCCTGCACACACCATCTCCACCGTGAAACATGGTGGTGACAGCATCATGCTGTGGGGATGCTTTTCTTCAGCAGAGACAGGGCAGCTGGTCAGAGGTGATGGAAAAATGGATGGAGCTATATACAGGGCTATCCTGTATTCAGTTTCTGCATACTGTCCACAAAGACCCCCAGAACGGACACTGAAAGAAAATACGTTTGTGAGCATGAGCCCTTAGTTAATGAGTTTTTATTTATATGTTTAAACAACGCCAATGTATAGCTGAGGCAACTTCTTTTATCTCATAAAGATGAGCATGAAACTTCTTCGTTTTGTAGTCCAACATTGTATTTTAAAAAATAAAAATAAAAAAAATTGCTGACCCACAAACTAAAAACAAACCGCTTTGGCTTCTTACAATGATCTATTATACCTATTACCTTCCTGTACAGTGCTTGCATTGTGCTGTGTTTAGAACTGCTGATACCTCCTCCTGTGTAATTGACTGCAGTGTTTTAAAACTATGCTATAAAGATTTAGTGACCTATAAATTGAATTGTATGACTTGTCCTGTTTTTCTGCGCAACTTTACTACATTGTAGTTGCAATATTTCTTTCTATAAAGATAACATGTGAAAAAAAGCAATTAAAAAATAGATAAAACACAAATAAAAGTGCAAATCGGAGCAGTGAATCGATTGATTTAGAGATTACAATGGTTACAGTTCAGCAGGAACAATAAAATAACCCACTGCATTAAGATGGTAGCCAGTGCTAGAGAAGACTATGGCTCAGAGGTACCTGAAGCAATGCACACTAGGAAACTTAAAGGCATACAATATTGCAAGATTTGTAGGAAAATAAGAAAGAAGAGCATTCAGGAGGAAATTTATGAAATCTGGTACAAGCGTTGCAAATGATGTCGCATGCAACTTTTTGCACAAAATCTTGTGACATTTGGTCTCTTGAACTAACCTGCGCCACTTTAAAAAATGGGCTGAGATTAAAGACAAATGGACAGATTCGATCACCTTTAAGTCTCATTTATCTTCTGAGACATTCACAAAAGACGCATCTCCACACCAGGCAAACCCCTGGCATGCTATCATTTACAAAAGCACAGCCACACTGCTTGTGTGCCAAATTTATAACCTGCGTGTGCCAATTCATACATTTGGCGCAACCCCATATAAAAAAAAACACTTAAAAATTACATTACGAGGACCCCAAATCCTGTTAAAAATCCTTCAACAGATTCTTTAGTTTTAATTATGTTCTGTATGCAAGCTATAAACTGCTTATTCTTTTAGTGCACCGGCTATCCTGATTCTCCTGTGCTTGCCTTCCTAACTTTGACTATCCTTATCCTGCTCCTTTCAGTCTGACGCTATGGATAACAAAGTAAGGCCTGTATTAGACCTGCAGGTCAGCATTTCATCAGGGAAGGAAACATTCCTTGCCAGCAATTGCTTGCTATTACATGCAGCGATCTTCTCCTCAGTATGGGGAGGAGCAATTCGCTAATGTCATCGCTCGTCTATATATAGAATCATTATTTGGCTGCAGGAGAGCGTGATTAGACAGCACGATCTACCACCGGCAAACAATGTTTTTTTTTAGCCTGCATAACATTTGCAATTGCCCGATGAATGAGTGCTTGCTCATCGGGTAATCGGAGGTACTTTTACACAAGCAGATCATCGATAACGAGCTTTCGTATGAACACTTGTTAGCAATGATCTGCCTGTCAATCTCCAGGTCTAATGCAGCCCTTATGCTGTGACCCTGACCTTAGATTAAACTTCTGCTCAGTAAATGCTCTTGCCAAAATTAGAGGGATTCTCCATGTTTCTCATAAGGCTAATACAGCATTTATTTCTATAGAGATGCTTTGCAGCTGCTTTTAGTTTGCTGTAACGCTAATCTATCAGTCTTTCTAAGGCTACTTTCACATTAGCGGCAGCCTTCTCCGGCTGGTGAACAGCCTTGCTGGATCCGTGCTGCCGCTAGTGTACGCGTGCCACCCGAGGTCCGCTCTGGCCCCATTGACTATAATGGGGATGGGCCGGAGTTCCGCCGGAAGCACGGCAAATATGCTGAGAGGCGGACATGTCGTAGTTTTATTCCAGCCGCCTCTCTGCATGTTTACCGTGCTGCCTCCGGAACTCTGTCCTGCCCCCATTAAAGTCAAGCGGCACGTGTTCACCCACTGGAACAGCCTGCCGGAAAAAGGCTGCCACAAGTGTGAAACTAGCCTTATACAGCCATATCTAACCTTAGTCTAGTTGTTCTAAAGTTCACAGCTCCATCTGTAGTAGCAAGCACATTGTTTTAACCCCTTAAGGACTCAGCCCTATTTCCCCTTAAGAACTTGGCCATTTTTTGCAAATCTGACCAGTGTTACTTTAAGTGCTGATAACTTTAAAACGCTTTGACTTACCCAGGCCGTTCTGAGAATGTTTTTTCGTCACATATTGTACTTCATGACACTGCTAAAATTGGGTCAAAAAAGTTAATTTCTTTTGCATAAAAAAATACCATATTTACCAAAAATTTTGAAAAATTTGCAAATTTCAAAGTTTAAGTTTCTCTACTTCTGTAATACATAGTAATACCCCCAAAAATTGTGATGACTTTACATTCCCCATATGTCTACTTCATGTTTGTAGCATTTTGGGAATGATATTTTATTTTTTGGGGATGTTACAAGGCTTAGAAGTTCAGAAGCAAATTTTGCAATTTTTCAGAAATCTTCAAAATCCCACTTTTTATGGACCAGTTCAGGTTTGAAGTCACTTTGTGAGGCTTACATAATAGAAACCACCCCTCAAGGTTTTCAAAACTGTTTTTTACAAACTTTGTTAACCCTTTAGGTCTTCGACAAGACTTCATGGCAAATGGACATACATTTTATGAATTTTGATTTTTGGGAAAATTTTCCAATATAATAAATTTTTTCCTGGAAAAAAACAAGGGTTAACTGCCAAACAAAACTCAAAATGGGTTGCCCCGATTCTGTAGTTTGCAGAAACACCCCATATGTGGTCGTAAACTACTGTTTGGCCAAACGGGAGGACATAGAAGGAGGGGAACACCATATGGGTTTTGCAAGGCAGATTTTGCAGGACTGGTTTTGTTTATACCATGTCCCATTTGAAGCCCCCTGTTGCACCCCTAGAATAGAAATATTAAAAAAGTGACTCCATCTAAGAAAGTACACCCCTCAAGGTATTCAAAACTGGGTTTACAAACTTTGTTAACCCTTCAGGTGTTCCACAAAAGTTAATGGCAGATGGAGAAACAATTTCGGAATTTCTATTTTTTTGAAAATATTCCAATATAACCAATTTTTCCCAGAAGGAAAACAAGGGTTAACTGCCAAACAAAACTTAATATGGGTTGCCCTGATTCTGTAGTTTGCAAAAACACCCCATGTGTGGTCGTAAACTACTGTTTGGCCAAACGGGAGGACATAGAAGGAGGGGAACACCATATGGGTTTTGGAAGGCAGATTTTGCAGGACTGGTTTATGTACACCATGTACCCTTTCAAGCCCCCTGATGCACCCCTAGAGTAGAAACTCCATAAAAGTGACCCCATCTAGGAAACTACTGGATAAGGTGGTTGTTCTTTTGGGACTATTTGAGGGGTAACTATGACTTTTGGTTGCTCTATATTACTCTTTTTTGAGGTAACAAAAAATGTAAATTCTAAAATTGTTTCTACATTTGCTATTTAGTTTTGGTTAACATAGTTTGTAAAGTAACATTTGAATACCTTGAGGGGTGTAGTTTCTTAGATTGGGTCACTTTTTTGGAGTTTCTAGTCTAGGCTACATGAAGGGGGGGCTTCTAATGGGACATGGTGTCAAAAAAAAAAAAAAGACAGTCCATCAAAATCTGCCTTGCAGAAACCGTATGGAGTTCCCTTCGTTCTATGCCCTGCCGTGCGGCTATATAGCCATTTACGACCACATATGGGGTGTTTCTGCAAACTACAGAATCAGGGCAATAAATATTAGTAGTCCACTAGAGAACATAAAAAACTATGGCTCTCAGACTTTGGAGACACGGAAACAATTTTTTCCCCCCAAAAAAATATTATTTTTATTGCAGGCATCCTCAAACTGCGGCCCTCCAGATGTTGTAAAACTATAACTCCCAGCATGCCCAGACAACCTACAGCCATCAGCAGGGCATGGTGGGAATTGCAGTTTTACAACATCTGGAGGGCCGCAGTTTTAGGATGCCTGCTTAGTGTCTCCAAAGTCTGAGAGCCATACATATTGGGCATCGTCGCCTGCGTAAAAGTCGTCGCTATAAAAATAACTTGACACTGGTCAGATTTCTGTTGGGGATTATAAAAATTTAGTACTCCATGGAAGTGTGATACTCCCTAAAGCAATCGATAACGTAGAGGCCCGGATGATCGGGGCACGTGTCGCACTGAGTGGTGGTGTCCTTCCGTATCCCCCTCCTGTGACACACTCTGCACTTTTTTTGGGTTCGTCCCTTCTTTCCAGTATGGGGGACCACACCTGAAAAGTGTTGGCCAGGGACGATCCGGGCGCCTCCAGTTCCCGAGGTACTCTGGTCTGCTCTTTCCCGGTCCGAAAAGATCAGGGCCTTGAGGACTGCCTCATAGAACTGGAGGAATGTCCCTGTGCTGCAAGCGCTTCGGGATAGTACAAAAGAGTTGTACATGGCAACCTGTACCAAGTAGACCGCAACTTTTTTGTACCATGCCCGGGTTTTGCGCATGGCGTTATATGGCTTGAGGATTTGATCAGAGAGATCAACTCCTCCCATATACCGATTGTAGTCGACGATACAATCGGGCTTGAGGTACCTCGCACAGAGACGGGGGTGGTGCTGTTACCGTGGATTGTGGACAGCATAAGGACATCCCTCTTGTCCTTATACCTGACCAGCAACAGGTTTCCTCTGGTAAGGGCACAGGTCTCACCCCTGGGGATAGGTACCTGGAGGGGGTAGGCAGGGAGGCCGCGTTGATTTTTCCGCACGGTCCCTCAAGCCAACGTGGATCTGGCGGCAAGGGACCTAAACACGGGAATGCTGGTATAAAAGTTATCCACATACAAGTGGTAACCGTTATCCAGCAGTGGGTACATAAGGTCCCACACGAGTTTCCCGCTAACACGCAGAGTGGGGGGACATTCTGGGGGTTGAATACGGGAATCTCACCCCTCGTACGCACGAAATTTGTAAGTGTACCCTGAGGTACTCTCACAAATTTTGTATAGCTTCACGCCATATCTTGTTCGCTTTGTGAGAATATATTGGCGGAAACTGAGTCTCCCCTTGAACGCAACGAGAGACTCATCAACCGCGACCTCCCTTCCAGGTACGTAGGCCTCCATGAATTTGGCCCCAAAGTGATCGATGACCGGACGTATCTTATACAGACGGTCATAGGCAGGATCACCTTGGGGGAGGGGGGGGGGGGGGACATGCTGCATTATCGGAATAATGCAGACATTTCCGGATGGCCTCAAACTGGGGACGTGTCATGACCATACTGTACAGTGGGGTCTGGTATAGGACATCCCCACTCCAGTATTGCCTGACACTGGGTTTTTGGACTAGACCCATATGCAGCACGAGGCCCCAAAATGTCCTCATCTCGGCTGCACTGACCGGCGTCCAGCCACCGGGTCTAGCCAAAAATGAGCCCGGGTTTTAAGCGATGAACTGTTGGGTGTACAGATTCGTCTGCTCCACCATCAGATTCACCAGTGGGTTACTGAAAAAAAAACTAAAAAAGTCAATTTCAGTAAACCCCACTGTGGGAATCTGGATTCCAGGATTGCCAGCAAAATCCGGAATCTCAGGCTCAAAGTCCACTGGGGGACACCAACTAAGTTCATCGGCAGGGGGCTCCGGTGGGCTTATTTGGTGGGCCGGGAAACCAGTACGAACCCCAGGGCGGCTCGTACTAGGGTGGGCCACAGGATCCCTAGCATGTGGGGTCCCTGGCTCCGCCTGGCGGCGTCTCCTCCGCCTTGGTGGCTCATTGTCATATGATGATGAGGAGGATGAGGATGACAAAAGGAATGTGGGGTCATCCTCATCCTCACTGGGGCTCTCAGAGTCGAAGCAATCTGGGCGTATGCCTCCTCGGCCGAGAACATCCGGCGGGTCATGGGTGTGTGTGCGTGTATATGTGCATGTGTGGAAAGTGGCAGGGGGGGGGTCTGGGGTCTGAAAGATGGAACACAGAAAGTTTTAGATAAAAGTTTTTTTTTTGTTTTTTTTTTCCCTAACTTTTACCTTCTTTCCCTGCCTAACGGTGCCTCTCCCTCACTGACCCTAACCTACCTGGATGGCGATGGGTGCAGGAGGGTGATGGATGGCGATTAGGGGGACGCAGGAGCTGGTGCTGGACGGTGCTGCTGGGTGCTCGTGCAGAACAGGAAGAGGAGGGGAGAGAGGAGCGCAGGAAGTTTGAATCTCGCGCCTCTCTGCCCTGCACCATTCAGCACCCTGGACAGCGGCGTTCAGCTCCAGGGCCAGCACCGCCTCTTTAAATGCACGGACTGTGATTGGTGGTGTGTAATCACGCCACCGATCACAGTCTTTTTCCGGTTCATCAGGTCACCGGAGACCCGAATGGACCGGAAACGCAGAAAACCGCAGGTCTGAATTGACCAGCGATTTTCTGCGATCGCCGAATGACCCCCCCCCCCCTGCATTGTTACAGGATGCCGGCTGAATGATTTCAGCCGGCATCCCGTTCCGATTAACCCCCGTGGCGCCGGAATACCGGTACGCCCTACATCCTTAAGGGGTTAAATAGAGAAATCTAACTTCTGTATACTAGTTTAAGGGGTTGTTCACGCAGCAGATTTTGACATAGTTTAGCGCTATTGAATGAAGCTAAACTGATAGCAGACACCCGTCTCAGCTCCAAGCACTGTCACCACATGGCCGTAAGCTGGAATTTTGAAGTGGTGTCCATGGCAAAATTCTGCCAACAAATTCCACAGTGGGAACAGGCCCAAAAACATTTTTTTTTTCTGCTAAAAATGACGACAAGGGGAATTCTGAACAGAATGAAGCTTCAGCCCTTGAATATGTTCCTAGAAATGGTCTTTCTAAAGATGTTATCTTCCTAACAACCTTCGAAATTTTTAAAAAGGTCAACTTTGTGGAATTCTTTTCAACTTACAACCTACCTTTCGTTGTGTGATATGTGCTCCATATGCCTCTTCATAAAATTATACATTTCAATTATTGATGAGTAGAAAGAATTAAGGTTATGAATTTGTAAGATTACAAATAGATAAGAAGTCAAGTATGTAATTATGGTTAAAGGGGTTGTCTCAGTTCAGCAAATGGCATTTATGATGTAGAGAAAGTTAATACAAGACACTTACTAATGTATTGTTATTCTCCATATGGCTTCCTTTGCTGGCTTACGGTAATTCATCTTGCCGTCACATTATACACAACTCGCTTCCATGGCTATGACCACACTGCAATTCAGCAGCAGTGCCCACGCTTACACACTATAGGAAAGGCGGCGGCCTCTCTGGTGGCTGGGACCGAGGGAGTTTGAATAGGCCAGAACTTTTTGCGCAAGCACAACAAACCACTGCCGCTGGATTACAGGGCGGTCGTATCCCCTTGATATGAGCAGTGTATATTGAGATGAAAAATGAATGAAGCCAGCAAAGGAGGCGATATGGACAATCACAATACATTAGTAAGTGCCTGGTATTAACGTCCTCTACATCATAGATGCCACTTGCTGAATATTTTTTTTAAAAGCTTATGCCGACTGATTCTAATGTTTACCAGCATATTAATTACTCTCTAGGAGTTCACATACATATGTCATGCTACACTTGTTGACCGTTGCATACTGTACAATGTCCTAGGATTGGATGAATGAAGAAAAATCTCCAGAAAAAAAAAATCACAATGAACTGTGGTTCTTTAGAAATATGCTTTGCTTTTTTTGAATCTGTGGCCAATGTTGATGTTACGTTTCGGCCAATAACGCCCTTTTATCAAACTGGTGCCGCTACGAGGGAGAAATAAGGATAATCTTGTAATAGGGTTATGAGCGCGCTCAATTGTAGGCGTGCGTGATGGGGTGGGAACCCGACTCCATGAAATTCTAAAGAAAGAAACTACGAGTAGTGTGTGACAAAGCTACTCTTCAACTAGGATTGTATGAGACACCTTAAATTTCCTAAAGAAATAGATAATATTGTTAAAGCTTTACTAATTATTCAGTAGATTTTTTTTGCTTCTTTTGCTCAGACTTGACTTTGAGTTCATAGGACATGTGTAATTCCAGTAATACTGCGCTGTAATGGACAGATCTGAAGATGGACATATTGTAGAGCAGAAAGATGCCTCAGAGCAGGTAACGGGTCCAGTTAATAGCTCAGATTCATGTAGGGCCAATGCCCTCTGTGTATGGTCCTATACAAAGACATTCCTCTGCTCTACAATGTGCCTATCTTCAGATTGGTCCATTACAATACAATACTCCTGTAATCTGATGAAGGCCTTGCTGGTCAAACACGTTTATACATGCTGTACTAGGAGTCCACGCTGTATTAGGAGTCCACACATAGTTCAGGAGTCTCTTTACTACGTATATTTGGCTTGGGGCCATCTTCTGCAATCACACATTTTGTATGTCTATGCCTTGTGTCATCTCTTTCTCTTTCAGCTGTGACTTGCCTATCCCTTAGGATAGGGTGACGTGCTCTGCAACCCTTGAACTAATGACTGGCAATGGTGTTGCAGTGCGACCCTGATGCAACAGTTTAAAAAAATCCAGACCTGATGGATTTTGTGTCAGAAGTCGCAAGCAACTTTTACTCCATTCAATAATGTAAGTCGTGCACCCAAGGCACAGTTCTAAAATAGTCATGTGACAGCAAGTTGCCGACAAGTTGCACATATTTTTGTCACAGGTCTTTTCTGCTAATTGCTGACACACACACACACATCACCATGCAGTCTTAAAAAGAACCAGTATTTTATGCTGCCTGAACTAAAGGCAGAATGGAATACAATCAGTCTCCCTGGTTAAACTATAGATGTTTTTTTTTAACCAGGGAACCTGTTGATATTTCATGCCACCCATAGTTCTGGGAACATGTAGCTCCTGACTGGCCAGCACAGCAAATTAGAGGCTAGCACTGTTGCCTTGCAGAACTACAGTATGGTCCTAGGTTCAAATTCAATTAAGGGCAGTTTCTGCTCGGAGCAGGGGCCTTGCTAGGGTCTCAAAAGATCCGGGGCCCAAGCCCCAAAGAATATGGCCCAGTTCTCTAAATTGACCCTCCCCCCACACACCACATTTTGTTGTAATTGCTATACAGCACCACATACCTGTCACATCCAGTGCCTCCAGGTGACGTCTCCTCCGATGTAGATCTTCTCTGTCATCATCTTCTCCATTTGGTCCGTACATCTTCTCTCAGCCGCCTCGTCTCTGCAGAGTGTGATACACAGGCATCTTAGCTTCCTCACATTTCTATCATCATCCCCCAACTGGGAGTCCCAACAGTGTTATCCTGCTGCTCGCTGTGCTACCCAATACCTCTAAATACTATCCTGAAGAAACATTAGTGACCCCCATAGTAAAAGTGCCCCCCCATAGTAATAGTGCTCCTCCCAGTCCCACCAATAGTAATTCCCTTCTAAAATGCCCTCATTAGTAATACTTCCCCCATTAGTAGAAAAGCCCTCCAGCATTATTAATACCACTGGGGGAACAATGGGGGGGGGGGGGGCTTATTTCTACTAAGAGCTCTGTGAGGGTAATAAAGCTCTCTACAGACCCTTCAGTAGTTATAAGGCCCCCCATAGTGCTCTTAGTAGAAATAAGGCGGATCTATAAGTCCCTCCTATAGAACCCCCAGTAGTAATAACAAGGCCTATAATGTCCGCTGTATTTATAATATCCCTACAATGCCCCCTGGAGTTATATTTTTCCCTCCACCATACAGTCCCATGTAAATAACATCACACTATTTATCCTGCCCCCTCCAAAATACAGTCCCATGTAAATAACATCACTCCCCTCCCTTCAGCCCCTTCAATATATAGTCCTATGTAAATAACATCACACCATCTCTCCAGCCGCCTTCAACCTACAGTCCCTTGTAAATAATATCACCCCCTCCGACATTCAGTTACATGTAAATAGCATCATTCCTTCCCACAGTCGCCAATAAACATTCCCATGTAAATAACATCACCCCCTCAACATACAGTCCCATGTAAATAACATCTCTCCCTTCAGCCCTAACATACAGTCCCAGTTAAATAACCACAACTCTCAGCATTGCTCTGCCTCTCCCTTCACTTACCTCTCATGTAGCAGACATCACCACAGCTTCTTCCCCCAGGACTTCTCCTCTTCACTGCCGTCCTCTTCTGCACTGGTCACATGATGGTGACATCATCACAGGTCCTCCTCAACCACTGCTTGTTTTACTGGTCACATGACCTGTGATGTCGTCACAGGTCCTTCAGCTCTTCCAGTGCATTAGATTCAATTATATTGCTGTCCTGAGGACAACAATACAGTTGTATCTACCAGGCAGGACATTCGGGGCCTGGGACAAAACATCAGGGGCCCAGGCCCCGAATGTTTTAACCTAGCAACGCCCCTGGCTCAGAGTTTGTATTTTCACCCCATTTTTTGTGATTTTGTGATTTTTGTGCAGGGTGGCTGGGATTGGTCACATGTGGAAAACCCTTAAATCACAGGAAGTGAAACATGCCATCCCTTAACGTGGTGCTACTGGGAACAGGCTGGAAGGCATGCTGTGTCCAGGGCTAGAAGGAAACTGTGGAGTAGATTCCATGAAGGATGGTGTCTGTAAGGACAGAGCCCAGGACCACTGCGGTGAATTTGGAAGACACTGGCAGCTGATCACTGATGCTACCTTCCCCGTAATGCAGCCAGACACGAACAATGACAGAGGCGGCCAGGGAGGACACTGCTCGCCCACGAATGGAGCCAGGGACCACGGTGGTGAGTAGGGGAACATCAGCAGTCTGCAACCACTGTTACAGTATTCTATTCCCTTACATGGGTTCTCAGTGAAAACCAGGGGGCTACATAACCCCACAGTTCAGAGTAAATCTCATGCAACACAGAGAATCTGTTCTAGCTGTAATCTTCTCAGTCTACTATTTCATTTACTATTATGTATGATTAGGCTTATGCAAAAAAGAGGAAGTTGTCCAGCCTGTCTTCGTAGTAATCCAAAAAGCACTTTATTGAGTATCAAATACTAAAAACATCCAGGTGCAAGTTGCATAGGTCTACGCGTTTCAGGCAGAAAACAGTTTAGCCCTTACTCATGACTGCTCAAAATACACTGAAAGATTCACCTTTATAGGGGGAAGAAGGGAGCCACACCTGAGGCAATCAAGCATGAAATAGCTCCTCCCTCCCATAGAGTTGCACAATGGTAAAAACAAACTAAAAAATACATATATAAGTCATCCTGAATAGCTTAGAAAGGTAGGGAAATAGGTGTTAGTATTGTAGGATTAGATCTAATCTTTTATTTAACCCTTGAGGCTGGCGGCTTTCCAACGGGAAAATCCAGTAGGATTCTCCGTTTAAAAGTTTCCTCTTTCGGTCGCCTCCTTTTGCTGGTCTATTAACCCTTTCAATGCCTTGCACAGACATACCAGAGGTGTCGCCACCATGAACTATCGCGAAGTGGAGACTTGCCGCTGAAATGTTGCGGCTTTCATGGTGTGGCACATCTGATATGTGTTTTCTTATGCGTGTTGTTATGGCATTAGTAGTACATCTTACGTATTGTAACATAAAATAGGTTGTGTTACAATTCAAGAAGGATTTCATTGCAAAACTCTGACCATTAACACTGAACTCAAAAGTTCTCTTCCTCCATAGCAAATATTTTTATGGCATGGTGGGAGAGAAACTTCCTCCTCATCGACACCAACCCTTACGCAGATAGTATAAGGTGGTATGGCCGTTACATCGACGACTTGATCTTTGTCTGGTCGGGAGATGTGGCGGCCATACCGTCCTTTTCTCACTATCTGAATTCATGTGTGACCAGTATCCAATTTACTGTTCAGCACGATACCTCGAGCACCGTCTTCCTGGACCTCCACCTCGGGGGAGACTCCTCCACAGCCTCCATATACACAAGTACATACAGGAAACCCACAGCGGGTAATACATTATTACATGCCATGTCATGTCATCCTACCCATACAATCAGGAATGTACCCAAGGGGGAATTCATCAGGGCCAGGAAAAACTGCAGTCAGAAAGCAACTTAGGAAGCTGAGGCGCAGGACATCGTTAACAGATTGACACATAGAGCTTACCCCAAACAAATGATGACAAAATATAACAAAGATGTCCTAGACATGAATAGGGAGGAATTAATTACAGCTGACACCAAGAAATTTAAAGTAACAGGAAAAAAGGAGATGAATCGTGATGCAAAGCACATAAACAAGAATGTTTTTGTTACACAATATAGTAGCGAATATACACAAATTTGCAATATTATTAAAAAACATTTTCCAGTGCTAGCATGCGATAAAAATTGGGTGACAGTAGTACAAAATGGTGTCAAATGTGCAGCACGAAAAGCTCCCACTACAGCCAACATAGTGAGTCTGAGTCTTTCAGAGCAAAAAGTCTCTGACATCACAAGGCACCTGGCTGTCATCCAAAGGAAATTATAAATGTGGGCACTCTATATGCACTTGCTGCAGATATATGAAAATCTCCAGCTCTTTTGAGTCCAGTGTTAATGGTCAGAGTTTTGCGATCAAATCCTTCTTGAATTGTAACACAACCTATGCCAGTGATGGCTAACCTTGGCACTCCAGCTGTGGTAAAACTACAACTCCCAAGATGCCCCCCTTGCTTGGCTGCTCCCAGAACTCTATAGAAATAAATGGAGCATGCAGGGAGTCGTAGTTTCACCACAGCTGGAGTGCCAAGGTTAGCCATCACTGACCTATGCTAGATATTGGATAACCTGTACTAAATGTATGTTACAATACTTAGGATGTACTACCAATGCCATAAAAACACGCATAACAAAACACTTATCAGATGTGCCACACCACGAAAGCCGCAACATTTCAGCGGCAAGCCTTCACTTTGCGATAGTTCATGGTGGCGACACCTCTGGTATGTCTGTGCAAGGCATTAAAAGGGTTAATAGACCAGCAAGAGGAGGGACCGAGAGAGGAAACTTTTAAACAAACAGAGAATCCTACTGGATTTTCCCGTTGGAAAGCCGCCAGCCTCAAGGATTAAATAAAAGATTAGATCTAATCCTACAATACTAACACCTATTTTCCTACCTTTCTAAGCTATTCAGGATGACTTATATATGTATTTTTTAGTTTGTTTTTACCATTGTGCACCTCTATGGGAGGGAGTTGCTATCTCATGCTTGATTGCCTCAGGTGTGGCTCCCTTCTTCCCCCTATAAAGGTGAATCTTTCAGTGTATTTTGAGCAGTCATGAGTAAGGGCTAAACAGTTTTCTGCTCCGAAACGCGTAGACCTATGCAACTTGTAACTGGATGTTTTTAGTATTTGATACTCAATAAAGTGCTTTTTGGATTACTACGAAGACAGGCTGGACAACTTCCTCTTTTTTGTATTTATCTTCACTTGCTCCCAGTCCGGGTGAGGGAGCGGTTCCGTGCCTCAGAGTTGGAATTCCAGGCAGGTGAGAGCTGCTCAAATCACGTTTATTTTTGAATGATTAGGCTTAGTAGACTAGAAAATATCCAGGTATTTATTAGATACTTCTCATTTCTCGCATTGTAAAACAAAACTCACATTTTTAATGCATGAAAAATGACTGTTGCCTTTAAATTTGAGTCCATTTTCATGGCTTGTTTAAGAAAAAAAAAAAAGGATACCTACTTTCCTAGATTATTAAGCATTCCCTTCAATCATGCCAGCGAGCAACTGCACCTGCACATTGGCTCAGCACAAACAGCAGGCTAGAAATAATAGGTAGTGCACTGAGAATGTCTCAGTCCATTTATTAAAGTAATAACTCTGCAAATCATTACTAATCTCAGTACATTCCCCAGGGAGTGGATCTTATTGTTCTATAATTACTGTGTAAGCATATTCCATATTATACTACCTGTTGTATCCATTACAGCGAATATGTTGCAGTAGCTTCTTGGATACTCAAGACCAACTGTAATTATGTCAGAACATTAAAGTAAGTCTTCAAAAACTGTTGCACTTCCTGTGGTCATATTTTTATATAACTGCCCTTTTTTCATTGGCACTTTGGATGGTATGTGGTAGAAAAAGACAATACCTCTGCAAGCACAGAATATGCTGTATAAATATGGAACCAGGGCTGCAGCTCATACTTTTGATAATATTATATTGCATGTCTTGAATTCTAATTGCATTTATCATTGTATATTTACAACCCATTAGAGAATCATAAACCTAAGCAAACGCATACATGTACAGAAATCAACATTTTTTGCGGGACGGATGTGGACCCATTCATTTCAATGGGGCGGCAAAAAATTTATGACTGTTCTATGCACCCGCAAAAATATAGAACATGCCCTATTCTTGTCCACATTATGGACAGGGATAGGACTGTTCTATTACGGACGTTACGTTCTGCAAAATGCGGAATACACACGGCTGGTATCTGTGTTTTACAGATCCGCAATTTGTGGACCGCAAAACAGGTAACGGTCGTGTGCATGAGCCCTAACAATCAGACTCAGGTAGTAGTTGCGCAAATAAATAGTACTACATTAAAGGGAAACTCTGCATATCAGTTTCTTATAGTTTTTAAGACCTCTGCTTGCAGTCATTCAGTAGGAACTAGAGATGAGCAAAGTGAACTTCAGATGTAGCACCCGAAGTCGCTTCGTTCCAAACTTCGGAATAAAACTGTACGGAGATTCGTCTCACACAGTATTAGAATGCATGGGCTCTGATGAGCCGAAGTCAGTTATCCGCAAAGACGTGCGAGACTTCATTGAATTACTTCGGTAATTCATTTTTGCCAGTTGGAACTAAAGCCGAGTTCACTTTAAAAATAGACTGTGTGGTAATGTGAACAGAAGAATATATGGTAAAGTCCTGGATCTCACCCAGGTTCGTCAACTGGGTGAGGTAAGTAAGATCCAGGATGGTGCTGGCTTCTGCAAACATAGTTGCTGAAGCTATTTTCTTTAGTAGTTCATGGGCTGAATTTTATTGGACTGGGGAAGGTAGGCTTGGTAGTGGGACCTCCCCAGTCCACCCCATACCAGGGCCTGTTTCCCCCTAAGAAGGAAGAAAAAAGGCCTCACTATAATACCGTAAATAAGGGCAACCAGAGAACCAATCATAAAAACCTATAAATGCTGCTATAAAAACAACCATAGAATGCCCAGTAGAAATATAAATACTTTATTAGATCATCAATGGATCACCAAAATTCATAAAATATTTTTTACACAGATATGCTATGGAGAATAATCAGCAAAACAGACTGGAAACAATAGTCCCCCCCGTCGGTGCCTCAAACACCCACCAAGCAGATGAAAAACATGTCAGTGTGATGTGCAGTGAGGTGATTCACCAGTAGAGAGTGTCAGTAAACATCCACTACAAGTGTCTGTGATATTCAACTCACTGCACAACCCAGGGAGAGGTTCCCCCTAAGCCTGAGGGGAAATAGGAAAAAGAAACCTGTCCCAGGCTGTCAGTCTGGGGAAGTAATGTCTGGAGATAAGTCCAGGAGGCTGGCTGCCATCCTGACTAAAGAAAAGCATGATGCTCTGTGTGACCTGGGTTAAATAGGTAAGCCAGATACTGACCTGTATTAGTTAGTGCTCAGACGAGCAGGATTTGTTTTACGTTTTTGCTAAAAGTGTAAAGGCTCTTTATTTTGCGGTTTGTACCACAATAAAGTGGATCCTGTTGTCTGCACACGAATCTGTCACCGCTGCCCTGCTTGAGAGAGCAATCCCTGACACTTGGTGGAGGATGCGTGCACGAGCAAGTTGCTAAGGGCAACGGCGTGGCAGTTGGTGCTTTAATGTCCTGGGTGAAAGCTGCGGCAGCTGTGCAACATTCACCAGATACCATGGAGGAAATTATGTTTTTGCAGGCCACGGAACAGCAACAGAGGAGACATGAAGAGGCCTTACATGCACAATGGCAGTCTCAGGCGGAGGCCCAGGTCCAGCAGCAGGAAACCAATCACTTACTGTTGGAGCAGGTTTCTGTATTAAGAGAGACGGTTATAGCTCCAGCCTAACGAGTGGAGGTAAGACCCCCAGAGACTTTTAATGCGAGGAGGGCTGTGCAGCAGGCCTTGCAAAAACTGATGCCCGATGACGACATAGAGGCCTACCTGACCACGTTTGAGCGAGTGGTGGAGAGAGAGATTGCCAGTAGCAGAGTGGTTAGCATACACAAGCTACAAAGCATAAAAGTAAAAAAAAATCACCCAGATATAATACTGAGTGTTGTAACAAACCCTCCACAAGAACCCACTCAGTATACAATGGATACACCGACAAAGAAAAACAGACTAAAAAGGTTGTTAATTGAGAATATATTTTTATTAAGTACACAAAGTAACATAAGTAAAAAGAGACATGATACATCAAATATAAAGTGCAGTCTACCCCTGAGGAGATAATATCAAAATTCATATGTAAGAGAAGAGGTTAATTCATATAAATACATGATTGTAAAGTCCACCAACATGAAAATTGAAGTGCAAGTGCATATAAAAGTGCAAGTGCATATATCAAGGCTGGCGGAGCGGCTGTCTACATCACATGAATTTATATATGAAAAAGCCTGAATACAAGATAGCAAGCATAATGTTATTAAAGTGAATGTGCAAAATATAGTTAAATTATTCCCTCATATGACATAGCATACAAGTATCACATACCCATTGTAGGGAGATACACCTCAGAAGAGCCGCACACTCCGACGCGCGTTTCGGCGATGTCTTCCTCTGACCAGAAACTTCTGCATTTTGCCATGAATCGAAATCTACTGTATTGAGTTACCAAAAGCAAAAATGAAATTGTGGAGCAGCTTCTGGTGCCTAAACCCTACAGTCGTATAGTATTAAACCTCGCACATAACCACTTACTTGGGGGTCATTTGGGTGTTAGCAAAACACAGGAGGGGGTACTACGAAGATTTTACTGGCATGTAGTGTACAAGGAAGTAGAATTATACTGCCAGTCCTGCCCCACCTGCCAGATAAGTGCCCCGACCTCACATTTCTGGAGTCCCTTGGTGCCTCTTCCCATCACTGAGGTACCCTTTGAAAGAATTGCCATGGATTTGGTGGGTCCCATTGTTAAGTCGGCTTGGGGACACCTGTATATCTTGGTTGTGTTGGACAATGCCACGGGGTGCCCCTACGAAACATGGCGTCCAAAAATATTGCCCAAGGGTTATTTTTCATGTTCTCCCGCAAGGGGATCCCTAAAGAAATCCTCACAGACCAGGGTACACCTTTTATGTCAAAGGTTATGAGAGAATTATGCGAATTATTTAAAATCACCCAATTGCGTACGTCCATGTACCAACCCCAGATAGACGGGTTGGTCGAGAGATTCAACAAGACCCTGAAACAAATGTTAAAAAAAAAGTGGTAGAAAAGGATGGTCGGGACTGGGTTTGCCTCTTAGGGTACTTTCACACTAGCGTTTTTCTTTTCCGGCACTGAGTTCCATCCTAGGGGCTAAACACCGGAAAAGAACTGATCAGTTTTATCCCCATGCATTCTGAATGGAGAGAAATCCGTTCAGGATGCATCAGTTCAGTAACTGAACAGCGTTTTGGATGGAGGAAATACCGCAGCATGCTGCGGTATTATCTCTGTCCAAAATTCCGGATTCATTTACATTGAAATGTATTAGTGCCGGATTAAAGATACCACAATGCCGGATCCGTCCTTCCGGTCTGCGCATTCGTGGAATGGTAAAAAAATAAAATAAAAAAATAGAAACGGATCCGTTTGTCCGTATGACAAACAGAGAGACGGATACGTTCTCGCAATGCATTTGTGAGACGGATCCGCATCGGTCTACAAATGCTGTCCGTTTGCATGCAGATTGCCTGATCCAGCGACGGAACTGCTTGCCGGATCACTCTGCCGCAAGTGTGAAAGTAGTCTTACCCTACTTTATGTTTTCTGTCAGAGAGGTGCCCCAGGCTTCTACAGGGTTTTCGCTGTTTGAGCTACTATATGGCCGTCACCCAAGGGGTTTACTAGATGTGGCCAAAGAAACCTGGGAGACCAAGGCTACTCCTTGTAAAAGCATCATCGAACATGTGGCTCAAATGCAAGACCGGATTGCGACCGTGATTCCAATAGTTAAAGAGCATCTGCAAAAAGCTCAGAAGGCCCAATGCAGAATATATAACAGGTCAGCCAGGGTAAGGGACTTTTATCCCGGGGACAGGGTCCTGATTTTAGTTCCCACTGTAGAAAGTTTCTGGCAAAGAGGCAGGGTCCCTACGAGATTGTGGAAAAAGTGGGTGAGGTGAATTAAAAGGTGCACCAACCAGGAGGAGAAAACGCTTCCAGATTTACCACGTAAATCTGATTATGCCGTGGAAAGATTGGGAAACCTTGGTGGCCACACCGACAGTGATAATGGAGGTGTCACAACCCATTCCCCCGGTAAAAATTAGTGAGGCACTGTCAGTACACCATAAACAATAAGTAAAGGAGTTACTGCAGAAAAATAGAAGTAGGTTTTCTGACCTACAGTACCAGGCCGCACCGATCTAATAAAACATTACGTGAGAACTGAGCCGCACAGTAAAGTGAATCTGAAACCCTCCAGGATACCGGAAGCACGCAGAAAAGCAGTGTCCTCTGAGGTTAGGCGCATGCTTGAACTAGGGGTCATTGAGGAATCTACCAGTGAGTGGCCGAGCCCTATTGTATTAATCCCGAAGCCTAATGGGACTTGGAGGTTCTGTAATGATTTTCAGAAGCTAAATGAGGTGTCGAAATTTGACGCGTACCCTATGCCCAGAGTAGATGAACTGATTGAGAGGCTTGGGAAAGTCAGGTACATCACGACCCTTGACCTTACAAAGTGTTATTGGCAGATACCATTGTCAGATGAGGCTAAAGAAAAGATGTCATTCTCCACTCCAGATGGTCTGTTCCAGTACACAGTGATGCCGTTTGGGTTACATGGAGCCCCTGCTACATTTCAGAGGTTGATGGACCTAATCTTGAGGCCACATAGTGACTACGCTGCCGCTTACCTGGATGATAATCTTTTCACCCGATTGGAAAAGTCACCTCTGGAAAGTACAGGCCGTGATAGACTCCACTAGTGAGGTGGGCCTAACCATAAACCCTGAAAAGTGTGTGGTAGGTCTAGAGAAAGCAAACTACCTGGGCTACATTATTGGTAAAGGGCTGGTTAAACCCAAGGTCAATAGAGGCAATACAGAACTGGCCTAAGCCCTTAATGAAAAAACAAGTCAGGGCCTTCCTTGGCATAACTGGGTACTTCGTCGGTTCGTACAGAATTTTGCCTCTATTGCAGCACTATTGACTGACCTAATGAAAGGCCCTAAGTCAGTAATGATTAAATAGACCCCAGAGGTCATGTAACAATGGGTTAGCATGGGAGCGTCTGACGTGTGACGCTAGGCTCCGCCCCCACCACCCTGCACGCCCGGATCGCTGTACCTCACCGGTCCCGGATCGCTTGCTTGCTGTGCCAGTCCGGGATGTCGCCTGAGATGCCGAAGTTTGGGCTCTGACCCCTGCCTGTTGCCGCTATCTGGGAGCTATCCTACGGAGACGCTGCTGTCTGGGTACGGAGACGCTGCTTACGGGACGCTGCTTATGGAGACGCTCCTGGCTGGGTGGTGAGTTGCCGAGGCACATGGTTCTGAGGAACGGAGGAAATCTAAACCAGAGGAGGCGGTGAGCTAACGGAGCTGAAGTGGTTGGGGGGTGTAAGATGGTGATTGCAGAGCTCCCTTAAGACTTGTGGGGCCGCTTGTATCTTTCCCCCTGGTGTGAGCTGGTTTGGGTCTGCATTGATGGCTTTTAAGGAGTGAATATATAGGGGTTGCAAGCCGGATGTGGAGATCGGAGGTCGTTATGTAAAATTGAGGGGTTAAGTGTCCTCAGCATTGTCGGAAGACAGAAAGTTATAAGTGAGGGAAGAGGGAGATAAAGAGGGAAGTAGAGACAAAAAAAAAAAAGGGGAGGAATTAAGATATTTAGTCGACTGTTGAATACAGTATAACAGCCGTACTTATACTCCCAATGCTATCCCTAGTTGGACTCTGACCCTAACCCTCTGAAGACGTTCTTCTACAGGACTAACCTCCTTTCTAACACCTTTAACATCTCTAACATCTTCAAACCCCTTCGGACTAACCACGGACTATACTAATCCTAGGCGGCTTCATCATTGTATCTGGGGGAGGAGAGAAAAAAGGAAAGAAAGGAAAGGAAAACCAGACATCTGATTCGTTGAATATCGGTTTGGGACGACTCAGTGCTATTTTTTGTAAAAACTGGATGGATAATATCTTCCCTAGTGATCAGATCAAGGATCTGCGCCGAATAATAAGAGACTATCTACTAGCTACTCGTGGGACTCTTTTTTTTTATTTATTTTTTCCCCTTCCCCTCTATATGTGATACTTGTTTATTTTTTGGGATATTAACGAATTGTTTTTATCTTTTGGTCTGTTT
This sequence comes from Bufo gargarizans, assembly GCF_014858855.1. Taxonomy (NCBI): domain Eukaryota; kingdom Metazoa; phylum Chordata; class Amphibia; order Anura; family Bufonidae; genus Bufo; species Bufo gargarizans. The sequence goes on along the minus strand of NC_058083.1, from coordinate 243,005,818 downwards.
GCTTTTTTATATTTTTGGTAATCTGGTAGCGGTGGTGGCTTGGGAAAAAGAGGGGAGGAAAGAAAAAAGGAAAGAAAAAGGTGAGAGAAAGGGAGTTTAAAATGCCACCAAATAAACAATCTGCCCCTACGGGTGGTAGCGGCAGGAGATCAATAACAGGCTCAGAGAGCGGGCACAAACAACAGGGTTTAAATACATTTTTAGCTCCGAGTTCACCAGGTTTTAGAACTCCACAAAAAAATGGACCCCAGAGGCAGAAATGGCTTTTCAGAGCCTAAAGTGTGCCCTCTGTCAACAGCCAGTGCTCATTTCCCCAGATTTCGGAAAAGAGTTTCTGGTCCAGACTGATGAGTCCGATACAGGCTTGGGAGTGGTCCTGTCACAAGTGGTAAATGGGGAGGAGCACCCAGTGATGTACCTAAGCAGAAAACTGACCCCAGCAGAGAAAAATTACGCCATAGTGGAAAGAGAGTGTCTGGTCATTAAATGGGCACTGGGGTCTCTGAAATATCATCTGCTGGGTAGAAAATTTGTCTTGGTGACAGACCATGCTCCTTTGGCCTGGATGAAGCATAACAAGGAGAGAAATGCAAGAGTGACAAGGTGGTTTCTCTCCTTGCAAAATTTCAATTTCAACGTAGAACATAGGCCGGGGAAATTGCAGGGGAACGCAGATGCTTTGTCCAGGATATACTGCATGGTTGCTGAAAGTGCCCAGACCTCCGGTCTGGAGAAGAGGGGAAGGGGGGATATGTGGTAATGTGAACAGAAGAATATATGGTAAAGTCCTGGAAGGGAAGTATATCTCATCCAGGTTCCTCAACTGGGCGAGGTAAGCAAGATCCAGGATGGTGTTGCTGAAGCTATTTTCTTTAGTAGTTCATGGGCTGGATTTTATTGGACTAGGGAAGTGTCATGGAAGGTGTACAGAAAACTAGAAGACACAAAATGAAGATCCGACTAACTGGATCCAAAACTAAGGAACCAAAGGGAGAGCCCTGCAACAGACCTTGCTCTCTCCCTAACTGCTCAGCCTATGCAAAAATCTCAATGGTAGATGATCGCATATCCTCGTTCCTGGACTGTATAACACCTGAACACCCTATAATAGTGAGGGGACACGACCACCGGCTCCATACACTTGATACGGAGGGAGTCAGGGTCACCTGGGATCCAGCAAACAGGAAAACACAAATGAATAAACAAAACTTATCTGTAGAAGACTCAGTAGTAGCATCCAGCATGCACACACTCAAGGAAGTTGTATAAACCGCAAAGTGATGCAGTATGGGAAGGGATTTAAAGGGATGCAATCAGTGCAACTACATGACAGCTGAGAGAGGCTAACGAGATGAGAAAACAAAAGCTTCTCAGATATCTGGTGGTGACAGGAAGGTAGGCTTGGTAGTGGGACCTCCCCAGTCCAGGGCCTGTTTTCCCCCTAGGGATCCAGGTGTGTCATCTGGGATCGTTAAGGGGAAATAAAAACCTGTCCCAGGCTGTTAGTCTGGGGAAGTGATGTCTGGAGAGAAGTCCGGAAGGCTGGCTGTTGTCCTGACTAAAGAAAAGCCTGATAACCTGTGTGACCTGGATTTAATAGGTAAGCCAGATTCTGACCTGTATTAGTTAGTGCTCAGACGAGCAGGATTTGTTTTACATTTTTGCAGAAAGTGTAAAGGCTCTTTAGGCCTCATGCACATGGCTGTTCCGAGCATTGGGGACCACAATTGCGGTCCCCAATGGACGGGCAACATCCATGCAGCGGCCCGGACCCATTCAACTTGAATGGGTCCGTGGTCTGTACGCATAGCAAGAAAATATGACATTTATTTGCGGTGCGGAGCAACGGAAAGAAAACAGCATGGAAGCACTCCGTAGTGCTTCCGGTGTTCCGTCACTCCGTTCCGCATCTCCGGAATTGCGGACCCATTCAAGTGAATGGGTCCGCATTCGTGATGCATGGTGCACGCGGCCGTGGATTGCCGACCCGCCATTTGCGGGTCGCAATACGCCCACGGCCGCCCAACGGTCGTGTGCATGAGGCCTTATTTTGCAGTTTGTAGCACAATAAAGTGGAACCTTATTTTAACTTTATCCTGTTGTCTGCACACGAACCTGTCACTGCCGCCCTGCTTGAGAGAGCAATCCCCGACAACTGATACATGGATAATACACGGATACACTGCAGATTTGCCATCATGGATTTGTGTGTGGTATTTGCAGTGTATTACAGTAGTAGCAAAGTGGGTCAGATTTTAGCAAATCATATCCACAGGCTGCTGAAAAGAATCAGTGTAAATTTACTGATGGTGTGGATTTAAAATCTGAAGCATGCCAATTTATGCTGTGCATTTTACCTTTTGTAATGGAGAGGATAAAATCGGTGGCAAATGTGCTGCAAAATCCAGCTCCCATCAGGAAAACAAAATGTCCTAGTGATGAGGTACACTGGTGCAGGTCTGATTACAGTTACAGTACAATTGTTTTTCTAATGAGTCATGCACCAGTATATTCACCATATGACTAGGGCTGATTATTATCCACTGGAACTAATATATGACAGGTCCTATTAAATGACTGTGTGAGATTTGAAGTAGGCCAAGACAAGATGCAAGATGGCTTCGACAAGCCACATTGACCATTTTGGTTAAGGTTAACATTTTTTTGTCTGGCCAAAAGCCGGCATTTTGCTAGAAAGTGCCCGCATCTCTGTTGGATTCCAATGTAGTCCATGGCCCCTCTGGGTCCAGCAGTATCTGGCTAGACCGGATTCGGTGATCTCTGGAAGACTGTTGTCTGCAGTCACAGCCTCCAGGTCTGAACCTGACCTACATTTACACGATCTACAGGCTTGGTCAATCTGTCCCAGTATGTCAGAAATCTGTTGTTATTGTGTGAATTGACCAATGGTGCCTGCGGTTTTACATTTTGAAGAATTAGTGCTAGACTTTCTCATTACACCTGGAACCTACCCTCAGACAGTCAGTCTATACATGCACCAGATTTATCACTAGGGCTCAGGCTTGGTGATAAATTTGGTGCAGGGATAGACACTTTTTTCTAGAGGCTCATGCACACGACCATTATTTTTGTCTGTATCCGATCTGCATTTTTTGTGGGTAGGAGGCAGAACCATTCACTTCTATAGGGCAGCAAAAGATGCAGACAGCACAAAACGTGCTGTCTGCATCTGTATTTCCATTCTGCGGCACCTGCAAAAAAATAGAACATGTTCTATACTTGTCTGTTTTAGGATAGGACTGTTTTATAAATGGCAGGATGTTCCGTTCCACAAAATGCGAAATATACGTGGCCAGTATCCGTGTTTTGCAGATAGCAAAAACACCAACGGTCATGTGCATGAGCCCTAACTCTGTAATAACTATTGGTTGGCTTATGTTGAGACAGAATTTTAGGCCAAAATTGTGTTGCAATGCATCTTTGCCACAACATTTTGGCTAGACTAGGCTTAGAAACTTACTTTAAACAAAGACACTCTAAACTGCGCCACCTTTTGGCCCAATGTATGCTAAATGCTGGACACTGTTTTCCTTACTTTTTTATTTTATATATACAGTATATGACATTTGAGGTGTTGCAATTTGTGAATTAAATAACATGCAATTGTGGTGACAATATATTTGGAATCCTTGCAATCAATATAGAAAATGCTCTTCATATAGCACTCTTTTTGAACATGTCACGTTTCTAGTTGATCATGTTATTTGCCTTCCATATATTTCAAGTATGCTTCGAAATCTGACAGGATGATCTAATTTTTGATATGATTACACTTGACAAATGGGGAATCAGCTTAAGCCACATTCAAGACATTATGTCAGTTTTAATCACTTGAATAGTTCACATTTATTCATTCACTTGAGTTCTTAACCAGAGGCATCTGCAAATGTCTGAGGGGATCCAAATTTTTATAACAGTGCTAGCTTTTTTTAAAATAAACTTTATGGGTATGGCCACACAATGCAGCCATGCCGCGGTTGTGATGAGGTCGAGGGATCAAAGTAACTAATTAGGACTACATCGTTAATTAGGTCTTGTTTGGTAATTAGCTGTGGTTTTGTGGGTAATTAACCCCTTATGGACACATGACGTACCGGTACAGCATGTTTCCCTGAGTCCTGATGTACCGGTATGTCATGGGTTTAAAATGCGATTGCGGTTAATCGGAACAGGATGCCCACTGAAATCATTCAGCGGGCATCCTGTCACAATGCCTGGAGGGGGGGGGGGGGGTCATGTGACCCCCCTGTACCGGCGTTTCCGGTCCATTCGGGTCTCCGGTGTCCCGATGAACCGGAAAAGGACTGTGATCGGTGGTGTGATTACACACCACCGATCACAGTCTGTGCATTTGGGAGAGGTGGTGCTGGCCGTGCTGCTGAATGCCGCTGTCAAGGGTGCTGATTGGTGCAGGGAGAGAGGCGCGAGATTCAAACTTCCAGCGCTCCTCTCTCCCCTCCTCTTCCTGTTCAGCACCTACACCGTCCTCACCAGGCTCCTGCGATCCCCCCCCCCCCCCCCATCGGCACCCATCACCCTCCAGGTAGGTTAGGGTCAGTGAGGGAGAGGCACCGTTAGGCAGGGATAGAAGGGAAAAGTTAGTTAGGGAAAAAAAACAAACAAAAAAAAAAAAAAAACAAACAACACTTTATCTAAACTTCTAGTTTTTTTTTAGCTTTGAGACCCTAGACCCCCCCTGCCACTTGCCACCACCACCAGCCCCCCACCACCACTTTTTTTTTGCGTTCGCTGACTGGCCGGCACTCTTCGCGTCCGGCCACTGTTAGCACATCGCCCGCCCCACCGCTGATAAGCAAGTTTGAACTTTTTTATTTTTTTCCTAAGGCCTCATGCACACGACCGTTGTTGTGTTCTGTTCCGCAAAATAGGGTTCCGTTGTTCCGTGATCCGTTTCCGTGTGTCTTCCTTTATATTTGGAGGATCTCTAGACATGAAGGAAAGTAAAAAATAAAAAAAATCTAAGTCAAGTTTGCCATGCAAATGATAGGAAAAAAACGGACGCGGATGACAATCTTGTTTGCCTCCGCGTTTTTTCACGGTCCCATTGACTTGAATGGGTCCGCGAACAGTTTTCCGTGAAAAATATAGGACAGGTTATTGTGACGAACTGCGACCGCCGCGGCCACAATACGTCACGAAACCGTCACAGCGCCCCTAGTGGTCAATCCGCAAACAGGCCTCCCAGCCACTTTCAGCACACCGACAGTCTAACTTGAGTCCGTACAGTCGATAGGCTGAAAGCGCAGGGAGTGGACCGCCGACTGACCACCAGTAAGCGTGCGACGAACTGCGACCGGAACTACACACAGGGTAGTTTAACTGCCACCACCTTGCAATTTATGGGAGCAAAGAACCCACTATCTAGATAACACAACCGAGTAGCTTTCCCTTCGGAGAGGCTAGGGTAAGTTTTTGCAGTGTTTGAAAACAGGCATATGGCTAGAGAAATGACTTGGAGGTCATTTATTATATATCTATATACAATACAAATTATCACGATGCACAGTAATTATTAACACAATAATCAAGGAAAGTATAGTCCAATAAACAAAAGGGAGAAAAGAAAGAAAATACTTAGTTTCCGCAGAAAAGATGTCTGTTGGTGAAATAGTCCGTTGCAGGGGTAAAGTCCAAGAAGCCTTTGTCCAGTGTAATATGCCTACAGCCCACAGGTTCTCTGGCTGAGGCCCTCTTTAGGTGTTGTTAAAAGTGGAGAACTCCTTTAGCAGATTCTAGGTCTGTGTTATAAAGGGTCCTAGAATCAAGGCGGGGAATTTAGAGTCCGCCTGCTGGGCAGGCTGTATTCCTGAGGTGAATGTCAGTTCTGAAATATGGCATGTGCCATATCGCGGGATGTCTCCGCTGTACACAAGTAACAAGCACATATTCACATTCCCCACAAAATATGGAGTTCAGGGATACCAAATATTACTATTATAACTGGTTCTATGATGGGGTAACACCATAACTTTACCTGGGCACATCTTAGAGTTATGTTTTTCCTATGTAAACGTCCAGTGAATTCTGAGTGACACGATGATGTAATTTTTACGTCCGTAAGATGCATGGGCTCTCTTAAAAAGGTAAAAATCATATCTCAGATTCATGTTGCAGTCTGGGAAACCTTGGTGCCGGCCTGTCTGCAGCAAGCCAGCTTACAGACCCCTTATGGCAGCGACACCAAATGTCTCCCCCCCCAGGTGCAGTCTTCACACCTAGCTGTGATATCTCTTCAGGAAGGGAAGTTCTTTTGTCAACCTGAGGAAGCCAGCTGTAATTGCGTTATCTGCTGGGCATCTATTGACTGACTTGAACAAAAGGACTATGTCGTTCTCTGGGTACAACAGAAGGACAGAAGGAGACACTCTGAATAATCAAATTGTAGGTTCTAGGGCCTAGGGAAATAATTACTGTTTAATAAGGCAGAGTAATATTGATAATATTGGGAGGACAGTTCAATATTCTCGCGGATCATCCGTGACCGTTATAAAAAAAACTAACAAAAAAAAAAATGAAGCTCCCAGGCTATGGAGATACTAAAATATTTTTTTTGGGTTCCTAAAATGATAATATAGTGTAAAATCTAAATACATTTTAAAATGTAGACATATTAGGTATCGCCGCATCCGTAAGAATCTGCCCTATAAAAATAACATTTGACCAAACCCCTCGGATGAACAGCGTTAAAAATATAAAATAAAAACACCAATTTTTTGGCAACATTTTCATTTGAATCCATTTTTTCCGGTAATAAAGCAAGGGTTAACAGCCAAACAAAACGAAATATTTATTGCCCCGATTCTGTAGTTTGCAGAAACACCCCATATGTGGTCTTAAATGGCTATATAGCCACACGGCAGGGCATAGAACGAAGGGAACGCCATATGGTTTCTGGAAGGCAGATTTTGATGGACTGGTTTATTTACACCATGTTCTATTTGAAGCCCCCCTGATGTAGCCTAGATTAGAAACTCCAAAAAAGTGACCCCATCTAAGAAACTACACCTCTCAAGGTATTCAAAAGTTACTTTACAGACTTTGTTAACCCTTTAGGTGTTCCACAAAACGAAATAGCGAATGTAGAAACAATTTTAGAATTTAAAAATTTTTTGTTACCTTGCTTCAAAAAAGTGTAATATAGAGCAACCAAAAATCATATTTACCCTAAAATAGTCCCAAAACAACAACCTCCTTATCCAGTAGTTTCCTAGATGGGGTCACTTATGGAGTTTCTACTCTAGGGGTGCATCAGGGGGCTTGAAAGGGTACATGGTGTAAATAAACCAGTCCAGCAAAATCTGCCTTCCAAAAACCATATGGCGTTCCCCTTCTACTATGTCCTGCCGTTTACCCAAATATTAGTTTACAACCACATATGGGGTGCTTCTGCAAACTACAGAATCAGGGCAACCCATATTGAGTTTTGTTTGGCTGTTAACCCATTTTTTTCCCAGTAATAAAGTAAGGGTTAAAATGGAAAATTTTCCCCCAAAATATAGAAATTCCAAAATGGTTTCTCCATCTGCCATTAACTCTTGTGGAACACCTAAAGGGTTAACAGAGTTTGTAAACCCAGTTTTGAATACCTTGAGGGGTGTACTTTCTTAGATGGAGTGACTTTTTTTGGAATTTCTATTCTAGGGGTGCAACAGGGGGCTTGAAATGGGACATGGTATAAATAAAACCAGTCCTGCAAAATCTGCCTTCCAAAACCCATATTGCCTCCCATTTGGCCAAACAGTAGTTTAGGACCACATATGGGGTGTTTTTGCAAACTACAGAATCAGGGCAAGCCATATTGAGTTTTGTTTGGCAGTTAACCCTTGCTTTGTTCCTGGAAAAAACAATTGATTATATTGGAAAATCCCCCCCCCCCCCCCCCCAAAAAAAAAAAAAAAATTCTCACATTTTATGTCCATTTGCCATGAAGTCTTGTGGAAGACCTAAAGGGTTAACAAAGTTTGTAAAATCAGTTTTGAATACCTTGAGGGGTGTAGTTTCTAAAATGGGGTCATTTTTGGATGGTTTCTATTACGTAAGCCTCACAAACCGACTTCAGACCTGAACTGGTCCATAAAAAGTGGGATTTGTAAAATTTATGAAAAATTTCAAAATTTACTTCTAAGCTATGTAACATCCCCAAAAAATAAAATATAATTCCCAAAATGATACAAACATGAAGTAGACATATGGGGAATGTAAAGTCATCACAATTTTGGGGGGTATTACTATGTATTACAGAAGTAGAGAAACCGAAACTTTGAAATTTGCTAATTTGGTATTTTTTTTATGCAAAAAAATTAACTTTTTTGACCCAATGAAGTACAATATGTGACTAAAAAACAATCTCAGAACGGCCTGGGTAAGTCAAAGCGTTTTAAAGTTATCAGCACTTAAAGTGACACTGGTCAGATTTGCAAAAAATGGCCTAGTCTGTAAGGTTAAATAGGGCTGTGTCCTTAAGGGGTTAAGAGAGGCGCGAGATTCAAACTTCCAGCGCTCCTCTCTCCCCTCCTCTTCCTGTTCAGCACCTGCATAGTCCTCACCAGGCTCCTGCGATCCCCCCCATCGGCACCCATCACCCTCCAGGTAGGTTAGGGTCAGTGAGGGAGAGGCACCGTTAGGCAGGGATAGAAGGGAAAAGTTAGTTAGGAAAAACAAAAAAAACACTTTATCTAAACTTATTGTTTTTTTAGCTTTGAGACCCTAGACCCCCCTGCCACTTGTTAGCGCATCGCCCGCCCCACTGCTGATCAGCAAGTTTGAACTTTTTTTTTTTTTTTCCTAAGGCCTCATGCACACGACCATTGTTGTGTTCCGTTCCGCAAAATGACAATGCTATAAGCGGCTTTATTTAACCAGTACATGACCATCGCACGCAGGATCGCATCCTGGCGGCGGCCCTGTAATTCCTCCTGGACGCGCCAGCGCGTCCTCTGGCGAGATGCGAGATTTCGGGCAGAGCCGGCCCGCACATGCGCAGTGCGGGCCGGGAATCGGTAAAAAAGTATTTCGTCACCAGCCTGCCAGCCAATGATCATTGCTGGCAGGCTGGTGACTTAAAATATAAAAAAAATAAAAAATATCGAATCAGAATCCATTTAACACCTTATATTTATAAATATAAGGTGTTAAATGACTTGTGTGCTCCTCTGCTGTTCCTTTTCGTTTGTTGGTCCCAGCAGAGAAGCACACATCACAGTGAGTACACACCAAACACTACACTTAGCCCCAGATCACCCCCCATCACCCCAATTAACCCCTTAATCACTAGTGAAAAGGGAAAAAAGTGATCAGTGTAAACTGTCACTTTTTTTTAACTGGTATTGACTGTTAGGTTTTAGGATAGTTTAGGCCCCTTTGTTAGGTAGATAGCGTCGGTTAGCGCCCAGCCCAACGCACTCACTGATTCGCTAATTAGCGTATCGCTAATCAGCATTGGTACTTTTATAGTATCTGTAAGTGATCAGAACTGATCACAGTCAGATCTATAATAGTATTAGTGTCACCTTAGCTCGCCCTCCACCCAAAATGCAGCGTTTGCCCGATCAGGCCTGATCTGTCGCCCACACGTGCGTTCATCCACGCCCGCCCCGCCGAAGTGACAAACAATTTATTTATTTTTGATCACTGCACAATCACTTTACAAGCGCTGCGGCGATAAAAAATAAATAAATCAGTTTTGATATTTTTGATCAATCGCAGCGGCTTCCGGTACTTCGCTAGCCTCCCATTTGTAAGACAGGCTTGCTTTTTTTTTTTTGGTTAGTCTCAGGGAATACCCCCTAAATTTAGTTAACCAAATGGCAAGTAACGGGTATTCTTCTGAAGAGGCCTACAGGCTTCTGACCCAGTCGGATGAGGAATGGGAACCCTCATCTGACGAATCCAGCGGGTCAGAATACGAACCTGTAGAAAGCAGTGGCAGTCTGACCCAAAGTTCGGATGAGGAGGTTGAGGTCCCTGATACCACAAGGCGTACCCGGCCCAGTGTTGCTAGACCACAGGTTGCGCAGGATCCGCTTCAAGGGCAGCGCCAGCCCCACGTGCATTAGTTCCCCCGTCGCAGCCACCGCACAGACAGGCCCGTAGAGCCCCTGAGGTGCTGGCAAACCCTGATTGGCAGCCCCCAACTTCAGCCGCACCAGTAGTTCCCCCTTTCACCGCCCAGTCTGGAGTTCGGGTTGAGACAGCTCAGATCGGATCAGCACTGGGGTTTTTTGAGCTGTTCTTGACTGCGGTGCTCTTGGACTTAGTCGTGGCAGAAACAAATCGGTATGCCACTCAATTTATAGCTGCCAACCGGGGAAGCTTTTATGCCCAGTCTTTCCAGTGGAAACCCGTCCAAGTTTCCGAAATTAAAAAACTTTTCTGGGCCTTCTCCTCAACATGGGCCTAACAAAAAAAAGCATGAATTGCGGTCATATTGGTCCACGAACCCAATTCATCACATGCCCATGTTCTCTGTTGCCATGTCCAGGACACAATTTGAGACCATCCTGCGTTTCCTGCACTTTAGTGACAACAGCACCTCTCGTCCCAGAGGCCACCCAGCTTTTGACCGGCTCCACAAAATTCGGCCCCTCATAGATCACCTTGACACCAAATTTGCAGATTTGTATACCCCTGAGCAAAACATCTGCATAGACGAGTCCCTTATACATTTTACCGGGCACCTTGGCTTCAAACAATACATCCCAAGCAAGCACGCCCGGTATGGGGTCAAATTGTATAAGCTCTGTGAAAGGGCCACAGGCTATACGCACAAATTTTGTGTCTATGAGGGTAAACATCAGACCCTGGAGCCGGTCGGTTGCCCTGACTACCTGGGGAGCAGTGGGAAGACAGTCTGGGACTTGGTGTCACCCTTATTTGGCAAGGGGTACCATCTTTATGTGGACAATTTTTACACAAGTGTGCCCCTCTTCAGGCATTTGTTTTTAGAACAGATTGGCTGCTGTGGCACCGCGCGACCTAGTCGCCGGGGCTTCCCCCAGCGGCTCGTTACCACCCGTCTTGCAAGGGGGGAGAGGGCTGCCTTGTGTAATGAAGAACTGCTTGCGGTGAAATGGAGAGACAAGCGTGACGTTTACATGCTCTCCTCCATTCATGCAGACACGACAATCCAAATTGAACGAGCAGTCATTGAAAAGCCCCTCTTGGTCCACGACTATAATTTGCTCATGGGAGGGGTGGACTTCAATGACCAGATGTTGGCTCCCTATTTACTTTCCTGCAGAACCAGGCGCTGGTATAAGAAGCTGTCTGTATATTTAATTCAATTGGCTCTGTATAATAGTTTTGTTCTCTACAGTAAGGCTGGGAGAACAAAGATCCTTCCTCAAATTTCAGGAAGAGATCATTGAGAACCTCCTCTATCCAGGAGGTTCCGTGGCCCCAACCACCAGTGTAGTGAGCCGTCTACACGAGCGACATTTCCCCAGTGTCGTTGCTGGTACCTCAACCCAAGCGCCACCCCAAAAAAGATGTTGTGTCTGTAGCAGGAGTGGAATATGGCGTGACACCCGCTATTTCTGTCCTGACTGCCCTGACCACCCTGCCCCATGCTTAGGGGAGTGTTTCCGGAAGTACAACACACAGGTACACTTAGCATAGGGATCACATCTCACAGGACAGGTACACAGGGCTCTTAGGGACATTTCACTTGGGACAAAGTGCATAATGTACTTCGCCACATCTCTGGGCGATTTGCGCTTTGCACATTGTCCCATGGGGAAGGAGAGGTTTGTCCTATAAAAGGTAAAAATAGCAAAAACTAAAAAAATAATAACCGGTAAGCAAAAAAGTTAATGTTCTGTTCAAATGTTATTATAAAGTTCATGTTAATAAATTTATTGCGTTGCGGCCTGTTTTTTTTTTTTTTTTTTTTTTGTTTTTTTTTTACACCTTCTACACCAACCGATGAACCAGCTGCACCACTGATGTGCATTCTGACAGAAGCATTGCGCTGCTGTCAGATTACACAAAAGTCGGTGTATGCGGCACTGCAAGACGAGATTTCTCCTCTGCAGTAAAAAAAAAAAAAAGATAGATATGTTTGCCTAGGCTTATGAGCTGAGGGGCGGTGTTCAGATGCTTTGGCAAATACACATATATATATATAGCAAAGAAAATCCGCAGCACTCCTTGAAGTATAAAAAAAAGTGTAGTTTTATTCACACATGTCAAAATGTATTATTTTGACATGTGTGAATAAAACTACACATTTTTTTATACTTCAAGGAGTGCTGCGGATTTTCTTTGCTGCTTAAGTCCTGAATCGAGGGACCACCGCGGGCACCTCACAGCTACAGCTGTATATCAAAAGGAGTGCTGCCTGACTTTTTCTATGGATAGATTATATATATATATATATCCTGTGATTCGAGTTTTGTCATTTATGTTTTATGGTGCCCCTGCAAACTTTTGTATGTGGGGGAAACCACATGCGATTTCAAGTCTCGTCTTAATCAGCATCGCTTCTCCATACGGAAGAAGCGCAGGGATCTCCCTGTTTCGCATCACTTTGCGGATTTGGGTCATGCTGAGGGCGACTTGAAATTCATGATTGTCGATCATGTTCCACAGCTGCGTTTAAGATGCTTAAAAAACGTGAGTCCGAATGGATCTTTAAGTTACAAACTGTGAAACCGAGCGGTTTGAACGTAGAATCTAAACCATGGTTATTTATATGACTCCCCTTTAGTCTGCCCCGGGTTGGCTTTTGTAGTGAAAAAATATTTTTCTCTTAAATGAATATATTTGGATAATATATTTTTTATTCTTGTCAATTACAGACTTGGACGGACGGGCTTTGCTCAACATGAAGCTGGACACTTCTTGAATTTCTATGGCTCATCCCGCAACAGCTGCATATATACTACAAAGTCATGATACAACTTTATTAGGATGCTTTTATTATTATTACACCTGACAGGGTTAATGGAGTAAAATGGGGTGAATACGGTAGGTACCGGCTTCCCCCTTTTTCACTTATAAGTTCGGATGACGGTGCATTTACTCTGCACGTCTTCCGCAATTATACCCGGGGTGATACATTGTTTTCAATTAGCCGCTGCTCTCGATTTACTCATTGCTGAAAAATTCTTATACTTATTCTATTGTGATGTACAAAACGCAACCTGTCATGTGATACCCGCCTACGAGATCATGTGATTAATCTACCGGTGAGGTCACAGACAGGCGCCCGCCCCCGTTATGACATCATGGACATGCGCAGTGTGAGTTCCGGGACGCCGTCTCCATGCGGTGATGTCCGCATCAGTGTGTCAGCCAACGATTGAGCCAGCCCGTGTTCATCTTATACTCTTGATTGTCACTTATGTAATCTTTTAACGTTACGGCATAATCACTATACTTGGACACTTTAGAATCCGACTATTTGAATCGGATATATCTTCTAGGCACAAAGCTTTATTTGGATTACTTCTTATGAGATTTCTTCACCTTTTTATCACATGAATGTTTGATTGTCATTATTTATGTATGTTAATGACCTATGACTATATAAACTCACAGTTTGTTACAATGCCAGGGCATACGGGCTGAGTGGGTATGGATGTTGGGCGGAGCTCCTATGTCCTGGCAGACGCCTTTCCCTCTTTTTTTTTTTTTTTTTGGCAGAGATTTTTTCATCCACATTGATCGATGCGAATGAAGAAATCTGTGCCGTTCATTTTTTCTTTCAGCCCAGAGGCTGAACGGGAAAAAAAATAATAATCTTTTTACCTGTATGCTCAATATAAGGAGAATAGCAGAAACTCCTAATGCTGGCCATACATGTAATGATTGCGGAGACCCTCAAATGCCAGGGCAGTACAAACACCTCACAAATGACCCCATTTTGGAAAGTAGACACCCTAAGGTATTTTAAAGTTTTTATTTTTTGTCACAAGCGGAAAATGATGAGTCTCATATTCTCATATTCCACTAACTTGTGACAAAAAATGAAAACTTCCATGAACTCACTATGCCCATCATGAAATACCTTGGGGTGTCTTCTTTCCAAAATGGGGTCACATGTGGGGTATTTATTCTGTCCTGGCATTTTAGGGGCTCTAAAGCGTGAGAAGAAGTCTGGAATCCAAATGTCTAAAAATGCCCTTCTAAAAGGAATTTGTGCCCCTTTGCCCACCTAGGCTGCAAAAAAAAGTGTCACACATGTGGTATCGCCATACTCAGGAGAAGTTGGGCAATGTGTTTTGGGGTGTCTTTTTACATATACCCATGCTGGATGAGAGAAATATCTCTAAAATGACAATTTTTTTTTTTTATTTTTTTTTTTATATTTTTCTTTACACATTTGGATTTCAAACTACTTCTCACGCATTAGGGCCCCTAAAATGCCAAGGCAGTATAACTATCCCACAAGTGACCCCATTTTGGAAAGAAGACACCCCAAGGTATTTTGTGATGGACATAGTGAGTTCATGGAAGTTTTTATTTTTTGTCACAAGTTAGTGGAATATGAGACTTTGTAAGAAATAAAAAAAATAATCATTTTCTGCTAACTTGTGACAAAAAATAAAAACTTCTATGAACTCACTATGCCCATCAGCGAATACCTTAGGGTGTCTACTTTCCAAAATGGGGTCATTTGTGGGGTGTTCCTACTGTCTGGGCATTGTAGAACCTCAGGAAACATGACAGGTGCTCAGAAAGCCAGAGCTGCTTCAAAATGCGGAAACTCACATTTTTGTACCATAGTTTGTAAACGCTATAAACTTTTGCGCAAACCAATAAATATACACTTATTTTATTTATTTTTTTAGCAAAGACATGTAGAACAATAAATTTTTTGAAAAAATTAATATAGAAATGTAGTTTTATTTGAAAAATTTTACAACTGAAAAAAGGGACAAATGTCATTTTTTTGCAAAAAAATAAAATAAAATCTGTATATTTCGATTAATAACAAAAAAGTAAAAAAATGTCAGCAGCAATGAAATACCACCAAATGAAAGCTCTATTAGTGAGAAGAAAAGGAGGTAAAATTCATTTGGGTGGTAAGTTGTATGACCGAGCAATAAACCATGAAAGTAGTGTAGTGCAGAATTGTAAAAAGTGGTCTGGTCATTAAGGGGGTTTTTAGCTAGGGGAGCTGAGGTGGTTAAAGGGGCTGTCTCACAAAAATTATTCTACAGTCTTCAAATCAGCCCCTGGATTTGAATACTTTTGTAATTGCTTGTAATTAAGGTTATTCACTGAACGC
The DNA here is from genome assembly GCF_014858855.1 of Bufo gargarizans. Taxonomy (NCBI): domain Eukaryota; kingdom Metazoa; phylum Chordata; class Amphibia; order Anura; family Bufonidae; genus Bufo; species Bufo gargarizans. Next base: position 242,990,544 of record NC_058083.1, on the reverse strand, counting down.
CATCTGTATCGCACCGCCTGCTGTTTGCTCTTTTTCTAATTGCTCTGTCCTGCTCACTGAAATGGATGCACATGCTCAGTTCCATACTTCAAATGCCGCCAGCTGCAGCAGAAAGGACACACTCCAGAGAAAGGACATGCTTCCTCAGCTGACAGCTTGAAATAAATCTAGCAGAAAAAGTCAAGCAATAAATGGCGAGATCTTTCCATCCATGCGAGATGCAGGGCAGGGTCTACCTCTGTTAAAAGAGGTTGTCATGTACTAGATTATGTATAATTGAAATTTTTTACATTATTCATGGCATAATGCTGTTAATTACATTCAGATTTCAACAATTCACTCATGTCATGTATATACTCCGATGCATACCTGTGGTACATTTCTCTCTAAGCTTTATAAGTTCGTCATCCAATCTTTTTACACCTCCAACCTTTTATGCTTGAAAATAGGCACTATAAAAAGGGAGTAAAATGGATTTAAATGTAAGGTATGGCGAAAGGACCACATTTATAAAAGCCCTACATGAGTTTTCGGTCATCAAAAAGTCACGTGTTTTTGAGCCAAGCCGCACTTGAATAATAAAGTGCTACTTCTTGGTGGGTTTGCGCCCCCACTCACCACTCTTCCATACTGAGGTGGTGGTAAAAAAGGAGAGGGGAGGGGGACAGTGAAGGGCTGGACCTAGATGGTAGAGCAAATTCATTAGAATTTACAGCAGAAGAGTGACATAAAATTATACCCGAAATCTGCACCAGCTCTGAGGTGTCACAGATTTTAGTTTTGTGCACAGATCTGCCGGGCTGTTAGCACAGATGCATTTCTCTAGCGCCACCTTGTGGCAGTGGCTCCCTACGAGTCAAAGTCTGACTTTTTAACAAACCTTGGGACAGGACAAGGGAAAATAGCCATGCCAAATACTCACTGTAGACAGCTGTTTCAGGGATGACTGCCTCTTGCCCCTAAGGAGTAGGATTCTGGCTGGCTGAGTGTGATGCCTTGGATGCAGTTTAGGCAGGATGCCGGCCCTCCTTAAAGAGACCACCTGGTACAGAGACTTATTGGAAGTGCTCTGTGGTATGGAGACTTGCCTCTTACTAACTGTGGCACATCCCATGCCAGCAGGCAGAGATTAAAACCAATATATCTTATGTAAATTGTATCTTTGCATAATAATTCCAATCTAGAGACAATACTGGAGCATGTGGATGTCACCAAAGAATCAAAATGTTGGCTTCAGCAGGCAGATTAGAATTTTCATCACTTATTTTATAGTAATCTTAAACCTCAGAGAAATACATATATTATAGTATATATTTTATATTTCATTGTAAAAAATAAAAGTATTACAAAAACATTTTTGATTTAGGGTTAGATTACATAGCTAACAGAACTTAAATCAGACATTTACCGATTAACAGCTAGTAAAAACATTACAGTATATATTTCTATCCAAGACAATAATGGAATGAACCCCAGACATGCACACACAGGAAGTGGAATCATTTTCAAGTTTCATAGTAAGCGAAATATTCCTAGAACATAGAAAACAATGTTTCATATACTTAATGTGTACCTTTGTTTTTAAGAACTATAAACTAACCACGTATATAAACGGCTAATACATTTGAACATTTTTATACAATTTGAATTGTACTAGTATTGGTCACATTTATGTGCTATAATGTTATGATCTTTTGCATAGGGAAATTATTATATCAGCTATGACCGTTTTTATTTAATAAGTAAGCAAAAGTGTCAAACTGTGCATATAAAAAGTGGGACAACAGAAATATAGGTTTCCACTAAGGATATTTAAAACACATACAGGGTGGTACTGCGTCTCAATACAAGTAGAAAAATGCTTAATCATTTCTAGTTCAACTTCAGATTTTTTCAGTTTGATGCATAAATATGCTTGACTTGAAAAAAAAAAAGTGTATACTATTTTTGTATATAATTGTATTAAAAAGCACACCTCAATACAGCTGAGACTGCATAATACTAATGCATTCCAGCTGAACATATGCTATGGCAGCACATCATGGCATTGCATATATTTAGTAAATAAAGCCTACGGGCAAGTCTATAGATTTTGGCACCATTAACATACTATAGGCTGACCCCACCTCACAGACATAATTGTTCTTTAACATAAATTTGTGTAAAAAAAAAAACGATTTGATACATATGCAAATTAACCTGAGATGAGTCCTGTCCCTGACTCATCTCAGGGACAGGACTCATCTCAGGTTAATTTTCATATGTATCAAATCTTTTTTATTAATTTTTTTACACAATAAAAAGCACACAGAGCTATGGGGACTGGGTATTGCAGATGTGCTAGTGGCCATCTAGCAACACATGTCCTCAGCTCTATACACAAAATCCCGGTGACAGGTTCCCTTTAAGTACTTCAGAAAGCCATGAGAGCCAGAGCAGTGCACAGGCCTTTCTGCCACTGCCTGCCTCTCACAAACCCCACTGCCCTCCACATGCACAGAGCAACTTCAGAACACCAGTGCCAGGGGCATGCTCCTCCTCTTCTCAGAGCATACACAAACTGGAGGCTGCAGTGCCACAGCTCTGTGCCCATACACCATGGAAGAATACACACACTGTAGAGAGAATACGTGGTGCCCCCTCCCCACAGGAGAAGAGGAGCTAACTTATTGGGCTCATCTTGAGCAGGAAATCGGGCCCAGGTTTTGACTGAGACCGAGCAATACCTTTGTCACCCATTTGCAGGATGAAAAGGGGAAATGCAAAGTTTAATTTGTGTGGGTCCTTCTTTCTTCTGAAGGAACAGCAAGAGTTAATAGAGCTTAGTGCATGTGTGTATATCAACAAGCTGAAGCTACCCAAGCTGTACCCACACAATCTGTAATGATAAATGAGGGGAAAGGAAACGGGATGCAAGATCTTACAGTAGGACGGGATTAGATTGACTGAAGGGGTTAACAATGGGGGATGCTTTGCATACAGCTCGGCACAGTCCGGTACTATACAAGTTTAAAGCATCAGGTAAACCTCAGAACATTCCTTTGGCGCATTACAGTGTGTGCCACAGAGATGATACCTGGTGCCCCCCTACAAACAGCGTCCCTCACCACGGTAGAAGAGGAGCTAACTTACTGGGCTCATCCTGAGCAGCAGCTGGGACCGGAGGGCGAGCCCTGCTCTAGTTCCTGCACATGCTGCTCCGGGTGCTTTAGAGTGTGGGCAGCACCCACTGCGAGAGCTGCCCTGTGCAGATGGTGTGTGGACATATAGTTAGATTGCGTGCTGCAGCTTCAGAGCAGCATGCCGAATGGTTGGCAGCCTGCTCAAACCAACCAATAACAAAGCTCCTTGCTGTAAGGAGCTTTGTTATTGGTTACTTTAGGCACAGGCAGCATCGCTGCGCTGCCCATGCATGAAATGCCGTTCATAGCGCGGCCTTCACTGATGAATCATAGGGAAAAGTCTAAAGCGTATTGTTTCTCCTTAGACTTTTTCCAGGGAGTAAAATGGCCTGAACAGGCGTCTATGACACTTGTACAGGCATTACTGCGACCTCTGGTAGAAGGTAATTTTTTCCATTAGGTACAAAACACTCCAATGGCTAGGTAAAAAGGGCAAAATCCCTTGACGTTAGCCATACAAATGAGGCAACAATCAGCTGCATTATGGATGAACAGTCATCCGCGCGACTGTTAATAAGAATGATCCCACCACAAAAGTAGATGACCCAGGAGTCCATTTAATAATTTGGAAGATCATGCCATAGACATGCAGCTAGTTTTCAAACTTTGGCTGGCCGAAATCAGCCTTTCCGGTCAATGTTGGTCACAGCTAAGTAACAACTTAGTGATAATTTGTGAAAAATGTTATTAATCTTTAACTGAAACTACCAAAATGCACCAGCATTAGGTTGTCACGTCACTGACATGGCTCATGATAATGAAAGCTAATTAGCAAGTACCAAGTATTCAGGCTGCTAATTATTTTTGGGTCATTGTGTCTCTGAAGTATAAAACTAACAAACACGATCACAATACTTGGTACTGACAGAATATCAACTGCCTTTGATTAACATTTTTCTACATCACATAGTTCAATATGGCTTTACTTCTGTTAAAGGTGTCCACACGTTATGGAGTATGATAAATCACCACTAAACAAGTTACATAATTCTAGTAAAAATAGATCATAAAAAAAATCTAGAAGTAGTTTCAAACGTTATTCATACATATTAAAGTGCACCAGTTATTCTGTGGACTGAAGTCACATTTCTGCCAGTGAACTAACAGCCTGAATTGTTTACACCTTACATTATAAAAGAACATGTGCTGTAATTCTAATATTTCAGATTTCTTCACAGTTTGCCTTCCTTATCTTCCAGTTCAGCTTCCGTTTCTGTTCCTGAGGGTTCGATGACATGAGCAGTTGCTGAAGTACCAGGCGATAGGTTGCACAAACAATCTGCATTGCTCTCATCAACGCTATCAACTATTACTATGCTGGCTAAATTATTTTCTTTGTGTTCTGTGCCTTCTGCTTCGAAGGCTGCTGTAATAGAGGAATCTATGATGGGGTCCAACAGTGCTTGCTGAGAATGTTCTGAGCTGGAGCCATCCTTTTCAGATTTATTCCCAGCATCATCAACCTCATCCTCTACCTGGCTGTTCACTTCATCAGCTCGTTCTGATTCCACTCCCTTGTCATTCACTGAAGTACTTTGTGGCCTCTCTAGACTATTTTCAACCTTGATAACCTTCGATTTAGGTGCATTTTTCTTCAAAGATCTACTTAAACAAGTCTTTTTTAGAACTTTGTTTTGTCCAGACTTAAACTTCTTCGGTGGCCCCCAAATAAAGTGCTCTGGGGGTTGGTAATGATGAGAAGCAAAACGTAACAGTTTTCTTCTTTCCCTTCTATCCTTGATAGTGTACACAAAATACTCTAATGCACTTTGCTTCATGTTTGGGATAGTGTTCTCAACAACAGACTCTTCAAGAAAAGCCTTCACTAAAGGAGACTTAAAATTCTCATATCCAAGTTCCCCAAGACTTTTCAATATGCGGGTAATTCTTAAATAGTTATGCTGAGATCTAGAATGATATAAATATGACAGATGAAGCAATTCTCAAAATACCATATACATAGCTTTTCTATTTATGAAAAAAAAAAAAAAAAAAAAAGCCAAGCATTGTAAAGCCAATTAATGCAAAATCTAGAAGGGCAGCCAGTTTCCCGATACTGGAACCAGCTTTCACCTAAAATACATATGGGCCCATGCATATATTACTACAATTTTATAAATGTACAATCATTACAACCTATGGCTACATCTTCTGATGCCTGTAACTGGACTAGAATGTGATATTCAAGTGTTCCTCCCATTAAATTAATTGCAAGTTTCTGCAATATGCCTGCAATAGCTTTTTGTGTCCATTTAAAATGCATATGTTGATAACCTAAGAGTGAAAAATAACTAGCAGAAGTACCACACTGGTGTATGAACTGTGCAGGACACTTCAGAGAACCACAGCAATATGGTATGGTGCAAATATCTTACAGGTAATGTGGAAGCCAATGCACAATAAAGAGAACCATATATAATCAGCTCTAATAAAAAGAGCCTTTTTTATTAGGCGATGGCAGCAAATGTTCTGAAAGTGTATGTTGATAGTGATCTGGGCTGAACTTGTTCCAATAAAGAAAAATAAACCTAGACACATTTGAATGACATATCAAGCTTCAGAATATAGGGAAGAGGGTAGCAGGTTGGTATAGTCTTTGAAAAGGGACAATATATGAAACTAGACTAGATTTCACACACGTCCAGTAGTCTAGACTTGTGAGAACATCTGTTTTTTTTTAGAGAAAGGTTTCATCATATTTAACCTTTTTCCTAGAACAAAACAACTTTATTTTTACATTTTCCAGTAAAATCCGAAATGTCAATATTTAAATATTCCGTCCTTTATCATGTTTCCATCCGTTTCAGCAGCTTTGGAGATCAGAGGAGATTAAATACCTCCAGTCTGGCTGCTAAAATGTAACATGAAGCTCTTGGGACTAGATGTAAAAATCCATCTCACAGCCCCTCTAACAGTCTCATGCCATTTATAATATTATGTAGCTCAAGAGCATTTGAGCCCACTGAAATGCCAATACTCAGGTTGACTGCTGTCTCTTTGTACCCCACATAGTTGTTTCCTATATAGTCATTAAAAAGGTTTCTGTTAACCTATACTTGAGAGCAACATACAAATCTAATCTTCACAATACTTTCGGATAGGTTTTATGGACCATCATATTGGTACTATTCACTGTGTGAAAAGCACTCTAAGGTAAAGGGGTGTTGTGAACTACATGTCTGTACATTAAAGGGGTTTACCCAGGGGTCGAGTGGAGGGGGAACGCATGGGAACGGCGTTCCTGCACTTTTTTCATGGCAGGAACGCTGTTCCCTTTCAGCCTCAAGCCAGGAGAACGCGGCTGAATCAGATTCACAGGGGGAGACGGAGCACACTGTGCAGGGCAGGCTAAGGGAGGAGGGGCAGCTTCAGTTGAGAGGAAGCTGTCTGTGCAGTGCTGCTGCCTGCGACTAGCCTCACTGTGACTCCTCTCATGGCACCCCGCCCCCTAATGACATCATCTCCTTCACTACGAGATCATTTAGAATGTCTTTCAGAAAAGTTTGTCCAGGGATTCGAACTCACAACCTCTACACATCAGATGCCATGAAAGCTGTCTAGGTAGTTGCTCAAAAAAAAAAAAAAAATATAAAAGACTTCTACTTATACCTAGTATACTGATACCTAGTGTACAACCATACACATGACAGCTGCCCACTGTGTATGGATGTAGCAGAGCTGGGTGTGTTGGGGCAGCTGTCATTTGTATGGTTGTACACTAGGTATCAGTACACTAGGTATAAGTAGAAGTCTTATTTTTATTTTTTTTTAAGCAACTACCTCGACAGCTTTTATGGCTGTGAGGGTAAATGCCTTGCCTCTAAGGAGTAGAGGTCATGAGTTCGAATCCCAGGACAAACTTTTCTAAAAGTGTTTTTTGTTTTTTTTCTGATACTTCTACTGATACCTAGTTTACTGATACCTAGTGTACAACCGTACACATGACAGCTGCCCCAACACACCCAGCTCTGCTACATCCATACACAGTGGGCAAAGTTACCTACAGTGGAAGTCTTATATATTTTTTTTTTTTTTTAGGTACCTAGCTAGACAGCTTTCATAGCTGTGAGGGCATATGCCTTGCCTCTGATGTGTAGAGGTCATGAGATCGAATCCCAGGACAAACTTTTCTAAAAGTGTTTTTTTTTTTTTTTTTTTTTTAGTCCGCAGCGACACAAATTACAGCATGCTAGATTTTCTGTGCTTTTTTATTTTTTGGAGAGGGGGGGGGGGGGGGTTGCAGTGGATCATGGGTGAGTTCCCACACTTTTTTCCCAGGACTTGACCCCTGGGTTTACCAACACCTATAATGACCCCCAAAATGCCCAGGCGCCTCATACAGGTTATACTCACTGTGCTCCCCGGCACTCACTCCTGATGCCTGGCCGGGTGATGCTAGGGAGTCTCGTTCCAGTCACGGCCCGGGTGTTTTGATCCATGCAACGGGAAGACGCAGTGGCAGCTGTAGAGGCATCAGGAGTGACGTGGGTGCCGGGGAGGGCAGTAAGTATAACCTGTATGAGGTGCCCAGGCATTCTTGGGGGCACTATCAGGTTTGGATAACCCCTTTAAAAGCTATAGCACATGGCTCTTTTGCATCAGATGATACAACAATAAGATGACACCAATAAAACAGGTATAAAAATAAGAGTGGATTAGTCTGATGTGGTTCTATAACCTGTAAAGACAATGGTTAAGAAATTTACATACTCATTTAAGTGCTGGAATCTGTCTTGCCAGTTTGCAGCCCGTGAAACATTTCCACTCTTGTCTGCAAGTTTTAACCCAAAAAAATCCAGCATAATTTTGTATGCCAGGAGGAATCTTTTAGTAGCTTCTTTCGTTTTTTTAAACTCCTTGGAAGAAAAGAAAAAAGATGCATACTTTTACAAGTCAGACTCAAGGACAACTGATTCATTGAACACATTCAAGAACTGTCTGGAAGCCTTTCTGCAATGTAAAAATATTGCGCTGCAGGAGAGTATGTTTAAAAGTCCAAAAATTATATATATGTGTTCTATTGTCTATGGAAATCTTCAGTCAAATAGGTTCATCCATGCACCTCAAACACAGCTGTGGTGTGGAAATCTGAAATAAAATAAAAACCGCACTATGGTGTAGTAACTTCTCAAAAGGAGTGTCACCTGATAACAGGTTATACTCAGAAGACTCAGATGGTATTAGGCGTAAAAAGCAGGCTCAGCGCTGTCATCTACCCAGGAACTGCACACCTTGCATGTCGTTCACTAGACCACACAGATGGACAGGGTGCTTTACTGCTTATGTGAAATCTTGCACAAGCACAAGCAGGATCCCAAAATGAGCACCACTTTGGCAGGAAATCACCAAACTCCACAAGGTCTCGGAGAAAAGATGTCAACCAATAGTGAAGTACATACCACAGTGTTGAATAAAAAAAGATTTATTATACTCACAAAGAACGCAAGTTTTGGAGCAAGTTAAAACAAGTACACAGTGCCCGACCCGGGTTTCGCCATGATGCTTCGTCTGGGGCGTGTGAGACGAAGCATCATGGCGAAACCCGGGTCGGGCACTGTACTTGTTTTAACATGCTCCAAAACTTGCGTTCTTTGTGAGTATAATAAATCTTTTTTATTCAACACTGTGGTATGTACTTCACTATTGGTTGACATCTTTTCTCCGAGACCTTGAAGAGTGTGGAGCTTGGTGATATCCTGCCAAAGTGGTGCTCATTTTGGGATCCTGCTTGTGCTTGTGCAAGATTTCACATAAGCAGTAAAGCACCCCCATTGAAAGTCAATGGAGGACGGATCAGTTTTCTATTGTGTCAGAGAAATGCATGCTGCGGTTTGCTCTCCGGTATGAGAACGGAAATGGAATGCATTTGGGAGCATTCGGTTCTGTTCAGTTACGTTTTGTCACCATTGACAATGAATGGGGACAAAACGAAAGCATTTTTTCCGGTATTGAGCCCCTATGATGGATCTCAATACCGGAAAAATATTAACGCTAGTGTGAAAGTACCCTAACTATTTCAGTAAAGCCATAATTATATTGTTGATTTTTTCTTAAGTCAATGACAATCCTTTCTCTGAAGTATCTTCTGACCGTTTAACAGGATTGTCACCCAGAAATCTGCATGACATCCAGTGTCATTAACAGTGTACATGCTGGACTTATTGTAGCTGGGCAATGGCCCTATCAGTTTTGGGTACTGGCAGTTAAAACAGGTAAAGTAGGAAGTATTATGCTTCTGTTACTATGCTGCCCCCTGAACGTGTTTCAAAGCATTTCCTAAACTAAAAATAGAATACAGTTAATGTGGGGGAAAAAAAAAAAAAACAACATTACTCATCCTAGGTTTGTCAACAATTTGACAATGCTAAACTGCTGACAGCATAAGGGGCTTGGGAGTGCAGAATAAACATAGCATTTGTGCAGCTTTTATCATCATGAGTAGTGTGAATATTATTTTATTCTGCTTCCAAGTGCTGGAGACAATGCTTCATGGTAAAGTGCTTTGACTAGATGCTACAGCTGCCACAAGAGAGCAGCTGTAGCTGCCAGAATAAAAGTTCATATTAACATTACTTCTGATAATAAAAGCGCCAAAAAAATAAAATAAAATAAAAAATACACAGTATATTTGCACTGCTCTCCCTACCAACTGCTGTCACTAGCTTAGCAGGTCAAAACTGCTGACAGATCCCCTTCAATTCTGTTCTATATTACTAAAGGACCTTTTTGATGAGATTTTTGCAGACAATTATTGGGAACGACGCGTTCCCAATAATTCCCTAGTGGTGAGAGCTGCCCAGAAACGGCTTTCTTCAGCAGAACCTTTAAACAAGGCAATTACTGGGAAAAAGCATTCCTAGCAAAAAGCTCCTTCACGATAATTGACCTAATAATCAGTCCATGTAAAGGGACCTTAAAAGCTATGGCTCTGTTGGCTCCTGGGTTGCTCATAAAGGACGCAGTGAGGAGCAGGTAAATATAGCATTGTTCACAATTCACATGTCAGTGAACAACAGGTATCGCTATATGAACAGTCACAGAAGGAAGGTTGTCGATCACTGATAAAACCACCTCCTTTACTTCAAAACCCAGAATCAGCAAGGGTTTAAATTACATACTTACAAAGTTAATATGGTTGAAAAAAGACATAAGTCCATCAAGTTCAACCAAGGGATAGGTGGGGGCGCGAATCCCAGTAGGAAGTAAGAAATAGAACTTATTCTCTTTTCCCAAAAAACTATATATATTAATCTGTACAGCTCCTCCTGCTTTACATCATGCTGCCTACAGCTCAAACACCATGTTTAATATGCCAGGTTCCCTTTAACAATGAATCATCTCCCAAATACCAATTCCCAGAGATAATGTGACTTTTTCTTCAAAAATGTAATTAAAAAAATTTTAAAAAAATGTACCGTATTTTTCATTTTATAAGACGCACTTTTTCCCCTCAAGTGGGGGGAAAAGTCACTACATTTTATAAAACAAACATCACGCAAATTACTACCGTAGTTGGCTCAGGGGCTCTCACTAACAGCTCCTGAGCCTGCCATTAAACTGTTGGGCAGGCTGACGGCTTCACTGAAGGCTTCTGCCGCCAGCCAGCGCTTCCTTAAGGCTGGCGGCTTCACTTAGGCCCCTTTCACACGGGCGAGTTTTCCGTGCGGGTGCGGTGAACGTATTGAACCCGCACTGAATCCTGACCCATTCATTTCTATGGGGCTGTGCACATGAGCGGTGATTTTCACGCATAACTTGTGCGTTGAGTGAAAAATCGCAGCATGCTCTATATTGTCCGATTTTCACGCGACGCAGGCCCCATAGAAGTGAATGGAAAGCGTGAAAATCTCATAGCATCCGCAAGCAAGTACGGATGCGGTGCGATTTTCACGCACGGTTGCTAGGAGACGATCGGGATGGAGACCCGATCATTATTATTTTCCCTTATAACATGGTTATAAAGGGAAAATAATAGCATTCTGAATACAGAATACATAGCAAAACAGCGCTAGAGGGGTTAAAATAAATAAATAAATAAATTTAACTCACCTTAGTCCACTTGATCGCGAAGCCCGGCATCTCCTTGTGTCTCCTCTGCTGAACAGGACCTGGGGTGAGCTGCTGCATTAAATAGAGGTTAAGGACCTTTGATGATGTCACTCTGGTCATCACATGGTCTTTTACCATGGTGAATCACCATGGTAAAAGATCATGTGACATACCATGTGATGACCGGAGTGACGTCATCAAAGGTCCTTAACCTCTATTTAATGCAGCAGCTCACCCCAGGTCCTGTTCAGCAGAGGAGACACAAGGAGATGCCGGCTTTGCGATCAAGTGGACTAAGGCGAGTTAAAAAAAAATATATATTTTTAACCCCTCTAGCGCTGTTTTACTATGCATTCTGTATTCAGAATGCTATTATTTTTCCCTTATAACCATGTTATAAGGGAAAATAATACAATCTTCAGAACATCAATCCCAAGCCCGAACTTCTGTGAAGAAGTTCGGGTTTGGGTACCAAACATGTGCGATTTTTCTCACGAGAGTGCAACGCATGACAATGAAAAATTTTCCTGCAACGCACCCGCCTCTTATCCGGGCAAATAAAAAAATGATGCCCGTGTAAAAGAGGCCCTAATGTGCTCTGTATGCCGCCAGCCCGCACGTCCATTGATCTCCCCTATGGTGGTAAAGCATTGGGTGGGCTGGTGGCTTCACTTACTGTGGTCCACTGCCGCCAGCCCGCACATGCATCTTACCTAGGAGATCCTAAGGCCACCGTTGGGCGGGCTGGTGGCTTCACTCATTCAGTTGATCGGTGGTGAGTGCATCCCGCTAAGCACACCTCCACCAATCAGCCTCCTTCCCATCTCCCGCTGTAACAGCTCTGCTCCTGCTGTGTATGGCGGTTTTGTGGATTTAGTCTCTGGGCGAGTCCAGCTCAGGGGTTGTAAACGTGCATCATACATTACTATAACCCCCCTCATCCATTAGGTATCCACTCATATACTGCAGTACATGAGTGGATTCCTATTTAATATAAACACTGTCCAGGGACTGTTCTGTAATTAGCATGTGTTTATATTAAATAAAGCTACAACCCCCCCCCCCCACATCCATAGGAATCCACTCATATACTGCAGTACATGGGTGAATTCCTATGGATTAGTGGGTTATAGTCATATGCCAATTACAGAACAGTCTCTGGACTGTGTTTATATTAAATATGACTAACTCCCCTTGAGAATATACACCAATGTACAGTACAGTGTATTTTTTAGGATGGACGTTAGTCACATAGCAGTGCGTCATCCACAGATCCCCCATAACAGTGTCATCCACAGACCACTATTAGTTCCAGACCCACACCTTTTGGTTCAAAATATATATATTTTTTCTTATTTTCCTCCTCAAAAACTTATGTGCGTGTCTTATAAAGTGAAAAATACGGTAATTCTTTTGAGCACTCCCTTAATAGATTTAATAAATCTGCATCTGGGTCAGAATACCTTGGACATCGAGAGTTGTCCCTTCTTCATTTTTATTTAAAAAAAAATTGGAAGATAATACAGCCTGTGCACAATGTTAAATTGAACAAGGCAATGTTTTTTGTTAGAGAGACTTCATTAATATTTTGATATATTTTTACCCAGTTTAACTCCCCAAACCTTACCAGGCCCCCTCTCCCATGTAACCTTGCTACGGAAAGGTTTGTTTTAACTAATACTAATTAGGGATCGACCGATATTGATTTTTTAGGGCCGATACCGATAATTTGTGAACTTTCAGGCCAATAGCTGATAATTTATACCGATATTCTGGGAATTTTCATTTAAAAAAAATAAAATAAAAAATATTCCTACACAAATCTGCTGAAAATTTATGTTTATTGTTAATGTGTAGTTTTTTTTTGTAAATCTTTTTTTCATTTATACTTAATATTTTGGTGTTTCATTTTTATTTTTTTTAACTTTTTTTATTTTTTCTAACTTTTAGCCCCCTTAGGGACTAGAACCCTTGTCCTATTCACCCTGATAGATCTCCATCAGGGTGAATAGGAGCTCACACTGTCCCTGCTGCTCTGTGCTTTGTGCACACAGCAGCATGGAGCTTATCATGGCAGCCAGGGCTTCAATAGGGTCCTGGCTGCCATGGTAACCGATCGGAGCCCCAGGCTTACACTGCTGGGGCTCCAATCGGAGGAGCAGGGGAGAGGGGATCCGCTACACCACCAATGATTAATACAGGGGGGGGGGGGCTTGGGTGGGGGGGACGCACTGCGCCACCAATGTTTTTAATGTGGGGGTGGGGGGTGCACTGCTCCACCAATGATTAATATACTGGGGCGCTTGGGGGGGCGCACTGCGCCACCAATGATTTATATACTGGGGGGCTTGGGGGGGGGGGGGGGAAGGGGGCGCACTGCGCCACCAATGAAGTTAAATCTCTCATTTATTCATATACAGGAGGCAGGAGCTGCAGAATGACATAGCCGGCTCCCGACCTCTATGAGCGGTAGCTGCGATCCGCGGCACCTGAGAGGTTAACCGAGGATCGCAGCTACAGCTCATAGAGGTCGGGAGCCGGCTATGTCATTCTGCAGCTCCTGCCTCCTGTTCAATTTGAATGAATGAGAGAGTTCTCTTCATTGGTGGCGCAGTGGCCACAGCCCCTCCCCTCCCCTCCCCTTGTCCCCTGTCCTCCCATTGGCTGCAGCGGCAGCAGCAGCACAGGGGGGGGAGACACTGCTCCTTCTCCCCTGTGCTGCTGCTGAGGGAACACTGAGAGCGCTGACAGCAGCGCGATCTGTGTTCCCAGTACGTTATCGGTATATCGGCAAAATAAATGCCGATACCGATAACAGTCAAAATCCTCAATATCGGCTGATAATATCGGTAAAACCGATAATCGGTCGATCCCTAATACTAATACAGTGCTGGCAGATTTCACAGAAGGGATATGCCCCCTGCTTCTGTGTGAAATGCATCTAGCTGTGCAACTGAAACTGTGAATAATATGGCTGAAAGATACATCAGGGAAGCCCAAACATTGCTCAAAGTTATGATTCTACAATTAAATATACCTGAATCTTCAAGAAAATGGTCATGCTTTAATTTCTGCAGTGCATGTCTCAATTGGAGGTAGGAGGTAAAAGTAAACTACTGGAAGATTATGCTTAAGAGATAGTGATGACCATCCCAAGATATCACCCCTCTCAATAACATCATAACATTTTTCCAATATCCCTGCTCTCCAGCTCAATTCATAAAGCTCCCCAAAATAATTATACTATATTAGGGTTGAGTCAAATAATAAATTAACATTATTAAGCTTTTTTATTCCCCCCCCCCAGCATTTCCCCATCATAACACTTGAGGCTAATCTAGCGAACTGCCCATGTAGAAACTGACCCGATTCCAGAACTTTTCCCCAATTGCTTAAAAGGGTTCCCTGGGAATTAAATACTTAAATATTACTTTATAATAAATATATATTATCAAATACCTTTCGTTATTTATAATTGCTCATTTTGTCTGGAGAGCAAATCAGGGGAAACAAAATGGCCGCTGCCCCATTAGTTCACACAAAACCTGTCCTGATCACACATGAGGACAACTTACTTTACAACACTGATCTAAAGAGCTGCCTCATCTTCCTCTCTGCTCTACTTGTCAGGGATTATGATCCTGAATACAGATAAGAACTTTAGCTGAATGTCTGGGGAATTTAGTTCATGAGGAGACATGAAGTACAGAGAGGATGGACAGGACAGGCTGTGGTAATGGAGACTGTAAACAATTGCTGCTGCTCATTACCAATACCTCACCCTCCTCTCATGTCTCCTCATCTCCATTCCCCCAGAGATTCACCTGTATTCAAGATCAGGATTCCTGACAAGCAGAGAGGATGAGGCAGCACTATGGCTCATTGTGGTGAAGTAACTTGTCCTCTTGTGTTATTAGGACAGGTTTTGTGTGTACTAATAGGATGGCACCATTTTATTTCTCCTAATGATTGCTCCCTAGACAAAACAAGCCATTCTATAAGTAATGAAAGGTACTTGTGAATACATTTATTCTAAAATAAATATTTAAGTATTTTCATTTTCTTAATTCCTGGAGAACCCCTTTAACCAGCAGTGCCAGGACAATTTATTATAAGTTTGGGAAAAAGGGCAGAGCTAGGATACTTTGTCTGGTGCACAGTCAGATTACTGTAATAGCAATCTTCCTACACAGATTGGTCTCCAATGAAGACAATGAAAGATAAATTGCTGCTCTTAAAAGGGTTTTCCCCGTCTCAGACAATGGGGGTATATTGCTAGTTCAGCTATTTCTGTTGGCCCCATAGAAGTGAATGGAAGCAGTGGCCTCACAAGCGCGGTGCACTCCCATTCGTTTAAACAGGAATTCCGAAAATAGCCTAGTACGCCTCTCTGCCATTTTCGGTGGGCCAATAGGAAAGCAAGGTGGTGGCCGGACCAGGCACTGCCGACAACCACTTTGCCAACGTAGTTTTCAGATGTGTTTACTAGATAGGTGGGACCCGCACCTATCAGACGATGTCAGACATCCATTGTCTGAGATGGGAATACCCCTTTGAGCTAATCCTTGTTGTCCCTTGCCATTTTCCAGCCAAAGATGGGAAATGTACCAGCTTTCCTCCTTTCTGCATTTCTATGTGTACCATTTACATCTTCTAGACTTAGAAAGGTCTTATGCATAGAGTAAAACTTTGAATACAAGTTATTTTACAGAGACTACGAGGCACATTTATTAAGACCAGCGTTTTAGATGCTGGTCTTAATAAAGACCCATAGCTGACTGTGGATGCGCGAGAGATATGAAGAGGCGCAGGCCTCTCCATAACATTGGAGCATCTAGCGCCAGGTCTAAATGAAAAACAGCTTTACAGAGATGGGCCTGCCGGTCCGCTTCCTTCCCCACCCACAATTTTAGACCTGGCGTAAGTGGGGCAAAGTCGCAGATAGCGGCGCAACTAACCACTATCTGCACCTGAAATACGCCAAATTTAGGCATATTTCAGCATAGTAAAGGACCTCTTATGTTTGTTCTTGTATTGTGTAAATTTTTATATCATTAATACATTTTAGGTCTCATTCACTTAAATATGTGCAGATTAGATTTTGTCTGTACATATATTATTTTTAAAATGTGATCATTTAGTTTCAGATGTAGACCGACTTGCAAAGCTCCATACTTTGTACTAAGAAGAGGCACTAAGCACTCAAAAAAAGAGATAGCTTATTAAAGTTAGCACAAGGGTGACAATAAATGGGAGGCTTTTCTCGTCATCTTTTCATCTAATATTTTCCCACTGCTTGATGTATTATTAGATGTCATATGGGAACTAAGAACATCAAAAGATGTCGTCTTCTCCTTTTTAGAAGAATCCATTAGAACAGCCAACAGCTCTCAGAACAGTTAAGTAAAGATAAATCCATGCTCTCTTAACAATTCATCCTCTACTTTTAAAGAAAAAAAAAGAAAGGAATTTTCATTAGCAAAGATATCTTCATGAGAACACAGGTAAAAGACACAGCAGGTATATAGCTTTAATCTTAAGAATCAATTAGCAGCAAGCATATAATTTTTTGTCATAATATTTCTGTTGGTTTTACCTCAATTTCAAATGAAGTTAGCTCCTTAGCATAAAAATTTAAGCCTTGCTCTCGAAGAGGGAAAAGCCTGCAAAAACAGATCATACAATTAGTGATATTCCTCATAAATATATTTAACACTATGTCTAGCCATAAAATCAGGAGTTTATTTCACATAACTAGGAACACATACAGGTTTACTAGTGCATTTTGAGATTTACAGCTTCTTAATCATACAAGTAGAGACATACCTGGATCCTTACAACACATGCAAATTATCTACTTTGGTATTAAAATAACATCTGCAGTTCTGGGCATTTTCTTGACCAAAATACAGTCAAGTCACCACTACCTACTTTCAAAGTTGGCAGTGCGTAGCTAATGAAGGACGTTACGTGTCCTGAGCTGGCTTGGTGGGTATATAAGGTGTGCAATATGCTGTCTGCACATAGATGGCATTTCTGTCACAGGTAAAGGGTTGATTTATCAGAGTTTCAAAAAGCGATAATTAGTTTTTTGGGACAAGGAAACTGCACAGTTTCAGAAATGTTTGCTTGCTGCCATGACCTGTTGAGAATAAGTGACATGGAAATTGCAAACCACTACAAGTATGTACCAATGATGTGAGAGGTTAACGTCAGCAACGAGGATGCATAAGGGAGGACCAACAGTGGAGAAGCCCATGTCACAATAGGCGAGAAGACTACCAGACATGTGTCTAAAACAAAAGTTCAGAGAATCCTACTGCATATGGTGCTCCGAAGCAGATGGATGGTCATTGCACTTCTGCTAACAAAGTTGCATTGGCAAAAAAGGCTTATATTTTTGCGGTAGTCTTGGAACTGGACCTCCACTGATTGGCAAAGGATTGCCTTCTCCAATGAGTCACATTTTCTGCTTTATTGAATAGATTGACTTGTCAGGCGAGAAACTGAGAAATAACACAGTGCAACCATTGCTGGAAAAACACAAGCTGGTGGTGGCAGCATTATGGTCTGGGGAATGTTACATAGATAATACAGTAGAAAAAAAAAAAAAAAAGACATAAGTCCATCAAGCTCAACCAAGGGATAGGTGGGGATGAGAATCCCAGAAGAAAGTGAGACTCAGATTTCTATACATTTTCATAAGCATTAGGCCTCATGCACACGACCGTTGTGTGCATCCGTGGCCGTTGTGCCGTTTTTTTTCGCGGACCCATTGACTTTCAATGGGTCAGTGGAAAAATCGGAAAATGCACCGTTTTGCAGCCGAGGCCGTGATCCGTGTATCCTGTCCGTCAGAAAAATATGACCTGTCCTATTTTTTTGACGGACAACGGTTCACGGACCCATTCAAGTCAATGGGTCCGTGAAAGAACACGGATGCACACAAGATTGGCATCCGTGTCCGTGATCCGTGGCCGTAGGTTGCTTTCATACAGACGGATCCGAAGATCCGTCTGCATAAAAGCTTTTTCTGATCTAAGTTTTCACTTCGTGAAAACTCATATCCGACAGTATATTCTAACACAGAAGCGTTCCCATGGTGATGGGGACGCTTCTAGTTAGAATACACTGCAAACTTTGTACAAGACTGCCCCCTGCTGCCTGGCAGCACCCGATCTCTTACAGGGGGATATGATAGCACAATTAACCCCTTCAGGTGCGGCACCTAAAGGGGTTAATTGTACTATCATATTCCCCTGTAAGAGATCAGGGCTGCCAGGCAGCAGGGGGTAGACCCCCCCCCCCTCCCCAGTTTGAATATCGTTGGTGGCACAGTGTGCGCCCCCATCGGGCCCCCCCCTTCCTCCCTCTAATGTTAGAAATCGTTGGTGGCACAGTGTGCGCCCACCATCGCCCCCCCTCCCTCCCTCTATTGTAATAAATCGTTGGTGGCACAGTGCGCCCCCACCATCGCCCCCCCTCCCTCCCTCTATTGTAATAAATTGTTGGTGGCACAGTGTGCCAACCACCAACGGCCCCCCCCTCCCTCTATAGCAGTAACAACATTGGTGGCAGTGTGCGGCCTCCCATTCCCCCCCCCCCCATCATTGGTGGCAGCGGAGTTCCGATCGGAGTCCCAGTTTAATCGCTGGGGCTCCGATCGGTAACCATGGCAACCAGGAAGCTACTGCAGCCCTGGTTGCCATGGTTACTTAGCAATAGTACAACAGTAGAAGATTCATACTTACCTGCTTGCTGCTGCGATGTCTGTGAACGGCCGGAACTCCTCCTACTGGTAAGTGACAGTTCTTTAGCAATGCGCCGCACAGACCTTTCACTTACCAGTAGGTGGAGCTCCCGGCCGGACACAGACATCGCAGCAGCAAGCAGGTAACTATGAGTCTTCTACTATTGCTAAGTAACCATGGCAACCAGGACTGCAGTAGCGTTACCGATCGGAACTCCGCTGCCACCAATGATGGGGGGGGGGGGGGGGGGGGAATGGGAGGCCGCACACTGCCATCAATGTTGTTACTGCTATAGAGGGAGGGGGGGCCGATGGTGGGCGCACACTGTGCCACCAACGATTTCTAACATTAGAGGGAGGGAGGGGGGGCCCGATGGGGGCGCACACTGTGCCACCAACGATATTCAAACTGGGGAGGGGGGGGGGGGGGGTCTACCCCCTGCTGCCTGGCAGCCCTGATCTCTTACAGGGGAATATGATAGTACAATTAACCCCTTTAGGTGCCGCACCTGAAGGGGTTAATTGTGCTATCATATCCCCCTGTAAGAGATCGGGTGCTGCCAGGCAGCAGGGGGCAGTCTTGTACAAAGTTTGTAGTGTATTCTAACTAGAAGCGTCCCCATCACCATGGGAACGCCTCTGTGTTAGAATATACTGTCGGATCTGAGTTTCACGAAGTAGCTCATATCCGACAGTATATTCTAACAGAGGCGTTCCCATGGTGATGGGGACGCTTCAAGTTAAAATATACCATCGGATTGGAGAAAACTCCAATCCGATGGTATAAAAGAACTCCAGACTTTACATTGAAAGTCAATGGGGACGGATCCGTTTGAAATGGCACCATATTGTGTCAACATCAAACGGATCCGTCCCCATTGACTTGCATTGTAATTCAGGACGGATCCGTTTGGCTCCGCACGGCCAGGCGGACACCAAAACGACTTTTTTCATGTCCGTGGATCCTCCAAAAATCAAGGAAGACCCACGGACAAAAAAACGGTCACGGATCACGGACCCCGTTTTTGCGGACCGTGAAAAAAAAACTGTCGTGTGCATGAGGCCTTAATGTCATTTACTTTTAAGAATTCATCTAAACCCTTTTTAAAACTGTCCATTGCTCTTGCTGTGACCACGTCCTGCGAAAGTCTATTCCACAGATTTACAGTTCTTACAGTAAAGAAATTGACGCTTCTGGAGACTGAACTTTTTCTTCTCCAGCTGGAGGCAGTGCCCCTTGTCTTTTGAGGGCATTTGACATGGAACAGTTTTTCACTGTATATTTTGTATGGCCTATTTATATATTTGAATAGGTTAATCATGTCTCCCCTTAGAAGTCTCTTCTCAAGACTAAATACATTTAATTCTTTTAAATCTTTCTTCATAACAAGACCCTCCATTCCTCTTATCAGTTTTGTTGCTCTCCTTTGTTTTTTCCAGCTGCAGTGCGTCCTTTCTATGGACTGGTGTCCAGATCTGAAATGCATATTCCAGATGAGGCAGCATCAACGCTTTGTAAAGTGGTAATATTACATCCCTGCCCCACGAGTCCATGCCTTGTTTAATGCATGGCAATATCCTGCTAGCCCAAGAAGCAGCTGATTGACATTGTATGCTGTTATTTAATCTACCAGGACACCTAATTCTCTATAAGCCCAGTGTTACATCCCCTAGGACATATGATGCATGGAGATTATTACTACCAAGAAGCATAACTTTAAATTTATCCACATTGAACCTCATTTGTCAAGTTTATGCCCAATCACTCAGCTTGTGGTTTATGGACATCTTCCATAGACTGCACAGTACTACAAAGCTTGGTGTCATCTGCAGAAATAGAAATGCTGCTATTAATCCCATCCTTGATATCAATAAATACATTAAATTGAGGACCCAGCACTGAACCTTGGGGTACACTACTTATAACCCGGACCATTCTGAACAGGAATCATTGACCACGACTCTCTGCAGTCCTTCAACCAGTTTTCAATCCAATTACAAACTATACTTTCCAAGCCTATAGACATTACTTTACCTGTAAAAGTCTATGAGGGACAGTATCAAAAGCCTTTAGAAAAATCCAGAAACACTACATCCACAGCCGCCCCTTTGTCCAGAGTTCTACTCACCTTCTCATAAAAACAAAACTAGGTTAGTCTAACTTCTGTCCTTGGTAAACCCATGCTGGTTATCACTTATAATATTTACAGTCAAATACTCCTGTATATAGTCCCTTAAAGGGGTTTTCGCACGACCAAAGTAAAAAATGAAAATCAGACATCATATAGTACATGACAATCCCTTTCTAACACACCACAACAACACTGCAGGTGGCGCTATACAAATACATTTTATTGAATAACTCGATGGCTGTGCTAACTTTTTAATTACATGCAATTATAAAAAGTATTCAGATCCAGCTGCTGGCGTGAAAAAAATAAAAATAAATTTGTAGAATATTTTTTGTGGGACAACCACTTTAAAAAAAGTCCTTCAAATATTTTTCCCCAATAACAGGAGTTAAACTAACTGGTCTAAATTTACCTGTGGAGGACTTAGATCCTTTTTTGAATATGGGCACCACATTTGCCTTGCGCCAATCACTTGGCACTGTACCAGTTCCTAGAGCATCTTTAAAAATTATAAACAGGGGCACATCAATAATTGAACTGAGCTCTTTAAGAATTTGGTTCTTTGGTATTGTTGCGTCCATAGCAACCTGCTCTATAAAATTAGCTCTTGATCTAACCTGTCAGATAAACGTTGTAAATAACAAAACATAAAAAACAGTGCCAAAACAGCTATTTTTTTGTTACCTTGCCTCACAAAAAGTGTCATCTAGAGCAACCAAAAATCATCTGTACCCTAAAATAGTACCAAAGAAAACTGGCACCTTATCCTGTAGTTTCTAAAATGGGGTAACTTTTTTGTAGTTTCTACTCTAGGGGTGCATCAGTGGGTCTTCAAATGTGACATGGCAAGTTAAAATTATCCCAGTGAAATCTGCCCTTCAAACAGCATATGGCGCTCCTTTCCTTCTGCGCCCTGCTGTGTGCCCCTACAGCAGTTTACGACCACATATGGTGTGTTTCTGCAAACTACAGAATCAGGGCAATAAATATTGAGTTTAGTTTGGCTGTTAATCCTTGCTTTTTGTTAGCGGATTTTTTTTTTTTATTAAAATGGAAAATCTGCCCAAAAAAGTGAAATTCATAAATTTCATCTCCATTAATTCTTGTTTGTAAAATCAGTTTTGAGGGAAAGGGGGGGGGGGGGGGGGGGTAGTTTCTAAAATGGGGTCATTTTTGGGTGGTTTCTATTATGTAAGCCTCACAAAAGGGACTTCAGACCTGAACTGGTCCTTAAGTGGGTTTTGGAAATTTTCTAAAGACACAAATAAAATTTCTGTGTGGTCCCTGGAATATAAAATGAGCAGCAGTCCCAAAACATCGGAGTAAGTCCCTTCTCCTATAAAATCCAAAAGAGTACATACATATAGGTCCGCACTAAACTTGAATGGGGAGGGTTTCACAAACAGGCAGTCTTCACGGAGATTTCACAGCTTCACAGAGATTTCACAGCTTCACAGATGCATCCCCAGTATATGGTCTCGATATCAACCAGCTTCCTTCAAGAGGAACAGATCATAGTGCAATACCCGAATCTTTTTTTTAAAAGGTAAAATTTATTGTACTTACAATAAAACAACTTGCATATAGCGTATAAACTTGCCTGACCCTGGTTTCGCCTTCGCTTCGTCTGGGGCATCTCAATCAAATCCACCCAAACTCAGATTTAAATAACATGTCATAGGATAACATGTCATTTCCGGTTTACCAGAATAAAAATGTATACAATAAATAAATAAATAAAATAAATAATCACATAATGTTCTCATATATAAAATATTAGAATGCCCGTGGCATATATTCAAACACTTACAGCGATAAATGCAGAAATCACTGTCACAAACCACACTGGCATCGCGTAGCATATACACATGCGCTAAAGCAACAGCATGATCGTGAATCCGCCCGTTAGTGCACTGTACTCAGAGTGCATACCAATATTCCGGTTCGGGCGGACAGTGCCTTGCCCTGTGTGAATATTAAAATATATGTATATAAAAAGGATATGGAAATCTAAAACCTCTACAGCTACCTTAAAACACCTAATATATCCCCATTACCTTATACCATCTATTACCCCCACCCTCTACCATTCAAGGAGGAAGCCTATGCGTACTATAAATGGTAACCTAATGGAATGATGTTATATTAATCCATACTGACAGCTTTCATGTTCCATTTAATATTGAGGCCTTTGGGATGTAGCGTATTTAAAGAGGACCTTTCACTCGTATACAAACTAAAAACTAAACTCCATCAGTGGGCAGAGCGGCGCCCAGGGGTCCCCCTGCACTTACTAGTATGCCTGGGCGCCGCTCCGTTCGCCCGGTATCTCAGCTCCGTCTGTTGTACTGGACTGATTTTTTGTAGGAGGCGTGTCCCTTGCTGCAGCACTGGCCAATCGCAGCGCACAGCTCATAGCCAGGCTATGAGCTGTGTGCTGCGATTGGCCAGCACTGCAGCAAGGGACACGCCTCCTACAAAAAAAATCAGTCCAATACAACAGACTGAGCTGAGACACCGGAGCGGCGCCCAGGCATACTAGTAAGTGCAGGGGGACCCCTGGGCGCCGCTCTGCCCACTGATGGAGTTTAGTTTTTAGTTTGTATACGAGTGAAAGGTCCTCTTTAATTCATAAATCCACTGTGCTTCCCTCTTATTTATTTGTTTCACCGCATACCCCTCTCCAGTTCTTGTGTACGTGTTCAAACCCCACAAATCTCAGTCTTGCAGGATTTTTGGGGTGAACTTTTTTAAAATGTGCGGATACACTATGGGTTTCAAGACCTCTTCTTAGGTTTCCAATATATTCACTTATTCTAATTTTAAATTTCCTTAGGGTTCTGCCCACATATTGTAACCTGCAGGGGCACTCTAGCACATAAATTACCCCTGCAGACTCACAAGATAGGTGTCCTCTCACTTTCATTTCTTTTTGGCTGGAACACAAAAATATTCAATTTTGTGTCCTGAATTTCTTTTCTGCCATCAATCTATTTTTGCAGCCGGAACAAAAACCACACCACACAAAATTGTTCTGGGTGGTGGCCTTAGGTCTTTTTCTTCAAACACCCCTGTACTATTTTAGTGCACACAGTGGGGGCCCTTCTGAAGATAAACTGTGGTTTCTCCGGGATCATTGAGCCAATAACCGCATCATTTCTTAGGACTCTCCAATTTCTGGATTATTTGTTTAAATCGGGGGACATGGGGCTGAATAGGTGGTTTTAAACGCCCATTTGTATTTGTCAGTATTTTTAATTTCTATTATCCTTTTTAGCAGTATTGTTCTCGCCAATTGCCCTCCTCTGTTCTTCTAGTGACTCCTCATTATACCCCTTTTCTCTGAACCTATTTAGAATGATAGTACTCTGCACCTGTTTGTGAAACACTCCCCATTCAAGTTTGGCGCGGACCCATATGTATGTACTCTTTTGGAAATTTACTGAAAAACTTCAAGATTTGCTTCTAAACTTATAAGCCTTCTAAAGTCCCCCAAAAAATAAAATGGTATTTACAAAAATGATCCAAACATGAAGTAGACATATGGGAAATGTAAAGTAATAACTATTATATGAGGTATCACTATCTGTTTTAAAAGCAGAGAAATTAAAATTTGGAAAGTTGCAAATTTTTGGTAAACTTGGTGGTTTTTTTTTTTTATAAATAAAAAAATTTGATTTAAATTTACCACTGTCATAAAGTACAATATGTGACAAGAAAATCTCAGAATGGCTTGGGTAAGTAAAAGCGTTTTAAAGTTATTACCACATAAAGTGACATGTCAGATTTGCTAAAATCAGTCTGGTCCTTAAGGTGAAAAATGGCCCGGTCCTTAAGAAGTTAACAGCCCAGTCATGCGAAGAATCCAACCATGTCTCAGCCACACCAACTATATCTATGTGTTCTTCTAGGACAGTGATGGTGAACCTTTTAGAGACCGAGTGCCCAAACTGCAACCAAATACCCACTTATTTATCGCAAAGTGCCAACAGGGCAATTTAACCTGAATACCAATATAGTATATCTTCCATGTACTTTATCATTTAGCTATAATAGCTTAATAGCCTACATTCAGTGAGCCGCCTGTGCTGTTCATTGTGCGTCCTGTGCTGATGAATGGCAGGAAAAGTCTAAAGCATATTGGTACGCCATAGACTTTTTCCAATGAGCGGGTGCCCACAGAGAGGGCTCCGAGTGCCGCCTCTGGCACCCGTGCCATAGGTTCGCCATCACTGTTCTAGGACCATAGCCTCCAGCTCCCCCATTTTGCTAGCTAGACTTCTGGCATTTGTGAAAATACATTTTAAATTACTATTCTCCTCCAGCCATCTAACCATTTTTTCCACCAGGGCAGGTGCACCCTCCCCATTAAGGTGCAGTCCCTCCCTACTGTAAAGCCTGTAACCAACAGAGAAGTCGGCCCAGTTCTCCATGAACTAAAACCCTTTCTTCCTGCACCAGCCTATGAGCCATTTATTTAACTCCCCAAGCTCCCGTTGTCTCTGGTGACGCTCGTGGCACTGGTAGTATTTCTGAAAACACTACCTTGGAGGTCCTGGACTTGAGCTTCCTCAAAAAGTCAATAAACCCCCCATTGTCTGAGATGGGAATACCCCTTTAAGGTAATTTTTGGAAAAAGATTGTGATCATACAGTATGTATGTCTTACGAACAGCTGTGTAAATGAGCCATACATGCTTGTCTTCTAGCTGGTAGATCTGGTTGACCACCCATAGATACAGTTTCCTTTAGTTTTAAATGCTGTTTCATTTGATTATTGTCCTGGTCAATAAAAAGGTATATTGTAAAAAAAATATACTTCACATTTTTCTTTCACTCCAGTGACATACACTTACCACTGTATATAAGTGTGATTATGTTCCAACTTGTCATAGTCGCCTTTCCATTTATTTAAAATGTCTTCAATAGACACACCTAAAATAGAGAAATAGGTTTGAAATCTGGTAATGACTGCATGCAAAAACAAAAAACCCATAATTACAGTAACTGATATTATATTATTAGACATCATTAACTAAACAAAAAAATACAATACAGAAAGTTATCTTCTGTATTGAAACATATTGTAACGCAAGTGCAGGTAGATTTATAACTACAAACTAGCATAGCTGAAGATGTGAAAAGTCAGCAAGGAGGAGCAAAGTCATAAAGAACCTTCCTCAAGAAACTGATTCTACCACGGCACCAAGAGTGTTCTTCATAAAACAAATGCATTCAGACAGTCTAAATACTTATGTCAATGCATAATTTTAGTTTTTCTTTTTAAATAAATTTACAATAATTTCTAATAGATTTCTTTCACTTTCTCATTATGCGGTACTGAGATTGATGGGGGAAAACTTGATTATTTTTCTTTTCGCACAAGGTTGCAACATAACATGTGAAAAAAGTGAAAAGCTTTGAAGACTTTCCAAATGCACTGTAAGGCTACTTTCACACTAGCGTTAATATTTTCTGGTGTTGAGTTCCGTCATAGGGGCTCAATACTGGAGAAAATGCCTCAGTCTTGTCCCCATTCATTGTCAATGGGGACAAAACTGAATGCACCAAAATGCATTCCGTTCCGTTTAGTTGCGTTCCCAGACCGCAGAGCAAACTGCAACATGTTGTATTTTGCTTTCCATCCTGGGATGCGGAGCAAGACGGATCTGGCATTACCCCCAATGCAAGTCAATGGGGACGGATCAGTTCTCTGACACAATAGAAGACGGATCAGTCCCCCATTGACTTTTAACGGAATTAATGACGGATCAGTCTTGGCAATGTTAAAGATAATACAACTGGATCCGTTCATAATGGATGCAGACGGTTGTATTATCAGTAATTGAAGCGTTCTTTTTTGCTGAACCCTGCCGGATCCAGCGAACACGCTAGTGTGAAAGTAGCCTATATTAGAATTAGATTTTTGTCTATCTAATGATATTACTGAATGGTTAACCTCAAAGTCCTTCACTGATCCTATGCTACTAGTGTTTGGGTACACACTACAAGATGACAGTTATGTGAATGGGCCAAACAAGCATGGACTGCATATCAAATCCAGTGACATCACTACAGTGTGCCCCGACTAGCCTGGGCACTCAAATGATACGCATGTTGTTCCCACAGATGACACGCCGACATGCAGACATGTGACAGAAGCGCTGAGACACTCAAACAGCAGCAGTAAAGGAACAGTGAGGAATCTTACTTTGCCTTATTAGGGTGATGATCAATATAAAAGGATGTAGATTAAAGGGATATACTAACCACAGACACAAAGTCCACTAAATGGGTCATGTCAGATAAAATTGTGATAAAAGCGGGCACCATCTCTGAAACCCGAACCTTTCAAAAAGAACGGGAGCCTGAAGCAGCAATTGGTGGGCGGGTATAGGGGTGTGACAAACCCCATGTGTGGCATTCTTTACACTGAAGTATATAGAAGTTATGCAAAAAGATGTGCATGCTTGCTTCTCCGGGTATACCACAAAGGTCTGTAGTCAGAATAACCCTTTAAAGGATAATGTTGAAACCATGCATGCTATAATGGGCGTTTTTAAAGTTTATATTTGATTTTTATTATGATCATCTATAAAAACAGGGGTAATTAAATCATACCATCAGGCTTAAACGGGATCTTGTTCATATAAAACCTGAGATTGCTCAAGTCATTTTGACAGCGAAGATCCTTAAGATTCTGCTGGAAAAAAATATATCTATAAAATTATGAATGATATGATATATTTCAGGAAACATAGCAAATTATACGGTCACAAGAAAAAACAAAAAGTACACCCTCTTTAAATTCTATGGTTTTAAGTATCAGGACATACAATAAAAACATCTGGTCCTTAGAAGGTATTAGCAGCTGTCAATTACGGTGGTGGAGGGGTGACGATTTTTTTTTTTTTCTTTGCAGCCACAGGACCTGGGCTACTTGCAGTCATTGAATCGATCATGAAGAAGTAATAAAGTATCCTAGAGTTAAATGCAAGGCCAGCTATCAGCTAGCTAAAGCTTGGCCAAAACTGGGTAATGCAAAAGTACAGTGATCCCAAGCACACCATCAAATCTACAACAGAACGACTCAAAGAAAATAATTAAGGTGTTGCAATGGTCCAGTCAAGGTCCAGACCACAAGCCAATTGAATTACTGTGGCAGGACCTTAAAGGCTATGGACACCTTTGTGCACTAAAAAACATTAACCCCATATCTTACCGTAATGCAGAACATGAGAGGGAGATACTGTGTGCGCCCGTGTGGAGACAGGAGGAGTTACAGAAAATCTGTCAAAAGACGGATTCTCTGTAAACTCACTGAGAGCAGCCTGCTGTGCATAGGAAGCACAGCAGGCTGTAGAACAAAATTGAAAAAAGAAAGATAAATAGAACCTTTTGGAGAAATTATTTTCTCCACAAAATAGATAAAAGGGGCCATTCATGCAGCATTTTTTTTTTTGCAGTGTACACCTAGGCTCAAATTTCTCCTGCAGCTGTGTGGTTTCTGCCTCCCATTCATCTCAACCAGAAAAAGTGCTGAGGATTGCAGACCAGTGGTTTAAAGCTGTGGCCACTCCAAGAATGCCCCTTCTTAGCACGGTTGTGGTTTTCAACCCGATCTTCAGTGCTGCCTCTGACAGAAATTGCAATGTGTGTCCAAAAGAGAGAAAAGCTCTCATAGGGTAAATAAGTCAAGATGTGAGGACCCTCACAGAGGGATGTAGTCTGCTCACCTGTTTAAGTTGTGCTATCCTGGGTACAACACTAGTGAGAGAAGAAAAATAAAACTTGAACTACCTCGATATCTGGTTGTGCACTGCACCTCTCACCATCAACGATCAACTCGACAACTCCAGTCCAGCCAATTTCCAGTCCCACAGAAACTGGGAAGCAGAAAATCGCGCAATACACCATGCAACCACCGTTGAAATTTAAGCGAGGGTGTCCACGCAAAAAAACTGTGTGAATGGCCCGTTAAGGTCCTGCCACAGTATTTAAATTGGTTTGAGGTCTAGGCATTGACTGGCCCAAAAAAAAAAAAAAAAAAAAAAAAAAAAAAAAAAATATTGCGGTGTGAACAGCCCCTAAAAGAGCTTTACATAATTAAATGTCCACAAACCTCAATCAACTGAAGCAACACTGTAAAGAAGAGTGTGCCAAAATTCCTCCAGAACATTGTGAGAGGCTGATAAAATCATAAAAAAAAAAAAAAAAAAAAAAAAACACGATTACCTCAAGACATTGCTTTTACTTAGTTTTCCCCATACATGGCTTTTCCATTTTGGCTTCATTTTTGCTGCATAAGTAATTAAATGGTGGAATCTGTTGTGCGGTGTTAATCAAATTTTATATTTGTGGTCGAGGCGACGGGAAGATGACCCCAACTAACAAAGACTGCCTGAAGCTACCATCTAGCTATAATGGCTGGAGATATGCCCTTAGCCATGCCGTGGGTAGGCCTATAAGGAGGCAAAAATCAAAGCCAAATAGAGAATGAAAGTTTTATTTAGCAGAAAAACTAATTTACAAAGCCAAAACAAGTAAAAGCTTTAGCAATTTTGGCACATAACGAACAAAGCAGGAAGATTGCCAGCATCCCATCTTTTTGATGTGAGCCGGAACCCCATGTGCTGATGCTGAGGATGCTGCTCCGATGCGGAACGAGTGTCCTGAAATATGTTTGAGGTTGTAACCGAGACCAGAAGCTAAGGAGCGAATATGCGTGACAAATTGTGAAGTGAGAGGGCGGTTATTAAGTGGAAGCAATGGGGAATCTGGAGAGGAGCCGTGTAAAACTGACAGTAAATGCTTTAGGACCTTTACGGGGCACCATTCATTTAAAGACTCAAAATAAATAATTGACCTTAGTTGGAGGCCCTACCTGAGAGGTTTTGGTGGAGTAAAGGTACAGAGTGAAATGATCGCTGTGCCTAAAGCCAAACCTCTAACTCTGGATGAAGCGCTAGTGAATTTCTGGGTTTCAAGAAACCATAAAAGCCAAGGAACATAGCTGCTTTAATAACTGTACTGATATGGGGCCCAAAATGATTGCCATCTAGTGAACTGGCGAGTTCTCTGAATAGATTTCCAGAGACCGGTTGCCTGCCCGGACCTGGACTCGTGGAAGCCTTTCTGTATGCCCCTTAAAGTGTCTTTAACCGCTTGTGATGCAAAGAACGACCCACAGTCCAGATGCTCTAAGATGTGATGATGCTGAACCTCTGCCACATAAAGCTTGATCGTGTTATAAGACAGGTGAAGCTCCTCGCGACAGTACGCTAAGAAGGCCATGATATATGTGGTGAGGTTGACATTGCTTCTAGGATGGAGCCGTGCAAATTGTTTAAAAACATTCCAACCGGTTTTGTAATTACGAGCAGTGTTGGCCGACAATGACTTAAGAATGAGAGACCTGGCTACCGAGAAATGTTTTCTTACTCCATCAATTCCCTGGCTGCTGGTGGGGAAATTCCTGTTTGGTCTGCATCTGGCATCCCCAGAAAGAAAGTGGGGAAATTGAAACCGCTATATTTTGAACTCCCTGAATGTTAAGGGGAAATTGAAATGAAGGGACTGCCACACCAACTTGCGAACGAATGGCATGATTTGCAGAGATTTGGACCTGCCTTTGGAGAGGATTGTCTGTGATAAAGGCCACAGAAGAGTTTTCCCAAAGCCTACCCCAAACTAATGCGGCAGCGACTATGGGATATATTTCGAGCAACAGGGAGGATTTTAACAACTTTTAATGAAGAGAGTTCAGGCGGCCAATGACCGGCAAACGAATGTCTGCCGAAAATTGCCGTGAACCCACCGGAAGCGGCCGCATCGGAAAAAAACTGGGAGAGGCCGGACTCCATTGTGGCACGAATAAGGAAACCCTGTTCCAACCAGACAAGAAAAAGTCGCACAAGATTTTGCAAAGGTTTCTTTGATCTTTAACAACTTATCTACTGGTAACCTAGCTTGCATTTTTGGGGTATCCAACACGATGCCCAGAAAAGTCACCAATGAGGAAGGGCCTTCTACCTTTGATGGAGCAACGGGAACATTTAAAGCTGAAAAAAAAAAAAAAAAAAACATTATCTGTAAGAGACTATCCAATTTGTCGGGATCATGACCTGGTGGCTGTATTAGTAAGACATCGTCCAGGTAATGGATGACGATAGGGCAGTCAGCATGATTAACCAGAATCCAATGGAGAGCCTTGGCAAATTGGTTGAAGAGCCACAGGCTGCTTTTGTACCCAAAAGTTAAACGATTAGCAAAGTAATACAGACCAGACCATTTGATCCTATAAAACTTCCACAACTGTGGGTGAATTGGAAGCAACTTGAATGCATCGGCAATATCGGCTTTAGCCAAACATGACCCCCTACCTGTCTGAATGATGAGCTTGATGGCCTCGTCAATGGATGAATATTGCATGGAAAATTCTTCTGACGGAATAAGGGAATTAATGCTTGGGATACCGGAGGCATGGAGGTCATAAATTAAGCGTTTTTTTTTTTTTGTTACTTACAAGCCCTATGGGGCTGACACGGCAAAAATCAAAAGGGGGTGTAGCAAAAGGCCCCAACAAGAAGCCCTTTTGTATTTCAGACTGGATTAGTAACTCCACCGAACCCGGGTCATGGAAAGCATAAAGGAGGTTGGGACCTTCCCAGGTCGTCTGAGGTAGAGCTATCAATCCAGTTTGAAAACCTTCTCTGAACCCCGAAACTAGCAACTGAACAAAATTAACGTCATCGTATGCTGATGAGAGGCTAACAAATCCACATTAACCCCGGCTAGTCAGGTGTTTCTAGATGACCTTTGTGGACTGAGGATGAGCCCTAAAACAAACGGAGCAGACGTGAAGGACCCTACACTAAATGTAATTACACAGAGAAAGATAGTAGTTATTACAAACCTGAGTTTTACCTAAGAAACCTATGGGTCTGCCTAGTTTGTCAACCGCTGGGAAAGTTTTAGGCGGAGCCGAGGGGGGGGCGAAACGAACCTACTCTGCGAGGTAGAAACCAGGTTAGGACACCACTCAGAAGAATGGAGAATGGATTGACAGGTGGTGCATGCGGGGGCCTTGAGCCCTGCAAAACAACTCCACATCCGTGACATCCAGTTAGTGACATGCTAAAACTGGGCTAAAGCTGCGGCAGGAATGATAGTCGTAAAACGCGTACCCACCATATTTATAGCCCAAATCCGTCACTCTGTATAAATAGATATCCAACTCCTGCTGTCTACTGGGCTGTGTAGAACAAATAATATCCCTGAAAAGGCTAAATGCTAACAAAAACTCTATGATGGCAAGCTTCTTGTTAAGCTGAGAGTCTCAAGAGTTAAGGACGATGGAGACATCGCCACAGGCGATGGTTTTATTATCAAACAAGTCGTGGGTGGCAATGAGAACGGACGCCAGATTGACATCTTTACCCGCCAAAATGTCTTTCTTAATATTATTGGGAACAAAATGCAACGGGGCAATGTTTGGAGTGCAGGAGACAGAGAGAGACAGAGCCTGGGATGGGAGAGGTTGGATAGCAGGGGATTGAATCCCTAGCTTCTACTGCGAAAAGCCTGTTTTGCTAATTGAAAACCAAGCTGGACATATTATTGATGGCTGAATGAAACTGTTCAACTGATGAAGCGGATGAGTGAGACCAACAGCCTATACAGTTCAGCCTTCCAGGCGGATGCAGGATGACGAATCCCCTTTTATTCAATTCAGCTATCAGCCTGGGAATCATCCAGCTGCGGAAGGAGAAGCTGCTGGCGTGGTCCGCACTTGCGGATCCAGCAATCGACAGGGCATCTTCAATATTCGAGGCGTGGGACATTGTTCACTGTGAAACGAAGATAATTTTATTTTTTGGGGGAGGAAGGAGGAGGGAGGGAGGGAGGAAGAAGGAGAAAACAGGCGACAGGTGAAACAATAAATGAGGTGACATTGAGAAGTGCCTAAAGAATGTGACAGATTTAAACTTAAGGAGACTACCCTGTAAGAGGTGAGACGGGAAGACGAATCCGGTGAAAGCATAGATAGAAGCACTTGAAACTGGCAAGCATTAAAGAAAACTGACATAAGCCCGGCTACAAAGCCAGGCCAGAAATGACCTTTAAACCACGTGAACCTGCAAAAACGTGACCGGCCATAAAATTAAACAACGTAAGCATGACGAACGTGAACAGGCAAATGTGGACAATTAAGACTATGTAGCCTGAAGAACGTGACAGGCAAAACAATTAAAACAACGCAAGCCTGAAGAATGTAACCAGGCAATGGGGACAATTAAAACAATGTAGCCTGATGAACGTGACAGGCAACATTTAACTAAAAAAAAAAAAGGAAAAGCTACTTTAAACTACATAAGCCTGAGAAACGTGACAGGCAAGTATCAGTTTAACAACGTGCTCCTGAAGAACGTGACGGGGAAAGGAATGCTTTTCCGCAAAGTAACCAATTTTATTTTATATTTACACATTTTTATTTTATTTTTTAAAATCGCATGAGTGTGCAACATGACCTGGAGAGTAGAAACGAAATTATCACAAACATTGAGTGGTAGGAACTTTAAACTGTTTGCTAGGGATGATTGCTAAGCTCATGCAGCCTACACCTATTGTTCATTGAAGTATATTTGGAGAATCAGCCAGCTGCCTAACAAAGGGAAAGAAGGAAGATTATTAAGGCAGGGCCCAACAACATGGTATGCAATAGTTACTATTGTGCTGGAGCAGGAGCAAAATCTAACTGGGTGATGAATGAAGTGATGCCGTTCCCGCGAGTTCTCGCAATGCTTGGGAAGTGCAGCTACTGCAGACAGACTCTGTCGGCGTCCGCGTGTCCGCACTAGGGAGGCAGGGGCGATTTGCCACGAAGCAAACCCTGCTTACCCTTAGACACGATACGGGAGAGCGTCCAAACAGATGCTGTGCAGGAAGTGCTGCATGCACTGGAAACGCTCGTGCACCTGAGTGTGGCATCCTGGGGGATATAAATAGGCCCTTTGCCCCACCCACAATGCAGGCCGAGTGCACAGCCTTCCCTTTTTACCTCATTTAAGACCTTCGAAGGACCAAAGATTTTATTTTATTTTTTTATATTCTGTCCTGATACATAAAACCATAGAATTCAAAGAAAGTGTACAATGTTTATGATTGTACATACAGTAACTCACTTCAGACACTAGAGATAAACTGTTCCAGGGGAGTTAATGTAAATGGACAATCACTCATTACAATCACGCTAACTGGTATGAGGGTTTTCTAGGAGCTTTGTCCTGCACCAACATCATACACTAAGGTAAACAAATGCTTATGAACATCTGTCAACCAAATGTCCTAATTTCGATTCTCAGGGACGCTGGAGAATAGTCATAAAAAAAATATATAAAAAAAACACAACACACACCAAACACCTTTCATCACAGTTTACGCGTGATTACACCAATGAAGCAGGTCTTGGAGGTAATGTTTCTCTTTGTAGAGAGTGTCAGAGCTAGCATAGGGAATCTTATAGGCCAGGCAATGGTCCTGGGGAAAGATGTACATATCCATGAAGCAGTTATGGGAGATAGTCACCACTTTAATGTAAGTGCTTGAACTAGTGGATAGAATGCAGATCAGTTGAAATAAAAAGGGCAATAGACATAGAGCTAGATGGTTTGTTAGATTAGTAAAGAGGAAAGCTTTTGTAAAGAAGACATGATTTTTCGTGTCTGATGGCTTAATTTAGCTTAAAATGTACCAATCTTAGAGAATTTATATTGCTATGGATTTCCAAGCCTGCCTGTTTCCTCTATGACTAGATCATGAAAATATTACAGTAGAATTCAAGAATTCCAAGCTTGACAGTTCAGTTTTTCCAGTTAGTATCAGACACTGATGAGCCTCCATTTAGCTGTGGTGTAAAGAAGCCAGCTATAAAAAAATAAAATCTAAACTCTGAATATCACAAAGCCCACAGGCAAGGCTGCTAAGGTTCTCAGTGGAAGGCTGCGGTTAGCAACTATAAAAGCTAAAAAAAAAAAAAAAAAAAAAAAAAAAAAAAAAAACACGCAACAACCCATAATCAGTTTATATAATATGGTAAATGCCAATGATAGTACTTCAATGTATGAAAATTATATTAAACTTGAGAAGCTAATTGTGCAAAAAGCATACAATACAGTTAACACTGACATAGATTATGAAAATAGCAAACAAGGTCACTGTAGGCTAATAAACGCTTATGATAACCTTGGAGCACTGTGGATTCTAACCATTAATGCAAAGCGACAGTGACTCAATGACAAAAAAAAAAAAAAAAAAAAAAAAAAAAAGACATGCAACCCCTTTTAAGCTGGGTTTCAGAAAGCAGAAGCAAATAGTAATAATTTAGGTACATGCATTTGGGGAACAGTAATTGAGAATGACATCTAAAATCATAGTACAGTAAACACAAATAACACCACCAATGTTCTAGCTAACAAGCTAATAAAAGGCCAAACTACTCATTTTGTTCGGTTAGGTTCCTGATGCAATCTAAGTCACTGTCCAGTTGTCAGAAAAATACTATTACAGCTACATTAACTGCAGATTTCACAGAATATGAGTAGAGAAAGTGCGACAAACAGTTATCTCTGACACACAGGAAGATTGGAAGACAAAAAGCATACATTCTGTTCTTTTACAAAAGCAGTATGTAAATGTCAAGGAATTTCTTACTGGATATTGGTGTCGATACTTGTACAAATCTCTTGCTGCATAAAAGCTTCTCTTTGGTTTGATGTTCAGTTCAGTGGCGGTGCCGTCACTCTGTAAAACAGTGCACATTGTATGGGTTAAAAAAATAAATAAAATAAAGTCAATGGCAAAACCGATGTAAATGTGGAGGGGGGGGGGGGCCCATAGCAGCCACCAGTAGAAACCGGATTGTTTGCCATGGACAACTGTTCAAAATGAATTACGGTCTGCTTTGAAAAATCCCTTTTTTGTTACAAGGATCCCCTAAAAATAAGCTGACAAGGGCTGTGTCCCGCACAGTCGCAGCAACCGTTCAATTGACATCATAGACGGAACGAAGCCCAATGAATAATACATGGACAGATAAGGGTCCATGAAGCCCCACTCCTCTCTGGATAACTTATATAGGGTCAAACGTGAGAATTCTCTAACAGGTTAGCCTCAGTTTAATGAATATACCAGGTAAAGCTCCTAATGCATATGATGCTATGGCAGTGCCTAATGGTGGCATCCATCACACATGGGCTATCAGATTAACGGATACATCATGAAAAGTTAAAGGGATTGTCTAGGTTCAGAGCTGAACTGGGACATAACTACTATTTCACCCAGGTAGCTCCCCCTGATATGAGCATCAGAGCATTTCATGCCCCGATGCGTTCCTTTGCCCTGCATCTCGCAGGGCAAAGGCATTTTTTGGAGATCTGGTAACATACTGGGCTCTCCATGGAGACGGCTAGGCAGAGGCTTTTGCCTAGCAGTGAGGCCGGTGATGTCACTGGCACTAATGGGCCAGCTTAGTGCTGCCCTAGCCTGTAAGGCCCCATGCACACGGCCGTTGTTCACGGCCGTGTGCGGGCCGTGGAACCGCGGCCTGGATCCCTTCCTGTGAGCTGGAGCGCACGGCGTCACTGGTTGCTATGACGCCGTGCGCCCCCTGCTGCCGGCACAGTACAGTAATACACTGGTATAGATCATACCAGTGTAGTACTGTATTGCGGCGGCAGCAGGGAGCGCACGGCGTCATAGCAACCAGTGACGCCGTGCGCTCCAGCTCACAGGAAGGGATCCAGGCCGCGGTTCCACGGCCCGCACACGGCCGTGTGCATGGGGCCTAAGGCTGAGTTCACACGAGCGTGACAGATTTGGTCCGGATGCGTTCAGGGTGCGTTCAGTTAAACTCGCACCATTTTGCAAGCAAGTTCAGTCAGTTTTGGCTGCAATTGCGTTTAGTTGTTCAGTTTTTTCCGCGCGGGTGCAATGCGTTTTGATGCTTTTTTCACGCGCGTGATAAAAAACTAAAGGTTTACAAACAACATCTCCTAGCAACCATCAGTGAAAAACGCATTGCATCCGCACTTGCTTGCAGATGCAATGCGTTATTAACGCAGCCCCATTCACTTCTATGGAGCCAGGGCTGCGTGAAAAACGCAGAATATAGAACATGCTGCGATTTTAAAGCATTGCAGAAGTGATGCATGAAAAAAAATGCTCATGTGCACAGCCCCATTGAAATGAATGGGTCAGTATTCAGTGCAGGTGCAATGCGTTCACCTACTGCATTGCACCCGCGCGGAAATCTCGCCCGTGTGAACTCAGCCTAAAACAGCTAGGGCAGCGCTAAAGCCAGCCCATCA
The DNA here is from genome assembly GCF_014858855.1 of Bufo gargarizans. Classification (NCBI taxonomy): domain Eukaryota; kingdom Metazoa; phylum Chordata; class Amphibia; order Anura; family Bufonidae; genus Bufo; species Bufo gargarizans. The sequence continues at coordinate 242,953,065 of NC_058083.1, read as the reverse complement.
GAGCTGATGACCTCACCAAACACACTGCTAGGTGAAAGCATCGGAGCATCAAATGCTCATATTAGGGGGCCTGCCTGAGTGAAATTCTGGGTATGTCCGGGTTCAGTCCTGAACACAGACAACCCCTTTAACGACGTATACATTTAATGGATGCCATACGATGTCTTCTAACTCCCCTAGGCTACCTTGTAAAAAACAAATACATTTAATGTATGTGTCTTCCTATTGTACCATGCAGGACGGAATAGTGCAGTGTAATTTGCTGTTCCTTCCTAATTTTTTTGCAACATACCCACATTTGTATACTGGCAAGACCAAGGTTAAAAGGATACTTATATGGCCTCTGCCTGACTAATGGATCAGTATTTACTTGGGAGCTTTCCTGGTATACACACTTAAAAGGGAGTCTGTCAGCTCCATAAAACCCCCCCAAACTAGAGTAAGCGGTGTATAGTATAAGTAATGGCGAGTCAAATCCACTTCCATTCAAACACTGTGCTCTGACGAACTAGCAATAAAATGCATTGAGCGGACTCCCGTGCTCACCCACATAACGGAGAGGACTCAAACAGAAGTCCTCTCAATGCATTTTACTGCTCATTTGTGGAAGCACAGCATCAGAATGCAAGCATGAAGATAAAATTACATAATCACTTACACTATACACTGCTTACTCTAGCTTTAGGGGCGTTTTGCAGCTGACAGATTCCCTTTAACATGGGGGGGGGGGGGGGGGGGGGGGGAGGAGAAAAAACAACAATGTGAACCCAGCCTAAGGCCTCTTGCACCAGACCGTATGGGTTATGCGGTCTGCAAACCACAGATCCGCAAAATACGGATACTGGCCACATGCATCCCGCAATTTCTGTTCTATTTTTTTTTTTGGGGGGGGGGGGGGGCAGACATACGGATGCATTTGTGTTATCCCATTTACATAAATTGATCCACATCCAAAATTTGCAAAAGTAAATAAAAAAATGCAGATCAGTAATATATATATATATATATATATATATATACACACACACACACATACAGTTGTGTGCAAGAGGCCTTGCCCTGTTATTTCTTGAATTGTCTCATGTCAAACTTAAAATCATGCGGGATATTAACAGAAAATTTGATTTTCTATTTGTTGTTGCTAAATTCACATCTCATAATTTTCACTTTATATGTGATAACTGCCATACACAAAGAGGTGTCACAAAAAAAAAAAGCAACACTTCATGCATGTCTATATGGTTGCTAATAAATGACTTGCCGAGATCCCTGGCTGTTGCTAGCAGTATAAAAGGACTACGTATAAAGTCGAAAAGAGCATGTCAGAATTTGTTTCCCAAATAAGGGAAGATTAAAGAACATTGTCCTATAAAGACAACCTCTCCTCTATCCACAGATCGGTGGGGGTCCAACCTCTAGGGATCCCAGCATTTAAAAAAAATAAAAAAAAATACTCCCCATTTAAATGGCGCGGCAGACACACATCCATGTCCACTGCTCCATTCAACTATGGGACTGACTGCCAGAGATGGCGAACAATCATTCGGCCATCTCCGTCCGCCCCATTCAGCTAAATGAAGTGGCATCGTACATACATCTCGGCTCTTCCAATTTAGATAGGGGAGAATGAACCCTCATTCTCCCAATTGGCAGACGCACCAGTGAGTGGACCACCAATGATCAGGCACTTACTGAGTGAGTGGCCAAATGTTGCCATGGAGTTCTAGCCTCCAAGGGCCCACTAACACTATCACTGGTATGTGAGAGAGATATAGAAATAAAATATATATATATATATATATATATATATATATATATATATATATATATATATATATATATATATATATATATATATATATATATATATATACATACACACACACATATACACACACACACTAGGCCTGCACAATATCGCAAATCGCCAATTGGCCAACCCAAAAATGCTGCAATTGTATTACCATATTTTTCGCTTTATAAGACGATAGGGGGAAAATGGCAGTGCGTCTTATAAAGTAATGGTTGACTTTACGTGGCTGACAGGGATGTATCGCCGGCTGCTATGTTGCACAGCGCGGCCGGCGATGCATCAGTTACAGTGCGGGGAGGGAGGAGGGGCTGGAGGCAAGTAGTTATTTTAAAGGGAACCTGTCACCGGGATTTTGTGTATAGACCTGAGGACATGGGTTGCTAGATAACCGCTAACACATCCACAATACCCAGTCCCCATAGCTCTGTGTGCTTTTATTGTGTAAAAAAACCGATTTGATACATATGCAAATTAACCTGAGAGGAGTCCTGTATGTGAGATGAGTCAGGGAATAGGACTCATCTCAGGTTAATTTGCATATGTATCAAATCGTTTTTTTTACACAATAAAAGCACACAGAGCTATGGGGACTGGGTATTGCGGATGTGCTAGCGGCCATCTAGCAGCCCATGTCCTCAGCTCTATACACAAAATCCTGGTGACAGGTTCCCTTTAATGAACAAATGTTCTTCTATTTATCTGTTCTGTGCAGTGCTATTAAGAAAATGGCAAGTTTTGTATTTTGTACTTTTGCAGTAATATGTTACTTAATTTACTAAAATATGTTTTATTTTGAAAAACACTGTGCATTTCAGTTCTTCAGTTAAAGGGCTTCTGTCAGCCCACTAAACCGTTTTTTTTTTTTGGTTAATAATAATCCCTATACTGCGAGCTCCCTATACATACGCTAAATATTCATTTTGGTTCAGTAGAATTTGTTAAAAAGCTATTTTTATAATATGTAAATTACCTTGCTACCAGCAAGTAGGGCGGCTACTTGCTGGTAGCAGCCGCATCCTCTGATCCTAATGACGCCCCCTCCGCAGTGTGATTGACAGTGCCAGGGAACGGAATCGTTCTCTGCTGGCCCTGTTTGAATTCCAAACCTCGCGCCTGCGCCGTACCTGTCTTTAATCGGCGCAGGCGCACAGAGGCGGCCGCTCTCTCGGTCGCTCCATCCTCAATGCGCCTGGTGTAGATGTGACGTCATCGGCGCAGGCGCATTGAGGATGGAGCAGCCGAGAGAGCGGCCGCCTCTCAGTGCGCCTGCGCTGATTAAAGACAGGTACTGCGCAGGCGCGAGATTTGGAATTCAAACAGGGCCCTGTCAACCACACTGCGGAGGGGGCGTCATTAGGATCGGAGGATGCGGCTGCTACCAGCAAGTAGCCGCCCTACTTGCTGGTAGCAAGGTAATTTACATATTATAAAAATAGCTTTTTAACAAATTCTACTGAACCAAAATGAATATTTAGCTTATGTATAGGGAGCTCACAGTGTAGGGATTATTATTCACCCAAAAAAAAAAATCACGGTTTAGTGGGCTGACAGAAGCCCTTTAAGCATAACTACATTTTAGCATTATCAGCAATTTCTCTGTGCTTTTGCCTTGAAAATCCAAGCAAATAGACCTCTAGCACAATTCCCTTAAAATATTGCATCGCATAACGTTATCGCAATTTTTAGGGCCCTAATTGCAATCGCACAAAATTCCCATATCGTGCAGCCCTGAAATCCGGGACTAAGGGATCTGGATTCCCTCTGTGCTGCACAAGTAATTGTGTGTTAATAGGTTAAGTGATTCAAATATTCCCTTAGCTAATCTATAGGATCAAACAGATTGCTCCATGAATCCTCCAGGCACAAGTGCCATTGATAAAGTCTACTTGTTTTGTCCACATTTGCAGTTTCTGGTAATTGGCTTATTCTGCAAGTCTGTTGTTTAAAAAACCCGCAGCAAACACTTTTACCTTTGTGTAACCAGATAATTCTCTGCATGTACAAGGAAAATAGTTATTTCATCATCCATAAATATACATTGGGCTTGAAGGGGTGATCCAGCCAGAAGTACTCATCTATGCACTGGATAGACGCTAAATTAATGGGGGGTCTGACTGCAAGGACCTGGGTCCCTTGCACCACTGCTAGGAGCAGTGGTTGAGACTATGCCTCTGTGGCACTGATGGGCACAGCAGACCCCAGCAGACAGTTGATCTTTGATGTTTGAAGAGCGTCCCTCACTTTTAGGAGGAGTTGTCTCAAGTTTGACACTTCACACAATCATGAGAATGGGGGGGGGGGGGGGGGGGGGGTCCGGTACCTCCTATTTGTCCGTCAGTCCCACAGACTGAATGGAGCAATAATGTGCATGCTTGACTGCATGTCCATCCAAACATGGGACTTCAGTGATCAGACACTTATCACGTACACTGTAAATGTGGTAAGTGTCAATGTGAGGACAACCCCTTTAAAATCTACCTGTTTTTTCCCCCACTTTCCCCTAGTTTTCACAGCACACAGCCACTTCCCCAGTAATTACAGGAGCACCGCACTCCCTTTTCTAAGCAAACGGTCCCAACAGAACTTCACATAGCACTGACCCTGGCTGTTATCCCATGTACTCCTCTTCCACGCCCTCTAGTGGCAGGAGTCTGCAGACAAGCAGCCTATAACTGTGCTGTATCTACAGTAGCTTCCAGCATCAGTCTGCGCTGATGACAAAAGGAGCAAACTACCGTCATATAGATATAGGCACGCACTTGTGGAGGTTCTTCACTGTAGGTTGACAAGGGGTTGTCTCACTTCAGCGAATGGCAGTTATCATGGGAGAGAAAGTTAATACAAGGCACTCATTTATTGTGATTGTCCATATTGCCTTCTTTGCTGGCTTGATTCATTCCCTCCCCCCATCACATTATACACTGCTCGTGTCCCTGTAATTCAGCAGCGGTGGTCATGCTTACAAAGTATAGGAAAAAGTGCCAGCCTCTTGGATCGGGACCGTGGGAGCGCACATAAGCTGCCACCTTTTTCCTATACTGTGCAAATGTGACCACCGCTGCAGGATGGCAGGGTGGTTGTAACCTCTGGATATTAGCAATTAAATCAAGCCAGCAAAGGAAGTAATATGGACAATCACAATACATTATTGGCCACAGACCCTACAGGAAAGTTTTCCCGTGGGCCACAGCCCAGGGGTCTACCAGCTGATCAGGCTTAGATATACAATGGCGAGCCAGATGCCTGTGAAGGCGTCCGGTTGCCATAGTAACCATTGGAATGCTGTCACAGCAGAGCAGTGGCCTGATGGGGGAAGAAGGGAGCTCCCTCCCTGTTAACCACTTCCATATAGTGGTCCTATTGGACCGCAGCATGGAAGCGTTTAAAAGGCCGACATTGCTTGAAATGGCTGACATCAGTGTTGGCACCAAAGTGTCAGATGACACTCTGCACAACGCCGGCCATCCTGAAAGGGAAGGGGCACATTGAGGGCTGCACAGGGTGAGGGGAGGGGAGAATCATATGACATTTTACAAGGTTCTGATCCCCACAGCCATGAACTGTGGGGATCAGAACCTTCCACCAGCATTATTATTGTCCGATTGGCTAATCTGTACAATCAGAGCAATCACCGGCCTGGGATCACCCTCACTGGTAAGCGGAGATCCCTACTCATCATGGAGCACTAAGTAGCAGTGCTCCATGACGAGTATACATGTCATATAGTACTAAAGGGGTTAAGAAAAAGTATTTGGTGTAATCGGGTTGCACCCAAGCTCTATTCCATTCTGTGGCCACAGAAAGGAACAGCGGTTATGTGCAACAAGAGCAATGTTGACGTCCTCATTGCACCAAAGGCCTAACTTCCATATTAAGATAAAGTATCTTGGGAACTGAGCCTCAGATCAAAAGAAGAAAAGCAGCATTTTAATCAGGTGAACTACAGCTGTCCCGCAGCATGTGAAGGCACCCTAGGGAGATTTAGCACATAGGTTTTTGCTGGTCTTTTTCTGCACTTTTATGTTTCTAGTGGCGTTTTTTTCACGTGCATTTCTTGTGGTAAAAAGCTCCAGATGTTAGCTGACAGTCTATGGGAAATATAAAACACAGGACACATGGCTACTGGCATTTTTGTTCACTGGGTGGCCTTTTTTTGTATTTTTATTATTTTTTTAAAGAAAACACATGCTGGATCTCTTGGCGTTTTTTGACATCATGTTCTCTGTAAGGGAAAAATGCCATGAAGAAAAAGAAACACTGACATACACGCTTTCCGCCACATTATATCAACTGTTTTACACACTTTTCTAACCTGTTACGCCTTACCCAACAAGGGCTGTGGCTACAGTGAAAGTGTGGTTTTAATGCCAACTTATAGGTGGCGCATGCTTAGACTAGACGCAGGGATGGCCAACCTGAGGCTCTCCTAGCATTCCCAGACTGCCTACAGCAGGGCATAGTGGGAGTTGTAGTTTCACAACAGCTGGAGAGCCGTAGGTTGGCCATCCCTGGACTAGAGAGTTCATAGATGTGCCACATCAGCCACGGTGATCAATTTGGCGCAGTTTAGGAATGTCTAAGTTTACACTGTCTTACTAAAAAAGGGCTCATACACACAACCGTTGCAGTTTTTGCAGTCTGCAAATCGCGGACCAGCAGAATACAGATACCTGCAGAGGTCCTGCTGCCATATTTTTTTTTTTTTTTTTTTTTTTTTTTAACTCCTTCAGAAACGTTCTATCCTTGTCCGCAAAACAGGACATGTTCAATTTTTTTGCAGGGCTGCGGAATGGACTTATGGATGCAGACAGTAAACGGGTGTTCTGGCCGCACCTTTTGCTCCCCGGTGAGATGAGCGGGTCCACAAGAAATAAAAATATAATGCGGAACAAAACCGCGGTCGTATGCATGACCTCTTAATAACATGTTTCCCCACTCTCTCCTCGGTTAGGCTACTTTCACACTTGCGTTCGGAGCAGATCCGTCTAGTCTCTGCACAGACGGATCCGCACCTATATGCAAACGATGGTATCCGTTCAGAACGGATCCGTTTGCATTATATTTCAGAAAAGAAATCTAAGTCTAATTGTTAGTTAGACGGATCCGTCCTGACTTTGCATTGAAAGTCAACGGGGGACGGATCCGTTTGAAATCACACCATATTGTGTCAACGACAAATGGATCCGTCCCCATTGACTTGCATTGTAAGTCTGGACGGATCCGTTTTGCTCCGCACGGCCAGACGGACACCAAAACGCTGCAAGCTGCGTTCGGGTGTCCGCCTGCTGAGCGGAACGGAGGCGAAACGGAGCCATACTGATGCATTCTGAGCAGATCCGCATCCACTCAGAATGCATTGGGGCCGTACGGATACGTTCGGGGCGCTTGCGAGAGCCTTTAAACGGAACTCACAAGCGGTATCCCGAACGCAAGTGTGAAAGTAGCCTTAGTGAAAAAAAGAAATACCACAGTTCTGAAAATCTGTCAATTTTGGTGCACAAGTAATTATTATTATTATTTTCTGGCACATGCACAGAACTCAATAATAAATCTGGCGCAGAATTTAACACACACCAAATTTACAAAAGGTCTATGTGCCAGTATAGTACATTTCTGTAACATTACAACAATATTAGTAAATCTCCTCCAATGTGTGTAAAAAACACCCAAAAAGCAGGAAAAAAACACTTGGCAAAATAAATAAATAACAGATATTATTCTGGCATTTTTAAAATCCCACACATCTCTGGAAAATGTGATGAGTGAACTTGTGTTTTCAAGTTTGGGTTATCAAAGAATTCCGTTATGGTCCGTGGTAGCGGAATCCATAAGTTATGGACCGTGGTAGCGGAATCCATAAGTTATGGTCCGTGGTAGCGGAATCCATAAGTTATGGTCCGTGGTAGCGGAATCCATAAGTTATGGTCCGTGGTAGCGGAATCCATAAGTTATGGTCCGTGGTAGCGGAATCCATAAGTTATGGTCCGTGGTAGCGGAATCCATAAGTTATGGTCCGTGGTAGCGGAATCCATAAGTTATGGTCCGTGGTAGCGGATTCCATAAGTTATGGTCCGTGGTAGCGGATTCCATAAGTTATGGTCCGTGGTAGCGGATTCCATAAGTTATGGTCCGTGGTAGCGGATTCCATAAGTTATGGTCCGTGGTAGCGGATTCCATAAGTTACGGTCCGTGGTAGCGGAATCCATAAGTTATGGTCCGTGGTAGTGGAATCCATAAGTTATGGTCCGTGGTAGTGGAGTTCTTAGATAACCCGAACTTGAAACCACAAGTTCTCTCAACACTACTAGTGATATAACCGAGTTTCTAAAAATGTATAAATGATGCATATGGCATTGGTGGCAGTATACCACATACTCAGTCATGCACACTAGAACAGTAATGCCCAGAATGTACCAGGTGTGCCCATGTTCCTGCTCAGCAGTGGAGCACAGCAGAGATGGTAAGATATAGTTACACTGTACCCAATAAAAGATATAGTCATGCCCATAGTCTGTGTGCCCCTGGTCTGGGAAGTAGACGGATAATGCAGAGCTGCAGCAGTCCAGCCGGTTGGAGTTTTATGCCCACTAATAACATGGCACTGCACACTGTATAATAAGTAGGGCAGAAGTAGATCACATATGCCCCCTGTGCCATGCCTGGCTCTGCACACGTGTACCTGGCTGGAGGGGTCCGTGCAGTCGCCCGCCGTCACCTCAGCACCGGGCTGGTCCTCCCCGCCACAGCGCGTCTGGTCTTCCCCCTCCGCTTCCTCCTCATCCTCTCCCAGCAGGTCTTCTCCCCCGGAGTCCGAGTCCCACGTAGAGTCGCACTCCTCCACACTGGTGGGCTCTTTGAAGCTGACCCCATTCAGGAGATTGCCCATTGGCACGGAGGGTGCTAGCAGTGCCCAGCAGCGGATGCTGGCATGTCACGGAGCGCCAGGCCTCACACTACAACTGCCGGGACCGCCGGTGCTGCGCTGCCTGCCCGGAGAGCGGAGGAGACAGGTGATCCCCCCTTTATTGGTCGCTAGCAGCTACTCCTACTTCCCCTTCTCTGGAAGGAACACCCACGTCATCACATCACGTGACCAACTACTTCTTAACGGCTCAGCTTTCTGCCTGGGAGTAGTCAGTTCTCTGGAGTGAGAAGCACTTTGCAATGGCTTCTGCTAAGGCTGTAGTCAGAGGGCATTAGTTTGTAGTCCTAGGGGGTCGTGAGTAGGACAGTGAGGGGAGGGACGAGGAGCATGCTGAGGTGGTCCTGTGGGGTTTTAGGGGGTCGTGGGTAGGACAGTGAGGGGAGGGATGAGGAGCATGCTGAGGTGGTCCTGTGGGAATTTAGGGGGTCGTGAGGAACATAGGGAGGAAGGCAGGGTTGGCAACCAGAATTCTTCTTTTTTTCTGGCCATCTAATCCCAAAATCGGGGACAGCCAACATTTTTACGAGACAAATTGGAAAACCATAATGACTGATAAATATTATGTAGACTAGCACATTCAAATTCATAGTCACAGGTGCATAGCCATCAAGCAAACATGGTTGATAAAAAATACAAACAATAGAGCTGAGAGTTGGGGATCATTCTAGATTAAAGTGGTATTATACTTACTATAAATGGGGAAATAGAAGCTCTTTGTGCACATTTTTCAAACTTGTGTCGGGCCCATCTACCAGGCGTTAAGGTGGCTTCCACAGATGGGTACCTAACAATATTATACCGCCTCGCTTGGACTTATCTAAGCCTACAATTTCAGGGCAGTGTAGGAGCCAGCTACATACGTACTCTGCTCAGAAGCCCTGGGCAGATGGGCATTGCCAGAGAGAAGGTTAGCTTTTTTTTCACCCTGGCTGACGCTCTCCACTGCAATTGGGAGAGGCCGTCTCCCCCTCCCTGTACCGATGCTGGTATGAATTTAGATACCAGGCAGGAAAAGTGAACGGGGGGCACAGCTGGGGAATGGAGCAGCGCATACAGAAAATAGTAAGCACTGTAATATGCCATGAGTATGCCCCACAGGATCCACTAGTTATATTATAAGGTTCGGACCCGTGAAAGATCCTCTTTAACCATTGGGATACCGGAGGTTTTTCCTTTTTGCGTTTTCGTTTTTTTCCCTTATCTTCCTTGAGCCATAACTTTTTTATATTTCCGGTCACATAGCTGTATGAGCGCTTATTTTTTGCAGGACAAGTTGTACTTTCTGACACCACCATTAATGATGGCATAAAATGTAGTTGGAAGCGGTAAAAAAAATTCCAAATGGGGTGGAATTGGAAAGAAAAATGCAATTCCTCCACCGTTTTACGTGTTTTATTTCCCACTGCTTTTCATTTGTGGCAAAACCGACCCATGCCCTTCATTCTCTGGCTCCGTGCGATTACACATAATTTTAAAATTTGAGAATTTTATTTTTTATATTTTTTTGACATCACTATATTCTGACCCCCATCATTTTTTTATACTTACAGTACAGACCAAAAGTTTGGACACATATTCTCATTAAAAGAGTTTTCTTTATTTTCATGACTATGAAAATTGTAGATTCACACTGAAGGCATCAAAACTATTAACACATGTGGAATTATATACATAACAAAAAAGTGTGAAACAACTGAAAATATGTCATATTCTAGGTTCTTCAAAGTAGCCACCTTTTGCTTTGATTACTGCTTTGCATTCTCTTGATGAGCTTCAAGAGGTAGTCACCTGAAATGGTCTTACAACAGTTTTGAGGTGCTTAGCACTTGTTGGCCCTTTTGCCTTCACTCTGCGGTCCAGCTCAGCCCAAACCATCTCGATTGGGTTCAGGACCGATGACTGTGGAGGCCAGGTCATCTGGCGCAGCACCCCATCACTCTCCTTCATGGTCAAATAGCCCTTACACAGCCTGGAGGTGTGTTTGGGGTCATTGTCCTGTTGAAAAATAAATGATGGTCCAACTAAACGCAAACCGGATGGAATAGCATGCCGCTGCAAGATGCTGTGGTAGCCATGCTGGTTCAGTATGCCTTTAATTTTGAATAAATCCCCAACAGTGTCACCAGCAAAGCACCCCCACACCATCACACCTCCTCCTCCATGCTTCACGGTGGGAACTAGGCATGTAGAGTCCATCCGTTCACCTTTTCTGCGTCGCACAAAGACACGGTGGTTGGAACCAAAGATCTCAAATTTGGACTCATTAGACCAAAGCACAGATTTCCACTGGTCTAATGTCCATTCCTTGTGTTCTTTAGCCCAAACAAGTCTCTTCTGCTTGTTGCCTGTCCTTAGCAGTGGTTTCCTAGCAGATATTCTACCATGAAGGCCTGATTCACACAGTCTCCTCTTAACAGTTGTTCTAGAGATGTGTCTGCTGCTAGAACTCTGCGTGGCACTGACCTGGTCTCTAATCTGAGCTGCTGTTAACCTGCGATTTCTGAGGCTGGTGACTCGGATGAACTTATCCTCCGCAGCAGAGGTGACTCTTGGTCTTCCTTTCCTGGGGCGGTCCGCATGTGAACCAGTTTCTTTGTAGCGCTTGATGGTTTTTGTGACTGCACTTGGGGACACTTTCAAAGTTTTCCCAATTTTTCGGACTGACTAACCTTCATTTCTTAAAGGGCTTCTGTCACTCCACTAAACTCATTTTTTTTTTTTGGTCTCCCTACAATCCTTATTCTGCGATTTCTTAATATATATAGCTATTACACTGTTTGGTTCAGTAGTTCTATCAAAAAACTGACTTTTATATTATGCAAATTACCTCTCTAGCAGCAGGTAGGGCGGCTACCTGCTGCTAGCAGCCGCATCCTCCATTCATAATGACGCCCCCTCCTCATGTTGATTGACAGGGCCAGCGGACGCGCTCGTCCTCTGACTGGCCCTATCTCCGTTTTAAATCACGCGCCGGTCTTCAGTTGGCGCAGGCGCACTCAGAGGAGGACGCTCGCTCGGCCGCTCCATCCTCAGTGCGCCTGCGCCGGGTGTACATGTGACGTCATCGGCACAGGCGCGCTGAGGATGGAGCGGCTGAGCGAGCGTCCTCCTCTGAGTGCGCCTGCGCCAACTGAAGACCAGCGCGAGATTTAAAACGGAGACAGGGCCAGTCAGAGGACGAGCGCGTCCGCTGGCCCTGTCAATCAACATGAGGAGGGGGCGTCATTATGAATGGAGGATGCGGCTGCTAGCAGCAGGTAGCCGCCCTACCTGCTGCTAGAGAGGTAATTTGCATAATATAAAAGTCAGTTTTTTGATAGAACTACTGAACCAAACAGTGTAATAGCTATATATATTAAGAAATCGCAGCATAAGGATTGTAGGGAGACCAAAAAAAAAAAATATGAATTTAGTGGAGTGACAGAAGCCCTTTAAAGTAATGATGGCCAGTCGTTTTTCTTTACTTAGCTGCTTTTTTCTTGCCATAATACAAATTCTAACAGTCTATTCAGTAGGACTATAAGCTGTGTAATCACCTGACTTCTCCACAACGTAACTGATGGTCCCAACCCCATTTATAAGGCAAGAAATCCCACTTATTAAACCTGACAGGGCACACCTGTGAAGTGAAAACCATTTCAGGTGACTACCTCTTGAAGCTCATCAAGAGAATGCCAAGAGTGTGCAAAGCAGTAATCAAAGCAAAAGGTGGCTACTTTGAAGAACCTAGAATATGACATATTTTCAGTTGTTTCACACTTTTTTGTTATGTATATAATTCCACATGTGTTAATTCATAGTTTTGATGCCTTCAGTGTGAATCTACAATTTTCATAGTCATGAAAAAACTCTTTGAATGAGAAGGTGTGTCCAAACTTTTGGTCTGTACTGTATGTTGAGCAGAAGGTGGGCCAGTCCTTGAGACTGTCGGCGTCTGGTACAGTTCATGCCAGCGCTGACGTGTGGAGCTATAACTATGGTCAAGGAAAATATATGTCCTTTACAGCACACTGGGCAAATGTGGTTCCAGCCCAACCACACCAGCATCTTGGCCAAGTGATATCAATGCTGCCTCCGAGTTATAATTATGGTATTTCTGCACCAATGTCCTCCTCTCTCTTCTCATGCTTCACCTTGTCCTCAGCCTCCACTGTAGACATAGTTCAGAGTAGTCCTCCAGCATACCACCTATGCAAAGTATGAAGTGACATGACGTTCTGCACCTAGTCAGCCTGGGTGAACAGAGTCACACCAGAGAGAAACTGCTCTGCATCATCAACCAAGAAATTGAATCCTGGCTGTCCCCTCGCCAACGGGTGTTAGGAACCATTGTCACCGATAACGGCATGAACATTCTGTCTGCGCTGCATCAGGGTGGTTGACCCATGTGCCCTGCATGGCGCAAATCTTTATTCTGGTTGTTATCCAGTTCCTGAAGTCTTCCACCCAACAGCAAGAAGTCTTGAAAATGTAAAGAAAACTGTGCATGCACTTCAGCTACTTTACCGTAAAACACGTCCTCCTTGACCTCAGAATGGTGTTCCCCTACATCGCCTCATATACAACGTTTTCACACATTGGAACTCCACGCTCCACATGTTTGACTGACTGTATATCACGGCCGGTGTGCCGATCACATACGTGACGCAAAGGGAGGGAAAAGGGAAGGCCCTGTCCAAGGGAGAGGGAAAGATGGTGACCCCTAACTCACCTTGAGGCTGGCACCTGACTTCCCTAGACAGGTTTCTCACCCGTACGCCGATCACATGCCTAAACCCTGGCTTTCCCTAAGATGAGCCCTAAGTAGTGAATAGGGCGGTGGGAACACTAGTCCGCACCACTAACACTAAAGGGAAACACCAGGGAGAGGACAGACAATACTGACAAAACATATAATCCCAGGTGGGCGACAACAGCGGACAACAAAAGAACAACAGGGATCCGGAGGGTAATGCTCTGGTACCACAACGAGGAATAACAACGACACAGCTCCAGTGGATCAGTATAGAAGTCCAGGCAAGAAGCTCTATATCTGGCAACCAGAGAAGAAGGGAATATAAAGAGGCTGGGAGTGCCAGACAAGTAACAGCTGAGGAGAAGAAGCTACAGATCCCTAAGTGAGACAAAAAGGATTGCAAGGCAAACACAGAAAGCTACCATTAAGTAGCTGCGACTTCCTGACCCCGGGTATACTGGAGTCAGACGTGGCTCTTGACACCCTCGTGACAGTACCCCCTCTTTCCACGAGGGGTCTCCGGACACTCAGGACCAGGTCTCTCAGTATGAGAGGCATGAAACGCCCGAACTAACCTGTCAGCGTTTACCTCTGACGCTGGAACCCACATTCTTTCCTCTGGACTGTAACCCCTCCAGATATTGCACCAGATATTGAAGAGGGAGACGGACCCGACGAGAATCAACAATTTTGGATATTTGAAACTCTAGATTACCATCAATAATAACAGGAGGGGATGGCAGCGGTGACGGTTCTAGAGGTGAAACATACTTTTTGAGTAACGACTTATGGAAAACGTTATGGATTTTAAAAGTTTGAGGTAGCTCCAGGCGAAAAGCCACGGGGATAATGAGAGCTACTATTTTGTAAGGACCAATAAACCTAGGACCCAGTTTCCAAGAGGGAACCTTTAACTTAATATTCCTAGTAGATAACCACACATAGTCATTCACTCCTAGGTCCGGACCTGGCGACCGTTTCTTATCAGCCATGCATTTATATTTACCTCCCATATTTTTCAAGTTAGCTTGTACTTTCTGCCATACAGATGAAAGAGATGACGAAAACCATTCCTCTTCGGGAACCCCAGAAGACCCCCCCTCTTTGAAAGTACAGAACTGGGGATGAAAACCATATGCACCAAGAAATGGTGACTTGCCAGTGGATTCCTGACGGCGATTATTTATAGCAAACTCAGCTAAAGGTAAATATGATGACCACACCTCTTGGTTTTCAGACACAAAACACCTTAGGTATGTCTCAACATTTTGGTTGGTACGCTCAGTCTGTCCATTCGACTGAGGATGGAAAGCTGAGAAAAAGGACAAGTGTACCCCCAAACGGGAACAAAAAGCTTTCCAAAACTTAGAAATAAACTGGGTTCCCCGATCCGAAACAACATCGGAAGGGACCCTGTGAAGCTTCACAATTTCACTGATGAATACCTGAGCAAGGGTATTAGCATTAGGTAGTGCGGGTAACGCAATAAAGTGTACCATTTTGCTAAACCAGTCCACTACTACCAAGATAACTGTTTTACTTGCAGACAAAGGTAAGTCAGTGATGAAATCCATTGACAGATGTGTCCATGGCCAATTGGGAATGACAAGTGGCAATAAAGACCCTGCAGGACGTGTATGAGAGACTTTAGCGCGTGCACAAGTAGACACAAAACCCATTACATCCTGACGCAACCTTGGCCACCAAAAATGACAAGTCAATAGCTCCAAGGTTGCTTTACTACCCGGGTGCCCAGCAAGTGCCAAATTATGATGTGCCTTTAATAATTCGAGACGCAGGTTTAACGGTACAAACAATTTCTCTGAGGGACAAGAGACCGGGGCGTCCCCCTGGGCCTCTAACACCTTCCCCTCCAGAACAGAGTGTACAGCAGAGACAACTACTCCTCTTTGTAGAATGGGTACCGGATCACCCACATTACCCCCACCAGGGAAACTACGAGATAATGCGTCTGCCTTGGTATTTTTTGACCCAGGACAATAGGTGAAAGTTAAACCTGGTAAAAAATAGAGACCACCTAGCTTGTCTAGGGGTGAGACGCTTAGCTGATTTGAGGTACAGAAGGTTTTTGTGGTCCGTAATCACCGTGACGGGGTGGATTGCCCCCTCTAAAAAGTGACGCCATTCTTCAAACACTAGTTTAATAGCTAATAGTTCCCTATTGCCAATATCATAGTTTTTCTCCGCTGCAGATAGTTTTTTAGAAAAGAAAGCACAAGGAAGCCATTTGCCAGGAGACGGACCCTGAGACAGTACAGCCCCCACTCCCACCTCTGACGCATCTACTTCAACAATAAATGGCTGGGAGACATCAGGTTGGATTAGTACCGGTGCCGAGGTAAACCTCTCTTTTAGAGAGGAAAATGCCATTTTGGCGGCGTCAGACCATATAGAAAAATCAGTCCCCTTCTTAGTCATGTCAGTAAGGGGTTTGACAATCACAGAATAATTTTTAATGAATTTTCTATAGAAATTTGCGAAACCCAAAAACCGTTGCAGTGCTTTAACCCCTTCCCGACCTATGACGTGTATACTTGTCATGGAGCACTGCAGACATGGTGACAGCGCTGAGTGCCGGCTGTTACACACAGCCAGGCACCCAGGGTCAATGCCGAGGGGGTCCTGTGACCCCCCCCCCCCCGTATCGGCGATCGCTTCAAACCGCAGGTCAATTCAGACCTGCGGTTTGCAGCGCTTTATGTAGTTTCTGATCCCTGCGGTCACTGACCGCGGGGATCAAAAACTTTAAAATTTCCAAAATAAAGTTTTTTTACCCCCCCCCCGCACCCCTGAATGATATTATGTGGGCGGGTGGTGCAGGGGGAGGGTTTGCGGGCGGTGCGGGAGGCGGGTGGTGCGGCAGGCTGTGCCTTTACAGCCCTCCGATGGGAGAGGGAGAGAGCCCCCAGACAGCCCCCTGACACCCCAGTCCTCACCCTTCCCCGTCTGCACAGTTGTGACAGACGGGGAAGGTTCCCATGGCAACAGGATGCCTTCTCAGGCATCCTGCTGTCCATGGTGCTGAACAGATCTGTGCTGAAGGCATAGATCTGTTCAAAGTGTAAGTAAAATACAGTGCAGTACTGTATAGTATATTGTACTGTACTGTATTATACAGACATCAGACCCACTGGATCTTCAAGAACCAAGTGGGTCTGGGTCAAAAAAAAGTAAAAAAAAAGTGAAAAAAGTAAAAGATAAAAAAAAAACATTTATCACTGAATAAAAAATAAAATACACTAGACATATTAGGTATCGCCGCGTCCGTAACGACCTGATCTATAAAACAATCATGTTACTTTCCCCGCACGGTGAACGCCATAAAAATAAAAAAATAAAAACTATGGCGAAAAAGAAATTTTGCCCACCTTACTTCCCAAAAAAGATAATAAAAGTGATCAAAAAAGTCGCATGTACGCCAAAATAGTACCAATCTGACCGTCATCTCATCCCGCAAAAATGATACCCAACCTGAGACAATCGCCTAAAAACTGAAAAAACTATGTCTCTCAGACTATGGAGACACTAAAACATGATTTTTTTTGTTTCAAAAATGATATTATTGTGTAAAACCTAGATAAATTAAAAAAAGGTAGACATATTAGGTATTGCCACGTCCGTAGGAACCTGCTCTATAACAATAGCACATTATCGTACCTGTCAGATGAACGTTGCAAATAATAAAAAATAAAAACAGTGCCAAAACAGCTATTTTTTGGGAAATTTTCCATTTTAATCCATTTTTTCCCGTAACAAAGCAAGGGTTAACAGCCAAATAAAACTCAATATTTATTGGCCTGATTCTGTAGGTTATATAAATGCCCCATATTTGGTTGTAAACTGCTGTATGGCCACACGGCAGAGCGCAGAAGGAAAGGAATGCCATATGGTTTTTGGAAGGCAGTTTTTGCTGGACTGGTATTTTTGACACCATGTCCCATTTGAAGCCCCCCCTGATGCCCCCCTAGAGTAGAAACTCCAAAAAGTGACCCCATTTTGGAAACTACACCCCTCAAGGTATTCAAAACTGATTTTACAAACTTTGTTAACCCTTTAAGTGTTCCACAAGAGTTAGTGGCAAATGGAGATGAAATTTCAGAATTTCTATTTTTTGTTACTTTGCCTCACAAAAAGTGTAATATAGAGCAACCAAAAATAATATATACCCTAAAATAGTACCAACAAAACTGCCACCTTATCCCATAGTTTCCAAAATGGGGTCACTCTTTTGGAGTTTCTAACCTAGGGGTGCATCAGGGGGGCTTCAAATGGGACATAGTGCCCAAAAAAACTGTCTAGCAAAATACATACGTACAGCAGTTTACAACCACATATGGGGTGTTTCTGTAAACTACAGAATCAGGGCCATAAATAATGAGTTTTGTTTGGCTGTTAACCCTTGGTTTGTAACTGGAAAAAAAATAAAATGGAAAATCTGCCAAAAAAGTGAAATTTTGAAATTGTATCTCTATTTTCCATTAAATCTTGTGCAACACCTAAAGGGTTAACAAAGTTTGTAAAATCAGTTTTGAATACCTTAAGGGGTGTAGTTTCTTAGATGGGGTCACTTTTATGGAGTTTCTACTCTAGGGGTGCATCAGGGGGCTTCAAATGGGACATGGTGTCAAAAAAACAGTCCAACAAAATCTGGCTTCCAAAAACCATACGGCGCACCTTTCACTCTACGCCCCGCTGTGTGGCCGTACAGTAGTTTACGGCCACATATGGGGTGTTTCTGTAAACGGAAGAGTCAGGGCAATAAAGATACAGTCTTGTTTGGCTGTTAATCCTGGCTTTGTTAGTGGAAAAAATGGGTTAAAATGGAAAATTAGGCAAAAAAATGAAATTCTAAAATTTCATCCCCATTTCCCAATAACTCTTGTGCAACACCTAAAGGGTTAACGAAGTTTGTAAAATCAGTTTTGAATACCTTAAGGGGTGTAGTTTATAGAATGGGGTCATTTTTGGGTGGTTTCAATTATGTAAGCCTCACAAAGTGACTTCAGACCTGAACTGGTCCTTAAAAAATGGGTTTTGGAAATTTTCCGAAAAATGCTTCTAAACTTCTAAGCCTTGTAACGTCCCCAAAAAATAAAATGTAATTCCCCAAATGATCCAAACATGAAGTAGACATATGGGGAATGTAAAGTCACCCCAATTTTTGGGGTATTACTATGTATTACAGGAGTAGAGAAACTGAAACTTTGAAATTTGCAAATTTTTCCAATTTTTGGTAAATTTGGTATTTTTGTGCAAAAAATATTTTTTTTTACTTCATTTTACCAGTGTCATGAAGTACGATATGGTACAAAAAAACACTCTCAGAACGGCCTAGATAAGTAAAAGCAGTTTTAAAGTTATTCACACATAAACTGACACTGGTCAGATTTGCAAAAAATAGCCTGGTCCTTAAGGTGAAAAATGGCTTGGTCCTGAAAGGGTTAAGGTTCTCAGGAAGATCCCAATCTAGAATTGCCTGGACTTTCCTAGGATCCATACGGAAACCTGAAGCAGATAATAGATATCCCAGGAACTGTATTTCCTGAACGGTGAAAACACACTTCTCAATTTTCGCATATAATTAATTCGTCCGTAGGACCTGCAGTACCTGTCTGACATGTACCTCGTGTGTCTTCAGATCAGACGAGTAAATCAAAATATCATCTAGGTATATCACCACAAACCTGCCGATAAGATGACTAAAAATATCATAACAAAATGTTGGAAGACAGCGGGAGCATTGGTCAGACCGAAAGGCATGACTAGATTTTCATAATGCCCCTCCGGGGTGTTAAAGGCTGTCTTCCACTCATCCCCTTCCTTGATACAAATCAAATTGTAGGCCCCCCTAAGATAAAGTTTGAAGAACCACTTAGCACCCGCAATCTGATTAAACAGGTCAGGAATGAGAGGAAGAGGGTATGGGTCTCAGATGGGTATCCGGTTTAGTTTGCGGAAATCTAGGCAAGGACGCAGGCCCCCGTCTTTCTTTTTAACAAAGAAAAACCCTGCAGCCATGGGTGATGAAGAGGGTCTGATGTGTCCCTTAGCCAAGCTCTCCGAGATATAATCTTTCATGGCTTGTCTCTCGGGACCCGAAAGATTATATAACCTGGTCTTGGGTAATTTTGCACCAGGAATCAGGTTAACCGGGCAATCATAAGGACGGTGAGGTGGTTACTTCTGACACCCCTTTTCAGAGAAAACGTCCTTAAAGTCCGAAACAAATGTAGGTAGAGTAGCTACGGATCCCTGAGTGAGACAAAAAGGATTGCAAGGCAAACACAGAAAGCTACTATTAAGTAGCAGCGCGATCTTTAGACATAGAGCTCGCAGCCACCCGCTGCGACTTCCTGACCCCAGGTATAACGGAGTCAGACGTGGCTCTTGACACCCTCGTGACACTGTATGAGCAGAGGAAACTCTTGACTGATTTTTGATTTTGCAGACAGACAGGGCTACTCCCAGGTGTAACTTTGACGTTAGACAGTAGCAAATCATGCGTGACACTTGCTGTTTGCTTAGGCCCTTTGAGAAGGCCACTTTATTTGTCAGTTGTCAGGACAGGGATAAATGATGCCATTTTAGTCTTTTATGTCCTGGAGGTGATGCTGATAAATCTGACTGGCGAGGGGACAGAAGACGTGGGGCCTATATCTCATGTCCACCTGAGCCCTGTGGAGGCTGAACTGGCATAGGAGAAGGGGAGGATGAGGACATAAATGCCCAAAAATTCTATACAGAACTAGGTGCTTTATCTGCCCAAGCGACAGAGGATGAACATGAGGAGCTATAGGGTGACAATGCAGATGACCCCCGACAGACCTAGGCAATATGCAGACATACAGTCCTTTTTGCAAATGGCCAGATGCATGCTGAGTCGCTTGCATAGTGACTGCCACATTATTACCATTTGGCAGAGGGATGACTGCTGGCTTTCCACAATGTTAGACCAGCACTACCAGTCCTAAATGGGGACCTTTTTTACACTTTCTGAAAGGGATGAAAAAATCACCTACCATCGAAACATCCCTTGTAGTCATTTGGTTGCTACCTACGTGTGCCATCGCCCGTCCTCACAAAGGTCTAACTGGGGGGACCTGAGCTCATGCTCCACTGCCATGACTGCTGGAGGGGCAGGAGCAGCACCAGCTCCATCAGCAGCAACTTGAGGCTTGAGTCTCTGATGAACACTTTTCTTCACCCACTTACTGAAAAAAACACCCAGCAGCAGGACATGAAGCAAGTGGTGGCATACTTGGACTGCACCCTGTCACCCCAGATCCAAGATCCCTTGGACTACTGGACAGCCAAACTTAAGTTGTGGCCACAACTGGCTGAGTTTTCCCTGGGCAAGCTTTCCTGCCTGGCCAGTAGTGTGGCATCAGAGTGGGTGTTTAGTGAGGTGGGTGACATAGTTAACCCAAAGAAAACTTGTCTTTCCACGCAAAATGCTGAGACTAACCTTTTATAAAGATGAATCAGAAGTGGATCAACCAGGATTTCAAAAGACCAGTGCCTGATGCAACAGACGAGATCATTCTGGCAGCCACACCGGAACATTGTGAAAAATGGCCTGTTACTTCTGTCTATGTTCTGCTGCCACTATTCTTATGCTGCCACCCGCCTTCTGCCTCTATTGCCATCTGCTCTTACTGTGGTCTGCTGCCATCTTGTGCTGTTACTGCCACTGCTGTGCCCCCCCCTCCCTACTCTGTTCCAGGGTCACTATTGTGACTCTTCATGCTGTTGCCACCCTCACCTCTCTGTTATGGGGCTACTAGTGTCCCTATTGACATCACCGTTTATTTTTCCATTCTTTTGTCAGACGAACAGAAAAAAAACGCTCCTGTCATTCATAAGGCCTCTATCACACTGTGAGTATTTTGCATCAGAATTTAATAATGATTTGGAAGCCAAAAGCATGAGTCTGTTTTGGACCCACTCCTGTTTTTGCCTTACCAATATTAATCAAATACTGATGCAAAAAAACTGGCCAAATACTGACCGCGTGAAAGAGGCCATTAAAGTCCTGCATGCAGGACTTCTTTTTACGTCTGAATAAAACCGATTTCAGACACAAATGGCCAAAACACATGCAAATTGAGCATGACACCTCTATCACAGGTCAGTATTTTGTATCAGGAGTGGATCATGGTTTGGAAGCCAAAAGCAGGAGTAGGTCCAAAACTCAGAACACTTTTTATCTCTGTTTTGGACCCACTCCTGTTTTTTCCTTACAAATACTGATCAAATGCTGACCAAATACTGACCGTGTGAAGGAGGATGCTCTTGACCTGTAAATCTGAGTTCACACTTCAGTTATTTGGTCAGTTATTTCCATTAGTTTTTTTGAGCCAAATTCTGGAGCTAAACCTACTTGTGGATTAGATATCATGAATAGATCTATATTTGTTCTGTGGGTTTAACCTGCACCTGGTTTTGGCTGATAATAAATGATCAGAATAACTAAGTAACTGAAGTGTGAACTGAGTCTAATAGTGATGCACAGTCATTTTAAAGTTAGCAGAAGGGATTCAATAGCATGTGTTTGCACTGCCACAACATGGATTAAAGGAACCTTTTTTTCTTCACTACTTTTTTGGCAGTGCCTCTTTGTATTTATTTAGTTCCACTAAAGAGTCATTTGGACACAGCTAGTGCAGGGGCGCACAGCATTTTTTTGCTTAGGCCTCTTTCACACTTGCGTTGTCCGGATCCAGCGTGTACTCCACTTGCCGGAATTACACGCCGGATCCGGAAAAACGCAAGTGTACTGAAAGCATTTGAAGACGGATCCGTCTTCAAAATGCTTTCAGTGTTACTATGGCACCCAGGATGCTATTAAATTCCTGGTTGCCATAGTAGGAGCTGGGGAGCGGTATACTTACAGTCCACGCGGCTCCTGGGGCGCTCCAGAGTGACGTCAGAGCGCCCCATGCGCATGGATGACGTGCCATGCGATCACGTGATCCATGTGCTTGGGGCGCCCTGACGTCACTCTGGAGCGCCCCGGGAGCCGCACGGACGGTAAGTATGCTGCTCCCCCGCTCCCCGCTACACTTTACCATGGCTGCCAGGACTTTAGCGTCCCGGCAGCCATAGTAACCACTCTAAAAAAGCTAAACGTCGGATCCGGCAATGCGCCGAAACGACGTTTAGCTTAAGGCCGGATCCGGATCAATGCCTTTCAATGGGCATTCATTCCGGATCCGGCCTTGTGGCAAGTCTTCAGGATTTTTGGCCGGAGCAAAAAGCGCAGCATGCTGCAGTATTTTCTCCGGCCAAAAAACGTTCCGTTCCGGAACTGAAGACATCCTGATGCATCCTGAACAGATTTCACTCCATTCAGAATGCATGGGGATAATCCTGATTAGGATTCTTCCGGCATAGAGCCCCGGCGACAGAACTCTATGCTGGAAGACAAGAACGCAGGTGTGAAAGAGCCCTAAACTGTAGGCTGCTGTATGCTTTTCTTTTTGTTTAACAGAAGGGATTAGCTAGGAATGTGACCTGCCTGTTATTCTGACACACAGTAACTGTTTTGCTACCAGAAAGGATTAGCTATGCATGTTGGTGCAATGCACACTGATGTACACCGAGATACACTCTCCCTGCAGTTTAACTGCAGGCCAGGATAGAACTGACTGAACTCGCTTTGTGACAAATGAATTCGTAACGAACCGAATTTCTTGTCAAAATTCGGTGAAGCGTCCAAATAGATTTTTTTTTTAACTTTGCTCTATTCTTATCAAGGAGTTGCAATGCTCTTTCACTTTTTGTGGTACTATAATGCCCAACTGTTGGGTACAATACTTTAACAGATTGGTAATCTGTCTCCTAGGTATGGCTGGGAGCCGAAAGCTTCTAACCCATCCTTATGCTGTGAAGTCCAGAGTCTATGTGCATGCATTGCCTTCACAGACTTGTATCCAGCACACTTCCTCTATAATCGTTGCTCTACCATACAGACTAAATGCTATTTTATTTCCTTCAGGAGTTGGCGATCTAACTCTGTCCCAGTAGCTGCCTGATTCCCGCTGTGCTACTCTGTGTATAGTTGCAAGAAAAAGTATGTGAACCCTTTGGAATGATATGGATTTCTGCACAAATTGGTCATAAAATGTGATCTGATCTTCATCTAAGTCACAATAGACAATCACAGTCTGCTTAAACTAATAACACTCAAATAATTAAATGTTACCATGTTTTATTGAACACACCATGTAAACATTCACAGTGCAGGTGGAAAAAGTATGTGACCCTATGGATTTAATAACTGGTTTAACTTCCTTTGGCAGCAATAACTTCAACCAAACATTTCCTGTAGTTGCAGATCAGATGTGCACAACGGGCAGGAGTAATTCTTGACCATTCTTCTTTACAGTTTCAGTTCAGCAATATTCTTGGGATGTCTGGTGTGAATCGCTTACTTGAGGTCATGCCACAGCATCTCAATCGGGTTGAGGTCAGGACTCTGAGTGGGCCACTCCAGAAGGCATAATTTTTTCTGTTTAAGCCATTCTGTTGTTGATTTACTTCTATGCAGCAGCCTCTCTAAAGAGAAGAGAAGCTCCACCTATAAACTATCACAGCAGAGTATTTGTTAACCTCATATGCAGCTCTTAAGTTGGAAAACAGTAAAAAAAAATAAAACCGCAATATTGTCTCCTTTAGCAGTGAACCACTGGGTAACTGCAGAACCTCATTGTGTATTTGGTCTTCATTATTAATGAACGCTAAGTTTTATGGATTACCATGTGGCTATTAACAATGAGCACCGAATAACAATGTGGTTCTAATTAGTTAATATTATGTTTTTGTGGCTTATGCAGCCACACGGTATTCTGCTGCATGGTGGCCATATACCAACTGCAGCATGGTAGATCCGTGTGGCCATACCATTACCTTTTCCCGATGAACCTATTTTCACTTTTTATGTTTTACTTTTCTTCTCTCTGCCTCCTAAGAGCCATACCTGTTTTTCATTCAAAAAGCTGTATAAAGACGCCATGTTGTACTTTCTAATGGCTTTTTATATATATATGAGACCAACCTGGGTAAGGTTATTTTACTACTATATTTACAGATGCCTAACTAGGCAGAAAAACCTATCTTGACCCAGGTTTTAAAACTTCACTTTTATTAGGATAGTTCTAAAAGTATATATTATGTATATGCATACACCCTTTAATTGAACTGGGACAACCAAGGAATGAGAAATTAAAAGTACAAAGCACCTCAACGCTGTTAGCAGTGATACTGCACTATATTATAGGGGGAGAGATGTGCACTATCTCTCACTGAGTGTCCCTATAGACAAGGTGCTACTGTCGCACACTGCCGTCACACCGTCTGCGGTTCACTACACACTGAGAGTGGTTGTTTTAACAACCTTCTAAAGTGGTGTGAATGTGGGAACACACACCACTGTGAATAAATCGCAAAGCGTTTGACTAATTCACAGGCTACATTGATTGGATGACTAAAACCGCAACAAGGACTCAGTGTCCAGCAACGTGTGCTACAGTGCACTGAATGCTTGAACTACACTAAACACCATCGGCACATGACCGTTAGGTGTTGGTAACAGTGAGGAGGTGCAAAGCAGTTAAAATCTAAGACTGCCCCCTCACATGTTTTGCCAGAATTCTGGCTTCTTCAGGGGCAAATGGGCAGCAACGAATGGCCCCAAACAACTACAAGTTTAAATGGTATAGTTGTTACATAGACCTGCCAAACACACCCACTACACATGTCTCACCCGACCAATCCGGGCCATAGGCACTCCCCCACATAAGGCCCATTGGAGCGCCATCGATCACGCCCACCAAACACGTCACAAGGGACATGCTGCGTCAAAAGCGGCTGCGCGAACAATTAGGCTGTGCTTACGATACTAGCGATGACGCGCAAGAAGGCCGTCGCCCATTATAGTCGTCACTAGAAAATAATATGGCTGCGCATGCTCCTTAGATCCAACCACTGGTTGTGGGGAACTGCGCATGCGCTGCGCTACTAGTACGTGCGCGCGGACTTGGACATAAGGGGAGAGATGAAAGGGAGGAATAACCTGCGCAGATGGATGGTGCGCCCGGACTTGGAGCTGGAAAATTTGTAGGTAATACCAGCCATAGTTCTTAAAATACATTATAACATAGATAGATACCATGTTAAAAGCTGTTACACGCGTGTCAGCTGATGTACAATAGAACACTATAGTATATGATTACTCATCAGCTCAACTTATTCCCTTAGTGTGATAACTTCAGGGCAATTTAGAGCCTGACGGTGTGGAGACTATTAGTCATAATACAGTAACAGGCACATTTTTAACATTAGTGGTGGATTAGCCAACCACAATGACACTATATCATCACGGCAACTATTCCGAGTGTGCAAAAAATAAGGGTGAATCAGGTGGCATGTACTCTGATAGCTGTGAATTAATTATAGTACAATCAGTAGTTGGGGACCAAACAAATCATTCCTTGGCTAGATGTCAAAACATATAGTAAAGAAATGACATCAAAGCGAAACGAAACAAAACAAAACAGCAACCTGCAACCTCTCCTAATCATCCGAGAAATGCGGTGAAGGCAAATCCTTCATTGAGCCCTTTCGGACTCAAACTGTCCAGTCGGTATATCCACCTAGTCCAGTGATGGTGAACCTTTTAGAGACTGAGTGCCCAAACTGCAACCAAATACCCACTTATTTATCGCAAAGTGCCAACATGGCAATTTAACCTGAATACCAACATAGTATATCTTCCATGTACTTTATCATTTAGCTATAATAGCTTAATAGCCTACATTCAGTGCGCCGCCTGTGCTGTTCATAGTGCGTCCTGTGCTGATGAATGGCAGGAAAAGCCTAAAGCATATTGGTACGCCATAGACTTTTTCCAAGGCGCGGGTGCCCACAGAGAGGGCTCTGAGTGCCGCCTCTGGCACCCGTGCCATAGGTTCGCCATCACTGACCTAGTCTCTTCCTGCAATAGAATGGCATCAAGATCTCCTCTCCTAGCACCCAAGTTTTTTTTTGCATATTCCCCAAAATTTAAGTACCTTATGATCACCTCCATGATGGGCTCTAACGTGCCTAGAGACAGAGGTGTCTGCTTTGGTGTTGATACTGCTGATATGCTGGCAGATCCTCCTTCTGAACTCTTGAGATGTCTTTCCAACGTAAATCTTAAGACAGGGACATTGAATGGTGTAAACAATTCCCTTGGTCTTACAATTGATATATTGCTTTATCTGATATTCTTTTTGGTCTACAGGATTACTGAAGGATCGACATTTTTGAACCAAAGGACAGAAGACACAGTCCCCACAAGGGTAAGTGCCCACTACATTAGACTTAAGCCAGGTGGTTTTGGGTGGCGCTGGGCAAAAGAAGCTATGGACCAGAAGATCCTTCAAATTCCTACCTCTACGGTAGGTGACACTCGGATTCTGCATGATGACTGACCTTAGGTCATTGTCTGCCCACAAAACATGCCAGTGTTTCTTTAATATACGGAAAATCTGGTTGTTTTGGGCATCATAGGTGCCGATTTACCTAACCAGTGATGTTTTAGGGTCCTTAGTTCTGGCCTTTAGCAATTCTCTCCTATCAGTATTCTTTGCTCTGGCATAAGCCTTATGTAGAACCTTTTTTGGGTATCCCCTAGCACGAAACCGATCATATAGGATATTACACTCTTTTAGAAAAGTCACCTCATCAGAGCAGTTCCTGCAGGCCCTGATGTATTGCCCTACAGGGATTCCCATCTTAAGGGGTCTGGTATGATAGCTGCCCCACTGTAATAGATTGTTCGTAGCCGTAGGCTTATGGTGGATCTCGGACTGGATGTGGCCATCAGGGTCCAGGGTGAGTTTAAGATCCAAGAAAGTGATGGTCCTGTCATGGATCTCAGAGGTGAAAACCATCCCTATAGTGTTTGAATTAAGTGCTGAAACAAACTGTTGAAACTTATCGGTGGGGCCTTCCCATAATATTAGTACATCATCAATGTACCTACCCCAAAAAAGAATGTGCTGTGTGAACTCAAGAAAATCAGAGGTGAAAACAATAGTGTCCTCCCACCAACCTAAAAATACATTTGCATAATTTGGTGCACACTTACTTCCTATTGCGGTCCCAACCTTTTGTAAATAAAATTGTCCGTCAAAGAGAAAATAATTATGTGTGAGTAAGAAACTGAGGAGAGTCAAAAGAAACTCATTATGTGCACGAAACTGAATACTCTTAGTGGAATGAAAGATTTTGTAATTTTCTACTATTTACAAACCCCTATGGATGAAATTTCCCTTCCTCCTGTCAAAACAGGGAAAAGTTGGATGGACCACCTACCTTATAAATGTAGCTGTAACTATGAGTCAGCTGAATTCTTTAATCACTCATATTATTTTAGTTTTTTGTGCTATTTGAGCTAAAAGGGGTGCTCCCAGCGGCATACTCATCAGGGAGACAGGCCCGGCCACCGCCATGTGACCTGTGGTGAAGTGGGGGAAGTTAGCACTGACCTCCTTCTCATGCTCCCTAATGTAAATCCATGGCATTGTCCTGTGGCCACCACTGGGGGAACTCTGTGCATAAAAAATGTCAGCTTCCATGCAGTGAGTGCCACCGAGTGGTGGCTGTAGGTGGATAGTTTTCTAATATACCCTGTGAGGGGAAGCTGGTGATTTAGATCCATATGGGAAAGATTATCAATTTACTTGCGTAAATACTTTGAGAAATATGGTCTTCAGAATAAGGGCCATATTTATAAAACATCACTCTAATATTTCTGACATAGAAGTTGGGTAAAGTGCAGAGCGCAACTTTTTAAAGTTAAAATATTGCTTTATTTAAAAGACATCTGTCAGCAGATTTTTACATATGAAACTGGCTGACCTGGCCCTGTCAATCAAAGCGCAGAGGGTGTGGCAGAGAAAGCGGAGCGTCCAGGAGTATTGGCAACACCCCTGTTGCTCCTAGAGGCTCATTTGCATATAATAAAACATCATTTTTCTCAGCAATGCGGACACATATGAGCATGGGACCAACACAGAGCGTATATGTAACAGGTCAGCCAGTTTCATAGGTGCAAATCTGCTGTCAGATGCTCTTTAATAAAAAAAAATAGTACATTTGTCAGAAACTACATGGGGTGGGGGCCCTTACTAACTTTTGCAATGGGGCCTAATATGTTTGTGTAGACCCCTGCTTCTTCCTGTAAAATGCTGCACCTACATATGGCAGCATATTTAGGTGATCACTGATTTAAAGCTAAAATCTGACTGCTTGCTGTCAGCAACTCTTTTCTAAAGACAGTTTTCAAGTGAGTCCGTTTGTGAGAAGTTCCTTTTGTTTTAATTTGTAGACACAAATCTGACACAATGTAACAAACTGAAAGCAGAGAAACTTTGCTGATCATGGGCAGGATTGTCTGGACTGGATAGAATAGTATCTACTCAAATACAAAGTATGGGGCACATTTATTAAGATCCCGGTCTTATTAAACCCCTTTACCTGGCAGTGGATCCGTTGGAGTTTTGAAGAGTCGCCGGCCTCTAAATAACTTTGGCGTATAAATGTAAGACAGCTTCCTTGCTGTCTTACATTTAGATCATATTCAACACCTTAACCGCCTCCGGACCGCCTAACGCAGGATCGCGTTCCGGAGTCCCAGGCACAGTCACGCATATATGCGTCATCTTGCGAGACGCGAGATGACGCGCTTAGCCGGCCCGCGCATGCGCATCGCGGGCCAGCAAAATTTAGAGGGGGGTCACGTCATCAGTTTGCCAGCCAATGATCGTGGCTGGCAAGTTGATTAAAAAAAAAATGAATCAGAAGCCAGTTAACACTTTATATTTGTAAATATGATGTGTTAAATGGCTTCTCTGCTCCTCTGCTGGTCCTTTTCGTCGGTTGGTCTCAGCAGAGGAGCAGGCATCACAGTGAGTAGCACCAAACACTACACCTTAGCCCCAGATCACCCCCTATCACCCCAATTAACCCCTTGATCACCCCTTGATTGCCCCTGTCAATCACCTAGTGAAAGGAAAAAAGTGATCAGTGTAAACTGTCACTTTCTTTTTCACTGGTATTGACTGATAGGTTTTAGGATAGTTTAGGCCCCTTGGTTAGGTAGTTTAGCGATTGTTTAGCGCCCAGCCCACCGCACCGCAGTCACTGATTCGCGGATTAGCGTATCGCTAATCAGCATTTGTACTTTTATAGTATATGTAAGTGATCAAAACTGATCACAGTCAGATCTATAATAGTATTAGTGTCACCTTACCTCGCCCTAAAAAAACGAGCCCCCAAAACGCAGTGTTTGCCCGATCAGGCCTGATCGGTCGCCCACACGTGCGTTCACCCACGCCCGCCCCAGTGACGGAAAATGTTTTTTTTTTTTGATCACTGCACAATCACTTTCCAAGCGCTGCGGCGATAAAAAAATCAGTTTTGATATTTTTTATCAATCGCAGCAGCCTCCGGTACTTCGCTAGCCTCCCATTTGTAAGACAGGCTTTTTTTCTTGGGTAATCTTAGGGAATACCCCTAAATTTAGTAGTCCAAATGTCAAACGGGGTATTCTTCTGAAGAGGCCTACAGGCTTCTGACCCAGTCGGATGAGGAATGGGAACCCTCATCTGATGAATCTAGCGGGTCAGAATATGAACCTGTAGAAAGCAGTGGCAGTCTGACACAAAGTTCGGACGAGGAGGTTGAGGTCCCTGATACCACGAGGCGTACCCGGCCCCGTGTTGCTAGACCACAGGTTGC
This sequence comes from Bufo gargarizans, assembly GCF_014858855.1. Lineage (NCBI taxonomy): Eukaryota > Metazoa > Chordata > Amphibia > Anura > Bufonidae > Bufo > Bufo gargarizans. Next base: position 242,922,783 of record NC_058083.1, on the reverse strand, counting down.
GCAGGATCCGCTTCAAGGGCAGCAGAATGGGGCTGGCGCTGTCGGATTACGTGGTGAGGCATACACCAGCAGCGCAGCCCTCCCTGGACCTAGTACCAGCACTGCCGTACAACATGGTCAAGTGGCGAGCACCAGAAGGGCCGTTGAAGCTGGTACGGTGGCACGTGCAATAGTTACCCTGTCGCAGCCACCGCAGAGTCCCTGAGTCCCTGAGGTGCTGGCAAATCTTGATTGGCAGTCCCCAACTTCAGCCGCACCATTAGTTCCCCCTTTCACTGCCCAGTCTGGAGCTCGGGTTGAGACAGCTCAGATCGGATTTTTTGAGCTGTTCTTTACTGCGGAGCTCTTGGACTTAGTTGTGGCAGAAACAAATCGGTATGCCACTCAATTTATATCCGCCAACCCGGGAAGCTTTTATGTCCAGCCTTTCCGGTGGAAACCAGTCCAAGTTTCCGAATTAAATTTTTTTCTGGGCCTTCTCCTCAACATGGGTCTAACCAAAAAGCATGAATTGCGGTCATATTGGTCCACGAACTCAATTCATCACATGCCCATGTTCTCTGCTGCCATGTCCAGGGCACGATTTGAGGCCATCCTGCATTTCCTGCACTTTAGTGACAATAGCACCTCTCGTCCCAGAGGCCACCCAGCTTTTGACCGGCTCCACAAAATTCGACCCCTCATAGACCACTTCAACCAGAAATTTGCAGATTTGTATACCCCTGAGCAAAACATCTGCGTAGACGAGTCCCTAATACATTTTACCGGGCGCCTTGGCTTCAAACAATACATCCCAAGCAAGCGCGCCCGGTATGGGGTCAAATTGTATAAGCTCTGTGAAAGGGCCACAGGCTATACCCACAAATTTCGGATCTATGAGGGTAAAGATCAGACCCTGGAGCCGGTCGGTTGCCCTGACTACCTGGGGAGCAGTGGGAAGACAGTCTGGGACTTGGTGTCACCCTTATTTGGCAAGGGGTACCTTCTTTATGTGGACAATTTCTACACAAGTGTGGCCCTCTTCAGGCATTTGTTCCTAGAACAGATTGGCTGCTGTGGCCCCGTGCGAACTAGTCGCGCGGGCTTCCCCCAACGGCTCGTTACCACCCGTCTTGCAAGGGGGGAGAGGGCTGCTTTGTGTAACGAAGAACTGCTTGCGGTGAAATGGAGAGACAAGCGTGACGTTTACATGCTCTCCTCCATTCACGCAGACACGACAATCTAAATTGAGCGAGCAACCAGTGTCATTGAAAAGCCCCTCTGTGTACACGACTATAATTTGCTCATGGGAGGGGTGGACTTCAATGACCAGATGTTGTCTCCGTATTTAGTTTCCCGACACACCAGACGCTGGTATAAGAAGGTGTCTGTATATTTAATTCAATTGGCTGCATATAATAGTTTTATTCTCTACAGTAAGGCTGGGAGAACAGGATCCTTCCTCAAATTTCAGGAAGAGATAATCGAGAACCTCCTGTATCCAGGAGGTTCCGTGGCCCCATCCACCAGTGTAGTTAGCCGTCTACACGAGCGACATTTCCCCAGTGTCGTTGCCGGTACCTCAACCCAACAGTCACCCCGAAAAAGATGTTGTGTCTGTAGCAGGAGTGGAATAAGGCGTGACACCTGCTATTTCTGTCCTGACTTCCCTGACCACCCTGCCCTATGCTTTGGAGATTGTTTCCGGAAGTACCACACACAGGTACACTTAGCATAGGGATTGCATCTCACAGGACAGGCACACAGGGCTATTAGGGCCCATTCACACAGAGCTGCTGCAAACCTCTCCTTTCACTTCGGACAAATTTGCACATTGTCCCATGGGGAAGGAGAGGTTCGTTCTATAAAGGTAAAAAAACAAACGAAAAAACACCAGTAAGCAAAAAAGTTAACGTTCAGTTCAAAAAGTTAAATAAAGTTTATATGTTCTGTTCAAAAGTTATTATAAAGTTAATAAAAATTATTGCGTTGCGGCCTGGTTTTTTCTTTTTTTGTTTTTTACCTTCCAGGTGGACCAACCGATCGACTAGCTGCAGCACTGATGTGTATTCTGACAGAAGCATTGCGCTGCTGTCAGATTACACACAAGTCGGTGTATGCGGCGCTGCAGGACGAGATTTCTCCTCTGCAGTAAAAGATACTTTGCCGAGGCTTATGAGCTGAGGAGGCGGCGGTGTTCAAATGCTTTGCAAACACTTTGTATATATATAAAAAAAATTCAAATCCCGGCAATGATTTATTCATCCACATCGATTGATGTGAATGGAGAAATCGAGTTTGCCAGGGCATACGAGCTAAGTGGGTATGGATGTTGGGCGGAGCTCCTATGTCCTGGCAGACACCTTTCCCCTCCTTTTTTTGGCAGAGATTTTTTCATCCACATTGATCGATGCGAATGAAGAAATCTGTGCCGTTCATTTTTTCTTTCAGCCCAGAGGCTCATTACCTGTATGCTCAATATAAGGAGAATAGCAGAAACTCCTAATGCTGGTCATACATGTAATGATTGCGGAGACCCTCAAATGCCAGGGCAGTACAAACACCCCACAAATGACCCCATTTTGGAAAGAAGACACCCCAAGGTATTCGCTGAGGGGCATATTGAGTCCATGAAAGATTTAAATTTTTGTCTCAAGTTAGCGGAAAGGGAGACTTTGTGAGAAAAAAAAAAAAAAAAAAACTATTTCCGCTAACTTGTGCCCCAAAAATTTTTTTTCTATGAACTCGGCATGCCCCTCATTGTATACCTTGGGGTGTCTTCTTTCCAAAATGGGGTCACATGTCGGGTATTTATACTGCCCTGGCTTTTTAGGGTCCCTAAAGAGTATGAAGAAGTCTGGGATCCAAATGTCTAAAAATGCCCTCCTAAAAGGAATTTGGGCACCTTTGCGCATCTAGGCTGCAAAAAAGTGTCACACATGTGGTATCGCCGTACTCAGGAGAAGTTGGGGAATGTGTTTTGGGGTGTGATTTTACATATACCCATGCTGGGTGAGATAAATATCTTGGTCAAATGCCAACTTTGTATAAAAAAAATGGGAAAAGTTGACTTTTGCTGAGATATTTCTCTCACCCAGCATGGGTATATGTAAAATGACACCCCAAAACACATTCCCCAACTTCTCCTGAGTATGGCAATACCACATGTGTGACAGTTTTTTGCAGCCTAGGTGGGCAAAGGGGCCCACATTCCAAAGAGCACCTTTCTGATTTCACAGGCCATTTTTTACAGATTTTGATTTCAAACTACTTCTTACGCATCTGGGCCCCTAAAATGCCAGGGCAGTATAACTACCTCACAAGCGACCCCATTTTGGAAAGAAGACACCCCAAGGTATTTCATGATGGGCATAGTGAGTTCATGGATGTTTTTATTTTTGTCACAAGTTAGTGGAATATGAGACTTTGTAAGGAAAAAAAAAAAAAGAATCATTTTCCGCTAACTTGTGACAAAAAATAAAAAGTTCTATGAACTCACTATGCCCATCAGCGAATATCTTAGGGTGTCTACTTTACGAAATGGGGTCATTTGTTGGGTTTTTCTACTGTCTGGGCATTGTAGAACCTCAGGAAACAGGACAGGTGCTCAGAAAGTCAGAGCTGCTTCAAAAAGCGGAAATTCACATTTTTGTACCATAGTTTGTAAACGCTATGACTTTTACCCAAACCATTTTTTTTTTTACCCAAACATTTTTTATTTATTCTTTTATCAAAGACATATAGAACAATAAATTTGGCAAAAAATTTATATATGGATGTCGTTTTTTAAAAAAATTTTACAACTGAAAGTGCAAAATGTCATTTTTAACAAAAATGAAAAAATGTCAGCAGCAATGAAATACCACCAAATGAAAGCTCTATTAGTGAGAAGAAAAGGAGGTAAAATTCATTTGGGTGGTAAGTTGCATGACCGAGCGATAAACGGTGAAAGCAGTGTAGTGCAGAAGTGTAAAAAGTGCTCTGGTCATTATGGGTGTTTCTGCTAGGGGGGCTGAGGTGGTTAAACAGGCATAGAAAATGGTAAATGCGACGGGCCTACCCGCCCGCCCCTTCCCCTCCCACTTCATGCCCACTTTTTTTTAGACCTGACGTAAGCAGAGAAAGGTTGCATATTGTGACCGACCATTGTATAAAAATCAGCACCAGAAATATGCCCAATTTAGGCGAATTTCTGTTTCATAAATGACCCCGTATATATACTGTATATATTGCAGACCTTCTCATGGGATCACTTACATAATCATGGAAATGTACATACTGTATATTGTACTTTTGTTGGTTGCTGGATTTCTGCATGGAATCCCCTTGAAAAATGTGTCACGTCTGCATCACGTAGCATTATGTAGTAGGAGTAATGAAATAAGCAGGTTTGGATTATTGTGTCTTGCCAGGATAAAGACACCTATTGTAAGGTGGGTTGAATACTACTTAAAGTAAGGAACAAAACACAAATTGCAATTTATTGACAGTTTTTGCAGATATAGTGCGTCTAGTATGTGCTGCTTTTTTGTTGATATATGTAAATGATTCCCGGTTTCATAAATGGCTAGATGTATAGGTGGAGATGTTTCATACACCTGTCCTAAACTGAATGTGCCAAATTTATTAAGAGGCGTATGTCTCTTACCAAATTTCATGCACCTTTTGCTGTCTGGAAGAAAATGAAGTCTAGATTTGCTCTGCTTTTTGTGACATTTTCTGGCTTAATACTTTTTCAAAAGTGGCGAGAGGAATGAAAAGTCACAAATTACTGCACCAATAAGACATGTGCCATAATTGGAACATAATTGGATCAAAACACTTGATAAATGCCCCCACCGTTTATGTACCTAAAAGATTAGCTGACAGTGTCCAGTGTCATGGATTAATAATTAACAGAGCGGAATACTGTTTATGAAGGGTCAGAATGGGCCTGTATGACTCCACACATAATGATCATGTCATTTATCCTGTAAACTATTACCGGAGCCTGAACATGCTCTAGAGCGCCAACATTGCAAGTTTGACATTGCTCTATATTTATGTTAACCTCTCAGAGAACAATATGCAGCAAAGAGAATACTCCACAATATCCCAAAATAAAAAGTAGAGTATTGGATATTTGCTTATATATCATTTTCCTTCATTAGGCTACCTGCCAGTTCATAAAGAACCAAAGTAATAGGTACAACTCTGTTCACACTTTTATAAGGCTGAGTTTTGTTGGGTTTCCGCCGCTTTTGTACGGCAAGAACGTGTCCCATAGATGTTAGGGGGATCCGTTACACAACAGATCATGCATATCTGTCATGACACCCATGGCAAAATAGTGTGAACAGAGGTGAAGTTCTAGTGCTGCAGAGCCCCAGTGTTATATACAGTGTCCTATGTACAGTGCCAGCTACTATATGCCTCCATCCATGATTAGCAGAAGTGGTTTGTGACAGAAAGAAAAGACAAGAGGAAACCTGAAGTAGACAGGATTAAAATATGAAACACAATTGAGTATTTTTCTGACTTAAAGTAAAGTAATCAGAGCATTAAACACCTTAGATGAGTGAAGTATGACATTTGCTTTAGTGTGCCTCCAAAATTCTAATAATTCTAATTTACTTTGAATCTTGAAGCTAGCAGATCAATTCTACCATCTCTGAATAATTTCAGCATTTTAATATTTATACAAATACAGCTACAGATTTTATTTCATGAATATTTAAATAAAATACACCATCTAGTGGTGATATGCACATATAGCAAGTAAGTTGTTTTTACAATTATTCATTACTACTTGCATTGGTACATGTAGTTCTCTAAAGAAGAGGTCACATATTACGGTGGCCTTTGTCACCTATAGGATACTATGTTAAGAAAGTATACTTTTTATTTACTCTACCTTATAAAATGGCACATTGTAGTCCACTATGTTGTTTCAACCTATAATTGCCTGAGGCAGGGGCGTTGCAAGGGTCTCAAAAGATCCAGGGCCCAAGCCCCAATGAATATGGCCCAATTCTCGCTGCTGCTTATCCCTGTACACGGATGAAAACATCCAGTGTCGGGGGGAGCAGCCAATGGCAGGCGGGGACAGGGACGAGCCTACCTAGCATCACCACCATCACCATCCATGTAAAGGGAGAAGCAGCAGCAGCGGTGCCAGGACCAGGAGCGGCGCTAGGAGCGGGGTAGGTATATTACCTGTGAGGGGCCCGGCACATGGGGGGGTCTGATTGAGAACTTGGATAACCCCTTTAAGAATTATGGAGTCCACTGTGCTCTTGGGAACATTTAGTGCAGCAGGAATGTTTTGTACCCTTAGGGTCCATTCATACATCGGTGTGTGTTTTGTGGATCCGTGGATCCGCAAAACGCGGACACCGGCAATGTGCGTTCCACATTTTGCGGACCGCACATCGCCGGCACTTAATAGAAAATGCCTAATCTTGTCTGCAATTGCGGACAAGAATAGGACATGTTCTATTTTTTTCGGGATCAGAATTGTGGACCCGGAAGTGCAGGTCCACATTTCCGGATCCGGACAGCACATCGTGCGGCCCCATAGAAATGAATGGGTCCGTAATTTCATTCCGCAAAATGCAGAACAGAATTGCGGACGTGTGAATGGACCCTTAGGGTCCATTCACACGTCCCGATTTTTTCCTTTCCAGATATACGTTCTGTTTTTTTGGGGATCCGTGTTTCTGCAAAAAACGTTTGTACCAAAGTGCTTCTGAATCCGTTCGGTTTTTCTGTGTTTCCGTTTAAATAAAAAAAAAGGGAGGAGGAATAGTTGTTGCTATAGGGTACCACAGAAAAAAATAATACATTTGTTAAAACAGAGGACAAGTGATATAACAGGCGCCATTTAATTGTGCTTTTGGTGTCGTTTGGAGCTGTGTAAGAAACCTCTGCTTGGCTGGCATAGTTTTCTACCATTTTCTCAGCGATCATCATGGCAGAAGACCTGAGGAATAATGTACTACTTCACTGGTTTATTTCTTGGTGATTCGGATTGCAATCAGCAATGCTGGACGAAGAAACGGGGAGGAAGACGAGACGGCAGTGGGTCCATCCGATAGTTGCTCAGCGCCTTCAGAAAGGACAATTCCACACCTTGTTTAATGATCTGCGACAGGACCAGATTCCTTGCTACTGGGAACTAATTCACTTCTTTGCATTTTGAGTTTCTCCTTGGAATCTCTACAATCTCTGGGATTGTCTGCCATACCTGCAAAGTTATATGGCAGCGTCTCAGAGAAGCGGTGATGCCCACCCCCAAGGCGGAAGATTGGCTACATATCGTTGAAAGAAACCACCTCACTCAGGTCCCAGTACTTCAAATACAAACAATATTTTTTCTGTAGTGCTGATGGCCCTTGCTGACAGTAACTACAGGTTTGTAATTGTGGATATCGGGGCCTATGGGAGCACATCAGATGCCCGTATCTTTAGTGCTTCCAGAATGGGTGAGCAGCTTCAGACAAACCAGCTTGCCCTGCCAGAGCCCAGTAGACTTCCCGTATCTGCAGGTCCGCCAGCTCCATTTGTGATCGTGGCAGAGGAATGATATGCATTGTCACCCCACATGATGCGGCTCTTCCCTAGACGCGATCTGGATGACCGGAAGCGCATCTTCAACTATCGATTGACTCGCACCCGTCGGTATGTGGAGTGCGAATTGGGCCTAAATACGACATCTCCTGTCAGTTTAGACCTCAGCCGGCCTGGAACAGGTGGATTAGATGTTCGGGAACTCTATGCCGACTACTTCTGCAGCCCTAAGGGAGCATTGTCGTGGCAGTTGGATGCCATCCGTGGAAGCCGTTGATTTCCGCTGGAATCTGGTTTCAATTTTTATTTTATTTTTTATTTTATTAGTTTTGTTAGATCCCCTGTTGTTAGTTTAGATTAGAGACTCGCAAGAGAATGAGGACCCTTGACGTGGGCTTGCGGGCTGAGGTATTTTGTAATATCCAAATTTTTGGTGTAAATACCTTCTAATACCTTATTTCTAAATACATCTTAATAAAAAAAAAGTTCGATTTTTAATTTAAATTTACTTCTTGTCCAGGTTCCGAGCTGAACTTAAATATGTCCAATATCTAATAATTTTTTAATGGGATATGTCTGGGTTCATCTTTGAAGTTGAACAACACATGACGTAATCAGACCCACAATCCACAAAGAATTAACAAGGTAAGTATAGAACATCAGCATTTAAAGGAGACAGCACGTGATGATTTTTATTGTTTGTATTAGGCTAAATTCTGTACATGCATTGTAGTGATTTAAACATTGCAAGCCATCATGTACTGTATCATTTAAGGGTACTTTCACACTTGCGTTGTTTGATTCCGGTAGACAGTTCCGTTGCATGTCATTTTTCTGACTGATCAGGCATTTTTCAGACTGATCAGGATCCTGATCAGTCTAAAAAATGCCTGATCAGTCAGAAAAATGCATTGCAATACCGGATCCGTTTTTCCGGTGTCATCAGGCAAAACAGATCCAGTATTTTTTTCTTCTCATTTTTAAAGGTCTGCGCATGCGCAGACCGGAAGGACGGATCCGTCATTCCGGTATTTTGAATGCTACGGTTTTCTCTTTTGCCTGATCAGTCAAAGTGACTGAACTGAAGACATCCTGATGCATCCTGAACGGATTGCTCTCCATTCAGAATGTGTGGGGATAAAACTGATCAGTTCTTTTCCGGTATAGAGCCCCTAGGACGGAACTCTATGCCGGAAAAGAAAGACGCAAGTGTGAAAGTAGCCTAAAGCTGATATTTCGTCTAGAATACATTAAACATTTTATTTTTCATTTTATGTTATTGACCTACACAAATAGTAGTTCATTAATATAAAATGTAGTCCCAAATATTTATTAAAATTTGAAAATTTACCGTCAGCTGCATGTTCCAGCGGTGGTACAGCCAGCCGAATCCATGCAGAATCTATACAACTGTGCTGCTAGATTTTTGCTCCAGCCCTATTCACTGTAATGGAATAGTGCTGGAGTGAATGGGGCCAGTGCAGAAATCAAACACCACATTGATCTACCTTAATGGATACAGAAAGCTGATCCCCCACAGGAACACGGATCCTGTTCCCGCCATTGTGAAAGTTAATTAAAATATAAAAAAAAAGGATGTTAGATATCAGATATTTTTTTTTATTAAACATAAAACTTTAACAATATATTAATTTAAGATAATAATATCTTGAAATATAATTTTTTAAACAAATATTTAACTAACAGACAATTCCCTGGTAAAAGGGCCCGAAGTCTTCATAACAGGGGTTCTGGCCTATTCAATCTGTATATTGGTGTCTCGATATTAAGACTTTGATCTCTCAAAAGTTCCATTCTATGGACTATGTCAATAGGTTCCTTATTGTTTCTATAAAGATCAATTGCTGACAGACAATGTGTTTGCCGTTCTTCAGGCACACTACCGAGACTTGCTGCAAGACTTCTTAATGCTTTTTCTTCTATACTGTCTGACCGATTCTGATTTGGAAATTGGAGAACCCGAGCATCAATCAGGTTCCTAATCTCTAAATCAGAATTGGCCACGGGTCTGCGCCGTCATCAGGTTGTTCTGGAAACGGAGTACTAAACACGTTAGCAGAAATTTCTTGCGATGTCCTTGTCATGGGTTCGGTAGTATTCTCCGGAATTTCCTCTCTAGTATCTTTAGGTGGCGCTTGAGAGGTCTCTCAGGAAAGATTCCCTGTCGCTTTTGGAATTGGAGTGGAATCTGATGAAAGATTATCGACAGTTCTATAAAGAATTTTTTTCAATTATAATTCTATATAAATATACATATAAATCAGTTCAAATAACGTGCTAAAATTGAACAGTAGTAGCACAGCTTTTTGACTGGACAGTGCATAGCGCGTGCACAATAAAATAATATAAACAAACTTACGAAACCTGAAAAAAAAGATGGTAAACTATAATTTTTTAATTTATAAAATATGTAAATAACAGTGAAGCTCTATTCTTCATCATTTTCTGCCTCGCTGCAGCAGTGGTCTTCCTATAGGGCAGTCATGTCCAACCTGCGGCCCCTCCTGCTGCAGTAAAACTACAACTCCCAGCTTTCCTGGATAGCTTACAGCTATTAAGCCATGCTTGGAGTTTTGCTGCAGTTCGAGGGCCGCAGGTTGGACATGACTGCTATAGGGGCTTTGTGGTATATACGGGAAGTCAGGCTCAGTGGCGTCTCTAGCTTTCAATTTTTTTTGGGGGGGGGGGCACACTGGGGGCCAGGACAAAAGTAGGGGGGCAGCTATAGCAACGATACATTTACACAAGTACGCTTAGAAATGCTGCGATACTTTACCCAATACCTAAAACCGCAACAGGAAAGAAAGGCCCTGCTGTCTGTGGTTAAAAAAAAATAATATAAAATATCACTCAGATTTCAACATGTCCTAGCTGCCTGTGGATGACACTTTTATAGGGAGCGGGATCTGTGGATGACTCTGCTATGGGGGGATCTGTTTATGACACATACCGTATATAGCATCTTATGCTATATGTGTCATCCACAGATACACCCCATGACAGTGTCATCCCCATTTCCCTCTCCCCCGCCTCTCACAGGAGTGTACATTTGACATTTCTAAACTGTAATCCATATCCTGCAGTAACTTAAACTTTAAATCAGGATTAAGCGGCCACTCATCTCTACTAGTGCCTTAACCTTACACCACTCGGCTAGCTTCGGTAACAGGGCCAGGCTACAGTCTACAGGTACTGCCTGTTAGTTGTTACTGAGCGAGTGCCGATTTCTGCAGGTCAGAGGAGACGGATTACAGTTTAGAAGAAATGTACACTCCTGTGAGTGGTCCAGAGCTTGGTCTCGGGAGGGGCACTTCCAGATTATTTTCTGTCCGCCGCCACAAAACAAGGGTGCTTTTAGAACTATGAAAACTTACAGTTACTTGGAGTGGCTCTTGGGGATCTCGGACACCACTTCAACACTTTGGCCGGGGGCTCGGCGGAGCTGATGTTGTGTTTCATCCTAATGAGAAAGATTTCATAATAAGGATTTGGAGAAGGGGCAGAGGGATAGCAGAGCAGGGAGAGGCTGGTGCTGCTACTAGGGGGTCATATCATGGGGAGTAATAAAGCCCACCATAATGCCCCCCCAGTAGAAATAATTCTCCTTATAATGTGACAGTGCAAAAAATACCCCTTGTAATGCCCCTAGTTGAGCTAATGTCACCCATAATGTGCCAGTATAAAATACCCCTATATAGTGCTCCCAGTAAATGCCCCCATAGTGCTCCTCTCCCCCCTTCCTCCTAGTGCCCCCCATAATGTACCAGTATAAAATGCCCCATATATCGTGCCCCAGTAGATGCCCTCAGTGTCCCCATAATTTGCAAGTATAAAATACCCCTTCTTAGTGCCCCCCGTAGATGACCCTATAGTACTCCTCTCCCACCTTCCCCATAGTACCCACCATGTGTCCCAGTATAAAATTCTACTGTACAGAGCCCCCCATATAAAATACCCCTTCTTTGTGGCCTCAGTAGATGTCCCTATAGTGCCCACCAATAATGTGCCAGTAATAAGTGCCCCCAATAACGTGCCAGTAATAAGTGCCCCCATCACGTGCCAGTAACACGAGCGCCCCAATGTGCCAGTAATAAGAGCCCAGTCCCCATCACGTGCCAGTAATGAGCCCCCCATCACGTGCCAGTAACAAGACCCCCATCATGTGCCAGTAATAAGCCCCCCATCATGTGCCAGTAATAAGCCCCCATCATGTGCCAGTAATAAGCCCCCCATCATGTGCCAGTAATAAACCCCCCATCATGTGCCAGTAATAAGCCCCCCCATCATGTGCCAGTAATAAGCCCCCCATCATGTGCCAGTAATAAGCCCCCCATCATGTGCCAGTAATAAGCCCCCCAATGTGCCAGTAATAAGCCCCCCAATGTGCCAGTAACAAGAGCCCCTCCTAATGTGCCTGTAAAACTATTGTAAAAATAACAAAAAACACTTATACTTACCTCCATGTCTGCGATGCGGTGCAGCCTCTTCCGGCCCTCAGTGTAAACTGTTCTAGTGACTCACTGTTCTTTTAACTCAAAGAATCGAATGAGTCTCTAACTAGTTCGGATCTTTAGATGACTCATTCGATTCGTAGACTCCCTCCTGTACAGTGTGTGACTCAGAGCTGCTTGCCTGAGCTCTGATTGGTTGCAGGCCGGGGTGGGCGGGGCTGGCTTCCACTCTAGGATCAGATTACACTCCTCCCTGCTGCAGCGTCTCTCTGCTCTGCTATCTGACTGAGCTGTTTACACGGATCGGCTCAGTCAGGTGAATCGACTCAGGAACCGGACATCACTAATCTCCCTGTGCCCGACTGCGGCGGCTCACTTTGGGGGCCATTTTAGTTGGGGGGGGCACATGGGGGGGCACAGCATGATGTAGAGGGGGCCGTGGCCCCCCCTGGCGATGCCACTGGTCAGGCTGCTGACACCCTGCTATTGAACTTGTGTGGCCCTGTTCACATATCAGTTTTTTGATCACTTATTTCTATATTGAACCAAAACCAGGTGTGGGTCAAAAACACAGAACAGGTGCAATTCTTTTCATTAATCCTAATCTCTGAGTAGCCTCCACTCCTGGTTTTGGCTCACAAAAACAGATGAAAATAACCGATCAATTTAATGATTAGTGTTGATCACGAATATTCAAATTGCGAATTTTAATCGGGAATATTGGCACTTCGAGAATTCGCGAATATTTCGAATATCGCAATATAAATATTCGGAATTGCGAATATTCGATTTTTGGGAAAATACCAGTTCATGCAAATTTGTATGCGAAAATTTGTATGCAAATTTTTGCAATCAAGAAAATAATGCCTGGAGATCATGAATTTGTGAATTCTCGAATATATGGCGAATATTCGCAATATATTGCAAATTTGAATATTGCCCCTGCCGCTCATCACTATTAATGATGTGTGAACAAGGCCTGTCTGAAGCGCTATGTCCGTATAGGTCGCCCGCTGTGCATGACCAGTGTAAAACTGGGTACACATACACGGACACAGCGCTTTCACACAGAAATTTTATTACATTGGATATATAATTAAAAAAATAATTATAAACTCTTACCTCCTTAATTCCATAATGGGTTTTAAAAAATCCAGTTGACGTGTATATAAATAGGTTGGTTTTTTTAATGACCCATCGCCACTGCGTTGCTTTAGATTTAGTTCTCTCCGATATTGGTCTCGGCAAGAGTACCACCTTTTTTTCAAGTCTTTGACTGTAAAAAATAAAAATAAAATTGTTGTTAAAAAATGTATAAGAGACACAATCAATTCAAAAACAATTTTGCTATAATGCATCCATGAGCCATCTAAATAAATGATAAAATCCATATGACCCTATCAGCGCCTATACCACATATGTCCAACCTGCGGCTCTCCTACTGTTGAAAAACTACTACACTCTGCATGCCCTGTCTTCCTACAGCAGTCAGCCTACTTTAGGGCATGGTGGGAGTAGTAGTTTTACAACTGCTGGATAGCCCCATGTTGGCCAGCCCTAACCAATACTATCACAGACATCATTCTATATAAATCCAGAAAAAGGCCTATATTAAAATTTATTTTAAACCTGAAATTTAAATGTATGCTATAATAAGGATTTTATGTATTTGAGAATAATTTAGACCACGGTTGCTATGCAACTTCTGGTTTTAATGCATTGCACACAAGGAAAAATCTATGTATGCAAAGCAATAAAGACTAGGCCTTGTACAATAAAATCTAAACCAGGGATGCTCAACCTGTGTTCCTCCAGCTTTTGCAAAACTACTACTCCCATCATTGCCATATAGCCTACAGAAGGGCATGGTGGGAGTAGTAGTTTTACAACAACTGGAGGTCCGCAGGTTGAACATCTCTGATCTACAAATCGCTATGATTGTCCATGTCCTGAAGCAGCATAGAAAATGTTCAAATGAGCTCCCAGATATCACTGACACTCAAATGTATACTATCTATGCTGTTCCAGGACGGATGCGACACTAAAAAACTGACCTTATATCTGAATCTGTACCCAAAAATTACACATTACATATTATATACAGTATATACTCACTAATTTTGTCACGTTTGGCGATGTTAGCGGACTCCCAGGAAGAGGTCATCAATTCTTTTGCTATCTCTTCCCAACAGCGGTCCTTCAAAGCACGCTTTTGATATTCTTCCTTCCTTGTATCCCACAAGGATTGGCGCTCCTGGATCAGGATGATCAACTTTTCAACCTCATATGCCATGTTTTTGGAGACACTTAGCAGAGCAGGCAGGATACAGCTTTCCTTGGTACTGAGAGCACATGGTACAGGGGCCTGGCCCTGGCCTTTTTTTTCTTTATTTATTTCCTGTCAACGGATCTGCAAATGCGGATGCTTTTAGCATGTCTTCCGCATTTTTTGCGGATCCATTGACTACAATGGGATGACGGAAAGGATATAAGGATATAAGGAAAAACGGCTTCAGATTCAATGTAAGTCCTCTAAAACTTCTCCTTTATTTTGGTAATAAATAGTACAGCAGACACATCCACTTTGCATACAGTGATTGTTAACGCATTGTCTCCACATTTGGGTTTCCAGATTCTGGCTAAACAAAAACCGCACTGTGTGAACAGCACACTACCTTATAAAACATATGGTAACTTACACTTATATGGCCTAAACCGTACACCATAGAGAACCATCAGAGATCCATTTGACCAGCTTGGGAAAGACATCTATTCACTAGCATTCGCCACATATTATTGATAAATATTCATGAGCTCCTTTTTCAAATTCAGACCTGCAGGAACTCTGCTGTTAAGCCTAAATATCCAATACGCCTCACGAAGGAGGAGTTTTTTATGGAGGAGTTTTTTACGCGTTAACAATCACTGTATGCAAAGTGGATGTGTCTGCTGTACTATTTATTACCAAAATAAAGGAGAAGTTTTAGAGGACTTTCATTGAATCTGAAGCCGTTTTTCCTTATATCTTCTGCGCTGCCTTAACTGGGACTAACCCAAGGCTTCAGCAGTCGTGCGCAATACAGACCGGACAGATGAGCTGGAAAAAGTATGTGTGCTACCCAAGAGTTTGTAATAGTCCAGGGAGTACCGGCAGGAGCAGCAATGTGCGCTCCTGCCCGTACTCACAGCACTGCTGCTGCCCATTGAGAAAATGTACTCCGTACGCCGCTGACAGCTCAGCAGTGTACAGAGAACAGAGTTTTAAGCGCACCAGTGAATGGTGCGCTTTAGGTAGGAAAAAAGCAGTAAAAATAGAAAAATCATTAATAAAGTATAATAGAGTTAGCATTATTAAGGCATTAGGGAGAACATATTAAAAGTTTAGATAAATTCCCTTTGTTTAATTTTACACCACCTATTGGTTGGTAAACTTTACTCCAAAGTTTTGCACAGAATGTTGGCATGTCAGTGTAAGCCATGCAGCTTTTCCTACTGTTCTATGCCATTTCTGGATCCTTTCCTGGTAAGCCATGCCCCCATGTTCTTCTGACAAAAAGTAAGCCAGAATTTTGATGCATTTAGCTCAGGGCCGTCTTTAATATTGATTGGACCCTGGGCAAAAATTTACTTGGGCCCCCTGGATCCCGCCTTCCCACACCTTAGCAGGCAATCACGCCCTCCACCACAACACACACACAAAAAATCCACACATCTCGTAGAGTCCAGTGAATGACTGTAAATACTTCCAGTTCTGAAGACTCCAGCGGCTCAGGATCAGTGCTCTGGGCTGGAAGTGGGCACCGCTCTGCAGGAAGGAGACCAGGGCTCGTCTCACCCTAGTGTTACAGTGCACCCCAGCACCCCACCGTATGCATTATAGCACCCTATAGTATACAGCACCACACAGTATGCAGTTTAGCACCCCACACTATACAGTACCCCACAGTATATAGTAGAGCAGTATAGCACCCCACAGTATACAGCACCTCACGGTATACAACACCTCACTGTATACAGCACCCCAAACTATACACGATACAGCCCCCCACACTATACAGTACAGCAGTTTAGCACTCCCCCCCACTATACAGGCCCCCCACAGTATACAGGCCCCCCACAGTATACAGCCCACCACACAGTATACAGCCCACCACACAGTATACAGGCCCCCACACAGTATACAGGCCACCCCCCCCCCCCCACAATATACAGCACCCCACTATACAGTAGTTTACAGTATATTAGCATAACAGCCCCTGTCACCTTTTTCTGATGTAATCTTTACACAAAAAAGCTCCACAGTTAACTTCTGCAACACTCAGTAGGACCTGTGATGACCTCATAGCCATGTGACCAGTAATTGCTAGGTTACTGGTCACATGGTAATGATGTCATTAAGGTCCTAGAGCAAAACTCATTAAGGTCCTAGAATTAAGATCATTAACACAGTACGATCATGATGCCTGTGTAGCCGACAGCCTGACACCTGGGGCAGTAGCTAGCAGGGCTCAAGAGGCAGCTGCCTTGGGCCCCCCAGGAGCAACTGGGCCCAGGGCAGCTGCCCCTTTTGCCCCTTGGTAAAGACGGCCCTGATTTAGCTTACTAAATCTCCATCAATCTCCCTCTCCTGACATGCCTGTTTTAATAACTGCTGACATTCAACATGAAATAACAATTTTGGAGCATCTATTCTTATAACTATATGTTGTGTCATTCATCTATTATTCCTACTAGAAGTTTAAATGAATGAATGAAATCCAATCAGTTTGCAATAAGGTCTATCTGGGTCTTACACTTTGGGCTGTGTCTCTACATAGTCTGGCACTGTCCAGTTAGTGTTGGCAGTGGCAGACTGGGCATGGACACAAACCCAACAGGTGAAACCAATGTGGACCTTTATTGCAATTCATTAATAAATATTCTAGTAGAAATAATAGAGGAATGGTAAAACATAGATAAAAAGAGGCTCCGGAATTGATATTACATGGGGAATGCAAGAAGTTGCTAAAACAAACTTGTCAGGAGCGGATATAGGTCCTCTGTAAATGAATTCAGGGCATTATCATGTGTTTGCATATACACCGTTCTTTTGGATTAACAGTAACATTCATGTTTGGTTAAAGTATATATTCTAACGTACATTTAAAACGACAGCTTTGATAAAATGATTGCTGCGCATTTTATTCAGTTTTCAACAGCTATTGTTACTGACCTATATTTTCAATGAATCAATCACCTGCAGAGAAGGTTTGGATGACAAAAAAAGGAAAGGCCGAGAGCATTTTGTTGATTTACATTCTATTTCAAGGTAAAATAACGTGTAGATTGAAAGCTTTTTGTGTGCGCTTTCTATTGTATGCTGTTCTCTGTGTTAGTAGCTGAAATGTGAAAATTAATTACAAATAATTATCAACATGGAAATTAAGGAGTGTAATAGAAAAACCTCTGTACAAAACCATCAATGATTGATCTGAATTGCAACCATTATTTTCTACAATAACTCATAAAAAGAGGTCTAAAAGCCTCGCATATTCCTGTCATTTCCAAGAAAAATTGCAGTGAGTATAATTAGAACTGTCTTATGGTGCACAGCTCCCTAACAAAAACAAAACAAAAAAAAAAAGTGCCGTATAACAATAAGCTCAATTAAGTCATCACGGCAGTAGGGCATCGAAATGTAAAAGGAAAGCACATTTCTCTTGTGAACACAGCACGGCCTGCAGTGCACCACCAAAATTGCTGACTCTTATTCCTTTTGGTCAGAGAAAATGATTATAATTGTTATAAATAAAGCTCTGCAAAATACGCA
Source organism: Bufo gargarizans (assembly GCF_014858855.1). Taxonomy (NCBI): domain Eukaryota; kingdom Metazoa; phylum Chordata; class Amphibia; order Anura; family Bufonidae; genus Bufo; species Bufo gargarizans. Next base: position 242,904,975 of record NC_058083.1, on the reverse strand, counting down.
CAGCAGGCATGACAGTTGAAAAAAAAATATTATTAAATTAATATAATATAAAATTTATGAGTATTGGAGGGGAATATTACTGTTATATATACCATAATATTCGAGGTGTTAGTACTTTGTATACAGCACTTAACCACATGTACTTTACATGGCTGTATAACATTAGGGCTGGGGCTACATGGCGACATGTGTCGCAGAAAAGTCGCGCAACAGAAAAATCTGTGCAACTTGTCTGCAACTTACTGTTGCGTGAATATTCTGGAGCTGTTATTGGGCTGTCAAAACACCGACGAGTCACAAAAAAGTTGTAGGCAAATCATATGTTGGCTTACTTTAAAAAGGACCTGTCACCGATCCAAAAAAGTAAGATGTTTATATCTTCTAGCTGGCCATGCTTTCCTGAGTATGGCATACTTTAACTTATGAATATGTGTCCCCCCCCACAAACACACACACTCTCCCCCCATGTCCATTGAGATTTCTGGCACCACACGTCAATCTGAACACACCACAGGTGTGTGGCTAGTCAACCCTCTTCTTCTATAGGTTTCTCCCCACTGTGACAATCTCCGTCCCACATCCTCATGATGCAGCATGATCTCGCAAGAACTGGGACTTCTTGCGAGACCACTCTGTACCATACCTTTTGACAGGACAGTGTCTCACTGAGACCTGAGTGAGAAGGTCGCTGCAGGCAAGAGTCCAACCACTGCAGAGAGGGTCCTTTTCTGTGGCGGCGTCTCACTCCGGTATAAGTGAGGCGCTGCCCTGTCCGAAGCTATCCTACAGCTTGGTCTTGTGAGAATTTGCAAGATCTCTCAGCATCAGGAGGCTGTGCGATAGAGAACCTCACAGCAGGGAGAAACCTCCTCTAGCAAAGAAGAGAAGTGACTAGCCACACCTTTCTGTCCACACAATCTATCATCAAGTCTGCTGCCCAGTTGATCATCTCTCCCCTTGTTTCTCCTCTGCCTCTCCCCTCTGCCAGTCTCTTCACTGTCTTCCCATTGCAGAAATTTCTAACTGTTAATCTATTTCAAACATCTGTGGCCTTATTCACACAGTCAGTGCTGGTCAATTAATTTCATCAGTCAAAACAAGAGGTAGGTCAAAACCACAGAACAGGTGAAATTCTATCCATTATACCTTATTTCTCTGTACACTCCACACCTGGTTTTGGCTGACATTGACTGATGGAAATCATTGGCCATTGGAGGTTGTACAGTATGTGCATAAGCTTGAATATCCCCATTCAGATAAATGGGACAGATTTTTTTCAGTTACAGAAATCTCAGCAAAAACTGTGCCACATATCAACACACCCCATGCTGCGGTACATGGCATTTCTTTAGGTACACAATCCTGCATTAGTAGTCAGATATAGCCAGAACCAGTGAAACACATGGTAATTGATGTGTGAACACCTGTTAATCCGGTTTCTAAATAAAGACTTGCGTTCAAATCATCCAAATGTGTAATTGTTGGGGAGGGGAACAATGCACTGCCAGACAGATGTGGCAGCACTATCTCTCGGTGGAAGAGTGAATCGGGCTTATTGATATCAAACATGCTAGATCCTTCTTATAGTGAACCATCTGGACACTCCCCCATACACATTAGTTCAGGGGTTCACAACTATCTTGTTGTCTGAGGGCCATATTTTGCAACTTCAAGGCTGCCTAAAACTCTATTTTTTATGCAACCTATTAAACATAGTTTATAAGGTTGAAAAACGACATCTGTCCATCCAGTTCAGCTTTTATAGCAGGCATCCTCAAACTGCGGCCCTCCAGCTGTTGTAAAACTACAACTCCCACAATACCCTGCTGTAGATTGATACCTGTAGGCTGTTCGGGCATGCTGGGAGTTGTAGTTTTGCAACAGCTGGAGGGCCGCAGTTTGAGGATGCCTGCTTTATAAGGTAGAAGAAAATTTTCCATATTTTAGGGGGAAAATTCCTTCCCGACTCCAATCAGGCAATCAGAATAACTCCCTGGATCAATGGGAAAAATTCCTTTTCGACTCCAATCAGGCAATCAGAATAACTCCCTGGATCAATGGGAAAAATTCCTTCCCGACTCCAATCAGGCAATCAGAATAACTCCCTGGATCAACGACCCCTCTCTAGTAGCTATAGCCTGTAATATTATTACACTCCAGAAATACATCTAGGCCCCTTCTTTTAGTGAACTCACCTTCGCCACCTCCTCAGGCAGAGAGTTCCATAGTCTCACTACTCTTACCATAAAGAATCCTCTTGTAATGGGGAGTCGGCGCCGCGCTTCCTCCTTGCGGCGCCGCCAGCATCCCGCAACTGTGCAGGAGCGAGGAGCGCAGCCTGTGTCCTTGTCTCCATGGGGACCAGGGGCAGTGAGGACCCGGCCGCGCACGCCTCCTCAACATGGCCGAAATCCTCCTAGCTGAAAGAGGTACTGAGCGCCGATCGCAATTTATCGGCGCTCAGATGTTTTGGGCTGGACTTCGGTCACGTGATGCTGGCCACGTCATGTGACCCACTTATTCTGCTAATTAAACAGGCAGCGTGCTGGCCACAGGTTGCCTGTGACTGGTCTTGCTACCCTCACCAGCATTTTTGTATTGTGCCTTCTGTGCGTTTTTGACCTCGGCTCTGTTTTTGACCTCGACCTTGTGACCTCCCTGGAATTGACGTGACCTCTTGGCTTCAGACTCCATATTGTGTTTTGACTTTGTTGTGTACCTGCGTGACCTCCTGGCTTTGACTTTGGCTTGTCTGACTCTGTTACAGTACTTCTGTTATCTTCTTAGGCCCCTGCACATATCTAAGCGAGGGACTGCCACCAAGGCAGGGACAGAGGTGGGGTGGAGTTTAGGGCTGCACTTATCCCTACCCTCTGTCATGAGTCCTCTTCCATGTTTGTGTACAAACTTTTTTTTATCCAGAAGCAGAGAGTGTCCCCTCATCACAGTCACAGTCCTGGGGATAAATAGATGATAGGAGAGATCTCAGTATTGGCCCCTGATATATTTATACATAGTTATTACATCTCCCCTCTGTTGTCTTTTTTCTTAACTAAATAACTCTAATTTTGACAATCTTTCTGGGTACTATAGTCCACCCATTCCAGTTATTACTTTAGTTGCCCTCCTCTGAACCCTCTCCAGCTCTGCTATGTCTTGAGCACAGGAGCACAGAATTGTACACAGTACTCCATGTGTGGTCTGACTAGTGAGGACTATGGGGCAGATTTACTAATAGTATTGTACTTCACACTGTCTAACAATATGAATCACAGTCTTAATTATGTCTCTGCATCCTTCTAGTCTAAGTTTATACCACGTGGACACTTATTGGTACCCCTCTATTCAATAAAACACCACAATGGTCACTAAAATAGTTTGAAACTGACAAAAGTAATAATAACTAAAAATTTAATATAAATCAACTAATAAAAATTAGAAATTGCTTTCGAACTGTGGTTTAACAGAATAATTTAGAAAACAAACTAATGAAACTAGCCTGGGCCCTGGACCTGTAATTTTATATTTTGTTACACAACCTTTTGAGGCAATCACTGCAATTAAGCCATTTCTGTTACTCTCAATGAGACTTCTGCACCTGTCCACAGGTATTTGGCCCACTCTTCAGGAGGAAACTGCTCCTCAGGTTTGAAGGGTGCTTTCTCCAGACTGCATGTTTAAGCTCCTTCCACAGATGCTCGATAGGATTTAGCTCATGGCTCATAAAAGGCCACATTCAGAATAGTCCAATGCTTTGCTCCTAGTCATTCTTGGATGTTTTTAGCTGTGTGTTTTGGGTCATTATCCTGTTGGAGAAGCCATGATTTGTGACTGAGACCAAGCTTTCTGACACTGGGCAGCACATTTTGCTCCAGAATGCCTTGATATTTCATTGTATCCTGCACAGATTCAAGACACCCTGTGCCAGATGCAGCAAAGCAACCCCAAAGCATAACTGTTTTTTTCTTTGTATGCTTCATTTTTGAGTCTGTGAACATAGAGCTGATATGACTTGCCAAAACACTCCAGTTTTGTCTCATCTGTCCAAAGAACATTCTTGCAGAAGCTTTGTGGCAGTTGTCTGTCATTAAAGGGAACCTGTCACCTGGATTTTGTGTATAGAACTGAGGACATGGGTTGCTAGATGGCCGCTAGCACATCCGCAATATCCAGTCCCTATAGCTCTGTGTGCTTTTATTGTGTAAAAAAAGCGATTTGATACATATGCAAATTAACCTGAGATGAGTCCTGTCCCTGACTCATCTCACGTACAGGACTCATCTCTGGTTAATTTGCATATGTATCAAATCGCTTTTTTTACACAATAAAAGCACACAGAGCTATGGGGACTGGGTATTGCGGATGTGCTAGCGGCCATCTAGCAACCCATGTCCTCAGCTTTATACACAAAATCCCGGTGACAGGTTCCCTTTAAGTCCACTTTGGCTGAGACAGCGACGGATGGTGCGATCTGACACCTATGTACCTCGACCTTGGAGTTCACCTCTAATCTCTTTGGAAGTTGTTCTTGGCTCTTTGGTTATCATTTGTATTATTAGTTTCTTCAATTTGTCATCAATTTTCCTCTTGCAGCCATCCAGGGAGGTTGTCTACAGTCCAGTAGACCTTAAACTTCTGAATAATATGTTAAACTTTAGTAACAGGAACATCAAGCTGTTTGGAGATGGTCTTATAACCTTATCCTTTAACATGTTTGTCTATAATTTTCTTTCTAATCTAAGACAACTCTTTCCTTAGCTTTCTTTGGTCCATGTTTAGTCTGGTACACACCATGATACCAAACAGCACAGTGACTACTTTTCATCCTTTAACCACTTCCAGACTGGGCCTTTTGCTCCCTTCCTGACCAGGCCTAATTTTGCAAATCTGACTTGTGTCACTCTTTTTGGAAATAACTTTGGAATGCTTTTACTTATCCAAGCAATTCAGAAACTGTTTTCTCGTGACACTTTGTACTTCATGTTAATGGTAAATTTAAGTCAATATGTTTTACCTTTATTTATAATATAAAAAAATCCAAAAGTTAACGAAAATTTGGAAAAATTCACAGTTTTCTAAATTTGAATCTCTCTGCTTTCAAAACAGAAAGTGATACCTTATAAAATATTTATTACTTAACATTCCCCATATGTCTACTTTATGTTGGCATCATTTTGTAAATGTCATTTTTTATTTTAAAGATGTTAGAAGGTTTAAAATTTTAGAAGCAAAATTTCCAAAACCCACTTTTTAAGGACCAGTTCAGATCTGAAGTCACTTTGTGGGGCTTACATAGTGGAAACCCCCCATAAAGGTGTAGAAAATACACCCCTGAAGTTACTCAAAACTGATTTTACAAACTTTGTTAACGGTTTAGGTATTCCACAAAGAATTAAAGGAAAATGGCAGATTTTTTATTTTAATCCAAGTTTTCTTTAACACATCGAGGGTTAACAGCCAAACAAAACTCAATATTTATTACCCTGATTCTGCGGTTTACATAAACACCCCACATGTGGTTGTAAACTGATGTACAGGCACACGGCAGGGCGCAGACGAAAAAGAGCGCCATATGGTTTTTGGAAGGCAGATTTTGCTGAACTGGTTTTTAGATGCCATGTCCCATTTGAAGCCCCCCTGAGGCACCCTTACAGTAGAAAGTCCCAAAAATTTACCCCATTTAGGAAACTAGGGGAGAAGGTGGCAGTTTTATTGGTACTATTTTTAGGTACATATGATTTTTAATTGCTCTATATTATGTTTTTTTTAGGCAAGGTAATAATAAAAATTTAGTTTTGGCACAGCTTTTATTTTTTTACAACATTCAAGACAGGGTAGATCCTGTTCTATTTTTATAGATTTTTATGATATCAAATATGTCTGCTTTCTTTGTTTTACATAATAAAGATTTTTTTTATTTTTTTTATTATGATTTTTTTGCAAATTATTTTCAAGCTTTTCTAGGGGTACCATCATTTTTGCCTAGGCCAGTTTCATTAGTTTGTTTTATAAATTATTCTGTTGAATCACAATTTAAATGCAATGTCTGATTTTCATTAGCTGATTATTAGTAAACTTTTATTTATTACTACTTGTCAGTTTCAAGTTACATCAGCAACCATTGTGTTTTCTCTTTTTTTCTTTAACAGAAGTGTAGCAACAATTTTGTCCACTTATGTAAGGTGGCATAGTTTTACTTTAAAAAATACCCTCAAATTTTGGTGCACGTGAACATGTTTAGGGCTCGCCTCCTTTATACTAAAACCACACCCCTTTCTAGTGATGTCCTGCCCTCCTGTCAGTTTAGGCAGAAAAAGCTTAGAAATGTGTGCAAAACGGTTAGTAAATGCGATGCAAAGGATGCATGCATAAAAAGTGGTGCATTTTCATTAGTAAATCTGCCCCTATGTTCTCTTCACATGCATCTATCCCCTTTTTGATAGACCCTATAATCTTATTGGCCTTGGCAGCAGCTGTCTGACACTGGTTGCTACAGTTAAAGGAATTGACAAGTTTCCTCAGTATACATCATCAATATCTTCTTGGCAGGGGTCCAACTCCCGGCATCCTTACCGATCAGCTCCACTGTCCACATTCATTTCAATGGGAAGTAGCAAATGGTAACTGCGCCTTCCCATTGAAGTGAATGGGACAGAGGAGCTGCAATTACACCTGCTTGCCGCTGTGATGTTGACAGCAGTGAAGAGAAGACAGCGCTCATACAAGTGCTATGTTCTTTTCTCACAGCAGATCTGTGGGGGTGCCCGTAGTCGGCCCATGTCGATCTGATATTAATGACCTTTCCTGAGGATGGTGTGAACTGTTCCTTTAAAATTACAATTCCATTATTGGTGGCCTCTCTGACAAATGTAAAGTTATCATGTAACACAGTGGGGGGATGCATTCTCTTTCTACACCACTCGCATACAAAAGTAAACATTTTGGTGCAAGTGCTATTTTGCTGCAAAATTTGCAACATTTTAGTACACCCTAGAGCAGAAATCTTTTTCCAGTGCATAGGACTCCAGACAGTGCTCTAGAATTATTACCTCTTACCACTAGACTTCTTATGATGCTTTCCTAATTTTCCTGGTCTTGATAAATAAAAAATCATGATTATAGTCTTGATAAATGATTTCTGAGTGTATTCCAATTTCCCAAATCTTAAACCAATTTGCTGTATAACTAGCACAACATTTTAAATGTTAATATATAACTCCTTTCATGTTCTGCAAAGCAGCATCTGACTTGTCACTGCCTACTAATCACAGCATCCCCACAGTATTAAAGGCTGTGTGCGCCAAATAAACACTTCTACAGGCTTCATCACGAGGAGTGGGCTGTTTGAAGGAATTTTACAAAAACAAACCATTCATTACTCAACATACTTGAAATTAAAAATGCATTTTTTACTTAAAGGATTTTATATGTTTTAGCTTTTATAAATTTTAGGTGTCCAGCGACGCCTTTTGCATAAATGTAAGGTAGTCAGTTTGGTTAAGAAATGTAGATTCATAGAATATAAGGAGTTCCACGGGAAACAGATTTCTACAATGCTCAACTAAATACGGAAGCTAAAAACAGAAGTATATTGAATTGTATCATTTTTAAAATCATTAGGAGACCTTTTTTTTACTAGTTTAGAAAGCCTTATTAAACACATCATAGGCTATCATGTTTGTTTGGACTCCATGAGCATTGCAAATTATGTTTAGATACTATTATAACATTGCATACTAAGAGAATTCAGTCAAAGCATACCTCTGGTTACAGAAAACGTATGTTTAAAAGAGGCAAAAATGATGGTGCAATGCCAGATTTGCAGCAATATTTTGTGACTTTCTTATCTCTTTTTGAAAAGTCATGAGAAAAGTGGGTTGGGATTAGCAGCAACAGGCATGGCCACCCACATCTAGTCAGATTTACTATAATTTAGGGCAGCAGCTGTATATGCAACAAGGGTGGGGGGTACACAGGAGGAGTTCCTATTGTTAAAACATACAGGGATTTTTTTAAATTGATTGTTTTTGTGTCACTTTAAAGTCTGTCTTTGGGTTCATTTCTTGCGCCATATTTATGAACAAGGAGCACAAGTTTTATAAATTCAGCACACAGTCTTCCCATCGGACATCATATGGCAGTGGCCATTTTCTGTTAATAGTGTTCTCCTTATAAGGGGGAACATCCGCCCACTATAGGGGCTTGACCACAGAATCGGCTGTTCAGAATGAAGAGGTCCTGGCAACTAAGCTCAATCTTTTTGTACTGTACAGACCACCAGGGGAGTGTCCTGAGTGTGACGTAGTGTAACCATAGGAATCTCATAGTGCGTCCCCTATTTAGCAATCATCAGGGTATATTGATCAATCTCTCATATTATCACATGTGATCAGCACTTGGCGTATCCTGAATTATGCTTGTGCTCGTAGATCAGGGAGGGGGAAGGTTATTTCTGCTGCAGGTGAGTCAACACTAAAATCTCAGGTGACTCAACACTAAAATCTCGCAAGTCCAGAGACTCCCCATATAATAATTAGATCAGTAGTACTAAGAAATAATAGGTGTATATCAATGTATAGCCTAATAATCCTAAATATGCAATCTGTTATAAGTGGCATCCAGTCAAGGGTAAGAGATGCAAGTCACCAAAATATAACTGATGTTACAGCCATAACAAAGAGGAATGGAAAAATATAAATGGCTATCTGGGCCAAACAAAACTGACTGGATATGCAATAAAAGTATCACAGTGTAATGGGGGTAACACAAGAGGCATAGGTGAATGACTGGCTGCAATGCGTAGCTGAATCACAAGGATATCAACATATTACAGAGTGACCACAAGCACTGTACTTACAAGCATTTAAGGAAGTGACCAGTAATAATACTGCACATTAGGAATGGCACAGGCATGCCATAAAAAAGCACATAGGTCCTGATTTATCATGCCTTCACTCCAGAATACAGTGGTCCCTCGAGTAAAAATATTAATTAGTTCCAGGACAACCATTGTATGTTGAAACCATTGTAACTTGAGTTCCAGAGCCCAAAATGTCACTGGAATATATTAGCCAGATCTCATCCCAAAATTGAGGAGTTTCAATCACCCATTCTTTCATGTACTCGAAGCTCTAGGAACCTCCGTGATCAACTTGTTAGGGCTGATATAGGCTCAAATACAAAAAAATTAAGACAACAACTCCTAGAGACCACAAAGAAAGGCACCTTTCCCTGTCTGCATTGTGCACAATGTTCTAATATACAGAAGGGAGATAAGATAAGTCATCCAAACACAGGTAAAGAATATCCCATTAAAGGCTACTTTACTTGCAATACAAGCTATGTAGTCTACATTCTCAAATGCCCGTGCGGTCTATTATATGTGGGGGAAACTACAGAAACCATTTGCGGCAGAGTTTGTCAACATAAATCAACCATACGTTGCCAAAATGTATTACTTCCAGTGCCAGCTCATTTTCACAAACACAAGCATAACATATCACAACTATGCTTCCAGATCATTGAAGATATAGCGACTCCAAGACGAGGGGCAGACAGACAGAAAAAATTTAAACAAAGGGAGTCTTTTTGGATTCACACACTCCAAACACTTGAACCAAGGGGCCTCAATAGGGATGACAAATTATTATCTTTTATTTAATTTAAGGTTTATGTGTTTGATACTACCTCATAAGTATAACTTTATATCTCTGTTTTAAAGCAACGATAATTATTAACCTGATCCCCAGCACCATTGCCATTCTTTAATATCCCTTTTCCCCCATTTATTTCCTCTGTAAGTATACACTCTCCCAAAGTATTTTACCTTGTTTATTATTATCTGTTTTACCCTTGTACCTATTTCACCTTTTTACCTCTCCTCCCCCCTTTTCCTCCATGGCCACCACATACAGTGGATATAAAAAGCTACACATCCCTGTTAAAATGTCAGGTTTCTGTGCAGTAAAAAAATGAGACAAACATAAATAATTTCATTTTCCACCTTTAATGTGACCTATAAACTGTACCACTTAATTGAAAAACAAACTGAAATCTTTTAGGTGGAGGGAAGAAAACAAAAAAAACTAAAATAACGTGGTTGCATATATAATAACTGGGGATGTAGCTGTGTTCAGAATTAAGCAATCACATGCAAAATCATGTTAAATAGGAGTCAGCATGCATCTGCCATCATTTAAAGTGCCTCTGATTAGCCCAAATAAAGTTGGGAGTCAGGAGAAGGGTACAAAATAATTTCCAAGGCATTAGATATACCATGGAACACAGTTAAGACAGTCATCATCAAGTGAAGAAAATAAGGCACAACAGTGACATTACCAAGAACTGGACGTCCCTCCAAAATTGATGAAAAGACAAGAAGAAAACTGGTCTGGGAGGCTACCAAGAGGCCTACAGCAACATTAAAGGAGCTGCAGGAATATCTGGAAAATACTGGCTGTGTGGTACATGTGACAACAATCTCCCGTATTCTGGGCTGTGGGGTAGAGTGGCAAGACGAAAGCCTTTTCTTACGAAGAAAAACATCCAATCCGGGCTACATTTTGCAAAAACACATCTGAAGTCTCCCAAAAGCATGTGGGAAAAGGTGTTATGGTCTGATGAAACCAAGGTTGAACTTTTTGGCCATAATTCCAAAAGATATGTTTGGCGCAAAAACAACACTACACATCACCAAAAAAAACACCATACCCACAGTGAAGCATGGTGGTGGCAGCATCATACTTTGGGGCTGTTTTTCTTCAGCTGCAACTGGGGCCTTAGTTAAGCTAGAGGGAATTATTAACAGTTCCAAATACCAGTCAATAATGGCACCAAACCTTCAGGCTTCTGCTAGAAAGCTGAACATGAAGAGAAACTTCATCTTGCAGCATGACAACGACCCAAAGCATACACCCAAATCAACAAAGGAATGGCTTCACCAGAAGAAGATTAAAGTTTTGGAATAGCCCAGCCAGAGCCCAGACCTTAATCTGATTGAAAATCTGTGGGGTGATTTGAAGAGGGTTGTGCACAGGAGATGCCCTCGCAATCTGACAGATTTGGAGTGTTTTTGCAAAGAAGAGTGGGCAAATCTTGCCAAGTGAAAATGTGTCATGTTGATAGACTCATACCCAAAAAAACTGAGTGCTGTAATAAAATCAAAAGGTGCTTCAACAAAGTATTAGTTTAAGGGTGTGCACACTTATGCAACCATATTATTTTATTTTTATATTTTTTCTTCTATCTACCTAAAAGATTTCAGTTTGTTTTTCAATTGAGTTATACAGTGTTTAGGTCACATTAAAGGTGGAAAAGTCCTGAAATGATTTATCTTAAGTATTCTTGCTCACCATACTAGGCCATCCTATGGTTATATCCAATATGACACAGATAGTGTCACGGCTGAGGATGGGGAAAAACCCTCAGCCGTGCGATGCCGGAAGATGTTGGTGGCTGCTCGACCAGAGAGACAGAATTAGGGAGCAGGTCACCTCCTAGAGCTTCCCTAATCTGACCCTGACTCCTAGCTGCATGAGCCAACCTTGAAGGTAGGAGGGCTCATGCTCAGGAACCTCGGATCCCTACTGACCCTCTGCTGATCCCTGAACTAGGAGCTGGGTAGACTACCTGTTCCTCCTGGATGCGGAGAAACAGGAGTCTAAACTGGCAAGGGGATATAAACATGAACAGCCTATGGATATGGCAGGAGGATGAAAAGTACTTCCATACCTACCTGCCACAGACACACAGACTGGATCCCATGCAATACAAGCTAGTGTACACACCCCAACATAAATGGACACAGCAAACACACAAACACACAGGAACCCAGATCCATAGGTGCATAAAATATGAAAGAGAAAAGAACATCAACTAAACATCATGTATAACATTTATGACCACAAGGGTGGCCCCCACTGGCAGATGGTAAACCACCAGGAGGATGACTCCAGCAAGCATGACTGAAGTATCCCTCAGATACTGGCAACAGCTAGGAGCTAAATAGCCCCAGGTAGCCACACCCACACTCAGACACACCCAGTGCACACACACTAGGACGGAAGTTAACCCTTCCAACACCAGGGAAGGGAAGACAGCAACTTAAAGGGGAATACACGCACAATAAACCCCATGCACACCAGACAAGGAAAGTGCACACATATAAACACACGTTGCCAAGTGCAACCGCATGTACAACATAGCAATCTGCCTCACAACAGCTCAGGCTGCTATGCTGCCACATAAATAATGTTGCCAGCGGCAACCACAGGTGAGGCAACATACTACAGCCCTCACCTGTGATTGACAACCAGACCTAGACGGCAGGCAACTGCATGCGACCATGGTCGTGACAGATAGATGTTGTTATACTAGATTTCAATGTTTTGTAATCCTTTTATTCTTATATGTATTCTTCTGTAATTTGTTATCCAGTGTTTGAAAAAGGTCCATGTAGGACCGAAACGTCACATGTACATGAATAAGTAGCCTTGAATATGAAAACCAAATAAAGATCAACACGATACTTCAAGCAATTCCTAAGGAGTGCCTACGTTTATTTCATTATTGCTTGCTTCGTGGGTACTACCCCACAACTAGAGCACCCAACCGACAGGACACGAGTGCCACATCCTACCAAAAATGATATTAGCATACACTGATAGAAGCAGGGCGTAGGAGTGGTAATGCCACTCTGGGGCATTACACAGGCACATATGAACATGGGACCAACACAGATGCCTTCAGCTGCCAAGCGCACATGTAACAGGTCAGCCAGTTTCAAAGGTACAAGTCTATTGACAGATGTCCTTTAAGAGGTTCACATCTGTGCAAACCTGAAATCTACACCAGTAAGGGAGCAGGTTTAGATTTCAGGTATAATCTATGCAACTTTCTTGGCATAGATCATAATAAATGTGCCAGCTGGGCTACGTCCAGCTCTATACTGCACCCTCCACGCTTCACTTCTCCCATTTTTTGCAAGAATGGTTAGCAGGGCATAAAAAGTCTCAAAAACTTGTGTAAGCAGGGCATATGCCAAACTTTACAGATTTTTTATACTGATTTTCTGTTGAACAGGTGATGATAAATGCACCACATATGCCCTCATTATACCAGTGAAGGCCAAAAGAGTGTTCTTTTGGCCTTTGTTTAATGGTATCTGACAGGTTTTCCATTTCTTTTACTGCATAGAATAGTGCAGCAGACTGCATTGTTCCATACAATATGTGTACCATGCTGTATATGCTTTTTTAAACAGCAGTGTTTATGGGCAACAGGTAGAGGTGATAAAGATATTGGCCAACATTAAACCTAAATCCAACTTATGATTCATTTTTTAAGTTAAATAAAAATTTATATTTAGCGGCCATGCTATGCAGGAGAGGGGCTGACTACTGACACTAGATCACTACTTCATCTCTGAAATAACATTTATATAAATATTAATAATACGGTACAAGCAGTTCTCTCTATAAGGTGCATTTCATTAGCGGTTTACTTTTAGGGTTAGTGGCCCTTTATATAACTAAGGGACAGTCAATGACTGTGGATGTGCAACATAATCATAAGTGTTAAGAAGTCTAATGCATGCTTGTATAATGGTCCATAAAATCCTTTTGCCAGGCTACGTCAGGTTTCTAAATAATTGAGAAGTATCACTACATTATACAGTACCTGTGAATAAAAAATAGGCCTAAAAATAAATCTGTCAGAAGTGGGAAGGTAGCAGAAACAAGAATAAGAAATGAAACAAATGAAGTTTGATGACTGCACGATTGATAGAACATTTTCCTAGATGATTATATGTAACTCATAGAACCTATTGAAATACTAAAATTCTTTAAAGTTGTACAAAACCTGGAGAATCAGTGCCTTCTATTTGTTAGGTGTGAACAAAAGACCTTTCTGAATAATTATTTTCCAATGTGATTGTTCTTAAAGGTTCACATGATTCAATATTTACATAGAGTGGTAGGTGACAATGTCCAATTACGATCCGAGTGTGACAAAGTATTATTTACAGTATATTTCCTACTTAAAATGGGCAATGCTGCCTTTGAGTTCCCATTTCACCTTTAGTACAGTAGTGTGTATATATTTCTGCTGACATTTAGATAGCAGTCATAGTGAATGATATTTAGCCTTTGAAGATCTTGCCCTTAAACATACATTGATATTTGCAGTTGTTTACTTGAGCACACCTTCAGAGAAAGGCAAAGGATTTTAAGGTATGAAATTTCATGCTGAGTTTTAGAAATTGATAAATTAAAGGAAAAGACAAGAAAGTGTCTTCTTGGCCTTTTTGGCTAAGATCAAGCATAGTATTTGTTCTTATTAGTGGTTGATCAGAGTCATGGAACAGATCTACACATGGAGTGGAAGCTTCTGGGTGTACGCAGGTTAGCTGATAGCTATCTGTAGATGATGGGGAGGAGTGGTGACCCTGGGGTGCCTTAACTCAGTGGGGGTGGAAGCCCACTTAATGATGGCTCCACATTCTCACTTTCTGACTTGGCAAAATGAGGAACTTTTATTTTTCTGGCCAAATGCTTTGGCCGGTATGGCACACATTGGCTTTATTTGTATATCACTGTGGAGGAGATTTGTCATCTCCCTATTCCATTTTTATGGTGAAAAGAAGTTGCAAGCCAAGTGTTTATGACTTTTTAAACACCACTTTGACTAAATTTAGTTGCAACTGGTGTTTCAATGCAGTCCTCACCACTTTCTGAGAAGGGGGCATGGTGCGGGCAGAGTTAGTGGGCCCAAAACACTTATCTTTTACACCGGTTTTCTGGAGTAAATGAAGACAGAAATTATATTTGGATATTTTTGTCTTAAATTTTTAGGGGCCTCTCTCACATTATACATCATATAGTGTGAGATCCTGTTGCATTGTTTCTATTAACATAAATGAAGACTCAAATCTATGGCAGCTAAGAACTGTCATAGATTTCAGTTTAAGTGCATTCATAAGTGCATCCTTTGGCAGCACAGTGGATAACAAGACCAGCGTTCCACATTCTGGTCTTGATAAATCATCCCTACTATTCACTTTTTATGTTTGTCATAAGGACTTTTCTGTGTATGGCACTCTTATGGGCTAGAGTGTGTGTGAGGGGGAGGGGTTGCAGTTATTTCTGGTGAAAGCGTATAGGGGCATAGTTCAGTACAACAAGAAAAATCTATAAGCATTTCACTTCTACAGTTATTTCTGGTGAAAGCGAATAGGGGCATATTTCAGTACTTCAAGAAATATATATATGCACTTCACTTCTACATTTTTTTCTGGTCAAAGCGTATAGGGTCATATTTTAGTACAAGAAAAATATATTCTCAATGCATTTCTGCAGTTAATTGTGGTGAAAGCATTTAGTTGGCTATTTTAGTACAAAAAGAAAAATATATTCGTTGCTTTTAGGGGTGTTTTAATTTCTGTTTAAATTGTGTAGTTCAGCTACAAGTATGTCAGGCAGTAAAGTGCCAGGCCATGCACAGAGGAGTGGCAGAGGTCTGAATGTTTCGGGTGCAAGCAGAGGTCGCAGCAGGAGTCCTAGCGAGAGGCATGAGCGCCCGTTGTCATCTAGCGGTTGTGTCTTGACCAGCAACCCAGCGGTTCTTCATTGGCTAACTCGGTCATCCACGTCATCCCAAGTGACATCAGACACCCCCAGCCAACAGTTGGTGGGTTTGTCAGACACAAAACTTAGTGGGCATGGCCCAGGAGCAGGCCCTGTACCCTCACCTGTCCTCAACCTGCCTATGTCCTTTGCTGTTCCCTCAGCAACAGTAGTATTGTATGCTGTGGGCTCATCTACACTATACAGCGAGAACGAGCTGCTAGAGAACAGTCAGCAGCTAACTCCCAGCCTGGAGGAGACATCCCCCGCTTCCTCCTCTAGGCGGGCAAGTAGTGGTAAGGAGAGTAGAGCAATGAGCTTGTGTTGCGAGCGGTCAGGCTCCTGACCCAGAGACCGTTGAGGAGGACATCAGTGATGTGCAGACAGTATTCGATGATGATGAATCCGATCGCACTTGAGAGCTGGGTGCAGAAGGGGCTTCATCTTCATCAGGAGAAGAGGGTGACAGCTTGCCTGAGCCAGCTGCGTGGTAGCATGGCTGGGAGTCAGCATAGGGGCAGCAGTTGCAGGTCGGGAGCCAAACGTGCCCGGGGTAGACCACCTGCTTCACAGCAGCCTACCTGCCAGGGAAGTAGTGGTGCAGGGGTTCATGGAGGCAGTGGCGGTAGCAGTCAGTCAGTGCAGACTGTTGGGGAAAAAAAATCACCTACTCGGCAGTGTGGCCGTTTTTTATTAAGCTGCCAGAAGAGGTTAACGTGGCCACATGTAGAATTTGTGGGGCCTGAAGGCGAAGCATGGCCAGGGTTATAATGTTGGCACTACGGCCCTGCATTAACATATGCAGCATCGCCATGCAGTGGCCTGGGAGAACCGTGGCTTCAATGTGGTGGTCCAGCCTGCCGCAGCTACAGCTGCATCACCCAGTGGCACGCACCCGGTTTCAGCCAGTCAAGGCTCCAACACCTCAGCCTAAGGGAGCTGTCTGTCATTCCCATCTTCTGCTGGTCCAGATGCTCCTACTCCTCCTCATTAGTCATTCTGTCAGCAATCGATCACCGAAGCGAATGCCAAGAGACAGTGGTATGCGTGCACGCATCCAACAGCTCAGAAGCTGAACGTGCTCCTGTTTAAGTTGCTGGTGCTGCAGTCCCTCTCTTTCCAAGTGGCGGACTCTGCACCATTCAGAGAACTGATGACTTGTGCCGAGCCAAGGTGGAGAGTCCAAAGCCTTCATTTCTTTGCGAAAAAGGCAGTACCAACCCTGCACAATTATGTCGAACAGAAGGTTGGCCTGTCCTTGAGCCTGTCGGTGTCTGAAAAAGGGCCCGGCAGCGTTGATGTGAGGGAAGACAAACTGAACTACTACAGAGACATCCTATATAGTCAGGTGGCCGCTACCTATCTGCGCCATCGTCCATCCTCTCGCAGGTCTGACCGGGGGGCTATGCGCTCACGTTCCACTGCCATGGCTGCTGGGGAGGGGTGGGGTGGTAGCAGCAGTACCAGCTCCATCAGCAGCAGCCTGAGTCTACAGTCGCTTATGAGTAGCTTTTTTCACCCGTATAGTGAAGAAACTACTCACCAGCAGCAGCAGGTAGACCTGGAACAGGACTTGAACCAGCAGGTGGTGGCATACTTGTACAGCACCCTGCCACCCAACATTGAAGATCCGCTTGACTACTGGGTAGCAAAAACCGGATTTGTGGCCGCAAGAGTTTGTCCTGGAAAAGCTGTCCTGCCCGGCCAGTAGTGTGGCATCAGAGCGGGTTTTTAGTGTGGCGGGGGCAATAGTTACCCCAAGGAGAACTCGCCTGTCCACCCAAAATGTGAACAGACTGACCTTTGTCAAGATGAATCAGACGTGGATCAGCCAGGATTTCCAACCACCAATTCCTGATGCATCAGACTAGATCATCCATGGTGCCACAACAACACTATGATAAAAGAGACCGGTTTCTTCTGGCTACATGCCTCAGCTACTACTCTGATGCTACAACCCGCCTGAAACATCTGATGCCAAGTGCTCCTTATTTCACCCACCTTCGTCAGTGGGTACTGGGTATTGCCACCCACCGCCCCACTCTGTTACCAGGTCACTTTGTGGTCTCCTGATGCAGCTGCTGCTGCAATCTCCAAACTATGTCACCTTGCCACTCTGTGGTCTCCTCATGCTGCTGCTACTGCCATCTCCACACTATGTCACCTTGCCATTCTGTGATCTCCTCATGCTGCTGCCATATCCACACTATGTCACCTTGCCACTCTGTGGCCTCCTGATGCTGCCGCCACCTACAAACTATGTCACCTTGCCACTCTGTGGTCTCCTCATGCTGCTGCCATCTCCATACTATGTCACCTTGCCACTCTGTGGTATACTCATGGTGCTGCCATATCCACACTAGGTCACCTTGTCACTGTGGTATCCTGCTGCTGCTGCCATCTCCACACTAGGTCACCTTTCCACTGTGGTATCCTCCTGATGCTGCTGCTGCTGCTGCTACTGCCATCTACACATTATGTCATCTTGCTACTATGTGGTTTCCAGATGCTGCTGCTGCTACTGCCATCTCCACACTATGTCACCTTGCCACTCTGTGGTCTCCTGATGCTGCCGCCACCTCCAAACTATATCACCTTGCCACTCTGTGGTATCCTGATGCTCAAGCCACCTCCAAACTATGTCACCTTGCCACTCTGTGGTCTCTTCATGCTGCTGCTACTGCCATCTCCACATTATGTCACCTTTCCACTCTGTGGTCTCCTGATGATGCTGTTGCTGCTACTGCCATCTCCACACTGTCACCTTGCCACTCTGTGATCTCTGGATGCTGCCTCCATCTCCACACTATGTCACCTTGCCACTCTGTGATCTCCTCATGCTGCTGCCATATCCACACTATGTCACCTTGCCACTCTGTGGCCTCCTGATGCTGCCGCCACCTCTAAACTATGTCACCTTGCCACTCTGTGGTCTCCTCATGCTGCTGCCATCTCAACACTATGTCACCTTGCCACTCTGTGGTATACTCATGCTGCTGCCATATCCACACTAGGTCACCTTGCCACTGTGGTATCCTGCTGCTGCCATCTCCACATTATGTCACCTTGCCACTCTGTGGTATCCTCCTGATGCTGCTGCTACTACCATCTACACATTATGTCATCTTGCTACTATGTGGTTTCCTGCTGCTGCTGCTGCTGCTACTGCCATCTCCACACTATGTCACCTTGCCACTTTGTGGTCTCCTGATGCTGCCGCCACCTCCAAACTAAGTCACCTTGCCACACTATGTGGTCTCCTGATGCTGATGCAAACTTCACACTATGTCACCTTGCCACTCTGTGGTATCCTGATGCTGCCGCCACCTCCAAACTGTCACCTTGCCACTCTGTGGTCTCTTCATGCTACTGCTACTGCCATCTCCACATTATGTCACCTTGCCACTCTGTGGTATACTCATGCTGCTGCCATAGCCACTCTGTGGTCTCCTGATGCTGCTGCTGCTGCTACTGCCATCTCCACACTATGTCACCTTGCCACTCTGTGGTCTCCGGATGCTGCCACCACCTCCAAACTATGTCACCTTGCCACTCTGTGGTCTTCTCATGCTGCTGCCATCTCCACACTATGTCACCTTGCCACTCTGTGGTATACTCATGCTGCTGCCATAGCCACACTAGGTCACCTTGCCACTGTGGTATCCTGCTGCTGCCATCTCCACATTATGTCACCTTGTCCCTCTGTGGTACTGATGCTGCTGCTACTGCCATCTACACATTATGTCATCTTGATACTATGTGGTTTCCTGATGCTGATGCAAACTCCACACTATGTCACCTTGCCACTCTGTGGTATCCTGATGCTGCCGCCACCTACAAACTATGTCACCTTGCCACTCTGTGGTCTCTTCATGCTGCTGCTACGGCCATCTCCACATTATGTCACCTTGCCACTCTGTGGTCTCCTGATGCTGCTGCTGCTACTGCCATCTCCACACTATGTCACCTTGCCACTCTGTGGTCTCCGGATACTGCCACCACCTCCAAATTATGTCACCTTGCCACTCTGTGGTCTCCTCATGCTGCTGCCATCTCCACACTATGTCACCTTGCCACTCTGTGGTATCCTTCTGATGCTGCTACTGCCATCTACACATTATGTCATCTTGCTACTATGTGGTTTCCTGATGCTGCTGCTACTGCCATCTCCACACTATGCCACCTTCCCACTCTGTGGTATCCTCCTGATGCTGCTAATTCTGCACTATGTCACCTTGCCACTCTGTGGTATCCTCCTGATGCTGATGCTGCTGCTACTGCCATCTACACATTATGTCACCTTGCCACTCTGTGGTCTCCGGATGCTGCCACCACCTCCAAACTATGTTACCTTGCCACTCTGTGGTCTTCTCATGCTGCTGCCATCTCCACACTATGTCACCTTGCCACTCTGTGGTATACTCATGCTGCTGCCATAGCCACACTAGGTCACCTTGCCACTGTGGTATCCTGCTGCTGCCATCTCCACATTATGTCACCTTGTCCCTCTGTGGTATCCTTCTGATGCTGCTGCTACTGCCATCTACACATTATGTCATCTTGATACTATGTGGTTTCCTGATGCTGATGCAAACTCCACACTACTTCACCTTGCCACTCTGTGGTATCCTGATGCTGCCGCCACCTACAAACTATGTCACCTTGCCACTCTGTGGTCTCTTCATGCTGCTGCTACAGCCATCTCCACATTATGTCACCTTGCCACTCTGTGGTCTCCTGATGCTGCTGCTGCTACTGCCATCTCCACACTATGTCACCTTGCCACTCTGTGGTCTCCTCATGCTGCTGCCATCTCCACACTATGTCACCTTGCCACTCTGTGGTATCCTTCTGATGCTGCTACTGCCATCTACACATTATGTCATCTTGCTACTATGTGGTTTCCTGATGCTGCTGCTACTGCCATCTCCACACTATGCCACCTTCCCACTCTGTGGTATCCTCCTGATGCTGCTAATTCTGCACTATGTCACCTTGCCACTCTGTGGTATCCTCCTGATGCTGCTGCTACTGCCATCTACACATTATGTCATCTTGCCACTATGTGGTCTCCTGATGCTGATGCTGCTATTGCCATCTCCACACAATGTCACCTTGCCACTCTGTGGTCTCCCGATGCTGCTGATGATACTGCCATCTCCACACTATGTCATCTTTCCACTCTGTGGTCTCCTGATGCTGCTGCTGCTACTGCCATCTCCACACTATGTTACCTTGCCACTCTGTGGTATTCTGCTGCTGCCATCTCCACACTATGTCACTTTGCCACTCTGTGGTATACTCCTGATGCTGCTGCTACTGCCATCTACACATTATGTAATGTTGCCACTATGTGGTTTCCTGATGCTGCTGCTGCAACTGCCATCTCCACACAATGTAACTTTGCCACTCCGTGGTCTTCTGATGCTGCTGCCATATCAACACTATGTCTCCTTGCCACTCTGTGGTATTCTGCTGCTGCTGCCATCTCCACAATATGTCACCTTGCCACTCTGTGGTCTCTTCATGCTGCTGCTACTGCCATTTCCACATTATGTCACCTTGCTACTCTGTGGTCTCCTGATGATGCTGCTGCTACTGCCATCTCCATACTATGTCACCTTGCCACTCTGTGGTCTCCTCATGCTGCTGCCATCTCCACACTATGTCACCTTGCCACTCTGTGCTATCCTCCTGATGCTGTTACTGTCGCCACCTCCAGACTCAGTCATTGTGCAACTCTGTGGCCTCCTGATGCTGCCACCTTCAGACTCTGTTTTTGTGCCATTTGTTTGCCTCATAAAGCTACTTCCACCTCACCACTATGTCATAGGGCCACTCTGTGGAAATTTCCATCTGTTCCCACCCTCCCCACTTCATGGCTGGGCCACTATTTTGCCTTTCTGTCTGGCTGACATAATGATTTATTTGACCTTTCTTCTGATCTGTCAGAAGGAAGGAAAAATTAGACGCACAACGGATCCTGTCTGTGTAGCAGATGTAAGGTCTGTATGGTCCCATCGGAATTGGCTTATGATTTGGTAGCCAAAAGTAGGAGTGGGTACAAAACACAGAAGACATGCAAATATTCCATTCACGTGCCATCTCTGTTTTACATCCACTCCAGTTTTTTTTGGGCTTTAGTAATACTGATTAATTATTGAGCAAATGCTGATCGAGTGAAGGCAGATGCTCTACAGACAGGATCCGTTCTTTGTGGGTTAATAATCTGATATATCAGAGGAAGGACAAATTAATCAGTGACATCAACACAAACTTACTGCTGACACTCTCTCCACTCTGTCCGGGGGTGCTCTACTTGTATACGTGTTTAATTAAAAAGGTTCTTTAGACATCTATGTGGAATCAGCTGGTGACGGTGTAAAAGGAGTGCTCTTCTTCTTGACGCTAACATTGACCTGTAAGGCTGAGTTCATACTTGAGTTATTTGGTCAGTGTTGGCCCTGTGACTGCCCAAATAAGTGAAGTGTGCAGTGATTCTAAGAGCACAGCCTGTCATGTGCTTGTCATACTGACTCACAGTATTGTTTCACTACCACAGCAGACTTCATATGCGTGTTACTGCAAGGCACAGTGTTCTACACCACTATTAAGGTTTCTCTGCAGCATGGAAATAGCCGTTTTTAACGTGATTTGCTGCGAATAAATTCGTATCGAAGCAGATTTTTCTAAAATATTCGGCTAACCGGCCGAATTGAATTTTTGAAAAATTTGCTCATCTCTAATGATCACCCTAGGCAGTGTCCAAGTCAGGGACAAACCAACAAACACGGAGAGAGTAGTCATATGAAAAAAGTGTCAAAATCCAGTCAGTCAATCAATACAGTACAGGTAACACCAGAGGCAAACAAGAAAACCAAAACACGCCAAAGAGTCAGAACCAGGAGATCAAATATGATACCAAATGCCAGGTGACGGCCTTTATAATAAGAAAAAGGCAGCTCATGCCTGCACGCCAGGTGTAGCTTGCGCCCTTACGTTTGGGAGCCCATGCACACTTCCTTGTTGGCCTGGGACTCTGATGTTAGTGAGGGCTGGCCACACTCCTGGTTCCCCCATCAAACGAATGCTGCTGCTGTACAAAGGCAGCAGCAGGAGTAACCACGACATACTGTTTCTTTCTTTTTTCTTTGTCCTGCTGACTGAGATGGTTACACAGTTTCATCCTTCAATTGCCTCTTGAGTTGTGATAAGGAGAGGGCTGCAGCAGAATGGACACTCCCCACTGCCGGTCTGACACTTACCGGGTCTCTGCTTCCAGTTTCCTGGCTCAACACACAGGAAATGCCTTGAGAAGGTCACCATTTTGCAAGCTGACCATTTCCGTTTGGCAACATGGGACCAGGGAGTGGAAACAAGCGAGGACCTGGTAACCATCTGAACAGTGTAGGTAAGATGAGTAATGCGTCATACAACCCTTTTTAAGTTAACATAGATGTGGTACTATATCTAAACCAATCATTTAAAAAGAAAGGATAGGAAAAAGAAAGGATACATTAACACTATGACCTCTACGGAGTTCATAACTTGCACATAAATATGATCTATCTCCTTAGTTGAATATATTTATTTGTGGTTGCGCAATACGGCATTATTTGTAACGGGGGATTCTGATAACTGCATTTTCTATTGAAAGGACCAATCATAAGATGAATGAATTATATACTCACATAAATAGCACTGAACACACTGATGCCATCATTCAGCCTGAAAAGAAATTGTAATAGTGTAAATTATGTTGATGCTGCATTTACAATGAAACTGAATAGAGCTTAGGGAAGATGATTGAGTGAAGTGAACAGTGAACAGCAGGGCTGGGACAAGGTCCACCACCAACCGAGGCTGAGCTGCCCAAGTGCACCCCCCCCCCCCCCCCCGCCATTTAGATATGTATGTTTGTTATCAATCATCATCTGGTGAAGCAGAACACATATTTTCTTTTACGTTGATAAAAAATGGTAGACTTGTCAGAAAACTCACATAGATGGGGACAGAAGTCGGCGTGTCGGCATACTGAATGAATTCTGTACACCCCTGCTCCCAATTCTGGCAAGTGTTGTAAATCTTTTTTGCAAACCCAGCCCAGCTTCTCCCCCTCTGTCCTGAGTGCCAGCGAATTTGCTTGCCAGATTTTCTTTGTAATAAATCAGGAATGGCCACAATGGTACAGTATGTATTGTATGCTCTTGTTAATAATTATCCTACCAAGCTTTGGGAGTCTTCGGGTAGGCGTAAATCAATAGAACCACTTCCTTAGCAGTGTACATGTTTTTTCTTTATGTATGTACAAATATGCAAGTGTATACAGTATATTGTAACTTCATACATTTCCATTGACAGTCATTTCAAACAAAAAACAGTAAGGCTATGCTCACATCTCCGTTGTGTACTCCGGCAGAGGAACAGGCTGCTGGATTTCACCATATCTTGCATAGGCAAATAGGCACGCACACTGCTGGATCCTCTTAGACTAGAAAATGGACAGACACTTTTTTCCATCCGACAAAAAGTTGTGCATGCAAGATTTTTTGTCTGGACGAAACCTGGCATTTATGCCCAAAAGTGTATGAATCCTCATTGGATCCCATTGTAGTCAATGGGGACCCGGCTGTCCGCCAACCTATCAGGCTATGCTGGATACGGGGAACTCCAGCAGTATGTTCCTATACTAAAACAGGCTTCCAGAATTTATAAAGGAGATGTAAACTTAGCTTAACGTACATTTTTTGTGCACCATGTTTTCTACAGTCAAGAAAGAGAAAACCTTCTTTTATAAAACCTTCTTTTTTCATGTGTTTTGTCCATACAAACCAATAGGCACATTATAGAATGGACAACGTTTTTGCTAACCAGCCCTAGCCTTCAGATGTAGCCCCTCGTTAAAATGATATTATTTAAAAGGGTTTTCCGAGATCTTTTGACTGATGACCTATCCTCTGGGTAGGTCATCAGTATCTAATCGGGGAGGGTGTGACACCCGGGACGTAGGCCGATCATCTGTTGGAATAGAGGACAGGTCACCAGTAAAAAGATCTCGCAAAACCCTTTGAAGTACATTTTCTTATATATTTCAATTTTGTTTGATTTTCTTTAGTTTAAATTTAAAGAATGTTAAAGTGTAAAAGATACTGCTGGCAGCTTTAAAAGCATTACACAGCCAAGTGAAAATATATGTGCTGTGTATGCAAATATTATCTTGGTTACTTCTTGGCAGCACAGCAGCCAAAAGTGAAAGTTTCAGTGTTGTTCCAATGCTTAAAATAAAGCTGTGACTGCAATCGATCCAGATTCCTGTGATCTGCTGATCAACCCTCCAACTGGTGTATCTTTATTTTAGCCGATATTTTTAGGTTCAGAGTCCTCATTACTTGTCCCTAAATGATTATTCTTAGGGTCCATTCACATGACTGTGTCCATTTCGCAGACTGTAAACCACATATCCGCAAAACATGGACACCAACTGTGTCGTCTCTGCATCCCACTGACTTCAAATATAAGACAAGTGTACTTCTGGATGCGGCTGTGCCACAAAAGTTAGAGCATGTTCTATCTTTGGTCACAACATGTGGATCGACATCAATGGGTTCACACCGCAATGTGGGGTGCACACGGCCGGTGTCCGTGTTTTGCGGATATGCAGTTTGCAATCCGCAAAAGAGACATGGCGAATGGTCCCTTATGGAGAAAATTTAAATATAGAGTGATTAAAAATATGCAGCAGGGCATTTCCAAAGTCTTGTTATAGCTATTTAAACCCCATAAATGTCAGTGGAGACTTATAATAGAGGTATGACATGTATACAGATTTTACATTCTTATTTTAAATCCATATTATGACCAATTTGATTGTATGAAATACCTATACAAATACAGTACATCTACAAAAACCCAGTTACAGAAAGGGTTTCCTGGTCTGGATCAAGCTTAGGGCTCATGGCCATAAATGTAAGGGCTCAGTGCCCGTGCTGCAGACCACAAATAGCGGTATGCAATGTACAGGCACTAGCCGTGTGCACTCCATGCTGTGGATCCATTGACTTGAATGGGTCAGCGATCTGCAAGATATGACAAAATATAGGACATGTCTTATCTTTTGCGGAGTGGAGGCATAGACCTGAGAGCCCATGGAATTGCTTCTTAGTGTAAATAACTGTAAATGATTTTGTAATATAATTAGTGTTGAGCGAATCAAAGTCCATGATCCGAAAATCGCCGCAAAGTCAAATTTCCTCGTGCTTTGTGGTAGCGAATTGATTTTCACAGAATGGTGCTAAAAAACAAAAAAATCATACTTGCCTTATTCATTTGCTCGCGACAGGCTGGCCACCACCATCTTGAATGGATGATCTCGCACAAAATCCTATGCCGGTTGGCATGATTACGTAATCACGGGCTGTGCGAGTTTTTGCGCTAGATCTTCAATTAAGATGGAGGCTGGATTTTCACAAGCAAATGGATGAGGTAAGCATGACTTAATAATTTTTTTACATTTTACATTCTGTTATTACTGTCAGATGCTGCAATCAACTATGAACGCGGCATCTGAAGGGTGCAATGACGGGGAACGGTCGCAATCGCCGCTCTCTGTCATTGTACCCACTACTTACAAAGAAATGTACTTTGTGACGAAGTTATTCATCACGAAGTAAATATTTTTGAATACGTACTTCGCTCAACGCTAAATATAATGTATTTGGGAATTATGTAAACTTTCATTAGAAACTGCTTATAAAGTGTCCCCTTAGAAAGACTATAGCTGATAGGAAATTCCATCTTCAGCTTCTACTGCTAAAGACGGCATACTATAAGAAGCAGTCTGCCTCTCCCTGTCACTGCCTCCACAAGTGTATTATACGTTATAAAAAATGTGGATTTTACTAAGCTTTCCTGCCTATTTCACTTGCTGCCAGGGATGATAGCTGGCAGCCCCAATCCCCGCTATCTTCCCAGTGCAGCCCTGGTTAGTTAATAAGCACTGGGAAGATACAGCACAGTGGAAGTGCCAATGATCAGCACTCCCAGTCAGTGCTGTACAATTACTGTCAGCACTGATCACTAGCAGCCCTGCTCCTTATCTTCCCAGTGCTTGCTAACTAACAGGGGTTATTCCGGGAGGATAGAAGGGGAGTGGGGCTGCCAGATCAAATTGGCAGAGAATCAGTAAAAAAAAAAAAAATAATATATATATATATATATATATATACATATATGTAACTACAATATGTTCTATACAATATGCAGTACAGACCAAAAGTTTGGACACACCTTCTCATTCAAAGAGTTTTCTTTATTTTCATGACTATGAAGGCATCAAAACTATGAATTAACACATGTGGAATTATATACATAACAAACAAGTGTGAAACAACTGAAAATATGTCATATTCTAGGTTCTTCAAAGTAGCCACCTTTTGCTTTGATTACTGCTTTGTACACTCTTGGCATTCTCTTGATGAGCTTCAAGAGGTAGTCACCTGAAATGGTCTTCCAAGAGTCTTGAAGGAGTTCCCAGAGATGCTTAGCACTTGTTGGCCCTTTTGCCTTCACTCTGCGGTCCAGCTCATCCCAAACCATCTCGATTGGGTTCAGGTCCGGTGACTGTGGAGGCCAGGTCATCTGGCGCAGCACCCCATCACTCTCCTTTATGGTCAAATAGCCCTTACTTTCAAAGTTTTCCCAATTTTTCGGCTGACTGACTGACCTTCATTTCTTAAAGTAATGATGGCCACTCATTTTTCTTTACTTAGCTGTTTTTTTCTTGCCATAATACAAATTCTAACAGTCTATTCAGTAGGACTATCAGCTGTGTATCCACCTGACTTCTCCTCAACGCAACTGATGGTCCCAACCCCATTTATAAGGCAAGAAATCCCACTTATTAAACCTGACAGGGCACACCTGTGAAGTGAAAACCATTTAAGGTGACTACCTCTTGAAGCTCATCAAGAGAATGCCAAGAGTGTGCAAAGCAGTAATCAAAGCAAAAGGTGGCTACTTTGAAGAACCTAGAATATGACATATTTTAAGTTGTTTCACACTTTTTTGTTATGTATATAACACCACATGTGTGAATTCATAGTGTTGATGCCTTCAGTGTGAATCTCCAATTTTCATAGTCATGAAAATAAAGAAAACTCTTTGAATGAGAAGGTATGTCCAAACTTTTGGTCTGTACTGTACATTAGGGAGAATTTAAAGATACCTAATAGAAGGGAATGGGACGGAGGAGCTGTAATTGCACTTGTTTGCCACTGCAAGGTCGACCACGAGCAGGTAAACAGAGAGGAGAACACAGTGCTTGTATGAGTGCAGCATTCCCTTCATACATAAGCCTACAGCAGGGCATGGTGGGAGTTGTAGTTTTACAACAGCTGGAGGGCCACAGGTTGAGCATCCCTGACCTTTAGGGTAGGTCGTCAATATAGGAAAAATGGAGAGCCCCTTTAACTAGAGGCAGTCCACATTAAGTGTAAGTTTTCTTCTCTATGATTATTTTAGGCTTTGGTTTTTGGCTGTAGATGTTCTAAGCTGCGTCTTCAACTTAATTTGTATCTGGTTGAACATATCTGACAGAAAATTATTATCTTAACAATTTATACAATTCAGTCATTGATATGTCACACTTTGTACATAAAGCAGGTTAGTCATTTCAGTAGATTTGGCACCGAGTTTAGAACAGAAATGACAAGATAATTGCTCCTTTTGTGTAGAAACATAATGAAATCACAGTAGAAGTTTAACATTTAATTCATGAAACATATAATGTACAAATGGGACAGAAACCACTTGGAACAAACCATGGTCACGCCATATTTTTCCTGCTCCTTTGCCAATATTTCTAAAAGCCAAATTCCATAAAATGAGCTGCTAAAATACAATTTGTTGAACCATACATCTGTTATGCTAATGAGTTATGCATTTGCATATTTGAATGTATTATTTTGCACTCATGAAAAGTTTCATAACTTGGAACAATGAAGCAAACACTGGCTGGTGTAATACTTAAATTGTGGAGATGGATCATTTAATCTAGCTGCTAGAAATACTCTTTATTTTATTGGAAGTGAACAGATAACATAATTTTATTTCACTTTTTCAAAATTCTGTAAATTCTGCACAGCCTCTGGCGTTGCCTTGCCTCAATGTCTAATTGTGATCACCTTTCATGTGTATAGAGCAGCAGTATGAATGATGAGCTGAAACAGTCATAGAAGAAAAATAAGTTATCTTTGTAACCATAGGTCACAGTATGAAGAAGTACCATTTCAGCACATCACTAAGGAAATGAAACATTTGTCATATACAACAAATAACACCTGTCGGATATATTCAGGCTGAAAGGAAACAAAATCTTGTTATTTTCTGTCAGGCATGCTAGGTCATAGCAAGCAACCAGAGTTATTAATATTACATGACAGCACAAGTCAAGTAACTACTGCCGCTGGGAACATCATTTTGCTTGTCTGCCATTTTTGACAAGTGTTTACTGCAGCCTGCTGTTAATAAACTGACACTTATAAGCTACAAATAAATAAAAGTGTTATTTTCAGAGGGTTAAAAGAAGAAACATCTGCACTAACATCACA
Organism: Bufo gargarizans; assembly: GCF_014858855.1. NCBI lineage: Eukaryota > Metazoa > Chordata > Amphibia > Anura > Bufonidae > Bufo > Bufo gargarizans. Next base: position 242,875,745 of record NC_058083.1, on the reverse strand, counting down.
GGGAAGACAAGTGAATTAATTACTGCATATACATGTTGTATAGTGGATATACTTCTAAGGTATCTCCGACGTTAGACTGCTGTAACCCAGTGTGAATGCCAGCTGCTCAGTTTTGACTAGGACACTATATGCATGGTAATGGCATGTTCTTCTCTGTATGAGGGTTTTCATAATAAGACCAATGGAGAAATGTAAAGAAAAAATGATCAAAGTTGTCACTTATGTAGTATCTAGTGCAAGGTTATATTGGTAGAGACACCATTGTCCATTGTTGATAACATGCAAAGGCTGCGTCCAACTTAGAAAAATATATATGGACATTTTTGTACCTCTCTGGTTTGAATCTCTAAGGCCATTGGGCTTGCAGTTTGGCCTAAATTTCAGCATGTCCTATTCCTTGTGATTTTCTCATGGCAAGATTGCATTTGATACCTTCTGATGTTAAGAGGAAAGCACAAACACAATAACAACTGCAGGCAAGATTTTGCCGTCTTTGCACGGCACTGCAGAGAAGATCTACTGTGTAGTTCCCTTAGAAGCATTCGCTAAAGATATTGCCCCACAAAAAATATTCTACATTTTTCTATCCAGCACCTGGATCTCAATAGTTTAGTAATTGCATGTATATAAAAATGTTGTATAGTCACTGAGTTACTCAATAAAATGTATTTACAGTGGATATAAAAAGTCTACACACCCCTGTTAAAATCTCAGGTTTCTGTGCTGTGAAAAAATGAGACAAAGATAACTCATTTCAGAACTTTTTACACCTTTAATGTGACCTATAAACTGTACCACTCAATTAAAAAACAAACTGAAATCTTTTAGGTGGAGGTAAGAAAACCAAAAAAACTAAAATAATGTGATTTCATAATGTGATTTATAACTGGGGATGTAGCTGTGTTCAGAATTAAGCAATCACATTCAAAATCATGTTAAATAGGAGTCAGCATACACCTTCCATCATTTAAAGTGCCTCTGATTAACCCCAAATAAAGTTCAGCTGCTATAGTTGGTCTTTCCTGAAATTTTCTTAGTTGCATCCCACAGCAAAAGCCATGGTCCACAGAGAGCTTCCAAAGCATCAAAGGGATCTCATTGTTAAAAGGTATCAGTCAGGAGAAGGGTACAAAAGAATTTCCAAGGTATTAGATATACCATGAAATACAGTGAAGACAGTCCTGGAGAAAATATGGCGCAACAGTGACATTACCAAGAACTGGACGTCCCTCCAAAATTGATGAAAAGACGAGAAGAAAACTGGTCTGGGAGGCTACCAAGAGGCCTACAGCAACATTAAAGGAGCTGCAGAATATCTGGCAAGTACTGGCTGTGTGGTACATGTGACAACAATCTCCCGTATTCTTCATATGTCTGGGCTATAGGGTAGAGTGGCAAGATGAAAGCCTTTTATTATAAAGAAAAACATCCAAGCCAGGCTACATTTTTACAAAAACACATCTATGGTCTCCCAAAAGCATGTGGGAAAAGGTGTTATGGTCTGATGATACCAAGGTTAAACTTTTTGGCCATAATTCCAAAAGATATGTTTGGCGCAAAAAGAAACACTGCACATCACCAAAAGAACACCATACCCACATCTGAAGAGGGCTGTGCACAGAAGATGCCATCGCAATCTGATAGATTTGGAGTGTTTTTGCAAAGAAGAGTGGGCAAATGTTGCCAAGTCAAAACGTGCCATGCTGATAGACTTATACCCAAAAAGACTGAGTGCTGTATTAAAATCAAAAGGTGCTTCAACAAAGTATTAGTTTAAGTGTCAAACCATATTATTTAATTTTTATATTTTTTCTTTCCTCTAAAAGATTTGTGTTTGTTTTCAATTGAGTTGTACAGTTTATAGGTCACATTAAAGGTGGAAAAAGTTCTGAAATGATTTATCTTTTTTTTTTACAACACAGAAACCTGACATTTTAATAGGGGTGTGTAGACTTTTTATATCCACTGTATCTAGTGTCCCCTGCTGATTGTCGTTTTTCCCGATTTCTCTGTCCACTATAGTAACATAGTTGAGGTGGACGCACATGCTCAGTTCCATCCTTAAACTGCCACTAGCCAGATCTACTGTTACAAGTGACAGTTACAGGGAGAAAGCTGCAACAGAAAGGAGACACCCCTTAGAAAGGACATGCCTCCTGAGCTGCCAGCTTGAATGAGGAATTGGAGCAATGAATGGGGAGATCTCCGGATACATGTGAGACATAGTGACAGGAGTTATAGGTTCAAATCCAACCAAGGGTGCTTTCTATTAACTATGTTTTTTAAGTCTCTGTGGCTCTTGATATACTGTATACAGGTGAAACTTGAAAAATTTGAATATCGTGCAAAGTTCATTTATTTCAGTAATGCAACTTAAAAGGTGAAACTAACATATGAGATAGACTCATTACATGCAAAGCGAGATATTTCAAGCCTTATTTGTTATAATTTGGATGATTATGGCTTACAGCTTATGAAACACTAAAGTCACAATTTTGAGGTACCCTTTGCTCAGGGGGTATGGATTACTTAGCTGACTAGAGTGTGACACTTTGAGTCTAGAATATTGAACCTTTTCACAAAATTCTAATTTTAAAGGGCTTCTGTCACCCCACTAAAGTGTTTTTTTTTTTTTTTGGCTAGTTACATTCGTTATAGTGCGATATATGAGAATATAATGTTGTTACTTACTTTCACTTTCATGCGGCCGTTTCTTGAGAAAACGAAGTTTTATAATATGCAAATCCGGTCTCTACCAGCAAGTAGGGCGTCTACTTGCTGGTAGCCGCCGCAAAAAACCGCCCCCTCCTCGTGTTGATTGACAGGGCCAGCCGTGATCGCCTCCTCCGGCCGGCCCTGTCAGTATTTCAAAAATCGCGCGCCTCTGTTCATTCGGCGCAGGCGCTCTGAGATGAGGAGTCTCGTCTCCTCAGAACTCCCTCAGTGCGCCTGCGCCGATGACGTCTTCTCTTTCTCAGAGCGCCTGCGCCGAATGAACAGAGGTGCGCGATTTTTGAAATACTGACAGGGCCGGCCGGAGGAGGAGATCACGGCTGGCCCTGTCAATCAACACGACGAGGGGGCGGTTTTTTGCGGCGGCTACCAGCAAGTAGACGCCCTACTTGCTGGTAGAGACCTGATTTGCATATAATAAAACTTCGTTTTCTTAAGAAACGGCCGCATGAAAGTAAGTAACACCATTATATTCTCATATATCGCACTATAACGAATGTAACTAGCCCAAAAAAAAAACAACACTTTAGTGGGGTGACAGAAGCCCTTTAAGCTGCGTTAATGAAATTCCTTTTAATTCGCATTAGGCCGAATGCACACGGCCATTTTTCACGGCCGCGAGCGGTCCGTGGAACCACGGGCTGGATTCCTGCTGAGAGCAGGAGCGCACGGCGTCATTGGTTGCTATGACGCCGTGCGTTCCCTGCTGCGGCCACAGTACAGTAATGCAATGGTATAGATCATACCAGTGTATCACTGTATTGCGGCGGCATCAGGGACCGCACGGCGTAATAGCAACCAATGAGGCCGTGCGCTCCTGCTTTCAGCAGGAATCCAGCCCGTGGTTCCACGGACTACTCACGGCCGTGAAACACGGCCGTGTTCATTCGGCCTTACTGAAATTAATGGACTTTTGCACGATATTCAAATTTTTTTAGTTTTACCTGTGATTGTATATATATATATATATATATATATATGTATAGCCAGATGAAGGGGCTAGTCCAGTGCACAAATGTTTAAATGGTTAGCCTTTTTTCTACAATAACGTTTCATGTTACTATCTACAATCCGGCATGTCAGCAGTGCTGTTTCATCTCCATTTTCTGTCCATTAAAGGGGTTGTCCAGGCTTTTTCTATTGATGACCTATCCTCAGGATAGGTCATCAATATCAGATCATCGGGGGTCCGACACCTGACACCCGATCGGCTGTTTGAGGAGACGGTGTGCGCAGTGTGCACGTGCCGTCTCCCTTCTCGCTTCCCGTTCAATGTTGCCGTCCCATAGATGTATAGCAGATAGCAGGAAGAGAGAAGGGATATGGCACGTGCACACTGCGGGCACCATCTCCTCAAACAGCCGATCGGGTGTCAGGTGTCGGACCCCCGATGATCTGATATTGATGACCTATCCCCCGCCAATCTGACATTGATTACGATTCCCGAGGATAGCTCAACAATAGACAACCTCTTTAAACATGGCACAGCCCTTTTAAGACCTTTTATAGTTTACTTTGTTCCTCATATTTTGACAGGTTATTACAGGTAATTTAAAACATTAATACCCAATAATCTAAATTGAACCTCATTATTCATTGCATTCGTGACTAACTGCAGCTTGCTTACATAGAAACATAGGATGTGTCGGCAGATAAGAACCATTTGGCCCATCTAGTCTGCCCAATATACTGAATACTATGGATAGCCCCTGCCCTATCTTATATGAAGGATAGCATTATGCCTATCCCATACATGCTTAAACTCCTCCACTGTATTTGCAGATACCACTTCTGCAGGAAGGCTATTCCATGCATCCACTACTCTCTCAGTAAAGTAATACTTCCTGATATTACTTTTAAACCTTTGCCCCTCTAATTTAAAACTGTGTCCTCTTGTAGCAGTTTTTTTTCTTTTAAATATTCTCTCCTCTTTTACCTTGTTGATTCCCTTTATGTATTTAAAAGTTTCTATCATATCCCCTCTGTCTCGTCTTTCTTCCAAGCTATACATGTTAAGGTCCTTTACTCTTTCCTGGTAAGTTTTATCCTGCAATCCATGTACCAGTTTAGTAGCTCTTCTCTGAACTCTCTCCAAAGTATCAATATCCTTCTGGAGATATGGTCTCCAGTACTGAGCTCAATACTCCAAATGAGGTCTCACTAGTGCTCTGTAGAGCGGCATGAGCACCTCCCTCTTTCTACTGGTAATGCCTCTCCCTATACACCCAAGCATTCTGCTAGCATTTCCTGCTGCTCTATGACATTGTCTGCCTACCTTTAAGTCTTCTGAAATAATGATCCCTAAATCCCTTTCCTCAGATACTGAGGTTAGGACTGTATCACTGATTTTATATTCTGCTCTTGGGTTTTTACGCCCCAGGTGCATTATCTTGCACTTATCAACATTAAATTTTAGTTGCCAGATTTTTGACCATTCCTCTAGTTTTCCTAAAATCTTTTCCATTTGGTGTATCCCTCCAGGAGCATCAACCCTGTTACAAATCTTTGTGTCATCTGCACAAAGACACACCTTACCATCGAGGCCTTCTGCAATTTCCCTGATAAAGATAATAAACAATATGGGTCCCAGAACAGATCCCTGAGGTACCCCACTGGTAACAATACCATGGTCTGAATATACTCCATTGACTACAACCCTCTGTTGTCTGTCCCTCAGCCACTGCCTAATCCATTCAACAATATGGGAGTTCAAGCACAAAGACTGTAATTTATTGATAAGCCTTCTATGTGGGACAGTATCAAAAGCCTTACTAAAGTCTAGATAAGCGATGTCTACTGCACCTCCATCTATTATTTTATTCACCTAATCAAAAAAATCAATAAGATTAGTTTGACATGATCTCCCTGAAGTAAACCCATGCTGTTTTTCATCTTTCAATCCATGGGATTTTAGATGTTCCACAATCCATATGCTTGCACTACAGGATAAGATAGAATGCAATAGAAACCTCTATTATTCTGATGATGAACACACAGCCTGTGTATTAGGAATGTGCCACAGGTTTGAATTTAACTTCATATTGAAATGTGTCCACCCATGTTAGCAGCACATTGTAACACTACTCGGTGTAATTCTACAAACAGCAGTAGGAAGGAATGTGAGGGTTTTTTTTTTAATTACTGAACACATGTAAGGCACAATAGTTTAATTTAATACTTTTATAAGTCATTAGCGTATGCGTTGCTCATATAAAGTTGTTGACCTTTTTGCTGTTTTCCAAATGAATGCTTTGCCCTAATTTTGCTAAGCAGATGGACGGAGATGTTTTGGAGCAAAGGATTGGCAGGCACTCAACTCCATTCAGGGAATACAGAACACTAAGTGTTTGTTTGTATTTCAGGAGTACTGAACTATGGTAATGAATATAAAATATCAGACTGTAATAACTGCCATGTACAGTTACATATTCCTTTAAAAATATCATTCATTTTTAATAGTAAATATGGTTTTATGTATATTTTTAGCATCTATATTTTATTCTATTTGTCTGTTACCATGGAGAAACATAGGTCTTCATCAGTCCAGTAGAAACAAAATGTATTTAGTTGCATGGTCATATCCTTTAACCTACATTTTCTTTCTATCAAATTGTAAATCTGTTTTAAACCTTGCTTGAAGCTCCTGAACCCTGATGTAGCTGCCTCTCAGTTATATATAATTTATAGTGCTGCTGTGCTTTTATGAGGCAGTGAGGTCTTCTGGGCCCCCTCAAACACCATGACCCCAGTGTGACTACAGCCTCTGCACCCTCTTTACTCATGCCACAGGGCTGTAAATACTGTAATGTTAGTGCTACTAAACCACCATAAATTCTGTAGGCACAGGAAGGTTCACATAATTAAACTGTGTAAGTGTAGTTTGATATTTGACAGATGCATTGATTGCTTTGGCCTTAACACCCTCTCCTCATTCTCCATTGTCCATGCTTGTTTACTATTAAGAGCAGACCACAAAGACATTCGTTATGAGCATGTACAGTAGATAAAAATAAATTAAAAAAAGATACTGTAAGTATCTAATTAGATTAGGGATGTTGTAAGTGTATTCAGAAACTCTTAATATGTTTTATCAGTTAAGCTTCAATTTATAAAAACGTTTCTCAAATCGGGGAATTTCAGCCTAATTTTGTAACTATGTAAATAAAACCATGCACTAGATGGCAGAAATGAGCCATTTACGTTCTGTGAGAAGATGGAAACACCTGCAGCCAAGACATGTTTTTTTTTTCTTATCTTCACAGCTCATTTGCCATCTAGTAGTCTAAGCAATTGTATAACCCATCATACAAATGGTAAACATAGTGTAAGTGCCATTAAATCCATATTGTTTGACTTTTACTTCTCTAGAAAATAAAAATTGTTGTTTAAGACAGGCTATAGTGTCACCCTGGAGCAGTTTGGCTGCAAATTTAATAAGAAATATAAAAAAATTAGTAGCCACCTGCTTGTTTTATGGTTCTTTACTGAATTATTCTGTCATGATATTTTTTTTTTTGCAATGACAATCCCACTGTTTGCCTCCAAACCATCCAATTTTTCTATGTAAACTTGCACACAGTTTTTGTAAGAACTTGGCAGAGGGGTTGTTCAAACCACCTTGGGAACTAACCACATATCTTTTGTGGATGTAGTCTTGTTCCAATCCTTCTGTTTCTTTATTTAATCCCAGACAGACTCAATGATGTTGAGATTAGGACACTATGGGGGCCATATAATCACTTCCAGGACTCCTTGTTCTTTATAATATTGACTATATGTTTGGGGTCATTGTCCTGATGCTAAATAAATTGTGAGACAATTAGACACCTACCTGATGCTGTTGTATGATGGATAAGTATATGCCTCTATTTTTCAGCATCGACTCCACTAATCCTCACCCAATTCCCAATGTCATTTGCTTAAATGTAGCCCCAAACTAGCAAGAAACCTCCACCATGTTGCACTGTTACCTGCAGACACTCGCCATTTTCCAGCCGTTTAGCAAACAAACTACCTTCTGTTACAGCCAAATATTTCATTCTTTGATTCATCAGTCCAGAGCACCTATTTGATATTTTTCTGCACCCCAGTTCCTCTGTCTTTGTACATAGTTCATTTTGAAGGTATGCACATGTGGCCACAATTCTTCCATGAAGACCACTTCTGGACAGATTTCTCCAAACAATAGGTGTACCTGGGTCCTTCTGGTTTCTGCTAGTTCTGAACTGATGGCACTGCTGGGCATCTAGCGATTTCGAAAGGAAGTAAGCGTGATGTGTTTTATAAGTTTGTAGATCTCAGCATCATCATATCTGTTTGGGATTAAATGAAGAGACATGACAATGAGTCAGCAGAATTGATTTTATTTTGAACTGAAAGGATGACCACACCAAATATTGATTTGATTCAGAGTTGTGTTTTGTTCATTCACTTTAAATTTTAACTGCTAAAATAGACTATAAAACCTCTATTTTTTTAATCATTTTTACTTTGCAGCATTTTCCACACTTGCCTAAAGCCTTTGCACAGTACTGTATATTCAGCAGGATCAAAAAAGAATGGTGCAATTGTAAAGGCATGTATGTAGTTAAATTAAGCAAATTATGCTCTTAAAAAATGAAAGCTGTGCTGTGATTGGTACCTGTGGACAACAATATCAGTTTTTCCTCTAGACAGCTTTCATGAATCTATAAGCATGATGGGCCTCCTATTCATTTCCATTTGGATGTTCTTCGGTAGCGGAATGAAACTCCACCAGACTAAATGATTCATCATTGTTATGTTGGCTTTCACAATCACCAGATCTAACACCCTACGACTTTCTGTGGGGCTACATCAAGAACTCAGTTTATCTGTTCCCACTTCCCAACCACAGGATCTGAACAACCTGAGATAGCATAATGTGGGGATAGATTGCTGTGTATCCTGCCAGCACCCTATGGCACCTTACCATATTCCTGCATCTTCCGTGCTAGCTATTTCAATTAGCACTAACAAATAAGACACTGCATTAGGGTATCCATTTTAGCCATACTAACTTATGGACATCCCCTCCTCCTCCTTCCTTATGGGCATTAGTATATCATACAATATTTATGTTTTTGGAGGGAGTTGTTTCAGCCAGTGTTATTATCAGACATCTGGAGTAAAACCTTTTTCTCATTATAGAAATCTATGTATTCAATAGATTGCAGGTGCTCAAAGGCTATCTAGAAGGATTGGCTCCTGATTTACATCCTATATATATACTGCCACTTTTGAGTATCTGCATTATGCTCAGTGAATATATATTGCTACCTTTTTCTGTTATATACACACACTACGATCTCTTTTTATGACTGATCCCCTGATGAACAAATTATATTGGGAAACTCCGGATCTTTGGAGGTTGCTGAGCTGTATAGTCATTCATTGACCCTGTATATAAGTGTAAAATCTGATGCTGCTTTTTCACACTCCTAATATGTCCATGTTCCTAACATTATGTTATGTGTATGTTGTTTGGGTATGTGTGGGTATTTGTCAGACCCCAAATTGTGAATTCTAATCTCGTTCAGTACAATAAGAATAATGAAGTACAATCCAGCACATTATAAGAAAAAGCTTTGGTCTCTCTGGTGGCCGGGATTGTGGGAGTGTGCATCGGCAAGCATAGGCACGCATGTGCAGAAGCTCCTGTCCCTGCCACCTCGTATCTGTGCTGCAGCGGTGGCCATAACTCCTGGAAATGAGCAGTGTATAATGTAATGGAAAAATCAATCCAGACAGCAAAGGAGGCAATATGGACAATCACAGTACATTAGTAAGTACCTTGTATCAACTTTGTCTACATGATAAATTCCATTGCTGAAGTGAGAAAACCCCTTTTATTTCAATAGGCTATACAATTTAGTATTTAGCAGTATTTTGGAAGATTTTTATTTTATTTTATTTTATCTTATTTTATAGTTATTTTTGCTCATCAATACCATAAGTTATACTTCAATGTAATGTGCAAGATAATAAAGGTTGAGGGCAAAATAGTAAATGTAATCCGAAGGGTAAAAGTAATTTTCAATGTCATACACACATTTTTCTGGTTGCCAGATGCACAGATACCATTTATCAATCCTTAAAAATACTTAGCACACTGGGGAAGATTGATCAATGTGTTGTGATAATAAACTGGTGGGAGAGGGTTTTGACACCTGTCAAAGGTGACATACTTCATATTTATTAAAAAGCTAAGGCCAAAACCCCCACATGCTAGTATTAGAGACATTTATCATGAACAGTATGACAAAATCACATGCTACAAACATTGCTCATATTAATGGCATTGTCTACATAGCACCAAATCTTCCCCATCCATCAGCAGCACATAAGTTCACACTTTATAATTTGAGCTGCAATGTTTTTCATTGTTTCTAGTTATATGTGTGCTATCAGCTACATTTTTTACACTTTGATTAAAGTGAATTGATTTTTAAGAAATTCAATTTACACGCTACTGCAATTTAATAGGATTTCCGGCATGTATAAATGAGGTTTAGTAAGCTTAAAATGGTTGTCTAGGACATATTAAGTGGGCACCATGCAATGCTTAAAGGGGTATTATCATCTTAAGGATCACTGTTAAATCTGTTAATGATTTAACAGTGATCATTTTTCTAAATATATTTCATTAACAAATCCCCACCCCCTAGAAAAAAATAAACCTATACTTACCTGACTGTTGTCTTCCATCACCCCTGGTTACGGACACCGCTCTTCTCAGGAATCGCGGTGGCCGCGCGGGCACAGACATCTTCTTTTCTTCTCCCGGCCGGCCGGCCACGCGTTGTACTGAACGCGCACGCCGAGTCCGCGCATGTGCCCTGGTGACTTCTTCCTGGCAAGTATACTATACTGGTCAGGAAGAAGTCACCAGGGCGCATGCGCGGACTCGGCGTGCGCGTTCAGTACAGCGCGCGGCCCAGCCGGGAGAAGACATCAATCAAGATGGAGCCCGCCCCTTGCCGAGTGCCGAAACCAGGAAGTGGACGGCGCGCTGGGATCAAGTAGGTATAAACTTGCGTGTTGAGAAAACCCCTTTAAAGGCTACTTAAACCTTTAGTTGAATTTAGTTTTAAATATTGCATTGTACCTTTTTTGGGATAAAAGACATTTTTTCCAGTTGGTCTTCATTAACCATTTTTTATTGTCCTCTACGGCATGCAGAATTTCACTCACTCTACAGACTGTTCTGTCCCCTTCGCATTCAAATTTGATGTAGAGGTCAAGCATTTGTAAAGACCAAGTGGAAAAAAAGCACATGGATTTTTGCAAGCTCCATTCAAATAAATGGGACACTTATAGGCATTTCTGCAAAAAATATTGTGCGTATCTCATCAGTAAAATTTGGAGCTCTGTATCTGCAAACAATTAATTTCAGATCCTTATAAAGATATACACTATATGGATAATATAAGCCAAAATAATTGACATATGTCTTAACCCCTTAAGGACGCAGGGCGTACCGGTACGCCCTATTTCCCGAGTCCTTAAGGACTCAGGGCGTACCGGTACGTCCTAACTTTAAATGCAGATTCCGGCGCCGCGGGGGTTAATGGGAACGGGATGCCGGCTGAAATCATTCAGCCGGCATCCTGTGACAATGCCAGGGGGGTCATGTGACCCCCCCTATCGGCGATCGCCGCAAACCGCAGGTCAATTCAGACCTGCGGTTTTCTGCGCTTTTTGCAGTTTCTGATTCCCGCGCTCCCTGACCGCGGGGATCAGAAACTTTAGTGTCCCTCAAATATAGATTTTTTGCCGGCGGGTGGTGCAGGGGGGGAGTTATGGGCGGTGTGGGCGGTGCGGGAGGCGGGCGGTGCGGCAGGCAGGATCGCGATCCCCCGCCCGCCTCCCCTTGAAAATTCATTGGTGTAGAGTGGGTATACCAGGGTGCCAGCACATTGCTGACACCCTGGTATAAACGGCTGACATCGGTGATGCGATGTCAGCCGTTTAACCCTTTCCATACAGCGGTCCGTACGGACCACTGTATGGAAAAAGTTAACAGTAAGAAGTAGTTCCCTCCCTCTCCCATCGAGGGGCTGCTGTGCCTTTGCAGCCCCCCGAATGGAGAGGGAGAGAGCTCCCAGACAGCCCCCCGAAGCCCAGTCGTTACCCTTCCCCGTCTGCGCAGTTCTGGCCACTACTGAGCAGACGGGGAAGGTTCCCATGGCAACAGGACGCCGTCTCAGGCATCCTGCAGTCCATGGTGCTGAACAGATCTGTGCTGAAGGCAGAGATCTGTTCAGACAAAGTGTAAGTAAAATACAGTACTGTACAATATATATTGTACTGTACTGTATTATACAGACATCAGACCCACTGGATCTTCAAGAACCAAGTGGGTCTGGGTCAAAAAAAAGTGAAAAAAAGTGAAAAAAAAGTAAAAATCAAAAAACACATTTATCACTGAATAAAAATGAAAAAAATAAAATTCCCTACACATGTTTGGTATCGCCGCGTCCGTAATGACCTGATCTATAAAACGGTCATGTTACTTTCCCCACACGGTGAATGCCATAAAAAAAAAAAACTATTAGGAAATTGAAATTTTGCCCACCTTACTTCCCAAAAAAGGTAATAAAAGTGATCAAAAAAGTCGCATGTACGCCAAAATAGTACCAATCAAACCGTCATCTCATCCCACAAATATCATAACCTACCCAAGATAATCGCCGAAAAACTGAAAAAACTATGGCTCTTAGACTATGGAAACACTAAAACATGATTTTTTTTGTTTCAAAAATGAAATCATTGTGTAAAGCTTAAATAAATAAAAAAAGTATACATATTAGGTATCGCCGCGTCCGTATCGACCGGCTCTATAAAAATATCACATGACCTAACCCCTCAGATGACCACCGTAAAAAAATAAAAATAAAAACGGTGTAAAAAAAGCCATTTTGTCATCTTACGTCACAATAAAGTGTAATAGCAAGCGATCAAAAAGTCATGTGCACCCCAAAATAGTGCCAATCAAACCGTCATCTCATCCCGCTAAAAATGAGACCCTACTTAAGATAATCGCCCAAAAACTGAAAAAACTATGGCTCTTAGACTATGGAGACACTAAAACATTTTTTTTGTTTTAAAAATTAAATCATTGTGTAAAACTTACATAAATAAAAAAAATTGTATACATATTAGGTATCGCCGCGTCCGTGACAACCTGCTCTATAAAATTACCACATGATCTAACCTGTCAGATGAATTTTGTAAATAACAAAAAAACGTGCCCAAAAATCTATTTCTTGTTACCTTGCTGCACAAAAAAGTGTAATATAGAGCAACCAAAAATCATATGTACCCTAAACTAGTACCAACAAAACTGCCACCCTATCCCGTAGTTTCTAAAATGGGGTCACTTTTTTGGCGTTTATACTCTGGGGGTGCATCAGGGGGGCTTCAAATGGGACATGGTGTAAAAAAAAACCAGTCCAGCAAAACATGACTTCCAAAAACCGTATGGCATTCCTTTCCTTCTGCGCCCTGCCGTGTGCCAGTACAGCGGTTTACGGCCACATATGGGGTGTTTCTGTAAACTACAGAATCCGGGCCATAAATAATGAGTTTTGTTTGGCTGTTAACCCTTGCTTTGTAACTGGAAAAAATATTAAAATGGAAAATCTGCCAAAAAAGTGAAATTTTGAAATTGTATCTCTATTTTCCATTAAATCTTGTGCAACATCTAAAGGGTTAACAAAGTTTGTAAAATCAGTTTTGAATACCTTGAGGGGTGTAGTTTCTTAGATGGGGTCACTTTTATGGAGTTTCTACTCTAGGGGTGCATCAGGGGGCTTCAAATGGGACATGGTGTCAAAAAAACAGTCCAGCAAAATCTGGCTTCCAAAAACCATACGGCGCACCTTTCACTCTATGCCCCGCTGTGTGGCCGTACAGTAGTTTACAGCTACATATGGGGTGTTTCTGTAAACGGCAGAGTCAGGGCAATAAAGATACAGTCTTGTTTGGCTGTTAACCCTTGCTTTGTTACTGGAAAAAAATGGGTTAAAATGGAAAATTTGGCAAAAAAATGAAATTCTCAAATTTCATCCCAATTTGCCAATAACTCTTGTGCAACACCTAAAGGGTTAACAATGTTTGTAAAATCAGTTTTGAATACCTTGAGGGGTGTAGTTTATAGAATGGGGTCATTTTTGGGCGGTTTCTATTATGTAAGCCTCGCAAAGGGACTTCAGAGCTGTAGTGGTCCCTAAAAATTGGGTTTTTGTAAATTTCAGAAAAATTTCAAGATTTGCTTCTAAATTTATAAGCCTTGTAACATCCCAAAAAAAAAAAATATCATTCCCAAAATGCTACAAACATGAATTAGACATATGGGGAATGTAAAGTCATCACAATTTTTGGGGGTAATACTATGTATTACAGAAGTAGAGAAACTGAAACTTTGAAATTTGCAAATTTTTGTAAATTTTTCAAAATTTTGGGTAAATATGGTATTTTTTTTATGCAAAAAAATTAACTTTTCTGACCCAATTTTAGCAGTGTCATGAAGTACAATATGTGACGAAAAAACAATCTCAGAACGGCCTGGGTAAGTCAAAGCGTTTTAAAGTTATCAGCACTTAAAGTCACACTGGTCGGATTTGCAAAAAATGGCCAAGTCCTTAAGGTGAAATAGGGCTGAGTCCTTAAGGGGTTAAAGGGAACCTATCACCTGAATTTTGGGTATAGAGCTGAGGACGTGGGCCGGTAGATCGACGCTAGCACATCCACAATATCCATTCCTTATAGCTCTCTGTGCTTTTATTGTGTCAAAAAAACTATTTTATATATATATGTAAATTAGGCTACTAATGTTTCCGGAGCCCAGCCACGGCCACTGTGAAGGAGCCCAGAACCACCCCGGATACTCCGAATCTCCTTCTTGCTCCCTGACATCACAAAGCTAGAGCGCCATAATCTCGCGATGCGCAAGCTAGTGCATGCGCAGTGTCGGCATAGTGTTCCTTCCCTGTGCTGGCATCAGCCTCAGGGAATGAACGGCGCATGCGCTAGCTCGTGCATCGCTAGATTACGGCGCTCTAGATTTGTGACATCGGGGAGCAAGGAGGAGATTCGGAGTATGCAGGGCGCTGCTGGGATCCTTCACAGTGGGCATGGCTGCACTCCGAGAGTCAGAGAACGCTGGACTCATCTCTCAAGCATGGAGGAGACAGGACTCATCTAAGGTTCATTTACATATCTATAAAATTGCTTTTTTGGCACAATAAAAGCACAGAGAGCTATGGGGACTGGATATTGCGGATGTGCTAGAGGCGATCTAGCGGCCCATGTCCACAGCTCTATACCCAAAATCCAGGTGACAGGTTCCTTTTAATCATTGAATTCAGATATTTTATTCAGTCTCATTGTACTGTACAGTCGTGGCCAAAAGTTTTGAGAATGACACAAATATTAGTTTTCACAAAGTTTGCTGCTAAACTGCTTTTAGATCTTTGTTTCAGTTGTTTCTGTGATGTAGTGAAATATAATTACACACACTTCATACGTTTCAAAGGCTTTTATCGACAATTACATGACATTTATGCAAAGAGTCAGTATTTGCAGTGTTGGCCCTTCTTTTTCAGGACCTCTGCAATTCGACTGGGCATGCTCTCAATCAACTTCTGGGCCAATGGGATTAAGATCTAGGGAGTTTCCAGGCCATGGACCCAAAATGTCAACGTTTTGGTCCCGAGCCACTTAGTTATCACCTTTGCCTTATGGCACGGTGCTCCATTGTGCTAAAAAATGCATTGTTCTTCACCAAACTGTTGTTGGATTGTTGGAAGAAGTTGCTGTTGGAGGGTGTTTTGGTACCATTCTTTATTCATGGCTGTGTTTTTGGGCAAAATTGTGAGTGAACCCACTCCCTTGGATGAGAAGCAACCCCACACATGAATGGTCTCAGGATGCTTTACTGTTGGCATGACACAGGACTGATGGTAGCGCTCACCTTTTCTTCTCCGGACAAGCCTTTTTCCTGATGCCCCAAACAGTCGGAAAGAGGCTTCATCGGAGAATATGACTTTGCCCCAGTCCTCAGCAGTCCATTCACCATATTTTCTGCATAAGATCAATCTGTCCCTGATGGGTTTTTTTGGAGAGAAGTGGCTTCTTTGCTGCCCTTCTTGACACCAGGCCATCTTCCAAAAGTCTTCGCCTCACTGTGCGTGCAGATGCGCTCACACCTGCCTTCTGCCATTCCTGAGCAAGCTCTGTACTGGTGGCACTCCGATCCCGCAGCTGAATCCTCTTTAGAAGACGATCCTGGCGCTTGCTGGACTTTCTTGGACGCCCTGAAGCCTTCTTAACAAGAATTGAACCACTTTCCTTGAAGTTCTTGATGATCCTATAAATTGTTGAATGAGGTGCAATCTTAGTAGTCACAATATCCTTGCCTGTGAAGCCATTTTTATGCAACGCAATGATGGCTGCATGCGTTTCTTTGCAGGTCACCATGGTTAACAATGGAAGAACAATGATTTAAAGCATCACCCTCCTTTTAACAGGTCAAGTCTGCTATTTTAACCCAATCAGCCTGACATAATGATCTCCAGCCTTGTGCTCGTCAACATTCTCACCTGAGTTAACAAGACGATTACTGAAATGATCTCAGCAGGTCCTTCAATGACAGCAATAAAATGCAGTGGAAAGTTTTTTTGGGGGATTAAGGTAATTTTCATGGCAAAGAAGGACTATGCAATTCATCTGATCACTCTTCATAACATTCTGGAGTATATGCAAATTGCAATTATAAAAACTTAAGCAGCAACTTTGCCAATTTCCAATATTTATGTAATTCTCAAAACTTTTGGCCACGACAATAAATGTACAATAAATCTGTTATTAAAGATGGGCATGCACATTAGATAGAAGTAGGTTGACAGTTGAACAATTGTTGAACAAGCAATTCTCTGGTACAGTATTGTTTTGTAGACATAGCCATGCACATTTTTAGTCCATATTGGCCGTTTTTCAAACTTATAATACTGCATATTTTGGACTATAAGACACACCTATAAGACTATAAGACTTAACCGAACTTTAGATAATAAAAAATAAAAACGTATTTTCTACTTATTAAACCTAACTTGGTGGTTTAATGAAGTGCAGGGGTCAAGGTCACTAACTTTTGGCTTTAGCGTAGAGGTGCTTTAATTGTGTGTATTGTAACACAGTAGGAACAGACTATGGGGTCTCGTCTATCTGTTGTGGGGGATTCTGCTGCTGATCCTGGTTTGGGAGATCTGCTGTTTACATACTGTTATGGGGGATCTGATACTGACATACTGTTATGGGGACACTTTATTGGTGGACACTTTATTAGGCTTACACATGCATAGGGTATCTTAAGCTGATACCTGAACACTCCCAGCGAGGCAGTCACGTGCTGAGGTTTGTAAAGGCAGATAAGGCACTTCATGTGGAAGGAAAGCCTGCACTCGCCTACCGTCTCCATCCAGCAGCAGTCAGCAGTGCAACTGCCCACCAGCTTTCCTGTCCACTCTGGTTCAGGGGACAGGAGGAAAATGTCATAACTCTGCAGTGTGTGGGACAGGAGGACAGAAAGATTAATACACATACCAGTGCATCGCATGCATATATTACAGGCTGCTCTTCGTATGCCACATAGCACAGCCTGTGATGGGTGACCACACATGTGATGGGCCGGCTATGTGTCATATTTACACTATAAGACACACAGACATTTTTTGCCTACTCTTGGTGGGGAAAAAAGTGCATCTTATAGTCTGGAAAATACAATACATGTGCAATGACACCGGGGAAAGGACGAATGATTTTTTGGGTTCCTTTCTTTCAAAGAGCAATCTTTTAACGGCAAACACAAATTAAAAAAATGGCCAAATTATTTTCAGATGATTTTCTGTTATTGATTCATTAAAACGTGTTAAATTTTACCCAGACAACATTGTACTTGAAGTCATCTGTTATGATCAAATTTAGACTAATGTGAATGGGTACCATAACTCACCTCTTACGATAATTAACTAATTCTCCTAATTCATATCCAGTCAATACAGCAAAGCTAACAAGTGATAGCTGGCAATGTGAAAACTAGAATATTTCAAGATTGTTTTCTGTATAATTGGCACCTAAAATTAAAAAAAAAGTTTTGATAAAAAAAATTTAAATGGCATTTTCTGATTATGTGCCCTTATCAATTTTATCTTATTTTTGTATACAGAGATGATTCTGTGATTGTAGAGGAAACACCATGGATAGGATTGAATATTTAACTTTCTTTTCTATTGGTCTGTGTGAATCTGCTGCACTTAGTACTGTATGTTCCAAAGGCTTGAGAGATTCTACCTGTTGGGAGATAGTAGGAACGATAATAGAAAATATATTTCCTTTACTGTTTAAACATTTTCTTTTATTACATCATTATTTGTGACAAGACAGACTTTCTTGTATTGAACACCCTGTCCAGTTACTGAAATGGATTTTCTATTATATTTAATGAAGCATTATTTAATTTGCCTCAGTTTAAAGAACAAAGCAAGACAGTGCAGATTTAATATATGCCATTATAATCGCTCACACACAATTATTGCTCTTTTTTTCAGTACATTTATTTCCAGATTGTATTTGATGATTTCAAGTCACGTACATTAAAGGGATCAGCTCTGCAGTTATAGTTATTCATCACATAAAAAACGAAAATGTACAATATTTTATGGTTATTACACTGCCTGTCCAAAAAAAAAGTTGCCACCAAAAAAAAGCCTTTAGCTTTGATTACGGCATGCATTCGCTGTGGCATTGTTTCGATAAGCTTCTGCAATGTCACAAGATTCAATTCCATCTAGTGTTGCATTAATTTTTCACCAAGATCTTGCATTGATGATGGTAGAGTCTGACTGCTGTGCAAAGCCTTCTCCAGCACATCCCAAAGATTCTCAATGGGGTAAGGTCTGGACTCTGTGGTGGCCAATCCATGTGTAAAAATGATGTCTCATGCTCTCTGAACCATTCTTTCACAATTTGAACCCGATGAATCCTGGCATTGTCATCTTGGAATATGCCCGTGCCATCAGGGAAGAAAAAATCCATTGGTGTAATAACCTGGTCATTCAGTATGTTCAGGTAGTCAGCTGACCTCATTCTTGGAGCACATACTGTTGCTGAACCTAGACCTATACAACTGCAGCAACCCCAGATCATAGTACTGCCCCCACAGGCTTGTACAGTAGGCACTAGGCATGATGGGTGTATCACTTCATCTGCCTCTCTTCCTACCCTGATGCGCCCATCACTCTGGGACAGGGCAAATCTGGACTCATCAGACCACATGACCTTCTTCCATTGCTCCAGAATCCAATCTTTATGTTCCCTAGCAAATTGAAGTCATTTTTTTCTGGTTTGCCTCACTGATTAGTGGTTTTCTTACGGCTACACAGCTGTTCAGTCCCAATCCCTTGAGTTTCCTTCGCATTGTGTGTGTGGAAATGCTCTTACTTTCACTATTACACATTGCCCTCAGTTCTACTGTTGTTGTTCTTCGATTTGATTTCACCAAACGTTTAAGTGATCGCTCAGGATTTTTTTCCTCCCACATTTCTTCCTCAAATACGATGGGTCCCCACTATCCTTCCAGTTTTTAATAATGCATTAGACAGTTCTTAACCCAATTTTAGTCGTTTCTGCAATCTCCTCTGCCAATGATTTGACCCTTCTCAAACAGACTAACATCTTTTCCACGACCACGAGATGTGTCTTTCGACATGGTTGTTTAAGAAATGAGAAGCAACTCATTGCACCAGTTGGGGTTAAATAACTTATTGCCAGCTGAAAGATAATCGCCCATGCAGTAATTATCCAATAGGAAGCTCATAACTATTTGCTTAGTTAAATCTAGGTGGCGACTTTTTTGGGGGACAGGCAGTGTATTATAGTGCATATTTTTTTACTTTTCTTATACAGTTTTATCATAAAGTACCCCAGTACCAGGAACATAACTATAATTCATATATTGTATTTTGCTATGGGGCCCTATGAATTACAGGCCACCACCACCTAGTGTAAGATAATTTCAACAGCAGCATAAATAGCAATAATTAAATGTATGTATAATAGCACAATATATCAGAAAACCCATATTATAGCAAAAAACCCTTCATATTGTTGTTCTCCACAAAAAGTACCTTTTTAGTCCAAGTACCTAATGAAAGAATAAATAAATGTTAGTTCTAATATGTCTAGATTGTCTACTTTTTACTGCTGTCAGAGGGTGAAAATTCTGTGCAAAACAGTAGCACACTATTTCACTAGGTTCAAACAGAATGACTAATTTCAATAAAGCATTGAAAAAGACCAAAATACTACAATGGCTGCTACATTAAAAGTAATGTCCAGAATCAAATTTTATTTAATTTTTTTACCCAGAAACATTGATATGCTTGCTTATGGTTTGCATATATCAGTAGTACATGTGAATATATGGTACTTAGTAATATATCTTGAGGTTACTGTGATGTTTTCCACGGAGTGCGGTCATGTACTGAAGTCTCTGAAGTCCTGCCTTCCCCTCACTCCTTTGTCTGTATGGCAGTAAGTTACAGCATCCAGAACTTTATATATATTGTGACATGATTCATGCAGCAACTCTTTTGGGTTAGACAGGAGGAGGAGAAGGACATGTAGAAAGGTGCATAGGCAGGAAAAAGGCTCTAAACAAGGCTCTAAACACCATGAATATTTTCCTCTGCTAAAATGTGACAACAATCTGCATGAGAGGTAATATGCAGGAGAGGTAAGTACTATGATAATCTGTAGGAAAGGTAAGTACTATTCATCTGCGCCCTAGGGGGAGTAACAATGAGAGAGTAGGATTTGGGTGTAATTGTAAGTCATATACTAAATAACAGCTTGCAATGTCATTCAGATGCTTTTAAGGCTATCATGATGTAGACATAAAAGAGGCATGGACTCACAGGATATGGAATTACCACTTTACAAACTTTGGTGCGGCCTCATCTGGAATATGCAGTTCAGTTCTGGACACCAGTTTATAGAAAGAATGCCCTAAAGCTAGAAAAAGTACAAAGGAGAGCAACTAAACTGATAAGAAATATTAAAAGAGATTTTGAGAAGAGATGTCTAAAGGAGGACATGATTAACCTATACAAATATATAAATGGGCCGTACAAAAAATATAGTTATAAGCTGTTACATGTCCCCTCCCTCAAAAGTTCCTTTACTGTAAAAACTGTAAATCTGTGTTATAGACTACCTCAGGTTCTAACAGTAGAGACGGTGGATGGTTTTTGAAAAGGCTTAGAAGAATTCTTAGAACTAAATAACTTTTTTATTAAAATGGGTAGGTATTTTGGCTTCTCACTCCCTTCCCCTTAATTCACATCCCCACCCATCCTTTGGTTAAACTTGATGGACAGATTTCTTTTTTCAAAGAAAAATGTGTTTGTAATGTGCGTATATATGTGTGACTGTGTGTCCTATGCATGTATGTGTAAGTAATGAGTAATAATGTTTGTGTAATGTGTGATCATCCATTGTCTGCTTGTAGTATCTCCAGAAATGTTTGGAAACAGCCTCACTCTCCTAAAGTAATTTTCCAGTCACACTGTCAGTTTTTCATGGCCATTTTTCAGCCATTTTTGAATCCGGCTGTCTGGCTGTTGTCTGCACATGCAAGTGGATGAGGTGAGTATTTCCTTTTATTATTTTAACCCCTACAAGGCCATTTTCCACTAGTGAAACCATTTTTAGCGGCCGTTAGACGGCTGCGCTGCTGTCTAACAGCTATTAAAAATGGCCCCATTGATTTAAAAAAAAAAATGGCCAGTAATAGGAAATGTCCTATTTATTGACGGCCACTATTCATTGTCCATTAAAAAACGGCCATGTGAATAGCCCCATGAAATAAAATTTGTTAAAAAAAAACTGTGTGAATCCAGTACAGACAATGAAGAGAATAGAGGAAAGATACAATATCTCTCCCTCAGTGTCTGAGTAAGACTGGTACTGTGATGGGGAAGGGAGAGGGGGATCATGCTACAGCCTCACTGTCTCAGCCTGTTTGTGAAATTCATGTTGTGAAAGGGGAGCATGAACTGCAGTGGGGAGACATCTATGACATTAATCTGGTTGGTTATACATTTTGTGACATTTGCAAAATAAGATCAAGATGCACTGTAAAAAGCAAAACTGAGCTATCATTCTATGCAACATAATTGACCTCCATTGTAATTGCTGTATCTTATGAAAATATATGAGTATAATTACCAAGCGTATCAATGCATCAATTCTGCCAAAGCAAGAGTCATGAACTAGATACTTTACATACACAGACCGCCTAAGGATAAATTCTTTCTTATCCCTTTGACCCTATAACAGTGTACATCTGCATCAGAGATAAATGTGATGCCTATTTTTATCATGTTTTGGTAGTCATAAGTGCTTGTGTTTTCTATTTCTCACATAGGAATGGGTAAAAAGCCCACCCACAGTTGGTGCTCTTTAAAATTGGTTCTTTTCTGTCAGATTTTTCATCTGCTTTGAACAAGATGAACATAAAAGCTGCACTGGAATATCTCCCTATCTCCCATTCATATCTCCATATTCATATGAACAACCTCATTCTTTTATTCAATAGCAGCTATACTGTGTATGCTTTTCAGATCATGCAAATGCGATCCATTGTGATTGTAACTGTATTGTTTAGTTTATTTCAATTTCCCAGAATCCTAAAATGAAATTACAACATTTATAATGAAAATATACATTAAACTGGATAACTTCACAAAGTTTTGGCTATGTAACAAACACACTTTAATTCCTTGATGAACAATTTTTAATATACAGCATACCTTACAGTATGGCATTGGGCTCATATGAAGTGAAAAAATTTTCATCTCACTTTCCATGATGTAACCTTGTCATTGTCAAGCAGTACAAAAATACTTTCCCACATAATAGAAACTGTAGATAATGGCTGATGATGAAGAACTGCAAGAATAAAGAAGATCAGAACCTACATACAGTGTGTAATTCTAGCACTGTACAGGGTGGGCCATTTATATGGATACACCTTAATAAAATGGGAATGGTTGGTGATATTAACTTCCTGTTTGTGGCACATTAGTATATGTAAGGGGGGAAACTTTTCAAGATGGGTGGTGACCATGGCGGCCATTTTGAAGTCGGACATTTTGAATCCAACTTTTGTTTTTTCAATAGGAAGAGGGTCATGTGACACATCAAACTTATTGGGAATTTCACAAGAAAAACAATGGGGTGCTTGGTTTTAACGTAACTTTATTCTTTCATGAGTTATTTACAAGTTTCTGACCACTTATAAAATGTGTTCAATGTGCTGCCCATTGTGTTGGATTGTCAATGCAACTCTCTTCTCCCACTCTTCACACACTGATAGCAACACCGCAGGAGAAATGCTAGCACAGGCTTCCAGTATCCGCAGTTTCAGGTGCTGCACATCTCGTATCTTCACAGCATAGACAATTGCCTTCAGATGACCCCAAAGATAAAAGTCTAAGGGGGTCAGATCGGGAAACCTTGGGGGCCATTCAACTGGCCCACGACGACCAATCTACTTTCCAGGAAACTGTTCATCTAGGAATGCTCTGACCTGACACCCATAATGTGGTGGTGCACCATCTTGCTGGAAAAACTCAGGGAACAAGCCAGCTTCAGTGCATAAAGAGGGAAACACATCATCATGTAGCAATTTTGCATATCCAGTGGCCTTGAGGTTTCCATTGATGAAGAATGGCCCCACTATCTTTGTACCCGATATACCACATCATACCATCAATTTTTGGTTCCAACAGTCTTGGAGGGATCTATCCAATGTGGGTTAGTGTCAGACCAATAGCGGTGGTTTTGTTTGTTAACTTCACCATTCACATAAAAGTTTGCCTCATCACTGAACAAAATCTTCTACGTAAACTGAGGGTCCTGTTCCAATTTTTGTTTTGCCCATTCTGCAAATTCAGTGCACTGATCTGGGTCATCCTCGTTGAGATGCTGCAGTAGCTGGAGTTTGTAAGGGTGCCATTTGTGAGTAGCTAATATCCGCCGAAGGGATGTTCGACTAATGCCACTCTCCAGTGACATGCGGCGAGTGTTACGCTGTGGGCTCTTGCTGAATGAAGCTAGGACAGCCACTGATGTTTCTTCATTAGTGACAGATTTCATGCGTCCACATTTTGGCAAATCCAACACTGAACCAGTTTCACGAAACTTAGCAAGCAGTTTGGTAACTGTAGCATGGGAGATGGGTGGTCTTGTAGGCTGTCTTGCATTGAAATCTGCTGCAATGACCCGGTTACTGCGTTCACCAGACATCAACACAATTTCTATCAGCTCCGCACGTGTTAACCTCGGCGACATGTCAATGGCTGTAAATAACTCATGAAAGAATAAAGTTACGTTAAAACCAAGCATTCTTGTGAAATTCCCAATAAGTTTGATGTGTCACATTACCCTCTTCCTATTGAAAAAACAAAAGTTGGATTCAAAATGGCTGACTTCAAAATGGCCGCCATGGTCACCACCCATCTTGAAAAGTTTCCCCCCTCACATATACTAATGTGCCACAAACAGGAAGTTAATATCACCAACCATTCCCATTTTATTAAGGTGTATCCATATAAATGGCCCACCCTTTAGATAAGTCACATTATTATACTGTAGGCAAGCCTTCAAGAGGACCTGTCACCACTTCTGACATTCCCCATGAAATAACTCTAGAGAATGCCCTTATAACTCTATTTTGGCCCTCACTTTGGTATTCCTCCTAGAATAAATTGACAGCTGGGTATTAGTAGTTACGGGTGTCTCCCTGCACAGTTTGACACGATACAATCAGTGCTAAGGTATTTATACACCCACTAAAAATGGCAAAATTGAATTTTTTTTCAAAGGATGCTTTCTAAGAAACAAACATTAAAAACATTCCTCTTCAGTCGTATGGGTATCATTGGTCTATGAAAATGGGAAAAATAGGACATGTCCTATTTTTTGACGCCCACTGGCATGTGAATTTGGCCCTAAACTTCCATTGTGATGAAAACAGCCGTGTAACAGTCATTAAAAATTATCCATCATATGGCCATTTTTCACTGGTGCGTGAATGCAGCCAAAACCAAGGAGAATGGTAACACTCAGTTGGCATTTTAATCATACAGTTATAGTAGGAATAGCAGATTAACAGCACAACATACAGTTATAAATAAAGATGCTCCACAAATGTTATTTTTTTTATATATATATTCTTTATTTTCCTTCTTTCAGAACAGCGTTCAACAGATTAACATCACACTTGTACAGAAGTTTTCTTTTCTTAACAATTATATGATATGCCAAGTTTAAATCAAGCGTTTATCCTAGTAATTACATACAGAACCAACTCTACGTCTAACTAGAGGAACAGCTCTATCCGAATTCGCAGAGATGTGTCTAAATAAGTATGCGCTATAACAGGTTTAAGGCAATGTGGTTGAAACATAAAATACAAATATGCAAGGTTATACGATGCAAAGCATGAAAGATTCCAGAAAGAAAATACTCTCAGAGATAAAAGGATTGAGGGAGATCAAAAGAAAAGAAACTAAAGGAAAGAGTAGGAGGGATGCGCGGGGGTGGTCACTCAGGAGAGTGGCGGAGCTTAATCTCCAATTTATTCTATTAAGATTTATTGTTGTGTCTCTGGGTCACTAGCAAAAGTTAGCCAGGGTTCCCAGGTTCTGTAATATTTGGCTGTGGCTTTATGCGTAAAGGCGCTCAGGTCCTCTCACCTGGCCACTTGACCCAATTTCTTAAACCGGTGAGAGAGTGCTGGCGTTATCATTTGTTTCCAATATAGAGGGATTAGCTACTAGTATCATATGTCTCCAGAGTTGATTATATTTGTTCATAGAGTCAGGTAGGATATTTAGGAATAGCATAATTGGTGTAATCTCTGGTGAACCTGTACATACTTTTTGTAATACTTTCCCTACTTTTGCCCAGAAGGGGGTGATTATGGGGCAGTCCCACCATAAGTGCATACATGAATCTATACCCGTGAGGCACCTCCAGCAAGAGGAGGGAATGAGCGGATTCATAGAGTGAAGTGCAACTGGAGTTTTGTACCATCTACTGACGACCTTGCATGAAGTCTCTTTAATAGTGATACATCTGGATGGACCACAGGCATTTCTGTAGATAACTCTGGTGTCATCAGAGGACAGTTCAAGGTTCAACTCTTTTTCCCAAGCTACTATATATGAGGGTTTAGGACAACCTACAGAACCCACAATCATTTTATATATCGTAGATATCAGCTTAGGAGGAGGGGATCTAAGTAAGGCCTCATGCACACGACCGTTGTGTGCATCCGTGGCCGTTGTGCCGTTTTCCGTTTTTTTTCGCGGACCCATTGACTTTCAATGGGTCCGTGGAAAAATCGGAAAATGCACCGTTTTGCAGCCGAGGCCGTGATCCGTGTATCCTGTCCGTCAAAAAAATATGACCTGTCCTATTTTTTTGACGGACAACGGTTCACGGACCCATTCAAGTCAATGGGTCCGTGAAAGAACACGGATGCACACAAGATTGGCATCCGTGTCCGTGATCCGTGGCCGTAGGTTGCTTTCATACAGACAGATCCGAAGATCCGTCTGCATAAAAGCTTTTTCTGATCTAAGTTTTCACTTTGTGAAAACTCATTTCCGACAGTATATTCTAACACAGAAGCGTTCCCATGGTGATGGGGACGCTTCTAGTTAGAATACACTGCAAACTTGGTACAAGACTGCCCCCTGCTGCCTGGCACCACCCGATCTCTTACAGGGGGATATAATAGCACAATTAACCTCTTCAGGTGCGGCACCTAAAGGGGTTAATTGTACTATCATATTCTCCTGTAAGAGATCAGGGCTGCCAGGCAGCAGGGGGCAGACCCCCCCCTCCCCAGTTTGAATATCGTTGGTGGCACAGTGTGTGCCCATCGCCCCCCCCTTCCTCCCTCTATAGTTAAAAATCGTTGGTGGCACAGTGTGTGCCCATCGCCCCCCCCCTTCCTCCCTCTATAGTTAAAAATCGTTGGTGGCACAGTGTGTGCCCATGGCACCCCCCCTTCCTCCCTCTATAGTTAAAAATCGTTGGTGGCACAGTGTGTGCCCATCGCCCCCCCTTCCTCCCTCTATAGTTAAAAATCGTTGGTGGCACAGTGTGTGCCCATGGCACCCCCCCTTCCTCCCTCTATAGTTAAAAATCGTTGGTGGCACAGTGTGTGCCCATCACCCCCCCCTTCCTCCCTCTATAGTTAAAAATCATACTTACCTGCTTGCTGCTGCGATGTCTGTGACCGGCCGGGAGCTCCTCCTACTGGTAAGTGACAGTTCTTTAGCAATGCACCGCACAGACCTTTCACTTACCAGTAGGTGGAGCTCCCGGCCGGTCACAGACATCGCAGCAGCAGGCAGGTAAGTATGAATCTTCTACAATTGTACTATTGCTAAGTAACCATGGCAACCAGGGATGCAGTAGCTTCCTGGTTGCCATGGTTACCGATCGGAGCCCTAGCGATTAAACTGGGACTCCGATCGGAACTCCGCTGCCACCAATGATGGGGGGGGGGGGGAGATGGAGGGGGGCGATGGTGGGCGCACACTGTGCCACCAACGATTTTTAACTATAGAGGGAGGAAGGGGGGGGGGCGATGGGCACACACTGTGCCACCAACGATATTCAAACTGGGGAGGGGGGGGGTCTGCCCCCTGCTGCCTGGCAGCCCTGATCTCTTACAGGAGAATATGATAGTACAATTAACCCCTTTAGGTGCCGCACCTGAAGAGGTTAATTGTGCTATCATATCCCCCTGTAAGAGATCGGGTGGTGGCAGGCAGCAGGGGGCAGTCTTGTACCAAGTTTGCAGTGTATTCTAACCTGAAGCGTCCCCATCACTATGGGAACGCCTCTGTGTTAGAATATACTGTCGGAAATGAGTTTCACGAAGTAGCTCATATCCGACAGTATATTCTAAAGTAGAGGCGTTCCCATGGTGATGGGGACGCTTCAAGTTATGTTCGGGTGTCCGCCTGGCCGTGCGGAGGCAAGCGGATCCGTCCAGACTTATAATGTAAGTCAATGGGGACGGATCCGTTTGAAGATGACACACTGTGGCTCAATTTTCAAACGGATCCGTCCCCATTGACTTGCATTGTAATTCAGGACGGATCCGTTTGGCTCCGCACGGCCAGGCGGACGCCAAAACAACTTTTTTTTCATGTCCGTGGATCCTCCAAAAATCAAGGAAGACCCACGGACGAAAAAACGGTCACGGATCACGGACCCACGGACCCCGTTTTTTCGGACCGTGAAAAAAAACTGTCGTGTGCATGAGGCCTAAGGCAAATTTTTCAAACTCGTAGTTTTCTCTTCCCATCATCTCTCCCAACTTAATGGTTTTAAAATTGCTTATAAGTTGGGCATGTGTGAGGTAGTCTAATTTGAGGGTCGGAAGTTTGGTTTGCAGGGCGAGTAGGTCTAGAAAGGCCTCATCTATCAGTATGTCGTATAGTCTGTGGTCTTTCAGCAATCTTTGTTTGTCAAACCAATGGGAAGAGAATGGGTCTGTAAAGCCCAATAAATCTCCAACAGTCAATAGTGGAGAGGGATGTGCCCACAGGGAATGCATGTGACAGGTAGTCGTCCACACTGACAGTGGGGCCCTCGTCAATAAAGGTGTATTAGTGGGAGGGTGTTTACCTAAGCCGACCCCAGTTAATGCTTGGGTCAATGAAAAAACAGCGTTTTCTTCCTCAATCTTCACATATAGTTTCTGTGAGAGGTTTCTATACCAGTCCAGTACTCTGGTTAGTTGGACTGTTCTATACAAACATTCTATGTCAGGGAACCAAATTCCCCCCAGATGTTTTGGGCGAACCATCATAGAGTAAGCAACTCTATTGTCACGAGGGTGTCAAGAGCCACGCCTGACTCCGTTATACCCGGGGTCAGGAAGTCGCAGCGGGTGGATGCGCGCTCTATGTCTAAAGATCACGCTGTTTCTTAATGATAGTTTTTTAGTGTTTGCCTTGCAATCCTTTTTGTCTCATTCAGGGATCCGTAGCTTCTTCTCCTCAGCTGTTTCTGGTCTGTCACTCCTAACCTCCTTATATTCTCCTCTCCCACTTCTCTGGTTGCCAGATATAGAGCTTCCTGCCTGGACTTCTATACTGACCCACTGGAGCTGTGATCCCTGGTTGTTGTTCCAGAGTGTTACCCTCCGGATCCCTGTTGGGCTTTTGTTGTCCACTGTTGTCGCCCACTTGGGATTATATGTTTTGTCTGTATTGTCTGTCCTCTCCTTGGTGTTTTCCTTTAGTGTTAGTGGTGCGGACTAGTGCTCCCTCCGCCCTATTCACTACCTAGGGCTCATCTCAGGGAAAGCCAGGGTTTTAGGCACGTCATCGGCGTACGGGTGAGGAACCCGTCTAGGGACGTCAGGGCAGTCAGGTGCCAGCCTCAAGGTGAGTTAGGGGTCACCACCTTTCCCTCTCCCTTGGACAGGGCCTTCCCTTTTCCCTCCCTTTGTGTCACGTATGTGATTGGCACGCCGGTCATGACATCTATATATCCCATTTGCCCAGGTGAACTTTAAAAGAGTTTTCCACACTTGCATAAGGAATGATTTGG
Source organism: Bufo gargarizans (assembly GCF_014858855.1). NCBI lineage: Eukaryota > Metazoa > Chordata > Amphibia > Anura > Bufonidae > Bufo > Bufo gargarizans. The sequence continues at coordinate 242,846,285 of NC_058083.1, read as the reverse complement.
GTAGGAATATGGGGAGAGTTTGGAATAGGTATAGCACTTTCGGCATTATCATCATTTTAATTAGGTTTACTCTTCCCATCCACAAAATATATGGGATTTTCCACGAGCTAATGATAGTCCCTATCTGACGGGGTGTAATGGGGTGTAGTTGAGGGAGAACCAGCTATCAGCGTTAGGAGATATTTTGAGGCCTAAGTATTTTATATGATCAGTGGTCCATGGCAAGTATGCGTTGGCCTTAGCCCGGTGTATCGCATTTTGAGAGCAAGATATATTCATAGCTATTGACTTCGTTGGGTTTATTTTGAAATTACATAAAGAGTGGAATTTGAAAAATACTTTTGACAGTGCTGGAAAAGACAAATCTAGATTAGAAGTTATAATGAGTAAATCATCTGCGTATCCGTTCTATGACACCGACCCCCCAATCGTAACTCCCTTAATCTCTGGGTGTTGTCTGATATGTTTGATCAATGTCTCCATTATAAGGATAAAAAAGAGGGGAAAAAGGGGGCCCCCTTGCCTAGTTCCATTGGAGATTCTAAAACTGGAGGACAGGGTTCCATTGATCCTAATTGAGGCTGTGGGGTTGGTGTATAAAGCAAATATGGCGTTTATGAATGGTTCGGGAAGGTTTAACTTTTCTAATGCTTTCCTCATGTACAGCCAATCAATTCTGTCGAACGCCTTCTCCGCATCTGTAGATAACAGGGCAATAGGGACTTTTTTAAAACTTAGCGTATTGTATGATCTGCAATAACCGTAGGGTGTTATCTTTCCCTTCTCTGCCTTTTACGAATCCCACTTGTTTATAATGAATCAAAGAGGAGAGTAAAGGAGAGAGCCTGTTGGCGATCATTTTGGCATACAGTTTGATGTCTACATTAAGTAGGGATATAGGTCTGTAGCTGTTACACATTTTGCTGTCTTTACCTTTTTAAGGCAGTACTGTAATGTGGCCAGACAAAGATTAAGGTGAGAAGTTTCTATCCTTGGCTGCCGAGTTAAAAGCTAGTAGAAGATGCAGAGAAAGCATGTCGCAGAAAGACCTGTAATACAGTAGTGGCAGTCCATCTGGGCCAGGGCTTTTTCCCATGGTGGTGTATTTCAGAGCCTGTTGTAGTTCCTGTAAGGTGAATGGGGTCTCCAGATGGTTACTCTGTAGCCTGGACAATAAGGGCAGTTGTAAGGAGTGTATTTCTCTATTTGCACTTTTCTAGAGTTACATACATGAGGTGTATCACCAGATCTTAGGTTGTATAGGGAGGAGTAGTATTCTTCAAATTGGGTCGCGATTTCTTTAGTGTCTGTGGTCGTTTCCCTTGAGGACTTACATTTCTTTAATGAATGTCTGCTCCTACCTGCCTACACTTTGCCATTAACGCCATTAGCTTGGAACCTCTATTGCCATGTAGTTATATTTTGTGTTTCGCGTGTAGGTACGCTTTAGAGGCTTTGTGGTTCAACAGTTGGTTCAGCTTTTCTCTACATGACGTGAGTTCAGATAGTTCCTGCACAGCTAATGAGTATTTGTGGCTTTGTTCTAATTTAGCAATTGTTTTTAGCACGTCATCTGTTTCTTTCTGTCGTTGCTTATGGGCTTCCCAGATTATTGTGGGTGAGTTTTGAGGAGTGGTATTTTCGGAAAAATTATTAGTTAAGGCCTTTATTATTCTGTCTCTATGGGGGATGGGTTTTAACAGGGATTCATTTAGCCGCCACGTATAGGACCTTTTGGGCATGGAATTAATGGTGATGGGCATGCTGACCGGTGCATATTTCCTATGGAAGATTTTACCAAGGCAGAGAGGAATGTTGAGGAAATTAGCATATATTCTATCCTCTGATATGACTTTTGTACTTCAGAGAAGTAAGTGTAGTCCCTATCAATTGGGTGGGTTATGCGCCAGACATCGCTGAGATTTCTTCAAGGCCCTAAGCTTCCGCTGTGATGTATGAATCTTCCGAGACGAGATTTAGGTCCCCTCCTACAATGAGTATACTGGAGCTGAAAGCTTCTAGTTATTTAATGCTAGTGGATAGCAAGTGAACCTGTCCAGAATTTGGAGCATAGAGGCCTGCTATGGTGGTCAGTGTGTTTGCCATAGTGCCTTTTAGGAATAGCAATCTCCCCTCAGGGTCTATCAGGCTGCAGTGTAGTGTAAATGGTATGTTTTTCTTGATTGCAATGGTTACACCTCTGGATTTGAATTCAGCATAGCAGGAGTGGAACCATTGCGAAAAATAAGTATGGGATAAAGTGGGGATCTTACCCTGCTTGAAATGGGTCTCTTGTAGGATAGCAACTTCAGCCTGTAGAGACTGGAGATGTTGAAAAACTTGTGACTGTTTCTGTGGTGAGTTCAGACCCCGCGCATTCCATGTGATAACATTAATAGTAGCCATAGGAAAAAAGAACAGTGAGATAAATCAAATGTATAAGGTAACTTCTACCAAAAACACTACCCGCCAGGAGAATTCCTAACTAGGAGTATAGCTAATTTAAGAGAAAGCATATAACCCTAGTAAATACAATAATTTTAATTTACAAACTGGAACTATTATCTCAAACATATGAATGTGGTATTTGGTGGCCAAGTCCAATACCCTAGACCCATACAGAGAGACTGTAAGGTAGTCGCTAACACTCGACTGTAATTATGTCCAGCTACTTAAAGTAGGTAATGGATATGTTGCGACCCGGGGTAGTGATAGATAGGCAACCAAAAACAGTAAAGGCTGGAAAAGCCATCAGTAAGTGTCACCAACAATAATAATACGTTAGACATGGTTTATATATACTCAATCCTCCTGAGTGGGCAGTCTCTTTCTGGAGTGGCAGCCTTTGGTTTGGATCCAGGGCGTCGCGTCCGGTAGTTTCGGAAGATCTGTCAAATCTGTGATCTGTAGCCATGACGGAATCTCTGAGGATTGTAGGCCGATGGCGTAGCACAGTGGAATCAGATCATCGGTCTCCTGATGATTTTAATAGAACCCTGTAGGGAAAAGGAGATGCCAAATGGAAACAGCCACCTATATCGTATTCCTTTTGCCCGCAAAGGGCGTCTGTGACTGGTTTGAGTTGTTTCCTCCTATTGAGTGTGACTGGAGAAATGTCTTGAAAAAAGGAGAGTTTGGAGCCTTTGTAGGAGACATCTTCTGCTTCCCTCGCAACATTTAGGATTGCATCTCTGTGATGAGAGTTAAGGATCTTGCAGTTAATATCTCTAGGGGGTTCTCCCTCTTTGGGTCTTAGTGCTCTATGCGCTCTCTCCAGAACCAAAGCTGCTGGTTCTAATAAGGTTTTTAAGATGGAGTAGGTTATATCCATGACTGAATAATCAACTTTGGTTTCCGATACCCCTTTAATTCGTAGGTTATTTAGTCTCCCCCTATTATCTTGGTCTTCGATATAAGACAGTAGATTATTCATTCTTGCCTGACATGTTTGAAGTGCTGTAGATGTAGCTTCCCTGAACGTTATGGAGATTTGGTTTTCTTCCAAGCATTCCACTCTGCCACCTATTTCCCTGAGATCTTGTTTAATGTCCGAAAGGTCAGCTAAAACCGGCTGAAGGGCTGACTCTATTATATTCTGTAAGGCCTTTTGCATGGTGACTAGCTGTACATCTTTGGATGGAGGGCCTTCACAGCTCACACTTTCTGCATCAGATGATTCTATGGGATTTTGAGGCGTGGAGCATTGAGTAGGCAGGTCGTGATTAGGTTTGGGGTGGGGAGACCATTTGCTTAGGAATTTCTCCATATCGTGTTGTGGTTTTTTTCTGTTTCGGAGTGGACGCCACCTCTGGTTTGCCTACCTTGACCAGATTTAGGCAGGCAGATAATTTCCAGAAGTTGTATGGAAACATGGTACAGTTCGTTCTCTCAGATAGTTAGGGATACATTTGGTAAAGGTTTCCAGTTAGGAATATAGAGTATATAAGGATAGAGGGGGGCAGATCATGAAATGGTTGAGCAGGCTGATTCAGGAGGTAGTCCTGAAACGCTATATGCAGTATCTGACAAAGAGGTGCAGTATAAGTGAGCGATATAGATTGAAGGTACAGGCACCAGATATGAACCACTGCGATTCTGCTTTTTCCCAGCTAGGAATAGTTATTGGATTCAGTGCAGTGTGGCAATGTTGAGAGCCTTTATTATGGTGTGGTCTTTATTTGTAAAAGGTTATTGGTCTTGTATCCCCTCTTTTTTGCCCTTACTAGAGAGGCGATCAGAGCCTCACTGTATTTCCAGCAAATGCCTATGAATGGGGGGGAGGTGAGAGAGCAGGAGAAAGTTGTGGAGGACCGGCTCCGTTTAATGGGACCTACCCAGTAATCCCTGCGATCTGTTGGCACTTGGCTTGTGTAGTCTGTGTACACACAGGTTCTGGGAGCGTAGCAGCTGGAGACACAAGGCGTGCATCTGAGATGGCGGGCTTATCGTCACGCGGGAGCGTGATCTGGGCTTTCCAGAGTGAACGGAGGGTCCAGACGGTACGGTAGGGCGCTGGTCCTCTATCTCAGGAGGCCTATAGGTAAGCTGGGCAGCTCTGTATGGGAAGCGCTGAACAGCTCTGTATGGGGAGCACCGGGCTGTAGCTGCACCTCAGGACCCTGCGATCTTTCAGAGCTCTTGTTGTCACGGTGCAGCCTCCGTGTATTCACCACAACCCCTTGTTATGCGGCTGGGTGGTGATCCTTGTATATGGGACCCGACACCACAAGACCATCAGCAGCCAGGTGGGATCTGTAGATTTAGGCCACGGTCTTGTGTGGCTCGTAGGCCTTAAGTGTATCTCCGGCTCCCGGAGGCTAAAATCTGCTCTGAATGGAGATGGAGACAAGTACAATAGACCTGGAGTAGTATAGCGGCAGAAAAACTTTTAGTTTGTGACGGATGCCACTGGATAGGATTATCCTCAGAGGAGCTGTGCAAAAGCACGTCCTCTCTACCCAACTTCCGTTCCCGCATCCCCCAGAAATGTTATTTTGTGGGGAATGTAAGTACTAAAACAGGAATATCAGGAGAGAGTGCTTATTGAGTTTGGGGCTTTAAAAGGGTTGCTGTACACTGCGGTGTTCCAAGTGTCTGCTACAGGTGTTAGAAATACGGTGTTACTGGTGCTGAGTATGATCTGTGGACTGGTTGAGTGATTATTATAGGATGTGGAAAGGCTCTTTTAGTTTGTGTAGATCTACTTATACAATTTAAAAAATATTGTTTCCCCTGCTGTGGACCTAATTGGGCGGAAGCAGTAATTATCTTAAAGACACTTTACACTGAGCATCAGCTAGATAATCGCTAACAAGCATTCATAGGAATGCTGATTAGTGATGATCTGCTGGTTTAAATGTACCACTAATTATAATATCAGATGATAGCAGATATTAATAATATAATCGTTGTGCAGTCACCTATTATTATCGTTTGTGGGCAGAAGATCACGCCGTCTAAACAGCACTCTGCTGCCAGCAAACAATGATTCTGTATGGAAACAAGTGGTGGCATTAGTAAGTGCCTTGTATTAACTTTGTCTACATGACAAATATAATTTGTTGAAGTGGGATAAATAGCACTGTTTCTATTTTTGCCCTTCACACCAAGCTATGTAGTACTGTGCAGTCTATGTAAGATGTCCATAAACTACAAGCTGAAACTCTGAGTGTTTGGCAAATGAGATTCAATGTTCAATGTTATAACTTTGGGTACTAATAATCTCTGTGCATCATATGCCCTGGGGGAAGTAGTTCTTTGTAAAGACGCATTTGGGTGTCCTTGTAGATCATAGATTAAATTACAGCATACAATGTCAATCAGCTGCTTCTAAGGCTAGCAGGATATTGTTATGTATTAAATGAGGCATGGACTCGTGGGTCAAGGATGTAATACTACCACTTTACAAAGTGTTGGTGTGGCCTCATCTGGAATATGCAGTTCAGGTCTGAGCACCGGACCATAGAAAGGAATCTCTGCAGCTGGAAAAAGTTCAGAGGATACCGACTAAACTGATAAAGGGCATGGAGGGTCTTAATTATGAAGAAAGATTAAAATAATTAAATGTATTTAGTCTTGAGAAGAGACATCTAAGGGGGACATGATTAACTTATACAAATATAAAAATGGGCCATACAAAAAATATAGTGCAAAGTTGCACCATGTAAAATCCTGACAAAGACAAGGGAGCACCACCTCGGACTGGAGAAGAAAAAGTTCAGCCTCCAGAAAGTGACAAGGCTTTTTCACCATAAGAACTGTGAATCTGAGGAACAGTCTGGTAATCACTCTTCTTCCCTTTTTTTCCATCCTCACCTGTCCCTTGGTTGAACTTGATGGACTTGATTGTCCTCTCAGTAGTAGGGGCAGTTATTTTCTAGACCTCCTGTTAAGAATCCATTTGAAGAAATCCTTTGCCAGTGAAAGTGACTTCTAACATGGAAACATACAATTCAACTCCCAAGCAGAATAAGAATGATAGTGTTTAGGTTTACTGTTTCTTTAAATGGTTTCAGAACAGAGGCAGTCATATATTAATATGGTGATTAATTACTCTTGCCCTCTCAAAACTAAACATATCCAGTAAATAACTCTACTTAGCAGATTACTTATGGATAAATATTTGGAACAGACTAAGTAGAATAAGTAACTGATGTGAGCATAATGAACAAACATGAATAAATTAAGACATTAGGTTCAATTAATTACAGGGATTTCATTAATTAGAATTTTACCATTTAGAAAATTCATATTTTCATTTTTTTCCCATATGAAGTTGTAAATCTGTATTATACTCCAGCTCATGCCTTATAATTATGAAGGGATTTGCAACCCTGTGTTCCTATAAATACCGAATTTAAACTTGCCTGACAAGTAAGCAAACTAAGGTACTGAGAAACCTCAGCAGCTCTAATGTAATATAACACTTCTTATAATGTCACTTTTACAAGGCTATTTTCTCTCTGAAGTTTGCTTCAAGATTCCCCAGTGACAGAAAAAGTAAGGAAATGCTATCAGCAGGTCGTACTTCCAAAATGTAACGGAAAATTGGGAATAAGCTTCTGTCTAAACAAGTTAAAACTGAGATTTGTTCTTTAGACAGCAAGATCGCTAAGGTAAAAAGTCAGTCTCATTCAGCTTTATTTGCATATATAGTGCAACTCATCGTGTGACCCAGAATTCTACAGTAGCCTCTGAGTGCAGGAAAGATATCAGGGTTAGTTATGATTAGAGATGAGCGAATCGAAATTGAGAAAGTGGAATTTGATCCGAATTTCAGGAAAATTTTTATTCGCACCGAATCCGAATTTCCTCACGCTTCATGGTAGCAAATCGCGTTTTTTCCTAAAATGGCTGCTGCACGTGTTAGGACATGGAGCAAGAAACTCTGGGAGCGAGGGATCACCCACAATGCCATGCATGCAGCCAATCAGCAGCTAGCCCCGTGATGTCACAACCCTATAAATAGCCTCAACCATCTTGGATATAGCCATTTTCCAGTGTACTTAGTGCAGAGAGACGTCAGCAGGCGCTAGGGGCAGTGGTAGAAAAGACTTTAAAACTTTTATTTTGCTGAGTAGAAGTTCAAGGAAAAATCATTAGAAGTGTACGGAAAGGATAGGGAGGAATTATTCCACACTATAAAAGGAGAACAGGGTCAAATAGGGAAATGTACAGCCTGGGTAACAGGAACAATCCTATTACACCTTGCTGCACTGACTGGGGATCCAAATTGCCATTATACAGCTCTGTAATTCCAGCAAACCGTTCTTGTTATTGGGGTGCAAGTGCTGTGTGATACAGCCATTAACAGGGTATATTACTATGAAATATTTCTATGTCTTATTAGCCCTTGTGCGGTGCAGTTATATGTTCTAAAGCCTTTTTTGGCATGTATAAGTTGAATTATTAGCCGTTGTGTGGTGAAGTGAGAAAATTACAGCCCTTTTTCGCGTGTGTTAGTGGCAAAAATATATATTATTTGCAATTCAGCAGTGCAGTTATATGTTCTAAAGCCCTTTGTGGCGTGTAATAGTGGCAAAAATTAAATATTATTTGCCGTTCAGCGGTGCAGTTATATGTTCTAAAGCCTTTCTTTTTTGGCGTGTATTAGTGGCAGAAAAAAGTATTATTTGCCGTTCAGTGGTGCAGTTATATGTTCTAAAGCCTTTCTTTTTTGGTGTGTATTAGTGGCAAAAAAAAAGTATTATTTGCCGTTCAGTGGTGCAGTTATATGTTCTAAACCCTTTCTTTTTTGGCATGTATTAGTGGCAAAAAAAAGTATTATTTGCCGTTCAGTGGTGCAGTTATATGTTCTAAAGCCTTTTTTGGCGTGTATAAGTGGGGAACAAAAGGAGCTTATTAACCATTGTGTGTTGAAGTGAGAAAATTACAGCCCTTTTTTGCTTGAATTAATGGCAAAAAAAGTATTATTTGCCGTTGTGTGAAGTGACAAAATTACAGCCTTTTTCTGGGGTGTATTAATTAACTTTTTGTTTACTTATTTGATCTAACAGTATGTCAGACAGAGAAGTGACAGGCCCTGCACAGGGAAGGGGCAGAGGTATAAATGTTTCTGGTGCAGGCACAGTTTGCAGAAGAGTAAGGGGGCGTGGCAGCAGGGGTCACTTCCAGAGGCCTGAGCTCCCAGTGTCAGCTAGCAGTCGTCTCTTGACCAGCAACACAGCAGTTCTTGAATGGTTGACTCGGTCATCCACTTTGTCCCAAGTGACATCAGACACCCCCAGCCAAGAGTCGTAGGTTCGTCAGACACAACCCTTAATTGGCATGGCCCGGGAGCAGGCTCTGTGCCCTCACCTGTCCTCAACCTACCTCTGTCCTTTTCTGTTCCCTCAGCCAGAGAAGTATTATATGCTGGGGGCTCAGCTCTGCTATACAGAGGATGAGCTACTAGAGGACAGTCAGCAGCTACTGCCCAGCCAACAGCTGAAGGAGACATCCGCCACTTCCTCCTGTAGGCAGGCAAGTAGTGATGAGGAGAGTCGCATTGGAGTTGGTGTTGCGAGCGGTCAGGCTCCTGACTCAGAGACCGTTGAGGAGGACATCAGTGACATTCAGACAGTATTCAATGAAGATGTAGCTGATCTCAATTGGGAGTCGGGTGACGAAGGGGCTTCATCATCATCGGGAGAAGAGGGTGGTAGCTTGCACGTGAGGCAGCGGCGGAGCCAGCAAGTTGCTAGCATGGCCGGGAGTCAGCAGGGTGGCAGCAGTGGGAGGTCAGGAGCCAAATGTGCCCAGAGTAGACCACCCGCTTCGCAGGAGCCAACCTGCCCAGAAAGTAGTGGTGCAGGGGTTCACAGAGGCAGCGGCACTAGCAGTCAGTCAGTGCAGAGTGTTGGGGTTAAAATCACCTACTCGGCAGTGTGGGAGTTTTTTATTAAGCTGCCGGAGGAGGTGAACATGGCCATTTGACTAATCTGTTCTACACCTCATTTGCCTGAGCGAACGGAGTCACACAGGGGAGGAACTGCTTCATGTCCTTCATCAGGAAATCGAATCCTGGCTTTCTCCACGACAACTCAAAATCGGATCCATGGTGACCGGCAACGGGAAGAACATGGTGTTGGCGCTGCATCAAGGAGGGCTGAGCCATGCGCTCTATATGGCGCACGTGTTCAATCTGGTTGTCAAGCGGTTCCTGAAGTCTTCCAACAAGGTCTAACAAGGTCCCACAACATAGGCTGATATGTGACTTTTCCACCCGTTGGAATTCCACCCTCCATATGTTGGACCGACTATTAGTGTTGAGCGCGAATATTCAAATCGCTAATTTTAATCAGGAATATGGCCACTTGCGAATATTTGCAAATTTTAAGAATATAGTGCTATATATTCGTATTCGCGAATAGTGTTGAATATTCTAATCGCAAATTTATTACAAATTTATCGCAAATATATTACATTGCCAATTTTTGCAATCAAGTAAACAATGACTGCAGATCACGAATTCTCTAATTTGCGAATTTATGGCGAATATTCGGCCAAAAATTTGCTAAATATCGCTAATTTGAATATTGCCTATGCCGCTTATCACTACCGACTATATGAACATAGAAAGGCCATAAACAATTTCTTGATTATCCAAGCGAACAGGAGTACTCCCCTGTGTAACTTCGATGTCAGCCAGTGGCAGCTCATGCATGACACCTACCGTTTCCTCAGGCCCTTTGAGGAGGCCATGTTATTTGTCAGTCGTCAGGACTATGGGATGAACAATATCATTCCACTGCTTCAGATCCTGGAACAGATGCTGGTATATTTGGCTGGTCAGGGGACTGGAGATGTGGCGCCTGCCTCACGGCTACATGAGCCCTGTGGGGGCTGAACTTGAGGAGGAGGAGGAGGAGAACATTGGAGCACAAGCAATGTTAACGAAATGGGTGGTTCTTCTACACAGGTGACAGGAGAGGAGGAGCTGCCGGAGGAGCAAGAAGGAGATGAGGAAGATGAGGCAGATGACCCAGTCACACCGTGGCAGTATGCAGTGGAGATGGAGGCAGTGAGTCCCTCCGACTCACTTGCGCAAATGGCCTGCTTGCATGCTCACTTGCTTGGGTAGTGACAGACGAATTGTCACTATTCGGCAGAGGCTTCTGGCTTTCCACCTTGTTAGACCCTCGCTACTGGTTGATCACTGACTAAAGGAACGTTGTGTAAAGGATAAAAACAACCTTTATTTATAATTCTTAAAATGAATGGGAAGGAACAAACAAAACTCAACCTAAATAAATAACCTTATAGTTGATAAACATCTGCCCATATGATGTGAGGCCGACTACTGAAACACACTGACCAGCTGTGGTGCGTTATCAGTCAATGTATTAAGTTGCTCACCTATGGTCACGAATCAACTATGTACACCATGAACATTATGACCAGTGGATAGAATAGATTGGTGGTAAATTAATGCATGTGTGAAACACACTCACCACCACTACCTACATATATGCCACTGAATCAAAAAGGTGCATGCGGCTTTTGTGCCCTGATGCTCAGGCTTATCAGCTATCCTGGTATTGTTTACGCCAGACTAATTGTCCTAAAGCACATGGTTGTTGATAAACATCTGCCCACAACCAGATACTGACTGCAAATGAAACAAACATGTGCCCACAATGTTGCAAATGGGCGCATGATTATAGTCAGAGCAGTGTGAGCACGAATCAACTCCACAGGACTGCTGTCTACATATAACTTGCCTCCCACTGACTGTTCTACGCGTTTTGCCCTAACATGGCTCGTCAGGAGCATTAAGTTTGTGGGGTGCAGACAAACAAACAAAGACGCCAACCCCACTACAGGCCCCAATTTGGGAAAAATATACCAATAATAAGAATAGTGATGATGGTGCTCGCGGATGGAGATCCTGGCTAGGGATCCCGTCAAAGAGCAAATATATAGAATTCCGCAGCACTCACCAGTTGAATGAACAAAATCTGGTTACTTTATTTGTACCAGCAGCATGCAGACAGCAACGTTTCGACCATCTCTGTTCTTTCTCAAGCAATTAAATCACAAAACATAGTGTGCCTTAAATAATTCATTTGTGGATGTGTGCATACCTCCCGACTATAGGGGGTGTGGATACCACAATCACATCACATATAATTCACTTACACAACGTGTACAATCCATGTGTACAGGTCATATTACACCATAAATATTGCCTGATATTTCCCCCTGTATATTATAAAAGAGCAGACTAACTGGCGGTAGAGATCCATGTGAACTGCCACACTGCACTCGTTCACCGAGTGCGTGGCGATGCCTGGCGTACTTCATGTCCAACCGTGCATGCGCCAAATCCCCGTTCGCATAGGAGAGAGATCGTGCGGCAGCCAATAAGAAAAGAGGTACCTGTGACGTCCGCTGTTGATAAGGGGAGGGAACAGATCCGAAAGTATGGGGAGCGCTTCCCGCCCACAACACCAATCAGGAGAACAAGCGCCAGCGACGTCTATTGTTGCTGAGGTGAGGGGGTGATCCCAAAGAAAGTAGAGTCGCTCCCCCCTCCGCAGTTAAATATATCTAACAGCTAAAGACAGACATGGGATTTATTGGAGAACCAGAATATTGGCCTGAGTATATTAGAAAGGGGTGCTCAACAGGCTGGTGTCGTTGTTCAGGCGACCCCCAGTCATAACATGGAACCCCATATTAAGCTATGGCCCCTACAAGGACATGGTCAACAATTAGTTGACCATCAGTCCCTAAATGAGGGGTCACAGCTACCATTCATGCATCCCCCATGTGGGTAGTGTGGACCGCAAAAACTACTTAGCATATCCACACTAGAATACATAGGGTGATAGGCTTGCATGGAAATGCCCCCTGACCGATCATTATTTAAATGACAATCCAGTCACAAGGGTTGAAACGTGCTTCCCCCAACATTCATACTTGCTATATTCAGGCAAACTTTGTATGGGACGACTCACCCCTGCTGTTTCTTAATAGCTGCTGGATATTTCCAATAGGAATAATAGAGGTCTTGGCTAAAAAGGAGTCTGTACAGGCGCAATTGGAGGAGCCGTCGGGGAGAAGGGAGAGTATAATCATGGGCTTCACAAGGAGTACCACCTAAGGAAAAGGAAAGTGACATTTGATGTAAATAAAAACAAACACAACAATGTATTATTGTTGGGCACTATACTTGTGTTGCAAAACTATATAACTAAGTCATATGAAGGAGGCTTGGGGGACGTAGCTGGAGAATAAGTCACTACATAAAGATACTTAAATTAAAGTCACTGTTGAGTCCTTTCAGTTCCAGGGTATCCAATTTGTGGATCCATTTGAGTTCAAGTTTTTTAAGAATAGTCTCTCGATCATCTCCCCTTCGAGGTTGTGGAATCACATAAATAATCTGAAACCTCAGTTGGGAAATATTATGTCCAAATTTGGAGAAATGTTCTGGAACTGGGAGTTCCAGAGCTGATTTGCAGCTTTTAGATTTATGTTGGGTTAGTCTATTGCTGACCTCTTGTGTGGTTTTACCCACATATAGTAGTCCACAAGGGCATTGTAGAATATAGATAACATATGAGGAATTACATGTATACAACTGTTTAATGTGGTACCTAGTGCCTGTCCGAGTGTGTACAAATGAATTGCCCCTTATCATGCTGTTGAAATGGCAGCAGTCCAGGCATGGAACGCTGCCTTTTTTTTTTTACTCAGCTGTTGTCGTGGAGTAATAGAGTGTGCATGGACCTTATCCGGTAGCTTAGCACCTCTCCTATATGAAAATAGTGGGGAATTCTGAAATTCAGGAATGTTAGGGCAGGCTTGGGTGAGTAATTTCCAGTTTTTTAATGATTGTCGAAATCTCATTACTGAGGGGAGTATATTTACAGACAAATGGGATTTTCCGTAATTCCTCTCTTTCCTAATGATCGTTTATCTGGTCATGTTCTGAGCTTTGTCCTGGTGTCTCATTACCAGTTATGGGGAATACCCTCTTTTATCAAATTTCTGATTCATTTCTTGTAGTCTAGTCTGGATATTTTGTTCTGCACTATCTTCCTAACTGGTAGAAACTGACTATATGGTAGTGATTTAACCATCCCATGTGGGTGTGAACTGTCAAACTGGAGGATGTTATTTCTGTCTGTTGTTTTTATAGATAGGTCAGTGTTCAGACAATAACCTTCTGTGTAGACCAATACATCTAAAAATTTAAAAAATTGGGTTGAATAAACCCTAGTAAAATGAAGTTCCTGATGAATACTATTGCGGTAGTCATTAAATTCATGCAATTGTGATTCCATTCCTGTCCATATGAGGAAAATATTGTCTATACATCTCATCCAGCTCCTCACAAATTGGCAGAAGCTGGATGGATATACTTACATGTCAAAAAATGCCATATAAATAGTTGCATAGTCCGGGGCCACATTGGGCTCCATTGCGGTCCCTCTGCATTGGATGTAGAACTCATCTTTGAATAAAAAGTAATTGCAGGTAAGAACGACTTCCAGAAGTGACAAAATGAATTATTTAATCTATGCTGTACTGCCTCTAGGCCCTTGTGGTGCTCTATACTAGTATATAGGCTTACGACGTCAAACGAGACTAATAAGTTACTGTCAGTAAAATCAAGTTCCTCAAGTTTAAGTAGAAAGTGGGAAGTATCTTTGACAAAGGAAGTGGCCGAGGTACCAAATTCTTGGAGGATTTTGTCAAGAAAGACAGCTATCGGGGAGAAGATAGAGTTAATCCCTGATACAATTGGGCGTCCTGGTGTGTTATCCCTATTTTTGTGGATATTTGGTAGGATATAGAGAACTGGAGTGATAGGATTTGTAGTCATAGAGGGAACTGTCTATGATATCATCAGCATATGTGTCATCAAATAATAATTTAACCCCTTAAGGACATAGGACGTACCGGTACGCCCTATTTCCCGAGTCCTTAAGGACCAAGGACGTACCGGTACGTCCTGACTTTAAAATCGGCATTCCGGCGCCGCAGGGGTTAATTTGAACAGGATGCCGGCTGAAATCATTCAGCCGGCATCCTGTTAAAACGCCAGGGGGGGTCATGTGACCCCCCCGTGTCAGCGATCGCAGCAAACCGCAGGTCAATTCAGACCTGCGGTTTGCTGCGCTTTTTGCAGTTTCTGATCCCCGCGGTCCCTGACCGCGGGGATCAGAAACTTTAGAGTGCCTAAAATCAATATAGTACACCCCCCCTGCACCCCTGCATGATTTGATGGCGGCGGGTGGTGCAGGGGGGGTGTCGCAGGCGGTGGGGGCGTTGCGGGAGGCGGGCGGTGCGGCAGGCGGGATCGCGATCCCCCGCCCGCCTCCTATTGCGTAATTGTTGGTGTACAGTGGGTATACCAGGGTGCCAGCACATTGCTGGCACCCTGGTATAAACCGCTGACATCGTTGATGCGATGTCAGCCGTTTAACCCTTTCCATACAGCGGTCCGTACGGACCACTGTATGGAAAAGGTTAACAGTAAGAGGGAGCTCCCTCCCTCTCCGATCGGGGGGCTGCTGTGCCTTTGCAGCCCCCCGATGGGAGAGGGAGAGAGCCCCCAGACAGCCCCCCGAAGCCCCGTCCTCACCCTTCCCCGTCTGCGAAGTTGTGGCAGATGGGGAAGGTTCCCATGGCAACAGGACGCCTGCTCAGGCGTCCTGCTGTCCATGGTGCTGAACAGATCTGTGCTGAAAGCATAGATCTGTTCAGTGTAAGTAAAATACAGTACAGAAACCTATATAGGTTCTGTACTGTATTTTACAGACATCAGACCCACTGGATCTTCAAGAACCAAGTGGGTCTGGGTCAAAAAATAAAAAAATAAGTGAAAAAAGTTAAGATAAAAAAAAAAACATTTATCACTGAATAAAAATTAAAAAAATAAAATAAACTACACATATTAGGTATCGCCGCGTCCGTAACGACCTGATCTATAAAACGGTCATGTTACTTTCCCCGCACAGTGAACGCCATAAAAATAAAAAAATTAAAACTATGAGAAAATTGAAATTTTGCCCACCTTACTTCCCAAAAAAGGTAATAAAAGTGATCAAAAAAGTCGCATGTACGCCAAAATAGTACCAATCAAACCGTCATCTCATCCCGCAAAAAATGAGACCCTACTCAAGATAACCGCCCAAAAACTGAAAAAACTATGGCTCTTAGACTATGGAAACACTAAAACATCATTTTTTTTGTTTCAAAAATAAAATCATTGTGTAAAACCTACATAAATAAAAATAAAGTATACATATTAGGTATTGCCGCGTCCGTATCGACCGGCTCTATATAAATATCACATGACCTAACCCCTCAGGTGACCACCGTTTAAAAAGTGTAATATAGAGCAACCAAAAATCATATCTACCCTGAACTAGTACCAACAATACTGCCACCCTATTCCGTACTTTCTAAAATGGGGTCACTTTTTTGGAGTTTCTACTCTAGGGGTGCATCAGGGGGGCTTCAAATGGGACATGGTGTCAAAAAACCAGTCCAGCAAAATCTGCCTTCCAAAAACCGTGTGGCATTCCTTTCCTTCTGCGCCCTGCCGTTTGCCCGTACAGCGGTCTACAACCACATATGAGGTGTTTCTGTAAACTACAGAATCAGGGCCATAAATAATGAGTTTTGTTTGGCTGTTAACCCTTGCTTTGTAACTGAAAAAAATATATATAAAAATATTAAAATGGAAAATCTGCCAAAAAAGTGAAATTTTGAAATTGTATCTCTATTTTCCATTAAATCTTGTGCAACACCTAAAGGGTTAACAAAGTTTGTAAAATCAGTTTTGAATACCTTGAGGGGTGTAGTTTCTTAGATGGGGTCACTTTTATGGAGTTTCTACTCTAGGGGTGCATCAGGGGGCTTCAAATGGGACATGGTGTCAAAAAAACTGTCCAGCAAAATCTGGCTTCCAAAAACCATACGGCGTACCTTTCACTCTACGCCCCGCTGTGTGGCCGTACAGTAGTTTACGGCCACATATGGGGTTTTCTGTAAACGGCAGAGTCAGGGCAATAAAGATACAGTCTTGTTTGGCTGTTAACCCTTGCTTTGTTAGTGGAAAAAATGGGTTAAAATGGAAAATTAGGCAAAAAAATGAAATTCTCAAATTTCATCCCCATTTGCCAATAACTCTTGTGCAACACCTAAAGGGTTAACAAAGTTTGTAAAATCAGTTTTGAATACCTTGAGGGGTGTAGTTTCTTAGATGGGGTCACTTTTATGGAGTTTCTACTCTAGGGGTGCATCAGGGGGCTTCAAATGGAACATGGTGTCAAAAAAACTGTCCAGCAAAATCTGGCTTCCAAAAACCATACGGCGTACCTTTCACTCTACGCCCCGCTGTGTGGCCGTACAGTAGTTTACGGCCACATATCGGGTGTTTCTGTAAACGGCAGAGTCAGGGCAATAAACATACAGTCTTGTTTGGCTGTTAACCCTTGCTTTGTTAGTGGAAAAAATGGGTTAAAATGGAAAATTAGGCAAAAAAATGAAATTCTCAAATTTCATCCCCATTTGCCAATAACTCTTGTGCAACACCTAAAGGGTTAACGGAGTTTGTAAAATCAGTTTTGAATACCTTGAGGGGTGTAGTTTATAGAATGGGGTCATTTTTGGGCGGTTTCTATTATGTAAGCCTCGCAAAGTGACTTCAGAGCTGTAGTGGTCCCTAAAAATTGGGTTTTTGTAAATTTCTGAAAAATTTCAAGATTTGCTTCTAAACTTCTAAGCCTTGTAACATCCCCAAAAAATAAAATATCATTCCCAAAATAATTCAAACATGAAGTAGACATATGGGGAATGTTAAGTCATCACAATTTTTGGGGGTATTACTATGTATTACAGAAGTAGAGAAACTGAAACTTTGAAATTTGCTAATTTTTCCAAATTTTGGGTAAATTAGGTATTTTATTATGCAAAAAAATTTATTTTTTTGACTTTATTTTACCAGTGTCATGAAGTACAATATGTGACGAAAAAACAATCTCAGAATGGCCTGTATAAGTAAAAGCGTTTTAAAGTTATCAGCACTTAAAGTGACACTGGTCAGATTTGCAAAAAATGGCCTGGTCCTTAAGGTGAAAATGAGCCTGGTCCTTAAGGGGTTAATACTGCGAATGATGTCAAATTTTGGATTATGGTCGACCTGGCGATATACTGATGTATCACTGAGTTGACGTATGACTTCCTGTTCGTACTTGGCAGTGTCCATAATCACTATGGCGCCCCCCTTGTCAGCTGGTTTTATGGTAATGTCTTTCCTAAAACTTAACTGTTCAAGAGTCTCCCTTTCTATTTTTGTAAGATTCGATCTAAATCTGAGATGTGGGGTTTGTTCTTTTAATTTGGTAATGTCCCTCCACACTAGAGAAATGTATGCTTCTATCACATTGTTGTTAGAGGGTGGATAGAAATTACTTTGGTGAACAAGTGCAGCGCGGGAGTTCACAAGGATCTCTACCACCAGTAAGTCTGCTCTTTTATAATACACAGGGGGAAATATGAGGCAATATTTATGGTGTAATGTGACCTGTACACATGGGTTGTACTGTTTTGGATCTGGCCAAGATACCAGGTAGTTTGATGTACTGCTCCAAATTAGTAGATATTGTCTTTACCTGCACGGAGAAATTAAGCAAAGACACACACGCTGGGGTCAAAGCAAAATCTCTAGTTTATTGTGAATATACCCCCCCCCCCCCCCCCGGTGGGAGGTGACTAAATGTGATGCATTTTTATTGGTTACTGGGAAATAAAGCAAGCATTTAATGGGTTAATCTTACACTTCTTTTTCATCAGGCTGACTTAAGATATCAGCTTCACAGCACAGCTTTGCAATCCCCTCACTGTACCTAGGACCATAGAATGCGCACCTTTCCCCCTCCCATCTTCAAGATTGTGGAAAAGCTGTGTGCGCCTGGTACATCCAGGATTTTTCTACTAAGTGGTGTCTGATCAGTGTAACGCAAGTGTATAGAACAAGCAAGTATCCATAGTAGTAGTCCATAACAGTACATGTTGTGTAAGTGAATTATATGTGATTTTGGTATCCACACCCCCTATAGGGGGAAGGTATGCACACATCCACAAATGTATCATTTAAAGGGACCTGTCATCAACTTTATGCTGACCTCACTGAGGGCAGCATAAAGTAGTGACAGACATGCTGCTTTCAGCGGTGTGTCACTCATGAGCTAAAAGTAAGTGGTTGCCGAGAACCAGCATCATAATCATTACAGGGAGTGCAGAATAGTAGTAAGAGTAGAGATGTTTCGTCAAAGTGACAGGTACCACGCCCCTTTTTACACGCCCCCTTTTATATAGCTTGATATAAATTTGATATCAAAGCTGCTATTAAAATTTATAGGGCTCGCTATTAAAATTTATAGGGCTCGCTATTAAAATTTATAGGGATCGCTATTAAAATTTATAGGGCGCGCTATTAAAATATTAAAATTTATAGGACTCGCTATTAAAATTTATAGGGCTTGCTATTAAAATTTATAGGGCTCGCTATTAAAATTTATAGGGCTCGCTATTATTTATAGGTCAAGCCATTAAAATATTAAAAATTATAGGACGCGCTATTAAAATTTATAGGACGCGCTATTAAAATTTATAGGGTTTGATATTAAAATGTATAATGCAGGATATTTTAATATAAAAGTATTAAAAATCAAAACGATGACAAATATAATTTGGTTAAAAAGCTTTATTCATTTTCCTTATTTACAACATTCCCGTAGGGACAGACACGTTTGACTGTAATTGCAGCACCGTATACATAACCGTTTCATGCGTTTTGTTACAAATGATCGCACAATACGGTCATTTTTTCTAAAATCGTTAGTGAACATTTTTAACACATTTTCAAAAGAGCTCCCTTTAGCGAGGCATTGCAGGATATAGATACAGTAATGGCCGCAGACCGTACTAACGGCGTCTTGTATTTGTCTGTTTTGGTACCTTATAGTCTTAGAATTTTTATATAAAAACTGCATAAACTCGCCCGGAAATATTTCATTTGCGGGGGATAAACCATAACTATCAAAAAAAATAGATATATCATTCGGGTATAATATAATTAAAATCCAATGCTTCCCCCGCTGATACGAATTATCCGTATTTACAATGTAGGCCGCGGGCCTGTCGATGATCTTACCCCCCGGTAATAAATCACACGGGAATACACCTTTAAATATGCGCCGGGCGTTAATATCAGCTTTAATAACACATGCAATTTCATAATTATTCATGTCTATTGAAAATCATATAATACCTCCCGACGATTATTTATTTCAATAATATTTTCATGAACTGAATATACAATCATATTAATTGTGTTCACAATCGGTTCGGCAAATCTAATTTCAGCTCGCAGATTGCCAGTTTTTACTAGAGAGAAATGGCCGCCGGGCTCCTGATCCGGCGATAAATCAAAAGCGAACAAAGTGTAACCGTTCAAAAACTCGTGTCGATCGACTGATAAAGCGTTGTCGGCCTTGTGTTTCCCCGAAATATGTACTAGGGACATATATTCACGAACAGCTGACTCGTCTTGGAAGTTAGGTTGAAAAGGTTTTGCAGGTATCTGTTGACCATCCAAATATAAGGCTGCATAATTCACATTATAGTGGTTGAAGCACAAAGGGTTTCTTTGGTAACTCCCGGAAAATGATTCGTTATCCACAAACGCTAGTATTACTGTTTTTGGTAGGTTGCCGAGGAAAAGATTCTCGTGGTTACATATGCGAGTACCGGCGGGGACGCTATACACTTTAAGCGACGCCCGATCGATCGAGTACTTTGCGTTAGCGGTTAACAGAGCACGACTGTGACCGATTCTTACAGCGGGCGATACTTGTACTCTTTTGACAAACAGGGAAGCGTGCTGTATCTGTACTTTAAAATGTGCCGCCTCGGCCGACATAAGGCAGAAAGTGTCTTTGTTTCTTGTCAATTTTATCTTTAGATCTAAACCGTTCAGTATTAACTTCGGTTGATTAAATATATCGGCGTAAATGGGGCCCATTAATTCAACACTCCTAGAGCGGGCTGAATACTTTGCTCTCTTGCTGAAGCCGTCATTACGCCCGTCGAGAACCCGATCATCATGATGTCCCGCTGTGTCTTTATAGAATAAACCGGCTGTAAATTGGGTCGCTAAAGTTTGTGAATTATAATTTATTAGGGACTCTATATACGCTCTATACGTATAAAGGTTGTCGCTTCTTGAAATCAACGTGTCGCCGAGCGTTATATCCAGTTGATTAAAAAGACTCGCTATAGGGTAGTTAATAAGTGCAACGCGGGATCCTTCCGGTATGGGGGTGTTATCAGGACTAACGATTTTGCAAACGACGTGTAACAATGTGTTATTAAGGTCGTAATAATATTCACCGCTGCCCGTGATGTAGAATTCCAAAGGGGCATTGTCAGTGATTGCGGCGATTGGTTGCACCTCTACATAAAGCGATTTTTCAATGCTTGTTTGGGTAGGTGGTATTTGAAAGATATCCAACTCTGATTTGGCGTACTCGGCGGAGGCGTCATGCACGAAAGCCATAGCGTCTGACTAGAAGATGTCACTCGGTGAGCGACTTCGTGTTTTCTGGCGGCGACGTCTCTTAGGTTGTGCTACTTTATTCATAAAAGATGGTAAGACAATGGCCGCTCGTTCACGTTTTCTTTTACGCGTTTTTTTACGTATTTGAACAACACCAGAGCCCTCCTGGTTCTGCGCCGACCTATTTACACGATCCATAAAGGCGGTCGAAGCCGTAGCAACAACGTCTTTAGCGATGTTACGGGCGGCTGTTTTCACATGTGGTTTTGCAAGCTCCACACCTTTCTTAAATAGGGGAACGACACGGCGGAACAGACCCCGAAATAACCCGGCGAGTCCAGAACCATGCATGAATTCAGTACCGTGGAAGCCGTCCAAGCCATGACCGGCTTGCGTTATGTAATAATGCGTATAAGTGTCCGGGTCACCGTACACTCTCTGGGACAACATTTTAGTGCGTCGTCACCGCGCGCGGTCTAAAGTGTAATCGCACAATAGTCTTACCGTATTTGAATTTAACAGGTTTAGCCTGATCCGTCAGTATCGATATTGTAACCGTGTCAAAATGATGTTTACAAACAGGTATATAGTCCGGCCGGTGATACTTTTGCGTGACGATATCACCATTCTTGCCGCCTAACTCGACAGTTCTTAAAAGTTGTACGTAACTATCGCCAACAAGTTGATGTTGGACGATATCGGTACATACAAACAATGTATAAAAACCGGCTTTAATATCGGAATTAATTTTTTTCTCTTTTGATGAAACTAGAGCAAGTCCCTTTATACCACCAACATGATGTTCTAAAACAGGTAAGCCGGGTCCTTTGTAGCGGAGAGTGATGTGCTCGGTGTCGACATTCTTGAGCGGCGGCAGCTTTCGAATACCCCGTCAGCCCCAAAATATTCCCCAACTTCACACAAGGCATGAACTTGTATGCTGGTGAATTCAGTACATAAACGGTTCTGTCAATATCATCGTATCTTAGACGCAATTGATCGGGAGGTATTTTTATAGATTCAAGCTTGCTATTAATGGCTTTGATGAGATCTTGCATATTGGAGTAATAACCCGATTTAACAAAAAGTTCGCTGATCGTCTCGTCGCGCTGGGCAACGTAGAATACACCATCTCCGGGGCCAAAGGTTTCCCACGTATGTGGATACTGAATCTCCACTAAAGCTACTTCGTAAGGGCCGCGAAGATGCACCGCTTTTGCTAACTTAGTGGTGTAATCGGCGATGCTGTTTTCGGGATAAAGTTTGGCGGAGGCGTTGCAAGGCAGCGTGATAAAAAACGATCCATCCTCCATAGTTTACAGACGCATCAACTGTTTTTCAGGCACCCAAGAGTTAAACTTGTCAGGGTAACCTATCCACTTTACAAAACACAATGTTTTACCCTGAACTTTCTTCTTTTTCAGTATTTTTTCTATCCTGTAAACGCGTAGCTTGTCGAGAGTTACTTTTTGGACTTCTTCCGGGTAGAACGAGCCTTCAATGAGCTCATCGGACAGGTCTTTCAGCTTATAAAGGGGTCTGAGGACCCCTAGTGTTTACAGCATGAATTTTAAATATCTCGTCCGTATAGGTTTGTTCATACCCCTTTGTAAAAACACCCTTATAACGAACAATTCTGACGTGGTCACCTATTTTTAATACCTGTTTAACTTTTTTAATAGTGTCGTAACACCCGTAGATATTTTTCCAAACGGTTAAAGAGTTCTCTTTTGACACATCGACGGGACGCCGCCTTATAGTTCTGTGGTATGTGTGGTTATAACTATACACCAAGTCTTGCAACTTGTCGATGTACCTGTACGTGTTTTGTTCTCTAAGATAGCGCCACATTTTAGTTTTCAGCGTTCTATTAAAACGCTCGACCAACGCTGCCTTAACAGCGTTTGTAGTTAAAAAATGATGTATTTTATAGGTTTCACAAAGATGTCGCATAGGTTTGTTTATAAATTCACGGCCCCGATCAGTCTGTAGCTTTCGGGGGGTTCGGCCGCTTAACTTAAATATCTGCTCAAAAGCGGTAGCCACGGTCGCCCCGGACTTATTTGAAAGGCCCGACACCCAGGCATATTTAGATAGAATATCAACGACCGTCAGCAGGTATTTTACACCATTATTTTCTTTAGAAAAATCCATCATCGACACAAGATCTGCCTGCCATTGCGCATCTATATCAGACACCACAACCTTGTTTCTTGTAAAGGTTTTTTTAACAGGTTTGTACAATGTGTAAGTATCCTCGTTACTCAACCAGTTTTTGACAGCTTCTTTTCTTATTCCAAATTTCCGTACTTCTCTGAATAAGGCGTCAACGCCCCCATAAGAGCCGACAGCTTTTGGCGTGTAGTACTGTTTTCGCAATATTTTGCTTTTTGCAGGCATTTTAGCTGTGTTTTAAACAGCGTCTACTCAACAACACGTCCTAACTGTTTATACAATTTTAAATAATCAAGCTATTATATTTATTGTCAAAAGAAAAAACAGAATACATTTTTATTTTAAACAGTTTATGTATAGTAAATAAACATTATAAGACATTACACACAAATACATTTTATATACAGGCACAGTAAAAATTTATGTAAACAAATAAAAGTATTATAAGATGCTTAATACAAACAAAATTTATATACAAGCGCCAAAGTAAGAAAATTTACAACGTTAACCAAGCAGCTTGCAACAAGGGCGGTGGCCTCTTTTTAGGTAGTAATGATCCACGTGGCGATACAGTAGGCGCACTTAATAACCCCGGGGGTGTAAAAGGGCTTCGAGCCACGTCAAAGGGCTCACTCAGCGACCGCTTTTTCAAATTATCGAAAAGTTCTCTTGTTCTTGTGTTACCAATAACCGTTGACGGGGCGTTCAGCTGTGCGATAGTCTCCATAAAATAGTCCCAACCGTGAGGCTTAATATTAGGCAAGCCGTGACTCTGGGTAGCTGTTCGAATCAGGTCAATAATGTTGGATCCGGGTACCGTTTGTTCTTTGTAAATGAACTCACCCATAGCGTTCCAGTACGGCTTATTACCAGAGCGGTACAGTTTACTTAACAATAGTTCGGCATTTTTTCTATAACGTGTGTTAATACTGTTAAGTATCTCGTTAGTATCTGTGCTGCTTGAGGCTGCATTTGACAATTGTTGTTGATCGGTTTGCGGCTGTGTAATCAGGGTTATACCAGGCATTTCTTTACCGGACTGTTTGTTGAGCATTAAGTACCTCTGTAACACGACTGTGTAGCGCTTAATTTTTTCATCATCTGAAAGGTCATTTCTGTGTAGTATTTCACTAATCTCTGCATCTAAGCGACGTATGGCTGTTTGGCGTATATCTGTTGCATCTACGGAGGTATTTTTAAGCCTGTCCATTTCATTTTTGGAAACCAGGAACATTTTCTCTGCATGCTGCATTATGAACCACCGGCGGTATTAGCTATCAGGCTAGTGATTAAAGGTATAGCAAAGCCGAGCAAAGCTCCTATAAAACCGCCGCTCTGGCTCACAATGCGTTTCTTTCCTTTAATGGAGTACTTTTTATCGCTTAATTTCTTTATAGCCCTACGCCATTTTTTCAATATATTTTATTGGCGCTCTTTAAGGGGGATCTTTCCTTTCAGAATGTTGAGAGCTATCTCGCCAATAGCCGATATCAAATCATTACTGGCGTTACGTAATATTGATTTTCGGGCCTTCAGATTTGTTTTGACTAATGCTTTTAAAAGGTCCCAATTACGCCGGATCCTGTTCGACATCCTTACAGCCCCAGCGCAGCTAACAAAAATAACCGTAAAGATGTGCGCTACCTCATTTTAGAGCTTCTGTTTGCACACATAAGCTACAGGCAGATCTGGTGGGAACAGACCGGTTCTGAGTCGCAGGTCCTCAGGCGTGTCAGATCTTAAATCTACAAGTAAATAGCCGTAAGGCTTGTGTGTAGCATCTTCAAAAGCTTCTAAAAAGAAACGTGTTTTACCGGGGTACATCTGCCGAGCCAACGTAATAACCTGTAATTTATCACGAGGGTTCTTAAAAAGAACCATGTATTTAGTGTTTAGATTTATGGTTCGGCTTTTCTTACCCTGACAAAAAACGTTTTGAACGAGATACATAATGCTCAAATTTCTGTGGTGCACGTATTTGGTGAATGCGTTTTGTATTTCAAGATTTTCACAAGCCGCCTCCATAAGATCATCAACAACCGCCAAATTTACCTTGTCCGTTGGAAATAGATCCGCGTCTGTAAAATTTTGCGGGACCCCCTCGATAAACCTGATATTTGTAAACAAACGGGTTAGTTCATCATACAATTTCTGCCAACAGGCGTAAAACCAAATGACATTATCAGGTTTGTGCGACATTAACGTATCCTTGTGCATTAATACATTTTTAACAAAAAAACTCTTTCCGGAATTTGAGGGTCCTGCTAGAATACACGAAAAAGGGTGTTGAAATTGTGCAGGCATATTTAATAGCCAAAAGGCAGCGTTGTAAAGTCAACCGTCAGCTGCCTCTTTGTGTAGACGCACTTTTGCGTTTTACGTAACGGTCTTGTCTCTATGGTCAAGCGCTTCCTATTTCTGAAAATGCCGTCTTGCTCGATGTCTATTGTTTTCTGCGTCTCGGGGTCGCTGTTGTGTGAGTAATCCAACACAAGGTCTTTTAAACTGTCAAAATTAACAAGCCGTGTGTTAGCGACATTGAGTGTTATACCCTTAACCTTCAATACGGTTTTCCCGTTGTTAAGTTTGTAGCCGTAAGTCTTTGGGCCTGCGGACACAAACTCGGTAATGTGGGCATCGTCGGGTATTTCACTAGTTAGTTCACCGAGAAAATCACCCAAGGGTGGTGTCCATTCAGACCCCTTACTCACGAATATTACGGAGTCTGTGTCATGATAAAGGCAACGTTCCTGTAGCCTGTCTAGGAGCGTGTATAATTCGAGTCTGGCATAGGCGGTTGTAAAACAGGCTATAAAAATGTTTGTGTTTTTGTTGTGGGTGTAGCGCTCTTTTACATAGCGCCAATTGACTAAGGCCGTATCGTCATCGATGAAATTAACCTCGGAGAGGTCGTAGTACGGCACAAAAGCTAATTTGAAAAGCTCGTCAGGGTCCGTGACTATGCTGGTACGTGACAAGTTAGAACGCTGGCCAAACTTACCCCACAAAGAGTTTAGGAACAGTTTTGAAATTTGTCTTTTTGCGGGGTTTACAGCTATCTTATCAGAGCGCAAGCAGACATCTTCTTTTTTTAAAAATGCCGCTATGTAAGCGGCTTTTTCAGAATCCGTTTTACACCAACTGGGATAACCGGAAGCCTCCTGTTTATCTCTGAGGTGTAATTTGATGTACGGGGCGAACAAATTGTCTGTTGTATTCGGAAAATGCCAGATCTCGTAGATCTCGGCAATCCTGTAACCTTTTTCAACAGCTAAAACTAGCTCTATGGTGCACCATGTACCGGTTAGGGACCGCTCATCGTCTGTGTGACTGCAAATGTCTTTCTGATAGCCCAAGGCACATGTGTAACATAGCGGAAACATTAGTTTTTTATTTAGCTTTACAGGGAGGACCGGAAAAAATAAGTCTCTTGGCGGGTACACTTTAACTCACGCAATGCCAAAGTATTTTTTGATGTATCCAAAATGATCATAAATGATTTTTGGGTGCCCTACAGGGTATGTCTTAGTTTTATTAACAAAAGGGTACAGACTGGTGAAATCGTAATAATGCAATGTTTCATCGGCCTGCACCTTGTGGTAAAGTTTAATGGCGTTAGTTCGCCCGCCGTAAAGCGCGTCACGAGGATCCAAAGGAGCTGGGAATTTCATTTTAATCAGAAATTCTTTGACCCCCGAATCGTTTGCAATCATTTCCCGCCACTCGTGTTCCCAAAGGACGCGGACCGTAAAGCCTTGTCGCTGTAGTCGACTTTTCCTGACTAGGTAAGATTGGTATAGCTGCCCGTAGGACGATTTAGTAAGCTCGTTGCTGTCCTGCTCGTTATAACACACAGGACACCCATGATAAAAACAACCCTGAAATTCAAAAGCGGTGTGTTTACCGTTAACAAAAGCATACCCGTCCAAAAAATATTTACCAACCTTTTTTTCACCGCCCTTTAACGCGTGTTGTATAGAAATGCCTTCAGCATGTTCAAGGTACATGAGCCAATGTATAGCGGGTGTTGAAAAGCGTTTCTGGGTCTTGTGGTAATTATCTGCAGGGACAATCGCTATGGTATTTTTGGGTAAAAATTTAAACCGATACATGGCCATGCACACGGCTGCCAATGTGATAAGCTGGAGTGGATCAATACATTTAGTGACCGTTCTGTATTTGTTTTCACTTTTAATGTATTGCAACACTTTTTGTTCCGTCATGGCCATAATCGTGTCCCTGTAACACTCACAAGCCCTTCTCAAAACCTCAACATCCTGCTTACAGTAAGCTTTTAATTCTTTTTGAAAATTGAAGGTATCATTTTTATGTTTCTCATACCAATCTGTGAATTCTTTTTTATCACCGGGCATCATGTATTCGACACCATAATACATAGCGGCCGGTAGGGCGCCTATGTAGTTTTGATTTTCGGCCGTGTTGAAAAAATGCGGGAAGTGCCCCTTGGCGCCTGAAAAACCCATAGCCTCGGGCATCTTGCTGAGCTTCATAGGCATGAAATTCAGAGAGTCTATGAACCTAATTTTTAAGTCCCTAAGGGTAACGCACATTAACCGACCACCTTGATTTATAATATCAATTTTAAATTTTTCATTAATCAACGCCTGTAAAACAAAATAAGCGTCGTAGCGGCCTGCATTGTGCGCTATGAACGTGTAACCCGAAAACTTACCGTCGGCAAAAAATCGCACAAAGTCAAACGTACAGGTTTTTCCGCTAAACTGCCAGGAGTCGGGTCCGTATAGTGTGGTTGCGTAAATGAAATTGGGTACATGCAAGCCTGTTTCTTGCATGCATTCAAAATCGTAAAAGATGTACTTGTCAGTCATTTTTTTGGGGGTGTATGGCTGCATGTAACAAACATGGTCGTCAAATTTGTCAACCTGGCCGCCGCAGATGGGGCATTTTAAACCGTTACATTTGTGCTCATCGCCGTTGTCTATATATTTGTAACAAAATCCGCAAAAAGTTTTTTTCTTACAAAGAGCTTTATCACTAAGTGACAGGTTTCTATGTGTTTCAAAACATGCAGCTGATCGGCAGTACGTCCTACATATCGGGCAACGTGTATTATTAGACTGCTCCGCACAATTCGGGCTCTGGCACGCTTTACAAAACTGCATGCACCCGTGTCGGTATTTATGACTGTATACAGTGCAACAAACATCGCAAAAATAATCACAGCCGATAAAGGCTTTTAGATTTTTTATGCCATAATAATGCTTTTCATGGTGCAATATATAGACGGTCTTTTCTTTAGCTGTGCGGGCTGTGTGATAATAACGCCACTGACCCCTATTGTGGTACAAAATTTTAATTGTGATGTTTAATTTTTTTTCAAATTCAGCAACGTCAGTAAAAGACACCAAATACCCCTCAGGTATTTGTAAGTCTCTATGCAGTTGTCGAGCTTTCTCTAACAAAGCAACATCGCCCAAAGCAGCACCCTCCAAAATAGCGTAAACACTAGCGGCCAGACAGACGTTATTATCGTAATTATTGAAATCGTATAAATGTTGTTTTTTACGATCAATAATACGACTATACGCGACACCGCCCAAACGTTTTCGGGCCCCACCACGACGGCCCCTGACAATGATGACAACTAGTTTAAGTGTATTACCGGCTATGCACTCCGCGTTACTCTGTAAAGCGTTAGCGATATTGTTCAAAAATGTTTCGGCGCTAAATCCATCTCTAGAATACCTATTAGAAAAAATCGAATCAAATGTTTCACCGCCGTCTAAACGCAATTGTATGAAATCACCCTGCTCGGCGTCCCGTAAAATCCTATCTAGCAATGTCTGTATAGCAGCGTGTATTGCATCAAAAGCGTCAACAAATGAACGAACGGCTTCGAGGTTAGCGAATCTGAAGTGTTCCGTGTACATGGTACTGTTAAAATTCGCTAAGTCACGCTGTTGCTGATATACACGTTCTAGATAAACGGATCTAACATTTTGTGTTTCAGGGGGGCCTTCTGTAATAGCCGTGTTATATGTCCCGTCGCCTGAATGACGGCGCTTTGATTGTGTGTTAGAAGGTCTATTAGTGGGTGCGCTGTTTGGCCGACTGTGCTCCGCTTGCGCGGGCTGCGGTTGCTGATGTGTTTGTCCAGCGTTCAGACTAGTTGACGCACCAGTCTTGTTACGACACTCCTGTCTTTTTTTGCTAACTTTGTTCGGACGCGCCGGCGGCCCATTGTTACGCCGGCTACGCCTTTTTTCTCTAGCTCTTTTAGAGCGTTTAACTGAAAAACAGATTTTTATAGCCTTTTTTAACTTTCTAACCCTAGCACTTACAGTTGTTTTTGTGGTTTTAAAAGGGCGTCCACCACCACCACCAGTCATGACTAGTCAGTCTCGGCATAGCAGCTCTTTTTCAAGAGCGTCAAGATGCGTAATCAGTCGTCTGCATTTGTCACGCGTAGCGTGTATTTGTCCCTCAGTATTTTTGTTGGGACTGTTAAACGCTAGAGACGTAGAGTCTTTAACGTAACATTTTAAATGCAACGCCACGCGTGCCATTTTGTCATTACATTTCGCGATATCCCTCAACGCGTCGTACGTCTTTCCACCCCGACAATAACAGGAATGGACAAGAGGTGCGTCTCGCTGTTGGGGTTCGCTTATCTGTTGTACGTTGCTGCATGTGTCTGGCGTATCAAATGTGATGCGCTTTTTACAAGGTACGACATCCTGTGTATTGGGTGCTGGTGTTATGTCGCATAAAGCTGTAATATCATTTATTACGCTAGTTGGCTCACCACTCTGCAGACCCGGCAGCGGTGTTGTTAGAACTCCCGCTATCGGCGAAAACCGCTCCTGATGCTGTTTAGTGGTCGAGCGTTGTCTCTCTTTAGCGATTCGGGCTTTGTGGTTTTGTTTTCTTTTGGCTGAAAATTAAAGACAAACATTAAGATACAGTATTAAGAATTTTAAAGCGCTATAATTAAAGTGCTATTATAAAAATATTGAAAAATGCTAGAATTTATATAGTTGTGTTATTTAGATGTATCGCTACATAGCTAGATAAATGGGTATATCGATAGATAGATAGATAGATAGATAGATAGACTGATAACTATATATGTCATTATGGCTTTTATTAAAAATTTAAAGACAAGCCGCCAGCTGTATGTCTTAAGAACATCAAGCGGCGCTAATTACAACAGAGCACCCCGTGTAATATTAACTTACGGGCATCAGGACAACGGATGACCGACATTGCTGTATTTTCCGCAAGCCAACTGTCGCGGGCGTTAGTGATCGCCTCTGGTGGTTCGGTGAATGAAGCTGTTCTGTTGGTACGTATGCTACTACCCAACAGGCGGGCGTTGGTGATCGCCTCTGGTGGTTCGGGGCATGAAACAGTTCTGTTGGTCCGTGCGCTACTACCCGGCAGCTGAAAAACTTTTAATTACAAGGTTTGATTAAACATCATTGTTTTATAACCGCTTAAAAGTTATAGACATAGTTTTTTTGAGCCGCTGTAGCGGGATCCTTACCCTTTGTGTTAGCTTTCTTTGATACCGTTTTGGCGCCGCCGGTCGTGGCCATTTTTCTTTTCAACGCTGCATTTAAAGAAAGTATTAGACTTATATCGATTGTTTAAAATATATTACAGCCGCAATGCATTTTGATCCTTACGCTCTTTGCCCCGCTTGCTAGGCTTTTGTAGGCCCGCCTCGGAGAGTGTCGCGATGTCATCAATTGTATACACTTTTCTTTCCAGCGCTGTGTTTTAAAAAAGTGTATTAGAAATATAGATAATGTTTAAAACAGCCAACATAAAAGAAGTCGATCGAGCCTTACGTGTTCTGGCTAGTCTGGTCGTCTGTTTCATTTCAGGGCGCCCTGGGATTGTGAGATCGATAACTCGCGACGGATCGTTCTCTTTTAGCGCGCCAGAATTGTTGTTGCTGTTAACTTCAATGTTTGTATTTACTGTATTTTCAGTATCAACGTCTCTGGTCGCAATTCCTAAAATGTCGCGGATTTGGGTGTCTGTAATAAATGTACATGAAATATAGCGAGCTCTAAAACTACATATGTAATAAAAGCATAAGCTGTTTATACTTACCGGGTAGGCAAGGTGATGTCGGATTGTAATCGGGTTCGCTTGAAATATACGTATGAACTAGCCCCATACTGGGCGAATCGTCTGAAAACAATTGCGCACCACCTCCGCTAATGTACGACTCATAGTAATCATCGACCGCCATAAGCATCTGCGCATCAGGCATGTTGTCATCCCCCCACAAATCTTGGTACGATTCCATCTAAACGAAATGTATATTGTTAGTTAAACGTGGTATTTGGCGGTATGTATACATGGATAGAAAGCTATGTAGCTTTTATATCTTAAGGAGATATTTTGCGACTCCTTTATGAAGTTTTATATAAAATGAGATTTTATAAGGGGGGTTAAAATCAAGTATATGAATACAGGCCGTGGAAAAATGGCGTCTTTTTGCATTTATTTAAATGTAACTTATCTTAATTTTATATCAAAACCTTATGAGGTTTTATAAAAAGGCCTTAGCTGGGTCTTTTGAATTTTATTTAAATGAAACTTATCAAGTTATCAACTTGAATTGATATAAATACATATCAAATTCATATAAAACTGGGTAGCTTTTATATCTCAGAGACCGTGGGAAAACGGCCAGCTGTTTTAATGAGCCTGTCTGTAGAAAAAGTATCGATTACCAGGATAAATCGCTTGGCCGGCCTAAAAGCTGTGTTTTTGATATCCATGACAGAGGTCATGCCCTTGTATAGCCGCTCGTTTGTGAGAAGTCTGGGAAAAATCTGGAATTAGGCCAGGTTTGTTTACACAAATAGAGACTGTGACAGATCTGGGAAAATAGCTTTTAGAAATATGTTTAAAGACATTTGTGTTCTGCAATTTATCAAACTTCTAAGAGGTGCCAATATATGAGAAGCATTTTAGCAGACATCTGAGACGCAGATCGGGTGGCATGGGCTGGGAAACTCTTTAATTAAGCCATCTGCCGGCAATAGGTCGTTGCATTAGAAAAGGTTTGTTTAGTCAAACATTTAAGAGGTGCTAATATATGAGCTGCAGTCTAGCAGACATCTGAGAAGTGCCATTATAAACTAGTATCAAACTATATAAATCCAATACCAGACGATATCAATTTTATAGCAGCTTTGATATCAAATTTATATCAAGCTATATAAAAGGGGGCGTGTAAAAAGGGGCGTGGTACCTGTCACTTTGACGAAACATCTCTACTCTTACTACTCAGAATTATTAGGCAAATTAGTATTTTGACCACATCATCCTCTTTATGCATGTTGTCTTACTCCAAGCTGTATAGGCTCGAAAGCCTACTACCAATTAAGCATATTAGGTGATGTGCATCTCTGTAATGAGAAGGGGTGTGGTCTAATGACATCAACACCCTATATCAGGTGTGCATAATTATTAGGCAACTTCCTTTCCTTTGGCAAAATGGGTCAAAAGAAGGACTTGACAGGCTCAGAAAAGTCAAAAATAGTGAGATATCTTGCAGAGGGATGCAGCACTCTTAAAATTGCAAAGCTTCTGAAGCGTGATCATCGAACATTCAAGCGTTTCATTCAAAATAGTCAACAGGGTCGCAAGAAGCGTGTGGAAAAACCAAGGCGCAAAATAACTGCCCATGAACTGAGAAAAGTCAAGCGTGCAGTTGCCAAGATGCCACTTGCCACCAGTTTGGCCATATTTCAGAGCTGCAACATCACTGGAGTGCCCAAAAGCACAAGGTGTGCAATACTCAGAGACATGGCCAAGGTAAGAAAGGCTGAAAGACGACCACCACTGAACAAGACACACAAGCTGAAACGTCAAGACTGGGCCAAGAAATATCTCAAGACTGATTTTTCTAAGGTTTTATGGACTGATGAAATGAGAGTGAGTCTTGATGGGCCAGATGGATGGGCCCGTGGCTGGATTGGTAAAGGGCAGAGAGCTCCAGTCCGACTCAGACGCCAGCAAGGTGGAGGTGGAGTACTGGTTTGGGCTGGTATCATCAAAGATGAGCTTGTGGGGCCTTTTCGGGTTGAGGATGGAGTCAAGCTCAACTCCCAGTCCTACTGCCAGTTTCTGGAAGACACCTTCTTCAAGCAGTGGTACAAGAAGAAGTCTGCATCCTTCAAGAAAAACATGATTTTCATGCAGGACAATGCTCCATCACACGCGTCCAAGTACTCCACAGCGTGGCTGGCAAGAAAGGGTATAAAAGAAGAAAATCTAATGACATGGCCTCCTTGTTCACCTGATCTGAACCCCATTGAGAACCTGTGGTCCATCATCAAATGTGAGATTTACAAGGAGGGAAAACAGTACACCTCTCTGAACAGTGTCTGGGAGGCTGTGGTTGCTGCTGCACGCAATGTTGATGGTGAACAGATCAAAACACTGACAGAATCCATGGATGGCAGGCTTTTGAGTGTCCTTGCAAAGAAAGGTGGCTATATTGGTCACTGATTTATTTTTGTTTTGTTTTTGAATGTCAGAAATGTATATTTGTGAATGTTGAGATGTTATATTGGTTTCACTGGTAAAAATAAATAATTGAAATGGGTATATATTTGTTTTTTGTTAAGTTGCCTAATAATTATGCACAGTAATAGTCACCTGCACACACAGATATCCCCCTAAAATAGCTAAAACTAAAAACAAACTAAAAACGACTTCCAAAAATATTCAGCTTTGATATGAATGAGTTTTTTGGGTTCATTGAGAACATGGTTGTTGTTCAATAATAAAATTAATCCTCAAAAATACAACTTGCCTAATAATTCTGCACTCCCTGTATAGCACAGGCCTTGAAAAGAGTCAAATCTACCTGAGAAGAGTCCTGGTTATTCATAATCTCCCGCTCTCTCGCCCATCTGCTGATGATTGGCAGTTCTCTCCTAGATAGAAAGAGAGAAAACTAGGTAGAAGACTGTCAATCATCAGCAGGTGGGCAGGGAGAGCAAGAATTCATGAATAACCATGACTCTTCTCAGGTGGCTGTGTCTCTTTTCCAGGCCTAGTCTGCAATGATTGTGATGCTGGTTCTCTGCAACCACTTACTTTTAACTTATAAATGACAGACCGCTGAAATCAACTCCCCTGTCTCTACTTTATCCTGCCGTTAGAATAGGTAGCATAAAGTTGATGACAGGTTCTCTTTAAAGCACATTATGTTTTGTGATTTCATTGCTTGAGAAAGACCATAGATGGTCAAACTATCTGTATGCTGCTGGTACGAATAAAGTAACCAGTTTTTGTTCATTCAACTGGTCAGTACTGCGTATTTCTACATATTCACCTTCACACTATGTCACCTTGCCACTCTGTGGTCTCCTCATGCTGCTGCCACCGCACCACTCAGGTCTCCTCATGCTGCTGCTGCCACCTCCATACTATGTCACTCGCTCAAATGTTCGCGAACTGCAGGTTCGCGGTGGGTCCCATTCATTTTAATGGCAGGCGAACATGAAAAACCTCCAGGTCATATTTGCAGCCACAAAATACTAGGTAGATGCGCACACATAGTCCCACAACATGGACACTGACATACCAGAAGTATTAATCGAATCTGCGATCGACAAGCATTCTTTTTTTATCTGCAAAATTTCGGCAAAGTATTAATCGCAAGAGCACATGCGCTATGAAGGCGTGGCATACAGCAACTGGTTTGCACCGACTAGCAATTAGATGGATGCGATGGTTGGAACGAAGTTCACCGACGAAGAGGAAGAACTCCTGGTGACTGTAAGTAATCTTACATTAAAGTAGTGTATTTGATTACATTTCACCTGCATGTCTGAACAATTGCTTTATATGCATAAAGAGTGTTATAAAAAAAATCTCTCACTAGGTATTATTGATTTTTGCACTAAGTATTCCTGTGACATCACACCCACTATGTTAGTAGCATATTTGCATGGAAAGCATAGAAATATATTTAACATGCACATTGCACATCCATTGTCATGCCGCACACTATATTCTGCATACACACACTATATACCGCGCACACATACTATATACCGCACACACACTATATACTGCACACACACACTATAAACCACACATGCACTATATACCGCACACACACAGACACACACTATATACCGCACACACACAGACACACACTATATACCACACACATACACAGAGTCTATAGAATATAGTTTGTATCCTGTTAGTCAGGACTCAGGAGAAGCTTTCTTTGTCAGACTGCCAGTATTTGCTGGTTAATTTAGAGTTACCCAGGGTGCATCCCGGGAGGCAA
The DNA here is from genome assembly GCF_014858855.1 of Bufo gargarizans. Lineage (NCBI taxonomy): Eukaryota > Metazoa > Chordata > Amphibia > Anura > Bufonidae > Bufo > Bufo gargarizans. The sequence goes on along the minus strand of NC_058083.1, from coordinate 242,810,709 downwards.
ACCAGCTGTACACCCTATACCGTACCGTCACTTCACTAGACATGTACATCTCTGCTTAGCTAGACAGAATCTGATAGCTCAGACCCCACCCTCATAGAGTCGTAATACAATCCCATCTTCTAACCGTAACAGTAGGGACGCACTGTTTCTTTCACAACTACGGACCGTAAAAACCCGGGCTGCTATCCTGCAGAGTGTACGAGCGCACGGCGTCATTGGTTGCTAACTCACTATGACGCTGTGCGCTTCTTGCCGCGACCGCTGTACATTAATACACTTGTATAGATCATACAAGTGTATCACAGTACAGTGGTGGTGGCTGGAAGCTCACGTCGTCATAGCAATGATGCCGTGTGCTCGTCCCCTCTGCAGGACAGGTTTGTATGGTCTGTAGTTGTGAAAAAATATGCCTGTGTGCAGGCGGCCTAAATCTAATATTTCCACTTCAAAGCATTAAATACTTTTTGCAGTTTGCTTGAGTAAATTATTTTCAATACTATTATTGTTAAAAATTGGGATTATATGCTTGCATTTTTTATCTTGCAGCGGATGATGAGGTGGGGATATGACCACACCCGGTCCCACGCCGAGAAGCAGCGAATTGTGCGGGAGCTGGCCTATGAGATCTGGCGCCAAACGGAAGTAAAACATCGAAGTGTGGTCATTATAAAAAAGTGGTCAGACATGAAGCGAAGACACCCCCGGTTTATAAAAAGAATCCGGGATGAAAAATGCCCAGGTACATGCGTAAATAACTTTTGTATGTTTTGCCAACACAGCAATACAGTGCTAAGCAAAAGTATTCACCCCACTTGACTTCGTTCTTTTTTTTTGTTGTCTTACCCCCTGGAATTAACATGGATTGTTTGAGGATTTGCATCATTTAATTTGTAGAATATGCCCACAACTTAGACCTTTTTTTAAATTGGTTAGTTGTAAAGCATACAAAAAATAGGAAAAAATAATAGAAAAGATCAATGTGTATAACTATTCATCCCCCCTAAAGTCAGTACTTTGTAGAGCCACCTTTTGCAGCAATCACAGCTCCAAGTCGCTTTGGATAAGTTTCTATGAGCTTGCCACATCTTGCCACTAGGATATTTGCCCATTCCTCCTTGCAAAACTGATTCAGCTCCTTCCAATTGGATGGTTTGCGCTTGTGAACAGCAATCTTTAAGTCTGACCATAGATTTTCTATTGGATTGAGATCTGGGCTTTGACTAGGCCATTCCAGCACATTTACATGTTTCCCCTTAAAACCACTCAAGTGTTGCTTTAGCAGTGTGTTTGGGGGCATTATCCTGCTGGAAGGTGAACCTCCGTCCTAGCCTCAAATCACGCACGGAGTGGTACAGGTTTTGCTCAAGAATATCCCTGTCCATGTTTCCCTCAACTCTGACCAGTTTCCCAGTCTCGGCTGCTGAAAAACATCCCCACAGCATTAAAGCTGCCACCACCACCATGTTTCATTGTGGGGATGGTGTTCTTTGGGTGATGTGATGTGTTGGGTTTGTGCCAGACAAGTGACAGTCTGAACCATCACTGTGTCTGCAGTAGAAGCCTAAGGGCTAGCCTCCTTCCTACGGGCTATTAACCCAGGACTATGGAGACCCCCACTCTGACCTATTTGGGTTAGAGGGAACTATAAACCATTATTTTTTGGTTGAGTTTATAGGCCACATCTTTCCTATTCCCCATCAAAGTTGCATGGTGTAATTCCATAAACGTAATAAGGGTTAACTCTGCACTGAATGTGTTAGTTTATTTGTCCCTTTGTTCTATTGTGTTAGTGATGGGATTAAGAAGTAGCCGACTCTGGTGTAGAGAAGTAGATCACCCTATGATACACTCAGGAGATAATCCCATCCCATGGGTCTCCTCTCGCCCTATTCTTTGATCAAGACACTGTGTAGGGGATGTCTTTTTGCATGCTGTTCATTTTTGATTGAGTTATGCGTCATAAAGCTAGCAGCCACTGCAATTATATATAGATCCCTCCATATTTGAATTTCTTTATATCTAATGTTGTTAAGATTTTGGAGTTGTTTATCTAAAATCTGAACATTCTGTGATCACAGAAGTTCCTATTCCCTCCATTCGGAGAAAGCGATCGGCGGAGGCCGTGGAGGTGGTGGAGGTTGAGGAGGAAGAGGAGGAGGAGGCCGGACCCTCCCAGCCTATTGAGCCACCCACACCAGATGTGGGAGAAGTTAAAGAGGTGGAGGTGGAAAGTGCTGGACCTTCCAGCACCACCCCATCTCAGGACTCGGAGGAAGAGGAGGCGATCACCAGCCACCGCCAGGAGGGTAAATATGTGCACATAGCAATATGAATATGTATCCATAACATGTACATAAACATTAAAAGGGCCAACAATGGGGCAACAACATAAACTATAGTAATACAAAAAAGAACACTGGACAATAACTCTTTAATCTACATTAAAACCATTAACTTAACAAATAAATAATATTAAACTCTATAGAATATATTATACTGTACTGAAATATCACTAACTAATAAACTATATAATCATCATAAATATCACAAACTAACGTATTGAGATTAAAATTGTCAATGTGTATAAAGACTTTAAATAAAATACAAAATAAAAAAATAGACATATTTAGTACCGCCGTGTACATATCGACCATCTCTATAAAAATATCCTATGATCTAACCCCTCAGGTGTACACTGTAAAAAAAAAATATATATTATTATTTTTTTTTAAATACTAATTTAGTCACCTAACATCACTAAAAGTGCAACACCAAGCTATAAAAAAAGGCATATGCCCCCCAAAATAGTAACAATCGGTCATTTCATTCTGCCAAAAATGAGACCCTAACATTACACAATCGCCAAATAAAAACAATAATATGGCTCTTAAAGTATGGAGACAGTAAAACATGAATTGTTTTTGGTTCAACAATGCTTTTATTGTGTAAAATAGAAATAACTAAAAAAATAAGGAAAAATATTAGGTCTTGCTGCATCTGTAACAACCAGCTGTATAAAAATATCATACCAACTAATCCCTCAGGTGGACACCTTTCAAAACAAAAATTTAAAACTCTCAAAAAAGGCATTTTTTTTGACAACTATTATCACAAAAAGGTGTAATAGCAAGCGATCATAAAGTCAGATGCACCACAAAATAAAGGTTTAAAGGTTTAATAAGAATTACAAATAAAGTTCATATTTTTGTTTTTTCAAACAGTACTGAAGACATTAAAGGCCAAATTGGCCAAAATGCACAAGGAGCAGCGCAACGATATGTGGGCCTTTCAGGAGCGCATGAAGGCCATGGAGGAGAGACAACGCCAGGCCATGAAGGGGGTGCAGGAGATGATCCTGCTATTGGAAAAGTTGCCCTAAACATTTTTTATATATTTTTTCTAATAGGTTATATAAATCGTTTATACATTTAGAATGCGTATTTAGTTTTTTGTAATATTGCTCTGTTTTTGTGTAATAGCTTGGCCTAAATCAGCCAGAACTGACAGCAGCCAATAAATACATGTCAAATACATATAGGATCCATTAACACGTCTGTAAAATGGGTCCGCATCCGTTCCACAATTTAGCGGAACGTTTACAGACCCATTGATTTTCAATTCCAGTCTGAAAAATTAGGCATTCACAGGATAAAGAAGTAAGTGTCGGCCAGTACAGGCCCCATAAATTAGCCAACAGGCGTTCACCAGACAGCAAAGAACTTTATATTCTGTGGCTGGAGGTACATTAGGCATTCACCGGATACAGAAGTAAGTGTCGGCCATTACAGGCCACATAAATTAGCTGACAGGCGTTCACCTGACAGCAAAGCATTTTTTATTCTGTGGCTGTTGGTACATTAAGCATTCACAGGATAAGTAAGTGTCGGCCATTACAGACCGGAAAATTAGGCATTAAACGGACATAAAAGGCCTTTTATGCCGCTGTATTTACCGAAGACAGGGACCATAAATTGTTATGAGTGGTGGCGGATATTTGTGGGCTGTCATGAGGAATTTGAATCAAACATGGTCTACTGGTCTCATGTGTTGAATTCCTTCGAGATCCATGCCTCATTCATTTTTAGAAATGTGAGGTAGTCAACACTGTCGTTAGCTAGGCGAGTGCGCTTATCGGTCACGATCCCCCCTGCTGCGCTGAACGTCCTTTCGAAGGGGACACTTGACGAGAGGCAAGCCAACAGTTCCATTGCAAATTGTGCAAGCTCTGGCCAGAGGTCAAGTCTGCACACCCAGTAGTCCAGGGGTTCATCATTTCTCAGAGCGTCCACATCGGCCGTTAACCTGATGTAGTCGGACACCTGTCGGTCTAGGCGTTCCCTGAGGCTGGATCCGGAGGACAGCTGTCGATGGGTCGGTTGAAAGAATGATCTCATATCAGAAGTAAGTATTCATAATCAAGACCTAGCCTGGGTAAGGTTATTTAACATATTTATTAGCAAATGCCTAAACAGGCGATAAACCTATCTTGACCCAGATTAAAATTAATACTTCACTTTTAATATTAATTCATGAGCTAAAATTTAAATGTGAACAAGTGCAGTTTTTTATTTTTATTGTTTATTGAACCAAAAAAATGTTTTAAAAATACACTTCACAGGTGGATATAAATGTTGGTCAGTGAGGAGGGGACAGGAGATGTCATGCAGTGGGAACCTGAATGCGTTCAACCCACTGACAAATATATTCACCTAACAATCGCAGGTGCTTACAGGCTGCTATGAAGCCTGTTAGCAATTAGCCCTGCAAACATAAATAGCACACAGTCTTGGTACCGTGTCTATATTAAGCACATTAACGGACTGAGCATTGGAATGTAGTCCGGCCGGACTATTGATAATTGATTTGCAGTGGAGCGGAGAGCTGCGTTAAAAAACTAAGACCGCCCCCCGACATGTTTCACCAGGATTCTGTCTTCTTCAGGGGTAATTGGGCAGCAATGAGTGTCCCCATCGGACTGGAGGATTAAATACTCTATGTTTAGATTGACAGAACGATAGTCCTATCACATTTAGGGCAAAAAGAGTGACCAGCCAATAGTGTTAATTACCGGACTGTCACAGAAAGAGCGAAACACCAATCACAGTCATCCATTTATTCGTCAGCAGTGACGTACTGCGCACTAAACATCGGCGCAAACACTTAAGAGCAGACTAGCTCATATTATTAGAGCTGCGCATGCGCTGCGCAGAGTGAAGATGTGCATAGACTCTACCCAAAAGAGATGTTACGCGGAGAGCAGCTGCGCTAATGGTGAGCATGCGCCGCGCAAGTCAGTGCTGCGTGTGGACCCTGTCCAATATTTGAGTTGCGCAGAATGAAGCTGCGCCTGGACTTTAAAAGAGACGGGCACTAGGTAAGTACATGGTTGCTCATCGGTTGCGCTAGAGGATACTGCGCACAGACATAGATACTCTAGGTGCCCATGTAGACTCTGTCCAATACGTGAGTTGCGCAGAATACGGCTGCGCCTGGACTTCAAAAGAATCGGGCACGGTTGCTCAACTGTTCCGCTAAAGAGTACTGCACAGAGACTTAGATACTCTAGATGCCCATATAGACTCTGTCCAATACGTGAGTTGCGCAGGATAAAGCGGCGCCTGGACTTTAGAAGAATAGGGCACTAGGTAAGCACATAGTTGCTCATCTGTTGTGCTAAAAGATGCTGTGCACAGACTTAGATACTCTAATGCCCAATCAATGTAGATCAACTGACGTGCCACTTATTCCATATGGTATATACCGCGCAGGAACAAGGTGGTATTAGAATGGTGCATCACCTACAATAGTTGAAATAACCATACATATTAGTTTTTGCCATTAAATGTATCAGTAATTTGTTGCTTATAAATTAGCAACATATTCCAAAAGGAAACACTACTGACAGTCCAAACAGTACCGGGGTACACAATGAATTTTGGCTCAATAAGTGTACAATCGTATAAATATGACACTTTGAAAGTCGAAAAATCGAAAAAACAAACAAATCCTCTCCTTCATTCTCAAAGAAAAGCAGTAAAAGCAAAACCTTCATTAAGCCCTTTTGGATTGAGGCTATCAAGGCGATAGATCCACCTAGTCTCTTCTTGCAATAAAATAGCATCCAAATCGCCCTTTCTTGCACATATTTTTTTTTTTTACAAATTCCCCAGAATTTAAGCACCTTATGGTCTCCACCATGGTAGGCCCTCACGTGCCTGGATATTGACGTGTCCCCCTTGGTGTTGATGCTGACAGATCCTTCTCCTAAACTCTTGGGACGTCTTTTCAACATAGATCAATAGTCCGGCCGGACTACATGCCCCTAGTCTTACAGTTAATATATTGCCTAATTTGATATTCTTTATTATCCACAGGATTGACAAAGAATCGACATCTCTTCACAAGAGGACAGAAGACGCAATCCCCACAGGGGTAAGTACCCACTATATTAGATGTTAGCCAAGTGGTTTTAGGCGGTGTAGACGGTAAAAGCTGTGGACCAGTGTGTCCTTTAAATTCCTACCTCGGCGATAGGTCACACTAGGGTTCTGCTTAATTCAGTCATTATCTGCCCACAAAACATGCCAATGTTTCTTCAAATTTTTAAAAACCCGATTGTTTTGGGCATCAAAGGTGCCAATACATCTAACGACATGTGTCTTAGTGTCTTTATGTGTGGAATTTAGCAGTTTCATACGATTGGTATTGCTTGCCCTAGCATAGGCATGATGTAAATCCTTTCTGGGATATCCCCTGGAGAGGGAGGATGGAGTAGGAGGAGAAGAAGAGGCAGGCCTGCATGCAATCTGTGGCGGTAAAACCAAATCTACACGGGTGCCACAAGTTACATGCTCGACGGCCGTCAGAAGGTTCACCCAGTGGGCAGTCAAAGTTATATACCTTCCCTGCCCGTGTTTGCTAGACCACGTGTCTGTGGTCAGGTGTATCTTGGCACCGACACAGTGTGCCAGAGAAACATTCGTTTGCCGCTGAACGTGGCCATATAGCTCTGGGATGCCCTTCTGCGAGAAATATTTCCTTCCTGGGACCTTCCATTGTGGTGTTCCAATGGCCACAAATTTTCAAAAGGCCACCAGTTTATATGGCAATAGTTGGCAGGCTATCAGTTCCGACAAGCCAGCGGTCAACAGTTGGGCAAGAGGGTTATCAGGCGTCATAATTTTTTTACGCTCGAATATTTGGGCCGCGGAAGCCTGCCTTTTTCCAGACAAATGTGAGGACGGCATGATGAAAGGTGGAGCGGAGGACAATTGTGAGGAGAGAGGAGAAGGAGAAGAGGCTGTACGGTGAGAGCCTGGAGTGTGGCCTTGTGGGTTCTGACAGCGTTGCTCCCACTGGGCTCGGTGACGGAAGGCCAGGTGCCTTCTTAAGGCGGTCGTCCCTAGGTGAGTGTTGGGCTTACCGCGACTTATGCGTTGACTGCAAACGCTGCAGATGGCAACACTATTGTCAGCAGCGGACACGTTAAAAAAAGCCCACTCTATGGAGCCATGTGCCGGCATCCTGGGAGCGCCAGATGTGACCATACATGGTTGATGGCTCGCTCCTGATACATTAGCAGTCTGGTTTGTCCCTCCTGTGCAATGTATGTTCGGCCTGCTTCTCCTCCCTATCTGCTGGTCCATCTCTCTCTCTGAACTCCCCTCCTCTTCCTCTCTTGTGGGCACCCACGTGACATCCATAGACACGTTATCATCGACGTCACCTTCCCCACCACTGACATTAGAGATCTCGGAGTAGGCAGCAACAGCGGGGACCAACCTCCTTGGGCTGATCTGGGTACTGTCGTCAGACTGCTGAGTGGTGGCTGTTGCTACCTCCTCTTCCTGATCCGATGCCAAGAATGGCTGCGCATCAGAAATGTCTTGTGATGGATCAGAAAATAATTCCTGTGACTCAAGCGGAAGGTATATGGTGGTGGTGGTGTTGGTGGTGGTGTCTTTGGGGGTGCACACAGCAGAGAGTAAAGAGGGTGCAGATAGAGAGGATGAGGAGGGTGCAGAAGCGGAAGGCTGAGTGAGCCACTCAACCAAGTCTGGTACGTCATTTGACGTAATCGAACGCACCTTCTGCAACTTCCCACTTTGGCTCCGGCCTGGTGCTCCTGCCCTACCCCTACCACCCCTGCGGAAGGGCCTGCCTCTTCCTCTGCCTGTCATTTTTTCAATAACCCTGTGACAAAAGTCTCTAGACAAGCGCAGTGTATGTGGAAAAAGGTATATAACACCCCGCTTCAATATGTCGTTTTGGAGGGCCACTGGTCGATCACACCAGTTATAAAAAAAAATGCATGTAACTTTTCTTACTGTGTGTAGCAGAGGTAACGCAGCGAAAGAGGGTAAATTTTTGCAGTACCCAAATACAGTATTAGAAAAGTCTATTCTTATATAACACCCCGCTTCAATATGTCATTTTGGGGGGCCACTGGTCTATCACACCAGTTATAAATTTTTTTTTTAAATCCTGTAACTTTTCTCACTGTGTGTAGAAGAGGTAGCGCAGCGAAAGAGGATAAATTTCGCCAGTACCCAAATACACTATTATAAAAGTATATTCTTATATAACACCCCACTTCAATATGTCATTTTGGGGGGCCACTGGTCTATCACACCAGTTATAAAAAAAAAATTCCTGTAACTTTTCTCACTGTGTGTAGCAGAGGTAACACAGCGAAAGAGGATACATTTCTGCAGTACCCAAATACACTATTATAAAAGTATATTCTTATATAACACCCCACTTCAATATGTTGTTTTGCGGGGCCACTGGTCTATCACACCAGTTATAAAAAAAAATGTCCTCTAACTTTTCTCACTGTGTGTAGCAGAGGTAACGCAGCAAAAGAGGATACATTTCGCCAGTACCCAAATACACTATTATAAAAGTATATTATATAACATCCCGCTTCAACATGTCGTTTTGGGGGGGCCACTGGTCTATCACACCAGTTATTAAAAAAAAAATCCTGTAACCTTTCTCACTGTATGTAGCAGAGGTAACGCAGCGAAAGAGGATAAATTTCGCCAGTACCCAAATACACTATTATAAACGTATATTCTTATACACCCTGCTTCAATATGTCGTTTTGGGGGGCCACTGGTCTATCACACCAGTTATAATACTTTCTTCTAATTGCGTTTGTCACTCTTTGTAGTTGTAGTATTTCTGCAGAACCGATCACCAGTTACAATGCTGCACAATACAAATCCACTATAATATAACTTCTATATTAGAAAGTATATTATAAGTGTATTAAACCCCTATATACTGCACACCAAACAATAGTACACCTATACCAGTCCTTAAAAGGACTTTTGTGGACCTATTAGCTAGCGATTTGCGTAACTAACAGTCTGTCCCTGCTTCACACAGCAACCTCTCCCTACACTGACAAATGACAGAATTTAAAATGGCAGCCAGATCAGGTCTATTTATAAGGTAGGGGGCATGTCCATGTGCTGAAATGTCTCAATTGGCTGTCCTGTACCACCTGATGGATGTGTCATGGGTCAAAGTTCTTTACAATTTAAAAGAATATGGCGGTCGCGAACGAGCAAAGTTTGCCGCGAACCGACCGCTGGGCGAACCACAAGGCCATCTCTACTCCTCATGCTGCTGTTAAATCAACACTATGTCACTGGGTCACTCTGTGGCCTCCTCATGCTGCTGCCACCTCCACACTATGTCACCTTGCCACTCTGTAGTCTCCTCATGCTGCTGCCAACTCACAACTCTGTCTCTGGGCTACTCTGTGGTCTCCTCATGCAGCTGCCCCCTTCACACTCTGTCATTGTCTCATTTTGTGGCCTCCTCATGCTGCTGCTGCCACCTCCACACTATGTCACCATGCCACTCTGTGGCCTTCTCATGCTGCTGTCACCTCCACACTATGTCACCTTGCCACTCTGTGGCTTCCTCATGCTGCGGCCACCTCCACAATATGTCACCTTGCTGTGCTGTGGCCTCCTCATGCTGCTGCTAAATCAACACTATGTCACTGCGCCACTCTGTGACCTCCTCATGCTGCTGCCACCACCTCTACACTATGTCACTTTGCCACCCTATGGTCTCCTCATGCTGCTGCCAACTCACAACTCTGTCTCTGGGCCACTCTGCGGCCTCCTCATACTGCTGTTAAATCAACAATAATTCACTGGGCAACTCTGTGGCCTCATCATGCTGCTGCTGCTGCCACCACCTCCACACTATGTCCCCTTGCCACTCTGTGGTCTCCTCATGTTGCTGCCAACTCACAACTCTGTCTCTGGAAAACTCTGTGGTCTCCTCATACAGCTGCCACCTCCACACTCTGTTATTGTGCCACTCTGTGGCCTCCTCATGCTGCTGCTGCCACCTCCACACTATGTCACCTTGCCACTCTGTGGCCTCCTCATGCTACTGCTGCTGCCACCTCCACACATTGTAACCTTGCCAGTCTATGGCCTCCTCATGCTGCTGTTAAATCAACAATAATTCACTGGGCAACTCTGTGGCCTCATCATGCTGCTGCTGCTGCCACCACCTCCACACTATGTCAGCTTGCCACTCTGTGGTCTCCTCATGTTGCTGCCAACTCCCAACTCTGTCTCTGGAAAACTTTGTGGTCTCCTCATACAGCTGCCACCTCCACACTATGTCACCTTGCCACTCTGTGGCCTCCTCATGCTGCTGCTGCCACCTCCACACATTGTAACCTTGCCAGTCTATGGCCTCCTCATGCTGCTGCTAACTCAACACTATGTCACTGGGCCACTCTGTGGCTTCCTCATGCTGCTGCCACCTTCCCACTATGTCACTGGGCCACTCTGTGGCTTCCTCATACTGCTGCCACCTTCCCACTATGTCACTGGGCCACTCTGTGGTCTCCTCATGCTGCTGCTGCCACCTCCCCACTATGTCATTGGGCCCCTGTGTGGATTTCTCATGCTGTTCTCACACCCTCACCACTCCATGACTGGGCCACTATTTTGCCTTTTTGGCCTGGTTGACATCATTTATTTGACCTTTCTTCTGATCTGTCAGAAGGAAGGAGAAATGAGAACGCACAACGGACCCTGTCTGTGTAGCAGCTGTAATGCCTGTAAGGTCCCATCAGAACTGGCTTATGATTTGGTAGCCAAAAGCAGGAATGGGTACAAAACAAAGAAAACATGTAAATATTCCATTCACGTGTCATCTCTGTTTTGGATCCACTCCTGTTTTCCTTTGGCTTTAGCAATACTGATAGATTACTGACCAAATGCTGACCGAATGAAGGCGGATGCTCAACAGACAGGATCAGTTTTTTAGGGGTTATTGTTCTGACGAATCAGAGCAAGGGCAAAATAATCAGTGACGTCAACACAAACTTACTGCTGACACACTCTCCACTCTGTCAGGGGGGCTCTACTTGTATAAGTGTTTAATAGAACAGGTTCTTTAGACATCTATGTGGAATCAGCTGATGTTAATACCTGGCGCTAACATCGACCTGTAAGGCTGAGATCACACTTGAGTTATTTGGTCAGTTTTGGCCCCGTAACTGCCCAAATAAGTGGAGTGTGCAGTGATTCTAAGAGTGACGCCTGTCATGTGCGTGTCATACTGACTCACAGTATTATTTCACTACCACAGCAGACTTCCTATGCGTGTTACTGCAAGGCACAGCGTTCTACACCACTATATAGGCTCTCTGCAGCCAGGAAATAGCAGTTTTTTAATGCAATTCACCGCAAATAAATTTGGATCGAATCTTTTCAGAAATTTCGGTGAACCGGCCAAATTGAGTTTTTGAGAAATTCACTCATCTCTAAACCCAGAAACACACTGAGGCAACAACTGGTTCACCCCAAAGACCCAACGCCTAAACACAAGATGGACAACATTGTGTACTCAGTCCAGTGCAATGAGGAATGCTCAGAACTGTATATTGGCGAAACAAAACAACAACTACATCAACGTATGGCTCAGCATTGAAGAGGTCACACCTTTGAAGACAGTCAAGTACGTGTTTTGGATAAGAAGGCCTATTGGTACAAACCAGGTGTGAAGGAGGCCATCTATGTAAAAATGGAGAAGCAAGCTTGAATAGAGGCAGGGGGGTTAGACATCTATTGTCTGCCACATACAATGCTGTCTTGACACCTTTTTCTGGGAGGTCATTATCACCTACTGACTCCAATTAGGATAATGGGATCAACACCTTTGACCCCATGCTGGGTATAATTACCAGATGTTGATTCAGTTACATATTTATTCCCAGAGAATTCTTGTACAGTCACTCAGAATTGAGAAAGCTTGTTGGAAGAACGAGTGAAACGTTTTCAAGAAATCTACAGTAAGTCCAGTTGCCTTGATTTATTCTTTACAGATATCACTCATCTCTAGTTATGATAACTGGATAGACCGCATGTTCTTATTATAGTTTTGGAATACAAACTAATAATACAATATTTAACTGACTTTGTCACTAGTACAAATTGACCTTTCACTGACAATTCAATGACTGGTCAGATTTGCACTAGAAATGTTATTCGGGACGAAAGTTTTTAGTGTTGTCTTTTAAGGATCTTTTACATTTGCTGACATTCATTTATTTGGCAGCAGCTTATTCCTCTTTCCACATAGGGATACCAGGTGGCAGAATGATTGTTCAGCTGACAGTTATTTGATATGGGCACCATCTATTTAAAAAAATAAAAAAAAAACGGAAACTTAACATTTAGTAGTAATTACAGTGGCCTCTAAGTCTAAAGTTGACATATTCATTCACATCTCTGGAGGCGGCTTATCTCTTGGGATAACAAATGGATCAATTTTCCCCCCCGTAAGTGATAGCTCCCCGATTGACACTTTCCTGAATGTGGTGACACGGGACCTCCAACGACTAGAGGACATACCCGTGGGTAGGGGCAACTTGACCTCAGTAGAAAGACAGTCACATAGGATGTGAATGAGTACCAATGGTTTACCTCTGAGTTAGTTATTACTGACAACAAGATAGTGGCAATCTGAGAGGATAGCCTGTAAGCACTGACGTGTATGTGGGTTATGAGTGTATCCACATAAAATGAACCCACAATTATGGTGTATGTGTTTTGGATGATTGGCGAGATATATAGACCTTTACAAACATAGCCGAGTGGATAGTGTGTGTGGTCAACAAACGCAAGGACTACTGAGGCACATTGATGGTGTGGATGATTGGTTGAACTATAGACCAGACTCTATTAGCCTAGTACAGTCAGTGTGGCTGACAGAACATAGCTCTCTCAGACAATAGCCAACAATTGCATCTGCAGTTGTCAGAAAGAATCACGGAGGTTTACTTGTAACACAAACACGGGTGAACAGCACTCCTAAGTAATAATGCTGCGGGTGCTCGTCTCCGGGGGGGGGGGGGGTAGAAAGCCCCCCAAAAAGCAACTGATGGATGTCAAGAAAATAAAAAAATGGAGACAGCACGTCCAAAAGGCGGAATTTTATTCCAGATGCAAAGTTTCGGCTTAGTGATAGCCTTAGTGATGCTTGACAAAGGCTATATCTAAGCCGAAACGTTGCATCTGGAATAAAATTCCGCCTTTAGGACAGGCTGTCTCCATTTTTTTAAATTTTAAATTTATTTATTTTTTGACATCCATCAGGAGGTTTACTTGTGTCACACCCTAGTCCATAATTACATTGGACCGGGTCCATTTTTCTTTGCTTGCATATATTAGCAGCACCTTGCGAGCAAGTTAAGAATTATTCCAGATTGAAATAAGTGTAGTGGGTTATACATTATTCCCGTCTGCACTCTTTAAGTCTGGTTGCCTCATGGTCACAATTTGTGACATATAGGATTTGCCCTATTTTAATGACAATAACGTTTTTTTTTTTTAATATATTCATCAGGCTGTGATAATAAATCCACAAACATTGTCATACTGAAGTTCCTCAGGGCCACCAGAGGAAATTATTCTTGAGGCCCAACCCCTATATCCTCTATTAAATCAAATAGTTTGTGAATCAACCTGTAACTTCTGCAAGTCTATCTGCTTATCCGGGAATGGTCATTTGTTGTCTTTTTGGAAAAATTCACTTTTTCCTCTTCCACGTTCCAATATTGGTGTCTACCCTCAACCATTTAGCATCATTCTACCCCTTTTGATAGCACGCTCCCCAATTTATGGCAACACAGTTCTATTACACAAGATACAATAAGCAGCTAACCACTATAAGCGTCTCCCTCTTGGCCACAGTTCAGGTAAGTGAATCATTGTAAATGAACTTCACTGTAATTCTGTCTATGTCTTATAGAGTGTCACGAGGGTATCGAGAACCACGCCTGACTCCGTTATACCCGGGGTCAGGAAGTCGCAGCGGTTGGCTGCACGCTCTATTTAAGATAGGGCTGTTTTCCTTATGGTAGCTTTCTGGGTTTGCTTTGCAAACCCTTTTGGCTCACTCAGGGATCCGTAGCTCCTTCTCCTCAGCTGTTCCTTGTCCAGCACTCCCAAACCTCCTTATATTCCTCTCTCACACTTCTCTGGTTGCCAGAGATAGAGCTTCCTGCCTGGACATCTATCCTGACCCACTGGAGCTGTGTTGCTGCGTTCTCTGACTGTTGATTCAGAACGCTACCCTCCGGATCCCTGTTGGACCTTTGTGGACAGTTGTTGTCGTCCACCTGGGTGTTTGTGTTTGTCTGTGTTTGTCTGTCCTCTCCCTGGTGTTTCCCTCTTAGTGCAGTGGTGAGGACTAGCGATCCCACCGGCCCGTTCACTATCTAGGGCTCATTTCAGGGAAAGCCAGGGTTTAGGCACGTGATCGCCGCACGGGTGAGGAACCCGTCTAGGGACGTCAGGGCAGTCAGGTGCCAGCCGCAAGGTGAGTTAGGGGTCACCACCTTTCCCTCTCCCTTAGGCAGGGCTTTCCCTGTTTTCCTCCCTGTGCGTGACACCGGTCATTACATTATCTCTGGCCCTTATTTTGTGTAGGTAAAAAAAAAAAAAAAAAAAAAAATATACTTATATATTTTTTTTTTTACCTACTTAGAATCCAGTATGGATCAAATTGCTGTTCTGTCCAAACAATTTCATGGCCTGTCTTTGGAGGTGGTAGGATTGAAGGCGTCGGTCCTCCAGCAACAGCAGCAATTACAACTGACCTCAAGCCCAGCGGTTGCTACTGGTAACCAGGTTGTTGCGGAACCCAAGGTCCCTCTCCCTGACAGATTTTCTGGGGGAAGGGACAAGTTTTTGGCATTCCGTGAGGCCTGTAAGTTATATTTTAAACTGCGCCCTCACTCCTCTGGTAATGAAGATCAGCGGGTGGGGGTTGTTATTTCCCTGCTGCAGGGGGACCCGCAGTCCTGGGCGTTCTCTTTACCTACTGATTCCCAGGCTCTTCGGTCAGTGGATGAGTTTTTCGGGGCCTTGGGTCTCATATATGACGACCCTGACCAAGTAGCACTGGCTGAATCAAGATTACGGAGACTCTTACAAGGAGAACGGCCGGTAGAGGAGTATTGCTCTGAATTCCGTAGGTGGGCTACGGATACCCAATGGAACGACCCGGCTCTCAGGAGTCAGTTCTGCTCTGGGTTATCCGAAAGGGTTAAGGATGCGCTTGCATTATATGAGACCCCCTTTTCCCTTGATGCGGTTATGTCCCTTTCTATCCGTATAGAGAGACGCCTTAGGGACAGGTTGAAAGAACCGGAGAAATTGGTAACTCCTCTCAAGCAGCAGTTAGTCTGTACGGACTTAGACGAGCCTATGCAGCTAGGAGGAACTACTCGTCAGGTCCGTCCTCCTGAGGCTCGCCGTAGGCGTGGGGTTTGTTTTTTTTGTGGGGAGAGGGGTCATTTCATTAATGTCTGTCCTTCTTTCCTCAGAAACAAAAGACCGTCAGAAAAACTACTAACCCCAGGCTGTGTGGAGGATGTCAGCCGGGGGGTATACGTCTCCTCCATACGTACATTGCAATTTGTGTTGCCAGCGGTTATTGTTTTTGGTGATAAGACGGAGACTATTTCTTTCTTTTTAGACAGTGGAGCAGGGGTAAATTTGATAGATGCCCATTTTGCCCGCACTTTGGGTTTGTCTCTCTGTACGTTACATACCCATTCCCATTACATACCCATTCCCATATTCGCTATTGATTCTGCTCCCCTGTCTCAGAGAAACCTCACCCACATTGTTCATAATATACACCTTCGGGTAGGGGACCACCATTACGAGATGCTTTCAGGTTATGTTCTGGAGGGGCTTCCCACTCCGGTGGTGCTGGGTCTTCCCTGGTTGGTAGCGCACAATCCAGTAGTGGATTGGCAGGCCAGGGAGATATTGGAGTGGAGTGAGCAGTGCAGAAAAAATTGCTTAAATAGCAATTGCTTAGTCGCCTCCATAACTACCCTACCTACATTTATTTCGGATTTTGAGGATGTTTTTTCTGAAAAGGGTTGTCAGAAGTTACCACCTCATCGTCCTTATGATTACCCAAGACCAGGTTATATAATCTTTCGGGTCCAGAGAGACAAGCCATGAAAGATTATATCTCCGAGAGCTTGGCTAAGGAACACATCAGGCCCTCTTCTTCACCCATGGCTGCATGGTTTTTCTTCGTTAAAAAGAAAGATGGGGGCCTGCGTCCTTGCTTAGATTTTCGCGAATTAAATCGGATAACCATCCGAGACCCATACCCTCTTCCTCTCATTCCTGACCTGTTTAATCAGATTGCGGGTGCTAGGTGGTTCTCCAAACTTGATCTTAGGGGGGCCTACAATCTGATTCGTATTAAGGAGGGGGATGAGTGGAAGACAGCGTTTAACACCCCTGAGGGGCATTATGAAAATCTAGTTATGCCTTTCGGTCTGACCAATGCTCCTGCCGTCTTTCAACATTTCGTTAACGACATTTTTAGTCATCTAATCGGCAGGTTTGTGGTAATATACCTAGATGATATTTTAATTTATTCGTCTGATCTGAGAACACATGAGGAGCATGTCAGACAAGTACTGCAGGTCCTACGGACGAATGAATTATATGCTAAGATTGAAAAATGTGTCTTCGCCGTTCAGGAAATACAATTCCTGGGTTATTTTTTATCTGCTTCAGGTTTCCGTATGGATCCTAGGAAGGTCCAGGCAATTTTAGATTGGGATCTTCCTGAGAACCTCAAAGAACTACAACGGTTCTTGGGCTTCGTGAATTTCTATAGGAAATTCATTAAAAATTATTCACTTATTTTAAAACCGCTTACTGACATGACTAGGAAGGGGACTGATTTTTCTAAATGGTCTGACGCCGCTAAAGTTGCTTTTTCCTCTCTAAAAGAGAGGTTTACCTCAGCACCTGTACTAGTCCAACCTGATGTCTCTCAGCCTTTTATTGTTGAAGTCGATGCGTCAGAGGTGGGAGTGGGGGCGGTGCTGTCTCAGGGTCCGTCTCCTGGCAAATGGCGTCCTTGTGCTTTCTTTTCGAAAAAACTATCTGCAGCAGAAAAGAACTACGATATTGGCAATAGGGAACTATTAGCTATTAAACTTGCGTTTGAGGAGTGGCGCCACTTCTTAGAGGGGGCAGTCCACCCCGTCACTGTGATTACGGACCACAAAAATCTCCTGTACCTCGAATCAGCTAAGCGTCTCACCCCTAGACAGGCTAGGTGGTCGCTATTTTTTACCAGGTTTAACTTTGTTATTACCTATCATCCTGGGGCAAAGAACACCAAGGCTGATGCACTATCTCGTTGTTTCCCTGGAGGGGGTAATGTGAGTGATCCGGTGCCCATTCTACAAAGAGGAGTGGTTGTCTCTGCGGTACACTCTGTTTTGGAGGGGAAGGTGTCAGAGGCCCAGGGGGACGCCCCGGTCTCTTGCCCCTCAGAGAAATTGTTTGTACCGTTGAACCTACGTTTCGAATTATTAAAGGAACATCATAATTCAGCACTTGCTGGGCACCCGGGTAGTAAAGCAACCTTGGAGCTATTGTCTCGTCATTTTTGGTGGCCAAGGTTGCGTCAGGATGTATTGGATTTTGTGTCTTCTTGTTCTACCTGTGCGCGCGCAAAAGTTTCACATACACGTCCTGCAGGGTCTCTATTACCACTCGTCATTCCCAATATACCGTGGACACATCTGTCAATGGATTTTATCACGGACTTACCTTTGTCTGCGGGTAAAACAGTGATTTTGGTAGTAGTGGACAGGTTTAGCAAAATGGTACACTTCATTGCATTACCCGCACCACCTAATGCTAAGACTCTTGCTCAGGTATTCGTCAGTGAAATCGTGAAGCTTCACGGGGTCCCCTCCGATGTTGTTTCGGATCGGGGTACCCAGTTTATTTCTAAATTTTGGAAAGCTTTTTGTTCCCGTTTGGGGGTACACTTGTCCTTTTCCTCAGCTTTCCATCCTCAGTCGAATGGAAAGACTGAGCGAACCAACCAAAACCTTGAGACATATCTAAGATGTTTTGTGTCTGAAAACCAAGAGTTGTGGTCATCATATTTACCGTTAGCTGAGTTTGCCGTAAATAATCGTCGTCAGGAATCCACTGGCAAGTCACCATTTCTTGGTGCATATGGTTTTCATCCCCAATTCTGTACTTTCAAAGAGGGGGGGTCTTCTGGGGTTCCCGAAGAGGAACGTTTTTCGTCATCTCTTTCATCGGTATGGCAGAAGGTGCAAGCTAACTTGAAAAATATGGGAGGTAAATACAAATGCATGGCTGATAAGAGACGGTCGCCAGGTCCGGACCTAGGAGTGAATGACTATGTGTGGTTGTCTACTAGGAATATTAAATTGAAGGTTCCCTCTTGGAAACTGGGTCCTAGGTTTATTGGCCCTTACAAAATTGTAGCCATCATCAACCCTGTGGCTTTTCGCCTGGAGTTACCTCAGACTTTTAAAATTCATAATGTTTTTCATAAGTCGTTACTCAAAAAATATGTTCCACCTCTAGAACCATCACCGCTGCCACCCCCTCCTGTTGTCGTGGATGGTAATCTAGAATTTCAGATATCCAAAATTGTTCATTCTCGTCGGGTCCGCCGCTCTCTTCAATATCTGGTACATTGGAGAGGTTACGGTCCCGAGGAAAGAATGTGGGTTCCTGCGTCTGAGGTAAACGCCGGCAGGTTAGTTCGGGTTTTTCATGCCTCTCATCCTGAGAGACCTGGTCCTGAGTGTCCGGAGGCCCCTCGTAGAGAGGGGGGTACTGTCACGAGGGTATCGAGAACCACGCCTGACTCCGTTATACCCGGGGTCAGGAAGTCGCAGCGGTTGGCTGCACACTCTATTTAAGATAGGGCTGTTTTCCTTATGGTAGCTTTCTGGGTTTGCTTTGCAAACCCTTTTGACTCACTCAGGGATCTGTAGCTCCTTCTCCTCAGCTGTTCCTTGTCCAGCACTCCCAAACCTCCTTATATTCCTCTCTCACACTTCTCTGGTTGCCAGAGATAGAGCTTCCTGCCTGGACATCTATCCTGACCCACTGGAGCTGTGTTGCTGCGTTCTCTGACTGTTGATTCAGAACGCTACCCTCCGGATCCCTGTTGGACCTTTGTGGACAGTTGTTGTCGTCCACCTGGGTGTTTGTGTTTGTCTGTGTTTGTCTGTCCTCTCCCTGGTGTTTCCCTCTTAGTGCAGTGGTGAGGACTAGCGATCCCACCGGCCCGTTCACTATCTAGGGCTCATTTCAGGGAAAGCCAGGGTTTAGGCACGTGATCGCCGCACGGGTGAGGAACCCGTCTAGGGACGTCAGGGCAGTCAGGTGCCAGCCGCAAGGTGAGTTAGGGGTCACCACCTTTCCCTCTCCCTTAGGCAGGGCTTTCCCTGTTTTCCTCCCTGTGCGTGACACCGGTCATTACATAGAGATATCAATATTAATATATGAACATATCCTGTATCTATGCTGATGACAGTAAGGGAACTATACTGTATATCCAAACATTGAATTGTGCAATCTAGTTGTGATTTTCAGAACCAGATCAGAGAAATTTAAGTATCTTGGCAAAATATCTACTTTTCTTAAATAGGTTATCTGGGAGTTTCAAAAAAAATTAACTAACAGCAGAAAATATTATAAAATAAATACATCCTCCCCATTCTTCTCCAGTGCTGACACTGGTGGTCCTCACTAGTCTTTATTTCCCTGAACTGATGACTTTCTATACATTCACTTACCACTGCAGCCAATCACTGGCTTGACTGATCTCGAGCTGTATGCGCCAGCACAACCGTTAATTAGCTGCAGCAATCATTTGCATGTAAATCTACAAAGAATTAAACAGAGACTGGGACCAGTGCTGGATCGGAGGAGTGATTAATGATTGTTTTTTATTTATTTTTTTATTTCCTGCTGTTAAATTAATCTTTAAAATGTTTAAACTCACACACAATTTTTAAGACTTTTCACATTTTGTCAAGGATCTCACAATTTTGTACTTTAGGCTACTTTTGGTGCGGATCCGTCATGGATCTGCACAGACTGATACGTTCTGTAATACACCCATCTGCATCCATTCAGAACGAATCAGTTTGTATTATCTTTAATACAACCAAGATGTCTTGAACACCATTGAAAACGGATCAGTCCCCATTGACTTACATTGTGTGTCAGAACGGATCCATTTGGCTCAGTTTCGTCAGACGGACACCAAAACGCTGCAGGCAGCGTTTTGGTGTCCACCTCCAAAGCGGAATGGAGACTGAACGGAGGCAAACTGATGCTTTATGAGTGGATCCTTATCCATTCAGAATGCATTAGGTCAAAACTGATCCGTTTTGGGCCACTTCTGAGAGCCCTTAACGGATCTCACAAAAGGAAACCAAAATGCCAGTGTGAAAGTAGCCTTATTAATAAGACAGGTTACAACTTTGCAGTGTGAGCACATGCTCAGCATCTGGCAAGGTCAGAAGGTATAGAGGACAACATCTGACTTCTCTACTAAGGTTTTGTCATTGGACAACTAAGGATTTGGATACTGGTTGGCTGCTGTTCAAATAAATAGCCTCAACCACATCAGACATAAGTGTTGGTGAAACATGCATAGGTTGTCCTGAGTGTACCTGGTGTTTGACGTCTGCTACTTTGGGATGGCATATTATACATGCCTTTCTTTGTTCTATATCTATTACTCTACCTGCACCAGTATACTTGTTCTATATGTCTATATTTTTGTATGATGGCTGGTAGTTATACAGTAAATTTTCTGTATATACTTACAGTTGAAACCAGAAGTTTACATACACTATATAAAAAGACACATATCCATGTTTTTCTCAATATCTGATATGAAATCAGAATAAACCTTTCCTGTTTTTGGTCAATTAGGATTACCATAATTATTATTATTTGCCAAATGCCAGAATAATGAGAGAGAGAATGTTTTAAGGCATTTTTTATTACTTTCTGCAATGTCAAAAGTTTACATACAGTACACTAAGATTACTATGCCTCTAAACAATTCTGGACTGCCCATATGATGATGTCATGTGTTTGGAAGCTTCTGTTAGGTTTGTTGGCAACATC
This sequence comes from Bufo gargarizans, assembly GCF_014858855.1. NCBI lineage: Eukaryota > Metazoa > Chordata > Amphibia > Anura > Bufonidae > Bufo > Bufo gargarizans. The sequence continues at coordinate 242,789,191 of NC_058083.1, read as the reverse complement.
TGAATTAATTAGAGACTTGTGTATGTGTTTAAATGCACACCTGAACCACACTGCTTCTTTGAGTAGCATCATGGGAAAGTCTAAAGAAATCTGCCAAGATATCAGAAAAATAATTGTGGACTTGCACGAGTCTGGCTCAACCTTGGGTGCAATTTCAAAATATCTGAAGGTGCCTCGTTCATCAACAATTATACGCAAGTACAAACAAGATGGGAATGTCCAGCCATCATACCGCTCAGGAAGGAGACGGGTTCTGTGTCCCAGAGATGAACGTGCTTTGGTCCGACATGTGCATATCAACCCAAGAACAAAAGCAAAAAACCTTGTGAAGATGACGGCGGAAGCAGGTAAGATTGTGTCAATATCCACAGTGAAACGAGTACTGTATCAACATGGGCTGAAAGGCAAATCTGCCAGGAAGAAGCCATTACTCCAAAAGAAACATAAAAAGCCAGATTAATGTTTTCAAATGCACAGAGGAACAAAGACCTACATTTTTTGAGCCATGTCCTGTGGTCTGACGAAACTAAAATTGAACTTTTTGGCCATGATGACCATTATTGCGTTTGGAGGAAAAAGGGAGAAGCTTGGAAGCGTAAGAACACCATCCCAACTGTCAAACACAGGGGTGGCAGTATCATGTTGTGGGGTCGTTTTGATGCAGGAGGGACTGGTGCACTTCACAAAATAGATGGCAACATGAGGAAAGAAGATTATGTGGAAATACTGAAGCAACATCTCAAGACATCAGCCAGGAAGTTAAATCTTGGGTGGAAATGGGTCTTCCAAATGGAGAATAACCTGAAGCATACTGTCAAACTGGTTACAAAGTGGCTTAAGGATGAAAAAAAGTCAATGTTTTGGAGTGGCCATCACAAATCCCTGATCTCAACCATATTGAAAATTTATGGGCAAACCTGAAAAGGCAGGTGCGAGCAAGGTAACCAACAAACATGGCTCAGTTACACCAGTTTTGTCAGGAAGAATTGGCCCAAATTCTGACCAACTATTGTGAGAAGCTTGTGGAAGGATATCCAAAATGTCAGATGACATGCAGAATGTAAAAATAAATTCCCCATTAAAAGTGTCCTGTCTGACCCAGGAAGAAGTACATCAGCGACTTAAAAAGATTAAAATAGACAAATCGCCAGGACCGGATGGCATACACCCCTGTATCCTAAGGGAATTAAGTAATGTCATAGCCAGACCCTTATTTCTGATATTTGCGGACTCTATACTGACAGGGAATGTCCCACAGGATTAACGCATGGCAAATGTGGTGCCAATATTCAAAAAGGGTCCAAAAACAGAGCATGGAAACTATAGGCCGGTAAGTTTAACATCTGTTGTGGGTAAACTGTTTGAAGGTTTTCTAATCTTAGAGCATCTCAACGGAAATAAGAAAATAATGCCATATTAACTCTTTTTTATAACTTACCTGTTCTGCTTTGCAGCTACTTTACAGGTCTGGCGGTCTCTGCTACAGTCGTGCTTCCTGATTATTTTGGGCTTGCTCTGCACCTGACCGCATGCAATGTCAGGTCATAGTGCGAACACTTCATCCTGATGCTGTATGCAGTCAGGACAGTGCAGTACAGGCCCAGAGACGACCAGGGAGAGGTAAGTACTGGCAGTGCTTCACCCTCCGCTTCCTGTGACTCCTTAATACAAGTGAGAGCTTCCATAATGGAAGCGCTCACTACTATTCGCTTTATAAGACACACTGCTATTTCCCCCCAACTTCTTTTGGTAAAAAGTGCATCTTATAAAGAAGAAAATACAGTAGGTGTGAACAAAGACTAAATCATATTCTTAGCATTAACATATTAAATATTGATTTCTTTAAAGTTACATTCTAAGAATCTCAGGAAGATATTTTATTTTTTCTTCCTTAGAGAACTGCAAAAAAATTCAGAAAACAGCTTGCTACAGAGACATACACAATTAACATATGCCCGTATTAATATAGTAGTGAATACTGGCATTAAAATATGACTTTGCTTTGTAAGCAAGTTGTAAATTACATTCTTAGGGTCCATTCACACATCCGTAGTGTATTGCGGATCCGCAAATTGTATATACATAATACACCCAGCCAGCACCCCCCCATAGAAATGCCTATTTCTGTCCGCAATTGAGGACAAGAATAGGACATGTTCTATTTTTTGCGGAGCCGCGGATCGGAAGTTCGGGGCTGAAGCCCCGGAAGTTCGAGGCCACGGCATGGAAATGCGGATGCGGACAACACACTATGTGCTGTCTGCATCTTTTATGTACCCATAGAGAATGAGTGGGTCCGCTCCCAAAATTGCGGAACGGATGTGGACCCATTTGCGGAGGTGTAAATGAAGCCTTAATCTTCATATTGGCATAATATTAATAGCTACAGTATGAGAATTGGTTAGGGTTCATGAGTAGGTTTGCTTATAATTTAGCTGTAAATTATTACAAGCATAGTAAATTATATAATTTATTTCAACTCTTCACTGAAATATTAGATATTTAAACCTTGAGGTGTTGAAATATGAGCTAAGCAATTTGAATTAGATCCAAAGTTTAGGATAAATTTGATTTGCCATGAATTCGAATTTCCTTACGCTTTGTTTTTTTCTAAAATGGCTGCTGCACGTGTTGCAAGGTGAAAGTAAGAAGCCCTGGAGTGGGATGTCACCCATAATGCCATGCAGTCAGACAATCCGCAGATAGCCATCCCCTGTGATGTGATGGCACTATAAAAGCCTCATCTAGCTCTGTCTCCGCCATTTCACTGTGAGCTGAGCATAGGGAGAGATGTTACAAGCGCTTATTCACTAGGGACAGTGTTGCAGAAAACTTTTAATAGAATAAATTTGAATAGGGAGAGTGCAGGGACAGTGCGAGGGGATCGTAGGGAGAGCTTTTTGAGAATGCAGGTAGACTGCAGGTTGAGTGTAATTGCTTGTGCATCTTGTTGAACTGCTGCCACCGTCACAGTTAATCTGTTAGTTTATACATAGACTTACTGTGTCTCAGGATTAAAGGGTTGTCTAATATATCGCCATGTGCATCTTGTTCAATGGCTGCCACATTTATTGTTAATCTGTTAGCTTATACATAGACTTACTGTGCCTCAGTATTTAAGAGAGGTCCAATATATTGCTGTGTGCCTCTTGTTGAACTGCTTCCACATTCATAGTTAATCTTTTAGTTTATACATAGACTTACTGTGCCTCAGTATTAGGCTTCATTCACACGTCCGTGGAACACGGACCGTGAGATACCGGACTGGCATCCTGCTTACTGCAGGAGCGCACGGCGTCATTAGTTGCTATGACACTGTGCGCTTCCTGCTGCAGCCGCAGTACAGTAATACACTCGTATAGATCTATACGAGTGTATCACTGTACAGCAGCGGCAGCAGGAAGCGCACAGCGTCATAGCAACCAATGATGCCGTGCACTCCTGCACAAAGCAGGATGCCAGTCCGGCATCTCATGGTCCGTGTTCCACGGACGTGTGAATGCAGCCTTATAGGGTGGTCTAATATATTGTTGCGTTTATCTTGTTCAACTGCTGCCACATTCTTAGTTAATCCAGATATTACTGATACAGTTAAGGTACACTATGGTCAACAGACAGTTGCCTGGGCCCTGAAAAGGAACGGACAGTGGCAAAAATGTTGCTGTAGCTGGTATAAGTAGCAGCAAAAGAAGAGGGGTTGGTAGCAGCCATAGCAACAGGCCAGAGCTGCCACTGTCATCCAGTGGTCATGTTTTAACCAACAATCCAGCTGTACTGGAATGGTTGATTCGCTCTTCAACATCATCTCAAGTGACAATAGATACACACAACCAGAAATCGGTGGGTTCCTCTGAACCATGTTTAGTTGGCATGGCCAAAGAACTGCCTCTGTGCCCTCAACTGTCCTGAACCTGCATCTTGCTTTTGCTGCTCCTTCTACTTGCCTAATAATTTATTTATCCGACTCTGCTCCGCTTTTCAACAAGGATGAGCTTTGTGAGGACAGTCAGCAGTTTTAGGCCAACACAAACTTGGAGGAGAGGTCTGCTGCGCACTCCTCTAGGCATACTAATGATGATGATAACAGTCAGGTGGGAGCACATATAATGAGAGGTCAGGGATGTGAACAAGAGACTGGTGAGGGAGAAACAAGTGATGACCACACAGACGTAGATGATGATGTAGCTGATTATACATGGGAGATGGTTGAAGAGGGGGTATCACTATCATCAGGGGGTAAGGGTGGCAGTGTGCCCGTGAGACACCAGAGTGGAAGCTTGCCAGTGAGAAAGCAGAGTGGAAGCAGTGGGAGATCTGCAGCCAAATGTGCGAGGGGTACACCGTCTGTTACTTGGGAGACCACATGTGAGGAACACACTAGCAGTGCATGTATGCAGTGGCAGACAGGCATCATGCAGAGTTGGTGCCAAAATGCCATACTTGCTAGTGTGGGAATTTTTCACCAAGTCGCTGGGGGATGTTAGTGTGGCAGTATGCAGGATGTGTGGGCAGGAGGTGGGACTAGGCCAGGGTGCTAATATTGACACAACGACCCTTCATCAACACATGGAGTGTTGTCATAAAGTGGCATAAGATAACTATGCCACTCATTTAGTGTTACAGCCTGATGCAGCAACCGCTGAATATTCTGCAGTGGCTAGGTTTGGGGTTGCCCCAACGCTATGCTGGGTCCCCCGGACACCGTCGAGGTGCTACCAGGTGTTGCTGCTCTCCGGAAGGGATAGTAAGGTGTGGTGCACCACAATAGGAAATATGTCCAGAGAGTAAGGGTCTGCAGTAAATCAGTGTGGTTCTTTGTTGGTGGAATTCAGGTGCAAATCAATGCAGGTGAGACATAGGGCTGGCTTCTCCAGTCTCCTCCTTGGCAGAAGAAGGGTTTGACGCTGAGAAAAGGCCTGAGCTAGCTTCCCCTCTCTCTCTCAGAAGGCTGGTACCTTGACCAAAGGCTGGAGTCCCAGGGTCTGTGGCAGAGTATCTCTGTCTCAGCATCTTCTTCTGGTCACTCAAGTGGTCTGGCAGAGTCTCCTCTTCTAAGCACTGTTCCCTAACTGCAGAATACTGGGGGGTATGCTCTCCTTATATACCATTTCTAGCTAAACTAGAACCTTCTAGTGGGATTGGTGGAGTGGGTAAACAGCACAAACAGATACATTGTTACACTTTCAGTCTCTTATAGACTTACAATAGAGCTTCAATCATACTCAACGGCAACGACACAGCAGTTTTTGCATATAAAAACAGGTTTTCAGACATAACAAAAGAACATTTAAAAGGTCGGTCTGCCTGGTTTTGGTGATAAACAAGTTCCTTTTCCCTCCCCTTTTCTAAGCTTCTTATTATTAGCTAGAAAGTCCCAGAAGTTTCTGTGTTCATTAACTCTTTCCACATTGTTGGGCAAACACAGTTCAAATGAATAGGATATATATCACAACATACATATAAAATACAGTTACATAATATTAAAGAGTATGTCAATGCAAGTTGAAGATAAATAAAGTGAAATAAAGTAATGAGTTAATGATTTCATAGGGGAAACAGGGGCATATGTCCACAAATGACCAAACGTCAAACTACCCCAGCTCCAGGGCACTATACTCCCACTGGACCACATCGCCTCTCCAGCAGTCAAGGCTTGACAACATCATCAGAAGGAAGCTGTTGTTCCTTCCCATCAACTTCAATGCCATCTATTGCTCCTGATGCTCCTTCTCCTAGTCACCTGTGTTAACAGCAATTGATCAAACAGTATGCGTGTACTCATCCAACAACGCAGATGCTGAATGTGTACCTGGCCAAGTTGCTTGTACTTCAGTCCCTACATTTCCATGTAGTTAACTCTGCACATTTCAGGAACTGGTGGCTTGTGCCCACCCAAGTTGGGTGTCCCAAGCCGACATTACTTTTTCAAAAAAGCTGTACCAGCTTTGACTCATTACACTGCGCTTCCAAGATGAAGTGCCGTGTAATGATGGAGCATCAAGACCCGCCACCTCTTCAATGATCGGCAGAGGTGCAGGGTGTCGGATCCCTGCCTATCAGATATTGATGATCTATCCTGATGATTGGTTATCAATATATCTGGTAGGACAACCCCTTTAATGATACACTGACGAGCAAAAGGGTAACAATTTTTTGAACTTTTGACTTTCAGGCTCCATGTCTGACTATCCACTACATCTACAAGCGTGAGACTACCATTATTTTATAGACAATTATCTTGGCTATCTCATGCATAAATTAGACATGCAACTTTTTAGCATATGATTAGTTATGCAGATTCTTGTCTTGTAAATTTTAATGTTTTGCTCCTAAAATTCTAAATTTAAATGTGTATTATTTTGTTTGTATTTTGTAAATCCACCTTTGGCTTTCAACACTGCCTGAATCCTTCTGGGCAATCTCTCAATCAGATTAAAATATGTCTTGACCTAAATCTGTTCTCAAGTCTCTTCTATACATTCCCAATGTTGGTGCATACTGGTTGACTCACTTGGGTATGAATACAGCTTTTTCTGTGCTTGATTGGGTTGAGATCTGGGGACTGTGGGGGCCAATCCAGCACCTCTGCTTCATTGTTATTGAACCATTTCTTTGCCAATCTTGACATATGCTTTGTGTCGTTGTCCTGCTGAAACACTATGTCCTCCTATTCATACATATAATGCTTGAGTGTATGAAGTTACTCGTATTGTAGAATACGCACATATAGCTCAGCATTGAGACCACCATTGATTCTCGTCAGGTATCCAACACCTTTGGCTGTGAAACAACCCCATGTCATTAGTCTTTTTCCACCGCTCTTGACAGTTTCTTAAATTTCTCGATCCGTTAGCCCCCTTTCCCTTGTTTCTTCCAGACCCATTTGCACTTATCAGAGCCCAGTCTATTGAATTTCTTCTCATTGCTCAAAATCACCTATTTCCAATCTTCTACTGCTTCTTATGACAATATTGAAGTCTAGGCTACTTCCCCTCCTCAGTAAAAGACACATGAAAGCCCACATGGAGTTTGCAAAAAAAAAATCACCTGAAGGACTCTCAGACTGTGAGAAAGAAGAATCTCTAGTCTGATGAAATAAAGATTGAACTTTTTGGCCTCAATTCCAAGCGTCATGTTTGGAGAAAACCAGGTGGCAGCATCATGCTGTCGGGATGTTTTTCTGCGGCTAGGACATGAAGACTAGTCATAGTTGAGGGAAAGCTGAATAAAGCACAGTACAGAGATATTCTTAATTAGTGATGAGCAGCATAGTCAATATTAGTTTTTGCAATATTTAGTGAATTTTTTCGCATAATATTCGCAATAAATTTACAAATTCTAAAATTCGTGATCTCCAGTCATTATTTTCGCGATTGCGCAAATCAGCACTAATGATGCACATATTTTTGGTGCAATACATGCAATTTCACATTTTATTAGGTCTGAGTAGATATTACTGATTGGTGTACTAAGTATTGTTGTGACATCACAGCACTGTGTCTGTAGCATGTATGTATGGACAGCAGAGAAACAGTAATTCCTATCACACTACCTAACACCCTGCACTGGAACCAATCAGCTACACTATATCACTATCTAACCTACACTGACTATCTCCCACTAACTATCTGTATTATATATATATATATATATGAGCTTACTATCTAATGTAGTTGGATAAGGAATAGGATCCAGATGAAAGCACAGAGCACAGCAATGTCACTGCCTTCTCTCTCAGAAACTGCAGAAAATGGCTGCTGTGGAGTTTCTTATATAGTAAAGGGGTAGGCAACTTTGCTATTGGTTGCTAGGGATGCTGCTAAGCTCTAACAAAGATATTGCAACCTTCTCATTGGCGCCACAAGCAAGAAGGGAGGTTACTGATGAAAAAAATCTAGAATATTCGCGATTGCGAATATATAGCACTATATTCTACATCTTCGCAAATTCTCGAAATGCCGATATTCAAAATAAAAATTTGTGATTAGAATATTGGCGATCAAAACTATTTTTTATGAAAACCTAAACCAGAGTGCTCTGGTCCTCAGACTGGGAGGAAGGTTTACCTTCTAAAAAGATAATGAAGTTAACCACACAGTGAAGACAATACAGAAGTGGCTTAGGAACAACTCTGTGAATGTCCTTGAGTGGCCCAGCCAGAGCCCTGACTTGAACCCAGTTGAGTATTTCTAGAGAGACCTGAAAATGACTGTCTACCCACGGTTCCCATCCAACCTTACAAAGCTTGAGAGTATCCACAGGGAAAAATGGCAGAAAATTCCCAAATCTAGGTGTGCAAACCTTTTGGCTTCATATCCATGAAGATTGGAGGCTGTAATCACTGCCAAAGGTGCATTAACTTAGTACTGAGTTAGGGGTCTGAATATTCCTGTCAATGTAATATTTTAGTTTTTCCTTTTGAATGATTTAGCAAAGATTTTGAACAGTATGTTTTCACTTTGTCATTATAGGGTACGTACTATAGTGCCAAAGGATGGGGAAACATTTTTATTTTAGCACAAGGTACAACATAAATAACAAAATGTTAAAAAAGTCAAAGTGTCAGATGACTTTCCGAATGCACTGTACATTATATATAAATATAGTTTTATATATAACACTACATAAATAACATCAGTTTTGTTTTCTATCACTACACCTGTTCTAGAAATCTACTTTGCTTCCATCACCAGAGAGGGACAAATATTAACAGTTCAATAATTTTAATTTGCTTGTGTTTTTATTTATTGGTTTGTCTCATGTCTTGTGTTCTTCAGTGTTTTCTTATATCTGGTAAATGATTGATGGGGTTAAAATCACAAGAGTAAATAATTAAAAGCAAGAGGGAATTCAATGCAAAATAATAGATTTCCCTGCACATTATTACTTGGTTACACCAGCTGAAGATCAACAGCCATTCTTAGTTTTTATAACTGCACTCCATCTGCATAATATCCCCATTCTTCCTGCCATGACAAATTTGATATATTGCATATATTATCACCCAAATGCTTCTGGTAACAGTAGTCACTTTATTGATTTTTATGAAGCTATTTATGCAGCAGATGCCATAACTTCCATTCCAGTGAACTGTGTTTTCACAGATCAGCAGCAGACCTGAAGCACATATTGTTTATATACCTTTATGAAACATTTATTTGTATCTTAAATACGCATTTGTATATTTAATTTGATTATTACAGGCTACATTAACCGAACAGTATTAATTTCAGTTTTAGACACCATGTATTCACTATACATTCAAATCAATTTATTAGCTTTTTAAATATCATTAATATTATTATAAATAATTATATTTACAGCAAAAAGATTGTCTAAGTTTAATGATAAAACTATTGTTAAATGCTTACCATAAAGTTTCAATTGCAAATCATTTTGCCTCTTAAAAAATTGAAGTTTACAGATACACATTTGAATTACTGAGCTATATTGTATATGCTAAACACACACTTTATTCCAGTTCTATATCTTTTTATGTATACCTAGGCCACACTACACATAAGACTAGGAGAATATTTAATTACCACTGATTGCAAGAAATGCAGCACTTGGTAAATGAGGCATCCTTTCTCAAATGAAAACCAGTAGCACGGCTGTTCTGGTAGAGGGTTTGCACCAAACAGATTAATCCAGCTGCACAGACATCTCTCTGTTGTGGAGAAAGTGTCCTTGAAAGTGAGACCCATCATTGTATCGAACAGTAGAACTTCCACCATTAAAAATAATCGCTATTGCAATTTACATGGAACAAATATGTCAATTTGTTTAGGATAGCAGTAGCACCATTACATTTTCCATTCTCACCTCAGGCTAAAATATGCCCTGCATCGACAAAGTAGATCACTTTATTGTCACCTCTGTCCTGTGTCAATGTCTGTTCAAGTCCAATTCAGCACCAGCAAAATAAATGACATGCCATGATCATAAATGAGAACTAAGGATGGGTGAAGGATGAGCAAACCAGTTCGGACCGAACTGAACTTTGCTATTTTTTGTACAACAGACAAACCTAAAACTTTCTGGATTTGTTTCAGATGAATCCACTAAAATGGCACATAGTGCCATTTTAGGGCACATGTCAGTGAGAAAAAAGCACTAAGGAGGAAGAAGAAGGGTTCTCACATTACCCTGAGAGGAAGTGGGGGGGGGGAGGGGGGTGGGGCTAATAGCCTGGATGAGCCAATCAATTCTGCAGCAGGCAGGGAGGTGCCCTAGCAGAACTAACAGAACGCCATTCTGTGCTGGGTTTTTAATAAGGGGGGTTTTATATGACAGTGTCTGCCAGGAAAATGCTCTTAGGGAGTCAGGGACAGTGAAAAGTCAATCAGGGATAGGCTGAAATCAATCAAGCGTATTGCTAGGGAGAGTGAAGGGAAAGGTTAGGATTCCATAGAAGAATTGTGTGTGTTGTGTAAAACAGAGAGAATCAGGCCAGTTGACAGACAGGGAAAGTTTTGTGTCGTTCAATATAATTTATATATATATATATATATATATATATATTAACGCAATTACTGCAGCAATACCTACATGTGGCAGCAATCTACCTGTGTGTATTAAGTTGAAATTGAGCGTCAAGCCTCAGTTGCCCCTTTACGTTTTTTCAGTTTCCACAAGGTCAAAATACATATTTTTTTCGAGGGGGAGGTGTTCAATTTAATTAAGCAACATATATACGTGATTACTGCAGCAATACCCATGGCTTGGCAGCAGTCTACCAGCGTGTGTTAAGTTGAAATTAAAAATCAAGCCTCAATTATCCGTTTGCATATATTCAGTTTCCACACGGTTGGAATTTTTATTTATTTTTAATTTAATTAAGTTGCATATATATGTGATTACTGCAGCAATACCCAAGGTGTGGCAGCAATCTACCTGTGTGTATTAAGGTGAAATTAAGTATCAAGCCTCCATCGTCCGTTTACATACTTTCAGTTTCCACATGGTCGCAATTAAACATTTTTGAGGGGAGGTTCCATTTAATTAAGCTGCGTATATATGTAATTAATGCAGCTATACCCATAGTGTGGCAGCAATCTACCTGTGTGTGAAGTTGAAATTGAGTGTCAAGCCTCAATCATTCGTTTACGTATATTCCGTTTCCACACGGTTTGAATAAAACATTTTTTTAGATTGCTAAATGTAATTAAGCCAGCATATATACAGTGCTGCCCATAATTATTCATACCCCTAGCAAATTTTGACTTAAAGTTACTTTTATTCAACCAGCAAGTAATTTTTTGAGGGGAAATGACATAGGTGTCTCCCAAAAAATAATAAGACGATGTACAAGAGGTATTATTGTGAAAAAAAATAAAACATTTCTCAGCTTTTATTTACATTTGAGCAAAAAGTGTCCGGTGGAAAATTATTCATACCCTTCTCAATAATCAATAAAAAATCCTTTATTGGCTATTGCAGCAATCAAACGTTTCCTATAATTGCAGACCAGCTTTTTGCATGTCTCCACAGGTATTTTTGCCCATTCATCTTTAGCAATGAGCTCCAAATCTTTCAGGTTGGAGGGTCTTCTTGCCATCACCCTGATCTTTAGCTCCCTCCACAGATTCTCAATTGGATTCAAGTCTGGACTCTGGCTGGGCCACTCCAAATCGTTAATGTTGTTGTCAGCTAACCATTTCTTCACCACTTTTGATGTGTGTTTTGGGTCATTGTCATGCTGAAATATCCACTGGTGCCCAAGGCCAAGTTTCTCTGCAGACTGCCTGATGTTGTCATTGAGAATCCTCATGTATTGCTCTTTTTTTCATGGTGCTGTTTAGTGTGATTAGGTTCCCTGGTCCATTGGCTGAAAAACACCCCCAAAGAATTAGGTTCCCACCACCATGTTTGACAGTGGAGATGGTGTTCTTTGGGTTGAAGGCTTCTCCTTTTTTACGCCAAATGAAGGAAACATCATTGTGACCAAACAATTAAATTTTTGTTTCATCTGACCATAACACAGAAGACCAGAAGTCTTCATCTTTGTCCAGATGAGCTTTTCCAAAGGCCAAGCAAGCTTTTGTGTGCCTTATCTGGAGAAGTGGAACCCAACAGTGTGCAGTGTCCGTTGGATTGTCTGCTGCGAGACATTGCCACCAGCAGAGCCCAGATTCATAAGGATGGCCTTGGTGGTGATCCTTGGATTCTTTTTCGCCTCTCTAACTATCCTCCTGGCCAGCACAGGTGTCAATTTGCTAAAAAATTGGGTGACTCGGGCCCGAAACTAATCTTGACTAATGCTGACATCGAAATTACATGAGTTACATTGGAAAACTGCAAATGTTATGGGTTTTTCAATAACACCATTTAGTAAAAAAAATTCAAAATTGTGCCAAAACAAATAAATTTGAATGATGGAGAGTATCATTCATTGGATTAAGAATGTCTCTTTTACAAGGGGATCATAGAAGATTATCATTGTTTTTGAAAAACTCAGCGCTCCATTTACCACCCAAATGTTAAATTAATGTTCAAATAAGTCCATCTAAAATCTATATTTTTTTTTATTAGCTGGCACAAATGAACTACAGTATAATAACAGATTAGTTTGTTATGCTCTAGTGTTGGTCTAACGTACTCATGGTGTCCTCTGAACGTTATCTATATGGGCACCTCTACAGTATATAGAACAGATACCAGACAACACAACATTAAACCCACAGTGTGAAAAGAATAACATGCAAATTAACCTATACCAGCCAAAATAGAGATGACCATCTGTAGGCAGCATTGTTTTAGGGTTTTTGCCCCTCATCAGTACAGAGCAGGGAACTGGTTGGCTGGACTAGATGTGCTAGTTGCGGCTCTGGGAGTATTGTTATTATTTACTTTTCAAGCAATGCTCCAAGAGAAAGAAATATAAGTCTCCATACCTGGTCTAATCAGGCTGGGATACAGCACCTCCCAGTATGTCAGTCTGGGAGAGAGAGAGAGAGATAGAGACTTTTGAACAGAGTGCTGCTGAGGCTCTTTGAGTGTGGTCTCATGGTCTCAGCTGGGCTAGGCTGAGGGGCCACGAGGCTGGGAGAAAGCCTGGAATTTGGGGGACTCATATTTGCTACCGCCTGGAGGCTGCTGGACTATTGGGCTGAGAAAGCTGCACCTGAAACAGTGTGTGAATTGTGATGTATAGGTGAGTCAGAAATAGCACTTTAGTTAGTGCCTAGACGGGCAGGTATTTATTTTGCTTTGTTTGGGCTGGTGTGTGAAGACTGCCAAATAAATGCACCTTTTGGTCCTTAAACCTGGTGTCCGTGAAGAACTCTGTGAGTATGACTTCCTGAGAGAGAGCGATCCCTGACACTGGGGAGAAAACAAAGTAAATAACTTTGTCCTATTATTTTTAACTCACTCTTGCCTTCTATTATGGTGTGTTAATTTTTTTTTTTTACTCAATGAGCATAGTATAATCCTCATCATTGTCACAATTGTGCCTGTGGTCTATATCATTAGTATGAAAAATCCTGTAGTTTCAGCTTCAGTTTATCATTCATAGGGTGATTTAATAAAAAAAAAATTGAGATTTACCGTGGATTTTAATTACATTGTTTACCTCTCATGTCCTTCATGTTGGTAGCAAATCATTTGTGAGGACTATGGTGTTGATATGACTGTACCATACATACTATGATGGGGGGGTGCTTCTAGTTTTTAAAATAAGCATTGCGTAAGAATTTACAGCATGTAAGTGACCCAATGGGAAAAGTGTTTCCTAGAGTGTTAAAACTAGACTGCAGAATTATTACTTTGATACTAACAGACAGAATTCACGCAGACTTGATAATTTCTTTCAACAGAACAAAAATAGAAAAGTTAATATAATCTTGACAGATTGAATAAACTAAGTGCAATAAGTAGGACAGCTTTTCTGGTCTTATTTTATTCCATTTTGTTTAGAAAAAATAATTGCCAAGAATAAATTCATTGAAGTTATGTATGATAATGAGCTAGGCAGATCTTTATTAAAGGAGTTGTCCAGACTTTTTATATTGATGGCTTATCCTAAGGATAATATAAAGGGACCGGACAACCCCTTTAACCCCTTCCTGACCAGTGCAGTAATAGTACGGCACAGCGGGACGTGACTTGCCGCCCAGTGCAGTACTATTACGACCTGCTGATCGGGCGGGTGCAGGAGCTGCGCCAGCCTGATCAGCTGCAGGGGATCGGCTTTTCCCATTAGCCAGACCTCAATGCTGGCAAATTAACCCCTTCTATGCCGCGGTCATAGAAGAGGTTTGCTGCGTGTTAGTGAGACCATTGGGTCCCCGCGCTGCTGTGGCGGGGACCCGATTGGTGAGAAGGCAGCCCGATGCAGTGCATCGGGACCTGCCTTCTACGGGTGCCCAGGAGATCCAGCCTCAGGCTGGGTCTCCTAGACAACCTGTTAGTGTATTACTCTGTGTAATACACTAACAGGCAATGCATTACAATACAGATGTATTGTAATGCATAGCAGAGGAGATCAGACCCCCAAAAGTTAAAGTCTGAAAAAAAGTTAATACCCCTTTTCCCCTGATTTTAGAATAAAAAATTGAAAAAGAAAAAAAACACAAATACGCCGCATCCGTAACGACTGGCTCTATAAATATATTACTTGATCCACCTCGTCCGATAAACACCATAAAAAATAAAATCTGTCACCTTACATAACAAAAAGTGCAACACCAAGCGATCACAAAGGTGCATGTCCGACAAAATTATACCAATAAAACCGTCACCTCATTCCGCAAAAAATGAGCCCCTACATAAGAAAATCACTCAAAAAATAAAATAAAATATAGCTCTCAGAACATGAGACACTAAAACATCATTTTTTTGTTTCAAATATGCTATTATTGTGTTAAAGTGAAATAAATAAAGAAAAGTATACATATTAGGTATCGACTCATCCGTAATAACCAGCTCTATAAAAATATCACATGACCTAACCCTTTAGGTGAACACAGTAAAAAATAAATAATAAAAACTGTATAAAAAAAGCAATTTTTGTCACCTTACATCACAAAAATTGCAACACCAAACGATGAAAAAGGCATATGCCTCCCAAAAAAGTACCAATCAAACTGTTACCTCATACTGCAAAAAATAAGACCTTACCTAAAATCGGTCAAATAATAAAAAAGCTATCACTCTCAGACAATGGAGACACTAAAATATGATTTTTTTTGCTTCAAAACTGCTATTATTGTGCAACAGTGAAATACAAAAATAAAAAAAGTTGACATATTAGGTATTGCCACATCCGTAAAAACCTGCTCTATACAAATACCACATGACCTAACCCCTCAGGTGAATACCTTTAAAAAAAACTGTGCCAAAAAAGCCATTTTACAAAGCCAATTACAAAAATTGCAACACCAAGCGATCAAAAAGGCGTATGTGCCACAAAATAGTACCAATAAAACCGGCACCTTATCTCACAAAAAAGTAGAGACCATACCTAAGACAATCTGTCAAAAAATAAAAAAGCTATGACTCTCAGACTATGGATACACTAAAACATCATTTTTTTGTTTCAAAAATGCAATTATTGTGTAAAACTTAAATAAATAAGAAAAAGTATGCATATTAGGAAATGCCACATCCATAACGATCTGCTCTATAAAAATATCACATGACCTAACCCCTCAGGTGAACGCTGGAAAAATAAATAAATAAAAACTGTGCCAAAATTACCCTTTTTTGGGTCACCTTGCCCCATAAAGTGTAACGCCCCTTTCACACTAGCGAGTTTTCCGTGTGGGTGCAATGCGTGAGATGAACGCATTGCACCCGCACTGAATCCGGACCCATTCACTCCAATAGGGCTATGCACATGAGCAGTGATTTTTACTCATCACTTGTGCGTTGCGCAGCAAGCTCTATTATGTGCGTTTTTCACACAACGCAGGCCCCATAGAAGTGAATTGGGCTGCGTGAAAATCGCAAGCATACACAAGCAAGTGCAGATGCGGTGCGATTTTTAAGCATGGTTTGTAGGAAAAAATTGGGATGGGGACCCGATCTTTATTATTTTCCCTTATAACATGGTTATAAGGGAAAATAATAGCATTCTTAATACAAATGCTAAGTAAATTAGGGATAGAGGGGTTACAAAAATAAATAATAAATTAAACTCATCCACTTGTTCGCTCAGCCCGGCTTGTCTTCTTTCTTCTTCTTTGAGGACCTGGGGGGAAAAGGAACTTTGGTGACATCACTGCGCTCATCATATGGTCCATCACAATGGTGATGGCCCGTGTGATGGACCATGTGACGGACCATGTGATGAGCGCAGTGAAGTCACCAAAGGTCCTTTTCCTCCAAGGTCCTCAAAGAAGAAGAAAGAAGACAAGCTGGGCTGCCCGAACAAGTGGATGAGGTGAGTTTAATTATTTTTGTTTATTTTTTAACCCCTCCATCCCTAAATTACTTATCATTCTGGCTGGGTCTCCTAGACAACCTGTTAGTGTATTACTCTGTGTAATACACTAACAGGCAATGCATTACAATACAGATGTATTGTAATGCATAGCAGAGGAGGTCAGACCCCCAAAAGTTAAAGTCTGAAAAAAAGTTAATACCCCTTTTCCCCTGATTTTAGAATAAAAAATAGAAAAAGAAAAAAACACAAATATTAGGTATCGCCGCATCCGTAATGACTGGCTCTATAAATATATTACTTGACCCACCCCGCCCTGATAAACACCATAAAAAATTTAATCTGTCACCTTACATAACAAAAAGTGCAACACCAAGCGATCACAAAGGTGCATGTCCGACAATATTATACCAATAAAACCGTCACCTCCTTCTGCAAAAAATGAGCCCCTACATAAGAAAATCACTCAAAAAATAAAAAAACTATAGCTCTCAGAACATGAGACACTAAAACATCAACTCACCTCATCCACTTGTTCGCTCAGCCTGGCTTGTCTTCTTTCTTCTTCTTTGAGAACCTGGGAGGAAAAGGACCTTTGGTGACATTACTGCGCTCATCATATGGTCCATTACAATGGTGATGGCCCGTGTGATGGACCATGTGACGGACCATGTGATGAGCACAGTGAAGTCATCAAAGGTCCTTTTCCTCCAAGGTCCTCAAAGAAGAAGAAAGAAGACAAGCTGGGCTGCGTGAACAAGTGGATGAGGTGAGTTTAATTATTTTTGTTTATTTTTTAACCCCTCCATCCCTAAATTACTTAGCATTCTGTATTAAGATTTTCCCTTATAACCATGTTATAAGGGAAAATAATAAAATCTACACAACACCTAACCCAAACCCAAACTTCTGTGAAGAAGTCCGGGTTCGGGTCTGGGTACAAAACATGCAGATTTTTCTCACGCGCGTGCAAAACGCATTAAAACGCTTTGCACTCACGCATAAAAATCGCGCATTTTCTCACAATGCATTTTGTCACCTTACATAACAAAAAGTGCAACGCCAAGCGATCACAAAGGTGCATGTCCGACAATATTATACCAATAAAACCGTCACCTCCTTCTGCAAAAAATGAGCCCCTACATAAGAAAATCACTCAAAAAATAAAAAAACTATAGCTCTCAGAACATGAGACACTAAAACATCAACTCACCTCATCCACTTGTTCGCTCAGCCTGGCTTGTCTTCTTTCTTCTTCTTTGAGAACCTGGGAGGAAAAGGACCTTTGGTGACATTACTGCGCTCATCATATGGTCCATCACAATGGTGATGGCCCGTGTGATGGACCATGTGACGGACCATGTGATGAGCACAGTGAAGTCACCAAAGGTCCTTTTCCTCCAAGGTCCTCAAAGAAGAAGAAAGAAGACAAGCTGGGCTGCGTGAACAAGTGGATAAGGTGAGTTTAATTATTTTTGTTTATTTTTTAACCCCTCCATCCCTAAATTACTTAGCATTCTGTATTAAGATTTTCCCTTATAACCATGTTATAAGGGAAAATAATAAAATCTACACAACACCTAACCCAAACCCAAACTTCTGTGAAGAAGTCCGGGTTCGGGTCTAGGTACAAAACATGCAGATTTTTCTCACGCGCGTGCAAAACGCATTAAAACGCTTTGCACTCACGCATAAAAATCGCGCATTTTCTCACAATGCACCTGAATCTTGTCTGGCCCTCATATGCGACGCCCATGTGAAAGAGGCCTAATAATGAATGATCAAAAAATCATATGTACCCAAAAATGTTACCAATAAAAACATCAACTCTTCCTGCAAAAAAAAAAAATGGTACCAAAACAGCCATCTTTTGGTTACCTGACTCACAAAAAACGTAATATAGAGCAATTAAAAATAACATGTACCCCAAAATAGTACCAATAAAACTGGCACCTTATCACCTAGTTTCCAAAATCGGGTCACTTTTTGGGAGTTTCTACTGTAAGGGTGCATCAAGGGGGCTTAAAATGGAACATAGCATCTAAAAACCAGTCCAGCAAAATCTGCCATCCAAAAACCATATGGCGTTCCTTTTCTTCTGCGCCCTTACATCAGTTTACGACCACATGTGGGGTGTTTGTGTAAACCGCGGAATTAGGGTAATAAATATTGAATTTTGTTTGGCTGTTAACCCTCGATGTGTTAAAGAAAAACATTTATTAAAATGGAAAATCTGCCAAAAAAGTCAAATTTAGAAATGTGATCTCTATTTTCTTTTAATTCTTGTGGAACACCTAAAGGGTTAGCAAAGTTTTTAAAATCAGTTTTTAATAGTTTGAGGGGTGTAGTTTCTACAATGGGGTCATTTATAGGGGTTTTTCACTATGTAAGCCCCACAAAGTGACTTCATACCTGAACTGGTCCATAAAAAGTGGGTTTTGGACATTTTCTTAAAAATTTTAAGAATTGCTTCTAAAATTCGAAGCCTTCTAACGTCCTAAAAAAAAAAATATATATAACATTAACAAAATGATGCCAACATAAAGTAGACATATGGGGAATGTTAAGTACTAAATATTTTATGAGGTATCACTTTCTGTTTTAAAAGCAGAGAAATTGAAAATTGCCAATTTTTCTACATTTTTGGTAAATTTGGGATTTTTTCATAAATAAAGGTGAAATATATTGACTCAAATTTATGACTATCATGAAGTACAATGTGTCACGAGAAAGCAATCTTAGAATGGCTTGGATAAATAAAAGTGTTCCAAAGTGATTTGCAAAAATTGGCCTGGGCAGGAAGGTGAAAACTGGTCCGGGGTAGAAAGGGTTAAATAATGCATAGCTTTACAATTTAATGGTAAGTTGGGTGGATGAAAAATATTGATCCTAATGTCTATGTGAAAATGTCCATATTGTAAGAGGCCCTGGACACTTACTTTTTAGCAAACCACAATGTATTGTCCCAGGTTTTCACCTAAGCAACTGTATTTATCACAAATCTACAGAATAGGTGATAGATCTCCACTACTTGAACTGACAGCATTTACTACAAAAGGGATGCGATTTCTGCTTACTGCAGGACAACAGTTTGACTACAGTGGTGGTTGAGCATGCAAGATGCTGCTCCATTCCAAATGTATGGAACTGAAGCAGTGCTCAGCTGTTCCATCAGTCCCATAGGCATTAAAAGGAGTGGCAGAGTATTTGCTCTAGTCAAATGTCTTCTTGTGGTGGTCATGCAGTGAGGTATTGATGGTAGTCCCAGTGGTGGGGCCCCTATTGATCAGACACTTACTGTATTGCTTTTCTTGTGAAGAAAGAAGACAAAAGCAATGTCCATTATGTGTTCAAAATACAAAACGTGGCTTTCTTGCCTTTTCTCTTTTTAAGGTCTCAGTCACATGGCACTATTAAGGTTCCATGATGCCTCTGAAACAGCGAAATGCAGTACTGTACCGCATTATGCCCCTGAATTGATACAGAGATAAGAGAAAAATTGGGGCATGATTCGTCAGATGAAGACATTTTCCAATTTGCATTAAAACATAAAAGGTGACATGTCCTATTTAAACACACCCCTAGCTAGATATGGCTGTTCTTTTTATGTTTAAAGTCTCACATGAATTGGTATTTATGATTTTTTATGAACGCTCAGAAAATGAAAGAATACACTAAAGAAATACTTGAGCTGCCTCTGGCAAGTTGATAAACTCCATGAATTTGATAATTCAAGCAGTGCAAGAAATTGAAATCTGTTGTGTGATCTGTTGTTTCTACATGAATCAACAATTGCGGAATTGCTTCGTCTGAGAATATATGGGTTTTATGGGCATTGTTATGCTTTTTATTACTCTATGTAATCATCCAGACAAAAGACATGCTATGCTTACTGTTGCCCAAGGTATAAAAAAACAACAGAATAACATTGTTTACTATGTCCATATACCAAAGTCCGATCATTATCAAGTGATCATATTGAAGATCACTTGCTGGGTAACATTTTAATCCAATTCCCATGAAAATATAGTTTGCAAATGTGGAGCTAATATAATACAAATGGAAAGTACTATTGCCCAACCTCTAATCTGGTTCACAATACAGTCAATTTCATCTACCTTTCAAATATAGCTATTTAAAGGGAACCTGTCACCGTGATTTTGTGTATAGAGCCGAGGACATGGGTTGCTAGATGGCCGTTAGCACATCCGCAATACCCAGTCCCCATAGCTCTGTGTGCTTTTATTGTGTAAAAAAAAATTCATACATATGCAAATTAACCTGAGATGAGTCCTGTACGTGAGATGAGTCAGGGACAGGACTCCTCTCAGGTTAATTTGCATATCTATCAAATCGGGTTTTTTACACAATAAAAGCACACAGGGCTATGGGGACTGGTATTGCGGATGTGCTAGCGGCCATCTAGCAACCCATGTCCTCAGCTCTATACCCAAAATCCAGGTGACAGGTTCCCTTTAAGTAGCACTCCTTGTACAGTAAGTTGAATGAAATGAGTAACAATGGCTTTTATGACTGGAGTGTCACTGGCATCTGGTCAACATGTAAAAAAAATGCATTTGTATAAATATTTTGTAATAAATATTCTGACATTTGCCATTGGTGTAAGGTTATGTTCATAGCCACCATTAAATATTTTGTTTGATTTGACAGGAAAAATAGAGCGGAATACAGCATTAGTCTTCCTGTCAAAATTACAGAAATCACGACAGGACTGAACATACCCCATTTTATGTCTATAGGTTCTGTTGGGCAGTGATATCTTTTGCTGTCCCAGCTAATGTCTCTAATTTATAATTCATATTAATTGCATTCATTGTTGCAACAGTTATCCACTATACTTAGCGTACTTTGCTCCATATTTGGGTTTATGAAGTTATCTATGGTTGTAATTCCATTATGTAATTCGTTTTGTAACTCTTCCTCTTCTGTGATCTCGCATCCTGTGTTCTTCAGTCTTTTCCTTTTTGTCAGAAAAGATTCACAGAGCAGGAGAAAGGATTTACTTTGACCGTTATCATCATTTCAATTGCCTAAAGGCATATCCATTGCATCTCACCTGACTGGAATGCCACGACTGGTGTTTTTAGGGGAATGGTTATGGCACTTTCACTATTTTCCATTGTTTGTACATGAGATTGCCACTCACACTCTTCAGAGACTATTCTAAAATAGACCCATGGCAGAATACTCAAAGGAAACCTAAATCTACAGCATCTGCAGGTATACACATGGTCTGTGAGCAAGCTGCACTTCTATCTTAAAGAGACAGTGCCTTTCTGTGCAAAAGCACTCCTCTGTCACTGGACCAAAGCAAATGCATTATGTTTCTGACAACTCAGATGTACACTAAGTAGAGTTGCACTATTACAGAGCTAACGCATAGCCAGAGTGAGGAACATAAATTGCACCCCTTGGTTGAATTGGAAAGATTGTGTGAACTAATAGAAAGAGCCTCAGTCCTCGATCCTCCATATACAGCCTTGAGAATTGTATACATTAATTGTAAAAACTGCTCCTAATGTATACAGTGCCTGTGTGAACCACTTATGAACTGCTTTAGTAAAATACAGTAGATTTGTTGCATAAGAAAACCTGGCATCATCATTGAGTCAAGTTTCAGTGAACCGAGCCTTGCTCCTCTGACCAATCCCTAGCACCAAGGGCACCTGTAAACACTATCAATCAGAAGAACCCAACATCATAGACTAACCCGAAGAGAATAATTGGTGCGCCCTTCCAATTGCTGCAAGACCCAGGGAGTTTCAGGGCCATGAGTACTACTACTCCCATCCAGCCACACTCATACACACACACTGCAGAAACAGATGCCTTAGCTAAACTGAAAGTCCTTGAACAAGCATTACACCAAGATAACAATCTATGGATACAGGTAAGGTTACAGCATTCAGGTGCTTGAAGAAGACATAACTGAAAGAAGGCATCATGGCGGTCTTGTCTAAATGGAGATGAGAAAAGATAATGTCTATATCAGAGGAGACATCACTGGATGCAATGATTATGTATTGCTGTATTCTCCTGTATGTTGGTAGCGCAGAATGTAATTTGAAAAGTAACAGTTGTCCATCATGGGTCGTAATGGGGTGTCTGCCATTTTGACATGCTGCACTATTCTTTCTGTCAAATATGAAGGAACTGCTGACAGAGACAGAACAGAACCTATAACTATTCTACGATAATAGCCTTATTGGAAGTTAGTATTTATTACTGTCACTTCCTTGGGGGTACTCAGTTTGAATTTCTTGTCACTCAACGTGATACTCACAGTGAAAAGGTTGAGAACCACTGCTCTGGTGCATTGGCAACTTTGTCACGGTTGACAAGTCCAGTTTTACTTATTACTCAGACGAAAGAGACTTCAGTTGAAGACATCTTCAGTCTCCAAGACCCAGACAATGATCCAGAGATTCACCCTGAAGTTTGTACCCTTGTCACCAACTTTAAAGAGAAATTTGATTCTGCTGTTAGCACTTCAAATGCTTCACCAGATGGCCAAAGCTTGTATGCTCTATCACAAGGTTAGTTCACATAGTACAGTGCTATTCTGCCTAAAACACTAACACTGATTGTTGTGGTTGGCATATGTTTCATAAGCCTATCTCTGCAAAGGAAATTGTTCTAAGTGAGTCAATTGTGATACGTAATGTATAGGGGCATCTCCACCTATAAATTAGGATGTCATCAAAAAGTTAATTTATTTCAGTAATTCAATTCAAAAAGTGAAACTCATTTTATATAGATTCTTTACACACAGATTGATCTATTTCAAGTGTTTATTTCTGTTAATATTGATGATTATGGCTTATAGCTAATGAAAACCTAAGAGTTAGTAAATTATTTTTAAATACAGAAATGTCATCCTACCGAAACATATGAAACCTATTTTCACTTAACACTTGGTCAGAGCTCCTTTTTCAAGAATTACTGCATCAATGTTGTGTGGCATGGAGGAAATTAGCTTGTGGCACTGCTGAGGTGTTATGGAAGTCCAGGTTGATTTGATAGAGGTCTTCAGCTCGCCTTCATTGTTAGTTTTGGTGTCTCTCATTTTCCTCTTGACAATACCCCATAGATTCTTTATGAGTTTAAGTCAGGTGAGTTTGCTGGCCAATCAAGCACAGTGATACTGTTGTTATTAAACCAGGAATTGGTACTTTTGGCAGTTATGGCAGGTGCCAAGTCCGTCTGGAAAATGAAATCAGCATCTCCATAAAGCTTGTCAGCTGTGCTGTCTTTGTACTTGATATAACACAGTGGACCAACACCAGCAGATGACATACAGTAGCTCCCCAAACCATCACTGACTGTGGAAACTTCACACTGGACCTCAAGCAACTTGGCTTGTGTGCCTCTCCACTCTTCCTCCAAGCTCTGGGATGCTGATTTCCAAATGAAATGAAACATTTCCTTCCATCTGAAAACAGGGCTTTGGATCACAGAGCAACAGTCTAGTCCATTTTCTCCTTAGGGTACTTTCACATAGGCATTAAAGTTTTCCGGTATCGAGTTCCGTCCTAGGGGCTCAATACCAGAAAAAAATGCTTCAGTTTTGTCCTAATGCATTCTGAATGGAAAGTAATCCATTCAGTATGCATCAGGATGTCTTCCATTCTATCCCTTTTCGGTATTTGGCTGGAGAAAATACTGCAGCATGGAACACTTGCCAGAGTGCCGGATGCGGCATTAATTTCCATTGAAATGTATTAATGCCAGATCCAGTACCAGGTGTTCCAGAAAAACGGAACCGGTTTCCCGGTCTGCGCAATACCTTTAAAAGTGTGAAAAAAATAAATACCGGGTCCGTTTTTCTGGATGACACCGGAGAGACGGATCCGGTACTTCAATACATTTGTCAAACAGATCCGCATCTGGATACAAATGGTATCCGTTTGCACACATATTTCGGGATCTGTCAGGCAGTTCTGGCAACGGAGGGAATGCAACAGTTGCACACCATGTTCTGTATATTTCTGTGTGTGGTGGCTCTTGAAGCACTGAATGAATCTCCCTCTCATTCTTGAATGGCTTTTTCTTGACAATCTTTTCAAGACTGTTCTTACACATGTTACTTTTGCAACTTTTTCTACCACACTTTTTACTTTCACTCAACTTTCCATTAATATGCTTAGACACAGCACTCTGTGAACAGACAACTTCTTTAGCAATGGCCTTTTGTGGCTTAACCTCCTTGTGGAGGGTGTCAATGACTGCCTTCTGGAAAACTGTCAAGTCAGCAGTCTTCCCCTTGATTCTGTTGCCTAATGAACCAGACTGAGGTACCATTTAAAAGCCTAGGAAACCTTTGCAGGTGTTTTGTGTTGATTAGCTGATTAGAGTGTGACATTATGAGTCTACAATATTGAATTTTTAACAATATTCTTATTTTCTTTTGGGTTTTCTTTAGTTGTAAGCCATAATCAATATTAACAAAAATAAATGTGTGAAATAGATCAATCTGTATGTAATTCATCTATATAATATATGAGTTTCACTTTTTGAATTTAATTACTGAAATAAATGAACCTTTCCATGATATTCTAATTTATTGAGATGCATCTGTATCTCAAAGGGGAGTTTAGAGATTCTGAATGGAGCCTTTCTGTAAAAGATGCAACAATGCAAAAGTAAATACAGCAATGCCATACTCACTATAGAAGATCTGAAATACTAATGCTATGTTATAGATGTGAGATTCTTGGCAAATACATTTTCTACAAAATTATTTGTGACTGTCTGCTGGCGACAAGGCAATTTCTTTAGGAAAGGAACCTAACACTAAATACCACATTCACTGCTGCCATACCAGCCTCTATTATGTTGTCACGGACGGTGTACAGGAAACAAGTCAAAGCAACATGTATAAATGACTCGCTGGATCCAAAAGCTAAGGAACCAAGGGAGACCCCTGCAGAAGACCTGGCACTTTCCCTGGTTGCTCAGCCTATGCAAAGATCCTAATGGTGGAGGTTTGCATATCCACGAACCTTGACTATAAAGCCCTGAGCACCCTACAATAGTGAGGGGACACGACCATCGGCTCCCTACACAAGATACGGAGGGAGTCAGGGTCACCTGGGATCCAGCAAACAGTAAATAACAGATAACGGTACAACACTTAGCTTTGTAGCAGACAGGAGAACAAGGTCAGCATGCCCACACACTCCAGGAAGAAATATAAGCCGCCCAGAAAAGCATTCTGGGGAGGAATTTAAAGGGAAGCAATTAGTCCAACACATAACAGCTGAGAGAGGCTAACGAGAGGAGGGACTGAATACCACAACACAGAAACTCAAGGAGGAGGTTCTGAAAGGCCTCTGTCAGAGCTTCTCAGCTGTCTGGTTGTGACAGTACCCCTCCCTCTACGAGTGGACTCCGGACACTCAGAACCCAGCTTCTCAGGATGGGACCTATGGAAAGCCCTGATGAGACGAGAGGCCTTAATGTCCGTCACTGGGACCCACATCCTCTCCTCAGGACCATACCCCTCCCAATGAACAAGGTACTGGAGAGAACCGCGGACAAGACGAGAATCCACAATCCTAGAGACCTGAAATTCAAGATTCCCATCAACCATAATCGGAGGAGGAGGCAAAGGCGAGGGTACAATGGGTTGAACATAAGGTTTCAATAAGGACTTATGAAAAACATTATGGATCTTCCAAGTCTGAGGAAGATCAAGACGGTATGCAACAGGATTGATGACAGACAGGATTTTGTAAGGCCCAATAAACCTAGGACCCAACTTCCAGGAGGGAACCTTCAATTTGATATTCTTGGTAGACAACCACACCAGATCACCAACATTCAGGTCCGGACCAAGCACACGTCTCTTATCTGCCACACGCTTATATCTCTCACTCATGCTTTTTAGATTATCCTGAATCTTTTGCCAAATAGATGACAAAGACGAGGAGAATCTGTCCTCATCAGGTAAACCAGAAGACCCCTCTCCCGAGAAAGTCCCAAACTGCGGATGAAACCCATATGCACCAAAAAATTGTGACTTATCAGAGGACTCCTGACGACGGTTATTTAAAGCAAACTCAGCAAGGGACAAAAATGAACACCAATCCTCTTGATTCTCCGCCACAAAACAGCGCAGATATGTCTCCAGATTCTGATTGACGCGCTCTGTCTGGCCATTCGACTGCGGGTGGAAAGCAGAAGAGAATGACAACCGAACCCCCAAGCGAGAACAGAAAGCCTTCCAGAATCTGGAAACAAACTGCGTGCCCCTATCAGAGACTATGTCTGAAGGAATACCGTGCAATTTGACAATGTGATCAATAAATGCCTGCGCCAGCGTCTTAGCATTGGGCAAACCAGGAAAAGGGATGAAATGCACCATTTTGCTAAAACGGTCCACCACCACCAGAATCACAGTCTTCCCCGAGGAACGAGGCAGGTCCGTTATGAAGTCCATGGACAGATGTGTCCAAGGACGGGAAGGAATGGGTAAGGGAAGGAGAGGACCTGATGGCCGTGAATGAGGGACTTTGGCACGAGCGCAAGTCTCGCAGGCTGCCACAAAACCCTCAACCAACTTACGAAGCGCAGGCCACCAGAATCTCAGAGCGATGAGATCCAGTGTGGCTCTTACCCCCGGGTGCCCAGCAAGGACCGTATCGTGGTGTTCTTTAAAAATCTTGTGTCTTAAAGCGAGAGGCACAAACAACCTCCCAGGAGGACAAAGATCAGGAGCCTCTGACTGGGCTGCCTGCACCTCTGCCTCCAATTCAGGAAAAAGAGCAGAGACCACCACACCTTCAGCCAAAATGGGACCCGGGTCTTCAAAATTCCCGCCTCCCGGAAAACAACGTGACAGGGCATCTGCCTTCACATTCTTAACTCCAGGGCGGAACGTGACAACAAAATTAAACCTAGAAAAGAACAAAGACCATCTGGCCTGTCTCGGGTTCAGACGCTTGGCTGACTCCAAGTAGGCCAGATTTTTATGGTCAGTAAATACGGTAATAGGGTGTCTGGCTCCCTCTAGCCAATGGCGCCATTCCTCAAAAGCCAACTTGATGGCCAACAATTCCCTATCTCCCACATCGTAATTTCTCTCTGCGGAGGAGAGTTTTCTTGAGAAAAACGCACACGGTCGCCATTTGGCAGGAGAGGAACCCTGAGACAAGACCGCCCCCACACCCACCTCAGAAGCATCAACCTCAACTATGAAGGATAAAGAAACATCAGGTTGCACCAAGATGGGAGCGGAAGCAAAACTCTCCTTGATATCAGAAAAAGCCTTACGCGCCTCTACTGACCAAGAAGAAAAATCTACCCCCTTTCTGGTCATATCAGTGAGTGGTTTAACAATAGAAGAATAATTCAAAATGAACTTCCTGTAATAATTGGCAAAGCCCAAAAAACGCATCAGCGCCTTCTGATTCTCAGGAAGCTCCCACTCAAGCACAGCGCGGACCTTCTCGGGGTCCATGCGAAAACCAGAAGCGGAGAGAAGAAACCCCAGAAATTGAATTTCTGGAACCGCAAACACACATTTTTCCAGTTTCGCATATAATTTATTCTCCCGCAGGATGAGCAAGACCTGACGTAAATGTTCCTTATGAGTTTTGAAATCGGGAGAAAAAATCAAAATGTCATCCAAATACACCAATACAAATTTTCCCATCAAATGATAAAAAATGCTGTTCACAAAATGCTGAAAAACGGCTGGGGCATTCATCAAGCCAAAAGGCATAACCAAATTTTCAAAATGGCCCTCAGGGGTATTGAAGCCGTCTTCCATTCGTCCCCTTCTCTGACCCTGACCAGGTTGTATGCCCCTCTTAGATCTAATTTGGAAAAGACTTTAGCCCCAACAACCTGATTAAACAGGTCCGGGATCAGAGGAAGCGGATAAGGGTCACGAATTGTGATATTGTTCAGCTCCCTGAAATCCAGACAAGGTCTTAAAGAACCATCTTTTTTCTTAACAAAGAAAAAACCAGCGGCAACAGGTGACTTCGAGGGTCGTATGTGTCCTTTTCTCAGACTCTCAGAGATATAAGCACGCATAGCGATCCTTTCAGGTTGGGAAAGATTGTATAAACGAGATTTAGGCAGCTTGGCGTCTGGGATGAGATTAATAGGGCAATCGTACTCCCTGTGCGGGGGCAAATCCTGAACTCCACTCTCAGAGAAGACATCCGAAAATTCAGAGAGAAAAGATGGTACAGTCTTAGTAGCAACCTCTGAAACAGATGTCATGAGGCAATTCTCTCTGCAAAAGTCACTCCAACCATTTATTTGCCTCGCTTGCCAATCAATGGTGGGGTTATGCTTAGTGAGCCAGGGCAGCCCCAACACCAGAGGGGTAGGTAAACCGCTAAGGACGAAACATGACACATCCTCAACATGAGCATCACTCACAATTAAACAGATATTGTGAACTATGCCCTTTAATGATTTTTGAGAAAGTGGAGCGGAATCGATAGCAAAAACAGGAATATCCTTTCCCAAAGTGCGCACCTGGAAACCATGCGTTATCGCAAATTGATTATCAATGAGATTGACCGCTGCTCCACTATCCACAAAAATCTCACAAAAAATGTTCTTGCTCTCTAGCGCCACCCTAGCCGGCAGGACAAAACGGGAACTACAAGCAAATGGAAAACCTTCAATTTCCGCCTCAACCCTGCCAATAGTAACAGACGGAAAGATTTTTTCCTGTTTGTTTCTTTATTACTCCCAGAAAACTGCCTGAATCTCCTAGAGGGACAAATATTTGCCAAATGATTTATACCTCCACAACAAAAACAAACCCTCCCATGCGAGTTGAATCTTCTATTGTCAGAAGCAATCAACCCCAGCTGCATGGGCTCCTGCTCAGAAGGGGCTGACGGCGACTGAGACCCCTGCGCACAGAATGGGACTGCTTCACTGTCCTGGGACTGAGTATGACAGGAAGGGGACATCTCACCTCTCTCTCTAAGACGCCTGTCAATACGAACGGCCTGAGACATAGCAGAGTCCAAAAAAAAAGGCCTCTCATGAAAGGCAAATGCATCTTTCAATCCCTCTGAAAGACCATGGCAAAATTGACTTCGGAGCGCAGCATCATTCCAACCAGTATCAACTGCCCATCTCCGAAATTCTGAGCAGTATATTTCTGCGGATTGTTTACCCTGGCATAATAGACGTAGTTTAGACTCAGCCAGAGCAATACGATCCGGATCATCATATATCTGACCCAGGGCTAAAAATAATTCATCCACTGAACGGAGAGGCCGTGCCCCCTCCGGCAGCGAAAAGGCCCAGGACTGAGCGTTACCTCTGAGCAGCGATATAATGATCCCCACCCTCCGTTCCTCATCACCAGAGGAGTGGGGAAGAAGGCGAAAATGGAGTTTGCAAGCCTCTCTAAAACGCACAAAATTCTCACTACCCCCGGAGAACGTATCCGGGAGCGAGATCTTAGGCTCAGAACAAACTCCATGAACGCAAGCTGAACCGGTCACTTGAAGCTGAGAAAAAGTCTTACGGAGATCAGCTACCTCCAATGAAAGACACTGGAAGCGTTCAGCCAAAAGTGAAACCGGATCCATGCCTGAGACGGTTATGGCGGCTTATAATGTCACGGACGGTGTACAGGAAACAAGTCAAAGCAACATGCATAAATGACTCGCTGGATCCAAAAGCTAAGGAACCAAGGGAGACCCCTGCAGAAGACCTGGCACTTTCCCTGGTTGCTCAGCCTATGCAAAGATCCTAATGGTGGAGGTTTGCATATCCACGAACCTTGACTATAAAGCCCTGAGCACCCTACAATAGTGAGGGGACACGACCACCGGCTCCCTACACAAGATACGGAGGGAGTCAGGGTCACCTGGGATCCAGCAAACAGTAAATAACAGATAACGGTACAACACTTAGCTTTGTAGCAGACAGGAGAACAAGGTCAGCATGCCCACACACTCCAGGAAGAAATATAAGCCGCCCAGAAAAGCATTCTGGGGAGGAATTTAAAGGGAAGCAATTAGTCCAACACATAACAGCTGAGAGAGGCTAACGAGAGGAGGGACTGAATACCACAACACAGAAACTCAAGGAGGAGGTTCTGAAAGGCCTCTGTCAGAGCTTCTCAGCTGTCTGGTTGTGACATATGTTCAGGGAATGCAGGATCCACATGTATGCTGAGCCCACTCTGTATTCCACCTCTCCTGGTATCAAATGGCCTCTAATAAATACAGGGAGAGGGAGAGGCCTACTAGGGAATGGGAGAGGGATCATACTAATAAGGGGGTAGATAGTGTAGATAGAGAGTGAGATATAGGAATGGGCGGGGGTGATTAAGTATGGGCGGGGACAGGCTTGGGCTGGCCCACAGAGGTACATGTAAATCACCCCGTGCGCCCCTGAGTAAGGTGTGCCCATAGTTTCCCACCCCCTTCACAAGTGGCACATGATACAGTAGACTAACTGCACTAAATATAGATAGGAGGCATACAGCGCTCCAGCCTATGTTCATGTAAAAGTGGGAAAATTATTTAGCAAACTACCCAGTTTATTACTACACATGCATCAGGTGGCTGAGATGACATAGGTGCAGACAGTATCCTGTTATTCCAGGGACTTGCCTTTTCAAAGTCACTGCATGTACCACTATAATCAATCATCTTGTAGCATCTTGCTGCCGCTGTGTTAGCAGGTATTTGAATGCATCCATATGGTTGGCCCCAAAAATCTTTTTTACTGGTGGGCCCTAGGCAGGCCAGTCTTACACTGGACGGAGGTTAGTGAGGAAAGTATGGAGGGGACTGGATATAACATAACTGTACACCCATGAAAAACAGAGCTGCTGGTAACATGCACCTGTTCCAAGCCAACAATATCAACCAAGGTACCCTAAAAATCCCAGATATTTCTGGGAACTGAATGTGGGAAATGTTATAGTAACTTAAAATGTATAGTCCTGATCAAAAGTTTAAGACCACTTGAAAAATGGCAAAAAATCATATTTAGCATGGCTAAATCTTAACAAGGTTTCAAGTAGAGCCTCAACATGCAACAAGAAGAAATGGGAGTGAGACAAAGCATTTTTGAGCATTCAATTTAATGAAAACGACGAATAAACTGAAACAGGATGTTTTTCAGCTGATCAAAAGTTTAGGACCACACCTCCAAAATAAAAACTAAACCCCCAAAACAGAAATCCAACTTCCAAACATGAACTCAGTAATGAGTACCTCCGCCATTATTGTTTATCACTTCAAAAATTTGTTTCGGCATGCTTGATGCAAGCGTTTCCATGAGGTGAGTGGGAACATTTCCACAAGTGGTGAAGACGGCAGCACGAAGGCCATCTACTGTCTGGAACTGTTGTCCATTTTTGTAAACTTCCCTTGCCATCCATCACCAAAGGTTCTCAATTGGATTTAGATCAGGGGAACATGCAGGATGGGCCAAAAGAGTGATGTTATTCTCCTGGAAGAAGTCCCTTGTCCAGTGTTGTCCTGTTGAAACACCCAGTCGTTACCACACAGACGAGGGCCCTCAGTCATGAGGAATGCTCTCTGCAAGATCTGGGCATCTCGACTGTTTGACGCCCTTGCACTTCCTGAAGCTCCATTGTTTCACTGAAGGAAAAAGCACCCCAGACCATTATGGCGCCCCCTCCACTGTGGCGCATAGAAAACATCTCAGGTGGAATCTGCTTGTCATGCCAGTAACGTTGGAAACCATCAGGACCATCAAGGTAAAAAAAAATCTCATCAAAGAATAAAACTTTTTCCTACCTTTAAATGTCCCATGTTTGGTGCTCTCTTGCAAAGTCCAAACGAGCAGTTCTGTGGTGTTCAAGGAGACGAGGTCTTTGAAGACTTTTTTTGTTTTTAAAGCCCTTCAGTCTCAGATGCCGTCTGATGGTTATGGGGCTGCAGTCAGCACCAGTAAGGGCCTTAATTTGGGTCGAGGATCGTCCAGTGTCTTGATGGACAGCCAATTGGATCCTCCGGCACAGTGCTGATGAAATTTTTTGGGGTCTTGCACTTGACTTTTTTGTTCCATAACCCTCAGGATCATTTAAGAAATTCCAAATGACTGTCTTACTGCGTCCCACCTCAGCAGCGATGGCGTGCTGTGAGAGACCCTGCTTATGCAGTTCAACAACCCGACCATGTAAAAAAAGAGAGAGTTTCTTTTGCCTTTGCCATCACAATGTGTGACTACCTGACAGAAAATGACAATGAATCCACATCTTTGCACAGATTTGGCCTTTTAAAGGCATGTGGTCCTAAAATTTGGATCAGCTGAAAAACAGCCTGTTTCAGTTTAATCCTTATTTTCAATTAATTAAATGCTCAAATTTTTTTTTGTCTCACTCATTTCTTCTTGTTGCATGTGTAAGCTCTACTTGGAACCTTGTTAAGATCCAACAATGTAAAATATGATTTTATGCCATTTTTCAAGTGGTCTTAAAATTTTGATCAGGACTGTATGTTCACAAATGCCCGAAGTCTAGCAAGCAAAATTGGGGAGCTGGAGTCTATGGTAATAGAGGAACACATAGATGTAGTTGGTGTGGTTGAGACATGGCTAGACTTTTCTCACAACTGGGCTGTTAATATTAAGGACTGAACATGTCAAATAACTGTGCATCACAGAGAACATTCCCAGTTTTTGTTGCAACTTTCTGTGTTGATACATTTTGAACAACAGTAGATATTGCAAATCTGAGTGCGGTAAGAGCACAGTGACCTCCGTAATTTTTAAAAAGAAGTTTGCAACAACCAGGACTCTTTCGAAAGCTGGACACCAAACTAGGTAATTTGGTAGGTGGCCCTTGGTTTGACCAATGACCCAATGGTCATCCTTACTGAGCTCAAAAGATCCTGTGTATAAATGAGATAAACCTCCAGAAGGTCAACCATCACTGCAGCACTCCACCAATCTGTCCTTTATGGCAGAGTGGCCAGATAGGAGTTTGCCCCCCCCCCCCCCCCCCCAAAAAAAAAAACACCTAAAGGACTCTCTGACTTATTAAACTTTTTGGCCTCAATTCCAAGTGTTATGTCTGGATGCAACTAGGCACTGCTCATCACCTGGCTAAAAAGGTGCTGCAATTATGGGGTATTAAGTGCAGAATGTTGGGGGAAAAACTTGAATTTGTTTTCATTTTAGCACAAGGCTGCAACGTAACAGAATCTGAAAAAAGGCTTGCTCAAAACCTTTTGTCTCTTTGTGTTATCCCAGGTAGACTCAATGATGTTGAGATCAGGACTCTGTGGGGGCCATGTGATCATTTCCAGAACTCCTTGTCTTTCTTTATGAAGAAGATACAGCAGTTCTTAAAAACTATGGGCGTTTTAGTCTTGCTGCAGAATAAATTTTTAGGCAATCAGGCTCCCTGATGGTATTGCATGATGGATAAATATCTGCTTGTATTTCTCAGTATTGAAGACATTAATCCTGACCAAATCCCCAACTCAATTTGCTGCCGAAATACAGCCTAACTTGCAAGAAACATCTACCATGCTTCACTGTTGCTTGCAGACACCCATTATTGTATTGCTCTCCAAATTGCTTTCTGTTATAGCCAAACATTTACAATTTTAACTTACCTGTCCAGAGGTCATGCTGCCATTTGTCCGCACTCCAGTTCCTTTGTTTTTGTGCATAGTTGAGTCACTTGGCCTTGTTATTCTTATCTTCATTTACGCTCCTGCTCATTCTGGGCTTTGAAGTCAAGAAGGCATTCCTATCAGTGAGTGACAACCTTTCTTCTATGACTATACATACGAGGTTAGCTGTAAAACATTGATAAGACTGCCTTTTTTACTTCAAAGTCCCAAAAGAGCAGGAATTTAAGTGAATAAAATACAAATTATACTGAACCTTTTCCCATAAAACATGTATCAATCTGCTTGCATTCTCTTACTCTATAACATACTGCCTGCAGCTTACACAGCATTTTTATGATGATAGGTTCCTTAAAGGGGTTGTCTCAATTCAGAAATCTGCATTTATCATGTAGAGAAAGGTATAACATTATATACTACTCGTTTCCATGGTTACAGACCACCTGCAATCCATCAGTGGTGGTTGTGCTTGCACACTATAGGAAAGAGAGTCAACCTCTCTGGTGGCCGGGACCATGGGAGTGCACATAGGCTGGTGCTTTTTCCTATAGTGTGCAAGCACAACCAATATAACAATAACAATATATTAGTAAGTGGCTTGTATTAACTTTCTCTAGATGATAAATGCAACTTACTGAAGTGAGACAACCCCTTTAATGGCTGTTTCAACCTACATGAAAATGAAGATAATTATCACCTGTTTGGTATAATTGGTTAATTTTACGCTTGCTATAATCCTACAAAATCCCTTATTTAGTGCTAGTGTACCTAGAAGAATTGAAGCTGTTTTGAAGGCAAAGGATGGTAACTTCAAACATTATTTTGATTTTGATTTTCTTTTTGTTCATTCACAAATTTATAAAAAATAAACTATTAACACTTCTATTTTTGAAAGCATTCTTACTATTTAAAATGGAAAAACCAAATCATTGACCTTAGAAAACAAAATAAATGTATCTTATGCATATAGCATATATACTTATATAAGGTGTATGTCCCACACAGTAACCCTTCTGGACTTTTTTCTTTCCTGTATGTCAATAAATGTCACAGTGATTGCAGTATTTTGGATTTATGTGATCATTTTTGATTATGTCATCATTAACCAACAGGGAATCTGACTAACTATTTTAGCAGCAGTCACTACAATATTGTAAATTTCTATATTATGTTGGATATCAAGTGAAATTTCCTTTGTTTTCTTGGGTCAGTGATGACCCAATAAAGCAAATAACATTTCTCTTGATATCAAATGTAATATAGACATTCATATAACATATTTATTACTAAATATAAAGTAGTTTTGCACAGAAATGTAGTCTCTAGTAATGAAATGATGCCCCACTAAGCAGATAGACTGTGACAGCTTGGCACATTTAAAGAGGTCATTTCAGATTCCCTGACATTTCTATTTAAGTAAATACATGTATGCCACATGAAATGACAATTCTGGACCAGCTTTTCTTATAACCCTGTTTGTGCCGTTTCTTGGTTATTCCTAGAAATGCATGAATTAATTGACAACTGCGCTTACCTTTCCCCTTGTTAAAGGTGCATTTCACTAAACATTCTGGTAAACCCTGATTGGACAATGTGAGAGTGTGCAAGAAACATAGAAACATAGGATGTGTCAGCAGATAAGAACCATTTGGCCCATCTAGTCTGCCCAATATACTACATACTATGAATAGCCCCTGGCCCTATCTTATATGAAGGATGGCCTTATGCCTATACCATGCATGCTTAAACTCCTTCACTGTATTTGCAGCTACCACTTCTGCAGGAAGGCTATTCCATGCATCCACTACTCTCTCAGTAAAGTAATACTTTCTGATATTACTTTTAAACCTTTGCCCCTCTAATTTTAAACTATGTCCTCTTGTAGAAGTTTTTCTTCTTTTAAATATTCTCTCCTCTTTTACCTTGTTGATTCCCTTTATGTTTTTAAAAGTTTCTATCATATCCCCTCTGTCTCGTCTTACTTCCGAGCTATACATGTTAAGGTCCTTTAACCTTTCCTGGTAAGTTTTATCCTGCAATCCATGCACTAGTTTAGTATCTCCTCTCTGAACTGTCTCCAAAGTATAAGTATCCTTCTGGAAAAAAAATTGAGTTGGGCAGCACTGCAGTTTCTTACATATAGATGAGGCTGAGGAGACGATCCTGCTCCAAATGAATAAATAGAAGAAATTCCACGGCACATCCAAGGAGTAAAATAAATGAAGTGACTTTATTCACCAGGCATGCAACGTTTCGATCCGCTTCCTGGGATCTTTCTCAAGCAATGGCAAAGTAACATTGTGCTGTGTGCATATTCACACAGGTTCAAATAATCAATACATCATTAATCAAATCAATCCAGTAATTAATCAATTGTGCAAAAACACAATAAATATCGCCTAAAACATAATGTATATAGTTATTTGCAATAACCATTATTCATGATATAATAAAGTGACAATAGTGCAATGATTTGCATGAGCCGTGGAATTTCCTTCTGGAGATATGGTCTCCAGTACTGCGCACAATACTCCAAATGAGTGCTCTGTAGAGCGGCATGAGCACCTCCCTCATTCTACTGGTAATGCCTCTCCCTATACACCCAAGCATTCTGCTAGCATTTCCTGCTGCTCTATGACATTGTCTGCCTTCCTTTAAGTCTTCTGAATAAGTGATACTGAGGTTAGGACTGTGTCACTGATTTTATATTCTGCTCTTGGGTTTTTACGCCCCAAGGTGCATTATCTTGCACTTATCAACATTACATTTTAGTTGCCAGATTTTTGACCATTCCTCCAGTTTTCCTAAATCCTTTTCCATTTGGTGTATCCCTCCAGGAACATCAACCCTTTTACAAATCTTTGTATCATCAGAAAGAAAACACACCATACCATCGAGGCCTTCTGCAATTTCGCTGATAAAGATATTAAACAATATGGAACCCAGAACAGATCCCTGAGGTACCCCACTAGTAACAAGACCATGGACTGAATATATTCCATTGACTACAACCCTCTGTTGTCTGTCCCTCTACTGCCTAATCCATTCAACAATATGGGAGTCCAAGCACAAAGACTGTAATTTATTGATAAGCCTTCTATGTAGGACAGTATCAAAAGCCTTACTAAAGTCTAGATAAGTGATGTCTACTGCTGCTCCGCCATCTATTATTTTAGTCACCCAATCAAAAAAATCTATAAGATTAGTTTGATCTCCCTGAAGTAAACCATGCTGTTTTTCGTCTTTCAATCCATAGGATTTTAGATGTTCCACAATGCTCTCCTTAAGTATGCTTTCCATTAATTTCCCCACTATTGATGTCAGGCTTACTGGCCTATAGTTGCCTGATTCCTCCCTACTACTTTTCTTGTAAATGGGCTTAACATTTGCTAAATTCCAATCTTTTCTGACGACTCCTGTTACCAGTTATTGGTTAAATAAATCTGTTAATGGTTTTGCTAGTTCACTGCTAAGCTCTTTTAATAGCTTTGGGTGTATCCCATCAGGCCCCTGTGACTTATTTGTATTCATTTTAGACAGCTGACTTAGAACCTCTTCCTCTGTAAAGACACATGCGTCAAAAGATTCATTAGTCTTACTTCCTAAATGAGGTCCTTTTCCTTCATTTTCCTTTGTAAAAACTGAACAGAAGTATTCATTGAGGCAGTCAGATAGTTCTTTATCTTCTTCCATATACCTTCCTTCTTTTGTTTTTAATTTGGTAATTCCTTGTTTTAGTTTATGTATCTGAAGAATGTCTTATCGCCTTTTTTCACTGACTGAGCTAATTTATCTTCTGCCTGTGCTTTAGAAGCTCTTATAACTTGTTCATTGATCTTTTTCCCTAAACTGCGAGCATTTGTAGACAAGGCTCTGAGCTTGTCATTTCTTAACCTATGTGCTACTGGCATCTTCTGGCCCAAATTGATAGCACTTACTTGGGATAACGGAGGAACAACAGAATTCTAAGAAAAGATGCTCCAGAACACAAGTCAGGAGAACCAACATGTTCTCGTTAGATGCTATGGACATCTTTGACATGCAATAAGTGTTAATGGTTATCATGAGTAAAAAAAGTTTCACTATGAGGGCTCAAGCACAAGACGATTGTTGTTTTGCAGTCCGCACATTGCAGATCTGCAGAACACTAAATGAACACAGAAAATGAAACGGAGATGTAAACTCTCAATCTATAATCACCATTTTGTCATTCATTTTCAGAATAAAAGTAATAAAACTGCTGCACATTCTAGAAATCATTTTAATATTTCTTGTTTATGTTCCTTAATCTTTTACAGAAATACAGACAGGTGCTAAATGTTTTTGGTCAGCTGACCATCTTCAGACCATCTGTTTGCTAAGAGAGCTATAGCAGAATGGAAAGAGAACCATGTGTTGACACTTAGATATGATGATTTCATCACCATACCTAAGCATAGGAGCATGTTCCCTCCAGCAATTTCATCACCATATGTAATTGCTGCTGACACATGGTTCATATCGTTCTGGTCTATGATGCCCTTGGATATCAGATGGCCTGTAGTGCTATAAAAAGTAATAAAAATAAATGAAAGACATTACATTTTTTTCTTGCATCTCAAATAATAGAGTGCTGTTATCTTTCTACATATTTAATTAATTTTCAAGCCCCTGATGTGCAGCTTGCATAGATTTGCATCCTGCTCATAATTGCAGGCTTTTCTCATATGGATGTATGATCTGTGCATCCAGGATG
Source organism: Bufo gargarizans (assembly GCF_014858855.1). Lineage (NCBI taxonomy): Eukaryota > Metazoa > Chordata > Amphibia > Anura > Bufonidae > Bufo > Bufo gargarizans. The sequence continues at coordinate 242,750,445 of NC_058083.1, read as the reverse complement.
ATGTTGCCTCCACTAGCTTTCATGTACTAGTACAGCTTTATTCCTAGACTGATTTCCCATTTTTCAGCTCATGAGGGATTTCTTTCCTCTTGTATTGAAAGTCATTGATACTAAGGAGTGTTCACTCCCCATCTGCAGAGTGTGCTTTCTATCAACAATTATACACACCCAATGTGATTCTGCCCCTACAAACTTTTTTGTGTGTGCCTTGCTCCCTATCAACAGCTAATCTGATACTTCACCCCTCCAAACACTATTCTGTCTTGTTCAATCTCATCCTACGTTTTCATGTTGACAGGTTCTCTTTAAATCCAACATGCCTGATTGGTTCCCCATTACACAGTGTAACAGGCCAACTAACCTGTTTGGGTTAAACCTAAGGGTGTTGCCCTGTGGCTCCCCTGGTTTTCACTCTTTAACCTCTGTACAGGGATCTGGACTTTGCTGCAGGTAACCAAACAGGCCGTTAACACCTGGAGTACTACTGGAGTAGATGACACAGGGGTCAGAGACACCAGTGCAAATCACCAAGGGATCATACATAAATCATAGTCTGAATGCAGTCTAAGATCTGAGCAGGCTGAGTACGTGGGTAGTCCAGATTCTAAGGTCGGGGAGGCTGATTATGTTCCTAATCCAAATAGCAATTCCCAGGTTGGGGCAGGCAGAAAGGAGCAGAATTGATAGTCAGAGAAGAGATCACACCTTTGCTGGTTATTAGACACAAGAAAACTCAAAGCTCCGGTCAGCAGGTGGACCCAAAGCCTAGCTAAATAGGGAGGCTGATCAGCACTTAGTCAGCAGCAGGAGAGGGAGCAAAAAGGGATGAATTAACTTTATCAGTGCTGTAGTGCTGAAGTTCACTGAGCGCTAGTCCCAACTCACACAGGGAGAGTGAAACAAGACAACAGCGGACACGTGTTGCCAGTGTAACACACAGGAGATGTTGGGCAACTGTCAGGTCGCCCCTATATACTATAGCTAATCATTGGCCATTTCTGACAAACGTGGCAGGTTTGGACAACTTTAAACTACTGTCTATTATCAACTTAAGGCATACTTCTCTCAGAAACATCGATTTTTTTTTAATGTTGGCCATTTTTTATTTTATTGGGATTACTATGCCATTGAAAATGAAGTACAAAATATTGTTCTTCTGTAGCAGTCAAGACAAATGATTAAAACTAATACATAGATAGGTAACCCATTGTCAGTTACTGTGAGAGCAAGATGTTATCTGCAATATAATCCTCAGTATAATAGTAGGTGTAGAATTGAAATAGCAACTTGAAAGCTCTGTTGTTCTCTTAATAGACCTTTTTGTTCACATTGAATGGTATAACTGAAAAAGGAAAGCAAGACTGTTTGCCTTGCTAAAAGGCCTAACAAAGAGGACGTTAAAGAGCCAGAATAGTAAGAATACATGGAGTTACTTTAAACGATATCCATAACACCAACCATCCGTTTTTTATATAAAAAAATACATACAATATATTCATGGGCTGTTAATATGTGAAGAAACTAAAATAAAAATATTGTCCCTTTAAATTTAGTTTTTAATGGGTGTATTTTGGTCAGTATTTTGTACTTTTTCTGTGTTTCAGATCCACTCCTGGTTTTGGGTGCTAATTTAACCCTTTCTCTGATAAGGACGTATCTCACACATTCTTGCAGTGTGCCACTTCAGTCCTCAATGACCTATCTCATATGTCCTAGCGACTGATGGCTGGATCTCTGGCTGTGTAACAGCTAGAGATACCAGCATGGGCTTGTTTTAAAGATTGCAATCTAAACTTTAAAAGAAGCCCCAGGCCAGTGCTAGCCAGAGGAGTTACAGTTTCATCGAGAGTTAAAGTTCATAGCTCTGACTCCCCACATGATTTCTAGGGGTTATATCTCCCATTGTAGAGCAGCAAACACTGTGATCTTGGTCTTGTTTTAAAGTTTAGACTATCAACCCAAGATATGCCTGGATAAAGCAGCATGTCCCTTTCAGCTAGTCTTAATGTCAGCCAAACCTAGGAAAGGATCGTGGAGACCAGTGGGGAATGTGCTGACAGGCTACACAGAGGAGAGACAGATTCTCTTTTCCTGTGAAACTGTACAGTGCATGTCCCCAAGAGATAATAACATGGACTTTTGTGCATGTTATCAATCCCATTTCCCCATTCATCAGAGAGCATACTTACAGGGAATATTTTGTTTTCCAGTAAAGGGTGGAGAAGTTGAGTGCTTGCTCATCTAATCAACCCTCTGCATCTAATTAGGTGTTTATTGATGCTATCTCCAAGTTCTTTACCAGTGTCTGGATCACAGCACCACATAGGTCACTCATAACACACCATAAACACACAAATATCAATTAAATTTTACACTGTCCCTTACCCGTCCATACCTGATCTTTAGAGTAGAATATACAAACTGCTTTCATAGCGATACCCATTATGTACTACAGTAATAGCCATAATGATTATAACTACAGAGGAATCTACTATATTTCTGACAAAGGGAAAAGATCATCAGTCAGAAAACACATTTTGCCTCTACGACTGCTGCCATTAATGTTTTCAACTACTGTATTTCTTTTTTTTAAACAAAAACTTTGTTTAGCCGCTATTCAGATCGGTGCAGTACAGGCCTTTTCTTGTCCAAATTATGAAGGCAACACCCAGATCTCCCACAGTGCATCAGATGACCTCAGGATAGGCCATCAATATGAGACTGGTGGTGGTCTGACTCGTGGCACCTCCATCGATCAGTAGTTTGGGGAAATTGCAGCCCTCTCTGGAGCTCTGCAGCATCTTCACACCTTAACAAGCACAGTGCCGTCCATTGCATAACAGCTGTGTTTTGTATTGCAGCTCAGCCCCATTCACTTGAATGGTAACAAGCTGTATCTAGACCATTTGAATGATGAATGTAGCATGACATGACCTAGGAAGAGGCCTAGGTGACAGTGGTGTACCATGTTTTATAGTTGCCCCGGGCGCTAAATTGCAGGGGTCGTCAAGCAGAAGGCAGTTCAATGAGGGCCACGGAAGCCTATGGCTCCCATCCCCTCCGTTCTGCCTCATAGGCCTCAGACCACTAGGCCTGAAGCCTATCAGGAACTAGAACAGTGCAGGAGATTGCAATGACATCACCGTGACCCCCTGCATCGGGTCTTGTCAGATGACGTGATGAAACAGCGCAGGAGAGCACAGCAATGTGTTCATGACCACCTGCCAGGATGCTCAAACTCAGTCCAGACGTATTTTTTTTTAGTGTATGTACCCTAATGCAGGCAGTACTGGGGGCACTATGGGTGTAGAGGAGCATTATCAATACTTTACAGTTGAAATACATACACTAATACATAGAGGGCTATTATATATAATATATATATATATATATATATATATATATATATATATATATATCTATATAGAGAGAGAGAGAGATGGGCCATTATATATAGAGAGCGTAGGAGAGAAGGGCCTTTTATATATACTTACAAATAATCTTGAATGGGTCATTATATAGAGATAGAGGGTATCATAATATTTACATTCTAAAAATACAAAAATACAGCGGGCCCATTATCCTAATAATACAGAGGAGGCTATTGTATATTCCAATAATACAGGTGGTCATTATATATTCTAATAATACAGAGGGGACCATTATATATTACCAATACAGAGGGGGCTATTATATAAACTAATGCAAAGTGGACCATTTTATATAAATACACTGCCTGGCTTTAACTAAGCAAATAGTTATGTGCCTCCTATTGGATAATTACTGCATGGGTGATTATCTTTCAGCTGGCAATAAGTTATTTAACCCCAACTGGTGCAATGAGTTGCTTCTTATTTCTTAAACAACCATGTCGAAAGATACAGCTCATGGTTGTGGAAAAGATGTTAGTCTGTTTGAGAACGGTAAAATCATTGGCATGTATCAAGCAGAGAAAACATCTAAGGAGATTGTAGAAACTACTAAAATTGGGTTAAGAACTGTCCAATGCATTTTTAAAAACTGGAAGGATAGTGGGGACCCATCGTATTCGAGGAAGAAATCCTGAATGATCGTGATCGGCGATCACTTAAAAGTTTGATGAGATAAAATCGAAGAAAAACAACAGTAGAAATCAGGGCTATGTTTAATAGTGAAAGTAAGAGCATTTCCACATGCACAATGCGAAGGGAACTCAAGGGATTGGGACTGAACAGCTGTGTAGCCGTAAGAAAACCACTAATCAGTTAGGCAAACCAGAAAAAAATGCTTCAATGGAGCAATGGAAGAAGATTTCTGATGAGTCCAGATTTACCCTGTTCCAGAGTGATGGGCGCATCAGGGTAAGAAGAGAGGCAGATGAAGTGATGCACCCATCATGCCTAGTGCCTACTGTACAAGCCTGTGGAGGCAGTGCTATGATCTGGGGTTGCTGCAGTTGGTCAGGTCTAGGTTCAGAAACAGTATGTGCTCCAAGAATGAGGTCAGCTGACTGCCTGAACATACTGAATGACCAGGTTATTCCATCAATGGATTTTTTCTTCCATGATGGCACGGGCATATTCTAAGATGACAATGCCAGGATTCATCTGGCTCAAATTGTGAAAGAGTGATTCAGGGAGCATGAGACATCATTTTCACACATGGATTGGCCACCACAGAGTTCAGACCTTAACCCCAATGAGAATCTTTGGGATGTGCTGGAGAAGGCTTTGCGCAGCAGTCAGACTCTACCATCATCAATGCATTATCTTGGTGAAAAAGTAATGCAACACTGGACGGAAATAAATCTTGTGACATTGCAGAACCTTTTCGAAACAATGCCACAGCGAATGCATGCCGTAATCAAAGCTAAAGGCTTATTTTTTGGTGGCGACGTTTTTTGGGGACAGACAGTGTATACATATATATATATATATATATATATATATATTCAGCAAATGATGAGGCAGCACTTCCATCTTTTGGTGGTAGGGTGACGACCCCAAACTTTATTCCCAGCAACGTTTTGGCCTACTCAATGAGGACTTTGTCAAGCTATACAACAGTGCTTACTATGGGGTATATATATACCCACAATTCATTACAAACTAAGTGCAATCAGTGAAAACACATGTTAACAATAGGATCACATGATCTTCAAACATCACATCATCACATGACTCTCTGTGTATACTGCATATTCGCATAAAAGTAATAATATCTTCATAAATAATCTATAACATCAATCAACAGCGTATACTGTGCATTCTATACATTGTTCATTTATACAAAGCAGTTAGATGTACTATAACAGTGTCCCTTGAGTCCAACATCCAATTTGATAAGTGCAATATGAAAATGCTCTGTATACTAAGAGTTAAAACTCCTAATTCATGATGCAGCTGCATCATATTAAACTTTAAAAACTGGTGGATCTCACCGCCCATATATATATACAGTGGATATAACAAGTCGACACACCCCTGTTAAAATGTCAGGTTTCTGTGATGTAAAAAATAAGACAAAGATAAATCATTTCAGAACGTTTTCCACCTTTAATGTGACCTATAAACTGCACAACTCAATTGAAAAACAAACTGAAATCTTTTGGTTAGGGTGAAGAAAAAATATAAGAAAAAAATTTAATAATATGGTTACATAAGTGTGCACACCCTTAAACTAATACTTTGTTGAAGCACCTTTTGATTTTATTACAGCACTCGGAAAGCATTTGGAACTGTTCATAATTCCCTCTATCTTAACTAAGGCCCCAGTTCCAGCTGAAGAAAAACAGCCCCACAGCATGATGCTGCCGCCACCATGCTTTACTGTGGGTATGGTGTTCTTTTGGTGATGTGCAGTGTTTTTGCGCCAATTATATATTTTGGAATTATGGTCAAAAAGTTCAACCTTAGTTTCATCAGACCATAACACCTTTTCCCACATGCTTTTGGTAGACTTCAGATGTGTTTTTTCAAAATGTAGCCTGGCTTGGATGTTTTTGTAAGAAAAGGCTTTCGTCTTGCCACTCTACCCCATAGCCCAGACATATGAAGAATACGGGAGATTGTTGTCACATGTACCACACAGCCACTACTTGCCAGATATTCCTGCAGCTCCATTAATGTTGCTGTAGGTCTCTTGGTAGCCTCCCAGACCAGTTTTCTTCTCGTCTTTTCATCAATTTTGGAGGGACATCCAATTCTTGGTAATGTCACTGTTGTGCCATATTTTCTCCACTTGATGATGACTGTCTTCACTGTGTTCCATGGTATATCTAATGCCTTGGAAATTCTTTTGTACCCTTCTCCTGACTGATACTTTTTAACAATGAGATCCCTCTGATGCTTTGGAATCTCTCTGTGGACCATGGCTTTTTCTGTGTGATGCGACTAAGAAAATTTCAGGAAAGACCAACTAGAGGAGCTGAACTTTATTTGGGGTTAATCAGAGGCACTTTAAAGGATGGCAGGTGTATGCTGACTCCTATTTAACATGATTTTGAATGTGATTCATTCTGAACACAGCTACATCCCCAGTTATAAGAGGGTGTGCACACTTATTCAACCACATTTTTTTTTATTTATTTTTTTATTATTCCCTCCATTTTTTTTATTATTTTATTAATCCTAAAAGATTTCAGTTTGTTTTTCAATTGAGTGGTACAGTTTATAGGTCACATTAAAGGTGGAAAAAGTTCTGAATTGATTTATCTTTGTCTCATTTTTTTACATCACAGAAACCTGACATTTTAACAGGTGTGTGTAGACTTTTTATATTCACTGTATGAACTAGCAGAAGGACCCGGGTATATTTCATTTAATGTTTGTATGTGTCGTTTAAAGATATTGACAGTATCCACTATAACAGTGACATGTACAGTACCCCGCCCCTTTAGCAGTGACCTCCACAACGGCCTGCCCCGTTATCAGTGACATCCACAGAGCCCTTCCCCTAACAGTGACCTCCACAGTAGCCACCCCTTTATTAGTGACTTCCACAGTACCCCGTCTTGTTAACAGTGATTTCCACAATAACCTGTCCCCTTAACAGTGACCTCCAAAGAGCTCTGTTCCCTTAAAATGTGACCTCCACAACAACCTGCCTCCTTAACAGGGACCTCTACAGACCCTTAACACTGACCTCCATAGGGGACTGTCCCCTTAACTTTGACCTCCACAGTTCCCTGCCCCCTTAACAAAGACCTCCACAGCACCCGCCCCTTTAACAGTGACCTCCAAAGCATCCCGCCCCCTTAACAATGACCTCTCCACAGCAGACCTTCCCCTTAACAGTGACTTCCACAGCGGACGCCCCTTTACTAGTGACCTCCACAGTACCCCATCTCCTTAACAATGATTTCCACAACACCCTGTCCCCTTAACAGTGGCCTCTACAGCAATCTGCCCTATAACACTGACCTCCAAAGCAGCCTGCCCCTAGGGTGGCCAGAGGTGCAGTTTTAGTCTTCCTGTTCTCCATCTGGTGCAAAGACTGGATGGACACAGGAATGTCCTTTTAAACAGCTCACTCTCAGACAGCAGCACTGTACTGTTTGAGCATGAGCTGCAGGGAGAAAGTCACCCTCCCTCCCACCCCTGCAGCTGACAGAAGTTGATTTTTACATGCATTTTTTCAATCCCCGTCGGCTGAGTAGAGGGAAGGAGCGTGACCTAACCGAGTTGGGGGTGTGGCTTAGCAGGACCTGAGGGTGAGGTTTATAAATCCATCTTTTGAGAGTGGGCTGAATGGCCACCCTACCTGCCCCCTATGTTGTTCTTTCCCCCCCCCCCCGGGTGCCCCCCGCTGATTCTCCCAGGTGAATACTAATGAGCGCTTCCATTATGGAAGCGCTCATTAATACCGAAGGACCAGGAAGAGGTAAACGCTCTGTACTTACCACTTCCTGGTCCTCAGCTGTCGGCTGTGCAGTGCTGCGCACAGCGTGAGGGCGCTCTGTGACCTCATGCTGTGCGTGCCAGTTCAGAGCACAGTCGACTGAGGAGAGAGAAAATTGCAGGCGGCATCCATCCAGGAGCAGGAGAGGTAAGTGTTTTTTTTAATTTTATAAAAAATGTGTCTGCTGGGGGCATAATGGGGGCTAATTGGAGGCATATGGGGCTAATTGGAGGCATATGGGGCTATAGGGGCTAATTGAAGGCATATGGGGGCTAATTGGAGGCATATGGGGGTTATTTGGAGGCATATGGGGCTAATTGGAGGCATATGGGGGCTATGGGGGCTAATTGGAGGCATATGGGGCGAATTGGAGGCATATGGGGGCTAATGATGCATAATGGGGGCTAATGAGAGGCATCATGGGGGCTAATTAGAGACACAATGGGGGCTAATTAGACTATTAGAGGCTAATGAGGCATATGGGGCTAATGAGGCATATGGGGGCTAATGAGGCATATGGGGGCTAATGAGGCATATGGGGGCTATTGAGGCATATGGGGGCTAATAAGAGGCATAATGGGGGCTAATTAGAGACATAATGGGGGCTAATTAGAGACATAATGGGAGCTAATTAGGCATATGGGGGCAAATAAGAGGCATAATGTTTGCTAATGAGGCATAATGGCTTATAATGGGGGCTAATAAGACGCATAATGTGGGCTAATGAGGCATAATGGCTTATAATGGGGGCTAATGAGGCATAAGGGCTGATATGGGGGCTAATGAGAGGCATGGGGGCTGATATGGGGGTGATAAGAGGCATAATGGGGGCTAATAAGAGGAATAATGGGGGCTAATGAGGTATAAGGGCTTATAATGAGGGCTAATGAGGCATAAGGGCTGATATGGGGGCTAATGAGAGGCATGGGGGCTGATATGGGGGTGATAAGAGGCATAATGGGGGAAAATAAGAGGAATAATGGGGGCTAATGAGGCATAAGGGTTTATAATGGGGCTAATGAGGCATAAGGGCTGATATGGGGGCTAATAAGAGGCATGAGGGCTGATATGGGAGTGATGAGAGGCATAATGAGGGTTAATGAGAGGCATAACGTGTCATCCACAGATGCCCCCATAACAGTGTGTCTTCCACCATAACAGTGCGCCTGCACACTGACGAGAGACGGGGAAAGAATCAGCGAAAGCAAACAGAGGACGGCACAGAAGATGACTGAATAGCTTCTTTTGTAAGTAAATTGTTTTATTATAAATGTATCCCTGCATATCGCAATTCTCTCGTATTTTGTAAGTTTATTTATATATACTTATTTTGTTTTGTCCCCCCATTTTTGACTGTGGTATCTTTGTGCCCCTCCTATATATTGTTCCTAGAGTCGCCACTGACAGTGTCATCCACAGGGCCCTGCCCCTTTAACCCCTTAACCTCTTAAGGACACAGGACGTACAGGTACGCCCTGATGTCCTGGTACGTAAGGACACAGGGCGTACTTGTACATCCTGTGTATTTCCGATCACCCCTGCGCGGCAGGCGGTTATCGGAACAAGGTGCCTGCTCAAATCATTGAGCAGGCACCTTGGCTAAATGCTCAGGGGGGTTCTGTGACCCCCTCGTGTCGGCGATCGCCGCAAACTGCAGGTCAACTCAGACCTGCGGTTTGCGGCTTTTCTAAGTTGCGGCGGCCTTCCTGTGACGAGCCTGTGAAATCCAGCCCCCTTGATCTCACAGGCTGGAATACTCACTGTATTACTCATACAGCCAATGCATTCCAATACAGAAGCATTGGAATGCATTGTAAAGGATTAGAACCCCAAAAGCTGAAGTCCCAAAGTGGGACAAAAAATAAAGTGAAAAAAAAGTTGAAAAAATAAAGTCCCCCCCCCCCCCCAATTTTTTCTTTTAAATTTCAAGTTAAAAAAAAAAACGTCAAAAATAGGGGGGGGGGGGGAAGACATATTAGGTATCGCCACGTCCATATCGACCGGCTCTATATCACAAGACCTAACCCCTCAGATGAACACCGTAAAAACAATATATGGGGCAGTGTGGGGGAAATTACTATATGCTATTAGGGGACATTATTTTTGGGGACACTATACAGGCATTATTATCTGGAGCACAATATAGGTGTTATTATTACTGGGGGCACTCTAGGGGACATTATAATTGCTGTAGACACTTTATGGACCTTTGGGGTAAATTATCAAACGTGTAAAGTAGAACTGGGTTAGTTACCACGAGCAACAGATTCCAGCTTTCATTTCTGACAGCTCCTTTGGAAAATGAAAGGTGGTGTCTGATTGTTTGCTATATGCACCTAAGCCAGTTCTACTTTACACCAGTTTGATAAATGACCCCAATTATGAGAAAGCTATTGTATCTGTGTAACAAACTCTGTAGAGAAGAGATGCGACTGAAAGAATTTGTCATGGTGTTCTGGGTCAAACGGAGCAGAAGAGGAAAGAGAAGACCTACATAACAGGAGATGTCACTGGATGTACCAGGCATGTGGTGCTGTATTCCCCTATATTTAGAGCTGGTATTGCAGCTCAGCCCCAATCACTGAGATGGGACAGAGCTGCACCTAGACCATGTGAACAATGTCATATGGCCTAGGAAGAGACTGTGGCGCTTACGAGGCACCGCAGCCTCTTCATACAGAAATAAAACTAAAATGGAGGGGTGGGGGCCTGAGTTGGGTAGAAACCCCCGGGCCTATCATGCACTTAATCTGCCCCTGGTCCCCGCGCTGCTGTGACGGGGACCCGATGGCAGGGAAGGCAGCCCGATGCCTTCCTTAAGCATCATGGCTGCCTTACGGGAGAGTCCATTTGATCCAGCCCCCTGGATATCTCAGACAAGCCGGTTATAAGAGTATTACAGAAGTATTGTGATGCATTGTGAAGGGGATCAGACCCCCAAAAGTTTAAGTCCCAGAGTTGAACAAAAAATAAATGGTAAAAAAATGTTTACCCCAAAAATTTTAAGTTCACAAAATAAAGTAAAAAAAATAGGAAAAAATAGGAAAAAAAAGAAAAGTAGGCATTTTTATAGAGCCGTATCGACCGGCTCTATAAAAAAATCATATGACCTATCCCCTCAAATGAACACTGTCAAAAAAATAAGATAAAAACCGTGCAAAAAAAAAACATTTTTTGTCAGCTTACATCACTAAAAGTGCAACACCAAGCTATCAAAAAGGTGTGTGCCCCCCAAAATAGTACCAATCTAACGGACACCTCATCCCACAAAAAATGATACCCTACCTAAGACAATCGCCCAAAAAAATAAAAAAAAATATGGCTCTCAGACTATGGAGACACTAAAACATGATTTTTTTTGGTTTAAAAAATGCTGTTATTGTGTAAAACTTAAGTATATAAAAAAAGTTAATAGGTAGGTATCGCCGTGTCCGTAAGAACCTACTCTATAAAAATATCACATGACCTAACCCCTTAGGGGAACACCGCAAAAAATAAAAAATTTAAACGGTGTCAAAAAAGCTATTTTTTGTCACCTTACACAAAGCACAGGGCAGCAGGGACAGTGTGAGGTTCTATTCACCCTAGTAGAGATCTTTTAGGGCGAATAGGACAAGGGATCAAAAGATCCCAGGTTCTGGCCCCTAAGGGGGAAATAGTTATTAAATAATAAGTGTAAAAAAAAAAAAAAAAAATCAAATCACCCACTTTCTCAATTCCACATATAAAATATATAAACAATAAATAAACATATCACATATCGCCACATCAAAAAAGTCCAAACTATTAAAATATATAAAAAAAATGAATGCCATGAATGCCGGAACAGAAAAAATAAATAAAAACTGTGCGATTCGCCATTTTTTCTAAAATCCGGAATGCACGCGGCTTTTTTGGTTTATTTTTTCGCATGGTATCGAATTATATCAAGCATCATAATACTTTTTTATGGTATTGAAATCGAATTAAAAAATTGGTTTCGCAACAACTCTATTCTATCGGCTAATGTAGGTCATGTGATGTGCCATATTAGCATTTTTTGTGGAATAGCTCAGGAAAGGTACATGCTAGAGAGCTGAGACCTGGTTTAAAACCTTCCCGGACACCTGATGTACCTGAGTGGCAAATTTTGTGATTGTAAATGCGACTGTGAGGATTCCTTTAGTGCACATATACACACATATACAGTCAGCTTTATATTATATAAATATATATATATGCATATATATACGCAGAAAAAAGCGGGCAGCACTCCAGACTTGTGAAAAAATAGTGGGACTTTATTAACCCATATGTCAAGGCAACGTTTCGGCTCTATACCAGAGCCTTTCTCAAGCAAGGAACAGGACTAAATGAACAGCATATATATATATAGAATAAACATGTGCAGTGCTAATCAATCAATGTGTGTACAATTATGCAAATAGGATATATCTCATTAAAGGTATAACAAAAACATAAAATATCATATATAAAACCATTTCATAATAATAATTACATAAATAATAAACAATGATGTTCATAGTCTGTATGTTAAAATTTCATGCAAAAATTAACATAGTGTTATCCTACAATATACAGGGAGTGCAGAATTATTAGGCAAGTTGTATTTTTGAGGATTAATTTTGTTATTGAACAACAACCATGTTCTCAATGAACCCATAAAACTCATTAATATCAAAGCTGAATATTTTTGGAAGTAGTTTTTAGTTTGTTTTTAGTTTTAGCTATTTTAGGGGGATATCTGTGTGTGCAGGTGACTATTACTGTGCATAATTATTAGGCAACTTAACAAAAAACAAATATATACCCATTTCAATTATTAATTTTTACCAGTAAAAACTAATATAACATCTCAACATTCACAAATATACATTTCTGACATTCAAAAACAAAACAAAAACAAATCAGTGACCAATATAGCCACCTTTCTTTGCAAGGACACTCAAAAGCCTGCCATCCATGGATTCTGTCAGTGTTTTGATCTGTTCACCATCAACATTGCATGCAGCAGCAACCACAGCCTCCCAGACACTGTTCAGAGAGGTGTACAATCAATATTCACTTCGCTGGGCGACTTCTGCTGTCCCGACGTTCCGAGATCCCATAGCTTTCTACTGGGCAAGCAGGCTTTGTATGCAGTGTGCACATAAAATACTGGTACATCGCTTGCCGTGATTGGCTGGTTGTTGTATACTTTGTTGGATTGGCGATTCTGAGGGAAGGCAGGGGGAAGCAGGAGCATCTGCACTTCAGCCAATTCTAATGTTGGAACGGCGGATCTCTAATGAAGTTTGGAGTGCATCTTATCTGTGGTGAAAAAACTGAGTCTATCTGGGGAGTAGATACATGTTGTGGTGAATACAGTACAGCTCCAGTATCTGTACATACAGTACAGCACCAGTATATGTACATACAGTACAGCACCAGTATCAATACCGGTTCATACAGTACAGCACCAGTATCTGCACATACAATACAGCACCAGTATCTGTACATACAGTACAGCACCCGTATCTGTACATACAGTACAGTACCAGTATCTTTTCATACAGTACGGCACCAGTATCTGTACATACAGTACAGCACCAGTATCTGTACATACAGCACAGCACCAGTATCTGTTCATAAAGTACAGCACCAGTATCTGTACATACAGTACAGCACCAGTATCTGTACCGGTTCATACAGTACAGCACCAGTACATACTGTGCAATATACAAATAGTTAACAGTCAAGACCCCATTATGACTTTACCAGCAAGAAGAAAGAAATATGAAGCCAGTTTCGAACTTAAAGTTGTAAACTTTGCCATGGAACATTATAATTGGGCTGCTGCAAGACAATATGGAGTAACAGAAAAGATGGTTCGGGACTGAAAAGCAAATGAAAAAGCATTAAAGAGTATGCCAAGGGGTAAGTGTGCATTAAGAAGAGGCACCCCACATTGGCCAGAACTCAAAAAACATGTAGTAGACATGGTGAATGAGCATCGCCAAAACGGTTATGTAGTGACACAAAATAAAATACATTTGTTTGTACTTCAGTGGGCCAAATCTAACCGAGATCACAGCAACAGACTTAAGGCCACTGTATCCTGGTGTACTAGATTCTTGGAAAGGCATAATATGGTACTAAGGCAAAAGATGAAAATTGCACAACAATTACCTGCAGATCTTGATGCCAAAGTAAATAGCGGAGGGGTAGTCTTATACGGTGAGTATAGCCCAAACCCTATATTTTAACTGGAAAAGTAGGGGGTCGTCTTATACGCCGGAAAATACGGTATCTTAAAAACCAGCACACTTCTGGAAGAACATTCTTTGGACAGAGGAAACCAAGATGAACCTCTACCAGAATGATGGAAAGAAAATAGGATGGCGAAGGCATGGTACTGCTCATGATCCAAAGAATACCACATAATCTGTAAAACACGGTGGAGGCTTGGGCATGCATGGCTGCCAGTGGCACTGGGTCCCTAGTGTTTATTGATGATGTGACACAGGACAGAAGCAGCCGGATGAATTCTGGGGTTTTCAGAGACATACTGTGTGCTCAAATGCAGCCAAACTGATTGGTCGGCGTTTCATAATACAGATGGACAATGACCCAAAACATAAAGCCAAAGCAACCCAGGAGTTTATTAAAGCAAAGAAGTGGAATATTCTTGAATGGCCAAGTCAGTCACCTGATCTTAACCCAATAGAGCATGCATTTCACTTGTTAAAGACTAGACTTCAGACAGAAAGGCCCACAAACACTGAAAACCGCTGCAGTAAAGGACTGGCAGTAGGGGAGGGCTGGCAGCCTTAGTCCTGGGGGCAAATCCAGTCAAGTGGCCAATTTTTGCCCCGCTCATTATTAAAAGCCCCCTGCATATAATAGGCCACGCCCAACAAACACTGTACAGCTGACATTCTATAGTTGAGGCCTGTCTCTACACATCATACAGAGAGGGGAGGCCTGTTCTGGCTGTACAGCCTGCTTCACATTATACAATTAACAGCAGGCTACAGCCAGGAAGCTCCTCCGCTCTCCTCCCTCCCCAGATCCTGCTCAAGGCTTGTGGTTCCCCCCACCATCTGCCACCAGCCCGTGGCCTGCTGCCCCCTTTCACCATCCTCACCCAGCTTTGAATCCTCCTTCTGTAAATGGTAGGGGAAGGAGCCGGAGCATCTCCTCTCCTACATAGCACCTCATACCTCTTACATCCAGTGATGTCACCTTTGTTGTAGACGTTCTCTTTCTTTATCTTCTCCATTCAGACCAGACCGCCATGATGATTTTTCAGCCATCTCCTGTCTCTGCAGAGATTGACAAACAGACATTAGTTTCCCACATTTCCATCATCTTCACATCTTCTGAACACCCTTTCCTGCCACCCCCAATACTATACTTAAACCACACAAGAAAGAGTAGATACACATCCTGTAAATTTTAAAAATGTATCATCTTTATTCAACATAATTACAATTTAAACATAATCTGAATAGTAATTTTACATATAATAACTTATAGACATATAGTGAATATATCCAATTAATAACACCACCTATACTAAATATATTTGCCTCTCTAAAGGTAAACTATGGTAGAATGCTGATGTCAAAGAAAAGGAGGTGCTATAGACTGAATATGTAAAGAATCAGATGGGAGTGAACTCCCTCTGAATGTAACTCCGTGCTTAATCAGTGCATCCCCTTCCTTAGACACATATCCCAAAGAGAGTAACCAGAGACAGAGTAAAGGATCATACCAGTAAGAGTCAGGGTAGGTGAGTGTTATCTCCTCGACGTATGTTTCGCCGTTCTGTGTCCTCAGGAGGAGTCAATACTATACTGCAGAAACAGTCCCCCTGGAAATACTACTGCCACACAGATAGTGCCCCCTTCAACAATTATTGCCACACAGTGCTCTAAAAAATAACTGCGCCCAGACACTAATAGTATAAAGATAATGTCCCCAAAAATAATTGTGCTAAGCTGATACAATGCCAGGGTGCCCCCCAAAGTAACAGTGCTCCCCAAAATCCCACCAATAGAAATAATTCTCTGCCAGAGCACACTTAGTAGTAATAGTGCCCCTATAGTGCCCATACTAGTAACCATGTTCCTCATAGCCCCCCAGTAGTAGTAAAGCTCCGCATAATACCCCCTAATAGTAATAATTCTCCCTATATTATGACAGTACATGAAATACTCCCGCTTAGTGCCCGCAGTTGAGCTAATGTCCCCATAATGTATGCCAGTGTAAAATACCCCTGTATAGTGCCCCAGTAAATGCCCTCATAGTGCTCCTCTCCCCCTTCCCCATAGTGTCCCCCATAATATACCAGTTAAAAAATGCCCCTTCTTAGAGGCCCCAGCAGATGCCCCTATAGTGCTCCTCTCCCCCATAATGTGCCAATAAAAAAATGCCCCTTCTTAGTGCCACCATATGCCCCAATAGTGCTCCACTCCCCCATAGTGCCCCCAAATAATGCCCCATAGTGCCGCTCTCCCATATACTGCCTCCCATAATCTGCCAGTAAAAAATGGCCCCTTTGTGCCACCAGATGCCATAGTGCCCCACATAATGTGCCAATAAAAAAGGCCACTTTATAGCCCCTACTTCCTCATAGTGCCCCCCAAATAATGCCCCTATAGTGACACCAGATGCCCCATAGTGCCGCTCTCCCCTATAGTGCCCCCCATAATGTGCCTATAATAAATAAAAGCCCCTTTAGAGCCCACAGATACCCCCATAGTGCTCCTCTCCCTATGGTGCCCCCCATAACATGCCAGTAAGACATGCCCCCATTTCCCCCCAAAATGGGCAAGAAATAATTGCCTCCAGAATGCCACCCCCAAAAAAATGGGACTGTAAGAAATGTCAGCTCCCTCCATAGTGCCAGCTTCCCCCCATAGTGCCAGCTCCCCCTCATAGTTCAAGCCCCCCCATAGTGCCAGCCCCCCTATAGTTCCAGCTCCCCCCCATAGTGCCAGTTCCCCCCATAGTGCCAGCTCCCCGCAAAGATAAACAAAACAAAAAACACTGAGGACAGCGATACAGATGAATATGGAGATGAGCGCTTCCATCTCCTACTGCCCTCCGCAACCACCGCTGCAATTACATCCAGGGCTGTGCCACCTGTGGTGATCGGCGGTGCGGCCCTGAGGAATAAAAAAATAAATAAGAAAAAATAATTTGTTAAAGACCGGCCGTTTTTTTAGGGCGGCCTGGGGGACAATTGCCTCCCTGCCCCTCGTCCCAGCCCACCCCTGCCTGGCAGAGCATTAAAAAGGAGGAAACACAGTGTCTGGTAATGTGCATGAGTTCAACAATTCAGGTAATCATTGCCAACAAAGGTTTTTCAACCAAATATTAGAAATTAACATATTATTTACAATTATTTAATTTGTCCAATAACTGAACTTTAACTGCATCTAAATTGTTTTGTTCAAAATCCATTGTGGTAATGTACAGAACAAAAATTTGAAAAATGTTGTCTCTGTCCAAATATATATGGACCTAACTGTATGCTAATAATACAGAGGGATCCATTATATATACAGTTGAAACCAGAAGTTTACATACACTAAAGAAAAGACACATATGCATGTTTTTCTCAATATCTGACATGAAATCAGAAGAAACCTTTTCTGTTTTTGGTCAATTAGGATTACCATAATTATTATTTACCAAATGCCAGAAATAATGAGAGAGACAATGTTTTAAGGCATTTGTATTACTTTCTGCAAAGTCAAAAGTTTACATACATTTCATTAATATTTGGTGCCATTGCCCTTAAACTGTGTGATTTGGCTCAAACATTTTGGATATCCTTCCACAAGCTTCTCACAATAGTTGGTTGGAATTTGGGCCCATTTTTCCTGACAAAACTAGTGTAACTGAGCCATGTTTGTTGGTCGCCTTGCTTGCACCTGCCTTTTCAGCTTTGCCCATAAATTTTCAATAGGATTGAGATCAGGGCTTTGTGATGGCCACTCCAAAACATTGACTTTGTTATCCTTAAGCCACTTTGTAACCAGTTTGGCAGTATGCTTTGGGTCATTGTCCATTTGGAAGACCCATTTCCTCCCAAGCTTTAACTTCCTGGCTGATGTCTTGAGATGTTGCTTCAGTATTTCCACATAATCTTTCCTCATGATGCCATCTTTTTTGTGAAGTGCACCAGTCCCTCCTGCAGCAAAACCACACAACATGATGCTGCCACCCTCGTGTTTCACAGTTGGGATGGTGTTTTTAAGCTTCCAAGCTTCTTTCTTTTTCCTCCAAACGTATCTATGGTCATTATAGTCAAAAAGTTCAATTTTAGTTTCGTCAGACCATAGGACATGTCTCCAAAAATGTAGGTCTTTGTTCCTGTGTGCATTTACAAACATTAATCTGGCTTTTTATATTTCTTTTGAAGTAATGGCTTCTTCCTGGCAGAGTGTCGTTTCAGCCCATGTTGATACAGTACTCGTTTCACTGTGGATACTGATACAATCTTACCAGCTTCTGCCATCATCTTCACAAGGTTTTTTGCTTTTGTTCTTGAGTTGATATGCACATGTCGGACCAAAGCACATTAATCTCTGGGACACAGAACCCGTCTCCTTCCTGAGCGTTATGATGGCTGGACATTCCGATCTTGTTTGTACTTGTGTATGATTGTTTGTACAGATAAACGAGGCACCTTCGGGTATCTTAAAATTGCACCCAAGGTTGAGCCAGACTTGTGCAAGTCCACAATCCTCTTCCTTATATCTTGGCTGATTTCTTTAGACTTTCCCATGATGCTACACAAAGAAGCAGTGTGTTTCAGGTGTGCATTTAAATACATCCACAGGTGTCTCTAATTAACTCAGATGTTGCCAACAAAACAGAAGATTCCAAACACATGACACCATCATATGGGCAGTCCAGCATTCTTTAAAGGCATAGTAATCTCAGTGGATGTAAACTTTTAACATTGCAGAAAGTAATAAAAATGCCTTAAAACATTCTCTCTCTCATTATTCTGGCATTTGGCAAATAATAATAATTATGGTAATCCTAATTGACCAAAAACAGGAAAGGTTCATTCTAGTTTCATGTCAGATATTGAGAAAAGCATGCATATGTGTCTTGTTATATAGTGTATGTAAAGTTCTGGTTTCAACTGTACATACTAATAATAGAGAGGGGGCCATTATATAGTCTAATAATATAATGATAAAACAAAGGGGGCAATATATATTCTATCCATACATTGGACTGCAGGTGTCATGTTCTACATTATCTGTACTCAGAGGGTTATTGCTGTGTTTTCTGTGGTGTTACATGGGACTGCAGGTGACATCTACATTAGCTGTACTCAGAGAGTTATCACAGTGTTATCTGTGGTGTAAGGGTACTTTCACACTTGCGGCAGAGTGATCCGGCAAGCAGTTCTGTCAACGTCCCTTACTTTTGGTCCCTTAACAAGTGGGAGGCACATATGAAAACTGTTGTAATTCCTACACCGTTCACCTGATTTGGATATAAATACCCTCAAATTAAAGCTGACGGTCTGCAGTTAAAGCACATCTTGTTCATTTAATTTCAAATCCATTGTGGTGGTGTATAGAGCCACAAAGGTTAGAATTGTGTTGATGTCCCAATATTTATGGACCTGACTGTACATTTTTAACACTTTTGTGGATATTGCATGGCAAGAGCACAGACTCTTGTTGATATAATTCCAACAAAACCTCAAAGTTCTGTTTTAGTTGAATGTATACCTATATACCTTTACATCTGGTAACATGGTAACTATTTGATCTGTTGCCATAAGTGTAAATTAGCTGCTCCAATAAAATAGAAATCTGCTACATTGCAAAAGTATAATTAGAGAATAGTAGCTGAAAGAATAAAAAAATGTATTGGTGTTTTTCATTTAAGCCTATTGGTTGGCTAGCTTACCAGAGCTGCATTGAATAAAACTAGCTGTACTGCAAATAATGTGTGAATAAAAATAGGTCATTCCGAGAATAATGTGCAAATAAAATCTAGCAGTGCTTTTAATGTACAAATAAAATCTGACTAGTGTTCCCCATGGCAATGTTCTGTACAGTATCTACTTTTCATGTGTGCTGAATCTTACATTATATATATTGCCCTATTACCAGGGGTATCCCTATGCATTACAATGCCTGAGGGTGTAAAATAAATAATACCTATTCCCATTGTATTGCAAAAATGACTTTGGACTTTTGTGTTAGTTGTATATTGGTGCAAATGTTGCCACTTTCAACTTTAACACAGTGGGATATTTTGCCTCATGATATCAAATATGTTTATCTGTTTTATTTGACAGCTTTGAACTTATAGCTGTTTTATTAGACTTAATTGAGCAAGTCTATGGGAGAGATTTATCAACACTGGTGTAAAGTAAAACTAGCTTAGTTGCCGATAGCAACCAATCAGATCCAAACTTTCATTTTCCAAAGAAGCTCCGAAAAAGGAAAGATGGAATCTGATTGGTTGCTATGGGCAACTCAGTCAGTTTTCCTTTACACCAGTTTTGATAACTTTCACCCAATGTGCACGTAGATAGATAGTTATATAAATAGATCATACAATCCCATAGCTAGATTCTACTTTGCCCTGAAATTTGTAGGCCAAAAGCTTAGGAGACAAGACTGTTACTGTGGGTCCTGTCTGATAGAAGTCACTATTAGATGGGCCCAACATATTGTTGATAAAAAATATGGGCATATAGCTTCTAATTTTCATACAGTAAACATAGCAGTGATACAGTTTACATTTATTCATGTTTTCAATGTTTGCATGTGTTTTTGGGCATTAAGCAGTGTGTTGCTATTTGTAGTTCTTGTAGATAGACAGATAGATCCCCATACCAGCAGTAACATTTTACTGATGGAGAGGCATGTAACCCATGAGTGACAACAGGAGGGAAATTATCAGGATTAACAGAAGTACAATATCTTCAATAAAAAATGGATGAGCAGGAACTCAGATGAGGACCACACACCAGCTCTTCCAACTCCAGGCAGATAATATAAACCGCATGGTATGAAATGTGAGTCCAGACTAAATAGAGGAGCAGTAATCACCACAAGCTTCACCTGAGACAAGAGGTGTGGTCATTACAAACAACAACACTGCAACAAGTGAAAACAGAGAGGCTGTCATGTGCAGCTAGTCTCTCAGATCTTCTAACTCTGTCATGGAAGGGACTGTGACAGTACCCCGCCCCCCCCCCTTCTACAGGTGACCTCCGGACACCCAGGACCGACCTTAACAGAATGAGCCATGTGAAAGGCTTTCACAAGACAACTAGTATTAACGTCAGCCGCTGGAACCCACAGTAACCCTTCCAGTCCACTATCCTGGTGATCTGGAATTCAAGATTACCGTCCACCATGACAGGAGCGGAAGGCAAGGAGGATGGTTCAGCAGGTTTGACATATCTCTTCAGCAATGATTTGTTCAAAAACATTATTAATTTTTAAAGCAGAAGAAGTTCAAGACAAAAGACTACCGGGTTAATAATGGCAGAGATCTTATATGGACCAATAAACCTTGGACCCAACTTCCAAGAAGGTACCTTCAACTTAATGTTTCTTGTGGACAGCCACACAGAATGACCCACTCTCAGGTCCAGACCACTCGTACGTCTCTTGTCAGCCATACATTTTTACTTGTTGCTCATTTAAAAAAAAAATTATTTAAAATTTCCGCCAAATAGATGACAAAGAAGAGGAAAATCTTTCCTCTTCAGGTATACCAGAAGTCTCAGTCCCAGAAAATGTGCGAAACAGCGAATGGAACCTATATGACCCAAAAACTGCGACTTATCAGTGGACTCCTGCCTACAGTTATTTATGGCAACCTCGGCCAAAGACAAAAATGAAGACCGCTCCTCCTGATTCTCTAAGACAAAACATCTCAAATAAGTCTACAGATTCTGGTTAGTGTGATCAGTCTGTTCGTTCGACTGAGGATGAAAGGCTGAAGAAAAGGACAATTGTACCCCCAGGCAAGTACAGAATGCCTTCCAGAATCTGGAAACAAACTGAGTCCCCCTATCAGACACCACATCAGAGGGAATACCATGTAGATTCACGTTGTTATCGACAAACACTTTTTTAGGTAGACCTAGAGTTTTAGCATTAGGTAGACCCGATAATGCTATAAAGTGTGACATCTTGCTGAAGTGATCAACAACCACCAGAATCACAGTTTTTCCTGAAGAATTCGGAAAATCTGTGATAACGTCCATGGATAAATGAGTCCAAAGTCGGAATGGGATGGACAACAGAAGTAGAGATCCTGAAGGCTGAGTATGTGTCACCTTGGCACATGTACAAGTACCACAAGCTGACATATATCCCTCAACGCATTTACGCAATCCCAGCCACCAGAATCTACGAGAAATGAGATTTACCGTGGATCTGCTCCCAGGGTGTCTTGTAAGAACTGTATATTGATGTTCCTCAAACACCTTTTGCCGTAATTCAGAAGGAACAAACAACTTCACCGGTGGACAGAAATCCGGCGCATCTACCTGGGCCTCCAACACCTCTGCCTCAAGGTCGGGATAAAGGGCGGATATTACAACCCCTTCAGCTAATATCGGACCAGTATCTTCCGAATCACCCCCCCCCCCAGGAAAGCTATGTGACAAAGCATCCGCCTTGATGTTCTTCAGCCCAGGGCAATAGCTAACAACAAAATTAAATCTGGTAAAAACAAAGACCATCTAGCCTGCCTTGGGTTCAGATGTTTAGCCAACTCCAGGTAAGCCAGATTTTTGTGATTGGTACTCACCGTAATAGGATGAATCGCTCCTTCCAACCAATAACGCCATTCCTCAAAAGTCAACTTAATGGCCAGTAACTCTCTATTACCTGCGTCATAATTTCTTTCAGCAGTTGAGAGGTTCTTAGAGAAGAAAGCACATGGGCGCCATTTACTAGGTGAAGGACCCTGCAACAAGACTACTCCTACCCCCTCCTCGGATGCGTCAACTTTCACAATAAATGGCTGGTTGCACCAGTATAGGAGCAGAAGCAAAACATTTCTTCACAGCTGAAAAGGCTTATAATGCCGCATCAGACCAGACAGAGATATATGAACCTTTCCTAGTCATGTCCGTTAAAAGTTTAACAACAGTCGAGTAGTTCAAAGTACATTAATGGTAGTAGTTGGTGAACCCTAGAAAATCGCATGAGCGCTTTCAGATTTTCTGGCCGATCCCAGTCCAACACAGCATTGACCTTTTCAGGATCCATATGAAGCCCTAAAGATGAGAGTAGGTAACCCAGGAATTGCACTTCCGGAACTCCAAATATACACTTCTCCATCTTAGCATACAGTTTATTTTCTTTTAGGATCTCTAACACTTGTCTCATGTGATTCTGATGCGTCTCCATGTCAGAAGAATAAATTAGAATATCATCCAGATACACCACCCACTAGATGATGAAAGATGTCATTGATGAAATGTTGAGAAACCGCAGGAGCATTGGTTAACCCAAAAGGCATGACCATATTCTCAAAATGACCTTCAGGGGTATTAAAGGCCGTCTTCCATTTGTCCCCCTCCTTGATCCTTACCAGATTATATGCCCCCCTTAAATCCAACTTAGAGAACACCTTGGCAACGACAATCTGATTGAACAAATCCGGGATCAAAGGAAGGAGATAAGGATCACGGACAGTAATGCGATTAAGCTCACATGTCCAAACCTGGCCTAAGAGTTCCGTCCTTTTTCTTAACAAAGAAGAACCCTGTATCCACTGGGGATTTGGATGGTCTAATATGACCTTTAGCCAAACTCTCGGTGACATATTCTAACATGGCTGCTAATTCGGGTTCAGAAATATTATATAACCAAGACTTGGGCAACCTAGCTCTGGGAACAAGGTTGACAGGGCAATCATACTCCCGATGTGGAGGTAACTCCTAGTCTCCACTTTCAGAGAATACATCAGAAAAATCTGAAATAAACAAAGGTACAACTTTAGTGGTTACAACAGAAAGCGATGTGCTAAGACAGTTGTCTATCCAATTATCACTCCAATCAAGAATCTGTCTCGCTTGCCAATAGATGGTAGGATTATGTTTGCTTAACCATGGTAAACCTAGCACCAAGGGAGCAGGCAGACCCTCCAGCACAAAACACGAAATAGATTCTTGATGAAAATCACCCACTTTTAAATGGATGTCCTGCACCATTTGTGACAAACATTTCTGTGTGAGTGGAGCGGAATCAATTACAAACACCGAAATATTTTTGTCTAATGCACTTGTTGTCAACCCATGCATACGGATGAACTGACCATCAACTAGGTTAACCCCTGTCCCACTGTCAATAAACACTTCAATTCCCAAAGTTTTGGAATCTAGCGCCACCTCGGCAGACAGGAGAAATCGTGTACTACCGACAAATGACAAAAGTAAATTCTCAGATTCCCCACCCACACCACCAAGAGTGAGTTGAGGACTAAATATATTTTTTTATCTTTCACCTTGACCCTGAACATAAGGACATACGTTGACAATGTCCTCTTTTTCCACAGAAAAAGCAGTCTCTTCTTAAGCCTAAAGTTTTCACCACCAGGTCCAGGGGTAGCTCCCCCCAGCTGCATTGGCTCATCACCAGACATGAACTCAAGGATCTCTCTACCCAAAGTGTCGGATAAGGCCGCCACCCCATATGATAGTATGTGTTGAGTGTAAGGAACCTTAGATCTCTCCTTCAGGCGTCTATCAATAAGTACAGCAAGAGACATGGCCAATTTCAATGACTCAGGATAATTGCGAAATGCCAATGCGTCCTTCAGGCTCTCAGATAACCCTTAACAGAATTGACTACAGAGAGCTGGGTCATTCCGTAGCCCATCTCCTAAATTCAGAGCAATAGGTATCCGCAGAATGCTCTCCCTGCCGTAAGCCACGCAACTTAGTCTCGGCCAGGGAGATCTGATCTGGGTCATCGTTGATAAGACCAAGAGTTCTGAAAAATTCATCTTCTGACCAGAGGAACTGTGATCTGGTCGGAAATTAAAAAGCCCAAAACTGAGCATCACCTTTAAGTAACAAAATGATTATACCCACTCTTTTGACTCTCGTCCCCAGAAGAGTCTAAAATATAATTTGCACGACTCCCTGAACCGAATAAAGTGGTCTCTTCCCCCAGAAAATCTATCCAGGAGAGCGACCTTAGGTTCAGGACAGGCTTTCCCGCTACCGCAACCAGTCGTCTGTGGTCTCTGGATCTGTGAGACGGTCGTGCGGAGGTCAGCAACCTACAAAAACGGCCCCTGCAGTTGTCCGACTAGTGCAGAAATACAAACCGGATTCCCAAAAAGTTGTGACACTATACAAATCGTGAATAAATACTGAATGCAATAGAACATAAATCACGGAACAAAAGTTTAAACTGAGAAAAGGTACCATTTTAAGGGAAAAATATGTTGAATCAGAATTTCATGGTGTCAACAAATCCCCAAAAAGTTGGGACAAGGCCATTTTCACCACTGTGTGGCATCTCCCCTTCTTCTTACAACACTCAACAGACATCTGGGGACTGAGGAGACCAGTTTCTCAAGTTTAGAAATAGGAATGCTCTCCCATTCTTGTCTAATACAGGCCTCTAACTGTTCAATCGTCTTGGGCCTTCTTTATGATGCGCCAAATGTTCTCTATAGGTAAAAGATCTGGACTGCAGACTGGCCATTTCAGTACCCGGATCCTTCTCCTACGCAGCTATGATGTTGTGATTGATGCAGAATGTGGTCTGGCATTATCTTGTTGAAAAATGCAGGGTCTTCCCTGAAAGAGATGATGTCTGGATGGGAGCATATGTTGTTCTAGAACCTGAATATATTTTTCTGCATTGATGGTGCCTTTCCAGACATGCAAGCTGCCCATGCCACACGCACTCATGCAACCCCATACCATCAGATATGCAGGCTTCTGAACTGAGCGTTGATAACAACTTGGGTTGTCCTTGTCCTCTTTGGTTCGGATGACATGGCGTCCCAGATTTCCAAAAAGAACTTTGAATCGTGACTCGTCTGACCACAGAACAGTCTTCCATTTTGCCACACTCCGTTTTAAATGATCCCTGGCCCAGTGAAAACGCCTGAGCTTGTGGATCTTGCTTAGAAATGGCTTCATCTTAGCACTGTAGAGTTTCAGCTGGCAACGGCGGATGGCACGGTGGATTGTGTTCACTGACAATGGTTTCTGGAAGTATTCCTGAGCCCATTCTGTGATTTCCTTTACAGTAGCATTCCTGTTTGTGGTGCAGTGTTGTTTAAGGGCCCGGAGATCACCGGCATCCAGTATAGTTTTACGGCCTTGACCCTTACGCACAGAGATTGTTCCAGATTCTCTGAATCTTCGGATGATGTCATGCACAGTTGATGATGATAGATACAAAGTCTTTGCAATTTTTCGCTGGGTAACACCTTTCTGATATTGCTCCACTATCTTTCTGCGCAACATTGTGGGAATTGGTGATCCTCTACCCATCTTGGCTTCTGAGAGACACTGCCACTCTGAGAAGCTCTTTTTATACCCAATCATGTTGCCAATTGACCTAATTAGTGTTAATTGGTCTTCCAGCTCTTCGTTATGCTCAAATTTACTTTTTCCAGCCTCTTATTGCTACTTGTCCCAACTTTTTGGGGATTTGTTGACACCGTGAAATTTTGAATCAACGTATTTTTCCTTTAAAATGATACATTTATTCGGATTAAACATTTGATCTGTCAAATGTGACCAGTCATATAATTAGCCCCCAGCCATATTTACTCAGCCCCCAGCCATATTTACTCAGCCCCCAGCCATATGTATTCAGCTCCCAGCCATATGTGAGCAGCCCCCAACCATAATTCAGCCTCAGATCACAAAATAAAAAACCCACTTACCTTTACTGCTGCTGGACGCCTCTGCTCCTCACCGCCCGCAATCTTCTTCCTCCTGTTGTCGGCTGTGCTGTGAACCGGCATGCACAGCGTGAGGTCACAGAGTGCCCTCACGCTGTGCGCAGCCTTCACAGCTGACAGCCGAGGACCAGGAAGCTGTGAGTATAGAGCCTTCACCACTTCCTGGTCCTCTGGTACTTGAGCGCTTCATTAGTATTCACCCCATAAGACGCAGGGTAATTTTTCCACCACTTTGGGGGGGTGACTGCGTCTTATGGGGCGAAAAATACGGTATTCATTTTGGTCCTTGCCATGTTTTGTTATTGCTTCCTTGTGTTCTTTGTCTGAGACATGTTCTAGGGGTCGGTAGGACCCTAGTTAGTTGATGGGACTGAACATACATGCTGGCAGTAAGAAAGATTAAAGTAAAAACAAAGACTGGCACTGTAGAAAGTGCATTTAGAGCAGGATTACAATTAAAGGTAACACCTCTATTATAAAGCTGAAGGAAGATAATAATTGACAATTGGTGAAAGGAACAGATAAGCTCGCTCTCTCCCCTCTGCATATTGATCTCTCCACATCACACAGAACATGCTCACAACATTTAACCATAGATGTTTTCTGGTCATTTACTGACTAAAGGCGTGCTTGCACAAGACAGATATTATTACTACCAATACCAATTTATAAGCAATCATAACTATAATAGGCCAGCTTATATGATTAAGAACAGCCACAAATAATAAAGCCAAAATGCTGAATTTGGTAAAATTCGGTAAAATTTACTATTTTCTACATTTGAATGTCTCTGCTTTTAAGACAGTAATACTTCATAAAATAATTAATAAATAACATTTACCATATGTCTACCTTATGGTGGCATCTTTTTGTAAATGTTATTAGATATTTTTTTAGGACATTAGAAAGCTTAGAATTTTAGAAGTTTTCCAAAATTTTTAAGGACCAATCCAATTCTGAAGTGACTTACATAATAGAAGCCATCCATAAATTATTCCATTTTAGAAACCAAACCCCTTAAGTAATTCAAAACTCAACTCCAGTCCTCAGGACCCACCTACCAATCATGGTTTGAGAAGAGAATATCCCACAGAATGAATACTAACTAATGCAAATTATCTTGTGCTTCGTGGTAACGAATCAAAATTTTTCATAAAATGGTGGCTAACATGGCAGCTACACGTGTGAGGACATAGGGCAAGGAACTCTGGTAAGGCAGGATGACCCATAAAGCCATGCATGCAGCCAATCAGCAGCCAGCCCTATAATCTCACAGACCTATAAATATGACGGCCATCTTGAATTCAGACATTTTCCAGCGTTTGGAGTGCAGGGACAGATGTGAGAAGGCGCTAGAGACAGCAATAGGAAAAACCTCATTGTGACAAAAAAAACTGAAAAAACGATTTATAAGTGCAGGGAAATGAATGATAGGGAGGAATAATTTCACAGTATCTTAGTGCAGGTAGAGACGTCTGAAGGCACTAGGGACAGTGCTAGAAAAGTGATTTACAAGTGCATGGAAAGAATTTTTGGGGATCCAAATAGCCATTTTACAGCGCTGTCATTCCAGCAATTTGTTCTTGGGGTGCAAGTACTATGTTAAAAAGCCTTTAGTGTCTTATATCTGTGGTAAAATAAAAATATATACGCAGTTCACTTCTACAGTTATATGTGGTGAAAGCGTTTAGTGGCGCATTTCAGTGCAAAAAGAAAACTATATACGAAGTTCACTTCTGCAGCTATATGTGTTGAAAATGGTTAGTGGCGCATTTCATTGCAAAAAGAAAAATATATTCTCAGTTCACTTCTGTGGCTATATATGGTGAAAGCTTTAGTGGCGTATTTAAGTTGAAAAAGAAAAATATATACGCAGTTCACCTCTGCAGCTAATTGTGGTGAAAGCGTATAGTGGCGTATTTCATTACCAAAAGAAATATATATACGCAGTTCACTTCTGCAGTTATATGTGGTGAAAGCGTTTGGTGATGTATTTCATTACAAAAAGAAAAATATATATATGCACGTCACTGTTGCAGTTATTTGTGGTGAAAGCGTTTAGTGGCCTCTTTCAGTACAAAAATAAAAATATATTCTCAGTTCACTTCTGCAGTTATATGTGTTGACAGCGTTTAGTGGCCTATTTCAGTGCAAAAAGAAAAATATATACGCATTTCACTGTTGCAGTTATTTGCAGTAAAAGCATTTAGTGACGTATTTCAGTACCAAAAGAAAAATATATATGCACGTCACTGTTGCAGTTATTTGTGGTGAAAGCGTTTAGTGGCCTCTTTCAGTACAAAAATAAAAATATATTCTCAGTTCACTTCTGCAGTTATATGTGTTGACAGCGTTTAGTGGCCTATTTTAGTGCAAAAAGAAAAATATATACGCATTTCACTGTTGCAGTTATTTGCAGTAAAAGCATTTAATGACGCATTTCAGTACTAAAAGAAAAATATATATGCACTTCACTGTTGCAGTTATTTGTGTTGAAAGCGTTTAGTGGCCTATTTCAGTACAAAAAGAAAAATATATACGCACTTCACATGGAAACATAGTAGTAACATAGTACATAAGGCCGAAAAAAAAACATTTGTCCATGCAGTTCGGCCTGTCATCCTGCAAGTTGATCCAGAGGAAGGCAAAAAAAAAACTGTGAGGTAGAAGCCAATTTTCCTAACTTTAAGGGAATAAAGAATTCCTTCCCGACTCCAATCAGGCAATCAGAATAACTCCCTGGATCAATGATCCCTCTCTAGTAGCTATATCCTGTAATATTATTACACTCCAGAAATACATCCAGGCAGTAAGAAAATTCCTTGAATTCCTTTATTGTACTCACCATCACCACCTCCTCAGGCAGAGAGTTCCATAGTCTCACTGCTCTTACCGTAAAGAATCCTCTTCTATGTTTGTGTAGAAACCTTCTTTCCTCTAGACGCATAGGATGTCCCCTCGTCACAGTCACATTCCTGGGGATAAACAGATGATGGGATAGATCTCTGTACTGACCCCTGATATATTTATACATAGTAATTAGATCTCCCCTCAGTCGTATTTTTTCTAAAGTGAATAACCCTAATTTTGATATTCTTTCAGGGTACTGTAGTTGCCTCATTCCAGTTATTACTTTAGTTGCCCTCCTCTGGACCCTCTCCAGCTCTGCTATGTCTGCCTTGATCACTGGAGCCCAGAACTGTACACAGTACTCCATGTGTGGTCTGACTAATTCACAGTTGCAGTTATATGTGTTTACAGCGTTTAGTGGCCTATTTCAGTGCAAAAAGAAAAATATATACGCATTTCACTGTTGCAGTTATTTGTGGTGAAAGCGTTTAGTGGCCTATTTTAATACAAAAAGAAAAATATATTTGTCGCTTTTAGGGGTGTTTTAATTTGCTTTAAATTTATTTACTTCAGCTGAAAGAATGTCAGACAGAGAAGTGCCAGGCCATGCACAGAAGCTTAAATGTTTCTGACGCAGGCAGAGGTCGCAGCAGAGTAAGGGGATGTGTCAGCAGGAGTTGCAGCAAGAGGCCTGAGCTCTCGGTGTCATCTAGCAGTCGTGTCTTGACCAGCAACCCAGCTGTTCTTGATTGGTTAACTCAGTCATACACGTCATCCCAAGTGACATCAGACACCCCCAGCCAACAGTCGGTGGGTTCATTAGACACAACCCTTAGTTGGCACGGCCCGGAACCCTTAGTTGGCACGGCCCAGAAGCAGGCCCTGTGCCCTCACCTGTCCTTTCTCAACCTGCCTCTGTCTTTTCCTCCACTAGGCGGGCAAGTAGTGATGAGGAGAGTGTCATGGGAGCTGGTGTTGCGAGTGGTCAGCCTCCTGACCTAGAGACGGTTAAGGAGGACATCAGTGATGTGCAGACAGTACTCGATGATGATGATGTAGTTGATCGCACTTGGGAGCCGGGTGACGAAGGAGCTTAATTTTTTCCCCTTTATATAATAATGTAATATTATAAAATCAGGTGTCTCCATGATAAATCTGCAGAGTGGGGGCCCTGTGTGGCTTCTACACACTTTCAAAATCCTTGAGCAGGGCAAATAGATACCGGACGACCGGGACGCTCCATGGCCTTTCCAGGAGCTCCTGTCGGGAGCAGCGATTCATTTTTGAGACGTCCGTATAGTGCGTGGGGGGGGAATCCGAAGACCCTTTCCATCTCCTTGCACCACAGGATGTCCTCCTTCCCATCCATGCTGACTAGGAACTCGTAATGTTTTCCCTGACAAAGAGAACAGGGGCTGGTAGTTATGGTTTGAATCTTGATGAACTTCGCGACTCTTCCGGGCTCCAAGCAATCTTGAAGCTTTGTCTTCTCATTGTCTATAGCTCCTAGAGGCCTTTTCATGCCAGGCAGACTCCCCCAGAAGTATCTGGGTTGATGAGCAGCCGATTGCATCAATCTTGACAGGATTTGTTTCCAGGTGGAGAGAAATAGTTTTTGGGAATGCTTTGTCTATTGCAACCACGTTCTCGAATAACCAGAAGACTGGCCGGTTCTCTCCTGTCTTAGGCAACACTTAATTTTTTAAATTACATTTATTAAATATTTTATATTAAATGGAACCAAAACTTGATTAAAATTATAAGAAGCTAAACTTAAATTCGCCTATATATTATCCCAATCTTCGATGGAAATTCCCGGACAATCAATTTGCCAAGCCTTTTGTGCCAGAGAACATTTATTATTAAATCATTCAGAGCCAAAGTGGCCTCCTTATGCTGCTTTCACCTCCACACTTGGTCGTCGTGCCACTCTGTGGCCTCCTCATTCTGCTGCCACCTCCACTCTCTCCTCGTCATCCTACTCCGTGGCCTCCTTATGTTGCTGCCACCTCCACAATCTCTTGTCGTCGTGCCACTCATGGCCTCCTCATGCTGCTGCCACATCCACAATCTCTCGTCATTGTGCTACTCTGTGGCCTCCTCATGCTGCTGCCATCTTCATAATCTCTCGTCGTTGCGTCACTCTGCATCTTCCTCATGCTGCTGCCACCTCCACAATCCCTCGTCGTTGTGCTACTCTGTGGCCTCCTCATGCTGCTGACACCTACACAATCTCTCGTTGTTGTGCTACTCTGTGGCCTCCTCATGCTGCTGACACCTACACAATCTCTCGTTGTTGTGCTACTCTGGCCTTCTCATTCTGCTGACAGGAAAAAGGGGGTCAGTCAGTTAGAGATGCTTGGCAAATCATTTTGTACAAAATTATTTGAGCCCGTCTGCCGCACGTCAAGGCGATCTCTAGTTAGACGGGTTCCTAACACTAAATTCTATCTGTTATGTGCTATGACGGCTATCATATAATTCAGCAAGTGTAGGTTCCACATGCATGCTGGGCCCGCTTTAATTTCTGTCATTTTTTGGTGCCAAAATGGTCTCCACTATATACTAGGAAAGCAGGTACCAACATGCATGCTTATTTCATGTGATGTTATTTAAAAACCGGAAAAGGGGCAGTGACAGGGGAGTGTCTATGTGACTAGCTGGGTGACATGAGATATAAACTAGCTGGGAATTGATAGGAGCACTGCTGGCGCTGAGGCAGAGAAAGGAGAAGTGCATCATGGGTTTGGTTGGAACAGCAACAGGAAGCATCATATAACGAATGGAGACCAGAGCGATTTGTTTACATGGTGAAAAAAAAGCATGGGGAGGATATATAGGAGCTAAGCAATTACATGAGCATGTCTGTTTAACACCGTAGTAATCCCATAAAACCCCTTTAAAAGACATGTCTATTATATGTTCAACATATTTCAAGCTGGCACAGGTGCCGCTCCACACTCCCTGTGTCTCATCATTAAAGCTCATCCTCTTTCTCAGTACTGCAATAGTTAATACCCTCCCTGGCTCTGTCCGCTGCTGCTGCTAGGCTGTTTATAATTCACTAATTAGTTTCTGCTTTATATGCTGTGCTGTTTCTCTCATTCCTTACCTGAGCAATTAGTTCCTAGCTTCTAATTCCTTGCTAAGGTTTTTGCCCTCTGTTTTCTGCCCGTATACCAACCTTTGCCTATTTTCAGCATTCTGACCCTCCACTTCCTGACCTGACCTGTTTGCCATTGTGATCCTCTGCTCCCAGTCCTGACCTTGGAACTGTTTCACGAATTTGCATGAATTCTGTCTGCCCTGAGTTCGCCCTGCAACTACACGTCTTGCCTGTACCTTCAGTGCCCGGCACCAGTGTCTCTGACCTCCGCGGTCAGCTGTCAACCACAACAGGACCATTCCAAGAGGTAGCGGCCTGATGGCTCCCTGCAGCAAAGTCCATATTCCTGTACAGGGGTTAAAGAGTAAATAAAATGAGACTGCTAGGTTACCACCCTTAGGTTTAGCCCAAAGTCAAACTGGTTGGTGGAAACAGTGGTTTCACACCCACTGCTATAACATATATATGGCCCTGAGCTAAAATTTTAAAATTACTTTTGTATTGTTTATTTTTGTATTTCTTTATATCTAATTTATTTATTGTACAGTATGTTCTCCTCTCTGTATATTTGCTAATTATCTCTGTTTCCTCACTTTATAATTTTCTTCTCTGGGTTCTGGCTCACTTAACACTTAAAGGGAACCTGTCATGTGGATATTTGATTATAATCTAACTAATTATATACAATCATTAACTACTAAAAAGTGCCTTAGATGTATTCACATACTGGTGTGACAGATGGTTACCTCATAATATACACACAAAGATGCCACATGCCATATGCTAATGAGCTGATTTGAGTCCAGCGTGATGTCAGTTAGTCCAGCGTATATTAAATTCAGATCTATAGCCACTCCCCTGCCCACCTGCTGCTGATTCATATGGAAAAAAAAACTGTCAATCAGCAGCAGGTAGGTGGAGAGAGTCAGGAGCTCATGAATATTCAGGACTCATCATTATGAGCTGGAGCTTTTCAATACAAGATGTTGGCAGATTGACTGGGTCAATTAAAGAAAGTGACCCAGCATTTTGCTAAGAGAATCAGTCACTTATATATGTTGCCCTTAGTTAGGACTTCATAAAACTGGTGACAGGTTCCCTTTAAGCACCATCCATGTTCACTGAAGATATTTTGCTGCAAAGAAGAAATTCTCCTTGGTTCACTATTTTTTTTATTATCAGCTATGTCTTTTTTAACTTATCCTTTATATAAAGAATCAAAAACCTGAGAACTAGAGCTTGCATTTGTCATGAAAGGACCAAGTTTAGAAAGAACAGCTTTGTTAGGAGATTTGAAGGTGATCTGGATTTTCTGTGTCCATCCATAAAACCTGCTCTTTCAGGCAAAAAACTCATCTTTTTGACTCACCAGAGCATATTACAAGCCATACAAGATTCATTTTATAAATAATATAATTTCTATAAGAATAGATGGGCCAGGTACAAGTGTAAGAGTATGTTAAGCATTATTATTAGATTTAAAAAGCTGTAATTGCTTTTTAAGTATAATCTTGCCAGCTGTTAATCTAGTTTTGTCATAAATCATAAAAGACAAAAAAAAACTAGCAAATATCAAAGTAGAGATGAGTGAATTGATTCTAAATGAATCAAATTCATTACAAATTTCTTTGAAATGTAAGTTTACAACTAATCCCAGTTCCAAAGACAGAGTAGACAACTTCCACCAAAAAGGTATAATAAAAAAAAGAAAAACAATGCAGTGTGTTTTTAGGCAGGCTGTTTGTTACCACCGACTAGCATCCATTTATACATAGCCATATATGTTGTGTCGCTTACTCATGCTGTATTGGTGATAAAAAGCTTGAAAATCCTAGGAGGCCTTAGTCTACTTTCACACTCGCGTTTTGGCTTTCCGTTTGTGAGACAATGTAAGTCAATGGGGACAGATCCGTTTTCACTGACACAATCTGGCACAATAGAAAACGGATCCGTCCTCTTTTGACTTTTAATGGTGTTCAAGATGGATCCATCTTTGCTATGTTAAAGATAATGCAAAATGATCCATTCTGAACGGATGCAGATGGTTGTATTATCTGAACAGATCCCTCCATGAAGTGTGAAAGTAGCCTAACCGTGTTATGCATGACTTTTCAGCGCAATTAGGGCACTTTTGATTCGGACTGAACGCAAAACTAATTTAGGTAAATTTGCTCATCTCTTTAACACACATTTTACAGTTCTCTATATTTTTTAAAGCGCTTGTCAAAGATAACAATATTGATGCTGTATCCTTAGTATAATGCCATCAATAGTAGATCATTGGGGTACGAGTCTTGACACCTTCATCTTTTATCAGTTTGAAGAGGATATGGCACATGTTGATGTGAGTACAGTACATTAGACCCGCAATCAGATAGGAAGTTGTCGTATCATGATTCAGGGGAGACGCTGTGGATTCAGGAGATGTGGTCGACACATGGATCGTGTTTCCCGGACTGAGCTTGGTTGCGTGGACCAACCCTAATACTTCTCCTTTGTGCTTGATCCACTTTTGGCTTTGGCAGAAAAGCCTGCAGAAAAATCTACCTGAAAACCTCCTGCAAAAAAAGTAATTGTGAATCTACCCTGAGAGTGTTTTCCTCCTAATCTTCATGAAATAGGCCTTATTATTTCCAATGCGATTCATTCTTATTACATACAATAATAGTGCAATAACGTGTTCAGAATGGCTCTGCCCTTTATATAGACATATTACATAATGCAAATGTTAGAACGCAGATAGAAAGCCATTGCAATCATATGTACTAGCTGGAATTACACTTTTGACCCCAATTTTCCAATGCAACAGTACTAACCAATGTACTATTGTGCTTCTTCCCACTTGTCCCGCTTTGGATAACCGGCCTTTATAATGTTATCTTTTTCTCCTCTGTCTATAAAATACGTTACTAACTTACAATTAATCTAAGCCACAAATGCAAATTGGAAGGTTAATGAGTTTGTGTTTTGCTGTGTGAAACTTCTGACACTCTCCCTCCCAAGTACTTGCTATTTTTAAACATTGATCTCTACGTAGTCAATTCTGTGCATGGCCATTTGACCACTTCTGTATGCGTTAGCCGACACCATGAGTGCAGGAGACTTTCTAACATACTGGCTGATGGCGCTTTGCAGCTGTGATGGGTTGGAAAATCAATAGTCCTCTGCTGGTATTAACTGATTTTCCACTGATCAAATGCAAAAGCTGCTCTATTAAAGCTATTTCACCCTTAAGGCAAATAAATAATATGGACAAAAAAAAAAAACTATCATTGTTTCCATTTGCCTAGTCATTCGTATGGTGTCTCTTTGCCTCTAACTGCAATTTCTCAGATTCCTTTTTCCAATACTTGGCTGGAATAATATGGTTGTTTCCCTCCTATTTCCGACCCACTAGGTGGTGCACCAAGACTTTATCTGAAAACCTTTTAGTGATTTTAAGATGTACTATTATTATCAGGTACCATAGGTTAATAGGCCTATTTTCAAAAGAGATTGAAGAACTGTGATCCCTTGTCACCCTTCTCCTTTGGGCCGGATAAATATTTCAGCTTTTTGCTAAGCAGGAGTTAATAAATGACATCATAGTTCACAAGGTGCCAAAGCACCATTGAATAATTCAGTCATTTTAAATTGAGTGTACTTAAAATAAGCAAATTATTCCACCTTCAGGCAATTATGAATCGTGTATTTTTTCCCTTTCCTCTATGGGAATGTAGAACTACAGTTCATACTGAACAATCAGTAGCCGACTGTCATTAAATGTACTTCCACCCACAGTATGTGACAGCTGAATTATTTGCAGTTATTTCTACTCAGGCATGTTGAAACCCATCAAAAATGGATTAATCATCCACTTCCTATATTCCATTACCGCTGCACCCACTGACTTAATAAATCAATGTTCACTGTACATGACTGCAGATAAACGCATGGTATCTTATTACACATATTTGAAACAGAGGTTGATGTCCCCTGAGGAGTCCAGACAAGATTACACATTTTTCTATCTATATTCCTCTCTATTGCTGTATTTGTTTACTATATATATATATATACCGTATATATATATACACACACACACATACGATATATATATATATATATATATATATATATATATATATACAAAGCGGATTCCAAAAAAGTTGGGACACTATACAAATCGTGAATAAAAACTGAATGCAATGATGTGGAAGTGCCAACTTCTAATATTTTATTCAGAATAGAACATAAATCACAGAACAAAAGTTTAAACTGAGAAAATGTACCATTTTAAGGGAAAATATGTTGAAGTAGAATTTCATGGTGTCAACAAATCCCCAAAAAGTTGGGACAAGGCCATTTTCACCACTGTGTGGCGTCTCCCCTTCTTCTTACAACACTCAACAGACGTCTGGGGACCGAGGAGACCAGTTTCTCAAGTTTAGAAATAGGAATGCTCTCCCATTCTTGTCTAATACAGGCCTGTAACTGTTCAATCGTCTTGGGCCTTCTTTGTTCCTCTTTATGATGCGCCAAATGTTCTCTATAGGTGAAAGATCTGGACTGCAGACTGGCCATTTCAGTACCCGGATCCTTCTCCTACGTAGCCATGATGTTGTGATTGATGCAGAATGTGGTCAGCTAACGGCAACATAGAGTTTCAGCTGGCAATGGCGGATGGCACGGTGGATTGTGTTCACTGACAATTGTTTCTGGAAGTATTCCTGAGCCCATTCTGTGATTTCCTTTACAGTAGCATTCCTGTTTGTGGTGCAGTGTCGTTTAAGGGCCCGGAGATCACGGGCATCCAGTATGGTTTTACGGCCTAGACCCTTATGCACAGAGATTGTTCCAGATTCTCTGAATCTTCGGATGATGATATGCACAGTTGATGATGATAGATGCAAAGTCTTTGCAATTTTTCGCTGGGTAACACCTTTCTGATATTGCTCCACTATCTTTCTGCGCAACATTGTGGGAATTGGTGATCCTCTACCCATATTGGCTTCTGAGAGACACTGCCACTCTGAGAAGCTCTGTTTATACCCAATCATGTTGCCAATTGACCTAATTAGTGTTAATTGGTCTTCCAGCTCTTCGTTATGCTCAAATTTACTTTTTCCAGCCTCTTATTGCTACTTGTCCCAACTTTTTTGGGATTTGTTGACACCGTGAAAATTTGAATCAACATATTTTTCCTTTAAAATGATACATTTACTCGGATTAAACGTTTGATCTGTCATCTACGTTCTATTACAAATAAAATATTGACATTTGCCATCTCCACATCATTGCATTCAGTTTTTATTCACAATTTGGTTAGTGTCCCAACTTTTTTGGAATCCGGTTTGTATATATAAATATATATTTATATACGGTGTATATATATATATATATATATATATATATACGGTGTATATATATATATATATATATATATATACACACACACACACATATTGCATGCTACAGCACTCTGCAAACATGGACTGAATTTATGATATATGGATTTCCATATATTTATAGATTATAAATTTTACTAAAGCTAAATGAATATGAGGTATTTAGCAAATATCTTAAATCAAAATAAATGAACCCATTTGCCCTGCATGCATGACTTTTTGTCTGGCCAAAACCCAACAGTTTTGCCCTACAGTGGCCGTATACCCATCAGATTCCATTATAGTCAGTGGGGATTGGGCTGTTTGCGGCATTATCCAGCTATGCCTGATATGATATGCCTCTTCTGCCGGAGCAGCCTGCCAGATTTCAAAATGCAGATGTCCAAGCAGCCTTAGGGCAAGGTCTACACGACGACATTTGTCACGCGACATTGATGTCGCAGCAATGTCGCGCAACAATTTTTATAATGATAGTCTATGGTGTCGCACTGCGACATGCGACATGCTGTGACTGCGACACGACAGTCACAAAAAATCCATTCGAAATCGCATCCCAGTCGCGGCATGTTGTATGTCGCAGTGCGACACCATAGACTATCATTATAAATATCGTTGCGCGACAATGGTGCGACATCAATGTCGTGCGACACATGTTGCAGTGTAGTTGTGCCCTATGTCGTCATGTAGACCTAGTCTTAGAGGTGCACACCTCTTACTAAATTAGATGCACCTTTGGCTGTCTGACAGATAATAAAACCTACATTTTCTCAGCTTTTTGCTACATTTTCCAACTTAAAGTTTACTTTTATTTTTCTAATCTTGATAAAAGATATACATTAGAGTTCAAACATTTAAAAACGTGAGCAACTGGACTTAAACTGTAGTATGATAATGTTGGTTCAGCTAATGTGACTTTAGGGGACATGGGGGGTGGGGGGGTGGATGATTATGGTTATGTAAGCTCAATATTTCTTGATGAGATAGAAGTAATGCTGTTTCTCATTTATTAATCGCACACTGGGTTAGAAACCTAAAATATACTACTTCTGTGATTTTCTCAGAGAATTAGATATTGTGGTGTTGTTCTAAATTTGTTTGC
This sequence comes from Bufo gargarizans, assembly GCF_014858855.1. NCBI lineage: Eukaryota > Metazoa > Chordata > Amphibia > Anura > Bufonidae > Bufo > Bufo gargarizans. The sequence goes on along the minus strand of NC_058083.1, from coordinate 242,711,195 downwards.
ACTAGCCCTTGGGAAAAGAAGAAAAAGATGGAGGGAGTGAGACAAGAAAGACAGGGAAAGATTTATCATTCCCCTTGCACCAGAAAAGTGGCTTTAAAAAGTTGTAAACTGTGTGTTTGTGACTTTTTAAATGCGACTGTTTGAAAAAAAGTGCCTCTTTTTTACACTACCCTTGGCACTTTTCCAAAAGAAGACATGGCAAGTGTGGGAAAGGGTGTGACCAACACCAGAGACAAATGTATCTGCATTTACACCAGTGAATTTGATATCTCGTGTCACATCAGCTGTCATAATCACATATTCACTCCTAACGCCCCTCCTTAGCTGGACTTCACATGAAAAAAAATCCTAGATGTTATCCCTTATTCTTAGTTGTCTGATGTAATGCTATGTGGTCTGAAGCGACTGTCCATAGTTGCAGGTCAAGTTCCAGCGAGCTACCTCGATATGTTTGGGGGTTTTCTGAGATTATTTAAATGATAACTTATCCTCTGGTCAATGCGGCTGAGCTGCAATATCAAGCATAGCCTCACATCCGGTGTGTTTGGTGAGCTGAGAGAAGGCTGTGGCGCTACTGTGGTCGCATAATTGGTGCAAATCAGTTGATCAATTTCCCCCCACCCACACACACAGTTTATGTATATGAAAGTAACCTAGGAGCCAGTGTCTAGTGTTCATTGACTAATATATATATAGCAATACAGAATAGTGATTGTGAAAGGGTTAAATGTGCCTGTATCCATAAATAATGATCACGTAAATTTACATATTTATTTAGAACAAGTCTCTAAAAATGATCTTTATGGATTCTCCATGTGGTCTGCCTCCATGGAAGGCACGCCACTGCATGTGGCCTTTGTCAGAGTTATACATTTTTCTTCAATTTAGGGCTCGTTCACACAAATGTTTTTTGCGTTCTGTATACGGGCCGTTTATTGCGTTCCGCAAACTGAACCATTCATTTCAATGGAGGACGGAATGTACTCCGTGAGCATTCCGTTTCCGTATGTCCGCAATTCCGTTCCGCTAGATTTTGAGTCTTGTCCTATTCTTGTCCGCAAATCACGGTCCGTGGCTCCATTCAAGTCAATGGGTCTGCAACAAAAAAAAACGGAACACATACGGAAATGCATGCTTATGTCTTCCGCATCTGTTCAGTTTTTTGTGGAACCATCTATTGAAAATGTTATGCCCAGCCTATTTTTTTCTATGTAATTACTGTATACTGTATAGGCCATGCGGAAAAACTGAACCGAAACGGAAACACAACTGAAACAAAAAACGGAACAACGGATCCGGAAAAAACAGCCCGCAAAACACTGAAAAAGCCATGCGGTCACGTGAAAGAGGCCTAAAAAGGATATGGCGCCTGTGCCTGCAGGGTAACAAACCATCACCTACTGTACTTAAAGCTTGGTAAACACGCTGAACCAGATTTAAAAAAGACTATTTCTTTGTTGTTTCATTGACTCACAAATTAGCACAAGTACAATCAACACCCGTAGATGTAACTTAAATCTAATTATGATATCTTTATGGAAGGAGTATAAAAAATCTACAGAGGTGTGAGTGCATAGAAGTTCTGAAGACAACAAAAGATCTTCTTCATGTTTGACCATCTGTGCAACCATCTGTGTACTTCTCTGAGCGGCGAACTCCACTGCTACTATAAAAGAAAGAAGCATTCTGCAATTTGCCATTCAGACTGTTATCACACTCAGGAGTGGTATTATCATGTCATGGGGGCATATTTATCCAGGCAGAAGTGATGCGATCTGCCTCCCAAAGCATTAGAAGAGAAAATCCTGCTGATTCTGGTTGAGCATATGCCATTTTCTCTCATTGAAATAATGTAGTGTTATGGCTTTAAGCGGTATCACCCTTGCTTACATAAATATAAAAGTCTGCATAATTTGTTACCTGCTGCTATGAAACTAAGAGCAAAAATCTGCCCCTTAAAATTAATTAGCGTTGTAAAAGCATTTAGGTTAATTTTTTTACAGACTAGAAACAGAGGATAGAATATATTTAAGAATATATTACTTTTGCCCTACAAAGGGAACTTGTCACATTGCGCGGTACTCAGAAGTCCAGTGGGTGGTCCTACTCACTGATTGACATCTGTCTCTGTATGCACATTCATACAGTGAAGCATGACTGTTAATAATAGAATAGGACCACTCTACGGACATATAAGCTCAGAATGTGCAGGGATTTAAATCAATAAAATGCAATTTATATTGACTATTTTCTAAAACAATCGTCTCAGCACTTGGTGCATTATGACATGCTTCTTGCAGCTAGAGAAACAAGTATGAGTCAGGTTCCCTTTAAATCCCAACTCTAAGGCCTCTTTCACACGGGCGTCAGTTTTTTTGCCCGGATAAGAGCCGAGTGCGTTGCGGGAAAATGCGCGATTTCGGGATGGAGACCCGATCATTATTATTTTCCCTTATAGAGGAAACGTCACATGGTAAAAGATCATGTGACGTACCATGTGATGACCGGAGTGACGTCATCAAAGGTCCTTAACCGGTATTTAATGCAGCAGCTCACCCCAGGTCCTGTTCAGCGCAGAGGATACACAAGGAGATGCCGGCTTCGCGATCAAGCGGACTAAGGTGAGTTAAATTTTTATTTATTTTTTTAACCCCTCTAGCGCTGTTTTACTATGCATTCTGTATTCAGAATGCTATTATTTTCCCTTATAACCATGTTATAAGGGAAAATAATACAATCTTCAGAACATCAATCCCAAGCCCGAACTTCTGTGAAGAAGTTCGGGTTTGGGTACCAAACATGCACGATTTTTCTCACGCGAGTGCAACGCATGACAATGTTTTGCACTCGCGCTGAAAAATCGTGCATTTTCCCGCTACGCACCTGGCTCTTATCCGGGCAAAAAAACTGACGCCCGTGTGAAAGAGGCCTTAGTCTCTTCACTGATGACTTATTACTGTCGATCACTAATCCCATTATCTCTTTCCTCTCTCTACTGAAATTTCTAGACTCCTTCTCCAAGGCCTCTGGCCTAACAATTAACCACACCAAATCTGAAATGCTGCTATGTAACACGCCAGAAATAACGAAAACATTGCTTCTGCAAAAATTCCTCTTTCAATACAAGCCACAGCACATCTCCTACCTAGGGGTTTCAATACCAAGTACTCTGGAGAATACACACAAAATAAACTACCTACCAATGTACCATAAAATACGTCAGGACCTAGTTACTTGGCAGAAACTTCCAGTATCTTGGGTGGGGAGGATTAACATCACCAGGATGGTGATACTTCCAAGATTATTAGATCTGTTTAGAGCCCTCCCAGCCTCTTTACTGGACCTCTTTACTGGACTTGAAATCTCTCCAGGGTGATGTACCTAGGTTTATATAGGCGCAAAAGCCACCCCGCATTTTCAAATCAATCATGTGTAGGCACAAGTCGGTAGGGGGGTTATCTGTCCCAGACTTTGTGAAATACTACAAAGCGGCTAGACTAGCTCAAATGTTCTTGACCCACCTAGATCCAAAGTTACATCCCCTGTGGATTGAAATTGAGACTTCTAGCATTTCCCCTTACTCCTGGAGAGCATTAATCTGTAACGAGGGCACTGTCCCACACTCCATATGCTCTGCCTCACTGTTATCGTACTACTCACTACTCCTGTGGAGATCGGTTCGATTTAAGCATAATCTCCAATCCAAATCATCCCCCCTGGTTTACTTTATAGGGAACCCCCAATTCTCCCCGGGTCTCCAACGTCATAGCTCCATGAGGTGGTTGAACAAACGATTATGCACATTATATAAATTTCTAACTAGAGGTAAACTGATCTGAATCGACAACTTCAAGGATACCCCCTCCCCTCCAGTAGGGGAATATCTTAATATGAACCAAGTGTTCTCCTTCCTGAAGTCTTTACAAACACCGGATAGGATTACTACGCTCTCCCTGTTCGAGTGATCTATTACCTACTCCTTATACAGACAGGGATTGCTATCTCGTATCTATGGATCACTGTGTAACTTACCTGAAGGTAACAAATTGCCTTATATGAGAGCCTGGGAGGAGGACATGCAACAAGAATCCCTGCCCCCCAAATGGTACCAGAGATCCCAAACTCTTACGAAAGGATCCTGGCAGGTCACATTAGATGAAACCTCAATTAAAATAGTACACAGAACCTATATGGTACCTGCCAGAGTCCATCGTATTTACCCGGAGATTTCTTCCAACTGCTTTATATTGTTGAGCGCGAATATTCGAATTGCAAATTTTTTTCTCGAATATCGCAATTTCGAGATTTCGCAAATATTTAGAATATCGTTCTATATATTCGCGAAATCGAATATTCTTTTTTTTTCATTTTTTTTATTGTTATATTTTTTTCTTTCCCACTTCCCTAAAGTTGTTCTTACCTGTCCTTTGGATTCCTGGCTTCCTGGCTGCTCCAGTCAGTGCCCGTTGCCGCTTCTGCCGACTTCCGTGCTCATTGATTTGAGAATTACGTTGAAATCGCAATTCGATTAATTCAAGTTATAATAATCGAATTGCGATTTCAACTTAACACTGCTATATTCCATATTTGTTAATTCTAGCCTATTAGAATATAGCAGTAAGTTGAAATCGCAATTCGATTATTATAGCTTGAATTAATCAGATTGCGATTTCAACTTAACACTGCTATATTCCATATTAGCTAAATTACAATCTATATGGGTATTTTACGAAATTTCGTAATATCGCTCTAACTTCGTCTTTTAGAATATTCATAATATTGCTCTAACTTCGTCTTTTAGAATATTCGTAATATTGCTCTAACTTCGTCTTTTAGAATATTACGAATATTCTAAAAGACGAAGTTAGAGCAATATTAAGAATATACGTAAAAAGTTGAAATCGCAATGCGATTAATATAACTTGAATTCATCGGATTGCGATTTCAACTTAGCACTGCTATATTCCATATTAGCTAAATTACAATCTATATGGGTATTTTACGAAATTTCGTAATATTGCTCTAACGTCGTCTTTTAGAATATTCGTTATATTGCTCTAACTTCGTCTTTTAGAATATTACGAATATTCTAAAAGATGAAGTTAGAGCAATATTAAGAATATACGTAAAAAGTTGAAATCGCAATGCGATTAATATAACTCAAAGTAATCGCATGGCGATTTCAACTTAGCACTGCTATATTCCATATTAGGCTAGAATTAACGAATATGGAATATAGCAGTGTCAAGTTGAAATCGCAATTCGATTATTATAACTTGAATTAATCGGATTGCGATTTCAACTTAACACTGCTATATTCCATATTCGTTAATTCTAGCCTAATCTGGAATATAGCAGTGCTAAGTTGAAATCGCCATGCGATTACTTCGAGTTATATTAATCGCATTGCGATTTCAACTTTTTACGTATATTCTTAATATTGCTCTAACTTCATCTTTTAGAATATTCGTAATATTCTAAAAGACAAAGTTAGAGCAATATAACGAATATTCTAAAAGACGAAGTTAGAGCAATATTACGAATATACTAAAAGACGAAGTTAGAGCAATGTTACGAAATTTTGTAAAATACACATAGATTGCAGTGTGGCAAAATGGAAGACTGTTCTGTGGTCAGACGAGTCACGATTCAAAGTTCTTTTTGGAAATCTGGGACGCCATGTCATCCGGACCAAAGAGGACAAGGACAACCCAAGTTGTTATCAACGCTCAGTTCAAACGCCTGAATCTCTGATGGTATGGGGTTGCATGAGTGCGTGTGGCATGGGCAGCTTGCATGTCTGGAAAGGCACCATCAATGCAGAAAAATATATTCAGGTTCTAGAACAACATATGCTCCCATCCAGACGTCATCTCTTTCAGGGAAGACCCTGCATTTTTCAACAAGATAATGCCAGACCACATTCTGCATCAATCACAACATCATGGCTGCGTAGGAGAAGGATCCGGGTACTGAAATGGCCAGTCTGCAGTCCAGATCTTTCACCTATAGAGAACATTTGGCGCATCATAAAGAGGAAGGTGCAACAAAGAAGGCCCAAGACGATTGAACAGTTAGAGGCCTGTATTAGACAAGAATGGGAGAGCTGTCAAGGAACCATGAACCAGACGTACAACAAGAGATAAGTGGAAAATAAGAAGGCTTTATTGAAAATCAAGCCGTAAGCAAAAGTCCAAACGGATGGCTAAACCGAAGCAGGGTCTTGCGTAGACAGAGGTCAGGAACCAGAAGGGTAGTCAGACGAAGCCAGGATCAGGAACCAACGGGGTAGTCAGACGAAGCCAGGATCAGGAACCAACGGGGTAGTCAGACGAGGCCAGGATCAGGAACCAGAAGCAGCAGCAGTCTTAGAAGCATGTGAACACAGGAGGACCAAGCAAGGAACTGAAGCCACAGACCTCCTATATATATGAGCTAGGCATCCAGCTCCTCCCAGTGGGAAGGAGAAGCCGCAGGGTGGGAGGCTACAAGAAACCCAGAAACCAAGATGGCCGCCAGCACATGTCAAACGAAGGAGAACAGTGAGAAGGTAAGACCATGACAGTACCTCCCCCTCAAGGGCCCCTCCTCCGCGGAGTAAGGAACGGTTTCTGAGGGAAGCGTGCGTGGAGGGCTCGGAGCAAAGCAGGAGCATGGACATCTGCGGAGGGAACCCAGGAACGCTCCTCTGGACCATAACCACGCCAATGGACCAAAAACTGCAACCGACAGCGGACCAGGCGCGAGTCCAGGATATTGCTCACCTCATATTCCTCACGATTGCCCACTTGGACCGGACGGGGCCGAGGAACCGAGGAAGTGAAACGATTACACACCAATGGCTTCAACAGGGAGACATGAAACACGTTGGAGATCCGCATGCCAGGAGGAAGCGCAAGGGCATAGGCTACCGGGTTTACCCTGCGAAGCACTCGGAAGGGACCAACAAAGCGAGGCGCCAGCTTGGGAGTGGGCACTCGAAGGTTGAGGTTGCGGGTGGACAACCATACACGGTCTCCGACCTGGTAGGAAGGAGCGGGCGCTCGTCTGCGATCAGCCTGGAGTCTCTGGCGCTGCGCAGAGACCTCAAGGGACCTCTGGATCTGTACCCAAGAAGCACGTAGGACGGAAAGGTGATCCTCCACAGCCGGAATATCCTGGGGAGAGAATACCTCCGGTAACACGGCAGGTTGGAACCCATAATTGGCCATGAAGGGAGACGTCCTAGAGGAAGAGTTCACTGCCGTGTTCCTGGCAAACTCAGCCCAAGGCAGGAGGTCAACCCAATTGTCTTGGTGATCGGAGACATAGCAACGAAGGAATTGCTCCAAGGCCTGATTGGATCGTTCTGCGGCCCCATTGGACTGAGGGTGGTAGGCCGAGGAGAAAGAGAGATGAATCCCCAACTGGGAGCAAAAGGCGCGCCAGAACCTGGACACAAACTGACTCCCCCGATCCGACACAATCTCCTTGGGCAAACCGTGCAACCGGAAGACCTCCCTGGTGAAAATCGTGGCCAACTCTTGTGCAGAGGGTAACTTCTTGAGAGGAACACAGTGGCACATTTTGGAAAACCGATCCACAATCATGAGAATGACCGTATGGCCTCGGGATGCAGGGAGGTCCACAATGAAATCCATCCCCAGGTGTGACCATGGGCGCTCCCCGGTGGCTATGGGTTGCAACAGGCCCAACGGAAGGTGCCGAGGGGACTTACTCTGGGCACAAACGGAGCATGCCGCTACATATGCGGCGATGTCGGAACGTAGAGAAGGCCACCAGAACAGACGTGAAACAGCCCAGGACAGCTGATTCTTTCCAGGATGCCCCGCGGCCTTGGAGTTATGGTAGGTTCGCAACAACCGAGTGCGCAACTCCTCAGGCACAAAACACCTGCCGTTGGGTCTCCCAGAGGGAGCACCAGATTGAGCCGCCAAAATCTGCTCACCCAGGGGAGAGGTCAGGCTGGTGCGAATGGCGGCCAGGATCTGATTCGGAGGTATGACCGAAGTCGAAATCGACTCCTCCCCGGACAGCTCGGAGTACTGCCGTGATAAGGCATCCGCTCTGATGTTCTTGGAACCGGGTAGGTAGGAGACCACGTAATTAAAACGTGACAAGAACAGAGCCCATCTGGCCTGACGTGGTGTCAATCTCTTGGCCTCAGAAAGGTAGGTCAGATTCTTGTGGTCCGTCAGGATGAGAACCGGAACCACCGAACCCTCGAGCAAGTGCCTCCATTCTTTAAGGGCCTGCACGATGGCCAATAACTCCCTGTCACCAATCTGATAGTTGCACTCCGCGGAAGACAGTTTCCGGGAGTAAAACCCACAAGGAAGCAGAGGACCCTCTGGTGTTCTACGCTGAGACAGGAGGGCGCCTACTCCTGTCTCAGACGCGTCCACCTCGAGGACAAAGGGCAACCCAGGGTTGGGATGCGACAGAATCGGAGCCGACACAAAGGCGGACTTTAGAGCCTCAAACGCTCGGATGGCCTCGAGCGGCCAGACCTGGAAATTACTGCCCTTCCTGGTCAGATCCGTGAGCGGCTTGGCTAGCATAGAAAAGTCCCTGATGAACTTCCGATAATAATTGGCGAAGCCCAAAAAGCGCTGCAGGGCACGGAGACCACTGGGCTGAGGCCACTGTAAGACAGCCGAAACCTTCTCAGGATCCATGGAGAACCCCTCAGCGGAAATGATGTAACCTAAGAAGGTTACCTGGGATCGGTGAAATTCGCATTTCTCAAACAGCCTGTTCTCTCGTAACCGTTGCAACACTCGTCTGACATCCATAATGTGGGCCTCCATGGATTCAGAATATACCAAGATGTCATCCAAATAGACCACCACACACTGCTGCAACAGGTCACGGAAAACATCGTTGATGAATTCCTGGAAGACTGCGGGCGCATTGCACAACCCAAAGGGCATAACCAAGGATTCATAATGACCGGTCCTGGTGTTAAACGCGGTCTTCCACTCATCGCCCGCCTTGATCCTTACCAGGTTATATGCCGCCCTCAGGTCGAGTTTGGTAAAGACCGTGGCCCCTTTGAGGCGATCGAACAGCTCGGAAATCAAGGGTATCGGGTAAGCGTTCTTGATCGTGATGCGATTGAGACCCCTGTAATCGATGCAAGGCCTCAACTCACCGCCCTTCTTTTTCACAAAGAAAAATCCAGCCCCTGCCGGGGACGAGGATTTGCGAATGTGTCCGCGTGAAAGCGCCTCCCTCACGTACTCCTCCATGGCCTCATTCTCCGCTACCGACAGTGGATAGACTTTGCCACGAGGAGGAACGGCACCAGATTGTAACTCTATGGCACAATCGTATGGGCGGTGCGGAGGTAGGGCAACCGCGCGCACCTTATCGAATACATCCCGGTACTCTTCGTATTCAGGAGGCAACAGAGAGTCCGAGGAAGTACACAGCAACTTGACAGGCCCATGGATGCAACTAGCCCCACACTGCGGTGACCACGAGAGGATCTCGGCCGATCTCCAATCGAAAGTCGGATTATGCTTCTGGAGCCAAGGGTACCCCAAGACCACCGAGTAGTGTGGAGACGAAATCACCTGGAAACAGACCGACTCTCTGTGAACGGCACCAATGGCTATCCCCACTGGAAGGGTCTCATGAGTCACGTGTGGCGGCAGAAGGGGTCTGCCGTCTATCGCCTCAAGAGCCAGTGGGGAACCTCGAGGCTGCAGAGGAATGGAATTGGCGGCAGCGAACACACTATCAATGAACAAACCACCAGCACCAGAGTCCACCAACGCCTGGGTCGTCACCGAGCCCCCGACCCAGGAGAGGACAACAGTGATCAGTGGTTTGTCAACACGGGAAACCGGGGACGAGGAGACTCCACCCAAGATCTGCCCCCGACAGGATCTCAGGTGCGAGCGTTTCCCGGACGGTTCGGACATGCCAACCGAAAATGCCCACCGAGACCACAGTACATGCATCGGCCCTCGCGTCTCCGGAGTACCCTCTCCCCCTCGGACAGGCGAGCAAACCCCAGCTGCATGGGTTCACCCCCAGACAAGTCATCCCCAGGAGGCGAGGGAGGAGAGGGAGGCACGGGTGGGACAGCAAACGTAGGCGCCAATCTGTTAGAAGACCTCCGCAGGCTCTCCTTAACCCCTTAAGGACACAGGGCGTACCGGTACGCCCTATTTCCCGAGTCCTTAAGGACCAAGGGCGTACCGGTACGTCCTGACTTAAAATCGGCATTCCGGCGCCGCGGGGGTTAATCGGAACGGGATTTCGGCTGAAATCATTCAGCCGGCATCCCGTAACAACGCAGGGGGGGGTCATTTGACCCCCCCGTATCGGCGATCGCAGAAAACCGCAGGTCAATTCAGACCTGCGGTTTTCTGCGTTTCCGGTCCATTCGGGTGTCCGGTGACCCGATGAACCGGAAAAAGACTGTGATCGGTGGCGTAATTATACACCACCAATCGCAGTCCGAGGATTTGAGGAGGCGGTGCTGGCCCTGGTGCTGAACACTGCTGTCCAGGGTGCTGATTGGTGCAGGGGAGAGAGGCGCGAGATTCAAAACTTCCTGCGCTCCTCTCTCCCCTCCTCTTCCTGTTCTGCACGAGCACCCGGCAGCATCGTCCAGCACCAGCTCCTGTGTCCCCCTAATCGCCATCCATCACCCTCCTGCACCCATCGCCACCCAGGTAGGTTAGGGTCAGTGAGGGAGAGGCATCGTTAGGCAGGGAAAGAAGGGAAAAGTTAGTTAGGAAAAAAAAAAAAAAAACTTTTAACTTTTACACAAAACTTTTTTTGATCCATCTAACAGACCCCAGACCCCCCCCTGCCACTTGCCCCCCCCTACCAGCCCCCCACCACCACCAGCCCCCCCACTCCCCCCAACCCCCCCCCCCCCACCACCACCACTAGCCCCCTCACCACCACTTTTTTTCTGCGTTCGCTGACTGGTCGGCACTTTTTAGCGTCCGTCCACTGTTAGCGCATCGCCTGCCCCACCGCTGATCAGCGTTGTACCGCTAATCAGCAACTTTTTTTTTTCCTAACACTTGCCCTTTTTTCCTTTTTTTAGTACGCGAACACCCGTTGCCCCCACACACACGCACATATAATAAAGTTTTACACACACGCACACCTACACGCACACACACCCATGGCCCGCCGGGTGTTCTCGGCCGAGGAGGCATATGCCCAGATTGCCTCCGACTCCGAGAGCCCCAGTGAGGATGAGGATGACCCCACATTCCTCTTATCATCAGCATCCTCCTCATCATCATCGGATGACGATGAGCCACCAAGGCGGCGGAGACGCCGCCAGGCGGAGCCAGGGGCCGCACATGCTAGGGATCCTGTGGCCCACCCTAGTACGAGCCGCCCTGGGGTTCGTACTGGTTTCCCGGCCCACCAAATAAGTTCACCGGAGACCCCTGCCGATGAACTTAGCTGGTGTCCCCCAGTGGACTTTGAGCCTGAGATTCCGGATTTCGCTGGCAATCCTGGAATCCAGATTCCCACAGTGGGGTTTACTGAAATTGACTATTTTAGTTTTTTTTTCAGTAACCCACTGGTGAATTTGATGGTGGAGCAGACGAATCTGTACGCCCAACAGTTCGTCGCTCAAAACCCAGGCTCAGTTTTGGCTAGACCCGGTGGCTGGACGCCGGTCAGTGCAGCCGAAATGAGGACATTTTGGGGCCTCGTGCTGCATATGGGTCTAGTCCAAAAACCCAGTGTCAGGCAATACTGGAGTGGGGACGTCCTGTACCAGACCCCACTGTACAGTATGGTCATGACACGCTCCCGGTTTGAGGCCATCCGGAAATGTCTGCATTATTCCGATAATGCAGCATGTCCACCCCGAGGTGATCCTGCCTATGACCGGCTGTATAAGATACGGCCTGTCATCGATCACTTTGGGGCCACATTTCAGCAGGCCTACGTACCTGGAAGGGAGGTCGCGGTTGATGAGTCGCTCATTGCGTTCAAGGGGAGACTCAGTTTCCGCCAATATATTCCCACAAAGCGAGCGAGGTATGGCGTGAAGCTATACAAAATTTGTGAGAGTACCTCAGGGTACACTTACAAATTTCGTGTGTACGAGGGGCGAGATTCCCGTATTCAACCCCCAGAATGTCCCCCCACTCTGGGTGTTAGCGGGAAACTCGTGTGGGACCTTATGTACCCACTGCTGGATAATGGTTACCACTTGTACGTGGATAACTTTTATACCAGCATTCCCTTGTTCAGGTCCCTTGCCGCCAGATCTACGTTCGCTTGTGGGACCGTGCGGAAAAATCAGCGCGGCCTCCCTGCCTACCCCCTCCAGGTACCTATCCCCAGGGGTGAGACCCGTGCACTTACCAGTGGAAACCTGTTGCTGGTCAGGTATAAGGACAAGAGGGATGTCCTTATGCTGTCCACAATCCACGGTAACGGCACCACCCCAGTCCCTGTGCGAGGTACCGCGGCAACGGTCCTCAAGCCCGATTGTATCGTCGACTACAATCGGTATATGGGAGGAGTTGATCTCTCGGATCAAGTCCTCACGCCATATAACGCCATGCGCAAAACCCGGGCATGGTACAAAAAAGTTGCGGTCTACTTGGTGCAGGTTGCCATGTACAACTCTTTTGTACTATCCCGAAGCGCTGGCAGCACAGGGACATTCCTCCAATTCTATGAGGCAGTCCTCAAGGACCTGATCTTTTCGGACCGGGAAAGAGCAGGCCGGAGTACCTCGGGAACTGGAGGCGCCCGGATCGTCCCTGGCCAACACTTTCCAGGTGTGGTCCCCCATACTGGAAAGAAGGGACGAACCCAAAAAAAGTGCAGAGTGTGTCGCAGGAGGGGGATACGGAAGGACACCACCACTCAGTGCGACACGTGCCCCGATCATCCGGGCCTCTGCGTTATCGATTGCTTCAGGGAGTATCACACTTCCATGGAGTACTAAATTTTTATAATCCCCAACAGTTCACTAGAGAACATAAAACACTATGGCTCTCAGACTTTGGAGACACGAAAACTATTTTTCTTTCCCCCAAAAATATTAGTTTTAGTGCAGGCATCCTCAAACTGCGGCCCTCCAGATGTTGTAAAACTATAACTCCCAGCATGCCCAGACAACCTACAGCCATCAGCAGGGCATGGTGGGAATTGTAGTTTTACAACATCTGGAGGGCCGCAGTTTTAGGATGCCTGCTTAGTGTCTCCAAAGTCTGAGAGCCATACATATTGGGCATCGTCGCGTGCGTAAAAGTCGTCGCTATAAAAATAACTTTTGACCAAACGCCTCGGATGAACGGTGTTAAAAATATAAAATAAAAACGGTGCCAAAACACCTATTTTTGGGCAAAATTTCAATTTAAATCCATTTTGCCGGTAATAAAGCAAGGGTTAACAGCCAAACAAAACTAAATATTTATTGCCCCGATTCTGTCGTTTGCAGAAACACCCCATATGTGGTCGTAAATGGCTATATAGCCGCACGGCAGGGCATAGAACGAAGGGAACGCCATACGGTTTCTGGAAGGCAGATTTTGATGGACAGTTTTTTTTTTGACACCATGTCCCATTAGAAGCCCCCCCTGATGTAGCCCAGACTAGAAACTCCAAAAAAGTGACCCCATCTAAGAAACTACACCCCTCAAGGTATTCAAAAGTTACTTTACAAACTATGTTAACCCTTTAGGTGTTCCACAAAACTAAATAGCGAATGTAGAAACAATTTTAGATTTTAATTTTTTTGTTACATTGCCTCAAAAAAGAGTAATATAGAGCAACCAAATATCAAATTTACCCCAAAAATAGTCCCAAAACAACAACCACCTTATCCCGTAGTTTCCTAGATGGGGTCACTTTTATGGAGTTTCTACTCTAGGGGTGCATCAGGGGGCTTGAAAGGGTACATGGTGTAAATAAACCAGTCCAGCAAAATCTGCCTTCCAAAAACCATATGGCGTTCCCCTTCTTCTATGTCCTGCCGTTTAGCCAAATAGTAGTTTACCACCACATATGGGGTGTTTCTGCAAACTACAGAATCAGGGCAACCCATTTTGAGTGTTGTTTGGCAGTTAACCCTTGTTTTACTTCTAGAAAAAATTGATTATATTGGAAAATTTTCCAAAAAATTGAAATTTCATAATTGTTTCTCCATCTGCCATTAACTCTTGTGGAACACCTAAAGGGTTAACAAAGTTTGTAAACCCAGTTTTGAATACCTTGAGGGGTGTACTTTCTTAGATGGAGTCACTTTTTTGAAATTTCTATTCTAGGGGTGCAACAGGGGGCTTCAAATGGGACATGGTATAAACAAAACCAGTCCTGCAAAATCTGCCTTCCAAAACCCATATGGTGTTCCCCTCCTTCTATGTGCTACCGTTCGGCCAAACAGTAGTTTACGACCACATATGGGGTGTTTTTGCAAACTACAGAATCAGGGCAACCCATTTTGAGTGTTGTTTGGCAGTTAACCCTTGTTTTACTCCTAGAAAAAATTGATTATATTGGAAAATTTTCCAAAAAATTGAAATTTCATAATTGTTTCTCCATCTGCCATTAACTCTTGTGGAACACCTAAAGGGTTAACAAAGTTTGTAAACCCAGTTTTGAATACCTTGAGGGGTGTACTTTCTTAGATGGAGTCACTTTTTTGAAATTTCTATTCTAGGGGTGCAACAGGGGGCTTCAAATGGGACATGGTATAAACAAAACCAGTCCTGCAAAATCTGCCTTCCAAAACCCATATGGTGTTCCCCTCCTTCTATGTGCTACCGTTCGGCCAAACAGTAGTTTACGACCACATATGGGGTGTTTTTGCAAACTACAGAATCAGGGCAACCCATTTTGAGTGTTGTTTGGCAGTTAACCCTTGTTTTACTCCTAGAAAAAATTGATTATATTGGAAAATTTTCCAAAAAATTGAAATTTCATAATTGTTTCTCCATCTGCCATTAACTCTTGTGGAACACCTAAAGGGTTAACAAAGTTTGTAAACCCAGTTTTGAATACCTTGAGGGGTGTACTTTCTTAGATGGAGTCACTTTTTTGAAATTTCTATTCTAGGGGTGCAACAGGGGGCTTCAAATGGGACATGGTATAAACAAAACCAGTCCTGCAAAATCTGCCTTCCAAAACCCATATGGTGTTCCCCTCCTTCTATGTGCTACCGTTCGGCCAAACAGTAGTTTACGACCACATATGGGGTGTTTTTGCAAACTACAGAATCAGGGCAACCCATTTTGAGTGTTGTTTGGCAGTTAACCCTTGTTTTACTCCTAGAAAAAATTGATTATATTGGAAAATTTTCCAAAAAATTGAAATTTCATAATTGTTTCTCCATCTGCCATTAACTCTTGTGGAACACCTAAAGGGTTAACAAAGTTTGTAAACCCAGTTTTGAATACCTTGAGGGGTGTACTTTCTTAGATGGAGTCACTTTTTTGAAATTTCTATTCTAGGGGTGCAACAGGGGGCTTCAAATGGGACATGGTATAAACAAAACCAGTCCTGCAAAATCTGCCTTCCAAAACCCATATGGTGTTCCCCTCCTTCTATGTGCTACCGTTCGGCCAAACAGTAGTTTACGACCACATATGGGGTGTTTTTGGAAACTACAGAATCAGGGCAACCCATTTTGAGTGTTGTTTGGCAGTTAACCCTTATTTTACTCCTGGAAAAAATTTATTATATTGGAAAATTTTCCAAAAAATAGAAATTTCAAAATTGTTTCTCCATCTGCCATTAACTCTTGTGGAACACCTAAAGGGTTAATAAAGTTTGAAAAAACAGTTTTGAATACCTTGAGGGGTGTAGTTTCTAGAATGGGGTCATTTTTGGGAGGTTTCTATTATCTAAGCCTCACAATATGACTTCAAACCTGAACTGGTCCATAAAAAGTGGGATTTTGAAGATTTCTCAAAAATTTCAAAATTTGCTTCTAAACTTCTAAGCCTTGTAACATCCCCAAAAAATAAAATATCATTCCCAAAATGCTACAAACATGAAGTAGACATATGGGGAATGTAAAGTCATCACAATTTTTGGGGGTATTACTATGTATTACAGAAGTAGAGAAACTGAAACTTTGAAATTTGCTAATTTTTCAAAATTTTTGGTAAAAAATTTATTTTTTTATGCAAAAAAAATAACTTTTTTGACCCAATTTTAGCAGTGTCATGAAGTACAATATGTGACGAAAAAACAATCTCAGAACGGCCTGGGTAAGTCAAAGCGTTTGAAAGTTATGAGCACTTAAAGGGACACTGGTCAGATTTGCAAAAAATGGCCCGGTCCTTAAGGTGAAAATGAGCCCGGTCCTTAAGGGGTTAAAGGAAGGTCTCTCCCTGAGTCTGGTGTCAATCAAAATCAAGAAAGAAATAAGAGACTCGAGCTCCACTCCACTCCACTTAGCTGCAACCTCATCCTTCAAGGCATCCGAGAGACCATGAGAGAAAGCAGCGACCAGAGCCTCATTATTCCAGCCCACCTCTGCTGCCAGGGTACGAAACTCAATGGCGTATTCAGCTACGGATCGTGAACCCTGTCTGATGGACATAAGGAGCTTCGCAGCAGAGGCAGCACCAGCCGGCACATCGAATACCTTCCGAAGAGAAGCAACAAAACCGGAAAACTCGGCAACCACCGGATTGTTGTTCTCCCATAAAGGGCTGGCCCAGGCCAAGGCCTTGTCCGAGAGCAGCGAGATCAAGAAGCCCACCTTTGATCTCTCAGTAGGAAAGGCATGTGGCAGCAACTCGAAATAAATGCCCACCTGGTTAAGGAAACCTCGGCACTGAGTTGGCTCTCCCCCAAAGCGCTGTGGAAGGGGGGCAGAACCGGTCATACCCCGAGACACCGCAGGCGCAGCAACAGGTGTCGGGGTAGACTCTGGCGCAACAACCGGAGTGGCAGTAGGAGCGGGCCCAGGAGCGACAACCGACCCATCGGCAACGGAAGCGAAATGAGCCGTGCGTTCAAGCAGGGTTTGCAACGCCACAGCGAACCGACCCAACAGGTGATCCTGCTGATCAAGTCTGGCAACCAGCGTAGGTAGCGAGGATGGCCCTGTACCGTCAAAATTCATGGCTTGGTCCTAATGTCAAGGAACCATGAACCAGACGTACAACAAGAGATAAGTGGAAAATAAGAAGGCTTTATTGAAAATCAAGCCGTAAGCAAAAGTCCAAACGGATGGCTAAACCGAAGCAGGGTCTTGCGTAGACAGAGGTCAGGAACCAGAAGGGTAGTCAGACGAAGCCAGGATCAGGAACCAACGGGGTAGTCAGACGAAGCCAGGATCAGGAACCAACGGGGTAGTCAGACGAGGCCAGGATCAGGAACCAGAAGCAGCAGCAGTCTTAGAAGCATGTGAACACAGGAGGACCAAGCAAGGAACTGAAGCCACAGACCTCCTATATATATGAGCTAGGCATCCAGCTCCTCCCAGTGGGAAGGAGAAGCCGCAGGGTGGGAGGCTACAAGAAACCCAGAAACCAAGATGGCCGCCAGCACATGTCAAACGAAGGAGAACAGTGAGAAGGTAAGACCATGACAAGAGCATTCCTATTTCTAAACTTGAGAAACTGGTCTCCTCGGTCCCCAGACGTCTGAGTGTTGTAAGAAGAAGGGGAGATGCCACACAGTGGTGAAAATGGCCTTGTCCCAACTTTTTGGGGATTTGTTGACACCATGAAATTCTGATTAAACATATTTTTCCCTTAAAATGGTACATTTTCTCAGTTTAAACTTTTGTTCCGTGATTTATGTTCTATTCTGAACAAAATATTAGAAGTTGGCACCTCCACATCATTGCATTCAGTTTTTATTCACGATTTGTATAGTGTCCCAACTTTTTGGGAATCTATATATATATATATATATATATATATATATATATATACATACACATAAAAGCAAAAAGGATAAGGCAGCACTCCGGTCTTCCAGTGAAAAAGTGGATACTTTATTACACCCAACAGCAATGCAGCATTTCAGCTCTCTCAATGGAGCCTTTGTCAAGCTAGTGATAGTAGTGCCCAAACACATACAAATACAGCTGAATGCACAAGTGTTACATGATTGTCAATAAACATATTAACTAGATAGCAAAGTGAATACATGATTGTGAATCAAATTTCAGATAGTTAAAAATAGATAAAAACATCAAGTGCTTCAAATGATGACAGTGATGATTAAATACATAATCTTAATATCGTAATATCAAGCATAAACCGTGATTACACATAATCAATTCATTAGTGATCGATAAGGTGCTCCTGTGCTCTATAAATAATTAAAAAGGAACAAACCCTAACATGATCGGCTTCATGCGTCACCCTGTTGGCATCCCACGATATGCATTGCGCATGCGTTTGCAAGTGTCCCGCTCTCGCAAGACTTCCACCTGTTTCACGCCTGCGCACAATTCTTGTACTTCCGTGACTCCTGAACAGGTATTGCGCATGCGCCAGCACGGATCCTGTAAAATCAGATCCCTGTACCAGATCCCCTCAACACTAATACAGAACTGGCTGTCTTTTTTCTACATAAAACGTACCGTATATAAATCATAGAGTGGTGACATTCTAAAAAAAGAGGCACAGCTTAATTACACTATGGGGAATATTAGGTGAATGATCGCATTAGCCATTATGGTACAGGGAGGGGGAACAAATCAATGTCCACTCCTCCCCATAATTATATCCCCATTACATGTATACTGCAGGGTAGGGGCAGAGTTCATGCATGCTTGACATAGGGACCCCAGCCCCGTTTCCAGGACTGCTGTCCCCATGCGGGAAAAGTGATAAAAAACACCTGTGTCGCCCCCCTGATCCCCTCATGCATAATAAAACTGCACCACCACCAATTTCATAGGCTAATGTATTACCCCACTCCATAATAATAACCCAGCATTCTACTGGGACACTATATCTTCCTTTAAAGAATCAAGGCAGCCAAATCCAGCATGAGAATAATTTAAGAGGGGAGAAAACAGAAAGGAATAAAAAAACAAATACATCCTGCCAGGACGGGAGCACATTGAGTCTTCATGTTGGGTAGGGTCCTCAAAAAACATGACAATTGTTTCCATCCAGATATTCTGTAATATAAAGATATAAACGTATAAATAAAGAGCACTAGTCCTAACTCATACACAGGTACAGGGCACGCTCCCACAGGGAAGAGATTAGACAACCCTAAATTCAACATTCAGTCCGTTAGGTTTCAATGTATTCAACTGATAACTCCAAAATAATTCACGTCGCTTCAGTAAAATTGACCTGTCACCACCCTGTCTCGGCATTGCAACCTTGTCAATAATCCTGAAGCGCAAATCCTTCTCCGCATGCTTAGCTTCGGTAAAATGTTTAGATACCGGTCGGTACCAATGCAAGTCTATGGGAATGACTAGTTTTTCCAGGCATAAATAAGTGTTCAGATGTAAACAATAGAGCTTAACCTGGCAGACAAAAGGTCAGCATGTCTGGCCTTTTCCCTCCAAAATGTTGCATAGTCCCTTATGAAAACTATGAAAGATTTCCAACTTCTCAGTGCATGGACAGAAAGTCCAAAAGTCTCTCAGTATTAGCTGGCTGGGATTTAACGCTTTCCATAATGCACTGCAAATCTAGGGAAATAATGCAAATGAACAGGGTATATTACAATAAACATAAAATGCAGTTTAACAATATGAAACAGTATAAGTGTAAACAATGATATAAATCACAATGCAAGTAACCCTTCCAAGTTAATTTATGTAGGAAATTGATTATTTTGCATAGTGGCAATAGGGACAAATGTCCACAAACATCAATAGTCCAAAGTACCTTTGCTCCAGGGAACTACACATATATTTATGTCAATAATTAGCCATACCTGATTGGGATGTTTTTGACCACTGGTACCCTCAGTAAAGGGTTGTGAGGCTACATTCAACCATGCTCAGCATAATTTAAAAATAATTATATCACCTAGTTATAGTTTGGATCAACCTGGTATCTCCCAAGTGAAGTTGAGTGTTATTATTTACTTCAGTTTCCAATTTTCATTAAAGGGGTTTCCCCATGAACAATACTTGTGCTCCTTATTCACAGGAAAGGGCATACATATTTCAGTGGTGATCTAACCACAGGTATTCCCACCGATCATGAGAACGAGGTCACATTTAAAGAAGCACAAGTTGTGTTGCCACTCCATCTAACCCTATTGGACTGCCATAGATAGCCAAGAACATCTGTATTTCAGCAGTTAGACCCTCGCCAATTAGACATCTATGGAATGTCCGATGGATCTAGTACACATTTATGTAGTAGTATAGCCACTTTAAATATTATATTAGTAAATTGAATAATATGTAATAGGAATTGTTTGTCACAATAGTAACCAATAAGGAAATAAAATGTATTGCTGCCCGCTTAAAGGTACAATCTGCAGCATGCTGAGGTAACCTGCAGATAGATTATTCACAGGGGTTTTATATATTGTACAGTACCTCTACAGATCTGACAACAAGATTAGTATTGGATTGGCAAAACTAAACGGAACTGTTCTGATCATAACATTATAATTTAACTTGCTGATTATGGATTTCCCTAATATTGTATGCAAAATAATTTCATTGTATCTTACTGCAACCACTGGGTTCAACAGAAAATTATAATTTCTGTAGTAAAATGCATGGAATACGTTAATAATATTGATAAGAATCAACATGTTAAATGAATGTATATCATTTTGGCCTCAAGACAACTAGATGGATGTTGTCTACAGATTCCAGCAGCTGCATATTATATTTTTAAGCCATCAAGATGACATGAGCTATTTAAGAAAATGCAAATACATTCTAAGAACCTGATCTGTTCTACAATTAACGATGCACACATTCATTAATCAGCATGGATAAAATGTCAGATTAAGGTACTTTCAGATTTTTTATATTTTTCCATTAGTGATTAAAAGCAATGGACAAATTTAGAAAAAATATCTTGCTAAAATAATTTTGTCATTAGTATGATATTTCAGCTACAAAATTATCATTTACATTCTATAAAAATATGAGTTGATATTCATGGTGGCCACGCTACCATCCTGAGAACTGATTGAAAACTGGCTTGTTATATAAACTAATATGGAGCTGGATGTCACTCAGGACTGAGGAGAGTTGGAGTAGTTGAAGGAAAACGTTTCCTCATGCTTACAGCATGCGTTCATAGTCTTCAGCTTTAATAAACTATAACTATATCTGTCTCTCTATCTATCTATCTATCTATCTATCTATCTATCTATCTATCTATCTATCTATCTATCATGAGTGAGTCTGGGTAATTCTGAGTGAATTAAAGTGAATTAAGGAGCAGAATCTTCTGTTTTCTCCATGTGCACTCTCATGGGAGACATCATAACAGCTAGTCTGCGCTTACTAGCTCAGGAAAAACTGACAATTAGGGATGAAATCTGCATAAGGGTAAAGCTATTAAAAATGAAGAATAAAAATCATATAATGGTAAGATATAGGGCTATTACTCATATAAACAACAGCTGATTATGAAGGCATCTGACAGTGTAGATAGGATTTAATTGAGATGTCATCTTTGAGATAGCTTTTAAATAGTTTTACAGTTTTTATAAGAATGATCAGGACAGAGAATGCTATCTCTGTTGGTTGTTTACAAGGCATTCTAGCACCTTATCTTGTATGAATGGCCTCATTGCAATCCTTTATTAAATTAGATATATCAACCCCTAGTGACCACCAAAATACCTTTTTAAGGTGGTCACTAAGGGGCCTAAGGCTGGGCTGCCACCTTTTCATGGTCTGAGTGCTACATGGGTCTCCTTTGCCGCGAAGAGCATGGATTCAGCTGTGCTCTTGTTTTTACATCCTGGACTGGCAAGAGTGCAGATCTGTTTTTTTTTTAACCCCTTACCTTCTGGGGGAAATGGCACCCACTGCATGTAAGAGGTTACATAGAGAATGGACAGTGAAGGCAGGCTGAGATCTAGTTTAGGCCTCACACCTGCCTCTAGAGTATTCCAGAGAGGCGCAGCCTGCTGGTCAATGTCAGTATACCACTGACATTTAAAATACAATGCACCATAGGAATAGTGTATTGTATTTAGTCGTCACAAGATCATCTGTTATAATCACCTATAACATTTATGAAATTTTAAAAATTAAACAAAAAAATTAGTTTTTTTCCATTGAAAAATGATTTTTCATCAGAATTTTTTTTTAAAAATAAAGGGTATTTTATACTGACACATTATGGGGGGCACTATGGGGAAGGGAGGAGAGGAACACTATGGGGCCATGTACTGGGGACACTAAGAAGGCATATTTTATACTGGCAAATTATGGGGGACACTATTAGAGTATCTACTTGGGGCCCTGTATAGGGAAATTTTATGCTGGGACACATTATGGGGGTACTATGGGAAAGGGGGGAAAAGGAGCACTGTGGGGACATCTACTGAGGGCACTATAGGGGCATTTTATATTGGCACACATTATCAGGGACATTGAGACACTGAGGGCATCTACTGGGGCACCATGGCACATTATGGGGGCATTATGATTAAGGGGCAAAGAATCATCATGGGGGCATTTATGGCACTATGGCAAAGGGAGAGAGGCGCACTATGTGGGCATCTACTGGGGGCACTATATAGGGGCATTGTATGCTGGCACTATAAATAATTCCTCAAACCATGACATAAACAAAATGGCTAAAGTTGGAGAAAAACATGCGCCAATAGAGCAACCTTGATTCTGGACAAAAACGTATTATTAAATGAAAAACAAATTCTGGATAACAAAACTTGAAGTAAGAATTCTTTAAAATTTTCAGATTAGTCACTATATTTATGTGAGTGATAAGACAAAGCCGAGATAGCAGCAGTGTATAATATAGAAGGGTAGAAAACTTGAACCCGTCACATGTGACACACAGAGTGATTATCTCAATGTATTTTTTGCATAGCAATTAAACTATCTTTTCGCTGTCCTTAACAACTTGCCTACTGCTGTATGACTATATGTCTGGAGTAGGAGCCATAGCGGCAGGGTACCTGCTGTTTCACACAGAAGACAATCGGGGGTATTCTCCGTTATCAGCAATAATGCCAATCGCAGACATTTAATTCCTGAAATGCTATGGGCATCTGAGAGCTAAAAAGCCTGGGAACACGTGCTTCTAGGGTCGGAATCGGAATACCTTCTTCTTGCTGAGATTGGGGAAGGCATTGCTTAATCTTAATAGAGAGCTAAACCTATTACTAATATATTCAAATGAAGGCCTGCAGGTGGCAGCACTGCATTGGAATATACTGAGTTTTCTATTGAGTAATGGAATCAATTCCATTACTAAATGGAATTAGAAATTTGATGATTTCATGTTCTTAGGCCCTTAGGTCCTAAAAAAGTTGAATTTTTGTTGAAAATTTATAGCTTTACCATATTTTTCGCCCTATAAGATGCACCGGAGATAAGACGCACCTAGGTTTTTGAGGAGGAAAATAAAAAAAAAACATTTTTTTAACCAAAAGGTGTGCTTTTGGTGGGTTTTGAACTAATGGTGGTCTGTGCATGACACTATTATGCAGGTTCTGTGGATGACGCACTGTTATAGAGGGTATCTGTGGATGGCACTGTTGTGGGGGGATCTGTGGATGGCACTGTTATGGGGGATCTGTGGATGGCACTGTTATGGGGGGATCTGTGGATGGCACTGTTATGGGGGGTGGATCTGTGGATGGCACTGCTATATATGTGTCACCCACAAATCCCCCACCCGATAACAGTGCCATCCACATATCCCCCACCCCATAATAGTGCCATCCACAGATGCCCTAATATACCATAGCTAAACCTGTGGGAGGGGCCGGTGTCATGCAAATGCGGTCACTGTACTTCGGCCCCACCACTCACTCCCTCCCTAATGCCTAAACATTTTATAATAATAGCTTTAATTGACGTTTTGATCCCCAGCCCAATCTGTACTACCGTACTTACTAAATGTCCTGTAGCAGGCAGAGCAGGGTGGGCGGCCGGCCGGCTGGAACGCACTGATGTCACGTGACGTGCCTGCGCCGCCCTGCTCTGCCTGCTACAGGACATTTAGTAAGTATGGTAGTACAGATGGGGCTGGGGATCAGATCGGAATGTCAATTAAAGCTATTATTATAAAATGTTTAACCAGTAAAGCAGTGAGTGAGAGGCGGGGCTGGAATTCAGTGACCGCACTGCCCCGCCGCATTTGCATGACACCGGCCCCTCCTCCCTCCAGCTGATACATCGCAGTCTGCATTCGCCCCATAAGATGCAAGGGCATTTCCCCCACACTTTGGGGGGGGGGGGAAAGTGTGTCTTATGGGGCGAAAAATATGGTATATTGTAACAACTTGGGGTCACTTCAGGATCGCCGTCTTCTCAACTTAGATTGTTGCCACTGTTCAAGAAGCTTCTCATACACTGCAAACTTGGGTACAAACTGGCTGCAACCAGCTTTATTGTCACTTTTACAGCAGTCAAAAACGTTAAACATAAACTGTATTTTCACTCTCTATCGGGAGCTGGGTCTACCACCCAGCTCCCCAAAACACAACTCAGTGCTTACCTCACACAGGGTTAGTGGGTCCCGGCTCCTGCAGGCCTTGGCACAGCTTGCTTTTTCCCCAGATGGGGAGGCCTGATTGAGGAGCCCAGCCCACCTTTACCTGTTCTCCTCAGCAGGCTCTTAATTACCTTTCATTACCAGCCTGGCTGATACACACAGAGGAAAAACACTATTTTCCTAGCCTTTCTTCTTCTCATCCAACTTCCTCTGGCTGAGATACACCATTTTACTGGCCCTTACATTACCCTCTGGCAGCTCCACTGCCACTATATATATATATATATATATATATATATGTATATAATTATATTTTGTGACACAGTGAGAGGTTTGGTCTGAGAAAACAGGTATTTTCCTCCCAGAATGTGCCGCTGGGCTGATTTACAGCCAGGCGAGGTAAAATACTGGACAGTATTTTAAATGACGGTCCGGGTTTTGGCAGCACCTGGCTGTCCTTAATTAGGCAGCTGGGCTCAGAAGCCATGTCTCTGTGTTGGGATCTGGGAGCCTTGTGTCTGGATGAAGGCTTTCTACCTGTTTGGCATGAAAATCCAAAGAACTTGTTGTTGCCTCTATACTGCGTTCACTAATCCTGTCTACCAGAGCGAGACCCCACAATTGGTGGAGGATGCGGCCAAGAGCAGTGAGGCTGGCGTGAACAACAATATTTTAGGTTTCTGCATTTTTTCAGGCATGGTTGTATGTCGTACATTAAACCAGCTGTATTACAACCAGTGCCCCATGACAAAATGGAGACTGTTGTGAAGGCCCTCATGGAGGCTAATCTGCAGCAGCGAGAGACAAACCCTCCAGCAACACGAGGCTAATAAGCAGCAGCAGGAGCAACCCCGAGCGTCCACCATACCCGTAAAGCAGTCTGTGCCACGATTCCTAAGATGACCCCCGCAGACGACATTGAAACCTACCTGGCGATGTACGAGAAAGTGGCCATCAGGGAAAAGCTAACCCGTGACAAGTGGGCTGAGGTCGTCGCTTTGTTCCTGGCATCCGATTCCCAGCGGGTGTATTTCGACTTGCCGGACGATCAAGCGTCCGACTACCAAAAAATAAAGGGTGAGATTTTGGCAAGACTGGGGGTGAATGTGTTAGTCCGAGCCCAGTGGGTACATCAGTGGGGGTTTAAGCCGGCTGAGCCTGCGAGGACCCACTATTATGACTTACTCAACCTCTTGCAAAAGTAGCTACAGCCTGATGTGCTGAGTCCCCCGGCTTTGCTGAATAGAATATTAGCTGATATGTTCTGGAGGGCTTTGCCATACCATCTCCAGCACTGGATCGGTCAGGTGTCTCCTGGCAATGCCCTTGATATGGTGGACCTGGTGGAACGCTATGAAGCTACAAGGAATCTAAAGGAGGGTTCTGTCCTGAGAGGGGTCGGCAAACCCCGGAAATCTCCAAGCCCGGAGATTTGAGCCGATAAAACCTGCCTGGGATGTACCCACGGCGGACATGGTTCTGATAGTCTGCTGGCGGTGTCAGGAGCCTGTCCCCATCGGGTTGAGCCCATGAACACTAACTATGGCTACCGTCAGTCGCTATATGCCAGGAGGCTGTGTGCCATTAAGAAGTACAATTTATCCTACAGAAACAAGCCCTCATGCAGCTATGTAAATGGGAAAAAAAAAAACGAGTTGTGGCTCAGGAAAGGCAGGGAGTGAAAAACTAAAACTGAAAATTGTCCAGTAATAAAGTGGTTAAGGTATCCAGGGACAATACTGCTGCCAGTGTCTGAGGGGTTGTAAGGAGACAATACTGCAGCCAGTGGATGAGGGCTTGTCATAAGACAATTACACTGCCAGGGAGATTGCTTCCAGTGTGTGTGTGGGGGGTTGTTGTCAGGAGACAATAATGCTGGGTATTTTATACTTCATGGGGGTATTTATGTGGTAATGTTGTGGAGGTATTTTATGCTGCATGATAGTGTTTATTTGGCACGGCTGGGAGGTATTATATGCTACAAACCGGATTCCCAAAAAGTTGGGACACTATACAAATCGTGAATAAAAACTGAATGCAATGATGTGGAGGTGCAAACTTCTAATATTTTGTTCAGAATAGAACATAAATCACGGAACAAAAGTTTAAACTGAGAAAATGTACCATTTTAAGGGAAAAATATGTTGAATCAGAATTTCATGGTGTCAACAAATCCCCAAAAAGTTGGGACCAGGCCATTTTCACCACTGTGTGGCATCTCCCCTTCTTCTTACAACACTCAACAGACGTCTGGGGACAGAGGAGACCAGTTTCTCAAGTTTAGAAATAGGAATGCTCTCCCATTCTTGTCTCTGGACTGCAGACTGGCCATTTCAGTACCCGGATCCTTCTCCTACGCAGCCATGATGTTGTGATTGATGCAGAATGTGGTCTGGCATTATCTTGTTGAAAAATGCAGCGTCTTCCCTGAAAGAGATGACGTCTGGATGGGAGCATATGTTGTTCTAGAGCCTGAATATATTTTTCTGCATTGATGGTGCCTTTCCAGACATGCAAGCTGCCCATGCCACATGCACTCATGCAACCCCATACCATCAGAGATGCAGGCTTCTGAACTGAGCGTTGATAACAACTTGGGTTGTCCTTGTCCTCTTTGGTCCGGATGACATGGCGTCCCAGATTTCCAAAAAGAACTTTGAATCGTGACTCGTCTGGCCACAGAACAGTCTTCCATTTTGCCACACTCCATTTTAAAGGATCCCTGGCCCAGTGAAAACGCCTGAGCTTGGGGATCTTGCTTAGAAATGGCTTCTTCTTTGCACTGTAGAGTTTCAGCTGGCAACGGCGGATGGCATGGTGGATTGTGTTCACTGACAATGGTTTCTGGAAGTATTCCTGAGCCCATTCTGTGATTTCCTTTACAGTAGCATTCCTGTTTGTGGTGCAGTGTCGTTTAATGGCCCGGAGATCACGGGCATCCAGTATGGTTTTACGGCCTTGACCCTTACGCACAGAGATTGTTCAAGATTCTCTGAATCTTCAGATGATGTTATGCACAGTTGATGATGATAGATGCAAAGTCTTTTCAATTTTTCGCTGGGTAACACCTTTCTGATATTGCTCCACTATCTTTCTGCGCAACATTGTGGGAATTGGGGATCCTCTACCCATCTTGGCTTCGGAGAGACACTGCCACTCTGAGAAGCACTTTTTATACCCAATCATGTTGCCAATTGACCTAATTAGTGTTAATTGGTCTTCCAGCTCTTTGTTATGCTCAAATTTACTTTTCCCAGCCTCTTATTGCTACTTGTCCCAACTTTTTGGGGATTTGTTGACACCGTGAAAATTTGAATCAACGTATTTTTCCTTTAAAATGATACATTTACTCGGATTAAACGTTTGATCTGTCATCTACGTTCTATTACAAATAAAATATTGACATATGCCATCTCCACATCATTGCATTCAGTTTTTATTCACAATTTGGTTAGTGTCCCAACTTTTTTGGAATCCGGTTTGTACATGGTGGTATTACATGATCCTCGGGAGGTATTTTGTGTTTTATCATGGTATACGTTGCTGTTGGAGAGGGTAATATATGACCATGTGATTAATTCTGGATTTCGACTTTTATTTTCATTCTAGTATTGAAGGTTTGCATAAAGGCATGACCAAGTAAACCAAAGAATTAAAGCTCCTGCTCCTGAAATGTAGCAGGGGCAGGTCAGGTCTCGAGCTGTCAAGGACCCAGAGGAGAAGACAGAAGCGGTTTATTAATATGGACTATGCAGTGAATTGAGAAAGTGGCTATGCCGCTTCCTTTAGTAGACCCAGAGATCACGTGTCACAGGTTAGTGGGGTGCAATACTTGGCTTGCCCCAGGTGCTGGAAACCCACGCTATGCCACTGGATATATGTGTATTATACAGTATATGACAAACATTCTCCTTATTTGATAACATCTGAACATGATGTAATAAGGTCAAGAACTGGTAATAGAATTAGAACTATGAAATTGATTATAATGCAAATGTTTTTTTTTACTTTTCCAACTATCGAAAAATTTGCCAGAATTGAATCTCAAGAAATTGTGATTCTAGAAAATCCAAATTATATAAAAAAAACTAAAAACAAAAAAAAGTCTTGAATGTTGATTGTAAAGAATCGATTTGCTCATCATTAGTTTAATTACAAATTTTGTTCACTTTCTATGCACATGTGATGGGTTACCAACAACCACTCCCCTAAGTGAGCATCATCAGACAGTTCACAGTGAATGTGCAAGGTTCTGCTAATTGAACCAAGTCGCATGCTGGGAGTCAGCCAGAGGAGCCTGCACAACAGTTGCTGTCTGGGTTACGAGCAGCCACCATGGATGCTATGTGTGATGGGTAAGCCACGGCTTGAGGGCTGCCGTCTGCTGAGCCCTAACAATGCAGGTTTCTATGCAGGGTGGTCCAAGTTTGCAGGTGTCCTTTGTGTGAGCTGTCCGAGTGTGTACATGTCCAAAGTGTAAGCTGTCTGAGTGTGCATGTCTCCCAGGTGTTTTGTTCATTCATCACGTTTTTGGCGTCACCTATACATCGGGGGGTTATTGCTAGCAAGCGTTTGTATGAATGCTTGTTAGCGATAACTGCTCCAGAATCGGGCAGTCTAAAGGGGCTTTTAACCTAGGTTTCTGCTGTTTTGTCACAATGTACTATTGTTTTTCAACAGTGTTAACCAGGACATACTGTAGGTAAGATAAAAGCAACATTGCAGTCAGTGTCGGACTCGGGTACTTAGGGCCCACCAGTGTAACTGATTTTGGGGGCCCACCTTACGGCTCCTGCATGTCCTATTATTGTCGGCATTACAGACAAGGATAGGACTGTTCTATTAGAGGCCAGCTGTTCTGTTCCGCATAATATGGAATGCACACACTCGGTATCCATGTTTTGCGGATCCACAATTTGCAGACTGCAAAACATCCAACGGTCGTGTTCCTGAGCACTTACAGTGATAACAGAAATATTAAAGATGAAGTATGATGGCAGACATTCACAGCAAAATGCACAAACATATATGTGGCAGAATTTACACATATATGGATATCCTGCGCTTAAGTCAGAAACAAGACACATGCAGCGCACACCAATCACTCATTGGACAGATGTGGGACACAAGACACTTATACATGGCTCACATGCCACTGATGCATATGTCACATACTGCACATACACCACTGATACATAGAACATATATAGCACACACCAATCACACATAGGAAATATGCAATGCACACACCAAGACATTTATGCCTAACCCTATTAAGTGTAGCACACTTAAAGGGGTTAAAGGGGTTCTCTCACTTCAGCAATTGGCATTTATCATGTACAGAAAGTTAATACAAGGTACTTACTAATGTATTGTGATTGTCCATATTGCCTCCTTTCCATCACATT
Organism: Bufo gargarizans; assembly: GCF_014858855.1. NCBI lineage: Eukaryota > Metazoa > Chordata > Amphibia > Anura > Bufonidae > Bufo > Bufo gargarizans. The sequence continues at coordinate 242,681,173 of NC_058083.1, read as the reverse complement.
ATACACAGCACGGACCCGTGATTATTACCTCCGTGTAATCCAGCAGTGGGGGCCATGCTTACGCACTATAAGAGAGGAGGGAGAAAGCCTCCGGTGCAGTGATCGGGTCCCCCAGCTTCCACATAAGGGAAAGCTGGGTCCCAATCCTCACCTTCCCCCTTGCCCTCAAGAAAGGTGGCAGCAGCGGCCCGGCGCATGCGCACACTGTAAGCCTGCCGCCGCCGCCCCTGCACCAGGTTCTCTCTCCTCAGGAGAGGAGAGAGAGTAATAATTTTGCCCCGATGGGTCCCGCAGCATAATGGTCCCCAATGCAAATAAAAAAAGGGCAGGTGCCCCCTCCCCCCCCAGTGAAAAAAAAAAAAATAATGAATGGTGCAGACATCCGCACTAGTTACTGTGCTGAAGATCTGCCTTCAGCACAGTAACCATCAGGGACCAATAATAATGGTCCCTGATCATGTGGTCTCCACGATAAACCTGTCATGGAGATCACATCCATTATATTTACTAAACACAGCCAGGACATGTGTTTCTCTCTTCCCTCAGTGCAGTTGTTCTGTGAGGAGAGAGAGATCAGATTTCTGTCCTGGCTGTGCGATGTGTGCGGAAAAAAAAAAAATATTTATAAACTGTCCGTCCGTAACTGGCGATCAGTGGGTGTCCATCATTAGGCGTCCATCAGGGACCCTGTGTCCGTCTGTTACTGACGGTCAGTGGGTGTTCGTCAGTGGGTGTCCGTCAGTGGGCGTCCGTCATTAGGCATCTATTAGTGACAGTCAATTATTTTCATTAGGGACCCTGTGTCTGTCTGTTACTGGTGGTCAGTGGGTGTCCATCATTAGGCATCCGTCATTAGGGGTCTATTAGTGACAGTCAATTATTTTCAATATGGACCCTGAGTCCATCTGTTACTAGCGGTCAGTGGGTGTCCGTCAGTGGGTGTCCGTCACTAGTCTTTTAGGGACAGTCAGTTATTTTCATTTCTTTCTGAGCTTATTTTTTTTTTTTTTAAATGGCTCAGAGATTATTCAGTGCAGAGCAGGCATATGAATTTCTCTAGAAGGTAATGTAGAACAGAAAAAAGTAGCGGCACTCACCGGTGTGGTCAAAAAGGTTTTGCAGCTTTATTTAATCCACAGTAACATCAGGCAGGGGGTAGACAATTCACAGCACGCATTGATCAGCGGCGGCCGTTTCGCGCTAAGTGCGCTTCATCTGGCTGAACGTCAATGCGTGCTGGTGCACGGCTCCTTTTTAAATGCTGGCGTGAACCGTTGTCATAGAAACTGACAACACAGGTCACGTCAGCATGGAGGAGGTAACTAGACAACATACATTTTAAAACAATATAGAAACAATGCGGATGCAACATCCAAGGAATGCACACATATTGGACAGAAAAGAATCCTACATATTTGAGATATTACAAAAAAGGTCTTAAATCGTTTCTATCATTAAGTCCTAATTCCCCTAGGGCTTGTGTACGTAATACCCATTTGGCTTCTCTCTGCAACAAGAGGCGGTTTCTATCTCCTCCTTGTGGGGGCATAGATACAATTTCCAATCCAGAAAAAGAGATGCAGCTCGTATCACCATTATGAGCACTTCTAATATGTTCTATCAATCTGGGACAGCCTTTGCCAGTTTTGATAGAATTAAAGTGTTCTCTTATTCGTTCATAGAGACATCTGATAGTTTTACCGATGTAAAAGCGTCCACATGTGCACAACAATAAATAAACTACATGAGTACTACGGCAGTTAATAAAGGTACTGACTGTATGCCGAATACCGGCAAATTCAATAATCTTTTTCTGCGAATTATTGGTGCAAAGTGAACAGTTTCCACATCTGTAATTGCCTTTTGGTAGATTGCTTTTAAGCCAGTTTTTCTTGCTATCTTTTTGGAGCCTGCTCCTAACGAGTTTGTCCTTGACAGTGTGACTCCTTCTAAAGGAGACGAGGGGTCTCTGTCCTGTCAGCTCATTTAGAGTTGCGTCCCTTCTTAAAACATCCCAGTTTTTGAATATGACTGATCGGATACGGTCAGCCATAGGGCTGTATTTAAAGGAGAACGCAAATCTAATACCTCTAGATGTGTCTGCATCTTTTTCTTTTTGTTCTCACCCCTCAAAAGATAGTCTCCAGTACTCAGTAGCGCCCCCGCCTACCTCAGGCACACCAATGAGTTTCTATTGGCCCTGAAAGAAATCTGTTGGCAGAAAAATTACCAGTTGGTATCCCTCGATGTGGAGAGCCTCTACACCCGCATCCCTCACGATGCCGGTGTAGAGGCGATCCTCGACATCGTGGCGAACCTGGGTAAGAGCCCTATATATTGTGAGTTTGTAGGGGAGGCACTTAAGTTTGTCCTAACCAACAACATATTCCAATTCGATGACGAGTGGTTTAGGCAGAAGCTGGGCACGGCTATGGGGACCCCCGTCTCCTGCACTTTCGCCAATATGTACCTCTCCAGACTAGAGGACAGATATGTTTATTCTGTTAATAACCCTTTTCTGTCTAAATTGAAGACATATCTACGTTTTGTGGATGATATATTCATAGTCTGGGAAGGCACAGAGGACGAGTGCAATCAGTTTGTTATTTATATGAATAAAAATGACATGGGCATGACTTTCACCATGAATTTTGGAGGAGATAAATTGGAATTCCTGGATGTGGCTGTCCTGGTGGAAGGCGACGAGTTGGTCACGGAGGGCTTTCGCAAGCCCACGGCGACCAACTCCTTGCTCCACCACAACAGCTTCCACCCAGGGAGTGTTAAAAAAGCCGTACCATACGGACAATTTATCAGACTTAGACGTATAAATAGCAAAGACAGTGGTTATCGGAGACAGGCCAATGATCTTAAACAACGTCTAGTGAAAAGAGGCTATCCTGAGGACACACTCAATAGAGACATGGTAAGAGTGGAGGAAAATTTCTCACAAGACTATCTTTTGAGGGGTGAGAACAAAAAGAAAAAAGAAAAAGATGCAGACACATCTAGAGGTATTAGATTTGCGTTCTCCTTTAAATACAGCCCTATGGCTGACCGTATCCGATCAGTCATATTCAAAAACTGGGATGTTTTAAGAAGGGACGCAACTCTAAATGAGCTGACAGGACAGAGACCCCTCGTCTCCTTTAGAAGGAGTCACACTGTCAAGGACAAACTCGTTAGGAGCAGGCTCCAAAAAGATAGCAAGAAAAACTGGCTTAAAAGCAATCTACCAAAAGGCAATTACAGATGTGGAAACTGTTCACTTTGCACCAATAATTCGCAGAAAAAGATTATTGAATTTGCCGGTATTCGGCATACAGTCAGTACCTTTATTAACTGCCGTAGTACTCATGTAGTTTATTTATTGTTGTGCACATGTGGACGCTTTTACATCGGTAAAACTATCAGATGTCTCTATGAACGAATAAGAGAACACTTTAATTCTATCAAAACTGGCAAAGGCTGTCCCGGATTGATAGAACATATTAGAAGTGCTCATAATGGTGATACGAGCTGCATCTCTTTTTCTGGATTGGAAATTGTATCTATGCCCCCACAAGGAGGAGATAGAAACCGCCTCTTGTTGCAGAGAGAAGCCAAATGGGTATTACGTACACAAGCCCTAGGGGAATTAGGACTTAATGATAGAAACGATTTAAGTCATTTTTTGTAATATCTCAAATATGTAGGGTTCTTTTCTGTCCAATATGTGTGCATTCCTTGGATGTTGCATCCGCATTGTTTCTATATTGTTTTAATATGTATGTTGTCTAGTCACCTCCTCCATGCTGACGTGACCTGTGTTGTCAGTTTCTATGACAACAGTTCACGCCAGCATTTAAAAAGGAGCCGTGCACCAGCACGCATTGACGTTCAGCCAGATGAAGCGCACTTAGCGCGAAACGGCCGCCGCTGATCAATGCGTGCTGTGAATTGTCTACCCCCTGCCTGATGTTACTGTGGATTAAATAAAGCTGCAAATCCTTTTTGACCACACCGGTGAGTGCCTCTACTTTTTTCTGTTCTACATTACCTTCTACTTGCATCGCATCTGCTTAGCTGAGCAACCCCGCCCGTGTGCGTCCGTCCCTAGCCACGTCCAGCATTAGATCCTGGTGCGCTGAGCCGCCGCGAGTGGTGCCGCCCCCTATCTTATTTTGCAACATATGAATTTCTCTGCTCTGACCACTCTGAATTTGACACCGCTTCAGAGGCAATAATATCTTCAGATAGCGGGGACTCTAGTTCTGCTTCCATCCCCAGACCCCATAGCCCTATGGTGGTAGAAGTTGCCACCCCATCTCATTCTCCACCTAGCAGTCCCATTCCTTCTATCACGTGGGTTCCCGCCACTTCATTTTCCTCCCAAGTACCCCAATTTTTATCCACTCCCCAACCTAATGTGGACATCACCAGTTTTAGCCCTTATGATTTTTTTCATTTATTTGTGGACGATAAAGTCCTGGAGTTAATCTATACGCCACACAGTTTTCTGTACAAAAGCCCATGTCTATCTATATAAGACGGTGGACCCCCAAAAGTGTCCCTGAAAGAAAATAATTGGGGGGCTTACCCTGGACATGGGCATTGTAAAAAAGCCATCTGTCCGATCATATTGGGCTGCGAATACTGTGCACTCAACCTCTGTGTTTGCAACAGTTATGTCCCGAAACCGCTATGAAGCCCTAATGCGGTTTATGCATTTTTTGGACAATTCCCAAGTCCCCCCCCCCCATAACTGACCCAGCCTACGACCGCCTAAATAAGTTGAGACTCCTTATTTCCCTCCTTACAGATTTATTCTTAAAATTATATACCCCTGAAAAAAATCTATCCGTCGATGAATCCCTTTTTAGTTTTAAAGGCCGTCTTTCCTTCCGTCAGTTTATTCCCTCCAAGCGTGCCAGATATGGGGTAAAATTATATAAGGTGTGCAAGAGCACAACCGGGTATAACTGCGGTCTATCTGTATATGAGGGCAGAGACTCCCAACTAAACCCCCCAGGCTGCCCCAAAATATTGGGACATTGGGAAAAATTGTGTGGGATCTATTGGCACCATTCCTGCATAAAGGGTACCATGTGTACACTGATAATTTTTACATTAGTATACCCCTTTATTAATCCCTCCATGCTGCAAACACAGGAGCTTGTTGGACAGTCCGTAAAAATAGAGTGGGATTCCCACAACCGCTGGTGTCCAAGCGTTTGGAGAAAGGAGCATCCTTCGCCCTTGCAAGTGACCAGCTGTTTGCAGTGAAACGGAAGGACAGGAAGGATGTCTATATGCTCACCACCTTGCATGCAGACACCAGAGTAGCAGTTAGGCCTCATGCAAATGGCTGTTGTTTTGGTCCGCATCCGAGCCGCAGTTTTTGCAGACCCATTCACTTCAATGGGGCCTGCAAAAGATGCAGACAAGAATAGGCAGTTATATGTAAAGGCTGTGTGACAGACTATAATAAATGTATGGAAGGTGTAGACCTCTCGGACCAGGCGCTTCAACCCTACCTGGTGAAGCAAAAAAACAGGGCCTGGTATAAAAAAAAATATATATATATATATATTATAGATAGCGATCTCAATGAGGTAGATTGCTACCTATAATAGTTTTTTTTTTTTTTGAAAAGGCCAAAGGAACCCTCAACTTCCTTGAGTTTCAGGAGAAGGTGGTTGAGAGTCTCCTGTTTGAGTCCACCACCGCACCTGGGTAAGCCTTTGAATCTGAGGACGTTCAAAGGCTTTCAGAACGCCACTTCCCTCACCCCGTCCCTGCCACCACTAGCAAGACATATCCTCAGAAACTATGCCAGGTGTGTAGCAAACACGGAAGAAGGAGGGACACCCGAATTTACTGCCCCATTTGTCCATCATGACCAGGCCTCTGCAATTACCCCTGTTTTGAGACATACCATACGGTTGCAAATTATTAATTTTATTTAAAACCAAAAAGATGCTTGTTTTTTTTTTTTCAGGAAGTCAATTTATTTTCATTTTCTGTTTAGTTTGTTGGCTTTCCAGGGAGGGAGGGATCCTTTTGAGATGGGTTGTTGAGCAATTTTTTTTTTTTTTTCAGACATTGGAACAAATTTTACCTTTTCTGATTTGTTTTCTTAATTTTCATAATTTAATTTTTTATGACTATGACCTGTCACACAAAGCTGTTAATTTCATTCACATTACTGTATCATGATATTGCCATGATATTTTTTTATTTGGAGGATCTCTAATGATTGAGTTGTTCCTCACCAGTACACTAAGGGATTGTACACTAAGGGATGTCTAGAAATCCTGACATCATTTTGGGAATTAGTGATCCATTACTGTTCCTACAGGCGGTTCTGGACACTATCCTTTTATATATTCTGTAAGTGACTGGTTGATTGTGTGCATAGTGGTTTCTACCTTGTCTGGAAGAGGCCTGTTATGGTGCACCACGTCACTTAGCACGTTCGTCTCTCATATAGGGATTAATAGGGCTAAAGAGACATTGTACGACCAGTCACTGTAATTATAGCCCAGTGTTCTTGTATCTTGTGAACAAACTGGAATTTGCAACATAGTTGGAGACATTTTGCTCCGTTTTCTTGGACTTGCTTTTTACTACAGTTAAGTTTTTTCCTTCTTTTTTCAGTTTGGCGAGACATAGTCCTATGTACAGGCAAATGCCTTTTTAGAGATCTACCTCCCTTATAAGTGCACAGCTTCACTTCTCATCTGTACACGCCACAAAGATAAGAATGTGGCAGATTTCTAAGACAGTAACAGGGTTACCCATCTAAAAAAAAAAAATCTCCAATTTTCTTTGAAAATGTTATTAACAATTTGAATTAAACCATATATACTCATTATTTCATCCTATAATAATTTTGCACTCAGCATGCTCACGACACCACTAGATGCATGCTTTAAGGGATCTAGTTTTTAAAATGGGGTCATTTATAATGGTTTTCTATCATTTTGCAGCTCAAAGCCATTACATGTGTGCAATGGGGCCTGAACCATTTTCAGTTTATTATCTGAAAGGCCCCAGGTGCTCCTTTATGTTTGGGCCCTGCCGTGTGTCAAGACATAAAATTAGGGCCACAATGGGGATATTTCTGAAGACAGGAGAAATGGGGTGATACATTTTGTGGTGTACTTCTTTATTTTCATGTGCTTTGTAGAAAAAAAAAATCTGTCTTTAAATTGACACTTTTGTTTAAAAAATGTAAAAAATTTTTTTTGCCTGCTTAGCAATAATTTCTACAAAAAAATATGGAGTCTAAAAGCTCACTACACGCCTAGATGTATACTGTACCTTAGGGGGTCTAGATTTTAAAATGGAGTAATTTATAGGGGTCTTCTATTGTTTTGGCAGATCAACGCCATTACAAGTGTGTATTCTTAAATAGAGATGTTGCGAACATAACATTTTCTGTTCACGAACGGCGAACGCGAATTTTCGCAAATGTTCGCGAACGAGCGAACCGGGCGAACCGCCATAGACTTCAATGGGCAGGCGAATTTTAAAACCCACAGGGACTCTTTCTGGCCAAAATAGTGATGGAAAAGTTGTTTCAAGGGGGCTAACACCTGGACTGTGGCATGCCGGGTGGGGATCCATGGCAAAACTCCCATGGAAAATGACGTAGTTGACGCAGAGTCGGGTTTTAATCCATAAAGGGCATAAATCACCTAACATTCCTAAATTGTTTGGAATGACGTGCTTTAAAACATCAGGTATGATGTTGTATCGATCAGGTAGTGTAACGGTTACGCCCGCTTCACAGTGACAGACCAAACTCCCTGTTTAACGCACCGCAAACAACCACAAACAGTCCATTTGTACAACCGCAAACTCCCCATTTGCACAAGGTTTGATACCAAGCTAGCCATGTCCCGTTCCTTGTCCTCACTGATGTCATTGAAGGTCTCTTCCTCCACCCAGCCACGTACAACACCAAGGGTCCCCGAAAGGTGACAACAAGCCCCCTGGAACGCCTGCTGTGTTTGATCTTCCACCTCCTCAAAGCCACCTTACTCCTCTGACTCTTCTTCTTCAGACTCCTCTCTCTGTGTTGCCTCTCTCTGCGTTATTATAAGGTGTGTTAAGTAGTACTATTCCTATCAGTTTAATCCCTGTTACCTCCACTAGTATTATTATTAATATTATTATAAGGTGTGTTAAATAGTACTATTCTTATCAGTTTAATCCCTGTTACGTCCCCTATCAGGGGATGTGTATATGGCATCGATTTTAGGAACCAGGAGATAGAAAAAGATGCTTGGTTGGTCCTCTTAATTACAATTTGGGGCACTGCACGTGTGCTGTGTAATGTACTGTGCAATCCCAATATTAAGTAGTACTAGTTAAGTAGTACTATTCCTATCAGTTTAATCACTGTTACGTCCCCTATCAGGGGACGTGTATGGAATAGATTTTAGATAACCACAAAGAGTTGTCAATAGTTGATACACTCATGACATAAATTGTATTCCTCTATGCGTCAATATTGGTGTAGTGATGACTGTGCTCCTGCGCACGTTTGGGAGATTGCAGGCGATGGCGGTTTTTCAAAGCCTATGGTCGCGCTGAGGTAGTTCAGTGACCGTTAAGTGACCCAGAAAACAATGATTCTGCAGTGTGGGCCCATTGTTGGCCTAGTAGGCTTTAATGATCACCTTAGATGATCACAAAGAAAATTCATGTTTTTTCTATGCAAAATTATACAGCCGATCGCTTTTGGTCTGTTCACAATGAAGCAACGACCTTATCATCTGGGGTGTGCCAACATTGCCATTGCCAACACACTCATAGAGGTGGTCGCTTCATTGTGATACGCAAGCCCCTTCACCACAACAAGGTAACGATCATGAAGGGGAATTGACACATGTATGTGCCTTTTTTTGTTTGGTTTTTGAAGCCACAGTGCAGCACCAGAGGTCAGAGAAATTAGGCATGTACACATGCGTGAAAAACTAGGTATTGCTGCTGTTTCCCAGGCAGAAAGTGCCCTAAAACATTGTGGCTTGAACCCTAGTTGGTGGCGGATAAGTCACGCAAGTCATCAGGCATTCAGAGATAAAATACAGCAGCGTGTGGACCATTTTTAGTCCAAGGAAGCTCATCTCAGTCATCAGGCCTTTTTTAGTCAAATGTATCGCCCACTGTCAGTCCCTTCGGGATCCATCCCTCATTCATCTTAATAAGTAACATAGTAACATAGTATATAAGGCCAAAAAAAGACATTTGTCCATCCAGTTCGGCCTGTCATCCTGCAAGTTGATCCAGAGGAAGGCAAAAAAACCCTGTGAGGTAGAAGCCAATTTTCCTCACTTTAGGGGAATAAAAATTCCTTCCCGACTCCAATCAGGCAATCAGAATAAATCCCTGGATCAACGATATCTCTCTAGTAGCTATAGCCTGTAATATTATTACGCTCCAGAAATACATCCATGCCCCTCTTGAATTCTTTTATTGTACTCACCATCACCACCTCCTCAGGCAGAGAGTTCCATAGTCTCACTGCTCTTACCGTAAAGAATCCTCTTCTATGTTTGTGTACAAACCTTCTTTCCTCCAGACGCATAGGATGTCCCCTCGTCACAGTCACCGTCCTGGGAATAAATAGATGACGGGATAGATCTCTGTACTGACCCCTGATATATTTATACATATTAATTAGATCTCCTCTCAGTCGTCTTTTTTCTAAAGTGAATAACCCTAATTTTGATAATCTTTCAGGGTACTGTAGTTGCCCCATTCCAGTTATTACTTTAGTTGCCCTCCTCTGGACCCTCTCCAGCTCTGCTATGTCTGCTTTGTTCACTGGATCCCAGAACTGTACACAGTACTCCATGTGTGGTCTGATTAATGATTTGTAAAGTGGTAGGACTATGTTCTCATCACGGGCATCTATGCCCCTTTTGATGCAACCCATTATCTTATTTGCCTTGGCAGCAGCTGCCTGACACTGTTTTTTGCAGCTTAGTTTGCTGTTTATTAAAATTCCTAGATATTTTTCCATGTCAGTGTTACCGAGTGTTTTACCATTTAATAAGTACGGGTGACTTGCATTATTCCTTCCCATGTGCATAACTTTACATTTGTCAGTGTTAAACCTCATCTGCCACTTATCTGCCCAAGCCTCCAATCTATCCAGATCCCTCTGTAGTAGTATACTGTCCTCTTCAGTGTTAATTACTTTACACAGTTTAGTGTCATCTGCAAAAATTGATATTTTACTATGCAAGCCTTCTACAAGATCATTAATAAATATATTGAAGAGAATAGGGCCCAATACTGACCCCTGAGGTACTCCACTAGTGACAGTGACCCAATCTGAGTATTTACCATTAATAACCACCCTCTGTTTTCTATCATTGAGCCAGTTACTTACCCACTTACAGACGTTTTCTCCCAGTCCGAGCATTCTCATTTTATATACTAACCTTTTATGTGGTACAGTGTCAAATGCTTTGGAGAAGTCCAGATACACGACATCCATTGATTCGCCGCTGTCAAGTCTAGAACTTACCTCCTCATAGAAACTGATTAAATTTGTTTGACATGATCGATCCCTCACGAAGCCATGCTGATATGGCGTTATTTGCTTATTTCCGTTAAGATGCTCTAACATAGCATCTCTCAGAAAACCTTCAAACAGTTTACCCACAACAGATGTTAAACTTACCGGCCTATAGTTTCCAGGCTCTGTTTTTGGACCCTTTTTGAATATTGGCACCACATTTGCCATGCGCCAATCCTGTGGGACATTCCCTGTCAATATAGAATCTGCAAATATCAGAAATAAGGGTCTGGCTATGACATTACTTAATTCCCTTAGGATACGAGGATGTATACCATCCGGTCCTGGCGATTTGTCTATTTTAATCTTTTTAAGTCGCTGTTGCACTTCTTCCTGGGTCAGGCAGGACACTTTTAATGGGGAATTTATTTCAACATTCGGCATGTCATCTGACAGTTTATTTTCCTCAGTGAATACATTGGAGAAAAAAATATTTAACATCTTTGCTTTCTCCTCGTCGCTCTCTGCGACTCCCCCCTCATTACTCTTTAACAGGCCGACACCTTCAGATTTATACTTTTTAACATTTATATAATTGAAGAACATTTTAGGGTTAGTTTTACTCTCTTTGGCAATTAATCTCTCAGTCTCTAGTTTGGCCGCTTTTATTTGTTTTTTACATGTTCTATTTTTTTCCTTATAGTTTTTCAGTGCTTCCGTGCTACCTTCCTGTTTTAGTGTTTTATATGCTTTCTTTTTGTCATTTATTGCTTTCTTTACAGTTCTGTTTATCCACATTGGTTTATTTTTGTTCCTTAACCTTTTATTCCCATACGGTATGTACCTCTCACAATGAGATTTTAGGATGCTTTTAAAGATATCCCATTTTGTGGCTGTATTTTTATTTGTGAGGACTTTATCCCATTTAGTTAGGCCTATGGCCTCTCTTAGTTGGCTAAATTTAGCTTTTTTAAAGTTTGGTATTTTTGTTCCTCCTTGTAGAAACGCTCTCTTGAATGATAATTGGAAGGTTATTACTTTGTGGTCACTATTTCCCAGGTGTCCCCCAACCTGCACGTCTGTTGTTCTGTCAGGCCTATTGGTTAATACTAAGTCCAGTATGGCCATCCCTCTAGTCGGGTCCTGAACCAGTTGGGAGAGGTAATTGTCTTTGGTTATTGCCAAGGTGAGGTAATCTAGACTTTTTTGACCTAGGCGACTTCTCTTCTCAGTGACAATAACTCCTGCTGCACTGAAGGTCTTTTCTGACAGGACACTTGAAGCGGGGCAGGCCAGAAGTTCTATCGCAAATTGGGATAGCTCAGGCCACATGTCAAGCCTGCACACCCAGTAGTCAAGGGGTTCATCACTCCTCAGAGTGTCGATATCTGCAGTTAAGGTGAGGTAGTCTGCTACCTGTCGGTCAAGTCGTTCTCTGAGGGTGGACCCCCGAAGGGCTGTGGCGATGCCTAGGACTCAAAAAGCTCTGCATGTCTTCCATCAACAACACGTCTGTAAAGCATCCTGTCCTTGCCGGCGTGGTCGTGGTAGGAGGAGGATTGCTTTCACCTCTTGCCCTGTTAGATTCCCCTTGTGCTGTATCATCACCCTTATACGCTGTGTAGAGCATACTTTTTAATTTATTTTGGAACTGCTGCATCCTTTCCGACTTCCGGTAATTCGGTAACATTTCAGGCACTTTCTGCTTATACCGGGGGTCGAGTAGCGTGGTCACCCAGTACAGGTCGTTCTCCTTCAGCCTTTTTATACGAGGGTCCCTCAACAGGCACGACAGCATGAAAGACCCCATTTGCACAAGGTTGGATGCCGAGCTCCTCATGTCCCGTTCCTCGTCCTCACTGGTCTCACTGAAGGTCTGTTCTTCCCCTCAGCCACGTACAACACCATAGGTACCAGATAGGTGACAACGAGCACCCTGGGATGCCTGCTGTGGTTGGTCTTCCTCTTCCTCAAAGCCACATTCCTCCCTTGACTCCTCTTCCTCAGACTCCTCTTTCAGCATTGCCGCAGGTCCAGCAAGTGATGCTGATAAGGCTGTTTCTGGTGGTGATGATGGTGACCACAACTCTTCCTCTTCACACTCATCTACGGCCTGATCCAGCACTCTTCGCAGGGCATGCTCCAGGAAGAAAACAAATGGGATGATGTCGCTGATGGTGCCTTCGGTGCGACTGACTAGGTTTGTCACCTCCTCAAAAGGAAGCATGAGCCTACAGGCATTGCGCATGAGCGTCCAGTAGCGTGTCAAAAAAAATCCCAGCTCCCCAGAGGCTGTCCTAGCACCCCAGTCATACAAATACTCGTTGATGGCTTTTTCTTGTTGGAGCAGGCGGTCGAACATTAGGAGTGTTGAATTCCAACGTGTCGGACTGTCGCAAATCAAGCGCCTCACTGGCATGTTGTTTCGGCACTGAATGTCTGAAAAGTGCGCCATGGCCGTGTAGGAACACCTGAAATGGCCACACACCTTCCTGGACTGCTTGAGGACGTCCTGTAAGCCTGGGTACTTATGCACAAAGCGTTGTACGATCAGATTACACACATGTGCCATGCACGGCACATGTGTCAACTTGCCCAAATTCAATGCCGCAAACAAATTGCTTCCGTTGTCACACACCACTTTGCCAATCTCCCGTTGGTGCGGAGTCAGCCACTGATCCACCTGTGCGTTCAGGGCGGACAGGAGTGCTGGTCCAGTGTGTCTCTCTGCTTTCAGGCAAGTCAACCCCAAGACAGCGTGACACTGTCGTATCCGGGATGTGGAATAGCCCGTGGGGAGCTGGGGGTGTGCCGTTGATGTGGAGCAAGACACAGCAGCAGAAGAGGACTCAGCCGAGGAGGTTATGGAAGAGGATGGAGTAGGAGGAGTAGAGGAGGTGGCAGCAGGCCTGGCTGCAAGTCATGGTGGTGTCACCAACTCCTCTGAAGAGCCACGCATTCCATGCTTGGCAGCTGTGAGCAGGTTTACCCAATGCGCAGTGTAGGTGATATACCTGCCCTGACCGTGCTTTGCAGACCAGGTATCAGTGGTCAGATGGACCCTTGCCCCAACACTGTGTGCCAGACATGCCATGACTTCCTTTTGCACAATCGAGTACAGGTTGGGGATTGCCCTTTGTGCAAAGAAATTTCGGCCGGGTACCTTCGACTGCGGTGTCCCAATAGCTACAAATTTTTTGAAGGCCTCAGACTCCATCCGGCTTGTATGGTAAAAGCTGGTGGGCTAAGAGTTCAGACAAGCCAGCTGTCAGACGCCGGGCAAGGGGGTGACTTTGTGACATTGGCTTCTTACCTTCAAACATGTCCTTGACAGACACCTGACTGTGGGCAGATGAGCAGGAACTGCTCAAGGCGAGAGGCGGAGTGGCGGGTGGTTGAGAGGGGGCAAGGAGGACAGCAGTGGTTGACGTGGCTGAAGATGCTGAACCAGGAGGAGGATGGTGGCTTTGAGTTTGTGTGCTGTTTTTACTCATGTGTTGATCCCATAGGCGTTTGTGATGTGAGATCATGTGCCTTCGCAAAGCAGTTGTACCTAGGTGGGTGTTGGTCTTCCCACGACTCAGTTTCTTTTGGCACAGGTTGCAAATGGCATTGCTGCTATCAGAGGCAGACACACACAAAAAATGCCACACTGCTGAGCTTTGCAATGACGGCATTCTGGTGGTGGCAACAGCATGCGTTTATTGGCGTGCTGTCTGGCTGACCACGGGTGCCGATACATGCTGTCTGACTGTGCCACTAGCTCCTTGCGATGACCTCCCCCTGCTTCCAACTCGTCTCCTCCTCCTCTCTGTCTCCCCATCTGAACTTTCCCCCTGTTCTTCTTCTCTTCGAGCGGGCACCCACGTGACATCCACGGACACATCGTCATCATCAACCGCTTCACTTGTATCTGACAACTCAGCAAAGGAAGCAGCAGTGGGTACAACATCATCATCATCACACCGTATGTCCATGTGTGTAATGCTGCCTGACTGAGACATATCCCTGTTATCTACATCCTCTAGCAATAATGGTTGTGCATCACTCATTTCTTCCAACTGATGTGTAAATAACTCCTCTGACAGATCAAGTGAAGCGGCTGTGGTGCTAGTGTTGGTGGTGGCGGCAGGCGGGCGAGTGGTAACTTGAGAGGTGCCCGAAGCTGAGCTGGAGGAGGATGGTGCGTCAAGGTTCCGAGCGGAAGCTGTAGAAGATTGGGTGTCCTGTGTTAGCCAGTCAACTATGTCCTCAGAACTTTTTGAGTTTAGGGTTCTTGGCCTCTGAACACTGGGCATTAGTCTAGGGCCAAAGGGAATCACAGCACCACGACGACGATGGCCCTTGCGGGGTGGCCTACCTCTGCCTGTCATTTTTTTTTTATTAGTTAAGTTGTACTATGCGTGCAAGCTACTGTGACACAAGATATGAGTTGCGCTGAAGTGACACTATGGACTTGCAGCTGGGCCTTAAACATACAAACACATGTGCAACTGACTGCTATTTATTCAGTCAAAATTGTTGTTTTTCTTTAAATGGAATCGAATGTGACACCACATATGAGTTGCGCTGGTGACACTATGCACTTGCAGGGCTGTGAGCCTGACACACATGCTGGCAGGCAGGCAACTGCAATTTGATTACACAGGAAAAAAAAAAGAAGCAGACTGATGTTCTAACCCTAAAAAGTGCTTTTTGGGGTGCTGTCCTTACAGCAGAGATCAGATGAGTCTTTCAGGACTGTAGTGGACACTGAATACACTGGCCTAGCTATCGATTTCCCTATTAAATCAGCAGCAGCTACACTGTCCCTCCTCTCACTAAGAATGCAGCTTCCGAATGAATCTAAAATGGACGCTGTCCAGAAGGTGGGAGGGTCTGGGAGGGAGGGTCTGCTTCTGATTGGCTGGAATGTGTCTGCTGACTGTGAGGTGCAGGGTCAAAGTTTATTCAATGATGATGTATGGGACGGACTGAACATCACATATGTTCGCCCGCTGCGGCGAACGGGAACAAGCTATGTTCGCTGGGAACTGCTCGCCGGCGAATAGTTCGGGACATCTCTATTCCTAAACTAATGCAACCAGCCTCTGCATACTGATAAAAATTTTAAATACTATTTATGTATGTATGTGAATAATTGCAGTTGAAAATAGGAAAATATGCACATTTTTTAAAATTTTCATAGATTTTTAAGTTTTTTTATAAAGATATGCATATTTTATCTGTAAAATTCTACTACCTAAGTAAAGTACATGTGACAAGAAAACAATGTCAGAATTACTTGGATGTGCAAAACCTTTACGAAGTTATTCTCTGCTAAAGTGACACATGTCAGATTTCCAAAATCTGGCTTGGTCATTTAGGCCCAAACAGGCTTGGTCACTAAGGGGTTAAGCATAAATGTCTGGCATGAAATTTACCAAATCTTAACCTCCTCATATTGTACATAATCTACATTATAATTAAAGGGTTTCTGTCATGGGAAAAATCGTTATGTAGCTGACTGACACTAGCGATGTCAGCAGTTTGTTAAGTCCCTGCCGCCGTTCGCTTAAAAAACTGACTTTTATAATATGCTAATGATTAGTAATGAAGCCTCTAGGTGCTATGAGGGCGTTGCTGCAGCACCTAGAGGCTCGGACAACTAGCCTTTTGGTACGTCCACATCCACTTGATTGACTTCCTTCTTCTCCGCATTGTCCTCATAATCCCACGCCTGCGCCGTCCTGTTTAGTATTCGGTGCAGGCGCAGTGAATGAAGGACACTCGGCTGCTGCCAGCTAGATAGCACCTAGAGGCTTCATTAGCATATTATAAAAGTCTATTTTTGAGAGAACGGCAGCAGGCAGGGACTTAACAAACATACTGGTATGTACTGCTGACATTAGCACATTGCTAATGTCAGTCAACTACATAACAATTTTTCCCATGACAGAAACCCTTTAAAAGTGTAGTCCTACCATAATGTCTAGTGATGAGCGGCATAGGCAATATTAAAATTTGCAATATTTAGGAAATTTTTGGCTGAATATTCGCCATAAATTTAAGAATTAGAATAGTCAGCACTGTTCGCGAATACGAATATATAGCACTATATTCTAAATATTTGTGAATTCTTGAAGTGGCGATATTTGCGATAAAAATTTGTGATTCGAATATTTGCGCTTAACACTAATAATGACCTATTGCCTATCTAGAGGATAGGTGATAAATATCAGATTGCTAGGGTCTGACTGCTGGAACACCCACTGATCATAAAAAAGGGGTCCGGAAAAATTCAATTACATTACCACCAATCTATGTACACACGAGTCTTAAGACCAGGTTCCCTTGATCATGGGGGTCCCAGCAGTCAGACCCCCTTCAATTAGACACTTATCACCTGTCATGGTATAGCTGTTGGAGCTTTTCACATTCCCTAGCCTTAAAGGTTTTCTTTGGGTGTAAAAAAAATAAAACTAAAAATAAAATCTGGTCCAAAATATGTGTCAAACTAAAATAGAAATGCTCGCTTGTTAAAGAATCTGTGTCCACTTTTCTATTTATTCTCTATCCACAGGATCGGGGATAACTAAGTGATCCGTGGGGGTCTGAACGCTGGAGCCCCCACTGATCCCCCTTCATGATTGAGTGGCAGGTCGAGCATATGCCCTGCCTCTCCTTCCATTCTCTATGGGGTCGCTGGAGATGGCAGAGTACAGCGCTGGCTATTTCCAGTGGTCCCAAAGAAAATAAATGAGCAGCAGGGCATATGTGTGGCCACACCATCAAAAAGGGGGAACAGGACCCATTCCTGGGATCAGTGGGGGTCGCAGAATCAGACCCCACTAATCATATAGTTAATGCTCTATGGTGTTGAGAGGATAACTTGAAAATCTTGAGAACCCCTTTAAATCCTCCACCACTCCATCACCAATATCTCTTTACATGGCAGCAGTGATGCCTGCAAATACGGAATATTATCACTACCGCCATGTAAACCATACGTGTCAATACTGGAGAATGTGACGCACTGTGCAGAATTTTTTAGTCATAAGTCCAACCCCCTTTGCAGGTCCTAACATTTAACAAAGCCCAAGCAAAGGTGAAAGAGGAGCAACGTGAGCAAAGGTAACAAACGGGGGGTCATAACTGAAACAGAGGCATTAGGGTCCCCTGAAGCAGGGTTAGGGTCCATTCACACGTCCGTTATAACACTCCGTTTCTGTTCCGATTTAAATCGGAACGTTTTTTCTGATCCATTAATTTCAATTGCCTCTGCAAAAATGCGGACACCAATTATAGTGCTGTCCGAATCACGGAATCCGTTCCGTTTTCCTATTTTCCAGTATGCTGATCCTGAAAAAAAATTAAGCTTGTCCTACTTTCTATCTGTTTTTTGGGTCCGTTGTCCATTCAAGTCAATGGATCCGTATAAATGCGGATGACATGCACAAAACCATCTGAATGTCATCCGATTTTGCAGATCTGTTGACAGGAAAATGGATGGGAAAAAAAACGGAATAACGGAAACACGGAACGGATTCAGAAGCATTTTAGTAAAAAAAAACTGAAGGTTGTACTGAAAAACGGATCCGCAAAAAAAAGGAACGTTTATCTGAAAAGGTTAAAATACAGACGTGTGAATGGACCCTAAGAGTCCATTTACACGTCCGCAAAATGGATCCGCATCTGTTCCACAATTTTGCGGAACGGGTGCAGACCCATTTATTTTCAATGGGGCCGGAATGTGCTGTCCGCATCCACATTTGCGGATCCGCACTTCCGCATCCGTGCTTCCGTTTCTGCCAAAAAATAGAACATGTCCTATTCTTGTCCGCAATTGCGGACAAGAACAGGCATATTCTATTAGTGCCGGCAATGTGCGGTCCGCAAAATGCGGAACGCACATTGCCGCTTTCCGTGTTTTGCAGATCCGTGGCTCCGTGTATCTGCAAAACACATTGCGGACGTGTGAATGGAGCCTAATAGTGCGGATCCTGGAGCAGAGGTAACTGGAGTAGGGGCAATATTAGCGGTGCATTTAGAGTGGGGGCATCAGGAGCTGGGGCATTTATGGAGGTGCACCTAAAGCAAAGGCATTAGGATAGCCTAAGGAAGGGTAATAGTGGTGATTCTGGAGCAGATGTATTAGGGGGGCAACTGAAGAAGAGGCAATATTAGGGGTGCATTTAGAGTGGGGGCATTGGGGGGCATCTGGAACTGTGGCACTAATGTTGGGGCACCTATAACAGAGGCATTGGGAGGACCCAGGGCAGAATCCCCCCAATGCCACTCTGAACTCTGGAGAGAGCAGCACCCATACACAGATCTGATTCTACTATAAACAAAACCCCTATTTCCTCATTACAGTCTCCTACAGCTCACTACTGTCATACACCTGAGAAATCAGCCCAGCACCACAGTCTGAGTCCTTCTCTCCAGCAACCACAGTTTTCTGATAGCAAGTAGGGCAGGGGGATGGCCCGACATGTTCTCTCCTCCTTCACTACCAGCAGCCCGGAAAGTTTAGAAGATACTGCGGGGCCTCCTGTACAATTTACACCAGTAGGAGTCTTCATCACTGTGCCATACTGCCACCTAGTGGCTATAATAACAAGAGAAATAATTACTCCTCTGGCTTATCTCCGGGCGCAGGAGACTGGGGGTCTACCGAGGTCTACCTGGTGGGCCAGTCTGAGCCTGATTGCAGTACATATATCAAACAGTTACTGTACCACTGTGAAGACCTCCACACCCAACTGAGCTCCCAACAGATTAATGCTGGGATTATACAACCCAATTTTTCAGGCCGATTATCAGGAAAAAAAACTTTTTTTCTGACAATTGTACCCGATAATTGGATCGTGTAAAGGTTCTGCAGATTGTGAAGAAAACAGCTTGTTTATCAGGTAAGACAATCATTAATGCAGGCAGCTAAATTATCGTTTCTGGGTAGCAGATGGTGCTGCTGTAGCCATCGATCATCCTCATACTGTGGAGGTGATTGCTGCATGTAAATTCACCTCCACTTAAAAAGCAGCCAGTTGTCGGGAGGGAACGCTTTCTTCCCGATAATTGGCTGCTGGTTGGAGAGAGTAACTCCGGCATTAGTCTACATGCACACGAGAATGAAAAAAAGCCCTTTAAAAATGGTCACACTGTCAGTTTCACCTGTTTTTTATCGCTTTGTGCATTTATTTTCTAGCCTTCTGCCTGTTTTTAATGGATGTTTAGCATCTGTTTTCCATCTAT
Organism: Bufo gargarizans; assembly: GCF_014858855.1. Lineage (NCBI taxonomy): Eukaryota > Metazoa > Chordata > Amphibia > Anura > Bufonidae > Bufo > Bufo gargarizans. The sequence continues at coordinate 242,661,420 of NC_058083.1, read as the reverse complement.
TTTAAAAGCTGTTAAAACGGCCTTTAAAAACTGATAAACTTCATTGGGTTTTTAAGTTGAAACCCCAACCCCTGCCCTTCCCTCAGTATATGTATATTATGCCCCCCATATAGTATAAATAATGCACTCCTTTGTGCCCCCAGTAGTTATAATGGCCCTCTAGTTTTGACCGTTTAACCCTCAGTTGTGCTCCCATACATTAAAAATATAATAATAAAATACTCACTTCATCCACTTGCACATGATGGAACTGGGGCAGCAGGACGGTGGAGGCAGCAGGACCTGTGTTCCCAGCGACGACACTGGATGAAGTTAGTATTTTATTTTTATTTTTAACCCCTGAAAGACCCTTTTTTCCACAGTATACCCATTTTTAACGCCCATCCAAAGGTTCACTCCTGTCTAAACAGCCATTGAAAACAAACCCATTAATTTCAATAGGGGCCGTCTTGCCATGAAAAATCCTATTTTTTTTAAAGGCTGTTATTCCCTGACCGTAAAAAAAAACAGGCCATGTTTAGAGCCCCACAGACTTTAATTGGCCTTGTGACAGCCATTATATAAATGACCATCCCACTGCCATTTTTTATGTTCGTGTGAATGTAAATGTAAAGCCTAAAGAGAAAATACAGATGACTGGTATTTTGGAGGTTCAGGAGATAAGTACCTGAGCTGAATGTGGTACACTCGACACTTGTGATATTGTATGGAACTGGTTTTAATGACAAATTGCTGTTCTTAAATGGGTATTCCAGGTTTACTCCAATATATATCTTGTACCTATATACCATGCATGGAAGCATAACACATACCCCCATGTAAACACTAGAACGCCGCACAAAGTCGTAAGCAAAAACTTTATTACATCATCCAACATTTGGACATATACATATGACATAAATAATAAAAAACATATACTGAAAAGAGTGCGAGGATATGAAGAAAAGATCCCTCCAACCACAGGGACAGATATTCATCAATATTGAGGCTCAACAGTCACAGTCGTATCATAGGTGGGTTGTGCCCTGTGAAAAAGCGCAACTGCGAAACGGAAGTTGGGCCGTTCCCGCTAATCTGGGTCTGTATTATCTTTTTGCATTGTAACTCCCTGTCTATATTGACTTGGGAGTTCCCATTGTGGGTTTACTGCTGATGTCTTCAGTGATATGTCTTTTGGAGGACGCCTATCAATTTCAGTATTATGGGCCTGTGTTTATCATACACGACTGTGACTGTTGAGCCTCATTATTGATGAATATCTGTTCCTGTGGTTGGAGGGATCTTTTCTTCATATCCTCGCACTCGTTTCAGTATATGTTTTTTATTATTTATGTCATATGTATATGTCCAAATGTTGGATGATGTAATAAAGTTTTTGCTTACGACTTTGTGCGGCGTTCTAGTGTTTACATAGGGGTTTGTATTCCAGGTTTGCAATTTTCAGCATCAATGGACACGAAACAACACTCATTTACTAATATTGATTGTTTATCTGTAATGCCCCATTTTACTGCCTTCCATTGGGGTCACATGACATTTTCAAATTTGTTGGTTCCCCATCCCAATGACATTAAGTCTACATCTGAGGCATGGCAAGGCTTGTAAGGCTCTGCCCTGTAGACACATCATCAATGACTTTGCATATGAAGGTGGTGTTCCGCTCGTTCTTATGGACCCTTGCTTGAAGATGTGATGATGCTGTGTCTTAGGCTCCTTGCAGACGATCGATACGGATTATGTCTGGATGCATTCCGGATGCAATGCGATTTTCTCGCACTTCCATGGGGCCAGCGTTGCGCAAAAAAACGCAGAAATATAGAACATGCTGCGATTTTCACGCAACGCACAAGTGATGTACACAGATCCATTGAAATTAATTGGTTGTTGTTTTTTTCTAGCAGGGCTTCATGCAGGCTTGGATCTGTGACATTTGAGCTTGAAGGGGAAAAGAGAGGCAGAGATCTGATGCTAGTGATCACAATTGCACTGGATGGATCACAATACACTTAGAGCTTCCTTATATAAATTATATAAAGCAGTAAGGTTGACTCGAATGCTAGGGTTATTAAAAATTTTTGTGTAACACCCCTCTAACTAAATTGGAGATCAGTTAAGGGTGGACACATCTGTATGGGTGCATCATACAAATTGCCTTATGTAATTCATTCAATGTTGTTGTTTTTTCAGCTTTTGTCCTCTAATTTGGCAAAATACTTCGAAAACATGTTTTGTATCGTCCATGAGGAAAGCTAAAAGTGGTATTTGGCTTTGGATAAATGGAATATCTAATTATTTCCTTCTAAGGCCCAGAAGAACCTGCGTAGTCTGTGCTTAAAGTCGGATGCCATTAACAAATTTGTTTGCTAGTTCTCAGGGAACGACAGGCTTTCTTTGTTCATTTTAAACATCTTGGAATTAAGTCAACTGCAAGAGTGGGGCCGAGGGGTGATTTCAGGCTATGTAACATCATTTGCAAAATCTCCCAGTGTTGAAACTCATTTTCTACATGAAGACAGTGCTTTCTTTCATATACCCTGGCAGATTACACTGAAATTGGATGGGATACAATTGTTGTATTACTTATTTTTCATACAGGCAGCAATCACACTTTTTCCTTATTTGCTTTTACCCGAATAGAAGAGAATACAGCATTGCAATCAGTGTGGACAGGCTTTTTACACCATGCAGGGATACTTGCTAACCATAGTCAACAGAATACTACACCATAGAGCAGAATCACATTGATTTCAGTGTTTGAAATACCTACTGTGTTCATACAACTCTGAGCAAGGTAGGTATGAAGCCGCCATGAGACCATATATAATATGCGACAATATCAAGAAATTAGAGCAAACATTTTAAAATTTTCTACACTGTAGATTTATATGGAAGACATGCAAATAAAAAAGGAACTTATATGGAATTAAGTAGTAAACAAAAAACATTTCAAATAAAGCAGAATATGTGTGATATTTTAGAGTCGCACTCTTGGTATTCTTGATAGTCACCTGGAACAGTAATAGGTATGTCCTACCAAGAGTTAATTTGTGGAATTTCTTGTCTTCATAATTTATTTGAGACAATCAGTTGTGCTATGCGGAGTTCCATACAGTGTTTAGCCCTATTCTACTACATGTCTGTGAAGGTTCTCATTTATCCAGGTCATGGTATATACAGTACAGACCAAAAGTTTGGACACACCTTCTCATTCAAAGAGTTTTCTTTATTTTCATGACTATGAGAATTGCAGATTCACACTGAAGGCATCAAAACTATGAATTAACACATGTGGAATTATATACATAACAAAAAAGTGTGAAACAACTGAAAATATGTCATATTCTAGGTTCTTCAAAGTAGCCACCTTTTGCTTTGATTACTGCTTTGCACACTCTTGGCATTCTCTTGATGAGCTTCAAGGGGTAGTCACCTGAAATGGTCTTCCAACAGTCTTGAAGGAGTTCCCAGAGATGCTTAGCACTTGTTGGTCCTTTTGCCTTCACTCTGCGGTCCAGCTCACCCCAAACCATCTCAATTGGGTTCAGGTCCGGTGACTGTGGAGGCCAGGTCATCTGGCGCAGCACCCCATCACTCTCCTTCATGGTCAAATAGCTCTTACACAGCCTGGAGGTGTGTTTGGGGTCATTGTCCTGTTGAAAAATAAATGATGGTCCAACTAAACGCAAACTGGATGGAATAGCATGCTGCTGCAAGATGCTGTGGTAGCCATGCTGGTTCAGTATGCCTTCAATTTTGAATAAATCCCCAACAGTGTCACCAGCAAAGCACCCCCACACCATCACACCTCCTCCTCCATGCTTCACGGTGGGAACCAGGCATGTAAAGTCCATCCGTTCACCTTTTCTGCGTCGCACAAAGACACAGTGGTTGGAACCAAAGATCTCAAACTTGGACTCATCAGACCAAAGCACAGATTTCCACTGGTCTAATGTCCATTCCTTGTGTTCTTTAGCCCAAACAAGTCTCTTCTGCTTGTTGCCTGTCCTTAGCAGTGTTTTCCTAACAGATATTCTACCATGAAGGCCTGATTCACACAGTCTCCTCTTAACAGTTGCTCTAGAGATGTGTCTGCTGCTAGAACTCTGTGTGGCATTGACCTGGTCTCTAATCTGAGCTGCTGTTAACCTGCGATTTCTGAGGCTGGTTACTCGGATGAACTCATCCTCCGCAGCAGAGGTGACTCTTGGTCTTCCTTTCCTGAGGTGGTCCGCATGTGATCCAGTTTCTTTGTAGCGCTTGATGGTTTTTGTGACTGCACTTTCAAAGTTTTCCCAATTTTTCGGACTAACTGACCTTCATGTCTTAAAGTAATGATGGCCACTCGTTTTTCTTTACTTAGCTGCTTTTTTCTTGCCATAATACAAATTCTAACAGTCTATTCAGTAGGACTATCATCTGTGTATCAACCTGACTTCTCCACAACGCAACTGATGGTCCCAACCCCATTTATAAGGCAAGAAATCCCACTTATTAAACCTGACAGGGCACACCTGTGAAGTGAAAACCATTTCAGGTGACTACCTGTCACCACTAGACATCTGAGAAGCTCTGACAGATGCCTTTCAGAACCTCCTCCTTGAGCTTCCTTTGTTTTTCTTTCAGTTCCACAGTGTGTGCATGCTGATCCTACTTCTCAGTCTTCTACAAGATAAGTGTTCTGCATTCATTTGTGTTTTTCTTTTTGCTGGATCCTAGGTGACCCTGACTCCCTCCGTATCTAGTGTAGGGAGCCGGTGGTCGTGTCCCATCACTATTATAGGGTGTTCAGGTGTTATACAGCCAAGGTACGAGGATATGCGATCATCTACCATTGGGATTTTTGCATAGGCTGAGCAGTAAGGGAGAGAGCCAGGTCTGATGCAGGGGTCTCCCTTTTGTTCCTTAGTTTTGGATCCAGTGAGTCATATATTCATTTTGTGCTGTCTTGCTTCCTGTATACCTTCCGTGACATTATAAACCGCCAAAACCATCTCAAGCATGGATCCGGTTTCACTTTTGACTGAACGCTTTCAGGGTCTTTCATTGGAGGTAGCAGATCTCCGTAAGACTCTTTCTCAGTTTCAAGTGACCGGTTCAGCTTGCGTTCATGGAGTTTGTTCTGAGCCTAAGATCTCGCTCCCGGATACGTTCTCCGGGGGTAGTGAGAATTTTGTGCGTTTTAGAGAGGCTTGCAAACTCCATTTTTGCCTTCTTCCCCATTCCTCTGGTGATGAGGAACGAAGGGTGGGGATCATTATATCGCTGCTCCGGGGTAACGCTCAGTCGTGGGCCTTTTCGCTGCCGGTGGGGGCATGTCCCCTCCGTTCAGTGGATGAATTCTTTTTAGCCCTGGGTCAGATATATGATGATCCGGATCATATTGCTTTGGCTGAGTCTAGACTAAGTCTGTTATGCCAGGGTAAACAATCCGCAGAGATATACTGCTCAGAATTTCGGAGATGGGCAGCTGATACTGGTTGGAATGATGCTGCACTCCGAAGTCAATTTTGCCATGGTCTTTCAGAGGGATTGAAAGATGCATTTGCCTTTCATGAGAGGCCTACCTCCTTGGACTCTGCCATGTCTCAGGCCGTTCGTATTGACAGGCGTCTTAGAGAGAGAGGAGAGATCACTCCTTACTGTAATACTCAATCCAAGGACAGTGCAGCGGTCTCATTCAGTGCGCAGGGGTCTCAGTCGCTGTCAACCCCTTCTGAGCAGGAGCCCATGCAGCTGGGGTTGATTGCCTCTGACAATAGAAGATTCAGCCCGCATGGGAAGGTTTGTTTTTGTTGTGGAGGTATAAATCATTTGGCAAATGTTTGTCCCTCTAGGAGATTCAGGCAGTTTTTTGGGAGTAATAAATAAACAAAAAGGAAAAAATCCTTAAAAAATGTTCCATCTGTTAACATTGGCAGGGTTGAGGCGGAAATTGAAGGTTTTCCTTTTGCTTGTAGTTCCCGTTTTGTCCTGCCTGCCAGGGTGGCGCTAGAGAGCAAGAACATTTTTTGTGAGATTTTTGTAGATAGTGGAGCAGCTGTCAATCCCATTGATAATCAATTTGCGATATCTCGTGGTTTCCAGGTATGCACTTTGGGAAAGGATATTCCTGTTTTTGCTATTGATTCCGCTCCACATTATCAGAAATCATTAAAGGGCATAGTTCACAATATCTGTTTAATTGTGAGTGATGCTCATGTTGAGGATGTGTCATGTTTCGTCCTTAGCGGATTGCCTACTCCTCTAGTGTTGGGGCTACCCTGGCTCACTAAACATAACTCCACCATTGATTGGCAAGCGAGGCAAATAAATGGTTGGAGTGACTTTTGCAGAGAGAATTGCCTCACGACATCTGTTTCTGAGGTTTCTACTAAGACTGTACCATCTTTTGTCTCTGAATTTTCGGATGTCTTCTCTGAGAGTGGAGTTCAGGATTTGCCCCTGCACAGGGAGTACGATTGCCCTATTAATCTCATCCCAGGCGCCAAGCTGCCTAAATCTCGTTTATACAATCTCTCCCAACCTGAAAGGGTCGCTATGTGTGCTTATATCTCTGAGAGTCTGAGAAAAGGACACATACGACGCTCGAAGTCACCTATTGCCGCTGTTTTTTTCTTTGTTAAGAAAAAAGATGGTTCTTTAAGACCTTGTCTGGATTTCAGGGAGCTGAACAGTATCACAATTCGTGACCCTTATCCGCTTCCTCTGATCCCGGACCTGTTTAACCAGATTGTTGGGGCTAAAGTTTTTTCCAAATTAGATCTAAGAGGGACATACAACCTGGTCAGGGTCAGAGAAGGAGACGAATGGAAGACGGCCTTCAATACCCCTGAGGGCCATTTTGAGAATTTGGTTATGCCTTTTGGTTTGATGAATGCTCCAGCCGTTTTTCAGCATTTCGTGAACAGCATTTTTTATCATTTAATGGGGAAATTTGCATTAGTGTATTTGGATGACATTTTGATTTTTTCTCCTGATTTCAAAACTCATAAGGAACACTTATGTCAGGTCTTGCTTATCCTGCGGGAGAATAAATTATACACGAAACTGTAAAAATGTGTGTTTGCGGTTCCAGAAATTCAATTTCTGGGGTTTCTTCTCTCCGCTTCTGGTTTTCGCATGGACCCCGAGAAGGTCCGCGCTGTGCTTGAGTGGGAGCTTCCTGAGAATCAGAAGGCGCTGATGCGTATTTTGGGCTTTGCCAATTATTACAGGAAGTTTATTTTGAATTATTCCTCTGTTGTTAAACCACTCACTGATATGACCAGAAAGGGGGTAGATTTTTCTTCCTGGTCGGTAGAGGCACGTAAGGCCTTTTCTAATGTCAAGGAGAGTTTTGCTTCCGCTCCCACCTTGGTACAACCTGATATTTCTCTACCCTTCATAGTTGAGGTTGATGCTTCTGAGGTGGGTGTGGGTGCGGTCTTGTCTCAGGGTTCCTCTCCTGCCAAATGGCGACCGTGTGACTTTTTCTCAAAGAAACTCTCCTCCGCAGAGAGAAATTACGATGTGGGAGATAGGGAGTTGTTGGCCATCAAGTTGGCTTTTGAGGAATGGCGCCATTGGCTAGAGGGGGCCAGACACCCTATTACCGTGTTTACTGACCATAAAAATCTGGCCTACTTGGAGTCAGCCAAGCGTCTGAACCCGAGACAGGCCAAATGGTCTTTGTTCTTTTCAAGGTTTAATTTTGTTGTCACGTTCCGCCCTGGGGTTAAGAATGTGAAGGCAGATGCCCTGTCACGTTGTTTTCCGGGAAGTGGGAATTTTGAAGACCCGGGTCCCATTTTGGCTGAAGGTGTGGTGGTCTCTGCTCTTTATCCTGAATTGGAGGCAGAGGAGCAGGTAGCCCAGTCAGAGGCTCCTGATCTTTGTCCTCCTGGGAGGTTGTTTGTGCCTCTCGCTTTAAGACACAAGATTTTTAAGGAACACCACGATATGGTCCTTTCTGGGCACCCAGTGGCAAGAGCCACAGTGGATCTCATTGCTCAGAGATTCTGGTGGCCGGCGCTTCGTAAGTCGGTTTTAGGGTTTTGTGGCAGCCTGCGAGACCTGCGCTCGTGCCAAAGTCCCTCATTCACGGCCATCAGGTCCTCTCCTTCCCTTACCCATTCCTTCCCGTCCTTGGACACATCTGTCCATTGACTTCATAACGGACCTGCCTCGTTCCTCGGGGAAGACTGTGATTCTGGTGGTGCTGGACCATTTTAGCAAAATGGTACATTTCATCCCTTTTCCTGGCTTGCCCAATTCTAAGACGCTGGCGCAGGCTTTTATCGATCACATTGTCAAATTGCATTGTATTCCTTCAGACATAGTCTCTGATAGGGGCACGCAGTTTGTTTCCAGATTCTGGAAGGCTTTCTGTTCTCGCTTGGGGGTTCGGTTGTCATTCTCTTCTGCTTTCCACCCGCAGTCGAATGGCCAGACAGAGCGTGTCAATCAGAATCTGGAGACATATCTGCGCTGTTTTGTGGCGGAGAATCAGGAGGATTGGTGTTCTTTTTTGTCCCTTGCTGAGTTTGCTTTAAATAACCGTTGTCAGGAGTCCTCTGATAAGTCACCATTTTTTGGTGCGTATGGGTTTCATCCGCAGTTTGGGACATTCTCGGGAGAGGGGTCTTCTGGTTTACCTGATGAGGACAGATTCTCCTCGTCTTTGTCATCTATTTGGCAAACGATTCAGGATAATCTAAAGAGCATGAGTGAGAGATATAATCGTGTGGCGGATAAGAGACGTGTGCCTGGTCCAGACCTGAATGTTGGTGATCTAGTGTGGTTGTCTACTAAGAATATCAAATTGAAGGTTCCCTCCTGGAAGTTGGGTCCTAAGTTTATTGGTCCTTACAAAATCTAAGTCCTTATTAAAACCTTATGTCCAACCCATTGTACTCTCGTCTTTGCCTGCTCCTCCGATTATGGTTGATGGTAACCTTGAATTTCAAGTCTCTAGGATTGTGGATTCTCGTGTTGTCCGCGGTTCTCTCCAGTACCTCGTTCATTGGGAGGGTTATGGTCCTGAGGAGAGGATGTGGGTCCCAGTGACGGACATTAAGGCCACTCGTCTCATCAGGGCTTTCCATAGGTCCCATCCTGAGAAGGTGGGCTCTGAGTGTCCGGAGTCCACTTGTAGAAGGAGGGGTACTGTCACCACCAGACATCTGAGAAGCTCTGACAGATGCCTTTCAGAACCTCCTCCTTGAGCTTCCTTTGTTTTGCTTTCAGTTCCTCATCTCGTTAGCCTCTCTCAGCTGTCATGTAGTTGGACTGATTGCATCCCTTTAAATTCCTCCCCATAGTGCATCAGTTTGCGGTATAATATATGCACTTCCTGGAGTGTGTGTGCATGCTGATCCTACTTCTCAGTCTTCTACAAGATAAGTGCTGTGCATTCATTTGTGTTTTTCTTTTTGCTGGATCCTAGGTGACCCTGACTCCCTCCGTATCTAGTGTAGGGAGCCGGTGGTCGTGTCCCCTCACTATTATAGGGTGTTCAGGTGTTATACAGCCGAGGTACGAGGATATGCGATCATCTACCATTGAGATTTTCGCATAGGCTGAGCAGTAAGCGAGAGAGCCAGGTCTGATGCAGGGGTCTCCCTTTTGTTCCTTAGTTTTGGATCCAGTGAGTCGTATATTCATTTTGTGTTGTCTTGTTTCCTGTACACCTTCCGTGACACTGCCTCTTGAAGCTCATTAAGAGAATGCCAAGAGTGTGCAAAGCAGTAATCAAAGCAAAAGGTGGCTACTTTGAAGAACCTAGAATATGACATATTTTCAGTTGTTTCACAATTTTTTGTTATGTTTATAATTCCACATGTGTTAATTCATAGTTTTGATGCCTTCAGTGTGAATCTACAATTTTTCATAGTCATGAAAATAAAGAAAACTCTTTGAATAAGAAGGTGTGTCCAAACTTTTGGTCTGTACTGTATCTGTAAAGAATAAATCATGGCAACTGGACGTACTGTAGATTTCTTGAAAACGTTTCACTCGTTCTTCCAACGAGCTTTCTCAATTCTGAGTGATTGTACAAAAATTCTGGGAATAAATATGTAACTGAATCCACATCTGGTAATGCTGGGTATAATTACCAGATGTGGATTCAGTTACATATTTATTCCCAGAATTTTTGTACAATTACTCAGAATTGAGAAAGCTCGTTGGAAGAACGAGTGAAATGTTTTCAAGAAATCTACAGTACGTCCAGTTGCCTTCATTTATTCTTTATAGATATATCTATTCTACTACAGTTCCAACTAAGGAAAGAGAAGCAACAGTCTATCATTACTCTAAGACATGAAGGTCAGCCAATCGGGAAAATTTCCAGAACTTTGAACGTATCCTCAAGCACAGTCATGAAAACCATGAAACACTATGATGAACCTGGCTCTCTTGAGGACTGTACCAAGAAACGAAAGTCACTAAATTAAATGTTTGCGACTTTTTCAGCTCATTTGCTCCAAAATTTAGCACATTTTTGCATTTTTACACCACTCCGGTTTTGAAGTATGGGTAGGAAAGTGGGAGTGGTTAGCTAGTTTACTCTATATTTATCACTGAGACTTTTTTTTTTATCGCAAAAATAAATCACAATTTTACATATAGAGCAACATGTGACATTGAAAAATGTGGCATAAAGTATGCCAGCACAGACTTAAGCAAAACTGGCTTCAACCCCCTCCCCCCACCCTATTCCCCAAGAGTAACCTATGCTGCAAAGGATATGTTCAGGGCCTTTATGGTGAAATTTCTGCAACAAAGAAGCCCATAATGAGAAAACGAAGAAGAGACTCTTGGGCCAGGAAACACAAGGAATGGACATTAGACCAGCGGAAATCTGCACTTTAATCTGATGAGTTATAATTTGAGATTTTTGGTTCCAACTGACATGTCTATTAGAGACTCAGAAAAGGTGACAGGATGATTTCTACATGTGTGGTTCCCACCATGAAGCAAGGACATGAAGGTATAATGGTTTGGGAATGATTGTTGACACTGTTGGTGATTTATTAAAAATTAAAGGCACACTTATCCAGTGTCGCTACCACATTATTCTGCAGAGACATGCTATCCCATCTGGTTTGCTTTTATTGGCACCATCATTTATTTTTAAACTAGACAATGACACCTCCAGGTTATGTAAGGGCTATTTACCAAGAATGCGAGTGATTGAATCCTTTGTCTGATGAAATAGGAACCACAATTACTTGACCTTAACCCAATTGTTATGGTTTGGGATGAGATGGACTGCAGAGTGAAGGAAAAGCAGCCATCAAGTGCTCAGCACCTCTGGGAACTCCTTCAAAGCTGTTAGAAAACCATTTTAGGCCCCTACCTCATGAAGCTGATTGACAGAATGACAGGAGTATTCAAAGCTACCATCAAAGTAAAAGGGGTTCTTCCGAGACTTTAATACTGATGACCTATCCTCTGGTCATCAGTAGGTTTGACTAAATCGGGTTCAGACTGCTCTATCTGAACCCGATTCATTTGAGAACTTTGTTTAGAATATGTGCTCCGTACCACAATATAATGTATTGGCTCTGCTGAGGCCTTCTTCTCACCACAAGTAACGTGAGACTTGCTTAGTCTTGTGCCGGCGACATTACAGTTCGGTTCTGCACATAAATTACTGTTTCAAAATCAAAATGAAGTTTTTAAATGAATTGGGTTCAGATAGAGCAGTCCGAACCCGATTTGCTAAAGCCTAGTTATTAGTATCTTATCAGTGGGGGTCTGATACCTGGGACCCTCGCTGATCAGCTGTTTGAGAAGGCACCTTCTCTGAGCACCACGGCATTCTCACAGCTTTTCCTAGACCAGTGATGACACGTTCATCTGTCACGTGGCCTAGGCACAACTCAGAAGTGAATGGGGCTGAGCACAATACCAAGCACAGCTGTTATACAATGTATGGCGCAGTGTTTGGTAAGCTGCGAGAAGGCCGCAGCACTCACTGGAGCTCCTTTGCCTTCTCAAACAGCTGATTAGCGCGGGGTCCCGGGTGTCATACCCCACTGATCGGGTTCGGACTATTCTATTTGAACCAGATTCATTTGAAAACTTTGTTTAGAATATGCACTCCATACTGCAATAAATGTACTGGCTCTGCTGAGGCTTATTCCTCTCGCGGCTCGCCACAAGTAACACGAGATTTGCTTAGTCTCCAGAGGATTGGTCATCAGTATTAAAATCTTGGAAAACCATTTTAATCCTGTATGTGTTCCTTTATAATTTTTATATTTTCAAAATGAATCTACAATGTAAAAAAAGAACCAAAAAAAAGTATGAAATGAAAGATGTGCCCAAACTTTACTATATGGTACTGTATGCTTTATGATATAAACTTTATTTTCATAAATATACATACCCCTTTCAACAATATAATGATGTGGTATGTTTAATATGAGAGCACACATCAATTTCTAGTACATTTGTAAATATTAAAAAGAATCAGTAATTAGCAATTTAAAAGGCATTTATCAAAAGTACAGGAATCCTATGGAAGAAAATATGTCACTTTTTATATCGTATTTGCTTTGTAGTAACATCAAAAGACTAAAATAGAACAAGACCTTCAAGAAAATGCAAATCTTCTTTGCAAGAAATCTGGGAAAAGATAAAAATATATATTTTATTGTATGCTTTACGTCTTGCACTACATTTGGGACACAATGAGGGTTGCTCTGAGAGTCTTTATTCTATAGTGTTCCCAATCAGACTGTTCTTCAAGGTTTTCACTTTAAAAAATTGCAATATGTGCTGCTGTATTTTATACCAGAACTAGCACTGAGCAGCAGGCAATGGGAAAGCAGCCATGGCGGGGCTGCCAACTATTTTCGAGTGAATCGAAGTCCACAAAGTGGACTTTGAACCACATTTCAGGATACATTTGATTTGTCTTGAAGCTAATTTCCTCGTGCTGCGTGGTAACAAATCGGTTTGACCTAAAATAGTGTAAAAAATAAATTTAAAAAATCTTACTTACCTCATCTATTTGCTTGCAACTGGACGGCAGCATATGATGTCACCACGGGCCGTGCAATATTTCACGCCAGATCTTTGAGCAAGATGGCGGTGGTCCGTCTCGTCACAAGCAAATGAATAAGGTATGATTTTTATTTTATTTTATTTTACACTCTATTATTTATATCAGATGCCGTGATTATGTATAAACGCGGCATACTGAGGGGTACAATGACAGGGATGCCGCTCCCTGTCATTGTACCCACTACTTACAAAGTAATGCGTTTTGTGACAAAGTAATTAGTCACAAAGCAAAATTTTTTTGCAAAATTCGGCAAAGCAGCCAAGTTGAATTTTTGAATAATTCAGTAACAAATTTTCAATAGGTCCAGCACCTTGGAATTTAAAATAAAACCTAACTGAGGACACAATAGATATTTTTTATTAATATAAACTTCACACTGGTGAGTGCCGCTTATTATTTCTTCCTTTGAACTTATAAATAAAAGTTACGTTTTATTTAAAATTCCAAGGCTCTGGACCTATTGAAAATTAGTTACTGAAGTCTCTCATGACCCAAGATCCAGGGGATTCATCCCTGCTACCTTTGTATCTGGATTATGTAAATTGAAGGTGAGCTGTGTAAAAAAATGTTGTTGTTTTTTGCTTTTTAATGCTTTTGAATAATTTGCTCATCTTTACTGCCAGCAGAAATGAGTAGAGCTGTAACAACAGCAATGGTGACACCCTTATTGCACCAAAATCTTGATTTGCATATTAAGGAAAAGTATAGTAACTCATAAATGGAGCCTCAGATCAATAAAATAAAAACTGTGTTTTAATCAGGTGAAGCGCAGCTTATAGGGAGGTTGCTGGTGACAGATTTGCTTTAACATTTTTTTATCCCTTTCTTGTTCTTTGTCACAGAAAAGTTTAGAACATATTTGTCTTTCCACTCTCTAATTCCATTATACACTACGTACAGAATTATTAGGCAAATGAGTATTTTGACCACATCATCCTCTTTATGCATGTTGTCTTACTCCAAGCTGTATAGGCTCGAAAGCCTACTACCAATTAAGCATATTAGGTGATGTGCATCTCTGTAATGAGAAGGGGTGTGGTAATTATTAGGCAACTTCCTTTCCTTTAGCAAAAAGAAGGACTTGACAGGCTCAGAAAAGTCAAAAATAGTGAGATATCTTGCAGAGGGATGCAGCACTCTTAAAATTGCAAAGCTTCTGAAGCGTGATCATCGAACAATCAAGCGTTTCATTCAAAATAGTCAACAGGGTCGCAAGAAGCGTGTGGAAAAACCAAGGCACAAAATAACTGCCCATGAACTGAGAAAAGTCAAGCGTGCAGCTGCCAAGATGCCACTTGCCACCAGTTTGGCCATATTTCAGAGCTGCAACATCACTGGAGTGCCCAAAAGCACAAGGTGTGCAATACTCAGAGACATGGCCAAGGTAAGAAAGGCTGAAAGACGACCACCACTGAACAAGACACACAAGCTGAAACGTCAAGACTGGGCCAAGAAATATCTCAAAACTGATTTTTCTAAGGTTTTATGGACTGATGAAATGAGAGTGAGTCTTGATGGGCCAGATGGCTGGATTGGTAAAGGGCAGAGAGCTCCAGTCCGACTCAGACGCCAGCAAGGTGGAGGTGGAGTACTGGTTTGGGCTGGTATCATCAAAGATGAGCTTGTGGGGCCTTTTTGGGTTGAGGATGGAGTCAAGCTCAACTCCCAGTCCTACTGCCAGTTTCTGGAAGACACCTTCTTCAAGCAGTGGTACAGGAAGAAGTCTGCAAGGTAAGAAAAACATGATTTTCATGCAGGACAATGCTCCATCACACGCGTCCAAGTACTCCACAACGTGGCTGGCAAGAAAGGGTATAAAAGAAGAAAATCTAATGACATGGCCTCCTTGTTCACCTGATCTGAACCCCATTGAGAACCAGTGGTCCATCATCAAATGTGAGATTTACAAGGAGGGAAAACAGTACACCTCTCTGAACAGTGTCTGGGAGGCTGTGGTTGCTGCTGCACGCAATGTTGATGGTGAACAGATCAAAACACTGACAGAATCCATGGATGGCAGGCTTTTGAGTGTCCTTGCAAAGAAAGGTGGCTATATTGGTCACTGATTTGTTTTTGTTTTGTTTTTGAATGTCAGAAATGTATATTTGTGAATGTTGAGATGTTATATTGGTTTCACTGGTAAAAATAAATAATTGAAATGGGTATATATTTGTTTTTTGTTAAGTTGCCTAATAATTATGTACAGTAATAGTCACCTGCACACACAGATATCCCCCTAAAATAGCTAAAACTAAAAACAAACTAAAAACTACTTCCAAAAATATTC
Organism: Bufo gargarizans; assembly: GCF_014858855.1. NCBI lineage: Eukaryota > Metazoa > Chordata > Amphibia > Anura > Bufonidae > Bufo > Bufo gargarizans. The sequence continues at coordinate 242,646,079 of NC_058083.1, read as the reverse complement.
AGCTTTGATATTAATGAGTTTTTTGGGTTCATTGAGAACATGGTTGTTGTTCAATAATAAAATTAATCCTCAAAAATACAACTTGCCTAATAATTCTGCACTCCCTGTAGACTGCTTGAGCCTCCTCCAATTGGTTCCACTATCCCATGTAGATAAAGCAATGTATTCTGCCTCAAACAAGTCCACTCTATCCCTTGATGCAACCAAGACCAGAATTAGTAATTCCATCCTACAATATAAAAAATAGCATCCTTCCTTGTCAATATGTTTTGACATAACTTCACAACTGATATTTTGGAGTATGAAAACAATCACTCCTTTAGCATATTTAAAGTAAGTAAACGTGTAAATTCAGAATACCTATTGATTCCCTAGTAAGGTGAGTTTCTAACAGACTATTTCTGGAAGATATCCATTCAGTGCTTTAAAGGGAGTATCCCATGATTAATATGGATATAGGATATCATATAGTACAGGACAGTCTCTTTCTCTTTCTTTGGATCCAGTGATCTCCCCATTCATTGCTGTAATTGCTCTGCTAGATTTATTTTAGGCTGTGTGCACTTTCTCGGGGATGGGGGGGGGGGGGCTGCATGCACTTTCTGCTGCAGCTGGTGACAGTTGAATGATGGAACTGAGCATGTGCTTCCGTCCCAGTGAGACGGAGAAATTAGAAAAAGAGCAAACGGCAGGTGTCGCTATATAGATAGATTTCTGTGAATACTAAGAGGGTCATTTACTATGCTGAAATATGCCTAAATTAAGCATACTTCAGCCGCAGATAGCCCTGCTCCAGCCAGGTCTAAAATTGTGGGTGTGGCGTGAGAAGGGGACGGGCTGACAGCTCAGAAGCTGTCTAACATTTAGAACTGGATGCTCCAAAGTTATGGAGAGTTATGGTGGAACCATCTCCAGCTAAAGGCATTATAAGGACTGCCATCTAAAACGTCGGTCTTAATAAACATGTCCCTAATTTTTTTATTATAGATGTAAATGTAGAATTCAGTATTTTCCGTAGGACAACTCCTTTAAATATTGCTAGTCCTATCCTGCGCTCTAGAGTGCTAGCTAATGGACTTCTAACTTCTAACACTTTCCCGCTACACAGAGGCACATGGCAGGGATATTCCCTTCACTCCCCTCCTATTCGCACTGGCTTTGGAACCCTTTGTAGCACGCATTAGACAGGAACTCCATATTAAAGGGGTTTTCAGAGATTTTTTTAACTGATAACCTCTGGAATTTACTTTTCTACTGTAATCTGGAATTTTCTGTTCTATTAAGACATGTCATATGTTGTGCTGTCTGTCTATTGCCATTGCTAATTTGCTCAGAATAAAATAATTTTCCAAGAAAACTGACAGATTACGAACATTGACTGGATAAATAAGGGAAACTTTATATACACAGATTGGATAAATTCTCATTTCATAATGTCCTTGAAGGACAAAATTGCTAGGATTATCTAGAAATGTTGTTGCTTTGAAAGAAAGTCAATACAATGACAAACATAGAAATTGAAACACACTTAACCAGGGGAAAGAAATCATGAGGCCCTGTAGCAAAACGTATTATTGCCCCACCCCTACCCCCGCACAAATATAAAGTACAATTTTTGTAACTAATATGCTGTATAATTACTTATATATATATATATATATATATATATATATACAGTACAGACCAAAAGTTTGGACACACCTTCTCATTCAAAGAGGTTTCGTTATTTTCATGACTATGAAAATTGTAGATTCACACTGAAGGCATCAAAACTATGAATTAACACATGTGGAATTATATACATAACAAAAAAGTGTGAAACAACTGAAAATATGTCATATTCTAGGTTCTTCAAAGTAGCCACCTTTTGCTTTGATTACTGCTTTGCACACTCTTGGCATTCTCTTGATGAGTTTCAAGAGGTAGTCACCTGAAATGGTCTTCCAACAGTCTTGAAGGAGTTCCCAGAGATGCTTAGCACTTGTTGGCCCTTTTGCCTTCACTCTGCGGTCCAGCTCACCCCAAACCATCTCGATTGGGTTCAGGTCCGGTGACTGTGGAGGCCAGGTCATTTGGCGCAGCACCCCATCACTCTTCTTCATGGTCAAATAGCCCTTACACAGCCTGGAGGTGTGTTTGGGGTCATTGTCCTGTTGAAAAATAAAAGATGGTCCAACTAAACGCAAACAGGATGGAATAGCATGCCGCTGCAAGATGCTGTGGTAGCCATGCTGGTTCAGTATGCCTTCAATTTTGAAAAAAATCCCCAACAGTGTCACCAGCAAAGCACCCCCACACCATCACACCTCCTCCTCCATACTTCACGGTGGGAACCAGGCATGTAGAGTCCATCCGTTCACCTTTTCTGCGTCGCACAAAGACACGGTGTTTGGAACCAAAGATCTCAAATTTGGACTCATCAGACGAAAGCAAAGATTTCCACTGGTCGAATGTCCATTCCTTGTGTTCTTTAGCCCAAACAAGTCTCTTCTGCTTGTTGCCTGTCCTGAGCAGTGGTTTCCTAGCAGAAGGCCTGATTTACACAGTCTCCTCTTAACAGTTGTTCTAGAGATGTGTTTGCTGCTAGAACTCTGTGTGGCATTGACCTGGTCTCTAATCTGAGCTGCTGTTAACCTGCGATTTCTGAGGGTGGTGACTCGGATGAACTTATCCTCCGCAGCAGAGGTGACTCTTGGTCTTTCCTGGGGCGGTCCGCATGTGATCCAGTTTCTTTGTAGCGCTTGATGGTTTTTGTGACTGCACTTGGGGACACTTTCAAAGTTTTCCCAATTTTTCAGACTGACTGACCTTAATTTCTTAAGGTAATGATGGCCACTAGTTTTTCTTTACTTTGCTGCTTTTTTCTTGCCATAATACAAATTCTAACAGTCTATTCAGTAGGACTATCAGCTGTGTATCCACCTGACTTCTCCACAATGCAACTGATGGTCCCAACTCCATTTATAAGGCAAGAAATCCCACTTATTAAACCTGACAGGGCACACCTGTGAAGTGAAAACCAGTTCAGGTGACTACCTCTTGAAGTTCATCAAGAGAATGCCAAGAGTGTGCAAAGCAGTAATCAAAGCAAAAGGCGGCTACTTTGAAGAACCTATAATATGACATATCTTCAGTTGTTTCTAACTTTTTTGTTATGTATATAATTCCACATGTGTTAATTCATAGTTTTGATGCCTTCAGTGTGAATCTACAATTTTCACAGTCATGAAAATAAAGAAAACTCTTTGAATGAGAAGGTGTGTCCAAACTTTTGGTCTGTACTGTAGATATATATATATATGACTTCCTTCTCCTGCCCTGGATGACGCTGCCGCTCTGCAGATCCAGCGTTATTTCCTGCATTCACCACTCCCTGGTTTTCCTTTAGACTGCGCTGCACTGACCTGATGTCGCACAGCGTCAGGTGTCATAGTGCACACCTATGCTGTAGACAGTCAGGACATGTGTAGCATGGTCTGGAAGAAGTCCAGGGAGCAGTGAGTACAGCCAGTGCTAGCAGCACACACTCACTGCACCCCACGCCTCCTGCATACTAATGACCACTTCTTTAATGGAAGCACTCATTAGTATGCGCTCCATAAGATGCACTACCATTTTCCCCCACTTTTGGGGATGAGCAAACCCAGTTTTTCAGGTTTGCTTTGGATCACTATTTTATTGCACATATTGGGCAAAAAAAAAGGACAAGAAAGGAGGAAGAAGAAGGACACTCACATGACCCTGAGAGGGAGGGGATTGCCCTGGTTGGCACACAGGCTGACAGACAGTCTGGATGAGCAAATCAGTGGGGCAGCAAGCAGGGATGTGTCCCAGCAGAACAAGCACAACATCATTCTGGGTTGGGCTGTGAATGAAGGTGCATGGGTTTAGCAGTCTCTGTCAGAAAGCGATCTTAGAAAGAGTGTACAGTCACAATCAAGCTTCTATTCTAGTGTCAGGGAGAGTAAAGGGAAAGGCTAATTATTATTATTTTTTTAGAAGAATAAGGCTACTTTCACACTAGCATTTTTGCTAGATCCTGCAGGGTTCAGCAAAAACGCTTCCGTTACTGATAATACAACCATTTGCATCCGTTATGAAAGGATCCGGTTGTATTATTTTTAACATAGCAATGACGAATCCGTCATGAACTCCATTGAAAGTCAATGAGGGATGGATCTGTTTTCCATTGTGTCAGATTGTGTCAGAGAAAACGGATCCGTCCCCATTGACTTGCATTGTGGGTTATGACGGATCCGTTTTGCTCCGCATCCTAGGATGGAAAGCATACTGCAGCATGCTGCGGTTTGCTCTTCGGTATGAGAACAGAATGCATTCTGGTGCACTCCGTTCTGTTCAGTCACGTTTTGTCCCCATTGACAATGAATGGGGACAAAACGGAAGCATTTTTTTCCGGTATTGAGCCCCTATGCTGGATCCTAATACCGGAAAGTATTAACATTAGTGTGAAAGTAGCCTAAGAAATTTGAGCAGTGAAAACTTTCAAGGAAATGAATAGCTGTGGCAGACACAGGCAGTGCCTCCTAGCTGCCATTACTACCTTATAATACAGCTGCAGCTGCTGCAGAACCTCAAAAGCAGACACCTGCAAGAAGATTTTTTTTTTCTTTTTTTTTTATTTGAACAGAAAGACAGCTGTTTTTTTCCCAAACATGAAGTTTTTCAGTGCATCATATGCAGCTGTGTTAAATGTGTTGCATGAAAGCAAAAACATTTCACAACAATAACATCATCTGCTGCTGCTGAGAAATAGTTTTTTAGTGCATCATATCTGTATTGTAAAACACTTTGCATTGTAGCAAAAGCAATAACGCCATTTTTCTACCAGAGAAATTAAAGAGTTACTAAGACTTGAATTAAAAAAATCTCCTAAATGCCCTAAAATATTTTTTCTAATATACATTATTTATTGATTTTGAATTTTTAGTAAAGATATTTCCCCCTAAAGCCCTGATTTCCTGTGTACTTTAAATTCACTCCACTCCACATCGCTAGCTTTAGCGGTGTACTGAGTACGGACTGTGCACTCTATCAATGGGGCTGCAAAGATGGAGTATGGACAGGAGAGAACACATTGCTACTCCTGCCTGTGCCCCCTGAGGTTTACTAAATGCTGGCATAGCACATGGGTACCCTGTAACCATGTGCTATGCTAGGACTAGCTGAATGGAGCTGGATCCTGCTTGTGCCTGCTTCGCTAAGCTAAAAGCTTACATGCAGCATTTTTACCTTGGCGAAGCAGGCACAGGCATGAGACCGCTCTGCTCAGCTAATCCTGCATTAGAACATTGTTACAGGTTACCATGCACTATGCCAGCATTTAGTAAACCTCGGGGGACACAGGCAGGAGGAGCATTCTCTGTGGCCCCATTGATAGAGTGCACAGTCACGTCAGCAATGTGGAGAATAGTGAATTTAAAGTGCGCAGTAAGTCAAGGCTTTATGGGGGAATATCTTTAGTAAAAATTCAAAATCAATAAATAAAGTATATTCGAAAAATTATTTTTAGGGCATTTTGGACATTTACAAAAATCTGAATTAGACTTACCGGTAATTCGCTGTCCATAAGATCACCATGACGGCCACAAGGAGATTGACCCCTGAACTCTGTAGGGGCAGGAACAAAGAAAGGTTAAAACACCCCCCTCCTCCACCATACACCATTGCTTTCCAAAATTATCAGAGTGAAAGTGGGGACGTCATGGTGATCTCATGGAAACCGATTATAATATCAAGGGGGGGGGGGGCTACTGCCTGAAGGACTTTACATCCAAAGGACAGATCAGCAGTATTTGAAATATCTAAGCGGTAATGTTTTATAAAAGGTATGTACACTGGACCAGGTTGCCGCCCTACAAAAGTCGGCACCTGCTCTTTCAGCCTGTGAAGAGAACATAGCTCTAGTTGAATGCGCTTTTATGTTAGCTGGACAAGAAACCCCCTGAGCGGTATAGCAATAGGATATTGTGCACTTAATCCATCTAGCAATGGAAGATCTAGTGTAACGGTCACACACACACACATACAGGGGGGAGGAAAGTGACCACTGTGCTCCACCCTCACTCCTGGCACTGGCTACTTGACTCACAAGTCCTAATGACAGGGGACAACTGGACGGCAATCCCTAGCTTGGAATAACTGCTGGGAGGACAGACCAGACAAACAACATAACGTGAACGGACCAGGAGAGCAACGAAGTACAAATGGAGCAAGCAGAGAATAGTCAGGAGAAGTCAGGGTCATAAATACCAGCAGAGTCCAGAAGTACCAAAGGAGTCAGCAGAGGATCGTCAGGAGGAAGCTGGGGTCAGAATTCCAGGAGAGCAGCAAAGTACACAAGGAGCAGGCAGAGGATCGTCAGGAAATAGCAGAAGGTAAGTACGCCATGTAATGCAAATTCACAGCAGGAACCTAAATAACAGGCAACCTGTGACCAGCAGGCTGCTTGTTTAAATACTGAGTAACAGGGGTCATGAGTCGTGGCCAGCATCACATGACTCGTCCTGCTGCAAAAGGCTGAGCACCGAGTGCCCAGCTCGGTGCTCAGGCTTTATCTGGTTGGTGGGGGGACCGAGGACGCCGGCAGGCCGGGTCCGTCCCAACCCATCACCTAGGAGGCGTCCTCGCTCCTGTACAGAGGCGGGGCGCCGTCTGCGCTGCGGAGCGCATCGCCGGTGCCCCGTGACATCTAGACAACCATTTCTCTTTGTTCTTTCCTGAGAAATGAACCAGAAGACTATCAGACTTCCTGAAGTTTTTTGTGATCTCCAAATATTTTAGAACCGTACGGCTAACGTCTAAGGTGTGAAAGGAAGTCTCCCCTCTATTTTTCGAATTATTACAAAATGACGGGAGAATGATCTCTTGATCCATGTGGAAATCAGATACCACCATGGGTGGGAATCCTGGGTCTAATCTAAGTACTATCCTATCTTCCAGGATTCTAAGATAGGGCTCCCTAATTGAGATCACTTGTATCTCACCCAGCCTCCTTGTGGATGTGATCGCAATCAGAAATGCTGTCTTGAAAGATAGGAATTTGAGCGGACAGCCTTCCAGAGGTTCAAATGGACTTATCATTAGGCCATTTAAAACGGCATTGAGGTTTCAGGAAGGAACTCGTGATTTTAACGTGGGCCTCAGTCTCGCTGCCAATCTCATGAATCTTCAGATCCACCTGTGGCTTGCTAAGTCCATATTAAAGAAACAGCTGAGTGCCGATATTTTCACTTTTAGAGTAGAAGGTCTAAGACCTAATTCTAGACCGTGTTGAAGAAAATCTAAGATTTGTTGGATTTTTGGTCTAAAGAGGTTAGAAGATTTCCCGGACCAAGAGTAGAACCTCTTCCAGATTTTTAGGTATATGGCCGATGTCACCTTCTTCCTACTGGCCCTGAGAGTAACTATAACCTTATCTGAAATTCCTTGATGCCTCAGTATGTCGACCTCAGGATCCAGGCTGTTAGTTTTAAAAATTCTGGATGGGGTTGTAGAATGGGGCCTTGATGTAGAAGGTCTTTCCTGAGTGCAAGAGACCATGGGTTGAAGATTGAGAGTCTTTTGAGGGAGGAGAACCAACTCCTCTTTGGCCAGAAGGGGGTTACCATGATGACAGTCAAATTCTCTTGTAGGATTTTCCGAATTACTCTCGGAATAATCGGTATCGGAGGAAATGCATAACACAGGTTCCAATCCCATGTCGTGGCGAATGCGTCTATCATCCAAGGATTGCCCCTGGGATTCAGGGAACAGAATCTGTTCACTTTTCTGTTGTCTTTTGAAACAAACAACTCTACAGTTGCAAGAAAAAGTATGTGAACCCTTTGGAATTATATGGATTTCTGCACAAATTGGTCATAAAATGTGATCTGGTCTTCATCTAAGTCACAACAATAGACAATCACAGTCTGCTTAACCACTTAAGGACCACAGGTTTATACCCCCCTAGTGACCAGGCCCTTTTTTACAAATCGGCACTCCACAACTTTAGCGGTTTATTGCTCGGTCATGCAACTTACCACCCAAATTAATTTTACCTCCTTTTCTTCTCACTAATAGAGCTTTCATTTGGTGGTATTTCATTGCTGCTGACATTTTTACTTTTTTTATTATTAATCAAAATTTAACGATTTTTTTGCAAAAAAATGACATTTTTCACTTTCAGTTGTAAAATTTTGCAAAAAAAACGACATCCATATATAAATTTTTTGCTAAATTTATTGTTCTACATGTCTTTGATAAAAAAAAAATGTTTGGGTAAAAAAAAAAATGGTTTGGGTAAAAGTTATAGCGTTTACAAACTATGGTACAAAAATGTGAATTTCCGCTTTTTGAAGCAGCTCTGACTTTCTGAGCACCTGTCATGTTTCCTGAGGTTCTACAATGCCCAGACAGTACAAACACCCCACAAATGACCCCATTTCAGAAAGTAGACACCCTAAGGTATTCGCTGATGGGCATAGTGAGTTCATAGAACTTTTTATTTTTTGTCACAAGTTAGCGGAAAATGATGATTTATTTTTATTTATTTATTTTTCTTACAAAGTCTCATATTCCACTAACTTGTGACAAAAAATAAAAACTTCCATGAACTCACTATGCCCATCACGAAATACCTTGGGGTGTCTTCTTTCCAAAATGGGGTCACTTGTGGGGAAGTTATACTGCCCTGGCATTCTAGGGCCCCTAATGTGTGGTTAGTAGTTTGAAATCAAAATGTGTAAAAAATGGCCTGTGAAATCCGAAAGGTGCTCTTTGGAATGTGTGCCCCTTTGCCCACCTAGGCGGCAAAAAAGTGACACACATCTGGTATCGCCGTACTCAGGAGAAGTTGGGGAATGTGTTTTGGGGTGTCATTTTACATATACCCATGCTGGGTGAGAGAAATATCTCTGCAAAAGACAACTTTTCCCATTTTTTTATACAAAGTTGGCATTTGACCAAGATATTTATCTCACCCAGCATGGGTATATGTAAAATGACACCCCAAAACACATTGCCCAACTTCTCCTGAGTACGGCGATACCAGATGTGTGACACTTTTTTGCAGCCTAGGTGGGCAAAGGGGCCCACATTCCAAAGAGTACCTTTAGGATTTCACCGGCCATTTTTTACAGATTTTGATTTCAAACTACTTTGCACACATTAGGGCCCCTAAATTGCCAGGGCAGTATAACTACCCCACAAGTGACCCCATTTTGGAAAGAAGACACCCCAAGGTATTCTGTGAGGGGCATGGCGAGTTCCTGGAATTTTTTATTTTTTGTCACAAGTTAGTGGAATATGAGACTTTGTAAGAAAAAAAAAAACATCATCATTTTCCGCTAACTTGTGACAAAAAATAAACAATTCTAGGAACTCGCCATGCCCCTCACAGAATACCTTGGGGTGTCTTCTTTCCAAAATGGGGTCACTTGTGGGGTAGTTATACTGCCCTGGCATTCTAGGGGCCCTAATGTGTGGTAAGTAGTTTGAAATCAAAATGTGTAAAAAATGACCTGTGAAATCCGAAAGGTGCTCTTTGGAATGTGTGCTCCTTTGCCCACCTAGGCGGCAAAAAAGTGACACACATCTGGTATCGCCGTACTCAGGAGAAGTTGGGGAATGTGTTTTGGGGTGTCATTTTACATATACCCATGCTGGGTGAGAGAAATATCTCTGCAAAAGACAACTTTTCCCATTTTTTTATACAAAGTTGGCATTTGACCAAGATATTTATCTCACCCAGCATGGGTATATGTAAAATGACACCCCAAAACACATTGCCCAACTTCTCCCGAGTACGGCGATACCAGATGTGTGACACTTTTTTGCAGCCTAGATGCGCAAAGGGGCCCAAATTCCTTTTAGGGGGGCATTTTTAGACATTTGGATCCCAGACTTCTTCTCACAGTTTCAAGCCCCTAAAATGCCAGGGCAGTATAAATACCCCACATGTGACCCCATTTTGGAAAGAAGACACCCCAAGGTATTCAATGAGGGGCATGGCGAGTTCATAGAATTTTTTTTTTTGGGCACAAGTTAGCGGAAATTTATTTATTTATTTTTTTTCTCACAAAGTCTCCCTTTCCGCTAACTTGGGACAAAAATGTCAATCTTTCATGGACTCAATATGCCCCTCACGGAATACCTTGGGGTGTCTTCTTTCCGAAATGGGGTCACATGTGGGGTATTTATACTGCCCTGGCATTTTAGGGGCTCTAAAGAGTGAGAAGAAGTCTGGAATATAAATGTCTAAAAAATGTTACGCATTTGGATTCCGTGAGGGGTATGGTGAGTTCATGTGAGATTTTATTTTTTGACACACGTTAGTGGAATATGAGACTTTGTAAGAAAAAAATATATATATATATATTTCCGCTAACTTGGGCCAAAAAAAATTCTTAATGGAGCCTTACAGGGGGGGCGATCAATGACAGGGGCGTGATCAGGGAGTGTTTATGGGGTGATCACCCCCCTGTCACTGATCACCCCTCTGTCATTGATCACCCCTCTGAAAGGCTCCATTCAGACGTCCATATGTTTTTTACGGATCCACGGATACATAGATCGGAACCGCAAAACACATACGGACGTCTGAATGGAGCCTTACATGGGGGTGATCAATGACAGGGGGGTGATCAATGACAGGGGGGTGATCAGGGAGTGTATATGGGGTGATCACCCCCCTGTCATTGATCACCCCCCTGTAAGGCTCCATTCAGACGTCCGTATGCGTTTTGCGGATCCGATCCATGGATGCGTGGATCCGTAAAACACATGCAGACGTCTGAATGGAGCCTTACAGGGGGGTGATCAATGACAAGGTGGTGATCACGCATATAGACTTTCTGATCACTTCCCTGTCCTTGATCATCCCCCTGTCATTGATCACCCCCCTGTCACTGATCACCCCCCTGTAAGGCTCCATTCAGACGTCCGTATGTGTTTTGCGGATCCGATCCATGGATGCGTGAATCTGTAAAACACATGCAGACGTCTGAATGGAGCCTTACAGGGGGGTGATCATCCCATATAATAATTATAGTGGATGGCACTCCTATTGATGACGGTCGGTGCTCAGTGGAGGGGTTTATCAGAGTAAATTCATATAAACCACGGCACTCGAAGTTTTGTAATGTAAGATTCTTTTTTATTTTTTATTTACTGTCCATCCCAAGTGGATCTTTTTATAAGTACACTGGCCAACGTTTCGGTCTGTTTAGGACCTTGATCACGGCCTGAAAGATATATAGGCATAACATTTTTAAGTACCTCATAGGTACAATATAAGTACAATATAATGGACAATAATGGTACAGAAATTTGTCAAAACAAATAATAGAGAAAATATTACAACTTCAATAGATGTCAATCATAAAGAAACAATAGAATAAATAGATTTGGTGCGTCTTGTGAGGCAGGCTAGGTAATGCTTGGCCAGATATAGAAATTGTCTGTTTCTTCGTTGTAAGAATTATGAGGAGACCTGTATATCAAGAGGGTCATAGAGTATGTGAGTACAAGTTATTATATTACTGCAATTAACAATGTTGGTTTTCTTTTATGATCACAGAGTGAGATCATTAGTTGATCTGTAGAGAAAGCTCACAGACTAGTATCGAGAAGAAATGCAAATATATAGAAAAAATCTTTGGTATAACATAGTGCAAACATATCTGCTGGATGGGCTTGGAGTTGGTGAGAACCATGTCAGTGTAGCTATCCATTGGTATACCTTGTGAGGGCCATATCAGTGTAGCTGCATGATGGTATATCTAGTAATCAGGATTCACACAGATAAAAAACTGAGGATCAACGGAAGAAGCAAAAAAGCCAAAAAGCAGAAAGCAGAAAAGCAAAAAAGCAAAGTGTAAAGGAGCCAGGAGAACGCTAGTGTTGAGCCAAAACAGACCGAAACGTTCATCATCCCATATAGACTCCCTGATCACCCCCCTGTCAGGCTCCATTCAGACGTCCGTATGCGTTTTGCGGATCCGATCCATGGATGCGTGGATCCGTAAAACACATGCAGACGTCTGAATGGAGCCTTACAGGGGGGTGATCATCCCATATAGACTCCCTGATCACCCCCCTGTAAGGCTCCATTCAGACGTCCGTATGCGTTTTACGGATCCGATCCATGGATGCGTGGATCCGTAAAACACATACGGGCGTCTGAATGGAGCCTTACAGGGGGGTGATCAATGACATGGGGGTGATCAGGAAGTCTATATGGGTGATCACTCCTCTGTCATTGATCACCCCCCTGTAAGGCTCCATTCAGACGTCCGCATGTGTTTTGCGGATCCGATCCATGTATCAGTGGATCCGTAAAAATCATACGGACGTCTGAATGGAGCCTTACAGGGGGGTGATCAATGACAGGGGGGTGATCAATGACAGGGAAGTGATCAGGAAGTCTATATGCGTGATTACCCCCTTGTCATTGATCACCCCCCTGTAAGGCTCCATTCAGACGTCCGTATGCGTTTTGCGGATCCGATCCATGTATCTGTGGATCCGTAAAAATCATACGGACCTCTGAATGGAGCCTTACAGGGGGGTGATCAATGACAGGGGGGTGATCAATGACAGGGGGGTGATCAGGGAGTCTATATGGGCTGATCAGTGGTTTATAAAGGGTTAATAAGTGACAGGGGGGTGTAGTGTAGTGTAGTGGTGTTTGGTGCTACTTTACTGAGCTGCCTGTGTCCTCTGGTGGTCGATCCAAACAAAAGGGACCACCAGAGGACCAGGTAGCAGGTATATTAGACGTTATCAAAACAGCGTCTAATATACCTGTTAGGGGTTAAAAAAAATCACATCTCCAGCCTGCCAGCGAGCGATCGCCGCTGGCAGGCTGGAGATCCACTCGCTTACCTTCCGTTCCTGTGAGCGCGCGCGCCTGTGTGCGTGCGTTCACAGGAAATCTCGGCTCACGCGAGATGACGCCTATTGGCGTTAGCGTAGCCTGGGAGAGCCGCCGCAATGACGCCTTTCGGCGTTAGCGCAGCGGCAAGTGGTTAAACTAATAACACACAAATAATTTAATGTTACCATGTTTTTATTGAATACACCATGTAAGCATTCACAGTGCAGGGGGAAAAAGTATGTGAACCCCTAGACTAATGACATCTCCAAGAGCTAATTGGAGTGAGGTGTCAGCCAACTGGAGTCCAATCAATAAGATGAGATTAGAGGTGTTGGTTACAGCTGCCCTGCCCTATAAAAACACACACCAGTTCTGGGTTTGCTTTTCACAAGAAGCATTGCTTGATGTGAATGATGCCTCGCACAAAAGAGCTCTCAGACGACCTAGGATTAAGAATTGTTGACTTGCATAAAGCTGGAAAGTGTTATAAAATTATCTCCAAAAGCTTTGCTGTTCATCAGTCCACGGTAAGACAAATTGTCTATAAATGGAGAAAGTTCAGCACTGCTTCTACTCTACCTAGGAGTGGCCGTCCTATCAAGATGACTGCAAGAGCACAGTGCAGACTTCTCAATGAGGTGAAGAAGAATCCTAGAGTGTCAACTAAAGACTTACAAAAGTCTCTGGCATATGCCAACATCCCTGTTAGCGAATCTACAATACGTTAAACACTAAACAAGAATGGATTTCATGGGAGGATGCCACAGAGGAAGCCACTGCTGTCCAAAAAAAACATTGCTGCACGTTTACAGTTTGCACAAGAGCACCTGGATGTTCCACAGCAGTACTGGCAAAATATTCTGTGGACAGATGAAACCAAAGTTGAGTTGTTTGGAAGAAACACACAACATTATGTGTGGAGAAAAAGAGGCACAGCACACCAACATCAAAACCTCATCCCAACTGTGAAGTATGATGGTGGGGGCATCATGGTTTGGGGCTGCTTTGCTGAGTCAGGGCCTGGATGGATTGCTATCATAGAAGGAATAATGAATTCCCAAGTTTATCAAGACATTTTGCAGGAGAACTTAAGGCCATCTGTCCACCAGCTGAAGCTCAACAGAAGATGGGTGTTGCAACAGAACAACGACCCAAAGCATAGAAGTAAAACAACAACAGAATGGTTTAAACAGAAGAAAATACGCCTTCTGGAGTGGCCCAGTCAGAGTCCTGACCTCAACCCGATTGAGATGCTGTGGCATGACCTCAAGAAAGCGATTCACACTAGACATCCCAAGAATATTGCTGAACTGAAACAGTTCTCTAAAGAGGAATGGTCAAGAATTACTCCTGACCGTTGTGCACGTCTGATCTGCAACTGCAGGAAACGTTTGGTTGAACTTATTGCTGTCAAAGGAGTGTCAGCCAGTTATTAAATCCAAGGGTTTACATACTTTTCCCCCTGCACTGTGAATGTTTACATGGTGTGTTCAATAAAAACATGGTAACATTTAATTATTTGTGTGTTATTAGTTTAAGCAGACTGTGATTGTCTATTGTTGTGACTTAGATGAAGATCAGATCACATTTTATGACCAATTTGTGCAGAAATCCATATAATTCCAAAGGGTTCACATACTTTTTCTTGCAACTGTACATGCACCCCAGTTCAACACACCACTGTGCGATATTGGTCAGAGGAAGGGGAATAGCCCCTCTCAAACAATGGTGACCCCATAATCCCTGGATGGTGGTTAAACAACCTAGCAGAATAACAAGCAATCCTCGCAGGGAACTTACAAGAGGCATGGAAGGAGCATCAAGCTCTCTGGGGGAGTGTCTCTCAGGACCCGACATCTTTCTCCACACCACAGATCAAACCAACACGTGGCTACACCGCTCGGCTCAGCCGTCATTTTTCAAACCTGGATGCCAGTGCCGCGCACCACCCACCTCGCTCGTCACTTCCTGGACATGTTGGAAGTTAATCATGCTCCGGGCGCTCACTCCAGCTTCAACCCACAAGGAGCAAGGAGGAGTAGCAACCCCTGTAGCAGGCTCCGGATCAACCAGAGCGAGCCCTCCCGTCTATCCCCTGCTCAACATTGGTACTGGACCGCCGGTGAGCAGGGGGGCGACACTCAGTCAGATAAGTGCCATGAAGCACTTCCCCACCGGGAGTTCCATGCCTCTGTAGAGACAGGAAACACTGATGTATAGTGGAGGAGGGGGGTGTTTTAGCCTTTCTCTGTTCCTGCCCCTACAGAGGTCAATCTCCTTGTGGCCATCATGGTGATGATATGGAAAAAATTATTAAAAGTTTAGTTACTCCTTAAATGCAGATTACACCATACACAGAAATCAAGCCACCTTCCCTGAACAGTTCAAGTGTTAGTGTTGGGGGGGATAATCGCAATACAAGTGTGAAACACGTGTTTTACAATCCAGCGAATACTGTGTTAAATCTCTGAGTGAGCATATATCAAACAGTAGGCCCAACTCTTTTACAGAGCATCTCCAGACAGTTCAAGTAATGGTGTGGGGAGGAGGAATAATTGCAATATTAATTTTAGCTGTCACCACTCATCATATCAGGCTGACGAGACACTTTGTATTAAACAACGCCCAAGTAAACTCTACAACTTCTAGCATTCACAGCTTAATAAAGCAATATAGGCAATGCTTTTTCTAGAGTTATAAAACTGTTAGAACACAAGAAGGCTCAAAGTGAAGTTTTAATATAAAAAAAAGACAGTGTGTACAAACAATAGGGTTATCATAGAAAATACATCATAAAATGTACAGACATATGCATATAGTGTGAAATAACAGTTTGGAAAATAAAAGGGATAAAACAGAACTTAGTACATTACTGGACATAAAAGTCTGGTTGCCTGAGGAAGCAGAAATATCGGTCAATCCATCAAGCTAGTGATCCCTAAAGAAATTACAGTTTGTTATCCTCTATACATGTTGTTATAAAGGGTCTGTAGGTTGCTACACAACCCCCCCTCCCCCAGCCTGTGATGTAAGAGGAGGCCAGTGAGTATGGTAATGACCTTTTACAACAGTAATTACTTTTTTCAACCTCTGCTTCCTATCCAGTCTGCCTCAAAATCTTTGTAGTAAAATATATTTTTGGGCATGCATCCTAGGAACTTCATATCACCTTCATCCACTCCGTCCTAATGTCCTGCACATTTGTGTTCCAAATATGGCGGAGGTAATGGCAATGTCTTGAGTCATAAAATTGTTGCTCCCTGTTACTGAGCTGGGATCGATTTTATTTTGATACTGTAGACACAAATACATGGCCTGAGTTCTCAGGAGGAAGCACGTGGCCCAAATATGGATTAGGCCATGTATTTCTTTGTAGTATATCACAAAATAGGGGTTTCAGCTGGAGAGGACGCTAGCCTTTTCCTGACCCCTCCAACGGTTCTGGTCTATGAAAGGTTTGTGTATGACCCTCACACTATCCTATCATAGGGGTCTCTGCCCCTTTAAAAGTGACCTCCAGAGCAGCCGCCCCTTTATTAGTGACCTCCACAGTACCCCGTCTCCCTAACAGTGATTTGCACAATAACCCACCCCCTTAACGGTGACCTCTACAGCACCCCGCCCCTTAACACTGACCTCCATGGCAGACCGTCCCCTTAACTGTGACCTCCACCGTTCCTTGTCTCCTTAATAAAGACCTCCACAGCACCCGCCCCCTTAGTAGTGACCTCCACAGTGGCTGCCCCTTTATTAGTGACCTCTAGCAATCTGCCCCTTAACACTGACCTCCATAGCGGACCGTTCCCCTAACTGTGACCTCCACAGCAGCCTGCCCCTAGGGTGGCCAAAGTTCTGGTTTTAGGCCGGACAGTCCGGCTTGCAGACTCCCTTTCCTCCGTCTGGTGCATGGCCTGGACAGGGATGTCCTTTTGAACAGCTCACTCTCAGACAGCAGCACCCTCCCTCCCACCCCTGCAGCTGACAGAAGTAGATTTTTACCTTCATTCTTCAATCCCCGCGGGAGGGGGCATGGCCTAACCAGTCAGGGGCATGTCTTAGTGGAACATGTGGGCAGGGTTTTTAAGTCTGCATTTTGAGGGTGGCCTGAATGGCCATTAACTATGACCTCCACAGTACTTCTCTCCCTTAACAGTGTCATCCACAGCGCCCTTCCCCTTTAAAGGAAATCTGTCATCAGGATAATCGCTATTGATGTAAAGCCATAGCCTAATAGCATTTAGTACCTTATTTTTAGATGTGCCTTTGTTTCAGCAATAGATGTTTTCTGCTGAAAATCCAGTTTATATGGTATGCAAATGAGCCAGTAAAGTGCCCAGAGGGGCGTCACAGTTGCAGGAAGGAGCCCAGGCTTGCCTCCTGCTAGTGCCCAAGCCTGCCCTCATGCTGGGAGCATGGAAAAGGGTGGAAGAGTTATGGCTTGAATGCGATGTAGGAGGGGTGGGTGGATACATTGTGGCAGGAGGTGTGCCTGGGCTTCTTCCTGCAAGAGTGATGACCCTCTGGGCACCTTACTGGCTCATTTGCTTACCAAATAAACTGGATTTTCAGTATCAGCAGTGAAGAAAAATGGCTGGGTTGTTATGGAAACCTGGTGTAAAACTGTGTGTATGTGAAGACTAAGGGCCTGCAAGCTTCTATTGGCTGATAAGGGTCATGTGACCAGGTTTCTATTGGCTAATGCATTTTTGGGGAATAGGAACGGTACATGCTAGAGAGCTGAGACCTGGTCTAAAACCTTTGCAGACATCGGATGTACCCGTGTGCCAAATTTCATGATTGTAAATGCGACGGTGCAGATTCCTTTAGAGAACATACATACACACACATACATACACTCAGCTTTATATATATATATATATATATATATATATATATATATAAATATAGTGTTTTTTGCTGTTGTATTACTTCTAGTGCAAGGCAATTGTTAAGCAATGTCATGGTCGATTTTAGCCTTTCTTTTGCCTGAAGCAAAAATTGAAATGCCGCCCTAAAGCCCGCCACCCCCATGTCAAATTGTCGAACCAACCCCTCTTTCCAGCCCTACTGTAATAGTGCCTCATATAGTACCCCCCAATAGCAATACAATTGTACTGTCAGTAAAGTCAATAAATTACCTCACCCACTTTTATGCTGCAAATTCCTGCTACTAACCTTCTGTGACTTGAGAATTAATGTAAATTTGTCATCTGGAATGTTATTTGCCAGACTGTGAAATAAGCCATATGGAAACCACTGACAGTAAAACAACTACCTTTTTAATTAAAGGGGTTGTCTCACTTCAGTAAGTGGCATTTATCATGTAGAGAAAGTTAATACAAGACACTTACTAATGTATTGTTATTTTCCATATTGCTTCATTTTCAGGCTGGACTAATTTTCCCATCACATTATACACTGCTCGTTTCCATGGTTACAGACCACCCTGCAATCCATCAGTGGTGGTCGTGCTTGCACAATATTGGAAAAAGCA
Organism: Bufo gargarizans; assembly: GCF_014858855.1. Classification (NCBI taxonomy): domain Eukaryota; kingdom Metazoa; phylum Chordata; class Amphibia; order Anura; family Bufonidae; genus Bufo; species Bufo gargarizans. The sequence continues at coordinate 242,627,711 of NC_058083.1, read as the reverse complement.
CCAGCCTATGTGCACTCCTACAGTCCCGGCCGCAATAGAGGCTGATGCTTTTTCCTATAGTGTGCAAGCACGACCACCACTGATGGATTGCAGGGTGGTCTGTAACCATTGAAACGAGCAGTGTATAATGTGGTGGAAAAATGAGTCCAGCCAGCAAAGTAAGCAATATGTATAATAACAATACATTAGTAAGTGCTTTGTATTAACTCTCTCTACATGATAAATATCACTTACTGAAGGCCTTTAAGGCTTTGTTCACATCCACATTGACCTACAATGGGATCTGTTGATGATCTGTCATGGTGTCTATTGTTTTGATGCTGCACTATTCTTACTGGAAAATGTAGTGGTAGTGTCAATAGAACTGAAAAATTGTAGCATTTGTAGGTTGTGTTCCTAGGGTAACACACGGCAAAAGCTACAGTTGAGTAGTAATCTTAGGCACACTTTTATCAGTTCTAACAGTATTCTATTCAATATGACTCAACTTGCTCAATTATCTAAAAAGCATACCTTTCTAATAAAAGGATCATTTTGCATTCAGAATGACTACTATAAACTGACGAACTGACGCAGGTGGCACAGAAGGCAGTATGTATTTAAAAGTAATATTTCAATTGTTCAAGAAATAATAGAGACACCGCAATACAAAACACAATGCAAAGACACACTAAAAGACATAATGAAATACTTCACAGTGAAGATAAATGATAAACTTGAAAATACTATTTTATTAGTCAGTCAAATTGTTCAGTTAATAAAGGCTGGGAAGCATAAAGTTTCAGGATTACATACAAGAGTTATTTATTGGCAGATTTTACCATTTTTTATGAGATCTGCTAACAATTTTATGTCTACCCCCATATACATAATTCTCAGCTCTTCATTTATTTGGAGTGTATTATTCACAAAAAGTTTTTTTCCAAGTATATACAGTAGTACTAAAGATTGAAGTGGCATTCCAGCTACAGAAACTACACTGGGACCTCTATTTATCAGGAGAACAGAGGTTTCATGTCTCTTTTTGTGCCTTAGAACCTAACAGCAAAGTGAACGCGAAGTAGGGTATGATATGCATGTGATATTGACTATAATAGAGACTGTTGTACATATGTTGGTTAACTTAAGTCACTTAACCCGTAGTATATGCGCTGAAAAGTGGGTCAGAAATCCTAGCGCTGTGTACACCCGGTCCCTGAGCAAAATTGCTCGGTGACCGGGGTACGATGGCTGCTCTGCACGGCAGGCAGCCATCTTTCCTATGGGCACAGGGAGGTTTTTCTGCCCCCCTGCAGCCCCATCTCTGCCATTAGCCGGTTTCTGCAGAGCGGCCAATCGCAGCTCTGGATGGTTTTTTAACCATTCATAGAGCTGCAGGGGGGTTGTACAGGGGTGACTGGTGCTGAACTAGTCAGCACCTGTCTCCCCCGAGGTCAGGCAGATGACACCAGTGTTTGGCGTCCCCTGCCTGCACTGCAATTGGCTGGAACAAGGCTCCAGCCAATGGCAGCGCTATAGCAGCACAGGAAAGGGCTGAACCTGTCTTCAGGCAGCCATTCTAGCTGATCTCTGTGCTGCTTGTTGGCTTGCTGGGACTTGCGATTTGACATTTTGCTGCTGAAAGAAGAAGAACATTGGGATTGCTGCTCTGATTTTTTTTTTTCATTTGCAGCAGTTCCAGATCCCTAAACCACCCTCCATCCCTGTCCCATGATCCCTGACCACCCTTCACAGTAACACCAGCTCCCTTGCCCCTGTACGTGGTACCGCTACCACTGTCCCCAAACCAGACTGCATCCTGGACTGCAACAGGCACATGGGCGGGGTTGATCTTTCAGATCAAGTTCTGAAGCGCTACAGTGCCACATGAAAAACAAAAGTGTGGTACAAAAAGCTGGCCGTATACATTGTACAGATGGCGCTGTAGAGTGCGTATGTGCTATAAAAGTCTCATGCACACAACCGTTGTTGTGTTCCGTTCCGCAAAATGGGGTTCCGTTGTTCCGTGATCCGTTTCCGTTTTTGTTTCCATGTGTCTTCCTTTATTTTTGGAGGATCACCAGACATGAAGGAAAGTAAAAAAAAGTCTAAGCCAAGTTTGCCAAAACAGACACGGACGCGCGCGCGGACACGGATGACAATCTTGTGTGCCTCCGCGTTTTTTCACGGACCAATTGACTCAAACCGTTTTCCGTGAAAAAAATAGGACAGGTTATATTTTTTTGACGGACTGGATCCACGGATCACGGACGCGGATGACAAACGGTGCATTAGCCGAGTTTTCAACGGACCCATTGAAAGTCAATGGGTCCACAGAAAATCACGAAAAACGGAACAACAAACACAGAATGAAACAACGGTCATGTGCATGAGGCGTAAGATGTAAAGGCCAGACAAGAACATTCCTACAATTTCAAGAGGTGGTGATAAAGGCCCTAATTATTCCAAACCAATCAATGGAGGGCCCCAGTACTTCTGCAAGTTATGGTGCCCGAGTTGTACCAGGGCAACATTTCCCTGGTGAAGTCCACCAAACAGCGAGGAAGGGAAGGACCCAAAAAAGATACAGGGTATGTTCCAAAGGGGGGATAAGAAAAGACACCATTTACCATTGCGAAACTTGCCCTGAAAAACCTGGCCTGTGCATCAAGGATTGTTTCAGAATCTACCACTCATCTATGCAGTATTAATTTAATTTTATCCTTGATGTACCCAGTAGTTTTACCACCTTATATCTTTGATTTAGTCCGCATAGCTTACATATCCACTTTTCACCAACCACTACATATTCATTTCTATGAAACACCTGTTAAGTGCCTTTCCACCATTTAAAATGTTCGTACGGGGGTGCTCTTTCCAAAATGGGGTCACGTCTTGGGGTTTTTAATTTTTGGGGACCTCAGGAATTTATTAACATGCAACATGGTACCTAAAATCCATATTTTGGACTTTTCCTCTAGAGCAGTGGCGTCGCCGGACGCATATAGCCTACACTGTGCCACACAATATAAAGTATACCTCTATACTGTGCCCCACAATGTACAGTATACCGCTACACTGTGCCCCACAATATACAGTATACCTCTACACTGTGCCACACAATATAAAGTATACCTCTACACTGTGCCCCACAATGTACAGTATACCTCTACACTGTGCCCCACAATATACAGTATACCTCTACACTGTGCCACACAATGTACAGTATACCTCTACACTGTGCCACACAATTTACAGTATACCTCTACACTGTGCCACACAATGTACAGTATACCTCTACACTGTGTAATCTGTTCTATAAGCACCCTTGTTCTGTGGCGGCGGACAGAAAATAATCTGGAAGTGCCCCTCCCGAGACCAAGCTCTGGATCCGCCACTGGTCTGGACCGCTCACAGGAGTGTACATTTCTTCTAAACTGTAATCCGTATCCTCTGACCTGCAGAAATCAGCGCTTGCTCGGTAACAACTAACAAACAGTGCCTGTAGGCTGCAGCCTGGCCCTGTTACCGAAGCTAGTCGAGTGGTGTAAGGTTAAGGCACTAGTAGATATGAGCGGCCGCTTAATCCTGATTTAAAGTTAAAGTTACTGCAGGATATAGATTACAGTTTAGAAATGTCAAATGTACACTCATGTGAGAGGCGGGGAGGGAGATCTGTGGATGACACTGTTATAGGGAGGGAGATCTGTGGATGACACTGTTATAGGGAGGGAGATCTGTGGATGACACTGTTATAGGGAGGGAGATCTGTGGATGACACTGTTATGGAGGGGGAAATGGGGATGACACTGTCATGGGGTGGATCTGCTATATATGGTATGTGTCATCCACAGATCCCCCCCCCCCCCCCATAGCAGTGTCATCCACAGATCCCCCTCCCTATAAAAGTGTCATCCACAGGCAGCTAGGACATGTTGAAATCTGAGTGAATTTTATATTATTATTATTTTTTTAAACCACAGACAGCAGGACTTTTCTTCCCTGTTGCGGTTTTAGGCATTGGGTAAAGTATCGCAGCATTTCTAAGCGTACTTGTTTAAATGTATCGTTGTTATAGCTGCCCCCCCTACTTTTGTCCTGGCCCCCAGTGTGCCCCCCCAAAATTTTAAAGCTAGAGACGCCACTGATAAACTGAAACAGCTGGTTCTGGGGTTCGGGCTGTCGGACCTCAACTCATCAACCTGAGGATAGGCCATAACTTAGTAACCCCTTAAATACAATGTTGCAGTTCAAATAGCCATGTTCATTCTGTACTATCATTTAATAAATATTATTTTGCTAAATTAGCATGCATCTGTTAAATTATAATTACATACAGTAGAAAAAATATATAGAAAAAGACATACTAGTTATACTGTATAGTCTAGCCTTCAGTTATGCATGATAAAGGGCACTACATTATTAAAAGTTAGTGCTGCAAGTAGTTAACCAAATGTTTCTCTAATGAAGTCCATCCTGAAATGGCCCTTTATTCTTTAGGGTACTTTCACACTTGCGGCAGAGGAACTACCTGCCGGATCCGTCAAAACGTATGCAAACTGATGGCATTTGTCAGACGGATCAGGATCCTGATCCGTCTGACAAATGCAGTGAAATGCCGGATCCGTCTCTCCAGTGTCATCCGGAAAAATGAATCTGGTATTTATTTTTTTATTCACATTTTATTGCGGTCTGAGCATGTGCAGACCACAATGCCGGATGCGTTTTGCCAGAACACTCAGGGCTGGATCTGGCATTAATGCATTTCAATGGGAAAAATGCAAGTGTTCCAGAATTTTGGACAGAGATAAAACCGCAGCATGCTGCGGTATTATCTCAGTCCTGAAAAGTCAAAAAGAGTGATCTGAAGACATCCTGATGCATCCTGAACAGATTACTCTCCATTCAGAATGCATTAGGATAAAACTGATCAGTTATTTTCCAGTATTGAGCCCCTAGGACGGAACTCAATGCCGGAAAAGAATAACGCTAGCGTGAAAGTACCCTTATCTGGAAAGGTTGGGTATTTTTGACACGTAGTATCACTATTGCATTTTTCTGGGAAGCATCACTACAGCACTGTAAAAGTTCAGTGCATACTGATATAAAGTAAAATGCTAAATGGATCTCCTTTGAGAAAAAGACAGGTCTAATCAGAGTGATAATATGTAAGGCATACTGACTCTATGGAGGTGGCATCAGTAAGCACTTTAAAAGACAGGAAAACCAGTGAGCATGAGATTGATACAGAAGTTTATCAGCAGGGATAACACATTATTATGTGAACCAATTCCCCTTCAGATCACTACACACAATGCTGAGCTGCGAATCACTGCGTGAGGTTACATATCACTGAAACTGGGTCTTTAGAAGCCATACCTTCTGAATACTTGAATTGGATTTCTTCTCTGTGACCTTTAGAATTTTCTTGTTAAATTTAGTCAAAGGCATATATATATACAGTAGCAAGAAAAAGTATGTGAACCCTTTGGAATGATATGGATTTCTGCACAAAGTAGTCATAAAATGTGATCTGATCTTCATCTCAGTCTGCTTAAACTAATAACACACAAAGAATTAAATGTTACCATGTTTTTGTTGAACACACCATGTAAATATTCACAGTGCAGGTGGAAAAAGTATGTGAACCCCTAGACTAATGACATCTCCAAGAGCTAATTGGAGTGAAGTGTCAGCCAACTGGAGTCCAATCAATGAGATGAGATTGGAGGTATTGGTTACAGCTGCCCTGCCCTATAAAAAACACACACCAGTTCTGGGTTTGCTTTTCACAAGAAGCACAATGCCTCGCACAAAATATCTCTCAGAAGACCTACGATTAAGAATTGTTGACTTGCATAAAGCTGGAAAGGGTTATAAAAGTATCTCCAAAAGCCTTGCTGTTCATCAGTCCATGGTAAGACAAATTGTCTATAAATGGAGAAAGTTCAGCACTGCTGCTACTCTCCCTAGGAGTGGCCACCCTGCAAAGATGACTGCAAGAGCACAGCGCAGACTGCTCAATGAGGTGAAGAAGAATCCTAGAGTGTCAGCTAAAGACTCACAAAAGTCTCTGGCATATGCTAACATCCCTGTTAGCGAATCTACGATACATAAAACACTAAACAAGAATGGATGTCATGGGAGGATACCACAGAGGAAGCCACTGCTGTCCAAAAAAAACATTGCTGCACGTTTACAGTTTGCACAAGAGCACCTGGATGTTCCACAGCAGTACTGGCAAAATATTCTGTGGACAGATGAAACCAAAGTTGAGTTGTTTGGAAGAAACACACAACACTATGTGTGGAGAAAAAGAGGCACAGCACACCAACATCAAAACCTCATCCCAACTGTGAAGTATGGTGGTGGGGGCATCATGGTTTGGGGCTGCTTTGCTGCGTCAGGGCCTGGACAGATTGCTATCATCAAAGGAAAAATGAATTCCCAAGTTTATCAAGACATTTTTCAGGAGAACTTAAGGCCATCTGTCCACCAGCTGAAGCTCAACAGAAGATGGGCGTTGCAACAGGACAACGACCCAAAGCATAGAAGTAAATCAACAACAGAATGGCTTAAACAGAAGAAAATACGCCTTCTGGAGTGGCCCAGTCAAAGTCCTGACCTCAACCCGATTGAGATGCTGTGGCATGACCTCAAGAAAGCGATTCACATCAGACATCCCAAGAATATTTCTGAACTGAAACTGTTCTGTAAAGAGGAATGGTCAAAAATTACTCCTGACCGTTGTGCACATCTGATCTGCAACTACAGGAAACGTTTGGTTCAAGTTATTGCTGCCAAAGGAGGTTCAACCAGTTATTAAATCCAAGGGTTCACATACTTTTTCCACCTGCACTGTGAATGTTTATATGGTGTGTTCAATAAAAACATGGTAACATTTAATTCTTTGTGTGTTATTAGTTTAAGCAGACTGTGATTGTCTATTGTTGTGACTTAGATGAAGATCAGATCACATTTTATGACCAATTTGTACAGAAATCCATATCATTCCAAAGGGTTCACATACTTTTTCTTGTAACTGTATATATATATATATATATATATATATACAGTGGGATGCGAAAGTTTGGGCAACCTTGTTAATTGTCATGATTTTCCTGTATAAATCGTTGGTTGTTACGATAAAAAAATGTCAGTTAAATATATCATATAGGAGACACACACAGTGATATTTGAGAAGTGAAATGAAGTTTATTGGATTTACAGAAAGTGTGCTATAATTGTTTAAACAAAATTAGGCAGGTGCATACATTTGGGCACTGTTGTCATTTTTTTGATTCCAAAACCTTTAGAACTAATTATTGGAACTCAAATTGGCTTGGTAAGCTCAGTGACCCCTGACCTACATACACAGGTGAATCCAACTATGTAAAAGAGTATTTAAGGGGGTCAATTGTAAGTTTCCCACCTCTTTTCATTTTCTCTGAAGAGTAGCAACACGGGGGTCTCAAAACAACTCTGAAATGACCTGAAGACAAAGATTGTTCGCCATCATGGTTTAGGGGAAGGATACAGAAAGCTGTATCAGAGATTTCAGCTGTCTGTTTCCACAGTTAGGAACATATTGAGGAAATTGAAGACCACAGGCTCAGTTCAAGTTAAGGCTCAAAGTGGCAGACCAAGAAAAATCTCGGATAGACAGAAGTGGCAAATGGTGAGAACAGTCAGAGTCAACCCACAGACCAGCACCAAAGACCTACAACATCATCTTGCTGCAGATGGAGTGTCATGGTCTTACCTCCTTGCTGTTCCCTTCGTTTGACATGTGCTGGCGGCCATCTTGGTTTCTGGGTTTTCTTGTAGCCTCCCACCCTGCGGCTCCTCCTTCCCACTGGGAGGAGCTGGATGCCTAGCTCATATATATAGGAGGTCTGTGGCTTCAGTTCCTTGCTTGGTCCTCCTGTGTTCACATGCTTCCAAGACTGCTGCTGCTTCTGGTTCCTGATCCTGGCCTTGTCTGACTACCCCGTTGGTTCCTGATTCCGGCTTCGTCTGACTACCCCGTTGGTTCCTGATTCCGGCTTCGTCTGACTACCCCGTTGGTTCCTGTTCCTGGCTTCGTCTGACTACCCTTCTGGTTCCTGACCTCTGTCTCCGCAAGACCCTGCTTCGGTTTAGCCATCCGTTCGGACTTTGCTACGGCTTGCTCTTCAATAAAACCTTCTTATTTTCCACTTATCTCTTGTTGTACGTCTGGTTCATGGTTCCACGACATTAGGACCAAGCCATGAATTCTGACGGTACAGGGCCACCCTCGCTACCTACGCTGGTTGCCAGACTTGATCAGCAGGATCACCTGTTGGGTCGGTTCGCTGTGGCGTTGCAAACCCTGCTTGAACGCACGGCTCATTTAGCTTCCGTTGCCGATGGGTCGGTTGTCGCTCCTGGGCCCGCTCCTACTGCCGCTCCGGTTGTTGCGTCAGAGTCTACCCTGACACCTGTTGCTGCGCCTGTGGTGTTTCAGGGTATGACCGGTTCTGCCCCCCTTCCGCAGCGCTTTGGGGGAGAGCCAACTCAGTGCCGAGGTTTCCTTAACCAGGTGGGCATTTACTTCGAGTTGCTGCCACATGCCTTTCCTACTGAGAGATCAAGGGTGGGCTTCTTGATCTCGCTGCTCTCGGACAAGGCCTTGGCCTGGGCCAGCCCTTTATGGGAGAACAACAATCCGGTGGTTGCCGAGTTTTCCGGTTTTGTTGCTTCTCTTCGGAAGGTATTCGATGTGCCGGCTCGTGCTGCCTCTGCTGCGAAGCTCCTTATGTCCATCAGACAGGGTTCACGATCCGTAGCTGAATACGCCATTGAGTTTCGTACCCTGGCAGCAGAGGTGGGCTGGAATAATGAGGCTCTGGTCGCTGCTTTCTCTCATGGTCTCTCGGATGCCTTGAAGGATGAGGTTGCAGCTAAGGACCTACCAGTGGAGCTCGAGTCTCTTATTTCTTTCCTGATTTTGATTGACACCAGACTCAGGGAGAGACCTTCCTTTAAGGAGAGCCTGCGGAGGTCTCCTAACAGATTGGCGCCTACGTTTGCTGTCCCACCCGTGCCTCCCTCTCCTCCCACGCCTCCTGGGGATGACTTGTCTGGGGGTGAACCCATGCAGCGGGGGTTTGCTCGCCTATCTGAGGGGGAGAGGGTACTCCGGAGACGCGAGGGCCGATGCATGTACTGTGGTCTCGGTGGGCATTTTCGGTTGGCATGTCCGAACCGTCCGGGAGAACGCTCGCACCTGAGGTCCTGTCGGGGGCAGATCTTGGGTGGAGTCTCCTCGTCCCCGGTTTCCCGTGTTGACAAACCACTGATCACGGTTGTCCTCTCCTGGGTCGGGGGCTCGGTGACGACCCAGGCGTTGGTGGACTCTGGTGCTGGTGGTTTGTTCATTGATAGAGTGTTCGTTGCCGCCAATTCCATTCCTCTGCAGCCTCGAGGTTCCCCACTGGCTCTTGAGGCGATAGACGGCAGACCCCTTCTGCCGCCACACGTGACTCATGAGACCCTTCCAGTGGGGATGGCCATTGGTGCCGTTCACAGAGAGTCGGTCTGTCTCCAGGTTATTTCGTCTCCACACTACTCGGTGGTCTTGGGGTACCCCTGGCTCCAGAAGCATAATCCGACTTTCGATTGGAGATCGGTCGAGATCCTCTTGTGGTCACCGCAGTGTGGGAGGTTAGTTGCATCCATGGGCCTGTCAAGTTGCTGTGTACTTCCTCGGACTCTCTGTTGCCTCCTGAATACGAAGAGTACCGGGATGTATTCGATAAGGTGCGCGCGGTTGCCCTACCTCCGCACCGCCCATACGATTGTGCCATAGAGTTACAATCCGGTGCCGTTCCTCCTCGTGGCAAAGTCTATCCACTGTCGGTAGCGGAGAATGAGGCCATGGAGGAGTACGTGAGGGAGGCGCTTTCACGCGGACACATTCGCAAATCCTCGTCCCCGGCAGGGGCTGGATTTTTCTTTGTGAAAAAGAAGGGCGGCGAGTTGAGGCCTTGCATCGATTACAGGGGTCTCAATCGCATCACGATCAAGAACGCTTACCCGATACCCTTGATTTCCGAGCTGTTCGATCGCCTCAAAGGGGCCACGGTCTTTACCAAACTCGACCTGAGGGCGGCATATAACCTGGTAAGGATCAAGGCGGGCGATGAGTGGAAGACCGCGTTTAACACCAGGACCGGTCATTATGAATCCTTGGTTATGCCCTTTGGGTTGTGCAATGCGCCCGCAGTCTTCCAGGAATTCATCAACGATGTTTTCCGTGACCTGTTGCAGCAGTGTGTGGTGGTCTATTTGGATGACATCTTGGTATATTCTGCATCCATGGAGGCCCACATTCTGGATGTCAGACGAGTGTTGCAACGCTTACGAGAGAACAAGCTGTTCGGTAAGCTTGAGAAATGCGAATTTCACCGATCCCAGGTAACCTTCTTAGGTTACATAATTTCCGCTGAGGGGTTCTCCATGGATCCTGAGAAGGTTTCGGCTGTCTTACAGTGGCCCCAGCCCAGTGGGCTTCGTGCCCTGCAGCGCTTTTTGGGCTTCGCCAATTATTATCGGAAGTTCATCAGGGACTTTTCCATGCTAGCCAAGCCTCTCACGGATCTGACCAGGAAGGGCAGTAATCCTCAGGTCTGGCCGCTCGAGGCCATCCGAGCTTTTGAGGCTCTAAAGTCCGCCTTTGTGTCGGCTCCAATTCTGTCGCATCCCAACCCTGGGTTGCCTTTTGTCCTCGAGGTGGACGCGTCTGAGACGGGAGTAGGCGCCCTCCTGTCTCAGCGTAGAACACCAGAGGGTCCTCTGCTTCCTTGTGGGTTTTACTCCCGGAAACTGTCTTCCGCGGAGTGCAACTATCAGATTGGTGACAGGGAGTTATTGGCCATCGTGCAGGCCCTTAAAGAATGGAGGCACTTGCTCGAGGGCTCGGTGGTTCCGGTTCTCATCCTGACGGACCACAAGAATCTGACCTACCTCTCTGAGGCCAAGAGATTGACACCACGTCAGGCCAGATGGGCTCTGTTCTTGTCACGTTTTAATTACGTGGTCTCCTACCTACCCGGCTCCAAGAACATCAGAGCGGATGCCTTATCACGGCAGTACTCCGAGCTGTCCGGGGAGGAGTCGATTCCGACTACGGTCATACCCCCGAATCAGATCCTGGCCGCTATTCGCACCAGCCTGACTTCTCCTCTGGGTGAGCAGATTTTGGCGGCTCAATCTGGTGCTCCCTCTGGGAGACCCAACGGCAGATGTTTTGTGCCTGAGGAGTTGCGCACTCGGTTGTTGCGAACCTACCATAACTCCAAGGCCGCGGGGCACCCTGGAAAGAATCAGCTGTCCTGGGCGGTTTCACGTCTGTTCTGGTGGCCTTCTCTACGTTCCGACATCGCCGCATATGTAGCGGCATGCTCCGTTTGTGCCCAGAGTAAGTCCCCTCGGCACCTTCCGTTGGGCCTTTTGCAACCCATAGCCACCGGGGAGCGTCCATGGTCACACCTGGGGATGGATTTCATTGTGGACCTCCCTGCATCCCGAGGCCATACGGTCATTCTCATGATTGTGGATCGGTTTTCCAAAATGTGCCACTGTGTTCCTCTCAAGAAGTTACCCTCTGCACAAGAGTTGGCCTCGATTTTTGCCAGGGAGGTCTTCCGGTTGCACGGTTTGCCCAAGGAGATTGTGTCGGATCGGGGGAGTCAGTTTGTGTCCAGGTTCTGGCGCGCCTTTTGCTCCCAGTTGGGGATTCATCTCTCTTTCTCCTCGGCCTACCACCCTCAGTCCAATGGGGCCGCAGAACGATCCAATCAGGCCTTGGAGCAATTCCTTCGTTGCTATGTCTCCGATCACCAAGACAATTGGGTTGACCTCCTGCCTTGGGCTGAGTTTGCCAGGAACACGGCGGTGAACTCTTCCTCTGGGACGTCTCCCTTCATGGCCAATTATGGGTTCCAACCTGCCGTGTTACTGGAGGTATTCTCTCCCCAGGATATTCCGGCTGTGGAGGATCACCTTTCCGTCCTACGTGCTTCTTGGGTACAGATCCAGAGGTCCCTTGAGGTCTCTGCGCAGCGCCAGAAACTCCAGGCTGATCGCAGACGAGCGCCCGCTCCTTCCTACCAGGTCGGAGACCGCGTATGGTTGTCCACCCGCAACCTCAACCTTCGAGTGCCCACTCCCAAGCTGGCGCCTCGCTTTGTTGGTCCCTTCCGAGTGCTTCGCAGGGTAAACCCGGTAGCCTATGCCCTTGCGCTTCCTCCTGGCATGCGGATCTCCAACGTGTTTCATGTCTCCCTGTTGAAGCCACTGGTGTGTAATCGTTTCACTTCCTCGATTCCTCGGCCTCGTCCGGTCCAAGTGGGCAATCGTGAGGAGTATGAGGTGAGCAATATCCTGGACTCACGCCTGGTCCGCGGCCGGGTGCAGTTTTTGGTCCATTGGCGTGGTTATGGTCCAGAGGAGCGTTCCTGGGTTCCCTCCGCAGATGTCCATGCTCCTGTCTTGCTCCGAGCCTTCCACGCACGCTTCCCTCAGAAACCGTTCCTTACTCCGCGGAGGAGGGGCCCTTGAGGGGGAGGTACTGTCATGGTCTTACCTCCTTGCTGTTCCCTTCGTTTGACATGTGCTGGCGGCCATCTTGGTTTCTGGGTTTTCTTGTAGCCTCCCACCCTGCGGCTCCTCCTTCCCACTGGGAGGAGCTGGATGCCTAGCTCATATATATAGGAGGTCTGTGGCTTCAGTTCCTTGCTTGGTCCTCCTGTGTTCACATGCTTCCAAGACTGCTGCTGCTTCTGGTTCCTGATCCTGGCCTTGTCTGACTACCCCGTTGGTTCCTGATTCCGGCTTCATCTGACTACCCCGTTGGTTCCTGATTCCGGCTTCGTCTGACTACCCCGTTGGTTCCTGTTCCTGGCTTCGTCTGACTACCCTTCTGGTTCCTGACCTCTGTCTCCGCAAGACCCTGCTTCGGTTTAGCCATCCGTTCGGACTTTGCTACGGCTTGCTCTTCAATAAAACCTTCTTATTTTCCACTTATCTCTTGTTGTACGTCTGGTTCATGGTTCCACGACATGGAGTCACTGTGCATCGTTCAACCATTCGGCGCACTTTACACAAGGAGATGCTGTATGGAGAGTGATGCAGAGGAAGCCTTTTCTCCGCCCACAGCACAAAAATTGCCGCTTGAGGTCGGCTAAAGCACATTTGGACAAGCCAGCTTCATTTTGGAATAAGGTGCTGTGGACTGATGAAACTAAAATTGAGTTATTTGGCCATAACAAGGGGCGTTATGCATGGAGGAAAAAGAACACAGCATTCCAAGAAAAACACCTGCTACCTACAGTAAAATATGGTGGTGGTTCCATCATGCTGTGGGGCTGTGTGGCCAGTGCAGGGACTGGGAATCTTGTCAAAATTGAGGAACGCATGGATTTCACTCAGTATCAGCAGATTCTGGAGACCAATGTCCAGGAATCAGTGACAAAGCTGAAGCTGCGTCGGGGCTGGATCTTTCAACAAGACAACGACCCTAAACACTGCTTAAAATCCACTAAGGCATTTATGCAGAGGAACAAGTACAACGTTCTGGAATGGCCATCTCAGTCCCCAGACCTGAATATAATTGAAAATCTGTGGTGTGACTTAAAGAGAGCTGTCCATGCTTGGAAGCCATCAAACCTGAATGAACTAAAGATGTTTTGTAAAGAGGAATGGTCCAAAATACCTTCAACCAGAATCCAGACTCTTATTGGAACCTACAGGAAGCGTTTAGAGGCTGTAATTTCTGCAAAAGGAGGATCTACTAAATATTGATTTTATTTATTTTTTGTGGTGCCCAAATTTATGCACCTGCCTAATTTTGTTTAAACAATTATAGCACACTTTCTGTAAATCCAATAAACTTCATTTCACTTCTCAAATATCACTGTGTGTGTCTCCTATATGATATATTTAACTGACATTTTTTATCGTAACAACCAACGATTTATACAGGAAAATCATGACGATTAACAAGGTTGCCCAAACTTTTGCATCCCACTGTATATATATATATATATATATATATATATATGTATATATATATATATATATATTCAACGAATGAAGAGGCAGCACTTCCAGTTTTTGGTGATAGGGTGACGACCCCAAATTTTATTCCCAGCAACGTTTCAGCCTTCTCAATGAGGCCTTTCTCAAGCTGTGTAGATATACACTCACCTAAAGATTTATTAGGAACACCTGTTCTATTTCTCATTAATGCGATTTTCGAGTCAACCAATCACATGGCAGTTGCTTCAATGCATATAGGGTTGTGGTCCTGGTCAAGACAATCTCCTGAACTCCAAACTGAATGTCAGAATGGGAAAGAAAGGTGATTTAAGCAATTTTGAGCGTGGCATGGTTGTTGGTGCCAGACGGGCCGGTCTGAGTATTTCACAATCTGCTCAGTTACTGGATTTTCACGCACAACCATTTCTAGGGTTTACAAAGAATGGTGTGAAAAGGGAAAAACATCCAGTATGCAGCAGTCCTGTGGGCGAAAATGCCTTGTTGATGCTAGAGGTCAGAGGAGAATGGGCCGACTGATTCAAGCTGATAGAAGAGCAACGTTGACTGAAATAACCACTCGTTACAACCGAGGTATGCAGCAAAGCATTTGTGAAGCCACAACACACACAACCTTGAGGCGGATGGGCTACAACAACAGAAGACCCCACCGGGTACCACTCATCTCCACTACAAATAGGAAAAAGAGGCTACAATTTGCACAAGCTCACCAAAATTGGACTGTTGAAGACTGGAAAAATGTTGCCTGGTCTGATGAGTCTCGATTTCTGTTGAGACATTCAAATGGTAGGGTCCAAATTTGGCGTAAACAGAATGAGAACATGTATCCATCATGCCTTGTTACAACTGTGCAGGCTGGTGGTGGTGGTGTAATGGTGTGGGGTATGTTTTCTGGGCACACTTTAGGCCCCTTAGTGCCAATTGGCCATCGTTTAAATGCCACGGGCTACCTGAGCATTGTTTCTGACCATGTCCATCCCTTCATGACCACCATGTACCCATCCTCTGATGGCTACTTCCAGCAGGATAATGCACCATGTCACAAATCTCGAATCATTTCAAATTGGTTTCTTGAACATGACAATGAGTTCACTGTACTAAAATGGCCCCCACAGTCACCAGATCTCAACCCAATAGAGCATCTTTGGGATGTGGTGGAACGGAAGCTTCGTGCCCTGGATGTCCATCCCTCAAATCTCCATCAACTGCAAGATGCTATCCTATCAATATGGGCCAACATTTCCAAAGAATGCTATCAGCACCTTGTTGAATCAATGCCATGTAGAATTAAGGCAGTTCTGAAGTCAAAAGGGGGTCCATTAGTATGGTGTTCCTAATAATTCTTTAGGTGAGTGTAGATATAGATATATACGAATATCGTGCAAAAGTCCATTTATTTCAGTAATGCAAATTAAAAGGAATTGCATTAATTCAGCTTTAAATTAGAATTTTGTGAAAAGGTTCAATATTCTAGGCTCAAAGTGTCACACTCTAGTCAGCTAATTAATCCATAACCCCTGAGCAAAGGGTACCTCAAAATTGTAACTTTAGGGTTTCATAAGCTGTAAGCCATAATCATCCAAATTATAACAAATAAAGGCTTGAAATGTCTCACTTTGCATGTAATGAGTCTATCTCATATGTTAGTTTCACCTTTTAAGTTGCATTACTGAAATAAATGTACTTTGCCCGATATACTGTATAAATATATATATATATATATATATATATACTCCCCTGAATAACGGAAACTGGACTGATCCGTTTTGCAGGACATAGACTTCTATTATGAAGGAATGAATAACTGAATGCCTCTAAAGGCATTTCGTTATGCATTCCGTCATAGAATTGCATTATGGTCCGTGGTTATGGAATCCATAACACAATTCACCTTTTACCAACAAAAGAAGTGTGAACAAATTTCTAAATATGAAATTCGCTCATCTCTTATTATATAAATTCATTACCGACAGAGTGATCTATTTCAAGCGTTTATTTCTTTTAGTGTTGATGATTATGGCTTATAGCTAATGATAACCCAACAGTCAGTATCTCAGAAAATTAGAATATTGTGAAAAAGTTCAGTAATGTAGACTCATGCTGTCACACTCTAATCAGCTAATCAACACAAAACACCTGCAAAGTTTTCCTAAGCGAATAAATGGCCCCTCAGTCTGGTTAAGTAGCCTACACAATCTTGGGGAAGACTGCTGACTTGACGGTTGTCCAGAAGACGGTCTTTGACACCTTTCACAAGGAGGGTAAGCCACAAAAGGTCATTGCTGAAGAAGCTGGCTGTTTACAGAGTGCTGTATCCCAGCTAGTGATGAGCGGCAGGGGCAATATTCGAATTCGCGATATTTTGCGAATATTTGTCATATATTTGCAAATTCGAGATTATTTTCTTGATCGCGAAAAATCGTCAATGTAATATTTGTGTAATGTGGCGTGGGTCACTATAGCTACATTTTTGAAGCTGCTAGAAGTTTCCTGAGACTAGAGAAAATCTTTGGCACGACAGAACATTGCAATAGCTTTATATGCAGATAGAGTGCTCCAATTTATTTGCGATTGCGAAATCGACACCAAAGATGCAAATGTTTTGGCGCAATACGTGCAACTTAACATTTTAACAGGTCTGACTACTTATTAGTGATTGGTGCACTAAGTACTTGTCGTAAACTTGTGACAGCACTATGTACAGTACAGATCAAAAGTTTGGACACACCTTCTCATTCAAAGAGTTTTCTTTATTTTCATGACTATGAAAATTGTAGCTTCACACTGAAGGTTTCAAAACTATGAATTAACACATGTGGAATTATATACATATCAAAAAAGTGTGAAACAACTGAAAATATGTCATATTCTAGGTTCTTCAAATTAGCCACCTTTTGCTTTGATTACTGCTTTGCACACTCTTGGCATTCTCTTGATGAGCTTCAAGAGGTAGTCACCTGAAATGGTTTTCACTTCACAGGTGTGTTCACTTCACAGGTTTAATAAGTGGGATTTCTTGCCTTATAAATGGGGTTGGGACCATCAGTTGTGTTGTGGAGAAGTCAGGTGGATACACAGCTGATAGTCCTACTGAATAGACTGTTAGAATTTGTATTATGGCAAGAAAAAAGCAGCTAATTAAAGAAAAACGAATGGCCATATTACTTTAAGAAATGAAGGTCAGTCAGTCTGAAAAATTGGGAAAACTTTGAAAGTGTCCCCAAGTGCAGTCACAAAAACCATCAGGCGCTACAAAGAAACTGGCTCACATGCGGACCGCCCCAGGAAAGGATAACCAAGAGTCACCTCTGCTGCGGAGGATAAGTTCAGCTGAGTCACCAGCCTCAGGTTAACAGCAGCTAAGATTAGAGACCAGGTCAATGCCACACAGAGTTCTAGCAGCAGACACATCTCTAGAACAACTGTTAAGAGGAGACTGTGTGAATCAGGCCTTCATGGTAGAATATCTGCTAGGAAACCACTGCTAAGGACAGACAACAAGCAGAAGAGACTTGTTTGGGACAAAGAACACAAGGAATGGACATTTCATTCAGAGTTTTGATGCCTTCAGTGTGAAGTCATGAAAATAAAGAAAACTCTTTGAATGAGAAGGTGTGTCCAAACTTTTGGTCTGTACTGTATGTATGTAGCATACATACATACATACAGCACTATGTATGAAGCATGTATGTATGGACAGCAGAACCTATCAGCTACACTATATCACTATCTAACCTACACTGACTATCTCCCACTAACTATCTATATTAGGCTGAATGCACACGGCCGTAGTACCTGGCCGTAAGTGGTCGGTGGTATCCCGGCCTGACATCCTGCTGAGAGCAGGAGCGCACAGCGTCATTGGTTGCTATGACGCCGTGCGCTTCATGCCGCCGCTGCACTACAGTAATACACCTGTATAGATCATATGAGTGTATTACTGTAGTGCAGCGGCGGCATGAAGCGCACGGCGTCATAGCAACCAATGGCGCCGTGCGCTCCTGCTCTCAGCAGAATGCCAGGCTGTGATACCACGGACCGCTCACGGCCTTGTTCCAATAACATTGCTGTCTCTCTCAGATCTGTAAAATACTGCATACAAGAGCTGCTGGGGAGGTTCTTATATAGTAGGGGGTAGGCAACTTTCCTATTGGTTGCTAGGGATGTTGCTAAGCTCAGACAAAGACATTGCAGCCTTCTCATTGGCCCACAAGCAAGAATGGAGGTTACTATTGAAATAAAAATCTAGAATATTCAAAATTACGAATATATATCACTATATTCTAAATATTTGCGAATTCTCGAAGTGCTGATATTCGCAATTATTTTCGCTATTTGAATATTTGAGCCCAACACTAATCCCAGCATATAAATGGAAAGCTGAGTGGATGGAAAAGTGTGGTAGAAAAAGGTACACAAGCAACATGGATAACACACAGCCTTGAAAGGATTGTCAAGAAAAGGCCAATTTTGTATTGGTCTATAATATCCTACTTTTCTTGGATACTAATTTTAGGAGTTTTATTAGCTGTACTCAAAAAAAAAAGATGGCAAACGGATGTCATCCGCTTTTTTTTACAGTCTGAAATTTGCGGACCGCAAAACACATACGGTCGAGTGCATGTAGCCTTACTATAATTAACTTTTTAATGACATTCTAATTTATTGAGATGCAACTTTATAGACTTAGAGATGAGCTAATCGAAGTTGACGAAGTGGAATTCAATCCAAATTTCAGGAAAAATTTGATTCGCACCGAAGCCGAATTTCCTCACTCTTCGTGGTAATGAATCTCATTTTTTCCTAAAATGGCTACTGCACATGTTAGGACATGGAGCAAAGAACTCTGGGAACGAGGGATTACACACAATGCCATGCATGCAGCCAATCAGCAGCCAGCCAGCCCCTGTGATGTCACAGCCAAAGAAATAGCCTCAGTTATCTTGGATTCTGCCATTTTCCAGTGTACTTAGTGCAGGGAGAGATGTGACAGGCACTAGGGACAGTGCTAGGAAAGACTTTATTGTGCTGAAAAAACGATTTGGAAGTTCAGGGAAAGATTATTCAAGGAGAACAGGGTCCAATAGGAGAATGTACAGCCTGGGTAATAGGAGCTATTCTATTACACCTTGCTGCACTAACTGGGGATTCAAATTGCACTAAATGATAGCTCAGTAAGTCCAGCAAACCTTGCTTGTTATTGGGGTGCAAGTGCTTGCTTGCCATTTACGGGGTGTATTAATAGGAAATATATGTACTTCCTATTGGCCTTTCTGAAGTGAATTTTTTTGTATATATATTTTTTGGGGGGGTATATTAATAGAAAAAATAATACGTCTTAATTGCCATTCTGCAGTGAAGTTACATTGTACTATGGCCTTTTTTGGGGTGTATTAATAGGAAATATAAGTACATCCTATTAGCTGTTCTGCGGTGAATTGTGATTGTTATACTTTTTTGGGGGGGTATATTAATAGGAAAAAGAATACGTCTTAATTGCCATTCTGCAGTACTATAGCCTTTTTTGGGGTGCATTATTTTAATTTAAATCTTTTATTATACAGTATGTCAGACAGACAAGTAACAGGCCCTTCAAAGGGAACAGACAGTGGCCAAAATGTTTCTGTCACAGGCAGAAGTAGCAGCAGAAGAAGGGGGGGTGGCAGCAGGAGAGGCCTGAGCTCCTGGTGTCATCTAGCGGTCGTGTCTTGACCAGCAACGCTTAGTTGGCATTGCCCGGGAGCAGGCCCTGTGCCCCCAACTGTCCTGAACCTTCCTCTGTCATTTTCAGTTCCCTCAGTGCCAGAAGTATTATATGCCATAGGCTCAGCTCCACTTTTCAATGAGGACGAGCTACTAAAGGACAGTCAGCAGCTACTGCCCAGCCAAGATCTAGAGGAGATATCCACCGCTTCCTCTGGTAGGCGGGCAAGTAGTGATGATGAGAGTCGTGTGGAAGCAGGTGTTGTGAGCAGTCAGGCTTCTGACCCTGAGACCAGTCAAGGCTCCACCACCTCAGCCGAAGGGAGCTGTCTGTCTTTCCCATCATCTATTGGTCCTGATGCTCCTGCTCCTCGTCCTCCTACCTCTCGTCAGACATTTCATCAGCAATTGATCACCAAAGAGACAACAGTATGCGTGCACTCATCCAACGGCACAGAAGCTGAATGTGCTCCTGGTCAAGTTGCTGCAGTCCCTCCCTTTCTGAATGGTGGACTCTGCACCTTTCGGAGAACTAATGGCTTGTGCTGAGCCAAGGTGGAGAGTCCGAAGCTGTCATTTCTTTGCGTAAAAGGCAGTACCAGCCTTGCACACATATAAAGAACAGAAGGTGGGCCGCTCCTTGAGCCTGTCGGTGTCTGCCAAAGTGCATGGCAGCGCCGACGTGTGGAGCTGCAACTAAGGTCAAGGACAAAATATGTCCTTTACGGCCCTTTGGGTTAATGTGGTTCCTGGCCAGCCACACCAGCAACTTAACCAGGTGACACTCTTCCGCCTCCACGTTCTTACGCTGTTAGTCCTGCAACAATGTCCACCTCTGCATCCTCATCCTCCATTGCAGGGAAAATTCACAGTGCTCCTCCAGCATACCACATGTGCAGGGCACGGCGGTGTCATGCTGTTCTGCACTTAGTTTGTCTGGGCGAATGTAGTTACACAGGGAAGGAACTGCTCCGCGTCCTTCATCAAGAAATCGAATCCTGGCTTTCTCCTCGACAACTCAAAATCGGAACCATGGTGACCAACAATGGGAAGAACATGGTGTCTGTGCTGCGTGAAGGAGGGCTAAGCCATGCTCCCTGCATGACGCACGTGTTTAATCTGGTTGTAAAGCGGTTCCTGAAGTCTTCACCCCATTTGCAAGACATCCTGAAAATGGCCAGGAAACTTTGCATGTCCTTCAGACACTCATACACCGCAAAGCACACCCTCCTTGAGCTGCAGCGGCAGAACAGCGTCCCCCAACATAGGCTGATATGCAATGTTTCCACCCATTGGAATTCCACCCTCCACATGTTGGACCGATTTATATGAACAAAAGAAAGGCCATAAACGATTTCTTGATGATACAGGCAGACAGAGGTACTCCCCCGTGTAACTTCGTTGTTAGCCAGTGGCAGCTCATGCATGACACCTGCCGTTTGCTCAGGACTACGGGATGAACAATGTCATTCCACTGATTCATGTCCTGGAGCAGATGCTGCTAAATCTGTCTGTCCAGGGAAGAGGAAACGTGGCAACTATATCTCAAGGCCACATGAGCCCTGTGAGGGCTAAACTAGAAGAGGAGGAGGACATTTGAGCACAAGCAATGCTTAAAGTTATGGGTGTTTTTTCTACACAGGTGACAGGAGAGTTGGAGCAGGAGCAGCCAGAGGAGCTACAGGGTGATGAGGAAGACAAGGCAGATGACCCAGACACACTGTGGTAGCATGCTGTGGAGCTGGAGGCAGGGAGTTCCTCCGAGTCACTTGCGCAAATGGCCCAATGAATGCTCAGTTGCTTGCGTAGAGACAGCTGAATTGTCACCATTCGGCAGAAGGATGACTACTGGCTCTCCACCATGTTAGACTTTTGCTACTAGTCCAAAATGGGGGGCCTTTTTTACACCTGCTGAGAAGGAGGTCAAACTGAACTACTATCGAGGCATCCTATGTAGTCAGTTGGCCGCTGCCTATGTGCGCCATCGACCATCCTCATGCAGGTCTGACCTGGGGGGCCCCCTCCACTCACATTCCACTGCTTTGGCTGCTAGAGGGGTGGGGGGGTAGGAGCAGTACCAGCTCCATCAGCAGCAACTTAAGTCTAGAGTTGCTGATGCACAGTTTTTTCACCTGCCTACTGAAGAAACTACTCACCAGCAGCAGCAGGTAGACATAGAGCAGAACCTGAACCAGCAGGTTGCTGCATACTTGGAGTACACCCTGCCACCCCACATCAAAGATCCCCTGGACTACTGGGCAGCCAAACTCGATTTGTGGCCAGCAGTGTGGCATCAGAGGGGGTGTTTAGGGCGGCGGGGGCCATAGTTACGCCACGGAGAACTGACCTTTGTGAAGATGAATCAGGCGTGGATCAGCCAAAATTTCCACACACCAGTGCCTGATGCATCAGACTAGATCATCCATGGTGCCACACCTAAACTTTGTCAAAAGAGACCTGTTTTTTCTGGCTACCTGCTTCAGCTACTATTCTGATACTGCCTAGTGATGAGCGGCAGGGGCAATATTCGAATTCGCGATTTTTTATGAATATTTTGTAGAATATTCATCATATATTTGCAAATTCAAGAATTTGAGATTATATTCTTGATTGTGAAAATCAGCAATGTAATATTCCCGTAATGCATGCAAAATACAGGCGTGGGTCACTTATACTACATCTTTCAAGCTGGTATAAGTTTCCTGAGACTGGAGAAAATGGTTGGCACGGCAGAACTTAGAATAGCTTTATATGCAGATAGAGTGCTACAATGTATTTGCGCTTGCGAATTATTGGCAATAGTAATGGGGAAGGCAACTTTTCTATTGGTTGCTCGGGATGTTGCTAAGCTGTGACAAAGCCTTCTCATTGGCCCACGAGCTAGAAGAAGTGAGGGATGATCACCTGATGTGTACTGTGTTAAAAAAAACGAATATTCTATTTTACGAATATATAGCGCTATATTCTAAATATTCGCGAATTCTCGAAGTGCTGATATTCGCAATTAAAATTCGCTATTCAAACATTCACGCTCAACACTAATGCTGCCACCTGCCTGATGCCACACACCTGCTGCAAGGTGCTCCTACTGACACCCACCATCTTCATCTGGTACTGGTATTGCCCCCCCACCTCACCACTATATTACTGGGCCACTCTGTGGTCTCCTCGTGCTGCTGCCAGCTCACCACTATGTCACTGGGCCACTCTGTGGTCTCCTCATGTTGCTTCTAGCTTACCACAATGTCATGGGGCCACTCTGTGGTCTCCTCATGCTGCTGCCACCTCCCTACTCTGTCGCAGGGCCACTTTGTGGTCTCCTCATGCTGCTGATAGCTCACCATTATGTCACATTGTCACTCTGTGGTCTCCTCATACTGCTTCCTCCTCACCACTCTGTGGTCTCCTCATGCTGCTGCCAACCCCCACGCTGTCATTGGGCTACTCTGTGGTCTTCTCATGTTGCTGCCAGCTCACCACTATGTCACTGTGCCGCTCTGTGGTCTCCTCAAGCTGCTTCCTCCTCACCATTTTGTGGTCTCCCCATGCATCTTCCACCTCACCACTCTGTCATTGGGCAACTCTGTGGACTTCTCATGCTGTTCCCACCCCACTACATGACTGGGCCACTATTTTGCATTTTTGGCCTGGATGACATCACCATTTATTTGACCCTTCTTTTGATCTGTCAGAAGGTAGGAAAAATGAGACACACAGCGGATCCTGTCGATGTAGCAGCTGTAAGGCCTGTATTACATGGTCCCTATTTGGCATCAGAATTGGCTTATGATTTGGTAGCCAAAAGCAGGATTGGGTACAAAACATAGAAGACATGCAACTATTCCATTCACGTGTCATCTCTGTTTTAGATCCACTCCTGTTTTTTTGGGGGGGGTTTAGCAATACTAATGGATTGATGACCGAGTAAAGGCGGATGCTCAATAGACAGTATCTGTTTTTTGGGGGTTATTGTTCTGATGATATTGTTACTCACTGCTGACACCCTCTCCACTGTGTCAGGGAGGCTCTACTTGTTTAAGCGTTCTGTAGAAATCTATGTGGAATCAGCTGACGTTGGTGTAAAAGGAGTGCGCTCTTTCACGCTATAGTAGGATTTTGAGCCTCTGTACAGTTCTTTATTCCTGGCGCTAACATTGATGTGTAAGGCTAGATTCACACCTGAGCGTTTTACAGCGCGTTCCTATGCGCTGTAAAACGCTCAACAGGCAAAAAACAATGTTTCCCTTTGGACATGGTTCTCACCTGAGCGTTTGACAGCGCGTACGAACGCGCTGTAAAACGCCCTGCGCTCCAAGAAGTACAGGAGCTTCTTTGGGGGTGTATTGTCACGTGTATTGTGGCAGTTTTTCATTGGATGCCTCTGTGGTTAATCACACAAACGCGCGTTTCCAAAATACAAAAACGCCCCCAAAATACGCCTTAAAAACGCCCGCTAAAAACGCCTATAAAAAGAGCTTATCGAATACGCTCAGGTGTGAACCCAGCCTAAGGCTGAGTTCACACTTGAGTTATTTGGTCAGTTTTGGCCCTATGAAGTGTGCAGTGATTCTAAGAGCAACGCCTGTCATCTGCTTGCTATACTGACTCACAATATTGTTTCACTATCACAGCAAACTCCCCACGTGTGTTTCTGCAAGGCTCAGTGTTCTACACCAATATACAGGCTTTCTGCAGCCAGGAGATAGCTGTTTTTTAATGAGATTCGCCATGAAGAAATTTGGATCGAATAAAATCTTTTTGGAAAATCTGGTGAACCGACCAAATCGAATTTTTGAGAAATTTGCACATCTCTATGTACAGTTGCAAGAAAAAGTATGTGAACCCTTTGGAATGATATGGATTTCTGCACAAATTGGTCATAAAATGTGATCTGATCTTCATCTAAGTCACAACAATAGACAATCACAGTCTGCTTAAACTAATAACACACAAATAATTAAATGTTACCATGTTTTTATTGAACACACCATGTAAACATTATACTGGCAATACTTCTTGTGAAAAGCAAACCCAGAATTGGTTTGTATTTTTTATAGGGCAGGGCAGCTGTAACCAACACCTCCAATCTCATCTCATTGATTGGACCCCACTTAAATTAGCTCTTGGAGATGTCATTAGTCTAGGGGTTCACATACTTTTTCCACCTGCACTGTGAATGTTTACATTGTGTGTTTAATAAAAACATGGTAACATTTAATTCTTTGTGTATTATTAGTTTAAGCAGACTGTGATTGTCTATTGTTGTGACTTAGATGAAGATCAGATCACATTTTAAGACCAATTTGTGCAGAAATCCATATCATTCCAAAGGGGTTCATATACAGTGGGATGCGAAAGTTTGGGCAACCTTGTTAATCGTCATGATTTTCCTGTATAAATCATTGGTTGTTACGATAAAAAATTGTCAGTTAAATGTATCATATAGGAAACACACACAGTGATATTTGAGAAGTGAAATTAAGTTTATTGGATTTACAGAAAGTGTGCTATAATTGTTTAAACAGAATTAGGCAGGTGCATAAATTTGGGCACTGTTGTCATTTTATTGATTCCAAAACCTTTGGAACTCAAATTGGCTTGGTAAGCTCAGTGACCCCTGACCTACATACACAGGTGAATCCAATTATGAGAAAGAGTATTTAAGGGGGTCAATTGTAAGTTTCCCTCCTCTTTTCATTTTCTCTGAAGAGTAGCAACATGGGGGTCTCAAAACAACTCTCAAATGACCTGAAGACAAAGATTGTTCACCATCACGGTTTAGGGGAAGGACACAGAAAGCTGTCTCAGAGATTTCAGCTGTCTGTTTCCACAGTTAGGAACATATTGAGGAAATGGAAGACCACAGGCTCAGTTCAAGTTAAGGCTCGAAGTGGCAGACTAAGAAAAATCCCGGATAGACAGAAGCGACGAATGGTGAGAACAGTCAGAGTCAACCCACAGACCAGCACCAAAGACCTACAACTTCATCTTGCTGCAGATGGAGTCACTGTACATCGTTCAACTATTCGTCGCACTTTACACAAGGAGATGCTGTATGCGAGAGTGATGCAGAGGAAGCCTTTTCTCCGCCCACAGCACAAAAAGTGCCGCTTGAGGTGGGCTAAAGCACATTTGGACAAGCCAGCTTCATTTTGGAATAAGGTGCTGTGGACTGATGAAACTAAAATTGAGTTATTTGGCCATAACAAGGGGCGTTATGCATGGAGGAAAAAGAACACAGCATTCCAAGAAAAACATCTGCTACCTACAGTAAAATATGGTGGTGGTTCCATCATGCTGTGGGGCTGTGTGGCCAGTGCAGGGACTGGGAATCTTGTCAAAGTTGAGGGACTCATGGATTCCACTCAGTATCAGCAGATTCTGGAGACCAATGTCCAGGAATGAGTGACAAAGCTGAAGCTGCGCAGGGGCTGGATCTTTCAACAAGACAACGACCCGAAACACTGCTCAAAATCCACTAAGGCATTTATGCAGAGGAACAAGTACAACATTCTGGAATGGCCATCTCAGTCCCCAGACCTGAATATAATTGAAAATCTGTGGTGTGACTTAAAGAGAGCTGTCCATGCCCGGAAGCCATCAAACCTGAATGAACTAAAGATGTTTTGTAAAGAGGAATGGTCCAAAATACCTTCAACCAGAATCCAGACTCTCATTGGAACATACAGGAAGCATTTAGAGGCTGTGATTTCTGCAAAAGGAGGATCTACTAAATATTGATTTCAATTCTTTTTTGTGGTGCCCAAATTTATGCACCTGCCTAATTTTGTTTAAACAATTATAGCACACTTTCTGTAAATCCAATAAACTTCATTTCACTTCTCAAATATCACTGTGTGTGTCTCCTATATGACATATTTAACTGACATTTTTTATCGTAACAACCAATGATTTATACAGGAAAATCATGACGATTAACAAGGTTGCCCAAACTTTCGCATCCCACTGTACTTTTCCTTGCAACTGTATACTGTATAATCATTGCAGTTACTGTTACTTCCATACGTAAAAAAATTTGTACCGTATGTGTATTATTAACTATTGATATTAGTTCTTCCATAGGAAGGAGACTACTGAACCTCTCCTGCATAAACTAGGAGAGCTAGAAGTCTAAAATTAATATCCATAATGGCAATAATTAGAGATAATTGAAGAATTTTACTTTGCTTTACTGGTGCTAAAGACATTTGGCATTGGTAGAACATTTGTAGGCAATGCTAAGCAGATAGGTGAGGTGTCTTATGTATTGTGTTAGGTTATGTGGCTCTGTATAAGACACTGTAGTTCCTTGCTGGCATACTGCAAACTAAACATCAATTATTATCATATTGCTTGCTACATGTTACTTTTTGAAATTGTTTGTTGGATTACAGATAATAGCATTTCCATTTGTAACTAGGGATGAGCGAACTCGAACTGTATAGTTCGGGTTCGTACCGAATTTTGGGGTGTCCGTGACACGGACCCGAACCCGGACATTTTCGTAAAAAAAAGGGTTCGGGTTCGGTGTTCGTCGCTTTCTTGGCGCTTTTGTGACGCTTTCTTGGCGCTTTTTGAAAGGCTGCAAAGCAGCCAATCAACAAGCGTCATACTACTTGCCCCAAGAGGCCATCACAGCCATGCCTACTATTGGCATGGCTGTGATTGGCCAGAGCACCATGTGACCCAGCCTCTATTTAAGCTGGAGTCACATAGCGCCGCCCGTCACTCTGCTCTGATTAGCGTAGGGAGAGGTTGCGGCTGCGACAGTAGGGCGAGATTAGGCAGATTAACTCCTCCAAAGGACTTGATTAACTGATCGATCTGCAGCTGTGGATCATTGAGCTGCTGATCCTCAATTGCTCACTGTTTTTAGGCTGCACAGACCGTTTGTCAGTCTCATTTTTCTGGGGTGATCGGCGGCCATTTTGTGTCTTGTGGTGCGCCAGCACAAGCTGCGACCAAGTGCATTTAACCCTCAATGGTGTGGTTGTTTTTTGGCTAAAGCCTACATCAGGGTGAAGCTGTCACACCAAGTGCATTTAACCAGCAATAGTCTGTTCATTTTTTGGCCATATACAAAATCAGGGGCAAGCTGCGCCTGTCACCAAGTGCATTTAACCCTCAATGGTGTGGTTGTTTTTTGGCTAAAGCCTACATCAGGGTGAAGCTGTGACACCAAGTGCATTTAACCAGCAATAGTCTGTTCATTTTTTGGCCATATACAAAATCAGGGGCAAGCTGCGCCTGTCACCAAGTGCATTTAACCCTCAATGGTGTGGTTGTTTTTTGGCTAAAGCCTACATCAGGGTGAAGCTGTCACACCAAGTGCATTTAACCAGCAATAGTCTGTTCATTTTTTGGCCATATACAAAATCAGGGGCAAGCTGCGCCTGTCACCAAGTGCATTTAACCCTCAATGGTGTGGTTGTTTTTTGGCTAAAGCCTACATCAGGGTGAAGCTGTCACACCAAGTGCATTTAACCAGCAATAGTCTGTTTATTTTTTGGCCATATCCCAGTCTAATTCTGTCACTAAATCCATACCGGTCACCCAGCGCCTAAATACTAGGCCTCAAATTTATATCCAGCTAAATCTGTCCCTAGTGCTGTAGCTGGGCGAGTTATTTAGTGTCCGTTCAAGCACATTTCTTGTTCTGGGTTGAAATACAATTCCCAATTTAGCAATTTCATAATTTAGTGGTTCCTGCTATATCAGAGCTATTTGAAATCTATCCCAAAAAGGGTATATAATATTGAAGGTGCACATTGGGTCATTCAGAATAACTTCACACACACCCGCTACTGTGTATTTCCAAGTCTAATTCTGTCACTAAACCCATACCTGTCACCCAGCGCCTAAATACTAGGCCTCAAATTTAAATCCCTCTAAATCTCTCGTTACCGCTGTACTGTTGTTGCTGGGCAAGATATTTAGTGTCCGTCAAAGCACATTTTTTGTTCTGGGTTGAAGTACAATTCCCAATTTAGCAATTTCATAATTTAGTGGTTTCTGCTATATCAGAGCTATTTGAAATCTATCCCTAAAAGGGTATATAATATTGAAGGTGCACATTGGGTCATTCAGAATAACTTCACACACACGCTTCTGTGCATTTCCAAGTCTAATTCTGTCACTAAATCCATACCGGTGACCCAGCGCCTAAATACTAGGCCTCAAATTTAAATCCCTCTAAATCTCTCGTTACCCACCGCTGTACTGTTGTTGCTGGGCAAGATATTTAGTGTCCGTCAAAGCACATTTTTTGTTCTGGGTTGAAGTACAATTCCCAATTTAGCAATTTCATAATTTAGTGGTTTCTGCTATATCAGAGCTATTTGAAATCTATCCCTAAAAGGGTATATAATATTGAAGGTGCACATAGGGTCATTCAGAATAACTTCACACACACGCTTCTGTGCATTTCCAAGTCTAATTCTGTCACTAAATCCATACCGGTGACCCAGCGCCTAAATACTAGGCCTCAAATTTATATCCCGCTAAATCTCTCGTTACCGCTGTACTGTTGTTGCTGGGCAAGATATTTAGTGTCCGTCAAAGCACATTTTTTGTTCTGGGTTGAAGTACAATTCCCAATTTAGCAATTTCATAATTTAGTGGTTCCTGCTATATCAGAGCTATTTGAAATCTATCCCAAAAAGGGTATATAATATTGAAGGTGCACATTGGGTCATTCAGAATAACTTCACACACACCCGCTACTGTGTATTTCCAAGTCTAATTCTGTCACTAAACCCATACCTGTCACCCAGCGCCTAAATACTAGGCCTCAAATTTAAATCCCTCTAAATCTCTCGTTACCGCTGTACTGTTGTTGCTGGGCAAGATATTTAGTGTCCGTCAAAGCACATTTTTTGTTCTGGGTTGAAGTACAATTCCCAATTTAGCAATTTCATAATTTAGTGGTTTCTGCTATATCAGAGCTATTTGAAATCTATCCCTAAAAGGGTATATAATATTGAAGGTGCACATAGGGTCATTCAGAATAACTTCACACACACGCTTCTGTGCATTTCCAAGTCTAATTCTGTCACTAAATCCATACCGGTGACCCAGCGCCTAAATACTAGGCCTCAAATTTAAATCCCTCTAAATCTCTCGTTACCGCTGTCCTGTTGTAGCTGGGAAAGTTATTTAGTGCCCGTCAAAGCACATTTTTTGTTCTGGGTTGAAGTACAATTCCCAATTTAGCAATTTCATAATTTAGTGGTTCCTGCTATATCAGAGCTATTTGAAATCTATCCCAAAAAGGGTATATAATATTCAAGGTGCACATTGGGTCATTCAGAATAACTTCACACACACGCTTCTGTGCATTTCCAAGTCTAATTCTGTCACTAAATCCATACCGGTCACCCAGCGCCTAAATACTAGGCCTCAAATTTAAATCCCTCTAAATCTCTCGTTACCCACCGCTGTACTGTTGTTGCTGGGCAAGATATTTAGTGTCCGTCAAAGCACATTTTTTGTTCTGGGTTGAAGTACAATTCCCAATTTAGCAATTTCATAATTTAGTGGTTTCTGCTATATCAGAGCTATTTGAAATCTATCCCTAAAAGGGTATATAATATTGAAGGTGCACATAGGGTCATTCAGAATAACTTCACACACACGCTTCTGTGCATTTCCAAGTCTAATTCTGTCACTAAATCCATACCGGTGACCCAGCGCCTAAATACTAGGCCTCAAATTTAAATCCCTCTAAATCTCTCGTTACCGCTGTCCTGTTGTAGCTGGGAAAGTTATTTAGTGCCCGTCAAAGCACATTTTTTGTTCTGGGTTGAAGTACAATTCCCAATTTAGCAATTTCATAATTTAGTGGTTCCTGCTATATCAGAGCTATTTGAAATCTATCCCAAAAAGGGTATATAATATTCAAGGTGCACATTGGGTCATTCAGAATAACTTCACACACACGCTTCTGTGCATTTCCAAGTCTAATTCTGTCACTAAATCCATACCGGTGACCCAGCGCCTAAATACTAGGCCTCAAATTTAAATCCCTCTAAATCTCTCGTTACCGCTGTCCTGTTGTAGCTGGGAAAGTTATTTAGTGCCCGTCAAAGCACATTTTTTGTTCTGGGTTGAAGTACAATTCCCAATTTAGCAATTTCATAATTTAGTGGTTCCTGCTATATCAGAGCTATTTGAAATCTATCCCAAAAAGGGTATATAATATTCAAGGTGCACATTGGGTCATTCAGAATAACTTCACACACACGCTTCTGTGCATTTCCAAGTCTAATTCTGTCACTAAATCCATACCGGTCACCCAGCGCCTAAATACTAGGCCTCAAATTTATATCCCGCTGAATTTGAATACAATACATTGGGCCAAATAATATATTTGTTGTTGTGGTGAACCATAACAATGAGAAAAACATCTAGTAAGGGACGCGGACGTGGACATGGTCGTGGTGGTGTTAGTGGACCCTCTGGTGCTGGGAGAGGACGTGGCCGTTCTGCCACATCCACACGTCCTAGTGTACCAACTACCTCAGGTCCCAGTAGCCGCCAGAATTTACAGCGATATATGGTGGGGCCCAATGCCGTTCTAAGGATGGTAAGGCCTGAGCAGGTACAGGCATTAGTCAATTGGGTGGCCGACAGTGGATCCAGCACGTTCACATTATCTCCCACCCAGTCTTCTGCAGAAAGCGCACAGATGGCGCCTGAAAACCAACCCCATCAGTCTGTCACATCACCCCCATGCATACCAGGGAAACTGTCTCAGCCTCAAGTTATGCAGCAGTCTCTTATGCTGTTTGAAGACTCCGCTGGCAGGGTTTCCCAAGGGCATCCACCTAGCCCTTCCCCAGCGGTGAAAGACATAGAATGCACTGACGCACAACCACTTATGTTTCCTGATGATGAGGACATGGGAATACCACCTCAGCATGTCTCTGATGATGACGAAACACAGGTGCCAACTGCTGCGTCTTTCTGCAGTGTGCAGACTGAACAGGAGGTCAGGGATCAAGACTGGGTGGAAGACGATGCAGGGGACGATGAGGTCCTAGACCCCACATGGAATGAAGGTCGTGCCACTGACTTTCACAGTTCGGAGGAAGAGGCAGTGGTGAGACCGAGCCAACAGCGTAGCAAAAGAGGGAGCAGTGGGCAAAAGCAGAACACCCGCCGCCAAGAGACTCCGCCTGCTACTGACCGCCGCCATCTGGGACCGAGCACCCCAAAGGCAGCTTCAAGGAGTTCCCTGGCATGGCACTTCTTCAAACAATGTGCTGACGACAAGACCCGAGTGGTTTGCACGCTGTGCCATCAGAGCCTGAAGCGAGGCATTAACGTTCTGAACCTGAGCACAACCTGCATGACCAGGCACCTGCATGCAAAGCATGAACTGCAGTGGAGTAAACACCTTAAAACCAAGGAAGTCACTCAGGCTCCCCCTGCTACCTCTTCTGCTGCTGCCGCCTCGGCCTATTCTGCTGCTGCCGCCTCGGCCTCTTCCTCCGCCTCTGGAGGAACGTTGGCACCTGCCGCCCAGCAAACAGGGGATGTACCACCAACACCACCACCACCACCTCCGTCACCAAGCGTCTCAACCATGTCACACGCCAGCGTTCAGCTCTCCATCTCACAAACATTTGATAGAAAGCGTAAATTCCCACCTAGCCACCCTCGATCCCTGGCCCTGAATGCCAGCATTTCTAAACTACTGGCCTATGAAATGCTGTCATTTAGGCTGGTGGACACAGACAGCTTCAAACAGCTCATGTCGCTTGCTGTCCCACAGTATGTTGTTCCCAGCCGGCACTACTTCTCCAAGAGAGCCGTGCCTTCCCTGCACAACCAAGTATCCGATAAAATCAAGTGTGCAC
This sequence comes from Bufo gargarizans, assembly GCF_014858855.1. NCBI lineage: Eukaryota > Metazoa > Chordata > Amphibia > Anura > Bufonidae > Bufo > Bufo gargarizans. Next base: position 242,595,087 of record NC_058083.1, on the reverse strand, counting down.
TGCGCAACGCCATCTGTAGCAAGGTCCACCTAACCACAGATACGTGGACCAGTAAGCACGGCCAGGGACGCTATATCTCCCTAACTGCACACTGGGTAAATGTAGTGGCAGCTGGGCCCCAGGCGGAGAGCTGTTTGGCGCACGTCCTGCCGCCGCCAAGGATCGCAGGGCAACATTCTTTGCCTCCTGTTGCCACCTCCTCCTTCTCGGCTTCCTCCTCCTCTTCTTCCACCTGCTCATCCAGTCAGCCACACACCTTCACCACCAACTTCAGCACAGCCCGGGGTAAACGTCAGCAGGCCATTCTGAAACTCATATGTTTGGGGGACAGGCCCCACACCGCACAGGAGTTGTGGCGGGGTATTGAACAACAGACCGACGAGTGGTTGCTGCCGGTGAGCCTCAAGCCCGGCCTGGTGGTGTGTGATAATGGGCGAAATCTCGTTGCAGCTCTGGGACTAGCCAATTTGACGCACATCCCTTGCTTGGCGCATGTGCTGAATTTGGTGGTGCAGAAGTTCATTCACAACTACCCCGACATGTCAGAGCTGCTGCATAAAGTGCGGGCCGTCTGTTCGCGCTTCCGGCGTTCACATCCTGCCGCTGCTCGCCTGTCTGCGCTACAGCGTAACTTCGGCCTTCCCGCTCACCGCCTCATATGCGACGTGCCCACCAGGTGGAACTCCACCTTGCACATGCTGGACAGACTGTGCGAGCAGCAGCAGGCCATAGTGGAGTTTCAGCTGCAGCACGCACGGGTCAGTCGCACTACAGAACAGCACCACTTCACCACCAATGACTGGGCCTCCATGCGAGACCTGTGTGCCCTGTTGCGCTGTTTCGAGTACTCCACCAACATGGCCAGTGGCGATGACACCGTTATCAGCGTTACAATACCACTTCTATGTCTCCTTGAGAAAACACTTAGGGCGATGATGGAAGAGGAGGTGGCCCAGGAGGAGGAGGAGGAGGAGGAGGAAGAGGGGTCATTTTTAGCACTTTCAGGCCAGTCTCTTCGAAGTGACTCAGAGGGAGGTTTTTGGCAACAGCAGAGGCCAGGTACAAATGTGGCCAGCCAGGGCCCACTACTGGAGGACGAGGAGGACGAGGATGAGGAGGAGGTGGAGGAGGATGAGGATGAAGCATGGTCACAGCGGGGTGGCACCCAACGCAGCTCGGGTCCATCACTGGTGCGTGGCTGGGGGGAAAGGCAGGACGATGACGATACGCCTCCCACAGAGGACAGCTTGTCCTTACCCCTGGGCAGCCTGGCACACATGAGCGACTACATGCTGCAGTGCCTGCGCAACGACAGCAGAGTTGCCCACATTTTAACCTGTGCGGACTACTGGGTTGCCACCCTGCTGGATCCACGCTACAAAGACAATGTGCCCACCTTACTTCCTGCACTGGAGCGTGATAGGAAGATGCGCGAGTACAAGCGCACGTTGGTAGACGCGCTACTGAGAGCATTCCCAAATGTCACAGGGGAACAAGTGGAAGCCCAAGGCCAAGGCAGAGGAGGAGCAAGAGGTCGCCAAGGCAGCTGTGTCACGGCCAGCTCCTCTGAGGGCAGGGTTAGCATGGCAGAGATGTGGAAAACTTTTGTCAACACGCCACAGCTAACTGCACCACCACCTGATACGCAACGTGTTAGCAGGAGGCAACATTTCACTAACATGGTGGAACAGTACGTGTGCACACCCCTCCACGTACTGACTGATGGTTCGGCCCCATTCAACTTCTGGGTCTCTAAATTGTCCACGTGGCCAGAGCTAGCCTTTTATGCCTTGGAGGTGCTGGCCTGCCCGGCAGCCAGCGTTTTGTCTGAACGTGTATTCAGCACGGCAGGGGGCGTCATTACAGACAAACGCAGCCGCCTGTCTACAGCCAATGTGGACAAGCTGACGTTCATAAAAATGAACCAGGCATGGATCCCACAGGACCTGTCCGTCCCTTGTCCAGATTAGACATTAACTACCTCCCCATAACCATATATTATTGGACTCCAGGGCACTTCCTCATTCAATCCTATTTTTATTTTCATTTTACCATTATATTGCAAGGCTACCCAAAGTTGAATGAACCTCTCCTCTGCCTGTGTGCTAGGCCTAAATATATGCCAATGGATTGTTGCAGTGGTGGCTGACGTGAAGCCTCATTCTCTGCTATGACATGCAGACTGATTCTCTGGTGACATGAAGCCAGATCCTCTGTTACGGGACCTCTCTCCTCTGCCTGGGTGCTGGGCCTAAATTTATGAAAATGGACTGTTGCAGTGGTGGGTGACGTGAAGCCTGATTCTCTGCTATGACATGCAGACTGATTCTCTGGTGACATGAAGCCAGATCCTCTGTTACGGGACCTCTCTCCTCTGCCTGGGTGCTGGGCCTAAATTTATGAAAATGGACTGTTGCAGTGGTGGGTGACGTGAAGCCTCATTCTCTGCTATGACATGCAGACTGATTCTCTGCTGACATGAAGCCAGATTGTCTGTTACGGGACCTCTCTCCTCTGCCTGGGTGCCGGGGCCTAAATATCTGAGAATGGACTGTTCCAGTGGTGGGTGACGGGAAGCCAGATTCTCTGCTATGGAACCTCTCTCCAATTGATTTTGGTTAATTTTTATTTATTTAATTTTTATTTTAATTAATTTCCCTATCCACATTTGTTTGCAGGGGATTTACCTACATGTTGCTGCCTTTTGCAGCCCTCTAGCCCTTTCCTGGGCTGTTTTACAGCCGTTTTAGTGCCGAAAAGTTCGGGTCCCCATTGACTTCAATGGGGTTCGGGTTCGGGACGAAGTTCGGATCGGGTTCGGATCCCGAACCCGAACATTTCCGGGATGTTCGGCCGAACTTCTCGAACCCGAACATCCAGGTGTTCGCTCAACTCTATTTGTAACATAAAAAGTTTGTTGCTGCTATTTAGATGTGTTCTATCCATATAAATTTCAGAAAACTCTGCCTTTCCATTTGTAATGAGGGTAGACATATTTTTCCACTGTGTAAAGCAAGGAAAACTTTCCAAAGGAAAGTTTGCGGAAGGTTACCTGATCCCCTCTGGTTTAAGGAATAAAGTATGTAGGGTATGACATCTCTCTCTTCATGGAATGAAATATATGACTTTTTTTGTTAATAGTTTTCTGGCCAGGATTTAGAGTAAAGGGTCAATTTTTGCTGATGACACAAAACTGTGTAGGACATGTAAAACCCAGATAAGCTGGGCAAGAAAGTGGCAGGTGAATTTTAATGTAAATAAAGCAATTCACCATATAGGCCATACAAATTATATGGGTAGATAAACATTAACCCATTAGTGACCAGCCTGTTTTGGACCTTAGTAATCAAGCAATTTTTTTTTTGAGAGCTCTCTCTCTCTCTTTGTGTGTATATATACAGTTGCAAGAAAAAGTATGTGAACCCTTTGGAATGATATTGATTTCTGCACAAATTGGTCATAAACTGTGATCTGATCAAAGTCAAAACAATAAGTCACAACAATAGACAATCACAGTCTGCCTAAACTAATAACACACAAAGAATTAAATGTTACCAAGTTTTTATACTTTTATAACCCTTTTTTTTTTTTTTTTTTAGAGCTCTCTCTTTGTGTGTATATATACAGTTGCAAGCAAAAGTATGCAAACCCTTTGGAATCATATAGATTTCTTCACAAATTGGTCATAAAATGTGATCTGATCTTCATCTAAGTCACAACAATAGACAATCACAGTCTGCCTAAACGAATAACACACAAAGAATTAAATGTTACCAAGTTTTTATTGAACACACCATGTAAACATTCACAGTGCAGGTGGCAAAAGTATGCGAACCCTTGGATTTAATAACTGGTTGAACCTCCTTTGGCAGCAATAACTTCAACCAAACATTTCCTGTAGTTGCAGATCAGACGTGCACAACGGTCAGGAGTAATTCTTGACCATTCCTCTTTACAGATCTGTTTCAGTTCAGCAATATTCTTGGGATGTCTGGTGTGAATCGCTTACTTGAGTTCATGCCACAGCATCTCAATCGGGTTGAGGTCTGGACTCTGACTGGGCCACTCTAGAAGGCGTATTTTCTTCTGTTTAAGCCATTCTGTTGTTGATTTACTTCTATGCTTTGGGTCGTTGTACTGTTGCAACATCTATCTTCTGTTGAGCTTCAGCTGGTAGACAGATGGCCTAAAGTTCTCCTGCAAAATGTCTTGATAAACTTGGGAATTTATCTTTCCTTCGATGATAGCAATCCGTCCAGGCCCTGACGCAGCAAAGCAGCCCCAAACCATGATGCCCCCACCACCATACTTCACAGTTGGGATGAGTTTTTGATGTTGGTGTGCTGTGCCTCTTTTTCTCCACACATAGTGTTGTGTGTTTGTTCTGTCCACAGAATATTTTGCCAGTACTGCTGTGGAACATCCAGGTGCTGTTGTGCAAACTGTAAATGTGCAGCAATGTTTTTTTGGGACAGCAGTGGCTTCCTCTGTGGTATCCTACCATGAAATCCATTCTTTTTTAGTGTTTTACGTATTGTAGATTCGCTAACAGGGATGTTGGCATATGCCAGAGACTTTTATAAGTCTTTAGCTGACACTCTAGGATTCTTCTTCACCTCATTGAGCAGTCTGCGCTGTGCTCTTGCAGTCATCTTTACAGGATGGCCACTCCAAGGGAGAGTAGCAGCAGTGCTGAACTTTCTCCATTTATAGACAATTTGTCTTACCATGGACTGATGAACAGCAAGGCTTTTGGAGATACTTTTATAACCCTTTCCAGCTTCACGCAAGTCAACAATTCTTAATTGTAGGTCTTCTGAGAGCTCTTTTGTGCGAGGCATCAATCACATCAGGCAATGCTTCTTGTGAAAAGCAAACCCAGAATTGGTGTGTGCTTTTTATAGGGCAGGGCAGTTGTAACAAACACCTCCAATCTCATCTCATTGATTGGACTCCAGTTGGCTGACACCTCACTCCAATTAGCTCTTGGAAATGTAATTAGTCTAGGGGTTCACATACTTTTTCCACCTGCACTGTGAATGTTTACATGGTGTGTTCAATAAAAACATTGTAACATTTAATTCTTTGTGTATTATTAGTTTAAGCAGACTGTGATTGTCTATTGTTGTGACTTAGATGAAGATCAGATCACATTTTAGGACCAATTTGTGCAGAAATCCATATCATTCCAAAGGGTTCACATACTTTTTCTTGCAACTGTACATATATATATATATATATATATATATATACATATATATATATATATCCTAGCAGAATGACACTGCTTTCGCATGGGTATATTTTATCTATTTGATTTAATGTTTATGTGTGTGATTAAAATATTTCCACAGTGTCCCCCATAACAGTGACATCCAGAGTTCCCTGCCCCCTTAACAGTGACTTCTACAATGCCCCACCCGCTTAACAGTGACTTCTACTCCCCCCTAACAGTGACCACCCTTATGTAGTACAGTGTATTATACTGTCATTAGGAAACTGACAGTCACTCTGTGAGGCTGCACCTCTGGCATATAATGATAGGGTTTCTTCAATAGGCCGCCGGCTGCTATGTGAAGATATTGGCTCCCTGCAATCTCATTTGTGGCAGTGCCGTTGCCTGATGGAGGGAGCCCCTTCCCTTTAAAACCACTTAGACGCTGTGTGTTACTATTGACTGTGGCATCTAAAGGGTTCAACAGTTTGGCTCAGCACTAGGGATGAGCGAACTCGAACTGTATAGTTCGGGTTCGTACCGAATTTTGGGGTGTCCGTGACACGGACCCGAACCCGGACATTTTCGTAAAAGTCCGGGTTCGGGTTCGGTGTTCGTCGCTTTCTTCGCGCTTTTGTGACGCTTTCTTGGCGCTTTTTGAAAGGCTGCAAAGCAGCCAATCAACAAGCGTCATACTACTTGCCCCAAGAGGCCATCACAGCCATGCCTACTATTGGCATGGCTGTGATTGGCCAGAGCACCATGTGACCCAGCCTCTATTTAAGCTGGAGTCACATAGCGCCGCCCGTCACTCTGCTCTGATTAGCGTAGGGAGAGGTTGCGGCTGCGACAGTAGGGCGAGATTAGGCAGATTAACTCCTCCAAAGGACTTGATTAACTGATCGATCTGCAGCTGTGGATCATTGAGCTGCTGATCCTCAATTGCTCACTGTTTTTAGGCTGCACAGACCGTTTGTCAGTCTCATTTTTCTGGGGTGATCGGCGGCCATTTTGTGTCTTGTGGTGCGCCAGCACAAGCTGCGACCAAGTGCATTTAACCCTCAATGGTGTGGTTGTTTTTTGGCTAAAGCCTACATCAGGGTGAAGCTGTCACACCAAGTGCATTTAACCAGCAATAGTCTGTTCATTTTTTGGCCATATACAAAATCAGGGGCAAGCTGCGCCTGTCACCAAGTGCATTTAACCCTCAATGGTGTGGTTGTTTTTTGGCTAAAGCCTACATCAGGGTGAAGCTGTCACACCAAGTGCATTTAACCAGCAATAGTCTGTACATTTTTTGGCTATATACTAAATCAGGGGCAAGCTGCGCCCGTCACAAAGTGCATTTAACCAGCAATAGTCTGTTCATTTTTTGGCCATATACAAAATCAGGGGCAAGCTGCGCCTGTCACCAAGTGCATTTAACCCTCAATGGTGTGGTTGTTTTTTGGCTAAAGCCTACATCAGGGTGAAGCTGTCACACCAAGTGCATTTAACCAGCAATAGTCTGTTCATTTTTTGGCCATATCCCAGTCTAATTCTGTCACTAAATCCATACCGGTCACCCAGCGCCTAAATACTAGGCCTCAAATTTATATCCAGCTAAATCTGTCCCTAGTGCTGTAGCTGGGCGAGTTATTTAGTGTCCGTTCAAGCACATTTCTTGTTCTGGGTTGAAATACAATTCCCAATTTAGCAATTTCATAATTTAGTGGTTCCTGCTATATCAGAGCTATTTGAAATCTATCCCAAAAAGGGTATATAATATTGAAGGTGCACATTGGGTCATTCAGAATAACTTCACACACACCCGCTACTGTGTATTTCCAAGTCTAATTCTGTCACTAAACCCATACCTGTCACCCAGCGCCTAAATACTAGGCCTCAAATTTAAATCCCTCTAAATCTCTCGTTACCCACCGCTGTACTGTTGTTGCTGGGCAAGATATTTAGTGTCCGTCAAAGCACATTTTTTGTTCTGGGTTGAAGTACAATTCCCAATTTAGCAATTTCATAATTTAGTGGTTTCTGCTATATCAGAGCTATTTGAAATCTATCCCTAAAAGGGTATATAATATTGAAGGTGCACATAGGGTCATTCAGAATAACTTCACACACACGCTTCTGTGCATTTCCAAGTCTAATTCTGTCACTAAATCCATACCGGTGACCCAGCGCCTAAATACTAGGCCTCAAATTTAAATCCCTCTAAATCTCTCGTTACCCACCGCTGTACTGTTGTTGCTGGGCAAGATATTTAGTGTCCGTCAAAGCACATTTTTTGTTCTGGGTTGAAGTACAATTCCCAATTTAGCAATTTCATAATTTAGTGGTTCCTGCTATATCAGAGCTATTTGAAATCTATCCCAAAAAGGGTATATAATATTCAAGGTGCACATTGGGTCATTCAGAATAACTTCACACACACGCTTCTGTGCATTTCCAAGTCTAATTCTGTCACTAAATCCATACCGGTCACCCAGCGCCTAAATACTAGGCCTCAAATTTATATCCCGCTGAATTTGAATACAATACATTGGGCCAAATAATATATTTGTTGTTGTGGTGAACCATAACAATGAGAAAAACATCTAGTAAGGGACGCGGACGTGGACATGGTCGTGGTGGTGTTAGTGGACCCTCTGGTGCTGGGAGAGGACGTGGCCGTTCTGCCACATCCACACGTCCTAGTGTACCAACTACCTCAGGTCCCAGTAGCCGCCAGAATTTACAGCGATATATGGTGGGGCCCAATGCCGTTCTAAGGATGGTAAGGCCTGAGCAGGTACAGGCATTAGTCAATTGGGTGGCCGACAGTGGATCCAGCACGTTCACATTATCTCCCACCCAGTCTTCTGCAGAAAGCGCACAGATGGCGCCTGAAAACCAACCCCATCAGTCTGTCACATCACCCCCATGCATACCAGGGAAACTGTCTCAGCCTCAAGTTATGCAGCAGTCTCTTATGCTGTTTGAAGACTCCGCTGGCAGGGTTTCCCAAGGGCATCCACCTAGCCCTTCCCCAGCGGTGAAAGACATAGAATGCACTGACGCACAACCACTTATGTTTCCTGATGATGAGGACATGGGAATACCACCTCAGCATGTCTCTGATGATGACGAAACACAGGTGCCAACTGCTGCGTCTTTCTGCAGTGTGCAGACTGAACAGGAGGTCAGGGATCAAGACTGGGTGGAAGACGATGCAGGGGACGATGAGGTCCTAGACCCCACATGGAATGAAGGTCGTGCCACTGACTTTCACAGTTCGGAGGAAGAGGCAGTGGTGAGACCGAGCCAACAGCGTAGCAAAAGAGGGAGCAGTGGGCAAAAGCAGAACACCCGCCGCCAAGAGACTCCGCCTGCTACTGACCGCCGCCATCTGGGACCGAGCACCCCAAAGGCAGCTTCAAGGAGTTCCCTGGCATGGCACTTCTTCAAACAATGTGCTGACGACAAGACCCGAGTGGTTTGCACGCTGTGCCATCAGAGCCTGAAGCGAGGCATTAACGTTCTGAACCTGAGCACAACCTGCATGACCAGGCACCTGCATGCAAAGCATGAACTGCAGTGGAGTAAACACCTTAAAACCAAGGAAGTCACTCAGGCTCCCCCTGCTACCTCTTCTGCTGCTGCCGCCTCGGCCTATTCTGCTGCTGCCGCCTCGGCCTCTTCCTCCGCCTCTGGAGGAACGTTGGCACCTGCCGCCCAGCAAACAGGGGATGTACCACCAACACCACCACCACCACCTCCGTCACCAAGCGTCTCAACCATGTCACACGCCAGCGTTCAGCTCTCCATCTCACAAACATTTGATAGAAAGCGTAAATTCCCACCTAGCCACCCTCGATCCCTGGCCCTGAATGCCAGCATTTCTAAACTACTGGCCTATGAAATGCTGTCATTTAGGCTGGTGGACACAGACAGCTTCAAACAGCTCATGTCGCTTGCTGTCCCACAGTATGTTGTTCCCAGCCGGCACTACTTCTCCAAGAGAGCCGTGCCTTCCCTGCACAACCAAGTATCCGATAAAATCAAGTGTGCACTGCGCAACGCCATCTGTAGCAAGGTCCACCTAACCACAGATACGTGGACCAGTAAGCACGGCCAGGGACGCTATATCTCCCTAACTGCACACTGGGTAAATGTAGTGGCAGCTGGGCCCCAGGCGGAGAGCTGTTTGGCGCACGTCCTGCCGCCGCCAAGGATCGCAGGGCAACATTCTTTGCCTCCTGTTGCCACCTCCTCCTTCTCGGCTTCCTCCTCCTCTTCTTCCACCTGCTCATCCAGTCAGCCACACACCTTCACCACCAACTTCAGCACAGCCCGGGGTAAACGTCAGCAGGCCATTCTGAAACTCATATGTTTGGGGGACAGGCCCCACACCGCACAGGAGTTGTGGCGGGGTATTGAACAACAGACCGACGAGTGGTTGCTGCCGGTGAGCCTCAAGCCCGGCCTGGTGGTGTGTGATAATGGGCGAAATCTCGTTGCAGCTCTGGGACTAGCCAATTTGACGCACATCCCTTGCTTGGCGCATGTGCTGAATTTGGTGGTGCAGAAGTTCATTCACAACTACCCCGACATGTCAGAGCTGCTGCATAAAGTGCGGGCCGTCTGTTCGCGCTTCCGGCGTTCACATCCTGCCGCTGCTCGCCTGTCTGCGCTACAGCGTAACTTCGGCCTTCCCGCTCACCGCCTCATATGCGACGTGCCCACCAGGTGGAACTCCACCTTGCACATGCTGGACAGACTGTGCGAGCAGCAGCAGGCCATAGTGGAGTTTCAGCTGCAGCACGCACGGGTCAGTCGCACTACAGAACAGCACCACTTCACCACCAATGACTGGGCCTCCATGCGAGACCTGTGTGCCCTGTTGCGCTGTTTCGAGTACTCCACCAACATGGCCAGTGGCGATGACACCGTTATCAGCGTTACAATACCACTTCTATGTCTCCTTGAGAAAACACTTAGGGCGATGATGGAACAGGAGGTGGCCCAGGAGGAGGAGGAGGAGGATGAGGAAGAGGGGTCATTTTTAGCACTTTCAGGCCAGTCTCTTCGAAGTGACTCAGAGGGAGGTTTTTTGCAACAGCAGAGGCCAGGTACAAATGTGGCCAGCCAGGGCCCACTACTGGAGGACGAGGAGGACGAGGATGAGGAGGAGGTGGAGGAGGATGAGGATGAAGCATGGTCACAGCGGGGTGGCACCCAACGCAGCTCGGGTCCATCACTGGTGCGTGGCTGGGGGGAAAGGCAGGACGATGACGATACGCCTCCCACAGAGGACAGCTTGTCCTTACCCCTGGGCAGCCTGGCACACATGAGCGACTACATGCTGCAGTGCCTGCGCAACGACAGCAGAGTTGCCCACATTTTAACCTGTGCGGACTACTGGGTTGCCACCCTGCTGGATCCACGCTACAAAGACAATGTGCCCACCTTACTTCCTGCACTGGAGCGTGATAGGAAGATGCGCGAGTACAAGCGCACGTTGGTAGACGCGCTACTGAGAGCATTCCCAAATGTCACAGGGGAACAAGTGGAAGCCCAAGGCCAAGGCAGAGGAGGAGCAAGAGGTCGCCAAGGCAGCTGTGTCACGGCCAGCTCCTCTGAGGGCAGGGTTAGCATGGCAGAGATGTGGAAAACTTTTGTCAACACGCCACAGCTAACTGCACCACCACCTGATACGCAACGTGTTAGCAGGAGGCAACATTTCACTAACATGGTGGAACAGTACGTGTGCACACCCCTCCACGTACTGACTGATGGTTCGGCCCCATTCAACTTCTGGGTCTCTAAATTGTCCACGTGGCCAGAGCTAGCCTTTTATGCCTTGGAGGTGCTGGCCTGCCCGGCAGCCAGCGTTTTGTCTGAACGTGTATTCAGCACGGCAGGGGGCGTCATTACAGACAAACGCAGCCGCCTGTCTACAGCCAATGTGGACAAGCTGACGTTCATAAAAATGAACCAGGCATGGATCCCACAGGACCTGTCCGTCCCTTGTCCAGATTAGACATTAACTACCTCCCCATAACCATATATTATTGGACTCCAGGGCACTTCCTCATTCAATCCTATTTTTATTTTCATTTTACCATTATATTGCGATGCTACCCAAAGTTGAATGAACCTCTCCTCTGCCTGTGTGCTAGGCCTAAATATATGCCAATGGACTGTTGCAGTGGTGGCTGACATGAAGCCTGATTCTCTGCTATGACATGCAGACTAATTCTCTGCTGACATGAAGCCAGATTGTCTGTTACGGGACCTCTCTCCTCTGCCTGGGTGCTGGGCCTAAATTTATGACAATGGACTGTTGCAGTGGTGGCTGACGTGAAGCCTGATTCTCTGCTATGACATGCAGACTGATTCTCTGCTGACATGAAGCCAGATCGTCTGTTACGGGACCTCTCTGCTCTGCCTGTGTGCTAGGCCTAAATATATGCCAATGGACTGTTGCAGTGGTGGGTGACGTGAAGCCTCATTCTCTGCTATGACATGCAGACTGATTCTCTGCTGACATGAAGCCAGATTGTCTGTTACGGGACCTCTCTGCTCTGCCTGTGTGCTAGGCCTAAATATATGCCAATGGACTGTTGCAGTGGTGGGTGACGTGAAGCCTCATTCTCTGCTATGACATGCAGACTGATTCTCTGCTGTCATGAAGCCAGATTGTCTGTTACGGGACCTCTCTGCTCTGCCTGTGTGCTAGGCCTAAATATATGCCAATGGACTGTTGCAGTGGTGGGTGACGTGAAGCCTCATTCTCTGCTATGACATGCAGACTGATTCTCTGCTGACATGAAGCCAGATTGTCTGTTACGGGACCTCTCTGCTCTGCCTGTGTGCTAGGCCTAAATATATGCCAATGGACTGTTGCAGTGGTGGGTGACGTGAAGCCTCATTCTCTGCTATGACATGCAGACTGATTCTCTGCTGTCATGAAGCCAGATTGTCTGTTACGGGACCTCTCTGCTCTGCCTGTGTGCTAGGCCTAAATATATGCCAATGGACTGTTGCAGTGGTGGGTGACGTGAAGCCTCATTCTCTGCTATGACATGCAGACTAATTCTCTGCTGACATGAAGACAGATTCTCTGTTACGGGACCTCTCTCCTCTGCCTGTGTGTGTGCTGGGCCTAAATATATGCCAATGGACTGTTGCAGTGGTGGCTGACGTGAAGCCTCATTCTCTGCTATGACATGCAGACTGATTCTCTGCTGACATGAAGCCAGATTCTCTGTTACGGGACCTCTCTCCTCTGCCTGTGTGCTAGGCCTAAATATATGCCAATGGACTGTTGCAGTGGTGGCTGACGTGAAGCCTCATTCTCTGCTATGACATGCAGACTAATTCTCTGCTGACATGAAGACAGATTCTCTGTTACGGGACCTCTCTCCTCTGCCTGGGTGCCGGGGCCTAAATATCTGAGAATGGACTGTTCCAGTGGTGGGTGACGGGAAGCCAGATTCTCTGCTATGGAACCTCTCTCCAATTGATTTTGGTTAATTTTTATTTATTTAATTTTTATTTTAATTAATTTCCCTATCCACATTTGTTTGCAGGGGATTTACCTACATGTTGCTGCCTTTTGCAGCCCTCTAGCCCTTTCCTGGGCTGTTTTACAGCCGTTTTAGTGCCGAAAAGTTCGGGTCCCCATTGACTTCAATGGGGTTCGGGTTCGGGACGAAGTTCGGATCGGGTTCGGATCCCGAACCCGAACATTTCCGGGATGTTCGGCCGAACTTCTCGAACCCGAACATCCAGGTGTTCGCTCAACTCTACTCAGCACTTTTGCCAATCGAGACAATTTGAGCAGAAGTCCAGCTGTCATGCAAAAGCCGAGCTCCTTCTCTCCACTCCATTTTAGATCCATGCAGTGCTTAGAGTAGACAGCCATAAAAAGGCGACAACCTAGCCTAAGGTCCCTTAGTGACCACCATAAAAAGACGCATTGGTGGTCGCAAAGGGGTTATATGTAATAAAACTTAGAACAACAGAACAAGAAAATGACTTGGGTGTTATAGTTACAAGTAAGCTAAGCAGCAGTACTCAATGTCAGACAGCAGCTGCAATTTTAGGGTGTATAAAAAGAGAGATAAAAAACTGTGATCCCAATGTAATATTACCTCTTTATAAATCCCTTGCGAGGCTACATCTTGAATATGGAATTCATTTTTGGGCTCCACATACTATAAAAGATATAGGAGAGCTAGCAATGGTTCAGAGGCAGGCGAACAGATTATTAAATGGAATGGAAGGTCTCTCTTATAATGATAGTAATCAGGCTTGTTCATCTAAGAAAAAATATGCCTTAGAGATGATCTCAGGACCTGGGGACATTCTTTACTTGTGGAAAAAAGGCAATTTAGACATTAATACAGGAAAGGATTTTTTATATTTAGAGTAGTCAATCTATGGAATACCCCTGCCCCATGAAGGAGTAATAGCAGATACTATGTCAGCATTTAAAAAAGGGCTAGGTGCTAATATAATAGCGAACAGCATTGATGGTGATAAGTAATCTAACAATTAAAGGACAAAATTGCGCCGGACAAAGGCATTTTCTGGAGTTCTGTTGACGAACTGGGCTCTCCATGGGGCTACCAGATCGAGGCTTCTGCCCAGCAGTGAGCCCGGTGACGTCACCGGCACTGATGGGCTGGCTTTAGCTCTGCCCTAGCCTGTAAAACGGGTAGGGCAGCGCTAAAGCCCGCCCATCAGAGCCAGTGATGTTACCGAACACAATGCTGGGCGGAAGCTTCCGCCCAGCAGTGTGTTATTGTAAATAAAAGATCACTTGCCCTGCGCAATTTAGCACAGGGCAAAGGAGAACATCGGGGGGGAGGGGCTGCCTGGGTGAAATTATGGGTATATCCGGGTTCAGCTCTGAACCCAGACAACCCCTTTAATGTTGCATAATTAATCTGAGAAAGGTTGAACTTTTTCTTTCAACCTATGTAGCTAATAGTTAAGGCTGCTTGCAGCCTGTAATTGTGGGAGGGGCCAGGTCCCCTTCTTAAACCCCCTGCTCACAACCCCCATTGCCGCGTTCGCTCCTCCGTGTTTTTTGTGACTCACGTCACTTCTGGTAGGTATCGCCGGCAGGTAAGTGCGCCGGCCGCCTCACACCGCGTGTCCCCGGTCGTCCCGCTCCCCCTCCTCCTCAGGCTCGCCGTCTCGGGGGCGCACAGCCTCGCACACCGCCCCATCCTCGCGGGCTCCGGTCCGACCGTACTCTCGAGAGAGGTCGGGCCCTGCCGCGGACGGGTCCCGATCGCAGCGGCCGGCTGCCGTTCCCTGCGCCGGCTGCTGGGAGGTGGGGGGGGGGGGGGGAGAGAGCGGAGGAGGAGCCCCGACCGCTGCCATGACTCCCTCACACAGCGGGCGGCACGCCAGCCGCCCACGCCTCCCCCACGTGCATGTGCATTCACTCCGGATGTCAGGCAACTGCTCCAGGTCAGACTGGGGCATACTGCGAGCCAGGTCCCCTGCTGCATGTCATTGTTATTGTGTAATGTTGGGCTAATTCAACATCTCACTTGAATGCCACCCTGTGTGTTGCCATCACATTCTCGCATGTATGTTGAGACTCACTACATGAACACACGTGCCATTTTGCATGTGTTCCATCCTGGTCCTCCATGTCCGAGCATACTTAACCCTTTGGCTCCCAGCGCCGTGCATGCACAGCGCTGGCAGAGTCTTCAAACATGGCACTTGCTTGCACGTGCGGTGGACAGCATAGCCAGCGGACCTCTGCAGTTCACTGCAAGCCTGCAACCAGCAATACTGCTGATTGCAGACACTCAAGGGTACTTGATGGATGCAGGCCGGCACTTCTCCACGTGCCACTGCTCCGCCCGTCCACTCATCCGTGCCTCCTGCACATGCCAGGCAAGCTGCACACACCCACCGCCACGCCTCCCGGGTCCGGCTATGGCCCCCCAGGCCTCCACGCCCCAGCCGGCCTCGCTCCTTCCCTTACAGCCGGGCCTTACGGGACCCCCGGTCATTGCCACCCCCATCCTCACATCTTTATTTCTTTTTTAGGTGCCAGTAGCGTGCGTGGTTCCCGCCGTGTCTTGTCGCAGCAAGCTGACATCAGGTTTAGGTATTGGGCGGGGGTATTACGGTCTCACCCAAAAAAATTAAATAAAAAAAATTAAAAAAAATAAAGGGTATTTGTCTTTCCCACAGGTTGCAGAAGGTTGCTACCAACCACTCGCGGGATTTTGTTAGTTCAAGGGTTTTTCTGGTAAGTTAATGCGGCGGTGCCTCCGTTCGGCATCTCCTACTCAACCTGGAACGTTCAGGTGTCCTCCCTGTCCAGGTACCCTGTAGCGTTCAGGTGTCTTCTCTGTCCACCCCAGCCTGAAACGTTCAGGTGGCTTCTCTGTCCACCTTAGCCTGAAGCGTTCAGGTGTCTTCTCTGTCCACCTTAGCCTGAAGCGTTCAGGTGTCTTCTCTGTCCTCCTTAGCCTGAAGCGTTCAGGTGTCTTCTCTGTCCTCCTTAGCCTGAAGCGTTCAGGTGTCTTCTTTGTCCATCCAGCCTGAAACGTCAGGTGCCTTCTCTGTCCATATTAGCCTGAGGCGTTCAGGCGTCTTCTCTGTCCAGGTACCCTGAAGCGTTCAGGTGTCTTCTCTGTCCACCGTAGCCTGAAGCGTTCAGGTGTCTTCTCTGTCCATTCAGCCTGAAACGTCAGGGATCGTCTCTGTCCATATTAGCCTGAGGCTTTCAGGCGTCTTCTCTGTCCAGGTACCCTGAAGCGTTCAGGTGTCTTCTCTGTCCACCCTAGCCTGAGGCGTTCAGGTGTCTTATCTGTCCAGGTTCCGGCAGCGTGCTGGTGTCTTCTCTGTCCATCTACCCTGAAACGTTCAGGGGTCTTCTCTGGCCAGGTACCCCGGGGCCCAAGGGTCTCCTCCGTCCCCCGTTGTCAACAGCATCAGGGTCGCGTCTTGGTTGCTTCTGCCTACGGCACTCAACCCCCATGACGGTCGCAACCAACACGTCAGGTATCTGCCAGTTCCACGTACCTGGCGGCACCCAGGCAACCCTGCTGGCGCTCCCATCCTGAAACCTTCAGGTCACTCCTTGCCACCCACCCCGGTACCTCCAGGCCGCCTCCTCTCCACAGTCTTCAACTCCGTCTCCGGGCTCGCCCGATATTCCTCTGTTTTTCCTTCAGTGTTCTTCCTCACCCCGCTGTGTCCATACTTGAGCTAGCACAGTGGCGGGTCCGTCCGCATCTGCATTTTTTCCGGGTCCACTCTGCTATTTTCTCACGTCGCTCCTAACTTTTCCAGTCCACAGAGCCAGCCGGGTCGTTCTCGTTGATCCTTAGACGGTAAGGCAAGGGTGTCGAATCCCAGCTTTCAGGTACGTCATCCATACATTCACCCACGTTGGTAGCAGCCACGGTACACGGTCCCCATGTCCGTTCCAGCTGCCATATTGTTGTCTCTAATTCCAGGTCTCGCTTAAGTCTCGACCAGCGGCGGAACCATGTCTCAGGTCTCAGATATGGACGACGCGTTGTCCCTCCCGGGTACTTCGGTCTCTGGCCAAGGCGGGCCCGAGTCCCTCCGAAGATGGACCGTACCGAGGCTGGTGGCAGAGTTGAGCAGAAGGGGCATCAGGCACCCAGCCTCAGCCAGAAAGGCGGAGCTGTACAGGCTGTTGATGACGGAATCCGGTCCTCCTGAGAGAGAAGATCCGACCCCGTCCATCCAGCAGTCCTTGGTACAATTGCAGGCCTCAATGGATTCACTGGTCTCGTCCGTGGCCGACATCAGGTCCAGGGTGGTGGACTTGGAGGCCAGGGCACCGGCTCCATCCCAGGCGGTGGTCCCTCTCAGCGATCCCCGTCTGTATCAGCTACCAGCTCCAGGTACGACCCCTGCCGCTCCCGTGGTGGCTCCGGCACACTTCGTGCCGGACAACATCAGGGAGGACATCTTGGCGGCCAAGGACGTGAATCTCGCGTCCATCCTGATCGCGTCCCACGATGCGGCTGATAACAAAACCTTTGACTGCGGGGAGATCTCGGTGGTCCTTCGGGCCAAAGATGGCCGCCTCAATCGCAAACTCACGGTGCCTGAGTTTGTCTTGGCCTTCAGCCTGTATAGGGATGTGATCTGCTCCGCCTACCCAGCTCGCCGGGAGGAGCTGGACACATACCTATACAGGGTCACTGATCTGGGGCACAAGTACGGCGGCACGGCTTTTTATGACTATCATCGCTCCTTTTCAGCCAAGGCCGCTGCCGCGCTGACCCAGTTTCAGTTTTCTGTCAGTTGGGCCACCTTGGACATGGAATTGTTCTGCCGGCACTTCGCCGGTCTCCGGGCCCCCGCATGTTCGTCGTGTCAGTCGATATTCCATGCCACCGAGTGGTGTCCCCAAACTGCCACGGCCCAGCCAGACAGGGTCATCCCAGGCCCCTCCGGGGAATCCCGCAGCCCCTCCTCCACCGATAAACTGGGCAGACCCATCGTGTACCTTGGCAACAGTCAAGTGTGCAACAATTTCAATTTCGGGTCATGTCTGTTCAGCTGGTGCAGGGCCCTGCACATCTGCTCCATCTGCTTCAGGGCTCATCCCAGGTCCACATGTCCCAAGAAGGCATCCAAGCGCCTATGACTGGCCGACTGCAACATCGACCTCCTGGCCCTCCTGTTACGGGAGCATCCGGTGCCGGGTTTTGCGGATTCCCTGATCACGGGCCTCTGCTTTGGCTTCGACACAGGGTTGGTGGTGCTCCCTCATTCCAACTGGGAGTGCGACAATCTGCAGTCGGCCAGAGCAGATCCTGCCGCTGTTCAGGAACTCCTGAACTCGGAGGTAGAGAAGGGGTTCCTCCTGGGCCCTTTCAGCCAAGTTCCCTTCTCTCGCTGGCGGATCAGCCCCATAGGCATTGTGTCCAAAAAGGACTCAAATAAAAAACGTCTGATTTACGACCTCTCCGCCCCCCATGGTTCTGTCATCCCCAGCATCAACTCGCTGATTCCTTCTGAGGAGTTCACCATGTCATATGCCTCCATTGACGAGGCCATCGCCCTCATCCTCGGCGCTGGGAAAGGCGCCTGGCTGTCCAAAGCTGACATAGCGGACGCTTTTAAACTGCTGCCCATCGCCCCACACCTATGGCAGTTTTATGGTATCCAGTGGGAGGGCAGGTTCTACTTTGCCAACCGGTTGACCTTTGGCTCCAAAAGCAGCCCGTGGTTATTTGACCAGTTGGCGCAGGCCTTACATTGGATCCTGCTCCACCACGGCAGCACCCCAGCGGTCATCCACTACCTGGACGACTTCCTCCTTATTGAACCTCCGCTATGTCAGCCAGCCGGGCTGCGCTCCCTCCTGGACTTTTTTTCCAGCCTTTGCATCCCCATCTCGCAGGGGAAAACCGCGGGGCCAGTCACGTCCATCACCTTCCTGGGCATCGTCCTGGACTCCGACCGGATGGAGGCCAGGCTTCCAGAGGCAAAGCTGTCCCAGATCCGGGAAGTCGTGGCAGGGGCCATCACCTCGTCCCAGGTAACCAAGGTCGAGCTCCAGTCCATCCTGGGCCGGCTGAACTTTGCCTTGAGGGTGATGCCCCAGGGCAGGGCCTTCATCTCCCGCCTGCTCTCACTCCTTCCGACGGCCTCCGAACCCAGCAGCATCATCCACCTGGACAGAGCTGCCATGGCAGATTTGCGCACAGCTTTCTCTCCACCTGGAACGGGGTCAGCCTGTTTGTGTCCCCGTGGTCCCAGTCATCCGCCAGGGTGTTCTCTGATGCCGCGGCGTCCCAGGGTTTCGCGGCCATCTGCGGATCCCGGTGGTTGGCTGGGCCATGGCCTCCTCAGGTCAGTGCTGACCCGCAGTCCCTCAGGTCATCCCCGTTTCTGGAATGTTACCCCATCGTGGCAGCCGCATCTGTCTGGGGTCATCTCTGGGCCAATGCCAGCGTAATGTTCATCACCGACAGTCAGGACCTGGTGGATATCATTTCCAAAGGCCGAGCCAAATCCGCCAGGGTCATGTCCTTGTTGCGTAAGCTAGTCTGGCTGGCCATGGTCAATAATTTCCATTTCACTTGTGCCCATATCCCAGGTGCCAGCAACACGGCGGCCGATGCCTTGTCCAGGTTCAACTTTCAAACCTTCTTTCAGGTGTGTCCCGAAGCAGACCAGAACGGGGCCCGGATTCCCGGTTTCTACGACCTGATGTTGGATTGAGGTCCCTGCTGGCTACCGCCAAGGACCTCATGCACCGGTCCCTCTCGGTCAACACGGCCCGGAATTATAACACAGGTTGGAACCTGTTCCAAAAATTTTCCAAAGATCATCCGCAGCAAGATACAGCCTTCGTGTCATACATCATGGCTTTCATGGCCCATTGCCATGTCAATCTCAAGCTGGCACCCAGCACCATCCGTTTGTATCTGGCCGGGGCTCAACATTTCTTGGTTCTACAGAATCCCGAAGTTCGCACAGCTTTCGCTTCCCAAGCCGTCAAGGCCACTCTCAGGGGTATTGAAAAAAGCAGCAAGGATTCAAGTCCTTCCCGTCGGCCGGTCTCCGGCGAACTTTTCAGGCAACTTTCCGCATCCCTAGATGGCAACCCTTTTGGCCCTTCCGTTAGCCTGGTCATCAAGGCCGCGATGTACCTGAGCTTCTACGGATTCCTGCGCCCAGGAGAATTCTCAGTCTCTTCCCAGAAGTCGACCTTCCTGAAGAGAAAACAGCTGTCCTGGAATCAGGACCATCTGGTGTTAAGTCTTCCATCCACCAAGACGTCGCAAACCGGTCCTCCCATACAGATCCGCTTCTTCAAATCCGAAAACGCCTGGTGCCCTGTGGTGGTACTCCAAGGTCTCCTTGATTCCACGCCTTCTCCGAATCCAGAGGCTCCGTTGCTCCTGTGCCAAGGGAAACCCCTATCCACGCCACAGTTTGTCTCATACATCCGTTCCCTGGTCGCTGGGTTAGGGGTGGACCCCAAAACCATATCGGGTCATTCCTTCCGCATTGGGGCGGCCTCCGCAGCCTCCAAGCACGGGACACCTCCGCACCTCATTCGCCACATGGGTAGGTGAAGATCTGCCTGTTTTTCCCGGTACATTCCGGATCCGCTGACTGAAACCCGCCAGGTATTCTGTTCCTTGGTTTTGTAATCTGTTTCTCACGCATTAAACAGCACCTTCCCTACCCTGTGTCTTTTGGCCCTCTTTTAGGCAGGCCCACGTCCCGTGGCTCCAGGCACACACCAGCCACCGTTAGGACCCCCTCCTGTCACCTCACTGACCGTGGCCGCGGCCACAATGTAACATTTGCACAAACCATTCATGAACATATGAATGAAGTCTAAAGGGGTTTTTCAGTGAAGTAAAAATGGTTTGCAGCAGGGTCAGAGTGGCATAAAAACATGAATGAAATTATACTCGCCTCCGCCAATCTATTGCAGTTCTGATGCTGCCCAGGTCCCAGCTATTTTTACTTCTGTCTCCCGTCTTGACACTCAGGAAATTCCTTAAAATTCTTTCTCAGCCAATCAATGACTGGAGTGGTTGTAACCATTTTCTTTTGCAAGACTCCTTGGTGTATCAAAATTTGGATGTTGTGTTGAAAATAAAGGTATGAGGAGATAGTTATACTGTAAATATCCCTTTGGGCTATTTTAATATTTATACTACTGTAAAATGATTAATGCTTCAGTGACCAGTCTAAATTTGATGATCTAGAAAAGCCACAAGAATTGCAAATAACTTTAAGTAATATTTTTTATCCTAGTCATTCCTTCCTGTTTCCAGTGTGGACACAATGGGGGTCATTTATGAAACAGAAATAAGCCTAAATTAAGCATTTTTCTGGTGCAGATTGTGTCGCAAAGGTTATTTGCACCACAATCTATGATTCCCTGCTCATGCCAGGTCTAAAAAAGTGGACATTGCATGGGCAGGGAAGGGCCGACAGGCCCGTCTCATTTCCCATTTTCTACGCCTGTTTTAGAAGAGGCAGTGGATCCACCAAAGTTATGTAGAGGCCGGCGCCACCAGTGGATCCACCACCAGGTATAGGGTTTATTAAGACCAGCATCAAAAACGCCAGTCTTAACAAATGTGCCCCTATGTCCTTATAGGGGCTACATTGACTCAATGTTCTGTACATAGTACATTAATTTGAGAAATGTTCTGTTGTGTAAAAGTTCTAGCAGAAAATACTATCTTTACTCTTAATTTAGTTTCTAACTTCTTATCGCAGGGAAATTGAAAAATCAAGGGCTCATCCATAAAGTAAGGATTGCTTCATTAACCCCTTAAGGACGTAGGGCGTACCGGTACGCCCTATTTCCCGAGTCCTTAAGGACTCAGGGCGTACCGGTACATCTTAACTTTAAATCGAGATTCCGGTGCAGCAGGGGTTAATCGGAACGGGATGCCGCCTGAAATCATTCAGCCGGCATCCTATCACAAGTCCAGGGGGGGTCACGTGACCCCCCATATCGGCGATCGCCGCAAACCGCAGGTCAATTCAGACCTGTGGTTTGCTGCGCTTTCTGCAGTTTCTGATCCCCGCGGCCCCTGACTGCGGGGATCAGAAACTTTAAAATGCCCAAAATGTCGATTGTGGGGGGTTGTGGGGGGTTGTGGGCGGTAGGGGCGGTGCGGGAGGCGGGCGGTGCGGCAGGCGGGATCCCCCGCCCGCCTCCTCTTGAAAATTCGTTGGTGGCAAGTGGTTATACCAGGGTGTCAACACATTGCTGACACTCTGGTATAAACGGCTGACATCTGTGTAGATGTCAGCCGTTTAACCCTTTCCACACCGCGGTCCGTACAGACCGCTGTATGGAAAAGGTTAACTGTCAGGGTCAGGAAGCTCCATCCCTCTCCCATCGGGGGGCTGCTGTGCCTTTGCAGCCCCCCGATGGAGAGGGAGATAGCCCCCCGACAGCCCCGTCCTTACCCTTCTCCGTCTGCGAAGTTGTGGCAGACGGGGAAGGTTCCCATGGCAACAGGACGCCTTCTCAGGCATCCTGCTGTCCATGGTGCTGAACAGATCTGTGCTAAAGGCATAGATCTGTTCAGACAAAGTGTAAAGTAAAATACAGTACAGTATCCTATATAGTGTACTGTACTGTATTATACAGACATCAGACCCACTGGATCTTCAAGAACCAAGTGGCTCTGGGTCAATTATTATTATTTTTTTAAGTGAAAAAAGTTTAGATAAAAAAAAAACACATTTATCACTGAATAAAAATTAAAAACATAAAATACACTACACATATTAAGTATCGCCGCGTCCGTACCGACCTGATATATAAAACGGTCATGTTACTTTCCCCACACGGTGAACGCCATAAAAATAAAAAAATAAAAACTATGAGAAAATTGAAATTTTGCCCACCTTACATCCCAAAAAAGGTAATAAAAGTGATCAAAAAAGTTGCATGTACGCCAAA
Source organism: Bufo gargarizans (assembly GCF_014858855.1). Taxonomy (NCBI): domain Eukaryota; kingdom Metazoa; phylum Chordata; class Amphibia; order Anura; family Bufonidae; genus Bufo; species Bufo gargarizans. Next base: position 242,572,417 of record NC_058083.1, on the reverse strand, counting down.
ATAGTACCAATCAAACCGTCATCTCATCCCTAAAAAATCATACCCTACCCAAGATAATCGCCGAAAAACTGAAAAAAACTATGGCTCTTAGACTATGGAAACACTAAAACATGATTTTTTTGTTTCAAAAATGAAATCATTGTGTAAAACTTACATAAATAAAAATAAAGTATACATATTAGGTATCGCCGCGTCCGTATCGACCGGCTCTATAAAAATATCACATGACCTAACCCCTCAGGTGACCACCATAAATTAATAAAAATAAAAAGAGCTAATGGCTCTTAGACTATGGAGACACTAAAACATTTTTTGGGTTTTAAAAATGAAGTCATTGTATAAAACGTACATAAATAAAAAAAATTGTATACATATTAGGTATCACCGCGTCCGTGACAACCTGCTCTATAAAATTACCACATGATCTAACCTGTCAGATGAATGTTTTAAATAACAAAAAAAAACGTGCCAAAAAAGCTATTTCTTGTTACCTTGCCGCACAGAAAGTGTAATATAGAGCAACCAAAAATCATATGTACCCTAAACTAGTACCAACAAAACTGCCACCCTATCCCGTAGTTTCTAAAATGGGGTCACTTTTTTTGGAGTTTCTACTCTAGGGGTGCATCAGGGGGCTTCAAATGGGACATGGTGTCAAAAAAAAACAGTCCAGCAAAATCTGCCTTCCAAAAACCGTATGGCATTCCTTTCCTTCTGCGCCCTGCCGTGTGCCCGTACAGCATCTTACGACCACATATGGGGTGTTTCTGTAAACTACAGAATTAGGGCCATAAATAATGAGTTTTGTTTGGCTGTTAACCCTTGCTTTGTAACTGGAAAAAAAATATTAAAATGGAAAATCTGCCAAAAAAGTGAAATTTTGAAATTGTATCTCTATTTTTCATTAAATCTTGTGCAACACCTAAAGGGTTAACAAAGTTTGTAAAATCAGTTTTGAATACCTTGAGGGGTGTAGTTTCTTAGATAGGGTCACTTTCTTGGAGTCAAAAAACCAGTCCAGCAAAATCTGGCTTCCAAAAACCATACGGCGCACCTTTCCCTCTACGCCCTACTGTGCGCCCGTACAGTAGTTTACGGCCACATATGGGGTGTTTCTGTAAAGAGCAGAGTCAGGGCAATAAAGATACAGTCTTGTTTGGCTGTTAACCCTTGCTTTGTTAGTGGGAAAAAATGGGTTAAAATGGAAAATTAGGCAAAAAAATTAAATTCTCAAATTTCATGCCCATTTGCAATAACTCTTGTGCAACACCTAAAGGGTTAACAAAGTTTGTAAAATCAGTTTTGAATACCTTGAGGGGTGTAGTTTATAGAATGGGGTCATTTTTGGGCAGTTTCTATTATGTAAGCCTCGCAAAGTGACTTCAAACCTGTAGTGGTCCCTAAAAATTGGGTTTTTGTAAATTTCTGAAAAATTTCTAGATTTGCTTCTAAACTTCTAAGCCTTGTAACATCCCCAAAAAATAAAATATCATTCCAAAAATAATTCAAACATGAAGTAGACATATGGGGAATGTAAAGTCATCACAAAAAAACAGCATTGCTTTGCCACAATTTTGGGGGTATTACTATGTATTACAGAAGTAGAGAAACTGAAACTTTGAAATTTGCAAATTTTTCCAAATTTTTGGTAAATTTGGTATTTTTTTACTTCATTTTTTTTACTTCATTTTTCCAGTGTCATGAAGTACAACATGTGACGAAAAAACAATCTCAGAATGGCCTGGATAAGTCAAAGTGTTTTAAAGTTATGAGAACTTAAAGTGACACTGGTCAGATTTGCAAAAAATTGCCAAGTCCTTAAGGTGAACTAGGGCTGAGTACTTAAGGGGTTAAAATCTTTTTCCACTCTAAAAATTATATAGTACCTCGAGACTACTGATTGTGATGTCAAGGCCCGTAGGCACACCTATAGACAGTAGTTTGGCAATTGATTTGCATTGTTTTATGTTGTTCATTTTATAAAATCCAAAATAAAACCAAACAGTATAGTAATTTAGATACTCTCACAGGAGTAAGAATTCTGTATATTAAATATGGTACTGTAAGCATTTAACACTGGGTGGTAACAAGGTATATCAGACAGAAACAATAGTAGCAAGGATGCAAGAGGTTACCAAACTGGGGAAAGGGTGCTAAATATCAGTAGCACACCACAATAATTTTTTAAAAGTCTCATATGATTAAATTTTGTTGTCTCATTACAATGACTTATTCCGTATCCACAAGATAGAGTCCAGTGTTCAACCACGCAAGCTACTGTCAATCAGAAGAACAGGGTCCGTGTTCTCCCGTCTGCATAGAGAGGCAGGCACACATGTCTGTCCACACAGGCTAGGGCTACACAGCGAAAAGGGGCCACTCGGCATTAAAATTGCAAATGCCATGCTGCCAATCACAACTAATGAGGATAAATGTGGTTGCATAGAAATCCAGCAGGTTAGAGAAACTAAAATAATGGATATATTAACCCTTTCCCAAACACCTGTTGACAAGATACATCTGGGCGCTCGTCCTTCATCTCTGCATAGACGTTTTAAAACATCCTTCCAGAGATCGCAGCTGCACACTAATCAGTACAAATATTAAGTGATACAAGAGCCACATGGTAAAAAAGCAAAGTGTCAAACATAGAAGAAGACTAGTATTTCCATGATTCACTGAATGTTTCACACCTGTGTTGATTACCAGTGAACGTGTATTTATATTTATAGTTATTAATTTTAAAGATTATTTTTGGTAATGAAGGGATATTTCTAGATCTCCAGTTTTATGCGATAGAGGAAACTGCTGAATTCAAAATATGACAAAGTATTACTTTTTGGGGGTTTTGGGATTAACCCCTTAAGGACCGGGCTCATTTTCACCTTAAGGACCAGGCCATTTTTTGCAAATCTGACCAGTGTCACTTTAAGTGGTGATAACTTTAAAACGCTTTGACTTATCCAGGCCATTCTGAGATTGTTTTTTCGTCACATATTGTACTTCATGATACTAGTAAAAAAAAGTCAAAAAAATTAATTTTTTTGCATAATAAAATACCTAATTTACCAAAAATTTGGAAAAATTAGCAAATTTCAAAGTTTCAGTTTCTCTACTTCTGTAATACATAGTAATACCCCAAAAAATTGTGATGAATTAACATTCCCCATATGTCTACTTCATGTTTGAATTATTTTGGGAATGATATTTTATTTTTTGGGGATGTTACAAGGCTTAGAAGTTTAGAAGCAAATCTTGAAATTTTTCAGAAATTTACAAAAACCCAATTTTTAGGGACCACTACAGCTCTGAAGTCACTTTGCGAGGCTTACATAATAGAAACCGCCCAAAAATGACCCCATTCTATAAACTACACCCCTCAAGGTATTCAAAACTGATTTTACAAACTCCGTTAACCCTTTAGGTGTTGCACAAGAGTTATTGGCAAATGGGGATGAAATTTGAGAGTTTCATTTTTTTGCCTAATTTTCCATTTTAACCCATTTTTTCCACTAACAAAGCAAGGGTTAACAGCCAAACAAGACTGTATCTTTATTGCCCTGACTCTGCTGTTTACAGAAACACCCCATATGTGGCCATAAACTACTGTACGGCCACACAGCGGGGCGTAGAGTGAAAGGTGCGCCGTATGGTTTTTGGAAGCCAGATTTTGCTGGACAGTTTTTTTGACACCATGACCCATTTGAAGCCCCCTGATGCACCCCTAGAGTAGAAACTCCATAAAAGTGACCCCATCTAAGAAACTACACCCCTCAAGGTATTCAAAACTGATTTTACAAACTCCGTTAACCCTTTAGGTGTTGCACAAGAGTTATTGGCAAATGGGGATGAAATTTGAGAATTTCATTTTTTTGCCTAATTTTCCATTTTAACCCATTTTTTCCACTAACAAAGCAAGGGTTAACAGCCAAACAAGACTGTATCTTTATTGCCCTGACTCTACTGTTTACAGAAACACCCCATATGTGGCCATAAACTACTGTACGGCCACACAGCGGGGCGTAGAGTGAAAGGTGCGCCGTATGGTTTTTGGAAGCCAGATTGTGCTGGACAGTTTTTTTGACACCATGTCCCATTTGAAGCCCCCCTGATGCACCCCTAGAGTAGAAACTCCATAAAAGTGACCCCATCTAAGAAACTACACCCCTCAAGGTATTCAAAACTGATTTTACAAACTTTGTTAACCCTTTAGGTGTTGCACAAGATTCAATGGAAAATAGAGATACAATTTCAAAATTTCACTTTTTTGGCAGATTTTCCATTTTAATATTTTTTTTCCAGTAACAAAGCAAGGGTTAACAGCCAAACAAAACTCATTATTTATGGCCCTGATTCTGTAGTTTACAGAAACACCCCATATGTGGTCGTAAACTACTGTACGGGCACACGGCAGGGCGCAGAAGGAAAGGAATGCCATACGGTTTTTGGAAGGCAGATTTTGCTGGACTGGTTTTTTGACACCATGTCCCATTTGGAGCCCCCCTGATGCCCCCCTAGAGTAGAAACTCCATAAAAGTGACCCCATCTAAGAAAGTACACCCCTCAAGGTATTCAAAACTGATTTTACAAACTTTGTTAACCCTTTAGGTGTTGCACAAGATTCAATGGAAAATAGAGATACAATTTCAAAATTTCACTTTTTTGGCAGATTTTCCATTTTAATATTTTTTTTCCTGTAACAAAGCAAGGGTTAACAGCCAAACAAAACTCATTATTTATGGCCCTGATTCTGTAGTTTACAGAAACACCCCATATGTGGTCCTAAACTACTGTACGGGCACACGGCAGGGTGCAGAAGAAAAGGAATGCCATACGGTTTTTGGAAGGCAGATTTTGCTGGACTGGTTTTTTGACACCATGTCCCATTTGAAGCCCCCCTGATGCACCCCTAGAGTAGAAACTCCAAAAAAAGTGACCCCATTTTAGAAAGTACGGAATAGGGTGGCAGTATTGTTGGTACTAGTTTAGGGTACATATGATTTTTGGTTGCTCTATATTACACTTTTTGTGCGGCAAGGTAACAAGAAATAGCTTTTTTGGCATGTTTTTTTTTTTTGTTATTTACAACATTCATCTGACAGGTTAGATCACGTGGTAATTTTATAGAGCAGGTTGTCACGGACGCGGCGATACCTAATATGTATACAATTTTTTTTATTTATGTAAGTTTTATACAATAACTTCATTTTGAAAACCAAAAAATTGTTTAGTGTCTCCATAGTCTAAGAGCCATAGTTTTTTCAGTTTTTGGGTGATTATCTTGAGTAGGGTCTAATTTTTTGCGGGGTGAGATGACAGTTTGATTGGCACTATTTTGGGGTGCATATGACTTTTTGATCGCTTGCTATTACACTTTTTGTGACGTAAGATGGCAAAAAATTGCTTTTTTTACACAGTTTTTTTTTTTTTTTTTTTACGGTGGTCACCTGAGGGGTTAGGTCATGTGATATTTATATAGAGCCGGTCGATACGGACGCGGCGATACCTAATATGTATACTTTATTTTTATTTATGTACATTTTACACAATGATTTTATTTTTGAAACCAAAAAAAATCATGTTTTAGTGTTTCCATAGTCTAAGAGCCATAGTTTTTTCAGTTTTTGGGCGATTATCTTGAGTAGGGTCTCATTTTTTGCGGGATGAGATGACGGTTTGATTGGTACTATTTTGGCGTACATGCGACTTTTTTGATCACTTTTATTACCTTTTTTGGGAAGTAAGGTGGGCAAAATTTCAATTTTCTCATAGTTTTTATTTTTTTATTTTTATGGCGTTCACTGTGCGGGGAAAGTAACATGACCATTTTATAGATCAGGTCGTTACGGACGCGGCGATACCTAATATGTGTAGTGTATTTTATTTTTTTAATTTTTATTCAGTGATAAATGTTTTTTTTTTTTATCTTAACTTTTTTCACTTTTTATTTGATTTTTTTGACCCAGACCCACTTGGTTCTTGAAGATCCAGTGGGTCTGATGTCTGTAAAATACAGAACAGAACCTATATTGGTTTCTGCACTGTATTTTACTTACACTGAACAGGTCTATGCTTTCAGCACAGATCTGTTCAGCACCATGGACAGCAGGACGCCTGATCAGGCGTCCTGTTGCCATGGGAACCTTCCCCGTCTGCTCAGTTATGGTCAGAACTTCGCAGACGGGGAAGGGTAAGGACGGGGTTCTGGGGGGGCTGTCTGGGGGCTCTCTCCTTCTCCCATCGGGGGGCTGCAAAGGCACAGCAGCCCCCCGATCGGAGAGGGAGGGAGCTCCCTCTTACTGTTAACCTTTTCCATACAGCGGTCCGTACGGACCGCTGTATGGAAAGGGTTAAACGGCTGACATCGCATCAACGATGTCAGCCGTTTATACCAGGGTGCCAGCAATGTGCTGGCACCCTGGTATACCCACTGTACACCAACGATTATGCAATGGGAGGCGGGCGGGGGATCGCGATCCCGCCTGCCGCACCGCCCGCCTCCCGCAACGCCCCCACTGCATGCGACACCCCCCCTGCACCACCCGCCGCCATCAAATCGTGCAGGGGTGCAGGGGGGGGTTAACAATATTGATTTCGGGCACTCTGAAGTTTCTGATCCCCGCGGTCAGGGACCGCGGGGATCAGAAACGGCAAAAAGCGCAGCAAACCGCAGGTCTGAATTGACCTGCGGTTTTCTGCGATCGCCGATACGGGGGGGTCAAATGACCCCCCCCTGCGTTGTTACGGGATGCCGGCTGAATGATTTCAGCCGAAATCCCGTTCCGATTAACCCCAGCGGCGCCGGAATTAAGATTTTAAGTTAGGACGTACCGGTACGCCCTTGGTCCTTAAGGACTCGGGAAATAGGGCGTACCGGTACGCCCTATGTCCTTAAGGGGTTAAATGAATCCCCAGGTTTTAACCTAATGATGACATGTACGGCACTTTGTAATAAATGGAAAATTTACAAAATATACAGTATATAAAAAAAACAGACACAAAATGGGGAACGCATTTTAATTAATTTTAGTGTCAGTATGCACGTTTAAAAAATAAGGCGCTATAGTTGTATAATGGATACTGTTGATATCTTTTAGCGAAACACACAAACATTAAATGAAATAGATGAAATATACCTGTGTGAAGCTGGGTTCTTCTGCTAATATATATATATATATATATATATATATATATATATTCAATATTTGTAAATAGACTCTCTGGTTTGCAAGAAAAAAACATTCACTGTTGTCAGAAAAAAATCTGTCTTCTGACATGCCTAAATGTTGCACTGCAATTGATGTTTTAGTCAAGCCCCATGTGTCTCTCTCTCTCTCTCTCTCTCTCTCGGACATGGTTGTAGATGATTTTACAATGTAAATGCTGATTTCAGAACAGTAGGTTACCAAGAGGAGGGGCAGGTTAGGACTAACACTAACACGCGAGTATACGATCTGTTTTTCTTCCACACAAATGTAGAGAAGACGATTAACTTATCAGATACAACTCCTGTGTATAGAGTCTCAACATGCTTAGTTTTTCATCCGACATAGAAGGAAAAAACAGAAAACAGCATTGCTTTGCCCATAAATTTTATTCCAGGAGCATTTAAGAGACATGGATTTGTAACATGCTTACGTGTCTCTGACCTTGCGGTCCTTCATCATAGCAGCTACCCTAAGTCGTTGCTGTGACGAAGGACTGCACGGTTAGATCAAAATGCTCCTAAAAAGAAAAAACGAAGGGGGCATTAACTAATATATTTATGCCACTTTTGTGGTGTAAATTCTTTGCAAATTTTATCGCACACCATTTGTGTGGTAATATTTGTGACTAGGGGACGTGGGGTAGGCGGGGAAGCAGATCAGCCAGCAGGCCGACTCATTTATCATTTTCCTTGCTGGCGAAGAGTTAAGCCTGTCACATGGCCTGCCAGACAAAGAGCCAAACTTATGCATCTACATAACTTTGGCGCTTCCTCCCGCAGCACAGAGGGACTGGAGAGCAGCATGGAAAATTGCATTTATCATGTAGAAAAAGTTAATACAAGGCACTTACTAATGTATTGGTATTATCCATATTGTCTCATTTACTGGCTGGATTTATTTTTCCATCACATTATACACTGCTCACATCCAGGGGTTACAGCTATTGCTGCAGTACAGATAGGCAAGAGGCTGGGATGAGAGCTGCTGTGCATGCGTGACTCTGCGTGCGACCATTCCCAGCCATCAGAGAGGCCAGAGTTTTTCCTAGAGTGTGCAAGCACAACCACCGCTGCTGGATTGCAGGGTGGTCATAACCATGGAAATTAACAGTGTATAATGTGATGGAAAAATGAATTGAGTCAGCAAAGGAGGCAATATGGAAAATCGCAATACATTAGTATTAACTTTCTCTACATGATAAATGCCACTTGCTGAATTGACACAAACACTTTAAATCCTGACTTTTTCTCCTTGATATTGACTAGCTGCTGAAACGTCTGCCAAAAATTGGTACCTTGTAAAGTAGATCTCTGGCGTGAAAACTGTGTATGACATGTCACTGAGAATTGTTAAGAGCTTACATCCCAACTCGTGAATACCCATCAACTGCCAAGCTCAACTCTCCTTCTGCTTATCACTCTCTAAATCTCTTCCATAGATTGGAATGAGACCATAATGTGCATGCAGAGGTACACATGAAGTTTTTTTTAAATAATCCCCTGAGCCCTTCTTCCATTATGGCAGAGATGCCATGCCAGGCTCTTCAAGAGCCCATTTTATGACTAGCAAGTGAGCAACATTATTAACGGGGTTCTTGGAAGTTGGTATTATTATGTGTATTCTTTAGAGCTAGGGCTCCAGTTTTACTTATTTTCTCAAATGGAAAACCAGCCATTAGTTCTTCAAAATCATTAGTCTATACCAGGGATGGCCAACCTGCAGCTCTCCAGCTGTTTATAAACTACAACTCCCAGCATGCCCAGACTTCCTATAGCTATCATATAATAATAATTAGCAGGCACTCACCATCTGTATTTCATATATATCAGATTTATTGTATAATATTAATAAATATGATATTATTAGATAAATGGTTGGTAAATAGGTGATAAAAACACACAGCATAAAATATGGTGAAAATATATGGTGATCAGATAAAAATGAAAAATCGAATAAAAATCTAATAAATAAATAAAAATTGAATAAAAGTGGTATATATATTTACCACACGCTGCAAGTCTATTAGATGTTAGTTCTTTTACTTGATATTATACTGTTTTACTATATGGTCCTATTTTATGCTGTTTGTTTTTATCACCTATTTGCCAACCATTTATCTAATAATATCATATTTATTAATATTATATAATAAATCAGATATATATGAAATACAGATGGTGAGTGCCTGCAAATTATTATTATATAATCATTCAAAGTCAAGCGATTAGGTGAATCACTTTTTGGCAGAGCACCATCACCGCGGTGACAAGAGGTGTGAGCTACTATATTGCAAAGTATATTCAACTGCCTATAGCTATCAGCCTACAGCAGGGCATGGTGGGAATCGTAGTTTTACAACAGCTGGAGAGCCGCAGGTTGGCCATCCCTGGTCTATACAGATGAACTCTGTCTTATCTAAAAAGAAGAATTGCCATTATGATTTGATATCAATCGAAAAAAGTGCCACCATAAATAGAATCCTCAGTGGAGAGAACTCATACCATCTCTGTACTGACGCTAAACCTTGTTTGTTTTTTTGTATAAACTTGCAGAAATGATTATAACCGCAAGTTCATTATCCAATTAATCATAATATGGCTGTAGTGCACTGCCGCTGTACTGCCTCAGTGCTGAACTCTTGAACGGCTGCACTAGGGGAATACTGAGCAAACAGAATGTGTTATATAGGTCTTTTAACAGATTAGGTTTTAATAATAACATCACAGTAATGTAGAAGAACTGTCTTCAAGGAAGGTACTCAGGGAATGAACGGTTTAGTACCTGCCACCGACAATAATCGTCTGCCATTATGTGTGGTGCAATGAACTATTCTATTACAGAATACTGCATTTCCACTGCTGTAGATTTGATAAAATGGTAACTAGAAAACAGAGCATGAATATTATCTTTACACTTCTTAGCATGTTTAATGAATTGCTCTGCTTCATGGAATCTGAAATATCTTCTCCTGCTTAAACTCCTCATGCAGTAGCAAATTTTATTTCAGTTTTTTTTTATTGAAAAGTTTCGCCTTGGAGCAAAATCTAGATTTCTAAGCAGTGCTTAAAGGGGTTGACTACATTTTAGTATTGATTATCAGCTTATGCACTTGAACAGACAGAGCTGTCCCATAGAAGTGAATAAAGACACCATGCTTGTAATTTCACCTGCTTACCACCACAATTGCTGCGGCCAGCAGGTAAACAGAGCAGAGAAGGCAGCGCTGCTTTCTCTTAAAGCAGCTGATCGTAGGGGGTGACGGGAGTCAGATCCCCGCCAATCTCATAGTGAGGGTCGGTCACTAATGCTAAAAAAGCGGACAGCCCCTTTAAGAGAAAAAGTGTTCAATAAAGTCCTTTCATCCTGGAAATAATTGCTGGTCTGAGAACACATTACATTCCCCAATGTAATCTTAACCCCTTAGGGACCCATGACGTATCGGTACATCATGAGTTTAAAGTTAGATTGTGGCGCCCCAGGGGTTAATCCGCACAGGATTGCCGGCTGAAATCATTCAGCCGGCATCCTGTCACAACGCTGGGGGGGGTCATATGACCCCCCAGTATCGGCGATCGCAGCAAACCGCAGGTCAATTGAGACCTGCGGTTTGTTGCGATTTCTGCAGTGTCTGATCGCCGCGGTCCCTGACCGCGGCGATCAGAAACTTTAGTGTGCTGAAAATATATATGTATCACCCCCCCTCCACCTCTGAATGATTTTAGCCCGGTGGGAGGTGCAGGGGGGGTGTTGCGGGCGGTGCAGCAGGCGGGATCGCGATCCCCTGCCCACCTCCCGCCGAATAATCGTTGGCTTCTAGTGGTTAAACCAGGGTGTCAGCACATTGCTGACACCCTGCTATAAACGGCTGACATCTGTGAATGGATGTCAGCCGTTTAACCCTTTCCATACAGCGGTCCGTATGGACCGCTGTATGGAAAGAGTTAACAGTAAGATGCGGCTCCCTCCCTCTCCCATCGGGGGGCTGCTGTGCCTTTGCAGCCCCCCGTGGGAGAGAGCCCCCAGACAGCCCCCCGAAGCCCCAGTCCTTACCCTTCCCCGTCTGCGAAGTTGTGGCCACAACTTCGCAGACGGGAAGGATCCCATGGCAACAGGACGCCTTCTCAGGTGTCCTGCTGTCCATGGTGCTGAACAGATCTATGCTAAAGGCATAGATCTGTTCAGACAAAGTGTAAGTAAAATACAGTACAATACAATATATATTGTACTGTACTGTATTATACAGACATCAGACCCACTGGATCTTCAAGAACCAAGTGGGTCTGGGTAAAAAGAAAAGTGAAAAAAAGTAAAAATAAAAAAACACATTTATCACTGATTAAAAATGAAAAAAAAAAAAAATTCCCTACACATGTTTGGTATCGCCGCGTCCGTAATGACCTGATCTATAAAATGGTCATGTTACTTTCCCTGCACGGTGAACGCCATAAAAATAGAAAAATAAAAACTATGAGAAAATTGATAATAAAAGTGATCAAAAAAGTTGCATGTACGCCAAAATAGTGCCAATCAAACCGTCATCTTATCCCGAAAAAAATGAGACCCTACCCAAAATAATCGCTCAAAAACTGAAAAAACCATGGCTCTTAGACTATGGAAACACTAAAACATTATTTTTTTGTCTCAAAAATGAAATCATTGTGTAAAACTTACGTCACAAAATCATTGTGTAAAACTTACGTCACAAAAAGTGCAATAGCAAACGATCAAAAAGTCATATGCACCCCAAAATAGTGCCAATAAAACAGCCATCTCATTCCGTAAAAAATGAGACCCTACTTAACCACTTCAGCCCCGCTAGCTAAAACCCCCTTCATGACCAGAGCACTTTTTACACTTCTGCACTACACTACTTTCACCGTTTATCGCTCGGTCATGCAACTCACCACCCAAATGAATTTTACCTCCTTTTCTTCTCACTAACAGAGCTTTCATCTGGTGGTATTTCATTGCTGCTGCCATTTTTACTTTTTTTGTTATTAATCGAAATTTAACGTTTTTTTGCAAAAAAATGTCATTTTTCACTTTCAGCTGGAAAATTTTGCAAAAAAAACGACATCCATATATACATTTTTCGCTAAATTTATTGTTCTACATGTCTTTGATAAAAAAAAATGTTTGGGCAAAAAAAAAAATTGTTTGGGTAAAAGTTATAGCGTTTACAAACTATGGTACAAAAATGTGAATTTCCGCTTTTTGAAGCAGCTCTGACTTTCTGAGCACCTGTCATGTTTCCTGAGGTTCTACAATGCCCAAACAGTAGAAAAACCCCACAAATGACCCCATTTCGGAAAGTAGACACCCTAAGGTATTCTCTGATGGACATAGTGAGTTCATAGAACTTTTTATTTTTTGTCACAAGTTAGCGGAAAATGATGATTTTTATTTTAATATTTTTTTTTTCTTACAAAGTCTCATATTCCACTAACTTGCGACAAAAAATAAAAAATTCTAGGAACTCGCCATGCCCCTCACGGAATACCTTGGGGTGTCTTCTTTCCAAAATGGGGTCACTTGTGGCGTAGTTATACTGCCCTGGCAATTTAGGGGCCCAAATGTGTGAGAAGTACCTTGCAATCAAAATGTGTAAAAAATGGCCTGCGAAACCGAAAGGTGCACTTTGGAATATGTGCCGCTTTGCCCACCTTGGCTGCAAAAAAGTGTCACACATCTGGTATCGCCGTACTCAGGAGAAGTTGGGGAATGTGTTTTGGGGTGTCATTTTACATATACCCATGCTGGGTGAGAGAAATATCTCGGCAAAAGACAACTTTTCCCATTTTTTTATACAAAGTTGGCATTTGACCAAGATATTTCTCTCACCCAGCATGGGTATATGTAAAATGACACCCCAAAACACATTGCCCAACTTCTCCTGAGTACGGCGATACCAGATGTGTGACACTTTTTTGCAGCCTAGATGCGCAAAGGTACCCAAATTCCTTTTAGGAGGGCATTTTTAGACATTTGGATCCCAGACTTCTTCTCACGCTTTCGGGCCCCTAACATGCCAGGGCAGTATAAATACCCCACATGTGACCCCACTTTGGAAAGAAGACACCCCAAGGTATTCAATGAGGGGCCTGGCGAGTTCATAAAAATTTTTTTTTTTGCATAAGTTAGCGGAAATTGATTTTTTTTTTGTTTTTTTCTCACAAAGTCTCACTTTCCGCTAACTTGGGACAAAAATTTCAATCTTTCATGGACTCAATATGCCCCTCAGCGAATACCTTGGGGTGTCTTCTTTCCGAAATGGGGTCACATGTGGGGTATTTATACTGCACTGGCTTTTTAGGGGCCCTAAAGCGTGAGAAGAAGTCTGGAATATAAATGTCTAAAAATGTTTACGCATTTGGATTCCGTGAGGGGTATGGTGAGTTCATGTGAGATTTTATTTTTTGACACAAGTTAGTGGAATATGAGACTTTTTTTTTTTTGAGTAAGAAAAAACAAACAAAAAAAATATATATTTCCGCTAACTTGGGCCAAAAAAAGTCTGAATGGAGCCTTACAGGGGGTGATCAATGACAGGGGGGTGATCAATGACAGGGGGGTGATCACCCATATAGACTCCCTGATCACCCCCCTGTCATTGATCACCCCCCTGGTAAGGCTCCATTCAGACGTCCGCATGATTTTTACAGATCCATGGATACATGGATCGGATCCGCAAAACACATGCTGACGTCTGAATGGAGCCTTACAGGGGGGTGATCAATGACAGGGGGTGATCGGGGAGTGTATATGGGTGATCACCCTTCTGTTATTGATCACCCCCCTGTAAGGCTCCATTCAGACGTCCGCATTATTTTTACGGATCCATGGATACATGGATTGGATCCGCAAAACACATGCGGACGTCTGAATGGAGCCTTACAGGGGGGTGATCAATGACAGGGGGTGATCGGGGAGTGTATATGGGTGATCACCCTTCTGTCATTGATCACCCCCCTGTAAGGCTCCATTCAGACGTCCGCATGATTTTTACGGATCCATGGATACATGGATCGGATCCGCAAAACACATGCGGACGTCTGAATGGAGCCTTACAGGGGGGTGATCAATGACAGGGGGTGATCGGGGAGTGTATATGGGTGATCACCCTTCTGTTATTGATCACCCCCCTGTAAGGCTCCATTCAGACGTCCGCATTATTTTTACGGATCCATGGATACATGGATCGGATCCGCAAAACACATGCGGACGTCTGAATGGAGCCTTACAGGGGGGTGATCAATGACAGGGGGTGATCGGGGAGTGTATATGGGTGATCACCCTTCTGTCATTGATCACCCCCCTGTAAGGCTCCATTCAGACGTCCGCATGATTTTTACGGATCCATGGATACATGGATCGGATCCGCAAAACACATGCGGACGTCTGAATGGAGCCTTACAGGGGGGTGATCAATGACAGGGGGTGATCGGGGAGTGTATATGGGTGATCACCCCTCTGTCATTGATCACCCCCCTCTAAGGCTCCATTCAGACGTCCGCATGATTTTTACGGATCCATGGATACATGGATCGGATCCGCAAAACACATGCGGACGTCTGAATGGAGCCTTACAGGGGGTGATCAACGACAGGGGGTGATCAGGGAGTGTATATGGGTGATCACCCCTCTGTCATTGATCACCCCCCTGTAAGGCTCCATTCAGACGTCCGCATGATTTTTACGGATCCATGGATACCAAAACACATGCGGACGTCTGAATGGAGCCTTACAGGGGGGTGATCAATGACAGGGGGGTGATCAATGACAGGGGGTGATCAGGGAGTGTATATGGGTGATCACCCGCCTGTCATTGATCACCCCCCTGTAAGGCTCCATTCAGACGTCCGCATGTGTTTTGCGGATCTGATCCATGGATCCGTAAAAATCATACGGACGTCTGAATGGAGCCTTACAGGGGGGTGATCAATGACAGGGGGGTGATCAATGACAGGGGGTGATCAGGGAATCTATATGGGTGATCACCGGCCTGTCATTGATCACCCCCCTGTAAGGCTCCATTCAGACGTCCGCATGTGTTTTGCGGATCCGATCCATGTATCCATGGATCCGTAAAAATCATACGGACGTCTGAATGGAGCCTTACAGGGGGGTGATCAATGACAGGGGGTGATCAGGAAGTCTATATGGGTGATCACCCGCCTGTCATTGATCACCCCCCTGTAAGGCTCCATTCAGACGTCCGTATGTGTTTTGCGGATCCGATCCATGTATCCGTGGATCTGTAAAAATCATACGGACGTCTGAACGGAGCCTGACAGGGGGGTGATCAATGACAGGGGGGTGATCAGGGAGTTTATATGGGGTGATCATGGGTGATCAGGTGTTCATAAGGGGTTAATAAGTGACGGGGGGGGTGTAGTGTAGTGTGGTGTTTGGTGCGACTTTACTGAGCTGCCTGTGTCCTCTGGTGGTCGATCCAAACAAAAGGGACCACCAGAGGACCAGGTAGCAGGTATATTAGATGCTGTTATCAAAACAGCGTCTAATATACCTGTTAGGGGTTAAAAAAATCACATCTCCAGCCTGCCAGCGAACGATCGCCGCTGGCAGGCTGGAGATCCACTCGCTTACCTTCCGTTCCTGTGAGCGCGCGCGCCTGCGTGCGCGCGTTCACAGGAAATCTCGGGTATCGCGAGATGACGCGCCGATGCGTCCAGGAGGAATAAATCAACCACCTCCCGGACGCATCGGTGCGTTAGGCGGTCGGGAGGTGGTTAAGATAATCGCCCAAAAACTGAAAAAACTATGGCTCTTAGGCTATGGAGACACTAAAACTTTTTTCGTTTTAAAAATGAAATCATTGTGTAAAACTTACATAAATAAAAAAATTGTATACATATTAGGTATCGCCGCGTCCGTGACAACCTGCTCTATAACATTACGACATGATCTAACCTTTCAGATGAATGTTGTAAATAACAAAACTAAAAAAAGCTATTTCTTGTTACCTTGATGCACAAAAAGTGTAATATAGAGCAACCAAAAATCATATGTACCCTAAACTAGTACCAACAAAACTGCCAACCTATCCCGTAGTTTCTAAAACGGGGTCACTTTTTTGGAGTTTCTATTCTAGGGTTGCATCAGGGGGACTTCAAATGGGACATGGTGTCAAAAAAAACAGTCCAGCAAAATCTGCCTTCCAAAAACCGTATGGCATTCCTTTCCTTCTGCGCCCTGCCGCGTGCCCGTACAGCAGTTTACGACCACATATGAGGTGTTTCTGTAAACTACAGAATCAGGGCCATAAATATTGAGTTTTGTTTGGCTGTTAACCCTTGCTTTGTTACTTGAAAAAAAATATTAAAATGGAAAATCTGCCCAAAAAGTGAAATTTTGAAATTGTATTTCTATTTTCCATTAAATCTTGTACAACACCTAAAGGGTTAACAAAGTTTGTAAAATCAGTTTTGAATACCTTGAGGGGTGTAGTTTCTTAGATAGGGTCACTTTTAGGGAGTTTCTACTCTAGGGGTGCATCAGGGGGCTTCAAATGGGACATGGTGTAAATAAACCAGTCCAGCAAAATCTGCCTTCCAAAAACCAAACGGCGCACCTTTCACTCTACGCCCCGCTGTGTGGCCGTACAGTAGTTTACAGCCACATATGGGGTGTTTCTGTAAACGGCAGAGTCAGGGCAATAAAGATACAGTCTTCTTTGGCTGTTAACCCTTGCTTTGTTAGTGGAAAAAATGGGTTAAAATGAAATATTTGACAAAAAATGAAATTCTCAAATTTCATCCCCATTTGCCAATAACTCTTGTGCAAAACCTAAAGGGTTACCAACATATGTAAAATCAGTTTTGAATACCTTGAGGGGTGTAGTTTCTTAGATGGGGTCATTTGGGTGGTTTCTATTATGTAAGCCTCGCAAAGTGACTTCAGACCTGAACTGGTCCCTAAAAATTGGATTTTTGTAAATTTCTGAAAAATTTCAAGATTTGCTTCTAAACTTCTAAGCCTTGTAACATACCCAAAAATAAATTATCATTCCCAAAATAATTCAAACATGCAGTAGACATATGGGGAATGTAAAGTCATCATAATTTTGGGGGGTATTACTATGTATTACAGAAGTAGAGAAACTGAAATTTTGACCTGTACTCGGATCTCAGGAATTAAGGTGGGGAAACGATCGCATTCTATAGGCTTATACGCGGATGACGTTATCCTGACGCTCTCTGATCCCTTAACATCGCTTCAGGCGGTTAATGAGATCTTGGACCAATACTCCTCAATATCGTACTACAAGCTGAACGTTAGCAAAACTAATGTTTTGCCCATCAATGTGCCTGTAGACTTGCAGCAGGAACTATGTGGGAAGTACCCCTACAATTGGGACGCTGAGTCAATACGATATTTGGGGATTGATCTGACAAGCTCATTGACAGATTTGTTACCCCTCAACCTTAAGACCTTGAGATCCAATACAGAAAGATTACTGATCAATTATAGCAAAACTACTCTATCATGGATGGCAAAAATCAATACAGTTAAGATGATGGTGCTACCAAAGATACTATATATCTTTAGATGTATTCCCCTGAAGATCCCTAAAACCTGTATTAAGGAATTGCAATCTGATATGCTCAACTTTATTTGGGGAGGAACCCACCCAAGGATTAACAAAAAAGTGCTTTACCCCGCTCTTCGCACCGGTGGCTTGGGAGTCCCGGACCTATACAGCTACAATCTGGCTAATCTATTAGATCAGGCCATGGAATGGTGGTCCCCTAAAGCATCTCACGGATGGCTTAGCATTGAGGAGAATTATGTTAGAAGGAGATCCCTGAAGTCAATTTTGGCGGCTTACCTGTTAAAACCCTTCGTCTTTTCTATGCCCTTTCAAATCTAAAACATCTTTTCCCCTGGAGAAAAAGCATCTTCCCATCTCGGCTATTGAGTATCATATCCCTACATTTCAAGTTACTAGTTGGCTTAACTGTGGAATTGATTCATTGGGGAACCTGTTTGACCACTCCACCCTAAAAACATTTGAGACACTACACTCCACATATATGCTTCCTAACTCCCTCTTTTACAAATTTTTACAATTACGGCATTTTCTCTCATCTCTTACGAATGGTGGGGAGGGAGATGAATGCGGATCACTAGCTAAATTGTTGGGAGGTAGAGCTAACTCTCATTCTAACCTCTCATTCTGGTACGCGTTTTTGCTGTCCTCAGGCAAAAAGTGCAAACAACCTTTCATGGTTAAATGGGAGGTTGAAATGGGTAAGGAATTCTCGCTGAACGAATGGGCGGATGCTATGTACTGGTCCATGAAGTGCTCGAAGTGCATTAATCATACTGAGCAGAACAGGAAAGTTCAACTACGTTGGTATCTCACACCAAACAGGTTGGCCCATTCCACTCCCGGCTATTCTCCGTTGTGTTGGAGGGGTTGTGGTCAGATAGGTTCTCCATTCCACATGTGGTGGACGTGCCCCAATCTTACTGAATTTTGGGGATCAGTCTCTAAGGTTCTGGTAGAGGCATCTGGTATTAAAGAAATATTAAACCCGGAGTTGGCAGTTCTGGGTGTAGGTGGGGGCATACCTATTGAGAGTAGAGGAGTAGTATCACATATTCTATTTGCTGCGAAGAAAGTAATTGCTCGCCAGTGGAAATATGCTCGGTCTCCATCAATCAATGACGTTATTAAAGGGGTGAACTTCCATATGCTCTGTGAGCTTACATTTGCCTCGTCGGTGAAAGAAAGAATAGCGTTACATAACAGATGGCTAAAGGTTTAAATTTCCCCCTAAAGGTTTTCAGATATGATGTGACCCCATTACTGAAGAGATCTAAGTAGCCTTGAATACTTGCTATTTGTCATCATTTTTGTTTTAGGCTACTTTCACACTTGCGGTAGCCTTTTCCGGCTGACTGTTCCAGTGGGGGAACAGCCTGCTGGATCTGTGCTACCAGAAGTCCACCATGCCACCGGAGGTCTGCTCCGGCCCCATTCATGCCGGAGCAGCCAGACAAAAAACGTTTTTTTGCTACTGCAAGTGTGAAAGTAGCCTAAGCTGACCATTAAGAGGTATGACATGTTGCAAAAAGTGTATAATATTAGTTTGTGAAGGCTCAGCTAAATGTTGCACACGGAGTGGGTGCCCCAACCGGTATAGACACACCCAGTCTATATGATAAAAAGTAACTATAAAATACAGAGTGGTTGTGCATTTATATAATTGAAAAAAGTAGAAGATAAAAAAGGTGAAAGATAAAACAATATCTGATGTATGTAAAAAGATTTTTGGAAAGTGTCAGAGATATTCAACAACGGGGACCGTGGTGAATAAGACCATGGAGTGGTTAGGTCTCCGCAATGGATATCTCGGATAGTCTTCAAATGACCATATAGCACCCTGATTGTTAAGGGAAATATATCTGTGCCGGATAAGTATTTCATACATCAAAGCTCATCAAATAGAAATAGGCGCAAACGTGAATCAAAGCTCATCAAATAAATTAAAAAGCAAACATCAATCCAGTTTAAATGTAGTTCATCCAGCAGAAAGTCATTTTGAACCCCCTATTATATAGTATCTATTCTTGACTGACTGCACAGAAAATCCGATTATCGATGTATAAAA
This sequence comes from Bufo gargarizans, assembly GCF_014858855.1. Taxonomy (NCBI): domain Eukaryota; kingdom Metazoa; phylum Chordata; class Amphibia; order Anura; family Bufonidae; genus Bufo; species Bufo gargarizans. Next base: position 242,552,571 of record NC_058083.1, on the reverse strand, counting down.
CCAATCCTTGATAGGCAGTATATGTGAAAAGGGGACTCAGAGGCTGCTTTTGAAGGCTTCGGCCCTCAGTGCATTCTCTATTATGTCACAGTTCATTTTACATGTGTCTCATGGAAGACAACCACATCCTTTAGAAGCTAGAACTGTATGGCAGAAGCTGATGTACTAAGATTGCAGAGCAGACCTACAGGCCATTGTAAGCTGGATTTGAAGGAATATGGTATGAAGTCCATAGTATGTAAGTCTGAAAAAAGACATTTGTCCATCCAGTTCGGCCTGTTATCCTGCAAGTTGATTGAGAGGAAGGCAAAAAAAAAACTGTGAGGTAGAAGCCAATTTTCCCCACTTAAGGGGGAAAAAATTCCTTCCCGACTCCAATCAGGCAATCAGAATAACTCCCTGGATCAACGACCCCTCTCTAGTAGCTATTAGGCTAGGCCTACACGACGACATTTGTTGCGCGACAAAAAGTCGCGTGACAGATAGGGCGCAAAATTTGTCGCGCAACATTTTGTTGCACTAATGTCGCGCGACAATTTTTATAATGGCAGTCTATGGTGTCGCACTGCAACATGCGACATGCTGCGACTGCGACGCGACAGTCGCAGAAAAATCCATCTCGAATGGATTTTCTGCGACTGTCACGTCGCAGGCGCAGCATGTCGCATGTTGCAGTGCGACACCATAGACTGCCATTATAAAAATTGTCGCGCGACATTAGTGCAACAAAATGTTGCGTGACAAATGTCGTTGTGTAGGCCTAGCCTTAGAGATGGCCTTGCGGTTCGTCCGGCAGTCGTTTCGCAGAGAACTTTGAGCGTTTGCGATTCGCCGAAAATGTGAACATATGGCGATATTCACTACCGCCATATTCTTTTACATTGTGAAGGATTTTGACCTATGGCACGTCCATCCACTCAAAGTACAGTACAGCCAATTAAGACGTTTCAGCACATGGACATATAAATAAACCTGATCTGGCTGCCATTTTACATTCAGTGTTTTGCCAGTGTAGGGAGAGGTTGCGCTGTGGAGCAGGGACAGACTTTTAGGGACACAAATCGCTAGCTAATAGGGCCACAAAAGTCCTTTTAAGGACTGGTATAGGTGTGCTATTGATAGGTGTGACAAACTGAGGGGTGTAATATACTTATAATATACTTTCTAACATAGAATGTATATTATAGTGCAATTGTACTGTGCAGCAGTTGTGTGCGGTTCTGCTGCGATACCGCAGCTTCACAGAGTGCCATTTACCAGTTGCCCCCCCAAAAAAACTGATTGAGGTAGGGGTGATACCAATAATATACTTTCTATATAGTGCATTTAGGTAGTGCAGCATTTGTCTGCGGTTTTGCTGCGTTACCGCATCTACACAGAGTGACAAACGCTATTGGAACCAATAATTTCTACTGGTGTGATTTACCAGTTCCCCACCCCCAAAAAAATGATTGAAGCAGGGGTGTTATATATCAATAATATTCTTTCTATATAGTGTATTTAGGCAGTCCAGCATTTGTTTGCGGTTTTGCTGCGTTACCGCATCTACACAGAGTGACAAACGCTATTGGAACCAATAATTTCTACTGGTCCGAAAGAACGTTCAGCACAGCAGGGGGGATCGTGACCGATAAGCACACTCGCCTAGCTCACAACAGTGTGGACTACCTCACATTTCTAAAAATGAATGAGGCATGGATCTCAGAGGAATTCAACACATGTGACGAGTCAACCACGTTTGATTAAATTTGACAGCCCACAAATTTCTGCCACCACCCAGAACAAATCATGGTCCCTTTCTTAGGTGAATACAGAGGCATAAAAAGGCCTTTTATGTCAGTTGAATGCCTAATTTTTGGGGCCTATACTGACCGACAGTTAAATTTTTTATCCTGTGACCACCTAATGTCTTTCCAGCTACAGAATCCTACAAATTTGTTTGTTGTCAGCCTATTGGCTAATTTTTGGGGCCTGTACTGGCAAGTTCTCACAACAATACTTAGTGCACCAATCACTAATATCTCATGAGACCTTATAAAATGTGAAGTTGTGTGTACCGCAAAATAAAATACGCATCATTAGGGATTTTCGCAATGGCGCTTTTTTTTTAAACACTCAATCTGCATATACAGTGAAATGTAATCAAATACACTGCTTTGATGTCAAATTACTTACAGTGAGAAGTTCTTCCTCAACGTTGCGAAAATTGTTGCCAACCATCTTTTCTGATTGCATCCAACTTTGGTCTGGTGGAAACCAGTTGCTGTAGTAGGCTGCACCTCTTTTGCGAATGCGCATTGCATTGCCGATATTTTGCATTAAATAAAATAATGAATGGAGATCGCAAATTCGAATAATACATCTGGTATGTCACTGTCCATGTTGTGGGACTATTTGTGCACTTCTAGTAATTATTTGGTGGCTGCAAATATGACCTGAAGGTTTTTCAGGTTCGCCTGTCATTCAAGTCTATGGGGCCCGCTGCGAACACAAGGTTCGTGAAACTTTGAGCGCGTTCGCAAACCGTCCTGGCCAATGTTCGTCCATCACTAGTAGCTACAACTTGTAATATTATTACACTCCAGAAATACATCCAGGCCCCTCTAGAACTATTTTAGTGAGCTCACCATCACCACCTCCTCAGGCAAAGAGTTCCATAGTCTCACGGCTCTTACCGTAAAGAATTCTCTACTATGTTTGTGTACAAACCGTCTTTCCTCCAGACGCAGAGGATGTCCCCTTGTCACAGTCACAGTCCTGGGGATAAATAGATGATGGGAGAGATCTCTGTATTGACCAATGATATATATATATATATATATATATATAGAATATGAAATCCGGCAGCACTCACTTTAGAGGTTATCAGGTGCAAGCGTCTCGCCTTTGACCATAGGCTTGTATAGTCAAGAAAAAATCAACGCAGCACTCTTCGTGTAAAAAAACGCAGTGTCTTTATTCACACATGTGACACAAAAATAGGCAACGTTTCAATCCCCTTCCAGGATCCTTCTCAAGCCAAGAGTGCTACGTTGATTTTTCCTTGAATATATATATATATATATATATACATAGTTGATAATCTTTCAGGGTACTGTAGTCCCCCATTCCAGTTATTACTTTAGTTGCCCTCCTCTGTACCCTCTCCAGTGCTGCTATGTCTGCCTTGTTTACAGGAGCCCAGAACTGTACACAGTACTCCATGTGTGGTCTGCCTAGTGGTTTGTAAAGTGGTAGGAATATGATCTCATCACGGGCATCTATGCCCCTTTTGATGCAACCCATTATCTTATTGGCCTTGGCAGCAGCTGCCTGACACTGGTTTTTATTCCTAGGTCCTTTTCCATGTCAGTGTTACCCAGTGTTTTACCATTTAGTATGTACAGATGACTTGCATTATTCCTTGCCATGTGCATAACCTTACATTTGTCAGTGTTAAACCTCATCTGGATGTAGCAGGGTGAGCACACATGCTTTATGAGACATGTTATCTAAACTAAATGCAACAAAATGCATTAAGCAATTGCTTTTCAATGGCTTTTGTTTCAAGATAACGCGATGAGTTAGGAAATTTGAGTTAAGAGTGTGTGTATTACCCCTGCTACATCTGTATCTACCCAAGCCTCCAATCTATCCAGATCCATCTGTAGCATTATACTGTCCTCTTCCATGTCAATTACTTTACACAGTTTAGTGTCATCTACAAAAATGTATATTTTACTGTGCAAACCTTCTACAAGATCATTAATACAGATATTGAAAAGAATAGGGCCCAATACTGAGCCCTGAGGTACTCCACTAGTGACAGTGACCCAATGTCACGGAAGGCATACAGGAAACAAGACAATGCAAAATGAATATATGACTCACTGGATCCAAAACTAAGGAACAAAAGGGAGACCCCTGCATAAGACCTGGCACTCTCCCTGACCCCAATGGTGGATGATCGCATATCCTCATACCTCGACTATACAACACCTGAACACCCTACAATAGTGAGGGGACACGACCACCGGCTTCCTACACTAGACACGGAGGGAGTCAGGGTCACCTGGGATCCAGCAAACAGAAAATCACAAATGAATGTACAACACTTATCTTGTAGAAGACTGGGAAATAGGATCAGCATGCACACACACTCCAGGAAGTTGTATAAACCGCACACTAATGCATTATGGGGAGGAATTTAAAGGGATGCAATCAGTCCAACTACAAGACAGCTGAGAGAGGCTAACGAGATGAGGAACTGAAAACCAAAACAAAGAAAGCTCAAGGAGGAGGTTCTGAAAGGCATCTGTCAGAGCTTCTCAGATGTCTGGTTGTGACAGTACCCCTCCCTCTACGAGTGGACTCCGGACACTCAGAGCCCACCTTCTCAGGATGGGACCTATGGAAAGCCCTGATGAGAGAAGTGGCCTTAATGTCCGTCACTGGGACCCACATCCTCTCCTCAGGACCATAACCCTCCCAATGAACGAGGTACTGGAGAGAACCGCGGACAACACGAGAATCCACAATCCTAGAGACCTGAAATTCAAGATTCCCATCAACCATAATCGGAGGAGGAGGCAAAGGCGAGGGTACAATGGGTTGAACATAAGGTTTTAATAAGGACTTATGAAAAACATTATGGATCTTCCAAGTCTGAGGAATATCAAGACGGTAGGCAACAGGATTGATGACAGACAGGATTTTGTAAGGCCCAATAAACTTAGGACCCAACTTCCAGGAGGGAACCTTCAATTTGATATTCTTGGTAGACAACCACACCAGATCACCAACATTCAGGTCCGGACCAGGCACACGTCTCTTATCTGCCACACGCTTATATCTCTCACTCATGCTCTTTAGATTAACCTGAATCTTTTGCCAAATAGATGACAAAGACGAGGAGAATCTGTCCTCATCAGGTAAACCAGAAGACCCCTCTCCCGAGAAAGTCCCAAACTGCGGATGAAACCCATATGCACCAAAAAATGGTGACTTATCAGAGGACTCCTGACGAAGGTTATTTAAAGCAAACTCAGCAAGGGACAAAAAAGAACACCAATCCTCCTGATTCTCCGCCACAAAACAGCGCAGATATGTCTCCAGATTCTGATTGACGCGTTCTGTCTGGCCATTCGACTGCGGGTGGAAAGCAGAAGAGAATGACAACCGAACCCCCAAGCGAGAACAGAAAGCCTTCCAGAATCTGGAAACAAACTGCGTGCCCCTATCAGAGACTATGTCTGAAGGAATACCATGCAATTTGACAATGTGATCAATAAATGCCTGCGCCAGCGTCTTAGCATTGGGCAAACCAGGAAAAGGGATGAAATGCACCATTTTGCTAAAACGGTCCACCACCACCAGAATCACAGTCTTCCCCGAGGAACGAGGCAGGTCCGTAATGAAGTCCATGGACAGATGTGTCCAAGGACGGGAAGGAATGGGTAAGGGAAGGAGAGGACCTGATGGCCGTGAATGAGGGACTTTGGCACGAGCGCAAGTCTGGCAGGCTGCCACAAAACCCTCAACCGACTTACGAAGCGCAGGCCACCAGAATCTCCGAGCGATGAGATCCACTGTGGCTCTTGCCCCCGGGTGCCCAGCAAGGACCATATCGTGGTGTTCCTTAAAAATCTTGTGTCTTAAAGCGAGAGGCACAAACAACCTCCCAGGAGGACAAAGATCAGGAGCCTCTGACTGGGCTGCCTGCACCTCTGCCTCCAATTCAGGAAAAAGAGCAGAGACTACCACACCTACAGCCAAAATGGGACCCGGGTCTTCAAAATTCCCACCTCCAGGAAAACAACGTGACAGGGCATCTGCCTTCACATTCTTAACCCCAGGGCGGAACGTGACAACAAAATTAAACCTTGAAAAGAACAAACACCATCTGGCCTGTCTCGGGTTCAGACGCTTGGCTGACTCCAAGTAGGCCAGATTTTTATGGTCAGTAAACACGGTAATAGGGTGTCTGGCTCCCTTTAGCCAATGGCGCCATTCCTCAAAAGCCAACTTGATGGCCACCAATTCCCTATCTCCCACATCGTAATTTCTCTCTGCGGAGGAGAGTTTCTTCGAGAAAAAGGCAAACGGTCGCCATTTGGCAGGAGAGGAACCCTGAGACAAGACCGCACCCACACCCACCTCAGAAGCATCAACCTCAACTATGAAGGGTAGAGAAATATCAGGTTGTACCAAGATGGGAGCGGAAGCAAAACTCTCCTTGATATTAGAAAAGGCCTTACGCGCCTCTACCGACCAGGAAGAAAAATCTACCCCCTTTCTGGTCATATCAGTGAGTGGTTTAACAATAGAGGAATAATTCAAAATAAACTTCCTGTAATAATTGGCAAAGCCCAAAAAACGCATCAGCGCCTTCTGATTCTCAGGAAGCTCCCACTCAAGCACAGCGCGGACCTTCTCGGGATCCATGCGAAAACCAGAAGCGGAGAGAAGAAACCCCAGAAATTTAATTTCTGGAACCGCAAACACACATTTTTCCAGTTTTGCGTATAATTTATTCTCCCGCAGGATGAGCAAGACCTTATGAGTTTTGAAATCAGGAGAAAAAATCAAAATGTCATCCAAATACACTAATACAAATTTTCCCATTAAATGATAAAAAAATGCTGTTCACGAAATGCTGAAAAACGGCTGGGGCATTCTTCAAACCAAAAGACATAACCAAATTCTCAAAATGGCCCTCAGGAGTATTGAAGGCCGTCTTCCATTCGTCTCCTTCTCTGACCCTGACCAGGTTGTATGCCCCTCTTAGATCTAATTTGGAAAATACTTTAGCCCCAACAATCTGGTTAAACAGGTCCGGGATCAGAGGAAGCGGATAAGGATCACGAATAGTGATACTGTTCAGCTCCCTGAAATCCAGACAAGGTCTTAAAGAACCATCTTTTTTCTTAACAAAGAAAAGAACAGCGACAACAGGTGACTTCGAGGGTCGTATGTGTCCTTTTCTCAGACTCTCAGAGATATAAGCACGCATAGCATTGGGAAAGATTGTATAAACGAGATTTAGGCAGCTTGGCGCCTGGGATGAGATTAATAGGGCAATCGTACTCCCTGTGCGGGGGCAAATCCTGAACTCCACTCTCAGAGAAGACATCCGAAAATTCAGAGAGAAAAGGTGGTACAGTCTTAGTAGAAACCTCAGAAACAGATGTCGTGAGGCAATTCTCTCTGCAAAAGTCACTCCAACCATTTATTTGCCTCGCTTGCCAATCAATGGTGGGGTTATGTTTAGAGAGCCAGGGTAGCCCCAACACAAGAGGAGTAGGTAATCCGCTAAGGACGAAACATGACACATCCTCAACATGAGCATCACTCACAATTAAACGAATATTGTGAACTATGCCCTTTAATGATTTCTGAGAAAGTGGAGCGGAATCAATAGCAAAAACAGGAATATCCTTTCCCAAAGTGCATACCTGGAAACCATGAGTTATCGCAAAATGATTATCAATGAGATTGACAGCTGCTCCACTAGCTACAAAAATCTCACAAAAAAGGTTCTTGCTCTCTAGCGCCACCCTGGCAGGCAGGACAAAACGGGAACTACAAGCAAACGGAAAACCTTCAATTTCCGCCTCAACCCTGCCAATAGTAACAGAAGGAACATTTTTAAAAGATTTTTTCCTTTTTGTTTCTTTATTACTCCCAGAAAACTGCCTGAATCTCCTAGAGGGACAAACATTTGCCAAATGATTTATACCTCCACAACAAAAACAAACCTTCCCATGCGGGCTGAATCTTCTATTGTCAGAGGCAATCAACCCCAGCTGCATGGGCTCCTACTCAGAAGGGGCTGACAGCGACTGAGACCCCTGCGCACAGAATGAGACCGCTGCACTGTCCTGGGACTGAGTATGACAGGAAAGAGAGATCTCTCCTCTCTCTCTAAGACGCCTGTCAATACGAACGGCCTGAGACATAGCAGAGTCCAAGGAGATAGGCCTCTCATGAAAGGCAAATGCATCTTTCAATCCCTCTGAAAGACCATGGCAAAATTGACTTCGGAGTGCAGCATCATTCCAACCAGTATCAGCTGCCCATCTCCGAAATTCTGAGCAGTATATCTCTGCGGATTGTTTACCCTGGCATAACAGACGTAGTCTAGACTCAGCCAAAGCAACACGATCCGGATCATCATATATCTGACCCAGGGCTAAAAAGAATTCATCCACTGAACGGAGGGGCCGTGCCCCCACCAGCAGCAAAAAGGCCCGCGACTGAGCGTTACCCCTTAGCAGCGATATAATGATCCCCACCCTCCGTTCCTCATCACTAGTGTTGAGCGCGAATATTCGAAAAGCGAATTTTTTTCGCGAATATCGCAACTTCGCGATTTCGCAAATATTTCGAATATAGTGCTATATATTCGTAAAAACGAATATTCTTTTTTTTTTTTTTTTTTTTTTTTCCACAAAATTACAGTACACATATAATTGATTGTTTCCCAAAGGTCCAACAGCTCAGATCTTACTCACATTGCCTAGAAAGTGATTGAGGCGCGAATCTTCGCAAGGCGATTTTATTAGCGCACATGCGAATATCGGCACGTCCCAGAACAGAGGCAAAGGGCTTTGCATTCATACATTAGTGAATTGAGTTGCGAATCTTCGTAAGGCGATTTTATTAGCGCACATGCGAATATCTACACTTGTCCCAGAACAGAGGCACAGGGCTTTGCATTACATTAGTGATTGAATTGAGCTGCAAATCTTCGTGAGGCGATTTTATTAACGCAAATGCGAAAATCTACACTTGTCCCCAGAACAGAGAGGCAAAGGCCTGTGCATTCATATAGTATAGCACCATATTCGCGAATACGTAGAACTTCGTAAAATTCGATTTACGAATATTCGTATTTTTTATTTTACTTTCCACCTTACAGATGACATTGATCTGTACTCTGTCAACTACTGTCATCACCCCCCACTGTATCTCGATTGATTCCCAAAAGTCCAAAAGCTCAGATCTTACTCACATTGCCTAGAAAGTGATTGAGGCGCGAATATTCGTAAGGCGATTTTATTAGCGCACATGCGAATATCTACACTTGTCCCAGAACAGAGGCAAAGGGCTTTGCATTCTTACATTAGTGATTGAATTGAGCTGCGAATCTTCGTGAGGCGATTTTATTAACGCAAATGCGAATATCTACACTTGTCCCCAGAACAGAGGCACAGGGCTTTGCATTACATTAGTGATTGAATTGAGCTGCGAATCTTCGTGAGGCGATTTTATTAACGCAAATGCGAAAATCTACACTTGTCCCCAGAACAGAGAGGCAAAGGCCTGTGCATTCATATAGTATAGCACCATATTCGCGAATACGTAGAACTTCGTAAAATTCGATTTACGAATATTCGTATTTTTTATTTTACTTTCCACCTTACAGATGACATTGATCTGTACTCTGTCAACTACTGTCATCACCCCCCACTGTATCTCGATTGATTCCCAAAAGTCCAAAAGCTCAGATCTTACTCACATTGCCTAGAAAGTGATTGAGGCGCGAATATTCGTAAGGCGATTTTATTAGCGCACATGCGAATATCTACACTTGTCCCAGAACAGAGGCAAAGGGCTTTGCATTCTTACATTAGTGATTGAATTGAGCTGCGAATCTTCGTGAGGCGATTTTATTAACGCAAATGCGAATATCTACACTTGTCCCCAGAACAGAGAGGCAAAGGCCTGTGCATTCATATAGTATAGCACCATATTCGCGAATACGTAGAACTTCGTAAAATTCGATTTACGAATATTCGTATTTTTTATTTTACTTTCCACCTTACAGATGACATTGATCTGTACTCTGTCAACTACTGTCATCACCCCCCACTGTTTCTCGATTGATTCCCAAAAGTCCAAAAGCTCAGATCTTACTCACATTGCCTAGAAAGTGATTGAGGCGCGAATCTTTGTAAGGCGATTTTATTAGCGCACAGGCGAATATCGGCACTTGTCCCAGAACAGAGGCAAAGGGCTTTGCATTCATACAGTATGAATGCAAAGCCCTTTGCCTCTGTTCTGGGACAAGTGCCGATATTCGCCTGTGCGCTAATAAAATCGCCTTACGAAGATTCGCAACTGAATCACTTTCTAGGCAATGTGAGTAAGATCTGAGCTTTTGGACTTTTGGGAATCAATCGAGATACAGTGGGGGGTGATGACAGTAGTTGACAGAGTACAAATCAATGTAATCTGTAAGGTGGAAACTAAAATAAAAAATACGAATATTCGTAAATCGAATTTTACGAAGTTCGAAGTATTCGCGAATATGGTGCTATACTATATACATGCACAGGCCTTTGCCTCTCTGTTCTGGGGACAAGTGTAGATATTCGCCTGTGCGCTAATAAAATCGCCTTACAAAGATTCGCGCCTCAATCACTTTCTAGGCAATGTGAGTAAGATCTGAGCTTTTGGACTTTTGGGAATCAATCGAGAAACAGTGGGGGGTGATGACAGTAGTTGACAGAGTACAAATCAATGTCATCTGTAAGGTGGAAACTAAAATAAAAAATACGAATATTCGTAAATCGAATTTTACGAAGTTCGAAGTATTCGCGAATATGGTGCTATACTATATACATGCACAGGCCTTTGCCTCTCTGTTCTGGGGACAAGTGTAGATATTCGCATGTGCGCTAATAAAATCGCCTTACGAAGATTCGCAACTCAATTCAATCACTAATGTATGATTCATACATTAGTGATTGAATTGAGTTGCGAATCTTCGTAAGGCGATTTTATTAGCGCACATGCGAATATCTACACTTGTCCCCAGAACAGAGAGGCAAAGGCCTGTGCATGTATATAGTATAGCACCATATTCGCGAATACTTCGAACTTCGTAAAATTCGATTTACGAATATTTGTATTTTTTATTTTAGTTTCCACCTTACAGATTACATTGATCTGTACTCTGTCAACTACAGTCATCACCCCCCACTGTATCTCGATTGATTCACAAAAGTCCAAAAGCTCAGATCTTACTCACATTGCCTAGAAAGTGATTGAGGCGCGAATCTTTGTTAGGCGATTTTATTAGCGCACAGGCGAATATCAGCACTTGTCCCAGAACAGAGGCAAAGGGCTTTGCATTCTTACATTAGTGATTGAATTGAGTTGCGAATCTTCGTAAGGCGATTTCATTAGCGCACATGCGAATTTTGCATCTCATAATATGTATTATGCGATGCGAAAATTCGAATTATCGCATATGCGAAATAATAACGAATTCGAATATTCGCGAATATTTTACGAATATTCTTTTGAATATTCGCGAAATTTCGCGAATTCGAATATGGGACATGCCGCTCAACACTACTCATCACCAGAGGAATGGGGAAGAAGGGCGAAAATTGAGTTTGCAAGCCTCTTTGAAACGCACAAAATTCTCACTACTCCCGGAGAACGTATCCGGGAGCGAGATCTTAGGCTCAGAACAAACTCCATTAACGCAAGCTGAACTGGTCACTAGAAACTGAGAAAGAGTCTTACGGAGATCAGCTACCTCCAATGAAAGACCCTGAAAGCGTTCAGTCAAAAGTGAAACCGGATCCATGCTTGAGACGGGTTTGGCGGTTTATAATGTCACGAAAGGCGTACAGGAAACAAGACAATGCAAAATGAATATATGACTCACTGGATCCAAAATTAAGGAACAAAAGGGAGACCCCTGCATAAGACCTGGCACTCTCCCTGACTGCTCAGCCTATCCGAACACCCCAATGGTGGATGATCGCATATCCTCGTACCTCGACTATATAACACCTGAACACCCTACAATAGTGAGGGGACACGACCACCGGCTCCCTACACTAGACACGGAGGGAGTCAGGGTCACCTGGGATCCAGCAAACAGAAAATCACAAATGAATGTACAACACTTATCTTGTAGAAGACTGGGAAATAGGATCAGCATGCACACACACTCCAGGAAGTTGTATAAACCGCACACTAATGCATTATGGGGAGGAATTTAAAGGGATGCAATCAGTCCAACTACAAGACAGCTGAGAGAGGCTAACGAGATGAGGAACTGAAAACCAAAACAAAGAAAGCTCAAGGAGGAGGTTCTGAAAGGCATCTGTCAGAGCTTCTCAGATGTCTGGTTGTGACACCCAATCTGAGTGTGTACCGTTAATAACCACCCTCTGTTTTCTATCACTGAGCCAGTTACTTACCCACATACAGACATTTTCTCCCAGTCCGAGCATTCTCATTTTATATACTAACCTTTTATGTTGTACAGTGTCAAATTCTTTGGAGAAGTTCAGATATACGACATCCATTGATTCACCACTGTCAAGTCTAGAACTTACCTCCTCATAGAAACTCATTAAATTAGTTTGACATGACCGATCCCTCATGAAGCCATGCTGATATGACGTTATTTGCTTATTTTCATTAAGGTACTCCAAGATAGCATCTCTTAGAAAACCTTCAAACAGTTTACCCACAACAGATGTTAAATTTGCCAGCCTATACTTTCTGGGCCTGTTTTTGGACCCTTTTTGAATATTGGCACTACATTTTCTATGCGCCAATCCTGTGGAACACTCCCTGTCAGTATAGAGTCCTTAAATATCAGAAATAAGGGTCTGGCTATGACATTACTTAATTCTCTTAGGATACGGGGGTGTATGCCATCTGGTCCTGGCGATTTGTCTAATTTAATCTTCATAAGACGCCGCTGTACCTCTTCCTTGGTCAGACAGGCACTTTTAATGGGGAATTTAGTTTTACATTCTGCATTTCATCTGACAGTTTATTTTCTTCAGTGAATACAGTGGAGGATTTTTTTTTTAATAGCTTTGCTATTAGGACAGGAAACAAGCAGAAGAGACTTGTTTGGGATAAAGAACACAAGGATTGGACATTTAATTCATAGTTTTGATGCCTTCAGTGTGAAGTCATGAAAATAAAGAAAACTCTTTGAATGAGAAGGTGTGTCCAAACTTTTGGTCTGCACTGTATATATGTATATATACACAGTGAGGAACAGAAGTATTTGAACACCCTGCAATTTAGCAATTTCTCCCACTTAGAAATCACGGAGGTGTCTGAAATTCACATTGTAGATGCATTCCCACTCTGAAAGACAGGATAAATAAATAAAAATCTGGAAATCACATTGTATGATTTTTAAAGAATGTATTTGTCTTGAACTGCTGAACATCAGTGTTAATATTTGGTACAGAAGCCTTTGTTTGCAATTACAGAGGTCAAACGTTTCCTGTAGTTCTTGAACAGGTTTGTACACACTGCAACAGGGATTTTGGCCCACTCCTCCACACAGATCTCCTCTAGATCTGTCAGGTTTCGGGGCTGTCGCTGAGCATCATGGAGTTTCAGCTCCCTCCAAAGATGTTCTATTGGATTTAGGTCTGGAGACTGGCTAAGCCACTCCAGAACCTTGATATGCTTCTTACTGAGCCATTCCTTGGTTATCCTGGCTCTGTGCTTCGGGTTGTTATCATGTTGGAAGACCCAGCCACGGCCCATCTTCAATGCTCTGACTGTGGTAAGGAGGTTGTTGCTCAAAATCTCACAATAAATGGCCCCAAACTTTAGACATGCCTGGACATGTGATGACTTGAGCAGTGGAACCTTACATGCAATGCATGATTTGAAACCTTGACCGCGTAGTGTTTTACTGACAGTGACCTTTGAAACTGTGGTCCCAGGTCTCTTCATGTCATTGACCAGCTCCTCCCTTGTAGTTCTGGGATGATTCCTCACCTTTCTTATCAGTGATACCACATGAGATGAGATCTTGCATGGTGCCTCAGTCCGAGGGAGACTGACAGTCTTCGATTTTCTAACAGTTGATCTATTTTCACCAAGCTGCTTGGCAATTGTCCCGTAACCCTTTCCAGACTTGTGGAGGTCCACACACAATTTTGTCTCTGGTGCCTTTTGACAGCTCTGTGGTCTTTCCCATGGTAGTAGTTGGCGTCTGACTGATGGTGGGGTGCACAGGGGTCTTTAAAGAGATCAGACAGGTGCTACTAAGTTAGATTAATGAGTGGAGTAGAGGTGGACTTTTTAAAGGCACAGTAACAGAATTCTTGCTGTTTCTCAGGTGTTCAAATACTTATGTTCAGCAGTGCAAGAAAATAAATTATTTAAAAATAATACAATGTGATTTCCTTTTTTTTTATTTTTTTATTCTGTCTCAGTGGGAATGCACCTACAATGTGAATTTCAGACCCCTCCATGATTTCTAAGTGGGAGACAAAATCGCAGGGTGTTCAAATACTTCTGTTCCTCACTGTGTGTATATATATATATATATATATATATATATATATATATTGTGACACAGTGAAGGGTATGGTCTGGGAGGACAGGTATTTTCCTCCCAGTATGTGCTGCTGGGCTGATTTGCAGCCAGGTGGGGTCAAACACCGGACTGGATTTTAATTGCAGGTCCGGGTTTTGGCAACACCTAGCTGTCCTTAAAAGACAGCTGGGCTCAGCAGCAAGTGGTCTCTGTTTTTGGATCTGAGGCATGGTGCCGTGCTAAAAGGCTGAGAGCAGCACACTGGGAAACAGGCCCCCTAAAGCCTGCTGTGGACCACTGGGGATAAAAAGGGCCAACAAGGTGATATTTTTGTTCTGTGGATGTTGCATTGTGTGAGCTAACACCTAGACTGTACAGAGTTATTTTACTTTTGCCTTATGTATGAATAAACACTGAAGTTTTGCTTTACAAACTTGTTTTTGCCTCTGTACTGTGTCCGCTTACCTGCCTACCAGAGCAAATCCCCACAATTGGTGGAGGATGCGGCACACGCAGTGAGGCTGGCGTAAACGCCAAAATAGTTTTGTTTTCGGGTACGGCTGGATATCCTGGATTAAACCAGCTTAATTCAAACCTGTGTCATGTGACAAAATGGAGACTGTAATGAAAGCTCTTGTGGGGGCTAACACCAGCAAGAAACAAAACAGCTTCTGTTAAAACACGTGATGGCTTTACAGATAGCAGGAGCATCCCAGAGTGTCCATGATCTCAGGAAAGCAGTCCGTGCGGAAATCCCCAAGATAACATCATCAGATTACATCGAAACCTACCTGGCAATGTACGAGAAGGTGGCCACAAGGGAAAATCTACCCCGAGATCAGTTGGCTGAGGTCATCGCTCAGTTCCTGACATCTGATTTCCAGTGGGTGTATTTTGACTTGCCTGACGATCAAGAGGCCGACTACCAGAAAGTCAAGGGTGAGATTCTGGCAAGACTGGGGGTGAATGTGTTGGTCCGGGCCCAGCTGGTGCATCAGTGGGGGTTCAAACCGGCTGAGCCCACGAGACCCCAGTATTATAACTTGCTTCACCTCTTGTCAAAGTGGCTACAGCCTGATGTGCTGAGCCCCACTGCTATTCTGGACCGTCTGTTAGCTGATATGTTCTGGAGGGCTTTGCCACCCCCTCTCCAGCACTGGATTGGTCAGGTGTCTCCTGACAATGCCCTTGAGATGGTGGACCTGGTGGAACGCTATGAGGCTACTAGGAATCTAAAGAGGGTTCTTTCGGGAGGGGGCCAGTCAAACCCCAGAAATCTCCACCCCAGGCCCAGAGGTTTGAGCCGATAAAACCCGCTCAGGATGTACCCACTGCAGACCTGGCTACGATAGTCTGCTGGCAGTGTCAGGAGCCTGGCCATGTAAGGGCTGACTGTCCCCATCGGGTTGAGCCGATGGACACTAACTATGGCTACCATCAGTCGCTATATGCCAGGAGGCTGTGTGCAACAGGTACTCCAGAGTCTCTAGATCACTTGTGCCAGGTGGAAGTGGGAGACACTCCAGTGGAAGCCCTGCTGGACTCAGGCAGTCTGGTGATCCTAGTAAGGGCTCCCCGGTATGGTCCGCTGAGTATACTGACCGGAAAGTCAGGGTCATGTGCATTCCTGGCGACTTGAAAGACTATCCCACTGCCCTGGTGTCTCTAACCACGAGGGCCGGCAGGTGGACTCACAAAGTGGCAGTTGCCACAAACTTACACTACGAATTTATAATTCCCAGGTTTCCCAACACTGTGGCCTTCTATGAAGGTGACTGGTGCCCATGAGACAGGGGTAACCCCAGCAGAGTGGCCTTGCTCCGGAGGGAGGCCAGAACCCTGGGAACCCGAGGCCGAAGGGCCAGCGGTAGGGGTGATCACCACTTTGTTGGAAGAGGGGGAGACAACCCCACTGAGTTTAATGATAGGAGACATGGAGGACTTGCCGCCGGGGCCTCAGCTGGCAGACCTCAATGTCATCGGGGATAATTTTGGTACTGCACAACACCGGGACCCAACCTTATCCCGAGTCTGGGAAAATGTATTAATAATAGATGGTGAACCACAACAACCGGGGGCCGAGTCTATGTCCCCCAATTTTGTAGTTCAGCAGGAGATGCTGTATCGGCTAAATCAACTATAAGGAGAACATATTAAACAGTTGGAGGTGCCCAAGGCGTATCGCAAGCTTGTGCTGGATTTAGCCCACCAACATGTTCTTGGGGGACACCTGGGCCAGCAGAAAACGCAGGACCGGATTCTACAGCGGTTTTTCCGGCCCAGTGTGTTCAGAGAGGTAGAAGAGTATTGCAAGTCTTGCCCAACCTGCCAGATAACCAGCCCCCAGCCACATTCCCGTAGTCCCCTGGTCCCTCTCCCGATTATTGAGGTTCCATTCCATCGCTATGGATCTCCTAGGCCCAGTACCGAAGTCCGCTAGTGGGCACCAACACATCTTGGTAGTCCTGGACTATGCCACTCGATACCCGGAGGTGGTGCCACTGCGACATACCTCCGCCAAACTCATAGCCATAAAGTTTATGGTGATGTTTTCCGGAGTGGGCCTACCTAAAGAGATTCTGACCGACCAGGGGACCCCTTTTATGTCAAAAGTCATGAGGGAACTCGGTAAACTACTACAGATAAAACAGTTACGGACGTCCATCTATCACCTGCAAATAGACGACCTGGTAGAGAGGTTTAATCAAACCTTGAAAAACATGTTAAAGCGGGTGGTGTCTAAAGATGGGAGGGATTGGGATCTTCTACTGCCCCACTTTATGTTCGCAGTGCGAGAGGTGCCCCAGGCCTCCACTGGGTTCTCGCCCTACTGGGTTCTCAGCCAAAGAGGGTGGGAACAACAACCCACACCACATAAAAGTGTGATTGAGTATGTCACTCAGATGCAAGAGCGGATGGAGACAGTGTTGAGGAATATATAGAGGCAGCTCAGTGAGCCCAGAGTACAGTCTATAATCACCAGGCTCGGGTTTGGAATTTAACTCAGGTGATCGGGTTTTGGTTCTGGTACCGACCCTGGACAGTAAGTTCCTGGCCAGATGGCAGGGGCCCAACGAGGTACTCAAAAAAGTTTGAGAGGTAAATTACAAGGTACACCAGCCAGGGGGGCGAAAGCCGGAGCAGGTTTACCATGTTAATTTAATAAAACCTTGGAAAGATAGGAAGACCTGTACTGAAGACAGTCCGCGGCCGGGTTTTCTAGCGGAAGAGTTTCTGGACCCTCTGTCTGATGCATGGGACGCGGTTGCCACAGTAAAAATTGCTGACAGCCTCTCCTCTAAACAGGCTCAGGAAGCCAGGGAGTTGATTAGTCGGAACAAGGATGTGTTCTCGGACCTCCCTGGACGCACTTCCACAATCCGGCATGACATTGTCACTGAACCTCAGGCAAAAGTCTGGTTAAAGCCATACCAGGTACCCGAGGCTCGGCGACAAGCCATCTCGGTGGAAGGGCAACTAATGCTGCGGCTAGACGTCATCGAGGAGTCAAAAAGTGAAAGGGCCAGTCCGATAGTATTAATACCCAAGCCAGACAGGATGTTACGATTCTGTAACGACTTCTGCAAACTTAATGAGGTTTCCAAGTTTGACACATATCCCATGCCCTGAGTGGATGAGCTTATTGAGAAGTTAGGTCAAGCCCGGTATTTCTCTGTTTTGGATCTCACCAAAGGGTACTGGTAGGTACCCTTGACAGAGGCTGCCAAGGAGAAAACGGCTTTTGTCACACCAGAGGGGCTGTATCCATATAAGTTATTACCCTTTGGTCTACATGGCGCTCCTGCCACATTTCAAAGGCTAATGGACATTGTACTCTGTCCACATCATCGGTACGCTTCGGCGTACCTGGACGATATCGTTATCCACAGTACCGACTCGGAAAGTCACCTACCCAAGGTTCAGGCTGTGGTGGACTACCTTAGGAGGGCTGGCTTGACTGCTAACCCAAAAAAGTGACCGATAGGGTTAGAAGAGACTAAATACCTTGGGTATGTCATTAGGCGTGGAGTCATCAAAACCCAAGTAAACAAAATAGAGGCCATACGGAATTGGCCCCGACCTTTCACCTCTAGGCAAGTAAAGTCGTTCCTGGGGATGGTGGGCTATTATATGAAGTTCGTCCACCACTTTGCTGCGATAGCCGCTCCATTGACAGGACTTTTGTATGGACATAAGTCCGTGATGGTTCGCTGGGATGATCAGGTGGAAGAAGCGTTCTCTGCTTTGAAGTCGGCCCTGTGTGGGTTCCCAGTTTTGGTGACGCCCGACTTCAAGTGGGAATTTATAGTACAGACGGATGCCTCAGAGGTGGGCCTCGGTGCTGTACTTTCCCAGGAAGTTAACGGAGAGGAGCATCCCGTTGTCTTCCTCAGCCGTAAGCTCAACCCAGCCGAGACCAGGTACAGTATAGAGGAGAGAGTGTTTCTGCTATCAAATGGGGCACTCGAGTCTCTCCGCTATTATTTGTTGGGGAGAAAATTTTGCTTGGTGACTGACCACTCCCCTCTCAGGTGGATGAGCCAGGCCAAAGACAGAAATGCACGGGTCACCCGATGGTTCTTGTCCCTACAGAACTTTACATTTACAGTGGAACACAGGGCAGGCCGGTTACAGGGAAACGCAGATGCCCTGTCCCGGGTACATTGTCCGGCGAGTGTTCACCCCATCACGGGAAGGGGGGTATGTGACACAGTGAAGGGTATGGTCTGGGAGGATAGGTATTTTTCTCCCAGTGTGTGCTGCTGGGCTCAGCAGCAGGTGGTCTCTGTTTTGGGATCTGAAGGCATGGTACTGTGCTAAAGGGCTGAGAGCCGCATGCTGGGAAACAGGCCCCCTAAAGCCTGCTGTGGACTGCTGGGGATAAAACGGCCAACAAGGTGATATTTTTGTTCTGTGGACTTTGCATTGTGTGAATTAACACCCAGACTGTACAGAGTCGTTTTACTTTTGCCTTATGTGTGAATAAACACTGAAGTTTTGCTTTACAATCTTGTTTTCGCCTCTGTACTGCATCCACTTACCCTGCCTACCAGAGCAAATCCCCAATATATATATATATATATATATATATAGTGGCAATGTGAACATTGAGGTGTTGTTTCCCCAGGTTCCAGTCCGGGACTTAGGGCCTGCTCATGTCCAGGGATCCTATTTAATCCTGCTACTGGATCCTGGGTGTGTCTGACTCTGGTGAGTGTGCAGACAGAGGCCTGGTGAGGCTCTGTCAGTGTGGGCTCAGCTCAGCTAGGCAAGGCTGAGGGGCCACGAGGCTATGCAATAGCCTGGACTTTGGGGGACTCAGCGACACCCGGGATCAAGCATTGAAAGGTCAGAGTCAGGAGGACTGCTAGACCACAACCCCCTCCAAAGGTACTGCATTTATTACAGCCTGAGGGCTGGTGGACTGTATGTCTGGGGTAAGCCGCACCTGGTTCCATGTGGGAACACTATCGTATAGCTGAGTTAGGGATACTATGTTTATTATGTTTAGGTAGAGCCCAGACGGGCAGGCTTTTGTTTTATGCCATGTTGTGTATGAAGAGTGTAAAATAAATTGCACTGTTTGGACCTGAAACCCAGTGGTTATGAAGATCATTGTGAGAATGACGCCCGAATAAGAGGCGATCCCTTACAATATACTGTATGTGTGTGTGTGTGTGTGTGTGTGTATATATATATATATATATATATATATATATATATATATATATATATATATATTTCAGGTATGCTGAAAATGCAGTAACACAGAAAATCTGGCATGGATGGAATAGGGGCTAGAATGCAAATATCTTAATAAAAGAGTAATATAATATATCAAGCCCAGTTCAGGCACTTATTGCAAAATAACATAGTAACATAGTAACATAGTACATAAGGCCGAAAAAAGACATTTGTCCATCCAGTTCGACCTGTCATCCTGCAAGTTGATCCAGAGGAAGGCAAAAAAACCCTGTGAGGTAGAAGCCAATTTTCCTCACTTTAGGGGAATAAAAATTCCTTCCCGACTCCAATCAGGCAATCAGAATAAATCCCTGGATCAACGATCTCTCTCTAGTAGCTATAGCCTGTAATATTATTACGCTCCAGAAATACATCCAGGCCCCTCTTGAATTCCTTTTATTGTACTCACCATCACCACCTCCTCAGGCAGAGAGTTCCATAGTCTCACTGCTCTTACCGTAAAGAATCCTCTTCTATGTTTGTGTACAAACCTTCTTTCCTCCAGACGCATAGGATGTCCCCTCGTCACAGTCACCGTCCTGGGAATAAATAGATGACGGGATAGATCTCTGTACTGACCCCTGATATATTTATACATATTAATTAGATCTCCTCTCAGTCGTCTTTTTTCTAAAGTGAATAACCCTAATTTTGATAATCTTTCAGGGTACTGTAGTTGCCCCATTCCAGTTATTACTTTAGTTGCCCTCCTCTGGACCCTCTCCAGCTCTGCTATGTCTGCTTTGTTCACTGGAGCCCAGAACTGTACACAGTACTCCATGTGTGGTCTGACTATGCATAAAAAAAAAAAACAGTGTAAAAAAAGGTCATCATATAGGTATGACAAATCGGTCTTGAGGTTCATTCCATTAGGAGAGCTGCTTCCCATTGTGAGGATCCAGTACGCCTCACGTATCAGCAGGGCTTGTCTCCAATTGCCTTTTCTTTTGGGCTGATTAACCTTTTCAATGGCTTTAACATAAAAGGTCTGTGTGTTGCCTTGGTGGCTGTTCACATAATGTGCAACTGACAGGTTTTTCCGTTTAGGATTTTTGATACTACTGAGGTGTTGGCAATGCGTTTTTTAAGGCTGCGGGTGGTGCACCCAACATACTGGATCCTGCAATCAATACATTCAATAACATAAATAATATAGTTGGTATTGCAGTTATTAATAGTATTGATATGACAATAATTTGCTGTGGAGGTCACAAACTTCCAGGGTTTTATGTGTTTACATATATTACATCTGTTGTGACCACATTTATATAGGCCTTTGCATGTGAGCCAGTGCAGTTCATTTTTTCCAATGTGACTGTTTGGAGACAGGTACATGGAAGGAGCTAAAGTATTACCTAGTGTGACATCCTATTTGGCTACAAATCTGCAGCCATTCTTGAGAATATTTTTAATTTGGGGGTCATAATCCAAAATAGGTAAATATTTTTTGAGGAGATTAACAATCTGATCATATTCTAAAGAGTAATTGGTAGAAAAAATAACCAAATCAGTATTGCGATCAGTAGTGTTATGTTGGGGGAATTTTTTTGTGACCGTGCCATCGCTGAGTAAAGATTCTCTATTTTTAGTGATCACAATTTTTTTGGCACGATTGAGAGACCAAATAGGATAGCCTCTTTCTTTGAGGCGGTTATTAATGATGACACTTCTGGAATCTCCAATTAGGGTTTGATCTAGAAATGAAATATCATATGGGTGACTATTGTAGGTGAAAATAAGCAAAAAGCTATTGTTATTTAGATATTCAATACAGGCTGGCACGGATGCCACAGGGCCCCTTCAAACGAGGAGCATATCATCAATATAACGTCCGTACCAGCATATTTGAGATAGATAAGGATTATATTCGGAAAAAAAATTGACATGCCATAAAAATAATGGCGAGTAGGGGAGAACCTCGCCCCCATTGCGCAGCCTTTAACCTGTAAGAGAAAATTATTATCAAAAGAAAAATAATTCCTAGATAATAAAACTGGTAACATCAATGATATATTTTTTCAATTCAGCTGAATAGTCACTGTATTTATTTAAATGGAAAGTCAGGGCATTCAGGGATCCTGGGTGGGGTATAGAAGGAAACAGCGCACGAATGTCGCAGGTTGAGTGTGAATCCCACCAAAAAATATTCATGTTGTTTAGTACATCTTTACTACCCTTCAAATATCCTGAGATCCTGGCCAGAGGTTGTAGTTCATGATCCACCTAGTCACAAATTCTTTAAAAAAAGGATCCAGAGCAGGAGACAATAGGTCTATATGTAATAGGGGTATCCTGCTTATGTATCTTAGGTAAGCCATACATAATAGGTGTACAGGGACAATCAGTTTTCAGGTACTCTTTTTCATTATTACATAAGACACCCAATCTGAGACCTTCATCTAGTATAGAATTAAGGGCCCTAGCAAATTATGGAGTGGGGTCTTTATTCAATTTCCTATAGGTGCCAGTGTCCTGTAAAATGTTATTGATAGCTGCTTCATAATCCTTACAATTTATGACCACTACAGCGCCTCCCTTATCAGAATTGCAAATTATGATATCTTTGTTATTTTGGAGTTCTTTAAGTGCCAGAGTTTGGACAGAAGTCATATTAGTTTTTTTTTCTTTATTGTATTTTGTTGTAATAATCTAAGTTCCCTTTCCATGATATTTTGGAACTTGTCCATGGAGTTGGTTCTTCCCTTTCCCGGATAAAAACCAGGATTGGTGAGATTAATAGGTGTCACCATAGTTTCGCTTATTTTAGGTATAGATAAAGATGTTTAATTGCTAATTGTTCCTGGAAGGACAATCCACAAAATATGTTGGTAGGTACAGTAGATGGTACATCAACCTCTTCATTACGCTCTTTATCAGTGACATACTTCTCCTGGAAAAAAATGCTTTTTCACTATAAAAATCAAAATGATTATCAGGAACAAGGTTAAAGGGACTCTGTCACCACTTTCTAACCCCCACTTTTAAAACTATAGTTCTGTCCATGGAGCCCCTGTGATTTCAATGGTGTTGTTATATGCGAAATCCGCAGGCTCGTTTTGATAAAAAAAACTTTTATCTAACCTGTCAGTCATGAGGATAAGGTGCCCAGGGCGTTTCTCCTGGTCTGAACATGCCGCCCGCCGCCGTTGGTGCCCAGCTCCTCCTCTGCCTTGAATTAGCGCCGCCTGAATGTGAAGAAATACGCCTCCGGCTCTCCCTCAGTCCCCCCTCCTTCTTTTCTAAGATCCTGCGCGTGCGGCAGTGTTCGCGTTAGCGGGAGGTTGAGCGAAGAGCGCATGCGGAGGCTGAATCGAAAAGTCCGATTCAGTCCGATTCCGATTTTCGATTCATTGAGGCTGAATCGAAAAGTCCGCACGGGCGCATCAGGCACAGGCCTGTGCGCACGCGCGAAATTTTAGCAAAGGAGGGGGGACTGAGGGAGAGCCGGAGGCGTATTTCTTCACATTCAGGCGGCGCTGAAAGAATCAGAGGAGAAGCTGGGCACCAACGGCGGCGGCGGCATGTTCAGACCGGGAGAAACGCCCTGGGCACCTTATCCTCATGATTGACAGGTTAGATAAAAGGTTTTTTTATCAAAACGAGCCTGCAGATTTCGCATATAACAACACCATTGTAATCACAGGGGCTCCATGGACAGAACTATAGTTTTAAAAGTGGGGGTTAGAAAGTGGTGACAGTCCCTTTAAGTCCTTTAGGTAGAACACTAATTTGTTGTTCAGTAAGCCCAGTAGATGTTAGGTTAATCACATTATGTCTTTGTTCAGACTGCTGCATTACCGTGTCTTTCTCTTGGAATACCTTGGAGTAGGATCTTTTGTGTTTACAGCCTGCCCGACATCATTTTTTGGCTTTTGTTAATTATATTGTAGCTTGGTAGTGCGATTACATGGAGTGGATCCTCAAAAAATATTTACCTATTTTGAATGATGACCCCCAAATCAAGAATGGCTGCAGATTTGTAGCCAAACTGGATGTCACACTAGGTAATACTTTAGCTCCTTCCATGTATGTGTCTCCAAACAGTCACATTGGCAAAAATGTACAACACTGGCTCACATGCAAAGGCCTATATAAATGTGGTCACAACAGATGTAATCTATGTAAATACATCAAACCCCAGAAGTTTGTGACCTCCACAGCAAATAATTATTGTCATAATAGCAATACTTTTATTAACTGCAATATCAACTATATTATTTATGTTATTGAATGTATTGATTGCAGGATCCAGTATTTTGGGGGCACCACCCGCAGCCTTATAACGCATTGCTGGACACCTCAGTAGTATCTCAAATCCTAAACGGAAAAACCTGTCAGGTGCAGCTGCACATTATGTGAACAGCCACCAAAGCAACACACAGACCTTGCAGGTAAAGCCATTGAAAGGGTTAATCAGCCCAAAAGAAAAGGCAATTGGAGACAAGCCCTGCTGATACGTGAGGCGTACTGGATCCTCACAATGGGAAGCAGCTCTCCTAATGGAATGAACCTCAAGACCGATTTGTCATACCTATATGATGACCTTATTCACACTGCTATATATATCCTTTTTTTTTTTATGCATATTTTGTAATATGTGTCTGAACTGGGCCTGATATATTGTATTACTCTTTTATTACGATATATCCATTCTGGCTCCTATTCAATCCATGCCAGATTTTCAGTGTTACTGCTTTTTCAGCATACCTGTTAGTATATACATTTTTATCATTTTCTATGTCTTGTATGCTATGAGGAAGGGCTTGCATGCCCGAAATGCGTAAGCTACAGTGGTTTTAATATTTTTCCACTATGTTTGGCGTTAATAAAGGAATTTTTATTTATTTGGTTGCTGGATCTATCCACGTTTTTCCTACATTGTTCCAGGTTGCCAGCCCAGATCGCGTGCACCATACCTGCATGGAGGTGAGCTGATCCAAATTTCTTTTTCATTGTTATCTCCTTTGAATGGAGTCACGTGCTCGACCTTGGCTCTATTCAAAGCCATGGCCCTGTCGGTGGAGGAACCGAGGACAGTCCAGCTGTTCTGGGATTTGGTGGTGAACTCCAACTAGATATCACCTATCCAATGGATAGGCCATAAATGCTTCTGGCCACAATACCCCTTTAAGAAACATTTATATATGAGGACTTGTCCTCCCTTAACTTGGGCTGTTCTTGGAAAAAAATTAGTTGTTTTGCAAAAAAAAAATTCATTTTTTATTTTTTTTTTTTTTTTTTGCAGTGGCTGTAAATGATGTCCTGAAGCACTTTTTAGAGCAGCCATCCTCCATTAACTCTTTTCCAGTCTGTCTATTTCAATTTTTCATTGTACAAACGTAAAAATGAACTTGTCAAATCGATCAAACTGATATTGTCTGGCTGATTTGCAGTGTAACACAATACTATGTTTTAAGCTACTGCCAGTCTGCCACAAGCTTTTGTCTTCTTCTTGGATATGAGTTTAATATATAATATAACATCTTCTACCTAAAAAAGAAAGACTACCCAAAACTAGTATACTGCTAAACTGCCATCCTATGTAAGAGTACTATATGCCAACATTTCTGTATCTTTTATACAACTTCTATTCTATATGCCATTGCCTTCATTAATGACCAATCATCTATTTTTGTTCTACAAACAAATCTCATGTCCCTTTACATGGGACGACAGAGAGGCAGATTGTAGGAGGGAGTGTTCCTTCCCGACAATTGTCCAGAGTATGGGGAGGAGTGCTCTTCCCCTTACTGACTCATTGTTTCATCGGTTAACTAGCTGTACATTTATACCGCCAGATGAGGGTTCCTATCTTTTAGGATTCTCTGCCCGTGTAAAGGGCCCTTAATCCTTAGTGTTGACATTATCAGACCCCAATGCATGAATGTTTGATAGACCTTCAGATATTCAAGCAAGATTGTTTCACTAGCCATGGGCAGGGAACTACAGTTGCTTTTTATTTTTAGCTGTGCACACGTATCCACCTGAATTTAATTTTTTTATTTTTATTTTTTCATTTTAATGCTCAATTTACTAAGTGCATATTACTACTGCTTCCCATAAATTTATTTTTATTTTGGACTTTTTGTTGTTTTTGCAGTACTATATGATTTTCTTATATTAGTCACATGCAGGGTCGGACTGAAATTCCATGGACCCACCTTAGGAAATGATTTTGGGGGCCCACACTATGTGTATACAGGACCTTGGGGTTCTGTTTTATTAGGGGTCCATTATTGTCAGAGCTTTGGCCCACCACAGAATCCTCTGGTGGGCCAGTCCGACCCTGGTCAAATGAATTTATTTCTATAATTAATTCATTGTAATTTAAAATATATTTATACATGGATGCAATCATAAATAGAATGTGATAATAACAATTTCTAAAAGGTTGATTTTAACTTTCAATTCAGAAAAATTTCAAGTTGGTGAGTTGTGGTAATCCTCTGATTCTACTGTAAATCATGAGAGACTACAGTACATGTGAGTGTGGAGTCCAAACCAACTAATAATAATGATATTAATCAAGTGCCAAATAACTATGTTAGATCATGGAAAACATAATGTTACACTTGGAATTATGTACAAATGCTCCTTTGTGTAAATATTCCTGTAAGGGTGGGTTCACACTAGCGTTACGGATTCTGTTATGGCTTTCCATTATAACACGGTTATAACGGAAAATAACAGAATCCATAAGACAGAAGGACGGATCCATTCTTCTGCCTATAGACTTGTATTATGACAGAATGCAAAACGTAAGCCTTTAAAAGGTATTCCGTCTGATTTCTGGCCTAATAGAAGTCTATGAGAATCAAAACGGATCCGTCTGGGTCCCGTTATGCAAGACGGAAAGCAAAGTCCTGTCGACAGGACTTTATTTTCCATCTTGCGTAACGGGACCCAGACGGATCCGTTATGCTTTCCCATAGACTTCTATTAGGACAGAAAGAAAACGGAATGCCTTTTAAAGGCTTCCGTTTTGCATTCTGTCTCGGTATTCAGTTTTTTTCCGTTTTAACCATGTTATAACGGAAAGCCATAACGGAATCCCTAATGCTAATGTGAACCCACCCTAACATATATGCTATGGAACTCCCCTGCTTTCTTTAGATACTATAGTGCGTCTAATGTTTTCTGGCCAAGTGCACAGAGGCAGCTTGGAGGTTGTGGGATGGAGATACTGAGCATTTGTGACCACCAGCACTGGACACATTAGGTGAGCTTTCTAAAGGAGAGAACAAGAGAACACCAGAGGCAACAAAACAAGCATGTTACAGCAATATTAAGACACACAAGGGCATTTTTAAATATGATTACAAAAACATATGCTTTGAATGACCTAAGGCCTCTTGCACATGGCCGTAGTGCTCCCGTGGCCATATTGCGGGCCGCATAAGGCGGTTCCGCAATACACACGGCACTGGCCATGTGCATTCTGCATCACGGATGTGGACCCATTCAAGAAAATCCAGAGATGCGGAACGGAAGCATGGAACGTAACCCCACGGAAGAACTATGGAGTGCTTCTATGGTGTTCCGTTCCGTGCTTCCGTTGTGCAAAAATAGAACTGGCTCTATCTTTTTGCAAAACAAACGGATCGCGGAGACCATTCAAGCGAATAGGCCACGATCCGCATGCGGCTGCCCATGCATTGCGGACCGCAATTTTCAGTCCGCAGCATGGGCACGGACGCCTTGCTTTCATGGGCAAGAGGCCTAAAAGAGAAATTGTATAGTTAATCGTGGGAAAACACTGTATTTTAGTATTTAGAAATATGTATTTTATGTTGTACCTATTCAATGCTTTTCTAAGAAATTGCCAGCCACTGCCATATTGGTGAAAAACTACAACACCCATTTTCAGGGACCAGGTAGTGACAGAGGAGAGGCATACAAAGCTTTATCTGTTTATGTGATGTTTCACTCCTGTCTTATCTAGGCCTCCAGCAGTACACTAGAGCCGTCGCCTATCTTTAAGGCAACCTGCTCATGTTACGGATTACGCACATTTTTTCTGCACGGATTCTTGTACTGAAAAACCGGTGCATAATACAGTATCTGCAAAGTGTATGACATTAGACAAATCTCACGTACGCTTTGCTTTTTCATTTCATGTGGAAATTGACCTGCCGTATGGATTTAGAAAGCTGCAGCATGTCAATTATGTTTGTGATTTGTGGTGCGGATTTCACCCTTTCCAATGTAAAATCCACATCAGATCCACACAAAAAAACGTAAGTAACATATATGTGGCTTTTGGTGCGGAAACACACAGAAATCCATGTGAAAATTAGTTCAGATCTTCTTCATGTTTACCCGCACCATTCTGCAGGTACCCTAAAGGGGTTTTTCAGAAGATAGTTCATCAATATCTGATCGTTAGGGGTCTGATTACCAGCACCCCCACAGATCAGCATTTTGTAAAAGGTTGCAGTCTCCTCACAGCATACCAATCACAGTACTGTGCATTGAATAGTGGCTGTGCTTGGTATGGCAACCCAGGCCATTTCACTGAGGCAGTGACCAACAGTGATGGCCAGTTCGCCCGCGAACACATGCGGCCTGCCATCTTTTCTCACAAGTCCGGCGATGCACAGGTAAGCCTTTACCTGTGCCTGTGCTGCGAGACAGTCTGAAACAAATGCGGTCTCCGAGAGCAGGCAGTTCCGAGGACAGCCGCCGGTGACCAGTGAACATGACATTACTGGCCTAGGAAGAGCCTGCAGTGCCGTGACCTCTTCAAACAGCTGATGGGTGAGGGTGCCAGGGTTTGAACCCCACACTGATTTGATATTGATGTCATCGATATTTTCCTCCAGGAAACCCCTTTAAATCCCCTGCTCGCTAATGATAAGATGACTTTGCTGAACCTGTCCTAGTATACATGCGAAAGCAGAAAGGCAAGCTGCAGGTCTGTTGCAAGTTTGGGCAATTTCTGGAGGACAGCAATTTTTTTTTTCTAAATGGTAAAAGTATTTTACCTTAACTAAGTACTGTCCCTTGGAGGGCCATCTGAAATCAGATGTTTGGCCCTAGTTAAGTGATGCAAAACTACTACATTTTTCAATTTCTTCTGATGTTCTTCTATTGTACTGCCTCTGGTGTAATGGGCTTGGTGACATAGCTTATTTTCTTTACTAGGGTATCGGGGACTAGAATTGCAGAATTTTACGGCTATGTCAGCTATGAGGTGGCCTAGGTTAGTGCTATAGTGTATAGCAGTTTCAGGCCTAACCCCTTTACTGTAAGGCTCACCCATTCTTTTTTGAAAAATAACAGCAGTGCATAATAACAAAATGTTGTGCAAAATGTGGCATGGACAAAACTTTAAAATTGTGTAAATAGAATAAAAATGGTAATGTACAAAATGAACCAAGCTCCATTTTTTTTAAATATATTCCTCAATAAATGTAAGAATTTTATTAGAGGAGCAGGAGTCCATGATGATTTTGTACCACATATCGCTGCATGGCCTAGCAGCTTCCTAGCACTCAATTACATGGACCAGGGATCTCAAGATGGGAGGAGCACTGGAGCTGTAAGCTTCTGATTTAGGTTTGTGTAAGGGCCCTTTCACACGAGCGAGTTTTCCGCACGGGTGCAAAGCGTGATGTGAACGCATAGCACCCGCAATGGATCCTGACCCATTCATTTCAATGGGTCTGTGTACATGAGCGCTGTTTTTCACGCATCTGCGTTGCTTGAAAATCGCAGCATGTTCTATATTCTGCGTTTTTCGCGCAGCCCTGGCTCCATAGAAATGAATGGGATTTTGTATCCTGGAGCGAACCATACTGATAAATTCAGTGTGGTGAGCCATGATGACATGGCACCTAACATTACAGTTAATATGTTGATTATATTATTTACTTACCTATGTGAAGAATGGGTTAACCCAGATGCTGTGGGTGCTTGCGCTGATATCTTCAAATTTGATTGGAGATCACTTTAACTGCCAGTTTGAGAACCTATAAAAGAACAGAAAATAACGATTTTGGCTCATTCACGTAAGTATTTTTCAAGAGACAGACCTGCGTTCATCTGTGTCATGGAAGATCTGTTGAAACAACTTATTTTCAGAGCAGAAAGCCAAGGGGGAGAAGAATGGCTGAGGAAGTGCTTACAGCAAGGACCGGACCACCAAGAAGAGCTTCTTTTATCTTCTAATCCCGTCTGCTGCGCAGTACCTGGCGCGAGCGCCGAACTGATCGATCCTCCCTGCGATAATTTTTTGCGCATGCGCGAAAAACCTGAGACCCGCTCGCCGATTAAAAAACGTCAGCGGAGAGACAAGAGGGCATATTCCCCTTCACAATATGCGCCTCCTTCTAAGACCAAGAAAACCAACTTATCTTCAAGCCGAGCCAGCAGGAAAATTCAACGGCGTCATTTTCAACAGCATTCAACTGTCACTCAGGAGCCATCACCTGCTTCAACAGTTGATCATCCTCCTACATCATCTGCTTCTGGTGAGCTGAGTTATAACTTTTTAAGTGACTGCAAACCGCAGGGCACTATTAATCAAGAGATTAATTCACTTGACATTGATTCTTCTAAATTGAAGATTCAGTTGTTTGATGAATTTTTACTTTACCTATCTAAAAAGGATGAATCACCAAAAAATTTTTGGTCTGGATTAGCAGATGTCAGTCAAGTTAATACCCTTAATAGTCTGACTGCTGCTAATTCAACCATTCAACCGTTCACTAATGTACCTAAAATGTCCAATATTAACCCTGAAATGGCAGTAATTCCTGAGCTTGAATTTAACTCAGGTATAAAAGAGACATCTGTTAAAGAAGTTCTGGCGTGTCAAATTTCTCCATTAGGGTTTCATTTACCCTTGAGCGTGAAAGAAAAAATTTGGAGAAAAGAATATGTTGAAATTTTTTCTCTTCTTCCTTCATCTAGTGAGAATTTAAAAAGTGAATTATTGAAAGACAAAAAATCTGATTCTGAAGAAAATAGAAAATTACACCAGAAATCCTTTTTTAACTGGCTGCAAGCATTTAATATATACGCAGCAGTTTTGGGTGAAAAATTTCCTAGTCTTTGTACTGGTTTATTTTACCATGTAGATACTATTTTGGAGGCATATAGAAATTTTGGCGGAATGGGTTGGTGTCTGTATGACGAATCCTTTCGTCAGAAACTTGCAGTATATCCGAATCTAAATTGGGGTAGTAAAGATGTCGGGCTTTGGTTGAATTTAATGCTCCCTAACAAAAACAATCTTTTTCGTCAACCCAATTTCATTAACGTCAAAAAAGGTATCTGTTTCGCATTTAACGAGTCGCATTGCAGATGGCAACATAATTGCAAATACCGACACGAGTGTTCTTTCTGTGCCGGTTCTCATTCAGCCTCAAAATGTTTTAAAAAACAAGGTATTCACTTCCCAATTTCTAACAAGGAAATTCAATCGTTTAAACAAGGTGACTCCGCTGAATTTGCCAATAATAATTCAGTGGCTAGGTCATTACCCAAACATTCAGATGGCTAATTTATTAATTGACAGTTTTACCAATGGGTTTTTCATACCTGAATTTGTGGGTCCAGGTTGCATTCTAGTTGAAAATGCGTTATCTGTAAAACAAAATATTGACATTGTTAAAGAAAAAATTGAATCTGAAATTTTGGCAGGTAGGATTGCTGGTCCCTTGATTCTCCCCCCTTCTTGAATTTTCGTATATCTCCTTTAGCTTTAGTTCCTAAAAAAGAACCAAATTCTTTTCGTCTTATTCACAATTTATCTTATCCTAAATTCAGTTCCTTAAACGATGAGATGGAAAAAAATAAAGCCAGTGTGAAATACTCCTCATTTGATCAAGCTTTGTCTTTTTTACAAAAAGCAGGCCGCAATTCTCTTCTTGCTAAAGCTGACATTAAATCTGCTTTCAGACTACTACCTATAAACCCCATCGGTTATAATTCCTTGGGTTTTTATTTTCTCGATAAATTCTTTTATGATATGGCCCTTCCCATGGGATTCACCCTATCTTGCTTTTATTTTGAGGCGTTTTCAACTTTTCTACACTGGGTTATGGATATTCACTCAGGTAGTGGATTTTTACTACATTATCTCGATGACTTTTTATTTATAGGTCGTGTAGATTCGGATGATTGTATGAATCTTCTGAATAGATTCATTGGTATAGCTAAATATTTCTGCATTCCATTAGCTGTAGATAAAACTGTCTATCCTACTACGAATCTCAAGTTTTTGGGCATAGATAAAATACAGTAACAATGGAATTTAGCATACCAATGGAAAAAATCCAGAATACTGTTCAACAATTAACTCGCATATCCGGAAAAGAAAAAATTACGCTTAAACAACTTCAGTCTCTTTTAGGTTCTCTTAATTTTATTTCTCGTGTGATTCCCATGGGAAGGGTCTTTTCTAAAAGATTGTATGCTGCCACATCAGGTAAGTCCTCACCTCGATCCCATATTCGCATCACCAAACAACTAAAGGATGACATTTCAGTTTGGTTGCAATTTTTATGTGAATTTAACGGTCACACCATTTGGCAGGAAGAGTTTGTTGGCTCAGACACCTTGTCTCTTTATACAGATGCGTCTGGTGCTATTGGATATGGTGCTTATTTTGACAACTTTTGGTCTGCCGAACGTTGGCCTTTAAATTGGATTACTAATAACAAGTACTCAAAAAATTTGGTTTTTCTAGAATTATTTCCAGTTCTAGTTTCTCTAACAATTTGGTCCTCAGTGTTTCAGAATAAGAGAATTCTGCTAAGGTCGGACAATATGGGAGTAGTTTTTTCCATAAACTGTTTAACTTCAAAGTCTCCGTTAGTTTCTTCATTATTGCGTAAGATAGTTTTTCAATGTCTAAAATTTAACATTTGGATAAAAGCTAGATTTATTTCTGGGAAAACTAATTATATTGCTGATTATTTGTCCCGACAGCGCTTCAAGGAATTCTTCTTAATGACACCTCGAGCTTCCCGAATGGGAATTCCTTGTCCAACTCATCTTTGGGAGATATCAGAGGATTAACTAATGAACTTATTTTTGGTTCATTAGCCAAGAATACATGGGCAGCATATTCTGCCGCATGGTTGGATTGGAAGCTTTTCTGCATATCTCAAAAAATTTCTTACATTGATTTTAATTTAGGGAATTTTATCAAATTTATTATATATCTTTACAACAACGGTTTACAAGCCGATTCTATTTCTAAAAAATTATCGGGCATTTCTTTTTTCTTTAAATTAAAAGGCGAAAGCTCTATTCTGAATAATTTTATCATTAAACAAATGATTAAAGGTATCAAAAGAAAGTCAGTCCACAATGTTAAGACCAGCCCTTTATCTATTGAATTGTTACAAAAGGTCATATGTAATTTAGTATTAGTTTGTTCTTCGGAATATGAAACCAATTTATTTTCTGCAGCATTTTCTATAGCTTTCTTTGCTGCTCTAAGATTAAGCGAGATTGCTGCAGACAATAAAATCTCAAATCCCCCATTATTGATATAGGACCTTCAAAAGTTGTATGGATTTTTGGTGATGAACTGATTCAATTGGCTGAGAGAAGATCTGCTTTTAGACATTCTACTGTTAATTTAGGTTATTCAGCAGAATTTTCCATAAACTGGTTTTCCTTTGCTGACCTTAAAATTTCTGATATCTTCAAGAATGTCAGCCTTATATATTCAAAAATGTCGAAACCTGACCTGTTTATTTTACATATTGGCTCGTTTGATTTGGGAAAAATCAAAACGCATTTGTTAATTTATGAATTAAAAGAATTGTTATGTAAAATATGCTACTTACTTGATGGTGTTGTACTCGTATTTTCTGACATCATCCCAAAATTTTCTTGGTTCAATTCTGAGTTATCCTTTCTGGAAACAATTAGGAAAAGAATTAATAAAAAAAATGGAGATTTATTTGAAGGAAATTGGTCATGGCAATTACAGACATGTTGAATTAGAAGGATTCGTTAGAGGACTTTACCAAGAAAAGGATGATCAGCTTTCTGATATTGGATGTGATATATTCATTTCAGATTTGCAGAACATAATTGATAATGGTTTTTATTAAAGGCTTGCAATGTTTATTGGGCCACTTGTTTTTATGTGGCGTTGTGGGGTTAAGTCACTCTCTGAGTGGACTGAGTGTTATATGGTTTATTGGTTTAAATATTTACTTATTTATATTTGAGAATAAATTGGATTAACCAGATTATAATTAATTGGTTAAGTAATAAGCATTGCGGCCTTTAATTACCCAACTAAATAAATAAAGATATTTGCTTAAATTCTATTTTGAGTGATGATTTATTCTATTTTGTGAATTGGAGCGTATGACATCATGGAGCGAACCATACTGATAAATTCAGTGTGGTGAGCCATGATGACATGGCACCTAACATTACAGTTAATATGTTGATTATATTATTTACTTACCTATGTGAAGAATGGGTTAACCCAGATGCTGTGGGTGCTTGCGCTGATATCTTCAAATTTGATTGGAGATCACTTTAACTGCCAGTTTGAGAACCTATAAAAGAACAGAAAATAACGATTTTGGCTCATTCACGTAAGTATTTTTCAAGTTCCCTCCCTCCCTTCCCTATTTATTTTGTCGCTTTGCTTATTGACGGGGGTTAAGTCACTCTCTGAGTGGACTGAGTGTTATATGGTTTATTGGTTTAAATATTTACTTATTTATATTTGAGAATAAATTGGATTAACCAGATTATAATTAATTGGTTAAGTAATAAGCATTGCGGCCTTTAATTACCCAACTAAATAAATAAAGATATTTGCTTAAATTCTATTTTGAGTGATGATTTATTCTATTTTGTGAATTGGAGCGTATGACATCATGACCCATTCATTTCAATGGGTCTGTGTACATGAGCGCTGTTTTTCACGCATCTGCGTTGCTTGAAAATCGCAGCATGTTCTATATTCTGCGTTTTTCGCGCAGCCCTGGCTCCATAGAAATGAATGGGATTTTGTGAATAACGCATTGCATCCGGATGCAATGCATTGCGTTCCGTTTTTAACGCATGTTACTTAGCAACAGTTGAAGGTAGATTCCACAGGAAATGACCATTTTCTGAGCTGCTTTCTATTTAAGATCTTGCTGCCCTTGCTGAGCTCCAGACAAGATGCCAAGGCAACCCAGCAAGCCTATGGATATGGAGAAGATAATAGTGATGGTCCAGTAGAGGCCCTGCCTTTGGGACACCAGGTCGGGGGACTAACATGACAGACACAAGAAGGATGCCACCTGGGTGGAAGTAACACAGGAGGTGTTCGCAAGTGTGTGTGTGTGGTCCAAAACCCCTGGACCAAAGCACATGACTTTACGTAAGTGCACTGTCAAAATATATATATATATATATATATATATATATATATATATATATATATATATATAATTTAGTTTCTGTAAAGTAGCATAGCACATGATTAACGTTGTCCTCCATTACATAGCACATGTTAACCGAAGAAATTGTTTGACTTGTGCTATGCTACAGAGGCCATTGTTTGACTTGTGCTATGCTACAGACGACACCCCTAGGTTAGCACATGGTAGTGATACCGTATTTAATGTATTAAAAAATGGTTTATTTACTTTGTTTGTAGTCGAGGAAGTCAAGAATAGATGGCGCTGCTGGGACCAATTTCATAAAAAAATTACCCATCAAGGCCGCAGTGGGTCGGGCCCACTTAAGAAAAGGCCCTATCTGTATAAGCAACAACTAATGTCCCTTCGTGAGATAATGGATGTGCGCCCGTAAGTATATATATATATATATATATATATATATATATATATATATATTCATATATGCTTTGTAATGTATATGAAATTATCAGTTTGACCCAAATCAAATGTGTAATTTTTAATACTTTTTTAAAATGCTTTCTCTATTGAAGGAGGACAACCTGGAGGAAGAGTGACCAGACTGGCCAGCAGCATTCTTCTGCAGCTGAGGAGGAGAATTCTCCTTCCCAGGCTATGGAAGATATGGTCGAAGCAGGACCTTCTACCACCTCAAGGCCCCACATCCCTCCTGCAGTGGAGTCGGCACCTTCACTTCAGCTTCGGACACGTCGGAAACGTTCGTTGCCATCGGCTGAATGGAGGTGACTAGTCGGGTGCTCGACTACCTGCCAGGAGCCGCCAGGAGGACTATTACGAAATGTATGGTCAGAGTCTGGGGCCTCTTTTGAGGAGCATGCCGGAGGATCTATAGCTGTGTACACAAGGGGCACTTGGAATGGTTCTGGAGGTAGCCACTCCTCCAATTGACCGCACAGATGTATTTTGTGCCCTCAAAAACCGGCAAACACACTGGAACATCAATGGGCCACCACCTAGGGCTCCGCCACATATACCCATCAGGGCTCCCACTACCCTCCTCCTATCCAAACATTTACCCCTCCACCCCAACAATATGGGCACCAATACATAGCTGACATATCATATGTGACACATGCTCCCTCCGCAGCTCAAGCTGCTCCACCCCAGCACTTCGGACCCTCTTCTCAGGGCACTTACCAGCCCTCTCAATGTGAGGTTCCCCTGCCCACACCAGCACATTATTATAATTTATAATTCTGTTTTGTATTGTGTAAAATATTTTCTTTACCTTGTCGGATCAAACTATAGTCTTTTCTTTGATTATATTTTAATTAAAATAATACAGACGAAAAAAGAACTTGGTTTTATTTTGTATTTTAAGTAATATACACTGTCATTTTATTTAAATTAAGTTGTATAGAGGACTTATTGTATTGTAATAATGAGGGATTAGTTTATATTTCACACACATTTTAACTTACATTATGCATGCAAAATATGTAAGCTCACAACCCATGTCGGGTCCTCATTATTTTGCAAGTCCATAACTAAAAAAATATAAAAATACTAACTCAAAAAATTATCCATCCAGGATATATACACTGTATAGTTAGCTTGAGGGTAATGAAACTTAATTATGTTGCTCCATGTGAAGATTGCTGTGGCTGAAAAGGAAATGAACCAGCTGGAGACATGAAATAATCAGAAATAAAATTCCCTCACTCTCATTCCTGCAGAACCAGCTCTTCCAAGTTGAGAGGGGTCTCCATGGGCTTCTTCAGTAAAGACTGCCGCATCTTCATCAGGAGTGGCCTCATACATGCGGTTGTAGTTATGAAGAACTACACAAGCTTTGATAACACTATTCACATTTTCCGGGGCAAGCTGGATGGACGAAAAAAATATATGCCATTTGCTGGCTAAGATCCCGAAGGCACACTGCATAAATCTTCTGGCCCTGCTTAACCTATAGTTGAATGTGTGCCTTTTCTCATCCAATCCTTGCCTGGGGAAAGTACGCATTAGGTTTGGCAATAGCACAAACCCCTCATCACCAAATACATATGGTGCAGGTGGGCCAAAGGAGCCAGGAAGAGGTCCTGGCTGGGGAATGTCCAGTTGGTTGTACTGAAGCCACCGAACCATTATGGAAGCCCGGAAGATGCGAGCATCAGCCGAACTATCATAGGCCCTGATATCTACAATTATAAGCCTGTAGTTTGTGTCAGCCAAGGCCAACAAAACTGCAGAGAAAAACTGTTTATAATTAGGGAATCAGGACCCTGAGTTTGGTGGCTTCTTCACCCTTATGTGCTTCCCGTCAAGGGCACCAATAGAGTTGGGGAATTGTGCCCTCTCCAGGAAGCCCTGGACAATCTAAAGCCACTGCTGCCTTGTTGGTTCTGGCAGCATAGCAGCTCGCAGTCGCAACCAAATGGTGGCACAAGTTGCCCCCACTATCCCAGCAATTGTGGAGGTCCTGATGCTAAATTCAAAATATAATGACGAAAATGAATTTCCTGTGGCCAAAAATCTGTGAACACAAAAAGAAAACATCAGGGAAGGCTCAAAACACTATCACCATACACTTTATTTTAGTAATATGCAACTTTAATCATCTATATATCGTAACTAAATTACACTTATTTTTATAACTACACAAATATTTACGTACCTCAAAGTTATAATTAGCCGTTCCTCAGCTGAAATACAACACCGCATTTTGGCGTCCATGAAGGTCAAGCCAGGCCTCAACTCCACCAAAAGCTAATCAAAAGTAGGGATCGACATTTTACAATAATTATAAAATTTTGCAGGGTGCTCACGTAGGTCTGCATACAGACTAGGAAAAGGACCTTTACAAGCCCTCTGCAAAATAATAGGATGAACTCACATCCTCTTCCTCCGCGGTTCCTCCTCAAGCATTGCTATCTGCTCTCCAAACCATCAGTACACCAACCAGTGCAAAAGCACATGGTCAGGATTTGATAACGGGAAAGCGGACATCCTGCAAAGGAAGAAATGCAAACACTCCACACAGTAGATTATATCCTCACAAAATAGAGCTCTCCCAAATAGAAGAGCATGCTGGGGGTGTTTACATGTATTTCAAATGAATATATGACTCTAGAGGATGGTTGCCCTTTTTTTCACGGGCGTTAAAAACACATGCCATCCGGATGTCATCCGCACAGAAAAAAAGCAAACACTGAATGCAATCCCAGTCAAAACGGACTTATTTAGATAGCAAAATCGTGCGTTATTAACTGAACGCATCCGGACCTAGTCAAGCCCGTGTGAAAGAGGCCTAAATGGGATAGTAAGTCCCCCCCACAGTGATTGTAACTAACTTCCATAGACAACTAAGACTAATGTGTAACCACCCTACAGGGAACGCTTGCCAGGCTCACTTTAGTGATGCCCTTAGGTTTTAATTAAAAGTGTCTAGCTCAAACTTTTATTTCCCTATTTCAATTTTCAAAGCTTCAGCCTTCTCTTGTTCAATGGTTTTATTGTACTTACTGTAAGTTTATGCGCTGAAAAAAAAAAATTGCTTTTCTTTGCTGAACCAGCTAAATAGAGCCGGATAGAAAATAGAGTGATTTTTTATTAGAAAGAAAAAGGATGAGAGGAAAAATGGATTTTAGAGCCTCAGGCAGAGACAAATTAAACTTGAACATTGAAAGACTCATTGTAGAATGCATGATGAGATGTAAAACACTGCGAACAAGTGCTGGGCAACAGTAGATCTAAGTTGGATTTAAAGGTACCGCCACCAGGTTAGTCAGATATTATTACTGTGATAATTTCTTCTAAAATGGCTAGTAGTCAATACTAGTGATGAGCGGCAGGGGCAATATTCGAATTCGCAATATTTCACTAATATTTTGTAGAATATTCGTCATATATTCATGAATTCGCGAATTTGAGATTATATTCTTGATTGCGAAAACCCTACCTCGTTGGTAGGGATGTTGCTAAGCTGTGACGAAACCTTCTCATTGGCCCACAAGCTAGAAGAAGGTAGGGATGATCACCTGATATGTTCTGTGTTAAAAAAAAACTGAAAAAAAGAAATATACGCAAAAAAATTCGCTTTTCGAATATTCGTGCTCAACACTAGTCAATACTGCAACCCTGTCAGTGAAATGTCCGGTTACGGGACTGCAGATAGTTATGGAGGGTGCTCTTCTCAAAATTCAGCAATTAATATAAAACAGATCATGTGTGGCACTCACCAGTCCTATCAAATTGCTCTTTATGCCAAGTTTATCAGACAAAACATTCTGTATCTGGGTGAGAACATGTGTAACAGCAGGTGATGATCATTTTAG
This sequence comes from Bufo gargarizans, assembly GCF_014858855.1. Lineage (NCBI taxonomy): Eukaryota > Metazoa > Chordata > Amphibia > Anura > Bufonidae > Bufo > Bufo gargarizans. Next base: position 242,512,834 of record NC_058083.1, on the reverse strand, counting down.
GTATCACTTCTTTGGGTTTTTATAGTTTTTTTGTGAAAAAGACATCACCTGCTGTTGTACTTGTTCTCACCCACTGATTCTATGTCAGATTAACTTGCCATAAAGATCAATTTTATTGGATTGGTGGGTACCGCACTTCATCTGTTCTATATTGGATAACTTTTGAATGCTTTTATAAATAAAAAATTATATATTTGATGCTATTACAGTCATTATAAGTGCCAACAATTTCTTTGCCGTCTCCTGTCCCTATTTACATATATGCTTTATTAGGGTATACTGATCTCACAGAGGGGGGAAAAAGACAGTGCTTGTGGTGACTCCGACACACCCAGTCCTTCTATGCCTTGTACTGACAGACATCCATTTCAATGACCACATGTTATACAGGGCTGTTCAAAAAGAATTATTGAAAAAAGATACTATATATTCAAGTTTTATCAATACACTGCAAATGCTTGATGTGAGCTCCATTGGTAACACAGCAGATGTCTAGGCAGTAGTCCAGTTCTGTCCAGACGTCTGCCAGCATATTCTCGAATGTTGACTTCACTCTTGTAGTGATGCATTGCCTCAGGTCATTCAAATCCTGTGGCTGGGGGAGGAGGGCACCTAAGCTGAGTTCTTGATGCAGCCCTCAGAAATAAGTCACAGGTAGAGATGAGTGAATTTAAAAAAAAAATGATTCGGCCGGTTCGACACATTTTTAGAAAAAATTTGATTTGATCTGAATTTATTTGCAGCGAATTGCATAAAAAACCTGCCATTTCCTGGCTGCAGGGAGCCTTTATAGTGGTGTAGAACACTGTGCCTTGCAGTAACACGCATAGGGATTCTGCTGTGGTAGTGAAATAATATTGTGAGTCACTATGACATGCAGATGACAGGCATCGCTCTTAGAATCACTGCACACTCCACTTATTTGGGCAGTCATGGGACCAAATAACTCAAGTATGAACTCAGCCTTACAGGTCGATGTTAGCGCCAAGAAGAAGTGCACTCCTTTTACACTGTCGTCAGCTGATTCCACATAGATGTCTACAGAACCTGTTCTATTAAACGCTTATATAAGTAAGGCCCCCGACAGAGTGGAGAGGGTGCCAGCAGTAAGTTTGTGTTGACGTTACTGATTATTTTGCCCTTCCTCTGATCTGTCAGAACAATAACCCCAAAAAAACGGAATCTGTCTGTTGAGCATCCGCCTTCACTCGGTCAGCATTTGGTCAGTAATCCATCAGTATTGCTAATGCCAAAAAAACAGGAGTGGATCCAAAATAGAGATGACGCATGAATGGAATATTTGCATGTCTTCTGTGTTTTGTACTCACTCCTGCTTTTGGCTACCAAATCGCAAGCCAATTCTGATGGGACCATACAGGCCTTACAGCTGCTACACAGACAGGATCCGTCGTGCATCTAATTCTTCCTTCCTTCTGACAGATCAAATGATGATGTCAGCCAGGCCGAAAAGCAAAATAGTGGCACAGTCATAAAGTGGGGAGGGTCGGAACAGCATCAGAAGTCCACAGAGTGGCCCTATGACATAGTGGAGGTGGCAACAGCAGCATCAGGAGGCCACAGAGAGGCACAATGACAGAGTGTGGAGGTGACGGCAGCAGCAGCATCAGGAGGAGACCACAGAGGGGCACAATGACAGTGTGGAGGTGGTAGCAGCATCAGGAGACCACAGAGTGGCAAGGTGACATAGTGTGGAGGTGGCGGCAGCTTGAGGGGGCCACAGAGTGGCAAGGTGACATAGTGTGGAGGTGGGTGGCAATACCAGTACCAGCTGAAGATGGTGGGTGAAAGAAGGAGCACTTGGCATCAAATGTGTGGCATCAGGCGGGTGGCAGCATCAGAATAGTAGCTGAGGGAGGTAACCAGAAGAAACTGGTTTCTTTTGTCAAAGTGTTGGTGTGGCACCATGGATGATCTAGTCTGATGCATCAGGCATTGGTGGGTGGAAATCTTGGCTGATCCACGCCTGATTCATCTTGACAAAGGTCAGTCTCTCCACATTTTGGGTGGAGAGGCGAGTTCTTCTAGGGGTAACTATGGCCCTCGCCATGGAACGTGAGTGCAGAGGGCCCCCCAGTCAGACCTGCGAGAGGATGGACAATGGGGCAAATAGGCAGCGGCCAACTGACTATATAGGATGTTTCTATAGTAGTTCAGTTTGTCCTCCCTCTCAGTGGGTGTAAAAAGGCCCCCTATTTTGGACCGATAGCGAGGATCCAACAAGGTGGAGAGCCAGAAGTCATCCCTCTGCCGAATGGTGACAATTCTGCTGTCACTATGCAAGCAAGTGAGCATGAATTGGGCCATTTGTGCAAGTGACTCAGAGGGACTCCCTGGCTCCATCTCCACTGCATACTGCTATGGTGTGTCTGGGTCCTCTGCCTCCTCTTCCTCCAATGTCCTTTTCCTCCTCCAGTTCAGCCCCCATAGGGCTCATGTGGCCGTGAGATCTAGGCGCCATGGCTCCAGTCCCCTGACCAGCCAGATTTTCCGGCATCTGTTACAGGACATGAAGCAATGATATGACATTGTCCTGGCGACTGACAAATAACATGGCCTCCTCAAAGGGCCTGAGCAAATGGCAGGTGTCATGAGCTGCCACTGGCTGACATTGAAGTTACACAGGGGAGTACTCCTGTCCGCTTGGATCATCAAGAAATCGTTTATGGCCTTTCTCTGTTCGTATAGTCGGTCCAACATATGTAGGGTGGAATTCCAATAGGTGAACACGTTGTATATCAGCCTATGTTGGGGGATGCCGTTCTGCCGCTGCAGCTCAAGGAGGATGTGCTTTGCTGTGTACGAGTGGCTGAAGTGCATGCAAAGTTTCCTGACCATTTTTAGGTTGTCTTGCAGATGGGTAGAAGACTTCAGGAACTGCTTGACAACTAGATTGAACACGTGTGCCATGCAGGGCGCATGGCTCAGCCCTCCTTGATGCAGCGCCGACATCATGTTCTTCCCGTTGTCGTTCACCATGGTTTCGATTTTGAGTTGTCGCAGAGAAAGTCAGGATTCGATTTCTTGATGAGCAGTTTTTCCCCTGTGTGACAGCGTGACACCGCTGTACAATGCACATGTGGTATGCTGGAGGGGCACTGTGAATTGTCCTTACAGTGGAGGCTGTGGACACGGTGGAGGTGGATATTGTCGCAGGACCAACTGCGTGACAATGTGGAGGCAGAAGCGGCATAACCTGGCCAAGTTGCTGGTGTGGCTGTGCAGGAACCACATTCACCCACTGGGCCGTAAAGGACATCTATTGTCCCTTACCGTAGTTACAGCTCCACACGTCAGCGCTACTGTTCACTTTGGCAGACACAGACAGGCTCAAGGACTGCCCCACCTTCTGTTCTACATATGTGTGCAGGGCTGGTACTGCCTTTTCTGAAAATAAATGATGGCTTGGGACTCTCCACCTCGGCTCAGCACAAGACATCAGTTCTACGAAAGGTGCAGAGTCCACCACTTGGAAAGGGCAGCAACTTGGCCAGGAGCACTTTCAGCTTCTGTGCCATTGGATGCGTTCATGCATACTGCTGTCTCTTGGCAATCGCTTCAGTGATTGATTGCATGTGGAATGACTGACAAGGACTAGAAGGAGGAGGAGCATGAGCTTCAGGACCAGCAGACGATTCGACAGACAGGCAACTCCCTTCTGCTGAGCTGGTGGAGCCTTGACTGCCTGCAATGGGGTGCATGCCACTAGGTGATGCAGCAGTGGCTGCAGCAGGCTGGACCACCACATCAGAGCCACGATTGTCCCAGGCCACCAATGGGGTGCATGCCACTAGGCGATGCAGCAGTGGCTGTGGCAGGCTGGACCACCACATCAGAGCCACGATTGTCCCAGGCCACTTTATGGTGTCGTTGCATATGTTGTCGCAGGGCAGTGGTGCCAATATTGACACCCTGGCCACTCTTCACCTTCTGCCCACAGATTCTACATATTGCCACGTTGACCTCCTCTGAAGGCTTAACAAAAAGACTGCCACACAGCCAAGTAGGTGATTTCCCCCCAACACTACACACTGACTGACTGCTACCGCTGCTGCCTCCTGTCACGACCATGGTTGTGGTCGTGACTCCTTGGTTTGCATGCTGTTGTCAGCGGTTTGTTTTATGTTGTCTTCCACAGGTGTGGGCTCTGTATCTTGCCTCACGTGTGGTTGCCGCTGGCAGCATAAGGTGGTTGGCAGTGGAGTGGCCTGAGCAGTTGCTAGGCGCTCGCTTTCACGGCATGCGGTTGCCTCAGGCAACGTGTGGTTTTTGTGTTAACTTTTTATGTTTGGTGTGAGGGAGTTTGATGTGTGTACACTTACCCTTTAAGTGACACTTACCTTGTTTGGTGATGGAAGGGTTAACTCCTTTCCTAGTGTATGTGTGGGTGTGGCCGCTTGGGCTATTTAGCTTCCTGCTGGATGGCAGAAGCTGAAGGGGTACTTCAGCCATGTGGTTTAGCTGGAGTCATCCTCCTGGTTCATTTACCATCTGCCAGAGAGGGCCACCCTTTGTGGTCAAATGTTTATATGTGATGTTAAGTTGATGTTGTTTTCCTTTCTATGTTTAATGCAGCTATGGATCTGGGTTCCTGTGTGTTTATGTGTGTGTGTTGTGTCCATTTATGTTTGGTGTGGACATCAGCTTGTGAGCACAGGATCCAGTCTGCAAGGCTGTGGCAGGTAGGTTTGGAACTAGAGTAGTTCACCTGCCATATCCATATGTCTGTTTATGTTCCCCTTCTCCTTGCAGCTTGGCCAGTGAGACTCCTGTTCCTCCGTGCCTAGGAGGAACAGGTCGTCTTACCCTGCTCCTAGTCCAGGGCCACCCTGAGGGCTAGTAGGGACTATAGTTTCCGGTGTATGAGCCCTCCTACCATCAGGGTTGGCTCATACGGTTAGGAGTCAGGGTCAGTGTTAGGGACGTGATAGGAGGTGACCTGCTCCCTAATTCTGTCGTCCTGGCCGAGCAGCGACTAAACATCTTCTGGCATCGCACGGCTGAGGGTTTCCGCCATCCTCAGCTGTGACCCCTCCATGAACCCGTGCACCACTACTTCCTGGGCAGGTAGGCTCCTGCAAAGCATGTTGTCTATCCCGGGCACGTTTGGCTCCTGACCTCCCACTGCTGCCACCCTGCTGACTCCCGGCCATGCTAGCGACTTGCTGGCTCACTTTTGCCACTAATGCACAACAAAAACAGCTTTAGAACATATAACTGCACCGCTGAACGGCAAATATATATTTTTTGCCACTAATACACGACAAAAAGGGCTATAATTTTAGCACTTCACCACACAACGACTAATAAGCCCTTTTTTCCCACTAATACAATTCGAAAATGCTTTCGAAAATATAACTGCACCGCACAAGGGCAAATAAGACGTACAAATATTTCCTTGCAATAAACCCTATTAATGGCTGCATCAAACAGAACTTGCACCCCAATAACAAGAACGGTTTGCTGGAATTACAGAGCTGTATAATGGCAATTTGGGTGCCCAGTAAGTGCAGCAAGGTGTAATAGGATTGTTCCTATTACCCAGGCTGAACCTCCCCTACTGAACCCTGTTCAACATATATGCTGCGGAATGATTCCTCCCTATCCTTTCCCTACACCTTGAATAATCTTTCCCTGCACTTGTAAATCGTTTTTTTGGCACAATGAAGTTTTTTCTAGCACTGTCCCTAGTGCCTGCTGACATCTCTCCCTGCACTATGTACACTGGAAAATGGCAGAATCCAAGATGGCTGAGGGTATTTATAGTGCTGTGACATTACAGGGCTGGCTGCTGATTGGCTGCATGCATGGCATCATGGGTGATCCCGCCTTCCTAGAGTTCCTTGCTCCATGTCCTCACACGTGTAGCAGCCATTTTAGGAAATAATGTGATTCGTTAGCACGAAGCGTGAGGAAATTCAGATTTGGTGCGAATCAAATTTTTTTTCTGAAATTTGGATCAAATTCGACTTTGTTAGCTTTGATTCGCTCATCTCTAGTCACAGGGTGTTTGATCTGATGATTATGAAGGCCAACGAAACATTGGTGAATCATATATTCCAGCATAGGCAATCCAACTTTCCATTAGAGTTTCATTAAGGTATTAGTACCATCCTGCTGATAGACAATGTTTAGCAGATTTTACTCTTTCTATGACATACCCCATCCCATTAAGATTTCCAGGTTGAACAGGCCAGTAACAGTATCATCAGCAAAAAAAAAGTATCATAGACTTTGCGCCTTCTTATTGCACAGAAACGTTTACTTTGGGGTGGGTTCCTCATCTGCTAAATAAGGGCATATGAGTTTCCTGAGCCCTAGATTCTAACGTTGTGCCGACTGACCTTCCACTGAGGAGAAAGGTGGACTCATAGCTGAACACCAGCCTGTCAGGGAATTCGTCCTCTTCCAATCAGCCCTGCAAGTCAGTAAAAAAGTCATAGAGTTATGTTTTGTCTTCCAGTTTTAGCTCCTGAAGAATTTTTAATCTGTGCTGCTTACAATGCAGATGTTATTGTGAGATCCGCCATACCATGATTTGTGGCACTTGTAATTCCATACTAGTCAGCCTATTTAGTCAACTTCCTAGGACTATGCTCGTACACGGCTCAAATCGGGTTCACTGTGCCTTCCGAAGTGTTTAGGCGGCCCAGACATTTCTGATGACGCAAATAGCTGGTGGTTTCAAATTGCTTTACACAAAGCAAAATGCAATTTCTTTTTTTTTTTTTCTTACAATAATCTTTATTGCAATTTTTTTGCATTTGTTTCCAGTTTTGTTCAAACATAACATTGTATGAAAAAAAAAGGCAAGACAATCCGAACAACAAAATGTTTACAAAACAATGCTCATGTAATATTGTTGAACAATAGCAAAATCCTCTAAGAGGGACCGATAAAGCTACCAAGATAAATGAGCATTAAAGTAAGAGTAAATGAGAAAGAAAGCAGTCGTGCATGGATGATTAAAAGACACAGACATATAGGATGCACAGAGTAGACATATGTACACAAAAAGAACAGAGGAGAAGGAAGTCATCTCGCAGGATGGTGGCTTTAGCTGGTTACAGTGAGACATGACAGAGCTATTGGTTACCTTTTGCTCGACCCCTCCACTACTTAACTTACCTTTTACATCGGCCCCTACCCATGCCTCCTCAAACTACACCTCCCGGATCTAACCAACTCCCAATGAGACAACAACACCAGATTGGATTAAATCGGCCACAGCAGCCATTTTATTAACATAAATACACATATAAATACTTAACCTTTATTTAATACAATAACCATAACATATGTATAACATATACTAATCAATTAATGAGGGAGGTCCTTGAAGTCCCAAAATAAAAAAGTCACCATTCCGGGGTGAGCCATCTTGCCTCCAGACGTTAAGCACCAGCTCAGAGGCACCACTGATGGCCCCCAAAACCCAGCCACAACCGACCGCCAACCATGGGAGTCCATCCCTAACCGTGGAGCCCTCCCACCTTCTCCACCTGAGAATCTCACCAACTTCAAAGACCTCCCACCACCACGAACACGCAGGATTGACCTCTTAAGCCTGCGCATCCCTCCGCATCCATAAAGCAGTCTTGATGCCTTCCTGTAAGGCCAGACACCACATGTCCAGCCCTACCACATTTAGATGAACGCCATCAGCCCGCCAGAAACTCCCGACCCCTTTTTTAAGTTCCGCGTGCCTCACTGCAACTGCCCCATTCCTAGCCATAAAGTGCCGATTGCCCGATTAACCTTCAACCGAGCCCTATTCAAAGCTTCTACTGATCGGGCACCGCGGAACTATATCTGACCAAACCGTCACGAACTTCGGAAACAACGCCCACAACCTAAGTAGGTCATCTGCCCACAGTCAGGTGTCTGTCAAGGAAATGTTTGAGCGTAAGAAGCCAATGTCACAGAGTCACCCCCTTGCCTGACGTCTGACTCTTAGCCCGCCAGCTTTTACCATACAAGCTGGTGGAGTCTTAGGCCTTCAAAAAATTTGTAGCTATTGGGACACTGCAGTGGAAGGTACCCGGCCAAATTTTTATTTTCACAAAAGGCAATCCCCAACCTGTACTCTATTGCGGAAAAGGAAGTCATGGCATGTCTGGCACACAGTGTTGGGGCAAGGGTCCATCTGACCACTGATACCTGGTCTGCAAAGCACGGTCAGGTCAGGTATATCACATACACTGTGCATTGGGTAAACCTGCTGACGGCTGCCAAGCATGGAAGGCGTGGCTCTGCAGAGGAGTTGGTGACACCGCCATGACTTGCAGGCAGGCCTGCTGCCACCACCTCTACTCCTCCTACTCCATCCTCTTCGCTAACCTCCTCAGCTGAGTCCTGTTCCAAATCATCATTCCCAACACCCAACCTAACCTTCCACTCTTCCCAACACTGCTGAGCTTTTTCGTATGTAAAGTTCTAGCAGAGCCAAATTCCTCACCCAACCTTCTCTTACCCAACTATCTGGCCATCCACCCGCGCACCACTGACCCCCACAGAAAACACCACAACCACAGCCCCCCGCCACAATGGAAAAAAGCTCAAAATCGAACAAATCCACCACTTCACCCATAAACAGCGAGCGACTGTTATACCCATCCAAAAATTAACCCCCATACCTGCAAATCCACCCTCAACTCCTGGCCCAACCTAATGTAATGATGAGGTGCCGCTATACCTGCCGTCGCCCCCGCTAACCTTCTACTAAAAATCCTACCCATGGGCATAATACGACATGCGCAATTGCGGACAAGAATAGGACATGCTCTATATTTTTCCGGAGCTCCAGACCGGAAGATCGGGGCTGCACTCCAGAAATGCGGATGCGGAGAGCACATAGTGTGCTCTCCGCATCCATTCAGTCCCCATAGAGAATGAATGGGTCCGCGGACAATACTTGCGGATGTGTGAATGGAGCCTTAATCTGTCTGTTAGTTCATTGAGTGACCTAAAAAAATGAGGAGAGCATCAAATAAGGGACTTGGCCCTGGTCGTGGTGGTGCTGGGGTTGGTGGAGCTTCTGTTGCAGAGAGAAGACGTGGTCGATCTATTCCAGCTACATGCCCAAATGAAACACCTTCCTCAGGTGCAATTAGGCGACAGAACGTTTAGGAACACGGGAGGCATGCGCGAGAGCGTCTGACGTGGGACGCTAGGGCTCCGCTCCCCGCCCCCCTCCTCTTCCACGCGCCGGCCGCTGGCCGCTCGTACCTCCGCCCAGGCTGGTGAACTGCCGTGTGGAATGCCTGGAATGCCCGGAATGGCCGAGCATGCTTGCCATGCTAATCCATGCTAATGTGCCGCCCTGAGTGCTTATCCATGCGAGACGCCCTGACCACCCCAGGAGAATCGACGGTGGTGACTGGGCAAGGATTTCTGTTCATGAGTCCGTCCCTGAGCCGTCGGTCGGTGAGTGGCATGATATCGCAGCTGTGTATCAGGAAAAGAGAAACAAAGGTGCCGGCAGGATGAAGGTTGGTGGGGCCGGAACACAGCGCACTAACTATCGGTGCTAAAAGAGGGGAGCTTTGACAAATATTTGCCTGCTAATAGTGGAACCTTGGACCAGACAGAGTCGGCATCCGGGGGGGGGCTGCTGTCAAGTTTTCAAGGTTTGAGGTCCTGTTCTATTGATCCTCATTGACATTATTGATCTTTGGCGGTGAGGTCGGCCCTGATTGTAACACCTGAAAAGGCGGCCAATCCAGCTACTTGGAAGTGGAAACCTAAAGGGGGGCATATCCGCAGGTTTTTTTGTGGTGGTGTTAAGTACCCCTGAGACTGCTGCTAATGGCGGGTTGATCTTCCACCGCGGCCGCGGCTGTGATTATGGGGGGTGCTGATTGAGGCCACCATAGAGTAAAAGGTGAACCCGCACTGTAATACCTGGCTGGTTTTGGAGGCATTTATCGAGGGTGGACGGTGCCAGAGTGAATCGAGCTGAAGTTGGAAAAAGAAGAAAGGGGAAAAAAAAAAAAGAGAAAAGGGGTGGGGGAGGGTGTTTGGAATGCGGACCACAACATTTTATAATCCCAATAACCCCGATTGAGAAATCTGTATTCCCTTCAGGATATCTAGCTCTACTAAACTTTACTAAACGCTACTAAATTCTACTAAACCCAGTTAAATTGACTGTATCCTTCATACATCTGGATTTTCAGACTTTTAACTTTCTGGGTCGCTTTTCCTCCTACGACTTGAACCAACTGATAATATGGACCTTTTTCTTCTTTTTTTTTTTTTTTTTTTTTTTTCTCTTCTGTCTCCCCTGTCGAATTAATTGAATTAACTATGGTAGATAATTATTGATGTAAGAGAAGGCGAAAAAAGGGAAATAAATAAACAGATAAGGGGGAGAGGAGGAGGAAGGGGGAAGGGGGAAGGAAGGAGAAGGGGGGAAAGAGGAATAAGAAAAGAGGGAAGAGATCATAAAATGCCGTCAAAAAAAAGGGAAGATCAGCGTGGCCCTATGGGAAGTACTACTAGGCGATCAGCAGGAGGGCTGGATAGTGGGCCTAAACAATCAGGTTTAAACAGGTATCTGGTCCCGAATTCACCTGGGCCTAGGTCCCCACAGAAAGAAAAAATTGTGGAAGCCAGAGTGCAGGAATCGACACATGGGATTCCAGTTGAAGGGGGTGATGGAGAGAGGGGAACACCAGTGACATACACAGAAACGGATGTAAAAATGGTGCAGGACATACTTTGCACTGTCTCAAGGATGGAAAATTTAATGGGTAATTTAGTAACCCAGCTTGGGGCAGTGCAAACGGATGTTATGATTATTCGAGGCACCGTTTACAAGAGATGGAAAAAAGAATTCCCACCTTAGAGAAATCCGTGCAGAAATTAGAGAAGGAGGTGGCCCTCTTAAAACAAATAAATGTTAAGACGGAACAAAAACTGGTAGACCAGGAGGATAGATCAAGAAGGGCTAACATAAGATGTGTGGGGATCCCAGAGCGAGCGGAAGGAGGAAACTGTACTGAGTTTATGGAAAAGTGGTTGAAGGAAAATAGTAAAGAAGGTACCCTTTCTCCCATGTTCTCTATTGAAAGAGCACACAGGGTCCCCACAAAAAATAGGGCGCCAGGGGACTATCCCAGATCTATACTGGTGAAATTTTTACTATCTAAGGATCGAGATGAAATATTATCTGATGCAAGAACCTCGGAAAAATATTATATACAGGGTGTAAAGATCAAACTTTTTCCAGATTACCCATTCAGCACTAATGCACAAAGAAAAGAATTTATATCGGTCAAAAAAAGATTAAGGGAGGCAGGTATAAAGTATAGCTTACTCTTTCCGGCGAAATTAAGGGTGGAATATAAAGGCAAGACTTCCTTTTTTCAGACTCCGGAGGAAGTTAGCGAATGGGCGGATGGGGAGGGTCTTTGAGGCTGGCGGGGGGGGGGGGAGTGATAGGAGTCACGCTAAGTTATGGAGTCGCCCGGACTGCTGGCCAGCAGAATGGGGGACTATAGGGGTCGGGGGTGGGGACGTGGAGAATTTATTTATTTATTTTTTTATTTTTTATTTTTTTCCTCCCCTTCTGCTAGATGGTTAGGATCCTTTCGCTGAATGTGAGGGGGCTCCGTGAGAGGGTAAAAAGATATGCTATCCTTGAGTGGATGAAGAGGTTTCTGCCAGCCATCATCTGCCTCCAGGAGACACATTTGGATAAGGAATCAGTAAGATGGCTGGAAAGGGGATGGGTAGTGGCGGGATATCATTCTGTATATACCACTTACTCCAGAGGGGTCTCAATTTTGATACACAATAAGATTAAGTTTGAATACCTGGCACGCGAGATCGATGACCATGGCAGATACCTCTTTTTATACTGTTATTTAGAAGGGATTAAAACTGTAATTGCAAATATATATATTCCACCACCATATAAACCAGATGTTCTGTATCAATTGTATAGATTTATGCTAAATAAACAGGAATGTATATTGATTGCGGTAGGCGACTATAATGCGGTTATGGACCCACTCAGGGATAGGACATCTAGTAGAGGGGGAGGAACACAAAATGTAGATTTATGTAAAGTGGCCCATGAATTTAATTGGGTAGATGTTTGGAGGGTTCAGCACCCGGAAGAAATTAGATATTCTTGTTATTCAAAAACACACCAAACTTGGTCGAGAATAGATATGACCTTTGGAAATAAAAATTTAATGTCCCAAAATAGGATCACGACAAAATATATACCTATGGCCCTGTCAGACCATAATGCAATGGTAGTTGAGCTGGACTTGAACAAAGACAATACTTTGTTGTTGTTTAAGTTCAACTCCCATTGGCTGCCATTGATTTCAGACACAGAGAGTATAACTAAGGAATTAAAAACTTTTTTTATTGAAAATAATGGTTCTGCCGGTAGACTTGTGGTTTGGGACACTTTCAAGGCTTTTCTGAGGGGAGTTTTGTTTAAAAGGGTAAACTACTGGAAAAAAAGAAATAGAGAGAATGGGAAGGTATTGGAGAAAAAACTGCAAGAGGCAGGAATGGCAAGCATGAGATATCCCACTGCACTAAATAAGAGAGCCTGGGAGGAAGAACAGGAAAAGATGAAGATCTATCAGCTAGAGAAAAGCAGGAAAGAATTGCTCTTTCAAGGCATCCAACTAGCCTCGGAGGGTGAAAAGGTCGGTAAAATATTAGCAAATATAGTGAGAAATCAAAAAGGGAAATCATGGATAGGTGCAATTAAAGATAAAACGGGCAAACTAATTACCACACCCGAAGGTATTAAAAAAGTGTTCCGGGAGTATTTCCTAGAGCTATACAAGTCCAGGGTACAATACTCAAAACAAGAGCTAGATTCATACTTGGATGAGATTGCCTTTAGTAGGATATCTAAGTCCCAAAAAGAATATTTGGAAAAAGAAATAACGGCGGCAGAAATAAATCTAGCTCTGGGGAAGGTCAAATCCGAGAAAGCACCGGGTGGGGACGGGCTCCCCTTTGAAATATATAAAACCTTTTCCCAGGTTTTGGTACAAGAATTAAAGATAACACTGGACGAAGCTCAAAAATTAGGCGACCTACCGAACTCTATGAAGGAAGCAATTATTACACTAATCCCAAAAAAGGGAAAAGAACCAACAGATCCCGGTTCATACAGGCCAATATCCCTGTTGAATACGGATGTTAAAATCCTGGCAAAAGTCCTAGCTGACAGGCTTTCAAGGGTCATTAAAGTAATAATAAATAAAGATCAGACAGGATTTATACCGGGTAGAACAATATACTACAATATAAGAAGGCTGTTTCTCAATATTGAAGCTAATAGATTGGCCGCAGGGGAGAAAGCGATACTCTCATTGGATGCCCAAAAGGCATTTGATTGTATTGAATGGGAGTATCTATGGGCAGTACTGAGGAGATTCGGTATAGGGGAGGGATTTATAGGGTGGATCCAGTTAATATATCTAAATCCCAGGGCTAGAGTGGTGGTAGATGGGAGCCTGTCCCTGCCTTTTGCCCTATTTCAGGGCACTAGGCAGGGATGCCCTCTCTCTCCACTGCTATTTGCCATTGCAATTGAACCCTTGGCAACCATAATAAGAAATGATAAGGAGATTAAAAGCTTCCAACATGCGGGCGGAGAAGAAAAATTGTTAATGTATGCGGATGATATATTACTCTTTTTGCAAAACACTGGGGATCAGTTTAATAGAGTGATAGAGATAATAGATAAGTTTGGGTTTATTTCTGGTTTAAAGATAAATTGGGGGAAATCACATATGTTATTATTAGGAGATAGACAATTACAGGGAGATACACGGGTGCATGTTCTCAAAAAACATGAAAATTTTAAATATCTCGGCATACAAATCTCCGGAAATATAGAAGAATATGAAAAATTAAATGTCCTTCCCTTAGTAAAAGAACTAAGAACTAAAATACATATATGGAAAAGACTGCCAATGTCAATCCAAGGTAGGGTAAATCTAATAAAAATGGTTCTTCTCCCAAAGATACTTTATATACTTCAAAATGCTCCAGTGAGAATATCGCAGACTACCTTTAAACTATTTGATAGACTAATGGGGGACTTTGTCTGGAAGGGCGCGATCCCTCGGATAAAGAAGGAAGTCCTTCAGCTCCCAGTGCAGGAGGGAGGATTAGCGGTCCCCAATTTGTTTCTTTATTTTTTAATAACTCAATATGGGAATATAAAGGGTAGTTTAGATAGTCAAGTGGGTAGGCAAGAATTAAACAGATGGGGGTGGAAAGAGGGAGGTAATCACTTAGAGGTGTTGGAGTCAGGTTTTTTGGGGAAAAAAAATTCTGATAATAGGATACTAAACCTAATAGAACACGTATGGGGAGAAATTAAGAAGATATTGGAGATTAAAGGGTTTTTGAAATACACACCGATATGGAAAAATCTTTATTTAAAAGAATTAGAAACAATAAGGGAATATATAGATTGGGGAAAAAAAGGAATGATATATTTAGACCAGATCTTTGAGGAAGATAAGCTGAGGGACTTTAATACAATGGTGTCGGAATTTGGGATCCCCCATACGGATACCTATAAATATCTTCAACTCAGGAATGCACTGCGGATAGTGGTACAGGAAGATAGGTACAGGAGGGAAAAATCAGATAGGTTGGATAAGTTTACTACACTAGGGGAAGGAGGAGGAACAACCGCAAGGAGATATAGACTTCTGATGGAAGGTAAGAGAAAAACGATTACAATGCTTGCTGTAGGAAAATGGGAGAAGGATCTAGATTCCCTCACAGAAGAAAACTGGAGAGATGCTCTTAAAAATTATGCGACAATCTCGGATAGGGGCTCACATAAAATTTCACAATTCTTTATAGTGCACAGATTACATCGATCTCCATGGATGTTGAAAAGGATGGGAGTGAAAGCAACAGATAAGTGCCCAAAATGCTGGGAGGAGAGAGCTGACTTAATACACTGCTTTTGGAGATGTCCCAAGCTCCATAGATATTGGACAGAAATAATGGAAACCGTATCTTTGCTTTTGAAGGTTCGGCTGCCCAGGGATCCAATAATTTGTATCCTAGGGGCAACTGAACATTTGAAGCTAAATAAAAAAATACGACTGGTTCTGAATAAAGTACTATTCCAGGCCAGATTACTTATACTTAGGAAATGGATAAAAGTAGATTTACCGACGGTGGGACAGTGGAGAAAAATGATAGATAATTTAATTAAAGAAGAACGAGTGATGAAGAGGCACAAAAAAAGGTCATTAAATCTCGACCAGGTATGGAAAAATTGGCTACTTTAGTGTTGGATTTTATTTTATTTTTTTCTCGCGTCCCCGCGTGGAGGGGGGGGGGGGGGAGGAGGGAGGGGAAGGGAAGAGAAAATGAAAAAGAACTATAATTACTATGTTTAGTGTCAGAGTAATGTGTCTTTTCCATTTTTATGGATTTGTTCTTTATGTGAAATTCAAATAAAAAATTATAAAAAAAAAAAAAAAAAAATCCTACCCATGGGCATAATACGACATGCGCAATTGCGGACAAGAATAGGACATGCTCTATATTTTTCCGGAGCTCCAGACCGGAAGATCGGGGCTGCACTCCAGAAATGCGGATGCGGAGAGCACATAGTGTGCTCTCCGCATCCATTCAGTCCCCATACAGAATGAATGGGTCCGCGGACAATACTTGCGGATGTGTGAATGGAGCCTTAATCTGTCTGTTAGTTCATTGAGTGACCTAAAAAAATGAGGAGAGCATCAAATAAGGGACTTGGCCCTGGTCGTGGTGGTGCTGGGGTTGGTGGAGCTTCTGTTGCAGAGAGAAGACGTGGTCGATCTATTCCAGCTACATGCCCAAATGAAACACCTTCCTCAGGTGCAATTAGGCGACAGAACGCTCAGCGTTATTTTGTAGGCCCGAATACCGGTGTAAGAATGGTGAGGCTAGAACAAGTAGAGGCGGTAGTAGATTGGGTGACTGACAGTGCCTCCAGTTCCTTCACATTGTCTCCCTCCCGGTCCCCTGCTGAAAGCGCAGAATTGGCACCTGCAGCCCATGGCCATCTGTCTTTCACCTCACCCCCTTGCAAATCAGCCAAGCAGTCTGAGCCCCAAGTCATGCAGCAGTCTCTTATGCTTTTTGATGACTCTGCTGGCAGGTTTTCCATGTGCCATCCACCTAGCCCTGCCCCAGAAATGAAAGAGATTGAGTGCACTGATGCCCAACCACTTATGTTTCAGGATGTGGACATGGGAGGATCACCACAGCACATCTCTAAATGATGACGAAACACAGGTGCCAACTAGAGATGTCCCGAACTATTCGCCGGCGAACATCGCTTGTTCGCGTTCGCCGCGGCAGGTGAACATATGCGATGTTCGGTCCGCTCCTTATGCATCATCATTGAGAAAACGTTGACCCTGTACCTCCCAGTCAGCTGACACATTCCAGCCAATCAGCATACCCTCCCTCCCAGACCCTCCCACCTCCTATCAAAAAGTAAGGACAGCATCCATCTTAGATTCATTCTGAAGCTGCAGTGTTAGTTAGAGCAGGGAGAGTGCTGCTGCTGCTGAATTAATAGGGAAATCGTTAGCTAGGCCAGTGTTCTGTGTCCACCCCAGTCCTCAAAGACTCATCTGCTGTATGGACAGCATCCTGACAGCACCCCAAAAAGCCCTTTTTAGGGCTAGTACATCAGTCTGCTTTTTTTTATTTATTTTTTAATATATATATATATATATATATATATATATATTGCAGTTGCCTGCCCGTGTGTGTCAGGCCCACTGACTGTACTGTGCCCAATGCCAGTGGCCACCACTCATATCGGGTGGCACAGTACCTTGCAGATAAAAAAGTAATTTAATTTTTTTCTCTGTAATATAATTGCAGTTGCCTGCCAGTGAGTGTCAGGCCCACAGACTGTACTGTGCCCACTGCCCACCACTCATATCGGGTGGCACAGTACCTTGCAGATAAAAAAGTAATAAAACATTTTCTCTGTAATATAATTGCAGTTGCCTGCCAGTGTGTGTCAGGCCCACAGACTGTACTGTGCCCACTGCCAGTGCCCACCACTCATATCTTGTGGCACAGTACCTTGCAGATAAAAAAGTAATACCATTTTATATCTGTAATCTAATTGCAGTTGCCTGCCAGTGTGTGTCAGGCCCACAGACTGTACTGTGCCCACTGCCAGTGCCCACAACTTATATCTGGTGGCACAGTACCTTTCAGATAAAAAAGTAATTTAATTTTGTCTCTAATATAATTTCAGTTGCCTGCCAGTGTGTGTCAGGCCCACAGACTGTACTGTGCCCACTACCAGTGCCCACCACTCATATCTGGTGGCACAATACCTTGCAGATAAAAAAGTTTTTTTTTTCTCTGTAATATAATTGCAGTTGCCTGCCAGTGAGTGTCAGGCCCACAGACTGTACTGTGCCCACTGCCCACCACTCATATCGGGTGGCACAGTACCTTGCATACATAGTACCACTAATCAAAAAAAAATCGTGGTCGTGGTGCTGTGATTTCCTTTGGCCCTAGAATAATGCCCAGTGTTCAGAGGCCATGTACCCTGAACTCAAAAAGTTCTGAGGACATAGTTGACTGGCTAACACAGGACACCCAATCTTCTACAGCTTCCGCTCGGAACCTTGACCCACCATCCTCCTCCAGCTCAGCTTCGAGCACCTCTCAAGTTACCACTTACCCGCCCGCCCGCCTGCCACCACCACCAACACTAGCACCACAGCCGCTTCACTTGAGCTGTCAGAGGAGTTATTTACACATCAGTTGGAAGAAATGAGTGATGCGCAACCATTATTGCCAGAGGATGTAGATAACAGGGATAAGTCTCAGTCAGGCAGCATTACACACATGGACGTACGGTGTGATGATGATGATGTTGTACCCGCTGCTGCTTCCTTTGCTGAGTTTTCAGATAAAAGTGAAGCGGTTGATGATGACGATGTGTCTGTGGATGTCACGTGGGTGCCCGCTCGAAGAGAAGAAGAACAGGGGGAAAGTTCAGATGGGGAGACAGAGAGGAGGAAGAGACGAGTTGGAAGCAGGGGGAGGTCGTCGCAAGGAGCTAGTGGCACAGTCAGACAGCATGTATCGGCACCCGGGTCAGCCAGACAGCACGCCAATCAACGCATGCTGTTGCCACCACCAGAATGCCGTCATTGCAAAGCTCAGCAGTGTGGCATTTTTATGTGTGTGTCTGCCTCTGATAACAGCGATGCCATTTGCAACCTGTGCCAAAAGAAACTGAGTCGTGGGAAGTCCAACACCCACCTAGATACAACTGCTTTGCAAAGGCACATGATCTCACATCACAAACGCCTATGGGATCAACACATGATGAGTACAAGCAGCACACAAACTCAAAGCCACCATCCTCCTCCTGGTCCAGCATCTTCAGCCACGTCAACCACTGCTGTCCTCCTTGCCCCCTCTCACCTTCAGCAGTTCCTGCTCATCTGCCCACAGTCAGGTGTCTGTCAAGGAAATGTTTGAAGGTAAGAAGCCAATGTCACAGAGTCACCCCCTTGCCCGGCGTCTGACAGCTGGCTTGTCGGAACTCTTAGCCCGCCAGATTTTACTCTATTGTGGAAAAGGAAGTCATGGCATGTCTGGCACACAGTGTTGGGGCAAGGGTCCACCTGACCACTGATACCTGGTTTGCAAAGCACGGTCAGGTCAGGTATATCACGTACACTGCGCATTGGGTAAACCTGCTGACGGCTGCCAAGCATGGAATGCGTGGCTCTGCAGAGGAGTTGGTGACACCACCATGACTTGCAGGCAGGCAGGCCTGCTGCCACCACCTCTACTCCTCCTACTCCATCCTCTTTGCTAACCTCCTCGTCTTGTTCCGCTGCTGCGTCTTGCTCCACATCAACTGCACCCCCCCCCCCCAGCTCCCCAGGGGCTATTCCACATCCCGGATACGACAGTGTCACGCCGTCTTGGGGTTGACTTGCCTGAAAGCAGAAAGTCACACTGGACCAGCACTCCTGTCTGCCCTGAACGCACAGATGGATCAGTGGCTGACCCCGCACCAAGTGGAGATTGGCAAAGTGGTGTGTGACAACGGAAGCAATTTGTTGGCGGCATTGAATTTGGGCAAGTTGACACATGTGCCGTGCATGGCACATGTGTTGAATCTGATCATACAACGCTTTGTGCATAAGTACCCAGGCTTACAGGACGTCCTCAAGCAGGTCAGGAAGGTGTGTGGCTATTTCAGGTGTTCCTACATGGCCATGGCGCACTTTACTGATATTCAGCGGCGAAACAACATGCCAGTGAGGCGCTTGATTTGCGACAGCCCGACACGTTGGAATTCAACACTCCTAATGTTTGACCGCCTGCTCCAACAAGAAAAAGCTGTCAACGAGTATTTGTATGACCGGGGTGCTAGGACAGCCTCTGCAGAGCTGGGTATTTTTTTGCCACGTTACTGGACGCTCATGCGCAATGCCTGTAGGCTCATGCGTCCTTTTGAGGAGGTGACAAACCTAGTCAGTCGCAACGAAGGCACCATCAGCAACATCATCCCATTTGTTTTCTTCCTGTAGCGTGCCCTGCGAAGAGTGCTGGATCAGGCCGTAGATAAGCGTGAAGAGGAAGAGTTGTGGTCACCATCACCACCAGAAGCAGCCTTGTCGTCGTTGATTGCTGGACCTGCGGCAACGCAGAGAGAGGAGTCTGAAGAAGAGGAGTCAGAGGAGGAAGGTGGCCTTTCGGGGACCCTTGGTGTTGTACGTGGCTGGGTGGAGGAAGAGACCTTCAGTGAGGACAAGGAATGCGACATGGCTAGCATGGTATCCAACCTTGTGCAAATGGGGAGTTTGCGGTTGTGCAAATGGACTGTTTGCGGTGCATTAAATGGGGAGTTTGGTCTGTCAGTGTTTTGTCTGTCACTGTGAAGCGGGCGTAACCCTTACACTACCTGATCGATACAACGTCATACCTGATGTTTTAAAGCACATTATTCCAAACAATTTAGGAATGTTAGGTGATTTATGCCCTTTATGGATTAAAACCCGACTCTGCGTCAACTATGTAATTTTCCATGAGAGTTTTGCCATGGATCCCCCTCCGGCATGCCACAGTCCAGGTGTTAGTCCCCTTGAAACAACTTTTCCATCACTATTGTGGCCAGAAAGAGTCCCTGTGGGTTTTAAAATTCGCCTGCCTATTGAAGTCTATGGCGGTTCGCCCGGTTCGCCCATTCGCGAACATTTGCGGAAATTCCCGTTCGCCGTTCGCGAACGGAAGATTTTATGTTCACGACATCTCTAGTGCCAACTGCTGCGGCTTTCTGCAGTGTGCAGACTGGCAAGGAGGGCAGGGGTGAAGAGTGGGTGGAAGATGATGTGGAGGATGATGAGGTCCTGGACCCCACATGGAATCAAGGTCATGCGAGTGACGTGTGCAGTTCGGATGAAGGGGTGGTGGTCACACAGCACCAGCCGAACAGCAAAAGAGGGAGCAGGGTGCAAAAGCAGAGTGGCCGTCCCCTAGCCAGTACGCCTGCTACTACCCATCGCACCCAGGGACTAAACACACCAAAGCCAGCTCCAAAGAGTTCCCTGGCGTGGCAGTTCTTCAGACAATATGCTGATGGCAAAACGCAAGTGGTTTGCACGCTGTGCAATCAGAGCCTGAAGCGAGGCATAAATGTTCTAAACTTGAGCACCACCTGCATGACCAGGCCTCTAAATGCAAAGCGCGAGCTGCAGTGGAGTAAACACCTCAAAAACTACGAAAGATCTCAGGCTCCTCCTGGTCCCTCTTCTGCTGCAGTCTCAGCCTCTTCCTTCCCCTCTGGAGTGACAGTGGCACCTGCTACCCAACAAACAGAGGATGTGGCAGCAACGCCACCACGTCCATCACCAAGCATCTCCACCATGTCCCACGGAAGTATTCAGCTGTCCATCTTCCAAACACTGGAGAGAAATAGGAAGTACCCCCCTACCCACCCGCAATCCCGCCCTCCGCGGCCTTAATGAAGAAGGCTGAGGAGAAGTAGGCACCTCAGCTGCCCCCCTAAGTAACTGCTGCACCTGTTCTTGCAGCCAGCCAGTCCCACGAATCGCTGCTGCCGCCCTCAATTCTCCCAGCACAACATCCAGCTGCTCCATTGCTGTAAGTACCACTTACACTATCGCACAGCTCTCAATTTTTCAACACCAAAATGGCCCCTTTCTTCCCCAAAACTGCCTAGTTAAGCCCCCCAATACCCGCCCCCCTAAATTGAACTGACCAATCCCTCAACCCCGGGGTTTACCTGAACCAACCACCGTCATGATAGCCTCCCCTAAAGGCTCCCGCCCCCCGGTCCGGCCATTACTTGAGTAGGCATGCATTCAAATGGAAAGCAATGATTTGTTCTGCTAAACAGACATCCAGATCTCTAAGGCCTCTTTCACACGGGCGTGAGTTTTTTTGCCCGGATAAGAGCCGGGTGCGTTGCGGGAAAATGCAAGATTTTTTCTGCGCAAGTGCAAAACATTGTCATGCGTTGCACTCGCGTGAGAAAAATCGCGCATGTTTGGTACCCAAACCCGAACTTCTTCATAGAAGTTCGGGCTTGGGATTGATGTTCTGAAGATTGTATTATTTTCCCTTATAACATGGTTATAAGGGAAAATAATAGCATTCTGAATACAGAATGCATAGTAAACCAGCGCTAGAGGGGTTAAAAAAAAAATAATAATAATTTAACTCACCTTAGTCCACTTGCTCGCGAAGCTGGCATCTCCTTGTGTCTCCGCTGCTGATGAACAGGACCTGGGGTGAGCTGCTCCATTAAATACAGGTTAAGGACCTTCGATGACGTCACTCCGGTCATCACATGGTACGTCACATGATCTTTTACCATGGTGATTCACCATGGTAAAAGACCATGTGATGACCGGAGTGACGTCATCGAAGGTCCTTAAGCTCTATTTAATGGAGCAGCTCACCCCAGGTCCTGTTCATCAGCAGCGGAGACACAAGGAGATGCCAGCTTCGCGAGCAAGTGGACTAAGGTGAGTTAAATTTTTTTTTTTTTTTTTTAACCCCTCTAGCGCTGGTTTACTATGCATTCTGTATTCAGAATGCTATTATTTTCCCTTATAACCATGTTATAAGGGAAAATAATAATGATCGGGTCTCCATCCCGATGGTCTCCTAGCAACCATGCGTGCAAATCGCACGGCATCCGTACTTGCTTGCGGATGCCATCCGATTTTCACACACCCCATTCACTTCTATGGGGCCTGCGTCACGTCAAAATCGGAAAATATAGAGCATGCTGCGATTTCAACTGAACGCACAAGTGATGCGTTAAAAACATCGCTCATGTGCACAGCCCCATAGAAATGAATGGGTCAGGATTTAGTGCGGGTGCCATACGTTCGCCGCACGGATCGCACCCGCACGGAAAACTCGCCCGTGTGAAAGGGGCCTAAGAATTTGTCATGGCAATCTGCTACAGTAGAATAGAAGTCAGCTTCTCATTATTCACAGAAAAGTCTAATCCTCTCTTGACCTCAGAGAAATCCATAGAATTCCTTTACCAGACCTTAGCAATCATCTGCTTAGCAGCCTGAAAAAAGAGAGCAATCAGTCTCAAAAAAGGTGGGGGGGGGACCCCTGGTATCCTCCTGTTCAACAGTGCCTCTGAAGGGTTCTTGCAAAGTCTTTTTGTTGTACTCTAGACCGGGGGGAGGGGGGTACTGCAAATTGTTTATATTGTTATGTTATGTATTTTACTGTTTATTTCCAGCAAGTAAGGAATGGAAAAGGTTGGCAGGAACAGGGTAAACAACCCTGTTCCTCCCCACTTGGTAGGAGTGGACTGTTCCTGCTTCCTGCCAAGAGTAGGGAGGAGAGGAAGCAGATTGCAGAGCTCCTGCTACTGTTACAGATTCTTCAGGGAGAAGTACCCAAATTGTAAAGCCTTGAGATCCCAGACAGCAGAGTGAATGGCTACATCTCCCTCTAAAGACACTGCTGTAAGGTGAGGGACTACAGCCAAGCCACCCATCACCAAGCTACTACTAGGTCAGTATCACCTAAGTGCTGAATTGTCACCAACCATCCTTCCACCATAACCTTGCTGGTGCTAGTGAAGAATTGCACTTAAAGCCTGCTGCTACTGTATGTATTTCAAGTTCTATGTTGTACTTAGTAAAAAATACTTTGCTACGTTTAACTCTGGCCTCATTCTTCAGCACTATAATTCCACTGCACCAATTCCCAGGGGACAACAGCCTGAGGGAGTACACCATGGCACAACTCTTCATCATGGCCTCTACCACTCCTATTCTCTAAACCTGCTCCTCAGGGGTCTCTGCATTTTCACCCAGGGGCAATCCCTCCAAACATGTAGCATATCACCAAAGGACTAACAGCCCCTAAAACAGCTAGGATGGGTGTCCGGCCTCATGTGTGCTATCCTAGATACCACTAAATACCACTGAAATAACACCTTAAATGAAGTTTCAAGCCTCAACGTGTTTATTTACTTCCATTGCTCATGGGATAGTGTAGAGCCCAAATCCAATTCCCATTTAGAAATATAGGACAACTGGTATGACAACTGAGTTCAATATAAAGTATGCACCAGGTTCAAAATGCAGTTTCTGTCTGGAGCTCATTTACCAAATTTATTCAGAAAATTTTGCTATACTGTCCCAACAGACCCAACACACAATTTTCTTTTTCGTTCAGCTGTGTTGCCATCTTAAACCTACCTCTTTGTGTACAGATTTAATCTAACCTAGGGGGCAGATTCATGAAAACTGTCTAAATCAGAGCATAGGTTTTATTTGACTTTACTTATGCACCATCCTTTATGAATCATCCCATCCTAACTTTTCTCTGTAGCAGCCTATAAAATGAAAATGAGCTGCCGAATACTACTAGAAAATTACATGTTGAGGGTCTGAGGAGCTGGACTTTGGTAGCTCTCACAATAAAGGAGCCATCTGTGATGAGACAACCTCTTTAAGCAGTGTCAGGGGGCTTTTTATCACACATTGAGCTTGCTACTCACTTTCTACATGTAAGAAAATTCTTCATTGACATGAGAAGACTCCTGAGGAAACACAGATCCTCTGTATGGTCTTGATCATCCATGCCAATCTGGGATTATCTCAGCAAATTGATGAAGTAAGCTGATGTTGTTGGGTAACATGCAGACCTAATGAGACAAAACAAAATGACAAGTGCTTGAAGGAAGTACTTAAATGGTACTGTTCTCACATTTGTATTTATAGAGCCTAGGCTCAATCCAGCTGTAAACTCTTGCCCATTTATACACAATGGACAGCTAAAACATTGCCATACTAAGCGTTACAGATTTCTATTACGCAAGCATCTACAGAATCGGTAGTGTGTGAAATCAAATATCTCAAAATGTGCATCAATGAACAATCATTTGTTTTTACAGAGTACATTGTATTCTTTCTGTTCACTTTCCTATACACACGTTCCTTTGCTTTTGAGCATCAAGGCAATTTGCCATAACTGAAAAATGTTTAAATATGGCATATACAAGATATTTTCCTCTACCGAAGCAATCTGGAAAAGGAAGAGTTACATAGCCAATCCAATAAACACTTTACCCTGGAGGGCTGCATTCTCAAACAGCTGTATTTTATCTAGAGCTATAACTTGATTCTGAACACCATTTCCAGGCAAGCCAGCTTGGCGGGAACAATACGTTCAACCTACAAATAACAATGTGACATACAAAGCGCATACAAACGTGAACTGGAGGTGCAGATAGATATACAGTACAGAGTCCAAATTTAACTATGCGTGTCTATTGAGAACAGCTCACGTTTGAGGACTGGAGTGGAACAAAAAGGCTTTGCTGGTTTTGAACTTATATAAGCTAGGATTAGAGGGGTGATCTGGTTAGGAAAGCCTGTTTTCAAATAGACTTTTAGGGATTTCTGAGTTAACAGAGGGTAGTCCATCATTCAAGAATTTCCATCAATTAGCCAGAGAGGAAAGTGGTATAACGATTATCTCCTACTCTAGGGGACGCAGCATGTCTATACATTAAAGATGTCACGATGCGGTGTTCTGGGAAGCGGGGACAGCTGGGGCTCACTCCCGTCATCAGCGCGCCCGGTGTTGCCCGTTCCTATGACAACCGCAATAGGGCTGAGCGCCGAGCTGATTGCTCGCCGCTCGGCTGCATCAGAACTCAGGAGTCATGTGACGGTGGCTACGTCACATGTCTCCACCAGCGCTCTATTTAAAGGTAACCAGTCACCAGTTTTATGGTGTCCTAACTAAGGGCAACATAAATAAGTGACTGATTCTCTTAGCAAAATGCTGGGTCACTTTCTTTAATTAACCCAGTCAATCTGCCAACATCTTGCATTGAAAATCTCCAGCTGATAATGATGAGTCATGAATATTCATGAGCTCCTGACTCTCCCCACCTACCTGCTGCTGAATGACAGTTATTTGCCATATGAATCAGCAGCAGGTGGGCAGGGGAGTGGCTATAGCTCTGAATAAAATATACGCTGGACTCAATGACATCACGCTGGATTCAAATCAGCTCATTAGCATGTGGCATATGGCATCTTTGTGTGTATATTTTGAGGTAACCATCTGTCACACTAGTAAGTGAATACATCTAAGGTACTTTTTAGTAGTTAATGATTGTATATAATTAGTTAGATTATAATCAAATATCCACTTGACAGGTTCCCTTTAAACAGGCAATCTGCTGGCCAGAGATTGCCTGTTATTGAGGTCCTTCCTGCATGATACTCACCTGGTTTGTTTGTTACTGCTCTGGTCTTGGCGTGCTCTCCTGGTTTGACTTCGGCTTGTCCTGATGATTCTCTGCTTGCTCCTCCGGTACCTTTTCTGCTCTCTTGGTTTTGACGCGGCTTGTTTGACCTTTCTTTTTATGTGTTGTTTGTCTTCTCTGCACTATCCTAGCTAAGGGTTTGTCGACCAGTTGTCCCTTGGTGCTAGGACTTGCGAGGCAAGTAGGCAGGGACAGGGGTGAGGGTGGAGTTCAGTGGTCACTACCCCACTCCCTGTGTGTGTGACAGAATAACAGGCCCACATTACCACTGTTATCATGAATCCTTTGGTTACCCTGGCGGAGCATGTTTCTAATCTGACTCAGATGGTTCAGGAATTAGGGGAGAAACTCCATTTACAATTGCAAACTTTATTTCAGATTGCGCCCCTTGTCATCCGGTTCTGAGAGCCAGCGCGTGGGCATAGTAATCTCCCGTCTCCAGGGAGATCCCCAGGATTTGGCTTTTTCCTTGCCTGCTGACGCTGGTTGTCTCAGCTCTGTCGAGGGGTTCCCTTGTATAATGAACCTGACAGGGCCATGGTAGCTGAGACCACTCTTAAAGCATTGGTACAGGGAGACCAACCTGCCGAAGAGTATTGTACCCAGTTCAGGAGATGGTATGTTCCTTCTGGCTGGAATGAACCAGCCTTAAAAAGCCAGTTCAGGTCAGGGTTGTCTGAAAATCTCAAAGACCTGTTAGTGAACTACCAGCTCCCTGCGACATTAGAGGAGACCATGGCACTCGCTGTTCGACTTGACAGACGTGTTAAGGAGAGACGACAGGAACGTTTGCTTTTTTCCCAGGAGGTGCTTCAGTCAGAGGTCTGTCCTGTGAGCTGAGCAGATTTCTCTTCTGAGGAACCCATGCAGGTCAGGATGACTCATAACGATCAGTCTTGCTGACAAGGGGTTTGTTTCTATTGTGGCGAGTCAGACCAATGGATAAACCAATGCTCCACGAAACCTTCTTCCGGTAAATCTACCAAGACAGGGGAGCTTAAAGGGGTATTCACATCTTCTTGATCCTAAATGATTAATTTATATACCCCCCCCATTAAACTTTTTCCAAAATATATATCATTGAAAAAAAATTACTGTTCTCTTTAAATTCATATCATTCCAAACCATTGTTGATCTGCGCTGCCCATGGATACGGCCACCACTCGCCGGCTGCATCCATGGGCTGCGCTTGCGCACATCTTTCCCTGGTGATCCAGTGGCTGGCCTCCATTCTATCCGTGAGTGCGCACATCGCGGCCGGACGCGCATGCGCTGATCTATTTTCCTTTGAGACGCGTCTAAAATAATGCCGCGCATGTGTGGCTCAAACGCAGCATAAAGGAAGATAGTTTAGCGCATGCGCGGCCGCCCGAAGAGTTCATGGGAGGAAGAGAAGAGTCTGGACATCGTTGGAGAGCCAGCGGAGGACCGGGACAGTAGTTTAGAAGGGGTGAGTATTTTTTTTACATGCACCACCAATTCCACCAACCAATGGGGGCGGATGGAGGCACTTGGGGGGCAGATGGAGGCACTTGGGGGGCAGATGGAGGCATATGGGGTCTGATGGAGGCTGATGGGGGCTGTTTGAGGTATATGGAGGGGTGTTTTAGGCATATGGGGGGCTGTTTAAAGCATATGGGGGGCTGTTTGAGGATGATGGGGGCTGTTTGAGGCTGATGGGGGCCTATTTGAGGCATATGGGGGCTGTTTGAGGCTGGTAGGGGCTGTTTGAGGCTGATGGAGGCTGTTTGAGGCTGATTGGGGCTATTTGAGGCATATGGGGGCTGATGGAGGCTGATGGGGCTATTTGAGGCATATGGGGACTGATAGGGGACTATTTGAGGCATATGAGGGCTGATGGGGCTGTTTGAGGCATATGGGGGCTGTTTGAGGCATATGGGGGCTGCTTGAGGCTGGTGGGGGCTGTTTGAGGCCTATGGGGGCTTTTTGAGGCATATGGAGTCTGATGGGGGCTGTTTGAGGCATATGGGGGGCTATTTGAGGCATATGGGGGCTTATGGAGGCTGATGGGGCTGATGGAGGCATAATGGGGGCTTATGGAGGCACTTAGGGGCTGATGGAGGCACATGGGGGGCTGATGGAGGCACATGGGGGGATAATGGAGGCACTTGGGGGCTGATGGAGGCACTCGGGGACTGATGGAGGCACATGGGGCTGTTTAAGGCATATGGGGTCAGTTTGAGGCATATGGGGGCTGTTTGAGGCATATGGGTGCTGTTTGAGGCATATGGAGGGGCTGATGGGTGTAGCAGAGCTGAATATGCTGCTGTTCAGCCATAGTTCTAGTGGGGAAGGTAATAGACAGATGTAGCAGGGCTGTATATGTGGCGGGTCAGCATCAATGCTGGTGGAAGAGAGAAACACATGTAGCAGAGCTGAATATGCAGCTGTTCTGACAGTTCTAATGGTGAAGGGAATAGACAGATGTAGCAGAGCTGTATATGTGGTGGGTCGGCATCAATGCTGGTGGAAGAAAGAAACAGATGTAGCAGAGCTGTATATGAAGCTTTTTAGACACAGTGCTAGTGGGGGAGTAGAATAAAGATGTAGCAGGGCTGTATAGGAAGCCATTCAGCCAAAGTTAGGGGACTGGAGGAGACACATGTAGCTGAGCTGTATCTGAATCTATAAAGATACATAGTGTAAGGTTTATACACAACTAGAGTACACCTGTAATGGAAACAAATCTGCAACAGTGCTGGTTGGTGGGGGTTGATCAAGCTTTTGAGCTAATGTATAATATGGAATTATAGTTTTTGATGCACAGAATGGATTTGTAAAACTGCATGACAGCCAGGTGTTACTGTACACTGAGCTCACTTCACATGGCTCTCTAATGATTCCTCAGCAGGGGGAGGGGCCTCACAGACACTGCAGGCTGCCAGACTGATGACTCATGCTCTTCACATGAACTAGCATGCAAGGACTGAGTTCTCAGTGTGATGTCATAAGGAGGTGTGGCCGGCCTTCACTCTAGCTGCCTAAGCCCGCCCAGCCTTAGCAGCAGAAAATCAGGAAGTGAATTTTGCTGTAACTGCACCCCAGGCTGATTTATCAAGATGGGAATACCCCTTTAAGAACCAGGTATTTCCTAATTCGGTCAAGAACAAGTTTTTAGTACCTATTACTGTCTCCTTGGGTATTAACAAATGTTCTGGTAATGCGTTCATTGAATCAGGTTCTGCTGCCAACTTTATTGATATGAGATTTGCATTAAAGTTGGGTATTCCGATTTTGACACTACCCACTCCCATCCACATCATGGCTATCGATTTCACCCCCCGGGTGGGTGGTACTGTGAAGTATTCTACCCTGGAGATATCATTGACTCTGGGTGTGTGTGTGTGTGGGGGGGGGGTCACTCTGAAATGTGATCTCTGTTGGTTCTAGAAAACTTACCAGTAGAGGTGGTACTGGGAATGCCTTGGCTCCAGTTACATAACCCCATTATTGACTGGACCAAGGGGGAATTAGTGAAATGGGTAGTTGAATGCGACTCGTGCTTGTCGGTAGTGCAAGCGGGGGTCTCAGCAGATTCCAACACATTGCCTTTACTCTTAAAGGAATATATGGATGTGTTCTCTTCCTCTAACCCCAAGTTGCTACTGCCCCATAGACCTTATGATTGTGCCATTGAATTGGTAGGGGGCCAGATATCCCAAGGGATGTATCTATAATCTTTCCAGACCTGAACGCAAGGCCATGGAAGATTATATTGAAGAGAGTCTCATCAAGGGACACACTAGGCCTTCTGTATCTCCTATGGGGGTGGGATTTTTCTTTGTCAAAAAGAAAGATGGAGGCCTCAGACCTTGCATCGACTACCAGGAGTTGAATAAGATTACGATCAAGAATCAATACTCCCTTCCATTGATTCTTGATTTGTTTAATCAGGTAATGGGGGCTTCCTGGTTCTCTAAAATTGATCTGAAGGGGGCATATAACTTGATTCGAATTAAGTAGGGAAACAAGTGCAAGACAGCTTTCAATACACTAGCTGGACACTTCGAATATCTTGTAATGCCTTTTGGACTCAGCAATGCTCCAGCTGTGTTTCAAAACTTTATGAATGATATTTTTTAGAGAATTCTTGGGTAAATTTGTAATTGTTTACCTTGATGATGTTTTGAATTTTTTTCCTTGATTTTGAAAGTCATGTGTCTCATCTGAAACAAGTGTTGGAGGTTTTGAGGAAGAATCAATTGGCGGCCAAACAGGATAAATGTGTTTTTGGGGTACAAGAGATTCTGTATCTTGGGGATGTCCTCACTCCTCATGCTTTTAAAGTAGATCCTAGCAAGGTATTGGCAATTTTGGACTGGGTAAGGCTGTCATCCTTAAAGGGAACCTGTCACCAGTTTTATGGTGTCCTAACTAAAGGCAACATAAATAAGTGACTGATTATGTTAGCAAAATGCTGGGTCACTTTCTTTAATTGACCCAGTCAATCTGCCAACATCTTGTATTGAAAATCTCCAGCTGATAATGATGAGTCATGAATATTCATGAGCTCCTGACTCTCCCCGCCCATCTGCTGCTGAATGACAGTTTGTTTCCATAGGAATCAGCAGCAGGTGGGCAGGGGAGTGGCTATAGCTCTGAATTAAATATACGCTGGACTCGATGACCTCACGCCAGACTCGAATCAGCTCATTCGCATGCGGCATGAGACATCTTTGTGTGTATATTTTGAGGTAACCATCTGTCACACCAGTAAGTGAATACATCTAAGGTACTTTTTAGTAGTTAATGATTGTATATAATTAGTTAGATTATAATCAAATATCCACATGACAGGTTCCCTTTAAGGCTGTCATCCTTTCTTTTTAGTATTTGCTAATTATTACCGTAGATTTATAAATAATTTTTTGGTAATTGCTAGGCCCTTGACCGACCTCACCAAAAAAGGGGTGGACCTGGAGAACTGGTCTGTTGAGGCTAATGATGCATGTGAGACACTTAAGAAGGCTTTCAGCTGCGCCCCAGTTTTGATTCAGCCGGATCAAGAGAGACCTTTCATTGTGGAGGTGGATGCCTCTGAGGACGGAGTGGGGGCAGTCCTCTCTCAAGATCCCGCTAGTCTTACCAATTTAAGGCATTGTGCCTTCTTTTCCAAAAAAATTTCTCCAGCCGAGAGAAATTATGATGTGTGGAATCGTGAATTGCTGGCCATTAAATGGGCATTTGAGGAGTGGAGACATTTTCTTAAGGGGGCTAAACATTGTGTTACCATTGTTACTGATCACAAAAATCTGATGTTTCTTGAGTCTGCTTAGAGGTTGAATCCCCATCAAGCCAGGTGAGCATTGTTTTTCACACGCTTTAATTTCTCCATCACTTTCAGGACAGGAAGTAAGAATGTGAAGGCAGATGCCCTATCCTGGAGTTTCTGTGCGTTCCAGCCCACGGACGCACCGCCTGAAACCATATTGCCAGCTAGTGTCTTTTTAGCAGCCGTATCCCAAGATCTTACAACTCTTATTAAGGCAGAACAACATCTGGCCCCGGCACTCACACCAACAGATAAGTTGTTTGTTCCTGAACAGTTCCGTCTCCGGCTGTTGGGTGAGTGTCATGACTCTGTTTTGTGTGAATATCCTGGTATCAAGAGTACTAAAGAGCTGGTATCCCGGTCTTATTGGTGGCCCACCCTGTTGAAGGATATCAAGTCCTATATGTTGGCCTGCGAGGTGTGTGCCAGGTCCAAAACCCCTAGTACTCGTCCTGCTGGTGAACTGCGACCCCCACCCATTCCCAGTAGACCCTGGTCCCATATTTCTATGGACTTTATCACGGATCTGCCACCTGCTGAGGGTAAAACTGTGGTTTGGGTAGTGGTCGACAGATTCAGTAGGATGGTACATTTTGTTCCCCTTGCTAAACTTCCGAATGCTAAGACTCTGGCCTCTGTATTTGTGGAACAAAATGTTTGCACGGTGTACCCGAGAACATTGGGTCTAATAGGGGTGTCCAGTTAGAGCCTTCTGTCAGAGGTGCCAAATCTCATTTTCTTTTTTGTTTGCCTATCATCCTGAGAGTAACGGGCAGACGGAGTGACTTAATCAGTCTGTGGAACAATTTCTCAGGTCATATGTCTGTGATCAACAGTTGTGGGTTAAATACCTTCCTTTGGCAGAATTTGAGATTAACAACCATGATAATTTCTCCGCTGGTGTCTCCCCATTCTTTTGCAACTACGGTTTCCATCCTCGTTTTCATTCTAGGTCATCTGTCTCCTCGTCTAACCATGAGGCAGATAAGGTCTTATCTAAACTGTGCACAGTTTGGGCCCAGGTTCAGACGAACCTAGAGAAGGCTCAAAATAATCAAAAAATCAAAGCTAATAAGATACGTTCTAGGGGGATGGATTTTCAGGTTGGGGATCAGTTGTTGCTGTCCTCTAAGAATGTGCCTCTTAAAATGGCCTCCAAAAAGTTTGCACCTCGTTTTATAGGTCCATATGAGATTATGGAGGTAATCAATCCAGTGTCGTTTAGATTAAGGTTACCTGATTCGTTCCACATCCATGATGTCTTCCATAAATCTCTGCTGAAAAGACATGTTACTCCTGTTGTTCCTTCACAGCCCGCTCCACCACCAGTACTGATTAATAATTCTGAGTAATTTGTGGTTTCACTAATTTTGGATGTTAGGAGAGTCCGCAACTCCTTACAGTATCTGGTACACTCGAAAGGCAATGGACTGGAGGAAAGGTCCTCGGTACCAGCAAGGGATGTTCACGCCACTAGGCTTGTCACAAAATTTCATATGGAACATTCTGAGAAGCTGTCGCCTGGGGCCTTGGTTCCGGTTGCCCCGCGTATAAGGGGGGGGGGGGGGTACTGTCACGATGCAGTGTTCTGGGAAGCATCATCAGCGTACCCGGCGTCGCCCGTTCCCATGACAACCGCAATAGGGCTGAGCGCCGAGGTGATCACTCGGCGCTCAACTGCATCAAAACTCAGCGCTCTATTTAAACAGACAATCTGCTGCCCACAGATTATCTGTTATTAAGGTCCTTCCTGCATGATACTCACCTGGTTTGTTTGTTACTGCTTGGCTTCCGATTTCCCGTCCGTTTCATCCTCTGGTCTTGGCGTGCTCTCCTGGTTTGACTTTGGCTTGTCCTGACGATTCTCTGCTTGCTCCTCCGGTACCTTTTCTGCTCTCTTGGTTTTGACGCGGCTTGTTTGACCTTTCTGTTTATGTATTGTTTATCTTCCCTGCACTATCCTAGCTAAGGGTTTGTCAACCAGTTGTCCTTTGCCGCTAGGACTTGCGAGGCAAGTAGGCAGGGACAGGGGTGAGGGTGGAATTCAGTGGTCACTACCCCACCCTCTGTGTGTGTGACTAGAGTTGAGCGAACACCTGGATGTTCGGGTTCGAGAAGTTCGGCCGAACTTCCCAGAAATGTTCGGGTTCGGGATCCGAACCCGATCCGAACTTCGTCCCGAACCCGAACCCCATTGAAGTCAATGGGGACTGTCATGGAACCATGAACCAGACGTACAACAAGAGATAAGTG
Source organism: Bufo gargarizans (assembly GCF_014858855.1). NCBI lineage: Eukaryota > Metazoa > Chordata > Amphibia > Anura > Bufonidae > Bufo > Bufo gargarizans. The sequence goes on along the minus strand of NC_058083.1, from coordinate 242,479,424 downwards.
GAAATAAGAAGGCTTTATTGAAAATCAAGCTGTAAGGCAAAAGTCCAAACGGATGGCTAAACCGAAGCAGAGTCTTGCGAAGCCAGAGGTCAGGAACCAGAAGGGTAGTCAGACGAAGCCTGGATCAGGAACCAGCAGGGTAGTCAGACAAAGCCTGGATCAGGAACCAGCAGGGTAGTCAGACGAAGCCTGGATCAGGAACCAGCAGGGTAGTCAGACGAAGCCAGGATCAGGAACCAGAAGCAGCAGCAGTCTTAGAAGCATGTGAACACAGGAGGACCAAGCAAGGAACTGAAGCCACAGACCTCCTATATATATGAGCTAGGCATCCAGCTCCTCCCAGTGGGAAGGAGAAGCCGCAGGGTGGGAGGCTACAAGAAACCCAGAAACCAAGATGGCCGCCAGCACATGTCAAACGAAGGAGAACAGCAAGAAGGTAAGACCATGACAGGGACCCGAACTTTTCGGCACTAAAAAGGCTGTAAAACAGCCCAGGAAAGGGCTAGAGGGCTGCAAAAGGCAGCAACATGTAGGTAAATCCCCTGCAAACAAATGTGGATATGGAAATTAATAAAAATAAAAATAAAATAAATAAAAATTAACCAATATCAATTGGAGAGAGGTCCCATAGCAGAGAATCTGGCTTCACGTCACCCAGCACTGTAACAGTCCATTGTCATAAATTTAGGCCCAGGCACCCAGGCAGAGGAGAGAGGTCCCATAACAGAGAATCTGGCTTCATGTCAGCAGAGAATCAGTCTTCATGTCATAGCAGAGAATCATGCTTTACGTCACCCAGCACTGTAACAGTCCATTGTCATAAATTTAGGCCCCGGCACCCAGGCAGAGGAGAGAGGTCCTGTAACAGAGAATCTGGCTTCATGTCAGCAGAGAATCAGTCTGCATGTCATAGCAGAGAATCAGGCTTCACGTCAGCCACCACTGTAACAGTCCATTGTCATATATTTAGGCCCAGGCACCCAGGCAGAGGAGAGAGGTCCCATAACAGAGAATCTGGCTTCATGTAAGCAGAGAATCAGTCTGCATGTCATAGCAGAGAATCAGGCTTCACGTCAGCCACCACTGTAACAGTCCATTGTCATATATTTAGGCCCAGGCACCCAGGCAGAGGAGAGAGGTCCCGTAACAGAGAATCTGGCTTCATGTCAGCAGAGAATCAGTCTGCATGTCATAGCAGAGAATCAGGCTTCACGTCAGCCACCACTGTAACAGTCCATTGTCATATATTTAGGCCCAGGCACCCAGGCAGAGGAGAGAGGTCCCGTAACAGAGAATCTGGCTTCATGTCAGCAGAGAATCAGTCTGCATGTCATATCAGAGAATCATGCTTCACGTCACCCAACCCTGTGCTTTGACGGACACTAAATAACTTGACCAGCTACAGCAATAATGACAGATTTGGATGAATATAAATTTGAGGCCTATTATTTAGGCGCTGGGTGACAGGTATACGTTTACGGACAGAATTAGACTGGGATATGCACAGTAGCGTGTGTGTGAAGTTATTGAGAATGACCCTATCAGCACCTTGATTCTGATATACCCTTTTAGGGATGTATTTAAAGTAGGCCTGATACAGCAGAAACCACTAATTTAGAGAATTGCTAAATTGGGAATTGTATTTCAACCCAGAACAAAAACTGTGCTTTGACGGACACTAAATAACTTGACCAGCTACAGCAATAACCACAGATTTAGCTAACTATAAATTTGAGGCCTATTATTTAGGCGCTGGGTGACAGGTATACGTTTACAGTCAGAATTAGACTGGGATATGGCCAAAAAATAACCACACTATTGATGGTTAAATGCACTTGGTGTGACAGCTTCACCCTGATGTAGGATATAGCCAAAAAACAACCACACTATTGAGGGTTAAATGCACTTGGTGACAGGCTCAGCTTGCCCCTGATGTAGGATATGGCCAAAAAATAACCACACTATTGATGGTTAAATGCACTTGGTGTGACAGCTTCACCCTGATGTAGGATATAGCCAAAAAACAACCACACTATTGAGGGTTAAATGCACTTGGTGACAGCTTGCCCCTGATGTAGTATATGGCCAAAAAATAACCACACTATTGATGGTTAAATGCACTTGGTGTGACAGCTTCACCCTGATGTAGGATATAGCCAAAAAATAATCACACTATTGATGGTTAAATGTACTTGGTGGCAGCTTGTGCTGGCGCACCACAAGACACAAAATGGCCGCCGATCACCCCAGAAAATAGTGAATGAAAAACGCTCTGGGCAGCCTAAAAACAGTGAGCAATTGAATATCAGCAGTTCAATGATCCACAGCTGCAGATCGATCACTGAATGAAGTCTTTTGAAGGAGTTAATCACTGCCTAATCTCGCCCTAACGTCGCAGCTGCAACCTCTCCCTATACTGATCAGAGCAGAGTGACGTGCGGCGCTACGTGACTCCAGCTTAAATAGAGGCTGGGTCACATGCTGCACTGGCCAATCACAGCCATGCCAATAGTAGGCATGGCTGTGACGGTCTTGGGGCAAGTAGTATGACGCTTGTTGATTGGCTGCTTTGCAGCTTTTCAAAAAGCGCCAAGAAAGCGACGAACACCGAACCCGAACCCGGACTTTTACGAAAATGTCCGGGTTCGGGTCCATGTCACGGACACCCCAAAATTCAGCACGAACCCTTCGCTCATCCCTATGTGTGACAAAAGACAGCCAATCCATTTCAATCAACATCATGTTATGTGTTATTCCCATCCGCGTCCGTGATCCGTGGTTCCAGTCCGTCAAAAAAAATATAATCTGTCCTATTATTTTCACGGAAAACGGTTTGCGGACCCATTCAAGTCAATGGGACCGCTAAAAAACACGGAGGCGCACAAGATTGTCATCCGTGTCCGTTTTTTCCTATCATTTGCATGGTAAACCTGTCTTAGATTTTTTTAACTTTCCTTTATGTCTGGTGATCCTCCAAAAATAAAGGAAGACACACGGAAACAAAAACGGAAACGGATCACGGAACAACGGTCGTTCCATTTTGCGGAACGGAACACAACAACGGTCGTGTGCATGAGGCCTAACAGAAATTGAATTTTCCAAAGTTGACACCCCTATAAATAAACCATTGTATATGTAGATATTCCATAGACTGTCTAGATATTCCATAGACTGTCTTAAGATAATTCTAAGCAATATTCTTCAGGACCTATTTTTAAACCCACAGTTAAGACCAACTAGTCCATCACAAAGAGGTCATCAAGGAGAAAGCAATACAGTGTAGATATTGTTCAGGATCCCACAACTATACCCATGAAGCACCATACCTGCTGATATCCAATATTGTTATACTTTATCTGTAACCTCTATGTCACTGCTGTTTCATTAATATTTTTAAGATCATTTGGAAGCCAGGAGAGATAGGAGAAGTAAAATCATTTGGTAATAGAAAAAGGTAAATATTCTTAACCAGTGTTGGGCTGGCCCACCATAGTACCAGAGGATCCTCTAATGGGCGCAGGCACTCAAACAATAATAGATCCCTAATGAAAAAGGGATCCAAATGTCTAACAGAAGACAATTTCATTTGCATCTGATCTTGGGACTAATAACATCAGGGGCGGACATAACCTATGTGCAATGAGCAGGAACGTGGTACGGTTAGGCGGACGCCAAAATTATGTGGTGGGTATAGAAGTCTATAGTTTTTGTTCATGACGACAATTGCAGCGTGCGCAGGGTACTAACACAGGGCCCTTTAAGGTGTTGCAACTCACGTACCAGGTGAGGAATGCCAGAGTGGGGTAATGTCTCTGTTTAGTAGTAGGTATAGTGTAAACGGTGTCTCCTACCTGGGTACGGCTGGACTCCTGGATCCTGGCTCACTTGCAATAAATGAGTGTTGCTAGTAGGAGTAATTGAGGAACTTGGTAGCAATGAATGAGAGCCAGACTTGGAATATAATTCAACTTGTCTTTACTGGAGGCAGCATCAATCCACATGAGATACAGCAATAGTCTTGGGTCCCAGCAGGTATTGGCAATATATGGCAGGGATTACTATCTCTTCTGCTTCTATCATATGCCTGGAGAATATGGCAGGAATCTATATCTTCTGCTCTGTCTATCTTCTGCTGTGTATTGGACTGACTAGCTGAGGAGGAATTTGGCTTCTCCTGGTCTCTTTATAGTACTCACAGTTCACTCACAGGGAATAGTTCTTCCTGGAGTTCTGTAGGTGCTGCTTGCTTGTCAACCAGCTGAGGCCGAAGGCTCAGACTGAGGATGAAGATCTGTGGTCTCAACCGAGACAAGATCCTGGGTTGGGATCCCTAGAACTGGGAGCTCCTACCAGCACAGCCTTCCCCTAGCCGGGGTGGCTGGCACACTCTCTAACTTCCTTCTCCTCCCCATGAGGCAGGACATGAACCAGCCCACTTCTGCTCAAAGGGGGGGAGCTAAACTGGAATGTCCTATTCCAGTCTAGATATGCTAAACTGAACTAAGGTCCCGCTAACACATTGCTGACACCTGCTGGTGTACATGGGAATTACAGCAAATACATGTAACAGGATTAGAAAATGCACATTTGTGAGGAATAATAAATAAAATCACATTAGATGACAAGGCACATGATACCAACAAATAGTAGTGGGGAAAAAGAGTTTAGTAACATAACTCTGGGATGTTACATTCCCCCTTACTTCGAGTTAAGCCGCCCTTGACTTGTGCTTAGGAGGGAGAGGAATCAGCTCTGGGGTACCCAATAAATACAAAGTGCTGCATGAATTACATATAAATACATACAAAGACAAACATGAAATGGCTATCCCCAGGTTCCTGCTCGCTAGAGTAAGGGGGCACACAGTTTCCTTCTCTTGGTATAACCAGTGAACCAAATACTGCACTAAGCAAACATTACTGACTGACTTTGAAGTGTTATTATGGCCATCACACACCAAAGAAAGCATGGGGGTGTCTTTACTCTGTAGTCCCGCCATTATGTAATGGAATGCCCGCAAATGAAAGGGTGGCTTTATCCTGTATTCCCTTTCCTGCACCAAAGCCTGAGAAATTTGGCTTAAAGCACGATCACTATGGTGACTAAGGGGTAGCTAAATTATGGCTCTAAGGCTTGAGGTACCATACCTTAGGCAAAGGCTCAGAAGGGGAGGTATTTATCGTCTCCATGCTCTGGCAATGTCACAGGAGTAGGGTATTATAATCCCATGGATCTCCTGGAAATAAGACACCTCAGGATGGGAGCAATCCTGAACATTAAACGAACGGGAAGGAGCGGTCTATGACTTCTAATGATTCCCGAAGCAGCAGGGTTACCCATGTAGTTACTGGATCTGCCGGCACTTACCACTTGGTCCTACCTGTGCACTAAGTGTAGGCCATTAGTTTTAAGCGTCCACATGAAGGCAGTCCGTATAAAGGAAGGAGAGAATAAGAGCTGTCAAATAAGGCATACAAAGAGTAAGTTGCTACATTTTAGGTTAAGTGCAATGGTAAATGCAAATGTCACAAATAGTGCAGGAAGGTCACATCGCGGCACCTAGGAGAGAATACACACAATGGCCATGTTATCTTAAATGTTGCATAACAGGTAAACTGGTACTAATTAGTGCAAAAATATTAAATAGAATGAAAATCACAAAGAGCTCAGGTATTGTCTTTCCTTTGGTTGCAAGCTTTTATGTTGCGGTAAAACATTTTTGTAAAAGTGGGGGGGTTCAGTCAGCACAACCCTGTATGCAGGTGCACATTGCTATGGCGAAATACACACACAAACGCAAAAACACAAATGCAATCTGAGTCTGCTTTTATAGCGCCTACCAGTAGCCATTTGGCTCCAGGAGAAGTATATAGTGGGCTCAGCATGCATATTGGTACTTGCATTCCTGGATCCAATGGAAGCTGTTATTGCACCGGACGGGGTTAAAAGCAGAGTGTGCCTGACGTGCATGCTGTACCTGCGCTCCCTGGACTTTGTGTGGCTGTCATGGCCCATAACAGGTAGGAACTAGTGTTAGGGACCACTCATAGAGGCGACCTTGACGTGGTGAGTGGCTTATTACGCTTTGGCCAAAATGTGCACTAATGCCTCATTCAACATCCAGCATAAAGGCAGGGCAGAGTGCTGGTTGCAAAGTGCGATTGCATTTGTGTTTTTGCGTTTGTATTTTTATAAAAGTAGTGCAATTTTATTAATGCAAGAGTAGGCTCAAAAATAACTTGAGTCCTTTGACTTGAAGTGCTTGAAGTTGAATCCTCTGGAAACAGGTAACAGTCAATTGTAATCCACAGGGATAAAAATTAATTGTAATCCAAAAGAGGTATAAAATATTATGAAAGCAGCATATTTAGAACCGTAGTTCCACAAGGCTATCAAGTAACCTGAGAAAGGGGATAAAACAATGAACTTGGACGTGAGGGGTTAAATGCTGCTCATGACTATCAAGGTGAGGACAAACTAGGGCAACCTGAACCTGTGCAGACAGCCTGGAGAATGCAGCTGTAACATGCTGCAAGCCGGAATCCCTAGCCGGTGCAGAGGGGTTCAAAACCTCCAGCTGAAGGGGCTCTGGTAGACACACAGAAGGTGCCTGAGGCTGCTTCCAGGGCAGTACATAGGGTTGCACCTTAGGATTTAATGTCAGAACAGAATTGTTTATCTGGCCCACCCGCAGTGTTTGTGGTGCAGCCAAGTCAGGGATAAGTGGTGCAGGTTCTGGCTGGGGTTGCTCCCTGAAATGCAATCTGCCATCTGGGGTTTCTTGAAGGCATCTCACTTTCCCTGCAGAGCCTGGGTCTTCCTGCCAGGTCTCTGGGGTGACTGCAGGGGTTAACTGCTTAGCCAGCAGGGTCACACCGGCAGCAAAAGGTCCTTGAACAGAACGCATGGGGGTATATTCTACCTTGTCCCCTGCATACAAGTTGTGACGGGCCTGTGGCAGGTAATGTCGCTTGACTGAGCGGCGGCCCACAAAGATTTCAGACCCGGAGTGGCTGTCCTATAGGAATCCCACTCCTTTCTCAACGGAGAACCATAGGACTGTCCCTGTCTGTCTGGTAATTTTAGGTTCTCCTGGCTGGGGGTCATCTACCACCTGCTTGACCCATTCCTCTATGGCGGACTTGTATTTCCAAGCCGTCTGGGCGTAGCCGGTGATCTCCCATGGAACCTCAGGGTTTAGGGATCCTGTTTTTGTAGTAGTAGAACTGGGCGGCGGAGTGGAAACACCCGCCGCCTTCGCTGCACCAGTAGGTGTCCTTAGCGGAGCAGGCCTAGGCCTGTTGGAGGTATCTGGAAACGCGGGAAGCGGTGCAGGGGCAGGTACGGACCGGGCCTGGGCCTCAGGGAGCACGGCTGCTCCTACCTGGTGTCGCGGCCGGGCGGCCGTTTCCGGTGCCTCCAGGTGGTCATCTGGAGCTTCAGGTGCCCTCTGTGGTGCAGGCTGATCCAGAGCCTGGGCAGCTGTGTCGGCGGCGTCCTCCGCGGGAGCAGGCTCAGCAGCCATCTTCCGTGACGTCTCACCTTCAATGCTGAAAGTAGAAGTAGCGGAGGGATCCACAGCCTCCAAGGACTTGACTGGAGTCGCGTCTTCTTCTGTGGGACCTAGTTCAGTAGCAGCGGCCTTCTCAGGGTAAGTTAGCGGCGGCTGTCTCATCCTTGCTTGTAGCAGGTGCTGGCTCTGAAGACACGTTAAATGCGCAGGGGCCATCTCTCCTCACGAGCTGGGAAACCCCGATCTCAGGCACAGTGGGCTCGTAGATGAGTTCTCCCTGTATCGCCATCTGGTCCCATTTTGGTAGAGGGAGCGCCATCTTCCTTGCTTCCTCTGTCATGAAGAGTGCAGGAGGTAAGGGTGGAGCCCAGAGGGAGGAGTCTGCACTCCCTTGGCTCACAATGGAAAGTTCTTGGTGGGCAGTCTTTAGGTTTTCCGCTTCTAGGGGGGCGTATTCGGCATTTTCGCTCTCTTGAGAGGGTGTTCTTGACTTTTCCCGCTTCCGACAAGCATGGAGAGGTGGCGCCATTTTGCGAATATGGCGAATTAACCCCTTGAGTACTCGTGGGCACTGCATGGTGCTTTCTGGCACAGCAACAAAGCAATAAAGTCAATTTTCTGGGTTTTTGTACAATTCTCAGAACTTGCAGTACTGTGAAACATGCAATTTGATCCAGTTAGGCACACAATTGGATCCGGTTATGTTGTAGCACAGCTCGATCCTGTTGGCACACAGTCCTGTTCCAGTGACGCCAAAAATGCAATGAGCAGGACCGTGGTACGGTTAGGCGGACGCCAAAATTATGCAGTGGGTCCGAATATGGGTATAGAAGTCTATAGTTTTTGTTTGTGACGCCAATTGCAGCGTGCGCAAAGTACTAACACAGGGCCCTTTAAGGTGTTGCAACTCACGTACCAGGTGAGGAATGCAAGAGTGGGGTAATGTCTCTGTTTTAGTAGTAGGTATAGTGTCAACGGTTTCTCCTACCTGGGTACGGCTGGACTCCTGGATCCTGGCTCACTTGCAATAAATGAGTGTTGCTAGTAGGGGTAATTGAGGAACTTGGTAGCAATGAATGAGATCCAGACTTGGAATATAATTCAACTTGTCTTTACTGGAGGCAGCATCAATCCACATTAGATACAGCAATAGTCTTGGGTCCCAGCAGGTATTGGCAATATATGGCAGAGATTACTATCTCTTCTGCTTCTATCATATGCCTGAAGAATATGGCAGGAATCTATATCTTCTGCTCTGTCTATCTTCTGCTGTGTATGGGACTGACTAGCTGAGGAGGAATTTGGCTTCTCCTGGTCTCTTTATAGTACACACAGTGCGCTCACAGCGAATGGTTCTTCCTGGAGTTCTGGAGATGGCTGCTTGCTTGTCAACCAGCTGAGGCTGAAGGCTCAGACTGAGGATGAAGATCTGTGGTCTCAACCGAGACAAGATCCTGGGTAGGGATCCCTAGAACTAGGAGTTCCTACCAGCACAGCCTTCCCCTAGCCGGGGTGGCTGGCACACTCTAACTATAACTTCCTTCTCCTCCCCATGAGGTAGGACATGGGCCAGCCCACTTCTGCTCAAAGAGGGGGAGCTAAACTGGAAAGTACTATTCCAGTCTAGATATGCTAAATTGACCTAAGGTCCTGCTGACACATTGCTGACACCTGCTGGTGTACATGGAAATTACAGCAAATACATGTAACAGGCTTAGAAAATGCACATTTGTGAGGAATAATAAATAAAATCACATTAGATGACAGGGCACATGTTACCAACAAATAGTAGCGGGGAAAAAGAGTTTTGTAACATAACTCTGGGATGTTACATATGCACAGACTATGTAGCTGTAGTAGGAAAAGAGACCTACCACCATCTTAAAAAGAAAACACCAGCATGTCTACTTCACTGAATGTAAAGAGCTGTTATTTGTTTCATAGCTGTTGTACACTATCAAGTAACTTGCTAGGAATGAGCCCTATGATGAGTGCCTCACTTAAAAAAAAAATTAGCTTTGATAAAAGGAGTCCACAAGGGCCCTTGGTAGCCTAAATCCATCTAGAATCAGATATCTTACTAAACCTTATTATGTTAAGACTTGTATGTGCCATGAAAACAAAAATTTCTTAATGGGCATCTGTCAGCAGATTTGTACTTGGAAACTTTTTTTTAATACAGTTGCAAGAAAAAGTATGTGAACCCTATGGAATGATATGAATTTATGCACAAATTGGTCATAAAATATGATCTGATCTTCATCTAAGTCACAACAATAGACAATCACAGTCTGCTTAAACTAATAACACACAAAGAATTAACTGTTACCATGTTTTTATTGAACACACCATGTAAACATTCACAGTGCAGGTGGAAAAGGTATGTGAACCCTTGGATTTAATAACTGGTTGAACCTCCTTTGGCAGCAATAACTTCAACCAAACTTTTCCTGTAGTTGCAGATCAGACGTGCACAACGTTCAGGAGTAATTATTGACCATTCCTCTTTACAGAACTGTTTCAGTTCAGCAATATTCTTGGGATGTCTGGTGTGAATCGCTTTCTTGAGGTCATGCCACAGTATCTCAATCGGGTTGAGTTCAGGACTCTGACTGGGCCACTCCAGAAGGCGTATTTTCTTCTAGTTTAAGCCATTCTGTTGTTGATTTACTTCTATGCTTTGGGTCGTTGTTCTGTTGCAACACCCATCTTCTGTTGAGCTTCAGCTGGTGGACAGGTGGCCTTAATTTCTCCTGCAAAATGTCTTGATAAACTTTGGAATTCATTTTTCCTTCGATGATAGCAATTCATCCAGGCCCTGATGCAGCAACGCAGCCCCAAACCATGATGCCCCCACCACCATACTTCACAGTTGGGATGAGGTTTTGATGTTGGTGTGCTGTGCCTATTTTTCCCCACACATAGTGTTGTGTGTTTCTTCCAAGCAATTCAACTTTGGTTTCATCTGTCCACAGAATATTTTGCCAGCACTGCTGTGGAACATCCAGGTGCTCTTGTGCCAACTGTAAACATGCAGCAATGTTTTTTTTGAACAGCAGTGGCTTCCTCTGTGGTATCCTCCCATGAAATCCATTCTTGTTTAGTGTTTTACGTATCGTAGATTCGCTAACAGGGATGTTAGCAGATGCCAGAGAGTTTTGTAAGTCTTTAGCTGACACTCTAGGATTCTTCTTCACCTCATTGAGCAGTCTGTGCTGTGCTCTTGCAGTCATCTTTACAGGACGGACACTCCTAGGTAGAGTAGCAGCAGTGCTGAACTTTCTCCATTTATAGACAATTTGTCTTACCCTGGACTGATGAACAGCAAGGCTTTTGGAGATACTTTCATAACCCTTTCCAGCTTTATGCAAGTCAACAATTCTTAATCATAGGTCTTCTGAGAGCTCTTTTGTGCGAGGCATCATTCACATCAGGCAATGCTTCTTGTGAAAAGCAAACCCAGAACTGGTGTGTGTTTTTTATAGGGCAGCTGTAACCAACACCTCCAATCTCATCTCATTGATTGGACTCCAGTTGGCTGACACCTCACTCCAATTAGCTCTTGGAGATGTCATTAGTCTAGGGGTTCACATATTTTTTCCACCTGCCCTGTGAATGTGTACATGGTGTGTTCAATAAAAACATGGTAACATTTAATTCTTTGTGTGTTATTAGTTTAAGCAGACTGTGATTGCCTATTGTTGTGACTTAGATGAAGATTAGATAACATTTTATGACCAATTTGTGCAGAAATCCATATAATTTCAAAGGGTTCACATAATTTTTCTTGCAACTGTATATGCAAATGAGCCTCTAGGAGCAACAGGGGCATTGTTAATGCTATTGCTGCCATGTCTTCTATAGTTTGACAGGACCAGGCAGTGAAAACAACATCACACCTAGCCCTGTCAATCAAAATGGAGAGAGAACAGAGCCTCTAAGTATAGCAGCAATACCCACATTGCTCCTAGGGGCTCATTTGCATATATTAAAACATCATCTTTCTCAGCAATAAAATCACATATGAACATGGGACCAACACAGCTGCCAAGCACACATTCAACAGGTCAGTCAGTTTCATATACAGATACAAATCTCCTGACAGATGCCCTTTTAAAGTGGACATATACACTTGCCCTCCAAATAAAACACGGTGGGACCTCAGAAGGGCTAGCTTCAGGTGCATGTGGATCCTTGGGCGATAAAGTCTGAGTGTGTCCCCTTGTGGCAATGAAACTGCATGTTTGCCAAATACAATACCCTATAATGTGCACCAGTACAAAAACTACCCCCTTATAATGTGTATCAGTACATATCAGATCCTCAGACCTCATAACCGATCCTCTGATCAGACCCCCATATCAAACATCACATGAGATCCCCCATCAGACCTTCATGTTAGACCACCCCATATCAGATCTGAGATCAGACCCGCACTAGATCTGCATGTCAGACCCCCCATATCAGACCTCAGATCAGACCCCCTTTAGACCTCCATGTGAAACACCTCATATCAGATCTCAGATCAGGACTCCATGTCAGACCCACCACCATATCAGACCCCCTTTAGACCTCCATGTGAGACCTTAGATCAGGACTCTATATAGGAAGGAGCCCCCATATCAAACCTCAGATCAGACCCCCATTAGACCTCCACATCAGACCCCCCCAAGTATCAGACCTCAGATCAGACTTTAAAATAAATTAACTTACCTCTCCTGCTCCGCCGCCACTCTCCCAAACCGGCGATTTCTCCTGCAGTCATGCCCTGTAGGCTGCCCCTGGCTTAGGAGCCCCTATTGCTATGCCAGCCCTGGACCTCGGAATCTGGTGGCCCCAAGGAACTTCAGTCTGACGCTGTTCTTGATGTTCCATGTGATTATGTTTTCTTTTTTTGCCTTGATTCCTTTAGCACTTTTGGAAACTTCAATCTAGGTGAAAGATGAACACTTTCCATTTCACTGCTATGTTTCATTTCATTGTCTATCCTTCTTTTATCTCATGTATTCCTCTGTAAGCCCCTTGGCTGTGAATTGTAGATTGATTTGTAGTTGTGGACATAAAGATACAGTGCACCTTTTAAAATGACATTATTATTAGATTACCACTAAGAACATAAAGGAGGATGCTACTGGCCGCTAGACTCCACTGTAAAATTACTTTATATGACTAGAATGACTAAAAGCAAGGAGCCTTGTCATTTTCATTCACTGCGGGTACAGCAAATATTACATAGCCACACATTTTACATTTTATGTGCAAAAATCAAATTCCTTTCTATTTTATCAGGCTGTGTTAGCTGTTCATTGCGGTAATACTAGCTACAGTGTAAAAATCATATTATTGTAAAGAGCACAAAGATGTTGCACTAGTTATGATGGATCATTTCTGTTGTAGTTATGCTGGTAGGAATGATGTGCTACATTGACACATTATAAGGGCTTGTTCACACGAACGCGTGATGCCTGTTGCCGTATTGCATACAAAATAATCCCAGCAGACGAACTTGCTCTTCAGAATGTAGTTTAATGTTGCCGTATTGCAATACATGGGCACAGTTCCGTGGCCATTCCGCTTCACGGATGCGGACCCATTCATTTCAATAGGTCCGCAAATCCGGAGATGCAGAACGGTGCGGAACGGAAGAACGGAACAGAGTTCCGTTCCGTGCTTCCGCACCGCAAAAAGATAGAACTTGCTCTAACTTTTTGTGGAACGGAAGGATCGCAGACCCATTCAAGTGAATGGGTCTGCAATCCCCATTCGCCTGCCCCACGGACAGTGCCCGTGCATTGCGGACCGCAATTTGCGGTCCACAGCATGGGCACGGGGTTCACACGTGCGTGTGAACGAGCCCTTATTAGGAAGCCGATACTTTTAACCAGTTCAGGACTAGGACATTACCCCATTACCTTCCTGACCAGACACATTTTTTTCTGCATGCAGCTTTGACAGCCATAACTTTTTTCTGTTTATTTAAATAATGTCTCTTTTTTTCAATTGGGAGACATTGGGCTCCATTTTTATGCCATTTTTATTTTACAATTTTTTATACTGATGTAAAAATTGTTTTAAATAATCAGATTTTCACATGTATTCAATATTTTTAACAGCTCCTGATTTCTATACAAAACACTTATTAAGCACAGTGTATACAGGGATGGGGAATGCAGGGATGGTAAAAAAAAAAAACGTCTCTGCCTTCTCTATGGAGAGCCCTGCTGTCACTGACAATTGGCTCCCTACTCCTGTAGCTGTACTGCAACAGCGTTCAGAAACATCCTTGCCAAGTTAAATGCAGACCACTTGGATATTTATAGTATATAGGTGGTCCTCAAATGGTTAAATAGATTGTCTAAGATAATAAAAAAAAATTCGGACAACCCTCCCATCCCCCCCACCCCAATAGTCTAAAATAAAAAAATGATGTCATACTTACCTCTTTCTCCACACAGTTGTCTGCACCACCCGTCCAGTCTTCCTGCCACTGCTTTGTCTACAAACTGCAGCAGCTATGCTCCGGTATTTAGCCTAAATGTTGCAGCCAATCACTGTCCTCAGTGGTTTACCATTTATTAAAATGGAAAACTAAAATTTCATATGGACATACACAGGAAGTTTTCAGACCCTTTACTATTACATTTTAAATTTAGCTCTGGTGGCATCCCATTTCTCTTTATCATCTTTGAGATGTTCCTACATCATGATTGGAGTCCACCTGTGGTAATTTCAGTTGATTGGACATGATTTGGAAAGACACACACCTGTCTACATCAGAACGATGCACATTGGAGCAAAAACCAAGCCAACAAAGAATTAAAGAACTGAAGAGCTCAGAGACAGGATTGTTTGGAGGCGCATATCTGGTTAAGGGTACAATCATTTCTGCTGAACTTAAACTTCCCAAGATTAGATTATTCTTAAAGGAACTGTGTCACCCAAAAAATGTTCTGCCAGTTAAAACCAATGGTAATATATCTATTTTTTTCTAATCTCTTTTTATTTTCTGATTGCAGATTTTCTATTTGCTGAACATGATTATGGGGACGACCATCTTGCCTGAGTTATTCCTAACAGCATTTAGAAAGCATTAAGAAAATTACTCTAAGTCAGCCCCATGGTCCATAGACACAATTATCAGGAGGGGACCTTATTGACTACTATGTGAGAGTTTTCCAGTCATGATCTATGACCTGTTCAGAGGTTATTGAACAAGGAAGGAATGGATAAGTTTTGACAATCTCCTATTGTGAATGGTGGATCCTGTCTTATCAGTCATTAAAATCTTGCCTGTAATGATATCACCTTTGTGTATAGATAAGCAGGTAACTGCATTAAAATGATCTGTACAGACCAATAAGTTGGACCTTTTATTAGGTTTAGTGGTCAGTGCAAGAACTTCAGGATTTTATGGCTTTTGTTTTAAGAGGCTCTGTCACCCGATTCAAACCTACCCTACCAGGCATATAGCCTGGTAGGGCTGATGACACAGACAAAAACCATACATTTATTTATTATCTAGTAGGTCCAGTATGGCCAAAACAACTTTTACAAATATGCAAAGGAGGAATTCGAGCACTTGGAGGTGGGCTTATGCCTTCCGAGCACTGCTTCTATGATGCCCCCGTTCCTTGCAAATGCCGGTCTTCTGCACCTAATCACACCCCCATGTCCTTTGATTGACAGAGCTAGACCCACCGGTCTAGCGCTGATATCCCGCGCCTGCGTACTCGCATCCGTGCCGGCATCTGCGCACTGGATCTTTTCCTTCTCAGCTTGTGTGTATGTCCAGTGCGCACGCGCCATCATAGAAGTGAGTGCGCAGGTGCGGGATATCAGTGCTAGACCAGCGGGTCTAGCGCTGTCAATCAAAGGACATGGGGGTGTGATTAGGTGCAGAAGGCTGGTATTTGCAAGGAGCAGGGGCGTTGCAGAAGCAGTTCTCAGAAGGCATAAGCTCGCTTCCGATTGTTTGAATTCCTCATTTGCATATTTTTAAAAGTTGCTTTTTCGGCCATACCGGACCTACTACATGAGAAATAAAGGTATGGTTTTTGTCTGTGTCATCAGCCCTACCAGGCTATATGCCTGGTAGGGTAGGCTTGAACAGGGTGACAGAGTCTCTTTAAATAAAGATATTGACATGGACAATTAAAAATAACATCAGCAAGGATTCTTTAAAAATATGTTATGGGAAGAGAGTTGACCTAGAACCCAATGGTTCTAGGTCAAAGATTCAGTATGCAGATGGAAGAAACTTTTCACACTAAAACACACAAGATTACACCCAAAAAAAATCTGCCTAGAGTTTGCAAAAAATAAATAAAAGCAGACTATAAAAAACAAGATTACCTGGTCTGAGGAAACCAAGATTGAACATTTGCCGCAAGTGTGAAAGTACCCTCGGGTGTGTAAAATATAGTTAATGTTGCTTTGTGGGGCTATGAGGGTGAGTGTATAAAGAACATATAAAAGCACAGTTTGCTGCTTTCATCCATTTTGCAGATGAAAAATGCAGTATGTTCAAAATGAATACATCATCTTTATCTCATGTGTATGTCATCAGTACTGCATCTGAATAACATATGAATTACATAGGTTTTTCATGATCCTTTGTAAAATAATCTCATCAGTATTAGGGCTCATGCACACGACCGTATGTATTTTGCAGTTCGCAAAAAAACTATCAGCAAAACATACAGATGACGTCCGTGTCCGTTTTTTGTGGAACGGTACAGCTGGACCCTAATAGAACAGTCCTATCCTTGTCCGTAATGCGGACACAAATGTTCTATTTGTTTGCGGAACAGAAATACGGACATACAAAAACGGAATGCACACGGTGTAACTTAACTTTTTTTTTATTTGCAGACCCATTGAAATGAATGGTTCCGCATACGGTCCGCAAAAAAAATGGAATGGACACAGAAAGAAAATACGTTGGTGTGCATGAGCCCTTACGGATATAATCTGTAACACTGATGCAATCATTTTGATATACTGGTGCGTTATGTTTGATATACTGGTGCGTCATTTTGTCAGTGCCTGTACATTATAGCTTTCTTTCTTTCTCATGTACTTTATACAGTATGCTTCAAATCACATTTTAAAATTCTATATATTTCGCTAAACAATTATTTCTGTGATGTAAAGGCATTGCCTGTTTCTTGGTGTGCTATTTACATGCGCCATTTGTATTTGTTGCTTTTAATAAGGAGGTCATCGGTGCAACTATGAAATGTTTGCTTACATATACTGTATTTGTATAGCGAATGTGTGTGAGATTTGTGTCATACATCTCCATCTAGCAAGATGCCCAGTAGTGATTATTTTCCAAATTATAATCTAGTTGCAAGCTTTACTTGAAGTCAGTATGAAATATTCAGGACATAATTATGGTGTCTGCTAATAGGCCAGCCCATGTCTAATTAGGAAGAAGCAGGCATCCAGCACAATCCATAATTCACATCAACATCATATATATTGTATGACACTGACTCTAAATATCATATAGAAATGCATATTGACAGTACAAATATGACCTGTAAATGATATCTTGTATCATTTGAACCATGTTGTATTACAAATAATTGAATATCTTTGTGAACTGAAAAGGTTATTTGCTTAACATGAGATAAGTTCATTATGTGCACATTATTGATGGCTTGTTAACTCTAGACTGAGGGATCACTGGAGTAATGTCACAAGGGATTTATGAAAGGTCACCAATAAGAAGAACATGTAAATCTTCCAGCCTTAGTTAGTCCCACTGTGAGTTTTGTATTCTGTATGTAGGTTTAGACTAATTCAGCTGAGTCACTAGTCACTAAGGGGGTCATTTACGACCAGAAATAGGCCTACATTAGGCGTACTTCTGGTGCAGATTGAGGTGCCAAGGTTATTTGCACCCCAATCTGTGACTTTTCCTCACTCACTCCAGGTCTAAAAAAGCGGACGTGGCGCGGGTGGGGATGAGGCGGCAGGCCCTTCTCATTCATCATTTTCTACACCTGTTTTAGGCTACTTTTACATCACATCGCTTCCGACATGATAATACAGCCGCATGCATCCGTAATGAACGGATCAGGTTGTATTATCTCTAAAATAGCCATGATGAATCCGTCACTAAAACCATTGTAAGGCCTCATGCACACGACCATTGTTGTGTTCCGTTCCGCAAAATGGGGTTCTGTTGTTCCGTGATCCGTTTCGGTTTTTGTTTTCGTGTGTCTTCCTTTATTTTTGGAGGATCACTAGACATAAAGGAAAGTAAAAAAAATTCCGGAGGAGGTGGTTATATTTTTTTGACGGACTGGAACGCGGATGACAAACGGTGCATTAGCCGAGTTTTCAACTGACCCATTCAAAGGCGCAACCGACACAGAATAAAACAACGGACGTGTGCATGAGGCCTAAGTCAATGGGGGACGGATCAGTTTTATTTTGTGTCTGAGAAAACAGACATTGTGTGTCATGCCGGATCCGTCTTGCTCCGCATCCCATGCTGGATATAAGAATGCTGCTTGCAGCGGTTTTTCTTTCAGTCATGGGAACCCAACCAAATGGAACGGAATGCATTCTTGAGCATTCAGATTCGTCCCCGTTGACAATGAATGGGGACAAAAAGGAAACGTTTTCCACCAGTATTGAGATCCTATGACTGATCTCAATACTGGAAAGGAGAAACGCAGATGTGAAAGTAGCCTTAGGCGTAGAAGATGGAAGCAAGGAAGCTGGCTTACATTTAGACTGGCACTGGATACGCCAAAATTATGTACAGGCCGGTGCCTCTATATACAGTTGCAAGAAAAAGTATGTGAACCCTTTGGAATGATATGGATTTCTGCAAAAATTGGTCATAAAATGTGATCTGATCTTCATAAGTCACAACAATAGACAATCACAGTCTGCTTAAACTAATAACGCACAAAGAATTAAATGTTACCGTGTTTTTATTGAACACACCATGTAAATATTCACAGTGCAGGTGGAAAAAGTATGTGAACCCTTGGATTTAATAACTGGTTAAACCTCCTTTGGCAACAATAACTTCAACCAAACGTTTTCTGTAGTTGCAGATCAGACATGCACAATGGTCAGGAGTAATTCTTGACCATTCCTCTTTACAGAACTGTTTCAGTTCAGCAATAGTCTTGAGATGTCTGGTGTAAATCGCTTTCTTGAGGTCATGCCACAGCATCTCAATCGGGTTGAGGTCAGGACTCTGACTGGACCATTCCAGAAGGGGTATTTTCTTCTATTTAAGCCATTCTGTTGTTGATTTACTTCTATGCTTTGGGTCGTTGTTTTGTTGCAACACCCATCTTCTGTTGAGCTTCATCTGGTGGACAGATGGCCTTAAGTTCTCCTGCAAAATGTCTTGATAAACTTGGGAATTGATTATTCCTTTGATGATAGCAATCCGTCCAGGCCCTGACACAGCAAAGCAGTCCCAAACCATGATGCCCGCACCACCATACTTCACAGTTAGGATGAGGTTTTGATGTTGGTGTGCTGTGCCTCTTTTTCTCCACACATAGTGTTGTGTGTTTCTTCCAAACAACTCAACTTTGGTTTCATCTGTCCACAGAATATTTTGCCAGTACTGCTGTGGAACATCCAGGTGCTCTTGTGCAAACTGTAAATGTGCCGCAATGTTTTTTTTGGACAGCAGTGGCTTCGACTGTGGTATCCTCCCATGCAATCCATTCTTGTCTAGTGTTTTACGTATAGTAGATTCGCTAACAGGGATGTTAGAATATGCCAGAGACTTTTGTAAGTCTTTAGCTGACACTCTAGGATTCTTATTCACCTCATTGAGCAGTCTGCGCTGTGCTCTTGCAGTCATATTTACAGGACGGCCACTCCTAGGGAGAGTAGTAGCAGTGCTGAACTTTCTCCATTTATAGACAATTTGTCTTACTGTGAACTGATGAACAGCAAGGCTTTTGGAGATACTTTTATAACCCTTTCCAGCTTTATGCAAGTCAACAATTCATAATCGTAGGTCTTCTGAGAGCTCTTTTGTGTGAGGCATCATTCACATCAGGCAATGCTTCTTGTGAAAAGCAAACCCAGAACTGGTGTGTGTTTTTTATAGGGCAGGGCAGCTGTAACCAACACCTCCAATCTCATCTCATTAATTGGACTCCAGTTGGCTGACACCTCACTCCAATTAGCTCTTGGAAATGTCAATAGTCTAGGGGTTCACATACTTTTTCCACCTGCACTGTGAATGTTTACATGATGTGTTCAATAAAAACATGGTAACATTTAATTATTTGTGTATTATTAGTTTAAGCAGACTGTGATTGTCTATTGTTGTGACTTAGATGAAGATCAGATCACATTTTATGACCAATTTGTGCAGAAATCCATATCATTCCAAAGGGTTCACATACTTTTTCTTGCAACTGTAACTTCTGCAGATCAACTGCCAGCAGGGGTTTATTAAGATCAGCGTCTAAAATGCCGGTCCTGATAAATGACCCCCTACATGTTTTAGGTATCATACATTCTGAAAACATCTAGTGGTGTATATAGTGTAAGACAATAAATCTAGGTCTAACTACCCCAAATAGGCTGATTTTTATGATCCGATTTAACTAAAAAATTTAGCACCTCATTCCTATAGTGTACAAGCATGGCCTCTGCTGCTGGATTGCAGGGTGGTTGTAACTCCTGGAAACGAGAAGTGTATAATGTGATGGAAAAATTAAATCAGCAAAGGATGTAATATGGACGATCACAATACATTAGTAAGTGCCTTGTATTAACTTTGTCCACATGATAAAGGCCATTTGCTGTAGTGAGACAACCCCTTTTACTGTAGAAACCACTGTCAGGCAGCTGCTGCAAAGACCAATAAAATAATGGGTTGCATCAAGTGGGGCATAGATGCCCGTGATGAGAACATAGTCCTACCACTTTACAGATCAGTAGTCAGACCACACATGGAGTACTGTGTACAGTTCTGGGCTCCTGTGAACAAGGCAGACATAGCAGAGCTGGAGAGGGTTCAGCGGAGGGCAACTAAAGTAATAACTGGAATGGGGCAACTACAGGGTTACTCACTTTAGAAAAAAGGCGACTGAGGGGAGATCTAATAACTATGTATAAATATATCAGGGGTCAGTACAGAGATCTCTCCCATCATCTATTTATCCCCAGGGCTGTGACTGTGACAAGGGGACATCCTCTGCGTCTGGAAGAAAGAAGGTTTGTACACAAACATAGAAGAGGATTCTTTACGGTAAGAGCCGTGAGACTATGGAACTCTCTGCCGGAGGAGGTGGTGATGGTGAATTCACTAAAAGAGTTCAAGAGGCAGGCTAGGACTGGCCCACAGGGTTACAGGGGAATCCTCCGGTGGGCCCCTAGTCTC
The DNA here is from genome assembly GCF_014858855.1 of Bufo gargarizans. NCBI lineage: Eukaryota > Metazoa > Chordata > Amphibia > Anura > Bufonidae > Bufo > Bufo gargarizans. The sequence continues at coordinate 242,458,527 of NC_058083.1, read as the reverse complement.
CCACCTCCTGCACAAGTGGCACATAACACATTAGATTTACTGCACTACATACATATATTCAATGTACAGCACCTCAACCAGCCGATGTTCATATAAAAAACTTGCTAGATTATTTATTATATTTGAATGTAACTGTATAGTGGGCCACCAAAATTATTTTTACTGGTGGGCCCTAGGTACCCCAGTCCGATACTGTCAAGAGGGGCCTGGATGTATTACTGGAGTGTAATAATATTATAAGCTATGGTTACTAGAGAGGAGTTGTTGATCCAGGGAGTTATTCTGATTGCCTGATTTTCCTTAAAATGAGAAAAATTGTCCTCTGCCTCATGAGGGTTTTTTGCCCTGCACTGGATCAACTTGCAGGATAACAGGCTGAACTAGATGGACAGATGTCTTTTTCCAGCCTTATAAACTATGTTACTCTGGTGATCGCTGTGGTCTCTTCTTATGCCAGTGACAAGTGCCAGCGACAATACCAAGCACAGCCACCAGGGGAGTAGCCAAAGGTTCATGGGCCCTGGTGCAAGAGTTCAATTGGGCCCTATCCTCAATACTTCTTCACACCTCAACTTCTACCTCAGCTTCATACCTCAATACACCTTGTGGGTTCCAGCTCCACTCACACTGCAGGCCACCCCTGTGCCACTCCGGGCTCTGCTGTCAGATTACCTGCATCTCTGGAATCACTCGGCACACCGTGAACCCTCACCATGTATTGTTTGGAAGTGAAGAGTTGCACTTGCTGAAATATGTCACGTGCACTGTGGCCCTGCCTATCTATTCTAGGCAGCCTCTGCCATGAGCTGCATGAATAATGTGAGGATGGCGCTGCCCTGGAGCAATAATTCAATAATGTGGCCGTCAGTCCATCAGTGCTTTGTGGCAAGGGATGCACCTAGCCTTTCTGCTGCCTGAGGCAAATATTGAAACAGGTTATTACCGTATATCATTTCAATCATTTATTACCCCACATAGCTAAAAAAAAAAAAAACAACCAATTGATATAACACTAATTGATATCGAAATACAGTATAAAAAATAGCAATATTCTGTTCACTCTATCTAAATCCCCATGATCGATTACATATGTTTTTTAAACATGATTATTCCATAAATATCAGTTCATGTCCTTGTATCTCTCTCAGCCGCATTGATGAATTATCCTCGATGATATAGTACATAAGTACAGAAAAAAATATATATATATATATATATGAAAAGCAACAATAATATGTAAAAAAAATAGTAGAATAAATATAAAATAGAAATAGAAGATTAAAAATAAAAAAGTGTCCCTTTTTATATCAATATGTCCTTTTGATATCAAATCACTGTTTATATTCCATATGTTCACTTTCTTCTTCGTCCTGCAGCAGCACAGAAGGGATATTTCCCGTCCCAGTCACTCTATTATAGGACCGCCCACCTAGAAAAAAAATAATAAAACAATTAATCAATTAACAGAATTGACAATACCCTAGGTACTCTATATAGGACGCCAAGGCACTGCACCAATTGTGTTTTTTCTAGTCCTTACTCTAGCAGGGGATGGTCTCACCTTGCTGCCCACCTGGAAAGGACTTGAGCCTTGCGTCGTTCAGGCTCCTTCGGTCTGGCTAGTGTGTTCCTAGCCCAGACCTGCTATAGTGTATTGTGGCCGTTGCCTACCAGTGCGTTGGCCTGGCAATGCCTGTAGCAGGTCGCCGGTCGTTGTCCAGTGCGTCTGCCTGGCTGACCTGGTTCCCGGTATACAGATTGTGACAGCCGGGTGAGTATTAGGGTGTCTGCCGGCGCTTGCGGGCTCATGTCTGTTACTTATGCTCCGGGTAAGTTCAAACGTACCTCTTCTATGCGCTGCGTTCCTGTTGTATAGGCGTGCGCGCACGTCCCCTTTTTCCTATGTCTCAGTTCCTTGCCTGGCGCAGGCGCTCTGCCTCTTCCTGTGCGGCGTCACGTTGGGGGCGTGTCTTGGGCAAATTCAAACCCTAGCTTCTATTTAGAGGCTCAGAAGCTGTGTGCACATGTCTGCTGTGCGGGGCAGCCGAGTTCTGAGTCTCTAAAGGTATTGCTGCCTTGTTCTCCTCCCTTATGCTCTCTATATATGTGCATCTAATAAAAGTTATTTCTTTCTATAGATGTCGAGCCGGAAGAGCCATAAAAAGATAAAGCACCGTTCTTGTGCAGGTTGTAAGTCGCCACTTCCAGATGATTTACATGATGACATCTGTGATAGAGAAGTTACGCACGCCTGTTCCGCAGCCCGCAAGATCTAAGCTATGTATCACTTGTCTACAGCCGTTATCACCAGAAGCGGTATCCAATATCTGTATGGATTGTACCCCAGAAGATTTATTAGCGGAAGAAGCAAAGAAGTTTTTTTCCTGGCTCAGAGAAAATATGCAGAATTTGCCTTCTACTTCTGGTAGCAAAAAGGAAAAAAGCCATCATCATCATTTAGATGACCTGTCTCAATCGTCAGCTATATTTTCTCAATCTGACCTATCTTCGGATTCAGATACAGGCAGTGAGGATTTTTTTCTATTGAAAAAGGATTCAGCAGAAAAACTCATTAGACGTGTAAAGCGTTGTCTGGAAACTAATGATGAAGAAGATTTAGTTCAGGATATGGGGAACCTGTATTACTTCCCTAAGAAAAAATCCAGAGTTCTTCCCGCTCATCCGGTTTTAAAGACCATCATGGAAAGGGAATGGAAAAGACCCGATAAACGCCTGGATTTAGGACCTCGCTTCAAGTCTCTATACAAGTTTGACCCAGCAGCATTGGAGTAGTGGGAATTGCCTTCTAAAGTTGATCCGGCGATCGCACGGCTGTCCAAAAGATCTTTTTTTCTGTCAGATAATTCCTCCCTATTAAAAGACCCTATGGATCGTAAAAGCTGACACCTTCCTAAAAAGAGCTCATTGCAACCTTGCTTCCCTACAGAAGGCAACAATGTCCTCAGTGCCCGTTGCAAGAGCTTTAAGAGTCTGGCTGAGCGAACTAACCAGAGACATTCAGACGGGGGTATCCAGGCATGAGCTTTTGGATCAAGTATCGACCTTAAAGACGGCTGCAGAATTTCTTTGTGATTTTCCTCTTGATGTTATAAAGATCTCAGCCAAAAACATGGCTTTATCGAATTCTACAAGAAGATCGATATGGTTAAAACCTTGGACGGGAGATGCTTCCTCTAAATCCAATTTTTGCACCCTCCCATTTGAACCGGGAAAGTTAATAGGATCCCAGTTGGATAAGATCCTGGAGGAAAATAAAAAAAGAGAAAGCTTTAGCATTCCCGCAAACTTTCAGGCCCCGATCTACTAGGTTTCGTACCCAGAGGGGAAGTCCTTCCTTTCGAGTCGTAATAGACAGGAGCAGGGGAAGAAATTTCGTTTTTGCTACCAGGACAAGGAAAAGAAGAAACCTTCTGAAGCCTCTGCCTCCAGTTCAAAATTCTGATGTCAGGCCTGCCCTTGCTGTTGGCGCAAGGTTGAGAAATTTTTATACAAAATGGGAGAATGTCACTTCAGACAATTGGGTTCGGAATCTCATCAAGAACGGTTATTCACTCAAATTCGTTCATCAGCCAAGAGAAAGGTTCCTGTTAAATACCACGGAGGATCCAAGAATTATGCTTCTTCTTCAGGAGTTCCTACAGATGAATGCTCTGGAGAGGGTGCCAGAAGAAAGAGTATTCAGGAGTATTCAAGAGTTTTTCCTGTTCTGAAACCAGACGGCAGGTGGCGTCTCATCATAGATTTAAGGTTTCTAAACAACCATTTAAAAAAGATAAAATTCAAAATGGACAACATACGATCTGTTCTAAGCATCCTGCAACCGGGGGAGGTGATGGCATCCATAGATCTAAAGGATGCGTACCTTCATATACCTATCCACAGAGAATCAAGGAGATTTCTCAGGGTGGCGGTCAGGTCCCTAGGTCAGACTTGGCACTATCAGTTCAAAGCTCTTCCCTTCGGGCTATCTCCGGCCCCTCGTATCTTTACGAAGGTTGTGGTCATCCTAATAGCAGCTCTGAGAATTCAAGGCCTAAGGATAGTGCCATATCTGGACGACTGGTTCCTTATAGCAGCCTCCGAGGAAGTTCTGAGGTCGGATCTACACAGTGCCCTGAATTTACTTCAGCAAGTTGGGTTCATTGTCAACCTAAAGAAGTCACAGCTTGTCCCCACTACGAGAATCTAGTTCCTGGGTCTTTTAATAGACTCGGAGTTAATGAGGGTATTTCTTCCTCCCCTCAAAGTGGCTCAGATTATTCAGAGAATTCAGTTATTGATCTCTGCAACGAAAATATCTATTCATTCGGCAATGAGCATCCTCGGTCTTTTGACGGCTGCCATAGAAGCGGTTTCATGGGTGAAAGCTCATATGAGAGACCTGCAAAGAGAAATTCTCCACTGTTGGAACAGGAATCCAAAGTCTCTGACGACTATGATGAAGATATCGTATACAACGCGCAGAGGGCTTCTTTGGTGGACAAGAGAAGAAAATCTGATACAAGGAAGAGAATTCCGCGTTATACAAAGAGTGGTGATAACCACAGATGCTTCCCGCAAAGGTTGGGGTGCGCACATGGAAGATCGGTGGATTCAGGGGGAATGGTCCTCAACCACGATGAGGAGATCCTCAAACTTCAGGGAATTGAAAGCCATTCAACTAGCCCTGCAGCGTTTCGAGCCCTATCTCTATCACAGAGCAGTTCTCCTGCAGACAGACAACGTGACGGCAGCATATTATGTAAACAAACAAGGGGGCATGCGTTGTCTCTCTCTACAGTCCATTTGCTACAAAATAATGTCTTGTGCAGAACCAGTCCTACACAGCCTAATGGCAGTTCACATCAAGGGCTCCGGGAATGTCAGGGCAGATCGGCTCAGTCGACAGAGGGTGTGTCCAGGAGAGTGGGAATTGAACCCAAAATATTTCGCCCAAATAGTGGAGAAATGGGGCCGTCCAGAATGGGATCTCCTTGCAACCAGAAAGAACAAGAAAGTCCTGAAGTTTTGTTCACTCAGGAAAGCGGACAGACCCAACTGTCTGGACGCCTTCTCTCTCAACTGGAGCCACAAGTTCGTCTACCTTTTTCCTCCCATACCAATATTACCTCAGATCATACCAAAACTCCTCTCAGAAGCACCGGAGGCAATACTAATAGCCCCATATTGGCCCCGCAGGGCTTGGTTTTCTGTCGTATCTCAACTTTCGAAAAACGATCACTGGACCTTGCCTGTGTACCCAGATCTTCTTCTACAGGGAGACCTTTACCATTCTCAACTGAACAAGTTACATTTAACTGTTTGGCACCTGAAAGGGAAAGATTAAAAGAGCAAGGCCTTTCGGATGAGGTCATTTCCACTTTTCTGTCCTCCAGAAAGCAGTCTACTATTGCAGTTTACAACAAGTTATGGAGAAAATTTTTATCCTGGATGCAGGAAAAAGAGTTACTAATCTCTATCAACTCCATTTTGCAATTCCTACAAGAAGGGCACAAAAAAGGCCTTAAACCTAATACGTTGAGAGTTCACATGACGGCAATTAATGCCTGGACAGATGGACAATTTGCAGGTCACGCTCTAATAGCTAGATTTTTTAGAGCATTGAAGAAGTTGAGGCCTTCTGTTAGACCGATAATGGGAATTATCGCTGGTTCTAAATAGACTTACAGGTCCCCCCTTTGAGCCTATTGCCGAAGTGGATCTTAGCTGGTTGTCCTACAAGATCCTTTTTCTCATTGCCATCATATGTGCAAAGAGGCTAGGGGAGTTGCAGGCTTTGTCTTCCAGAGAACCATATCTGAAGATTTTGCCGAATGGTGTCAGACTTAGAACCATGCCTTCCTTTAGACCAAAGGTTGCGTCTTCAAGTAACATCAATAGGGAATCTGTTCTTCCAGTATTCTACCCTGACCCAAAGTCAGACGAAGAAATAAAACTTCATACACTGGATATTCGTAGAACTTTAATTTGCTATCTTGAAAGGCTGAAAGATTTCCAGAAAGAAGAAAATGTGTTCATTTTATTTTCTGGTCCGAGGAAGGGTATGAAGGCCTCCAAAGATACTCTGGGTCGTTGGATTAAAACAACCATCTCGGAAGCCTACATCTTAGACGGTAAAGAACCACCTCGGCCATTAACAGCCCATTCCACGAGAGCAACTTCTACATCTTGGGCTGAAAGACAACAAGTTGATCTCTTAGACATCTGCCATGCAGATTACTGGACTGCATCTTCTACGTTTGTTCATCATTACAGGCTCAACAATGGATCTGAGAACTCTGCCTTCAGCACAGCAGTTTTGTCAGCAGTTAAAGAAAGTTTCCCCCCCCCTTTAATTTCTATGTTATATCCCTTCTGTGCTGCTGCAGGACGAAGAAGAAAGTCGGAATTATACTTATGTAATTGTACTTTCTTCGAGTCCGAAGGCAGCACACTAACCCTCCCAATAAATTTTACTTGCATGAGTTGATCTACGTTATTACACAATTGGTGCAGTGCCTTGGCGTCCTATATAGAGTACCTAGGGTATTGTCAATTCTGTTCATTGTTAATTGATTAATTGTTAGATTTTTTTCTAGATGGGTGGTCCTATAATAGAGTGACTGGGACTGGAAATATCCCTTCTGTGCTGCCTTCGGACTATCTCTCCAATGATGTTATGTCGATATAACTGTTCAATAGTATGCCAGCATGTTTCTGTAGCATTAGTAAATGGTTAATTTTATGCCAGTATCTTTTTATAGAAGTAGTAAATGGTTAGTTATATGAAAATTATACTACATTACCACCCTTTCTCATATAGATGAGTTGTATTTGTTCTGTGTCTTTCCAGTTCTTTTTATTTCAAATTGGTCTGTACTGCGACCTCTCATCTACTCCCGCTCGGTGTGATTGGCATCCCACGTTGTTGTGTATCGTATTTGCCAGCTTGAATCTCCCGCTACTCTAGCGGCCCACCTGCAATGTAATGCTTCTGTATCCGTCAGTGGCAGCTGGTATTTATACTGGTGTTGGAGGTTTTAGTATGAGATAGTCATTTTTATTTCATCTTGTAACTAGATTATTCAGCCCAGAAGCTTGCATGCTCCTTCTTCAGTGGATTTGTGTAAAGACCTCTTAATCAGTTTTTTTTATATCCTCCTTAATTACTTAGGCGGTGTTTTGGCATTCTGCTATTCTTAGTATCCGGATCAGAATATACATTCCTTCTAACTGGTCATAAGTTTTGCAAATGGCTGGCTGGAAAATAACCAATAAATAAAAACTCTGTATATAGGGCACAAATGTTTTTTTATTTCTTTTACCCATGTACATATATCCTTGTTATTGGGGATTTGTATAGAAAATAAAAACTAAAAGCAGAATATAAAAGTATATAAAAAAATGCATATGCGTTTTACATGCATTTTCACATAAAAGTAGGTTTTTCTTGCCCATTTTTCTCTTATTTCAGATCCTGAATTAAATGGGGTAATTCCAACATGTTAATATGTAAAAAAGCTGTATTTATGTATTCTTCAATTATGCATTGACCCTTCAAGATTTTTTGGGGGACTTCAAATATATATATACAGTGTGTGTATATATATATATATATATATATATATATATATATTAACATATGTACATTTTTCTTGCATTTAGCATGCAAATATTTCAAAAGATATTCTAATTCTCTATTTTAATATCATTCTAGGTATCCCAATGAAAACTATTTTCATATGGTATGTCTTTTTATGTTTTTGGTTTTAGTTTTAGTTTTTTTGAATATTTTTTATTTGCAAATGCAGGCTTCTTTTTTTGCTTTTCTTTTTTTGTACGTATCCTACACCTTATTTTATTTTATTTTTTCATTTTATATTTCAGATGAGGACTTGAAGGTGAAAAGGGGGCTGGAGGCCTCCCAGGAAGGGGAGATCAGAGTGCTGGTTGAACAGCATGACTCTGATGTCCCGTCTCTGAAGGGCACCCATCCCATCTCTACAGGAATCCGAATATCTCAATTTCTGCATTAAGACCCGCAGGAAGTAGAGTGTCAAAATTAAAGATTCTTCTTGATTCTAATCTCAACATGCTCGCTATGTGGTTGCCTCCTTTCCACTGTCTTTTGACCTTTTCAAAGGCAGCAAAGGCAAGTTTGGTTGGGTCCCTGTTATGATGCTGCTTGAAATGTTTTGATACTGTGTGCTGTTCATATCCATTCTTGATGTTTCTAATATGTTCTGCTATCCTCTTTTTTAATGGCCGTTTTGTTCTCCCTATATATTGTTTGTGATAAGAGAAGGAGTTACATGTGGAACATACTTCTACTGTTTTCTTTGGAAAATTTGTAGTTTTGCAATTGTTGCACCTACCACATCTGAAAAAAACATTTAGGGTTAACCAGTTGGCCCTCACCTCCTTTACTTTATTTTTGACAGATAGTGCTACGTTTAAACCAAGGTTCGCAGCTTTTGTATATGTTATTTCTGGAACTGTCAATAGTGTTGGTCCTAAAATGTTATCTTGTAGAAGGTGGTGCCAGTATTTTTTTTCTACTTCCTTATACTGGACATTAAATGGCAGTTTAATGCACATGGTTTCATCTTGTTTTACTTCACTTTTTCTTAATTCCAAAAAGCTCTTTCTGTCCATGGCTCTCACTTTCTCCAGAGAATTATCAATTACTTTGCTTGGGTAAGGTTTAGGAGCAGGAGAACGGAAAGGACGGATTCGGCACATAACTGAGCCCAACGGAACCTAAGGACCCCATAGACTATAATGGGCTCCGTTAGGTTTCCGCTCAGAAGAAGATTTTTTAAGCAGAGACAAAAGTCCTGCATGCACAACTTTTGTCTCCTCTCCAAAATCATCTTCTGAGCGGAAACCTAACAGATCCCATTATACAGTATATGGGGTCCTTGGGTTCTGTTGGGCTTAGTTATGTGCCGAATCCGTCCTTTTCGTTCTCCTACTCTTAAATGGAGAACAGAAAGGCTGAACGGTGATGTGAAAGAAGCCTAATTTTTTGCAAACATTTTTTCCTTTATCGATAATGCTTCTTTCTCAAACTTCTCATTTTTTGTACAATTCAGTTTTAACCTGCTATATTGGCTAGTTGGAATATTTAGTAACCACCTGGGGAGGTGACAATTGGAGTAAAGTATATAACTGTTTTTCATGACTGGTTTCTGGTACGTATGACACACCAGTCTCCGTTCTTGGATTTTAATTGGAAAATCTAGAAATTCGACCTGGGTCTTGCTTATATTAGATGTAAAACTCAAATTATTTATATTTTTTCTTATTTCATCTAGAAATATCTTTACATTGCCTTCTGAACTCTGCCAAATAAAAATTATATCATCAATATAACGACGCCATAGCACCAGACTCTCCCCCGGCCTTGGTAGAATGACATCCTCCTCCCATTGGACCATGAAGATTAGAGATGAGTGAATCGAAGTTGATGAAGTGGAATTCGATTTGAATTTCAGAAAAAACACAATATCCATTTTTAAGTGTTTTTTTAATGCATTTTCATACAGAGGTGCTGTCTTTTTTGTACATATGTCCTGACTCCTAATGTATGATATTGTTACTCTACTTTGCAACCTCTTCAAAAAGATTGAAACATCTAGAGAATTAAAGTGTACCTATTATAGTAACATAGTTTATAAGGCCGAATCTGTCCATCAAGTTTGGGCTGTTATCCTGCAAGTTGATCCAGAGGAAGGCAAAAAATTTGGAGCCAATTCTCCCCACTTAAGGGGGAAAAAAAAATTCCTTCCCGACTCCAATCAGGCAATCAGAATAACTCTGTACTGACCCTGGTCTCTAGTTTGGCTGCTTTTATTTGTTTTTTTACACATTTATTGCTTTCTTTACAGTTCTACTTATCCACATTGTTTTTTTTTTCTTGTTCCTTAACCTTTTATTCCCATAAGGTATGTACCTCTCACAATTAGATTTTAGGATGTTTTAAAAATATCCAATTTTATGGCTGTAGTTTTATTTTTGAAGACTTTGTTCCAGTTAGTTATGCCTATGGCCTCTCTTAGTTGGCTAAATTTAGCTTTTTTGAAGATTGGTATTTTTGTTCCTCCCTGAAGAAACACTCTTTTGAATGACAATTGGAAGGTTATTACTTTATGATCACAATTTCCCAGGTGTCCCCCGACCTGCACATCTGTTGTTCTGTCAGGTCTATTGGTTAATACTAAGTCCAATATGGCCGTCCCTCTAGTCGGGTCCTAAACCAGTTGGTAAAGGTAATCGTCTTTGTTTATTGCCAAGAACCTGTTTCCTTTATAAGATATACAGGTTTCAGTTTCCCAGTCTATATCTGGGTAGTTGAAGTCTCCCATAATAACGACCTCATTATGATCTGCCGCCTCGTCTATCTCGTTTAGTAGCAGATTTTCTGTGGACTCTGGTATATTAGGTGGTTTATAATAAACTCCTATTAGTATTTTATTATTGTTTTTGCCTCCATGTATTTCTACCCACAGTGACTCCACATGTTCATGTCCCTCACTTATATGTTCTTGGACTGTGGGGTTTAGACAGGAATTTACATAATGGCAGGAGAAAAGCTGTCACCAGGTGTCAGTAGTTTACCCATCCAAGATACTGTGCATAACTGTGCTGGAAGGTTTGCCATGTTGTCCAGTCAAGCCCTAACTGCTTGATCTATCAGTGAGACAAAAAGCCAAGACAATCAGGTTCCTGCTTTAGCATCCAATCCCAGAACTACTGTATATGGAGGATTTAAGACTTCAAATCAGTGATTGCCATTGCCTGTGAATTTGTTGTATCCTGGCTTCTATACAACAACCTGGGTCCCTGGGTCCCCTCAGCCAAGTCCATTCGACCTTGTGGCGGGTTCTGGGGAAGAACCTAAGAGAAGCTTTAGCTTCCTACCAACTGGAGTAGATAATAAATACTGGCAGCAGTTTCAGAGTTTCCTGGTTGTGGTTCCAGGTTGTGACTATAGTATTTTCTGACACCAGATCTCTGGCAAATGTTTACGCCCCTCTCTCTATTGATAGCATATGAGTGTTCAACAGAGTTTGCAGGTCTATGGTGAGGTCAGGATAAATAGCTGCCAGGTGCCAAATGAGTGTTCACATGACAGCTAGTTAAAATGTGTGGTTAACTTTACTTAATGTTTCAGTGAAACAACATAATGGGTAAAAGGAAGGGGAGCAGCAGCTGAAAACACTTAAAGGGGATGTCCCATGAAAAATATTCAACATTTTTTAAACCAGCACCTGGATCTGAATTCTTTTAAAATTGTGTGTAATAAAAATTTAGCAGAACCACTAAGTTTTTCAATAAAATGAATCTGTATAGCGCCACCTACTGTCTTTTTATTTTATTTCTTTTACCTTCTCACTGAGAAGGCCGCACATGCTCAGTTTCATCCTTCAACTGCCTTTTGAGCTGTGATAAGAAGATCATGGACACGCCCCCTTAGGTGCAGCAGGAAAGACACTCCCCTGAGCCATCAGCTTAATATAAATCCAGCAGAGCAATGAATGGGGAGATCTCTGGATCCATGTGAGGTACAGGGCTGATTCCAGCTTTGTTAAAAAGATATTGTCATGCACTTTATGATGTGTGATTTCCATTTTTTACATTATTCATGGGATAACCCCTTTAACCTACCTAGTTAGAAAGCATAGAGAGAGAGAGATTGTGTATTTACAGGAGAGAAAAGGAAAATATGTACGATGCATCTTTTCTGGCTACACTATTCATATACATCTACAGCTGCTTAAAAACCTATTTCTGTAAAGAGAGGTATGTCTTATAGACGAGGTGCTTTTGATTTCTTGGGGCATAGCCATTACCGATTCTGCTCTTTACTATTATATAGTAGTCTTTGGAAAAGTGAAAGAGGATGGAATAAACCACCACTTCCATAAAGTATGCACATTTCAGGTTGACTTTAATATAGGTGTCCCATGTAAATTTACCGATCCATGTAATCTTGATCAAGCAAAGATATTCAATAATAAAAAAGATGTAAAAAAATGATTCATTAGACATGGCCAGCCACTGCAAACTATAGAAGTGTATGATATGCGGTATTATCAACATGCAGTACTTAACTTGGGAAATACATGTTGCCCTTTCATCCTTTTCCAAGCAGAGAACAAAGGAAGACAAAAATAAAGTAGAAAATAAACCTTGCATTTCGTTAAAGCCATAATGTGTGGCATAAAATATGTGAAGTGCCACATTCATTTGAAGTTCTGATTCATCTTACTTGGCATAAGCTTCCACAAATGAAACAATGTGCCTCATATGATGCTATGAGTTGGCATAACATTTCTTGCATAATTCTTGCAAAATTCATTTTGAAGTATTATTCTGAGCTTGTGATTTGTAATATTAAAGTGAGTGTGTAATGGCATAAAAACCCTTGAATAAATAAAGGAAGGCAATGATCTTACATCTTTTTGGAAATTTATTAAACATTAATGTTCCATCTTGGATAAATAAACGTAATAAGCAGAAAGCAACTTCTAACCATGTTAATAAGACTAATACCGCATATACAGACATGTGCAGCACTGCAAGCTAAATACCCTCAATTATTTTGAATGTTCACATGTAGGATTTACTCCCCAGACAAAATCCTTAGTAAGTTTCTGCACATGGCCAAAACCTATGGGTCCAAACTATATAGCTATATACCTCCAATTACACATAGAAGAGTTTTCCTTTTCTCAAGTGTTCTTTCAGTACATGATCCATTGTACACTATATTACTAAGATGTTCTACCTCGGAAGCAATGCTGCCATATGTATGCACTATAGGGCAACACACAGTGCCCATCACACATTATAATATAGAACCATACAGCTCTCTAATGCCTCCATACAACATCGCCGTGTGCATGAGGACTATAATCAGATGAACAAAACAGTATGCTCTTCATATGGTTTGAATGAAACTCCAAGTTCTGACCCAATTAGTCATTAGCTCTGACTAGAGATGAGCGAATTGATTCTAAAATTCGGGTTGATAAAAAAAAAAAATCTACCCGAATTTTCCAAAACAGTTCTGGTTCAATAGAATGAGTAAAATACAACAGTCACATAATACACATAGATTTGCGTTCACCAATAGTGAACCCTATAGAGAGTACCCTATAGTAACGTACATACACAAACAAAAGATAAACTGAGACTAAAACGGGTATAATAGCAAAATATACTTTATTGAATAATATATAAGAAATTAATTATATGTGATGTAATACATCAGATAAAAAAGGTGGACTACACCTGAGGGGACATAACATGGTCACATGACAATGAGGGAAAAGAGCAGTGAGGCAACCAAAAAGCTAAGACATATACCAAACACATTGACACATAAGAATGTCACATCTATTCATCATAAATGTCCAAAAAGAGTACAAATATAGGTCTCCAATCATACATATACATATAAAAGGAGAGATCTATCCAATGTGTCAAAAAAAAGTCACAAGTGTCCAGATTGTATTGGCATGCCAGTGCGCCATAGACAAGATCCCAAATGGAGACATGCATGTGCATAGCGATCAATCACTTTAATGGTCCCATACACATGTGCGTAGTATCATCTATCTCTTATGTAGAGAGCCAAATCCTATACACATGTGTAAACATGCACATAAGTATCATCAAAAAGACAAATAGGGCTACTGCCAGTGCTTTCAAATAGAGCCCTATATGGAGGTATACAGGAATTGATCACCTAGATGCCCGCGTCCACTAAGTGAAAACAGGGATCACAGAGATCAACCCCTGGAGCATGTACAAAGTAACTTGAATATATCACAAAGAAAAATGGTTGTTTCAGCAAAAGGTAGCCTCAACACTATAAGGTTACATACCCATGAAAATAGAAAACTGTCCAGCTGGAGAGCCACGTTCCCCAATAGAATGAGACAGAGGGAGAGTAAACCAGTACAAAAATTGTATTATTATAGAACATCATTTTCTGTGGGTTCAAAAACGGATCAAGGGTCACTCCAGGCAAAATTTTAAAATGAATCCTTTGCCCAAAGTCATGGACCTTTACAGGCACCCAAAGTTTCTTTATCCTAAATGGCGCCATTACAGGGATTCCCTGCCGTCCATTACTAGGCCACAGCTGAAGCCTGAGCTGCGATAAAAACAGAGCAGTGCCGCCCAGTAGCGTACAGTATGTACTGAGGGGTAACTGCTATACAGGTGACTCAGTCTAACCATTGTGTCGCCATCTGCACCTGAAATACGCCTATGGTATGGGACATGTGATTATACTCTGTTTATGCATTGGTGAGCTTGTCTGAGGTTTCCCTGGCTCTCTCCTATATGGCTATCTTATGTTTTTATTATTAGTCTAAATATACCCTTCTATACTTGTGAGTGACTTTGTAATGTGTTAACGATTTTTTTATATTCATAAATGAATGCAGTGGAGATCCGATTACCTTCACTTTCTCTTGCTTAAGTACTTTATTACTCATATGAGAGACGTGATTACACTTTGTGTATACATTGATAAGCCTGTTTTAGGTGGTTGGGTTCTCCCCTATATGTTTGCCTCCTGATTTTACTATCACAGGTTCAACATCATATTATACCTGTGCGTGACTTCATAATGTTTGATGCACTTTCATACTTGTACATGTGCAACCTGTAGTAGAGATCCAATTACCTGTGTCTCTCTTCTCTTAAGCACTCTATTAGGTAATATATGTGTCATCAGCAGGAGGACATCTTTCTTGTGCTCACTTTATATCCATTATACATTTAGTCTCATTCCAGTTGTCCCTCTTCCATTTTTTTTGTCCCACTGAAATGGTGGGGACTCCTGTGTATATGTTTTTACATGTCTGTTATATATCTGTATTTAATAAAGAGATCTTTTTATCAATGAGATGGGTGTTTGTAATTTATAATTTGGCTATACACTATATCTATGTAGGTATTATTTATTCTGTGTGGCTTCGCTGGGTTGCTATATAGGTTATGCATATTTCAGATTAGTAAATGACCTCCTTAGTATAGCCAGTGAGTTATTCAATAAAATCTGTATAACGCCACCTGCTGTTCATTTCCTTATTGTTCTGTATGAGATTGATGCACGTGCTCAGTTCTGTCCTTTGGATCTACTTTTAGAAGCTGTTAAAGGGGTATTCCCACCATCAGTTTTCATACTTACCTGCGTCCAGCGCGATGTTCACTTCCTGGATTCGGCTGGGCTTGATTGATGTCTTCTCCCGGCCAGGCCACGCTTGCGCAGAAGACTGAAGTTTTTCTCCCGGCCGGGCTGCGCAATGTCCTGAACGCGCACGCTGCCGTGCATGTGCCATGGTGACTTATTCCTGGCCTGTATAGTACAGAGCCACCGTGTGCGTTTGCAGCTCTGTACTATACTGGCCAGGAAGAAGTCATCATGGAGCATGCGCGGCAAAGTGCGCGTTCAGGACATTGCGTGGCCCGGCCGGGAGAAAATCTTCAGTCTCCTGGGCAGGCGAGGCCCGGCCGGATTCGACAGGAGAGGTGGCCGTAACCAGAGGAGACTAAAGACAACAATCAGGTAAGAGGGGACTTATTTTCTCCAAAAGGGTGGGAATTGGGTAATAAAATGTATTTATAAAAATGATCACTGTCAAATCATTAACAGATTTAACAGTGATCATTGTGATGTGAACAGGGGCGTAGCTAAAGGATCACGGGCCCTGGTGCAAGAGTTCATCTTGGGCCCCCCTTCCTTCAGTGCTTTATGGCCAGGGGCAGGGAAGCACATTGCCTTCGTGCTGCCTAAGGAATACCCCTTTAAAGTTACAGGAGAGGGCTGCTGCAGAAAAGACATGTGCCCTGATCGTTGATAGGGAGACAGGTACAGAAGAAAGCACATGCTCCCTGAGCTGCCAGCTGCAAACAAATCTTGCAAAGCAATTGGATCAAAGAATTGAGGGTCCACTGGTACATGTGAGGTACATGGCTGGTTGTAGCCTTGTTATAAAGAGGCTGTCATGTACTATATGATGTCTGATTTAAAAAAAAATTGCACTAATCATGGCATAACCCCTTTAAGACCTAGTGGAGGCCAGGGGTAGACAGAATTTAATCGCTGAGACTTTGAGCTATACATTAGAAAAAGTGAGCTGCTGCCACTACAAAGACCTATTAACTTCATTAGCACATAATTGTGCCCTATTTAGATACAAAAGTAAACACATTTCAAAGCTATGTATAAACTAGCTACACAAAATATCATTTACTTTCAGCTTTGTATTTTCAGCAACTTACTATTTACTGATATATGCTGCTCTGAAGGATACATTACCACCAGATAAGTTGGGAACTGTAACAGCACCTTCCTTAATTATTCCATTTATTCCACACGCCACCAAAATGTCTCTTGTTGCTGTAACCTGGTGCTCACCTGTAACTGACACCAACAGAGCTCAGATAGAGATGATTTGACGGCATGTGGTACCCCTCCTGGATTTAAAGGGATACGTATCATGATCTTTGTACATTGCTCACTGCACGTTACATTAAAAGTAAGAATTTCCTACATGACATTGAATGGATCCCTAAGGAGCCTGACATTTCCTTCTATGCTGTTGTTATATTAACATATGACTTCATGTTCCCTTCCATAGCTTGTCAAGAACTCACATTAACAATCATTCCAAGTGTCATAAAATAGCTTTTAATGCGCTTTATTAACCCGATGTACACCAATAATTTTTAAAAGAAACCAATTTACAGTAATAATGGATTGTAACACTAGTAGATTGTCAGTATGCTTGTGCTACATTCATAGATTTGTACGTGTTGTCTTGTATTGTATTCGTATTCTGCCACTTATTACAGCAGTTACATATAATTGCTGTTATTCTCTTTTTTAGAGTCATATACACATTTGTAGAGCATGCGAACATGCGAACATATGGCGATATTCCCGCCTTCCATATTCTTTTACATTGTGAAGAACTTTGACCCATTACACATCCAATAGGTGGTACAGGACAGCCGATTGAGACGTTTCAGCACATGGACATTCCCTCTACCTTATAAATAAACCTGATCTGGCCACCATTTTACATTTAGTGTTTTGCCAGTGTAGGGAGAGGTTTCTGTGTGGAGCAGGGACAGGCTGTTAGGGACACCAAAAGCTAGCTAATAGGGCCAGAAAAGTCCTTTTAAAGGACTGGTATAGGTGTGCTATCGATAGGTGTGATACACAGAGGGGTGCGATATACTTATAATATACTTTTATAATGAGTTAAAAACACATAGATCTATATAGTGATCACCTGGAAGTCAGGGGTTTAGGGGCTAGGGGCTTGCTAGGGCCATTTTTATATAGGGTAAGGTTCCAGACGGGGTCGCTCTTATCAGGGTGGGTGGTCTGTGGTTAGGCTATCAGGGCCAGAATAGCACCCCCCTGTAGGGCAATATCAGGGACAGTTCTTTGCCCATCCTGTCCTTCAATACCACATCCTTATCTAGCCCAGGGATAGATGTTTTTTTCTTTCCCTCCGGGATTCATCGTTGTGCACTGGAACCCCCAGATTGTGGTAGGACATATGGTTTCTGATTTGGTGCCGCCAAACACCTGATTTAGTGCCGCTGAGCACTTGTTATAGCCTATCACATCTATGTTTTTTGCTTAACTTTAATAATTTGATTTATTTTCATTTTGAGGGATATCTTTTAATAGTAACATTATTAAAGGTTACGTTCTATCTTTATGTATATTCTAAAGGATTGCCCTCCTTGTACAATGTTATAATATACTTTCTAACATAGAAAGTATATTATAGTGCATTTGTATTGTGCGGCAGTTGTGTGCGGTTCTGCTGCAATACTACAGGTATATAGAGGGACAAGCGTTATTGGAACAAATCATTTCTACTGGTGTGATATACCAGTTCCCCCCCCCCCCCCCCCACCAAAAAAAGTGATTGAAGCAGGGGTGTTATATACCAATAATATACTTTCTATATAGTGCATTTAGGTAGCGCAACAGGGCACATTTAAGAGAATTTCCCTATAAGATGCATAAAAATGTCCCCTTATTAAGACATATTTTTTGTTGGAATTTTTGTCATTGATCCCCCTCTGGTATGTCACTGTCCATGTTGTGGGACTATTTGTGCACTTCTAGTAAGTATTTGGGGGCTGCAAATATGAGCTGAAGGTTTTTCAGGTTCGCCTGCCATTAAAGTGAATGGGGCCCACCATGAACTTGCGGTTCGCGAACATTTAATCGCGTTCGCGAACCGCCCCGGCCGATGTTCGTCCATTACTACACATTTGTACTGCTATACTGTAATGATAAAATGGAGAGATATTGCAGTAGCGTGTGATGAGGATAAATTTGGGAAGTTAATGGTTTAAAATGCACCAATCATTTGCATCTTAAAAATTCAAATGCACTTAGGGGTCAGCAATTGTCCAGAACTGGAAAGATAAGAAACACATGACTGGCAATAAACAGCTGCCTAATGCCTTCAGTTTCAGCAATGTAGAAACTATATTTTTTATCTTTTCAGCTCTGTCATCTGCAAGTTCAATATTCATTTATTTATTTATATGATATTAAATTAATTGTGCAGATTAAATGTAGGCTTGGTTTTCTTCATTGTTAAAGGGAGTCAGTCAGCAGTTTTGACCATACTAAACGGCTGACAGTACTTGTTAGGGGCTGGAGAGAGCGATGCAAACATACTATTTGTGGAGCTTTTCTTATCAGGAGTAGTGTGAATATAAACTTTTATTTTGCCAGATTTTGCTCATGAAAGTGCCCAGTGGTGTTTCACTGTGAAGTTCTCTCCGCACTGAGCTCTTTGACAGCCCCCTCTTTCTGAATGCCACCAAAGAGACCAGTAAAGCTGTCACTCAGGACAGGGATGTGGCATTTTCTAGTAAAGCTCTGCCTTCAGTTCACTTGCAGGAGTGGAACCTGACAGAATAAAATTCCATATTCACATTACTCTCGATGATAAAGCTCTACAAAAGTTATGCTTGTACTGCTCTCCCCCTAGCTCCTACCTAGTGTTGTCTGTAGTTTAGCATGGTCAAAACTGCTGACAGACTCCTTTTAAAAGGGATTGTCCAGTTTCACATTAAAAGAATGGGGAAATGGCAGGAAATTCCATAAAATAATAAAAAATTAATCACTAAACAATTATATCAAGCGGCACCGCACCCGTCCTCCACCTCGGTTACCCGGCGGCAGCCATGATGTGACAATATGATGTCATCATAAACAAAGCCCAGAAGGAAGGATCAAAGCAGTGTTGCTGGATATAATTGGTAAGTAATTCATCTTGCATTATTTTATTGCATTGCCTACCATTGTCCTATTTTAATTTGAAACCAGACAAACCATTTAATGTGTGTCCTCGATGCACAACAGTATGGCTGACACTTGAGCACTCACTGTTCGCAGAAGTGTCGTGTGAAACTCTTGGTGTATTCGAACGTGGCACAGGAGCCTTTTAAGCTCTTCAGGCACAAGGAAAATGGCTCCTCCTGTAGTTAAGCTATGGATTTATTTAGGTGTCATTCATATTAGTTGGGGCATGGATGTATACGAGTGGGCGTTCAGGTTACCTAGGCAACCATAAAACACCAGAAGCCATTGCTGCAAAGCTCCTTGCAATTGGAGTTTTTTGCACTGTACAAATACTTAGGCAACTGAATTGCTACATGTAGGCCACAGTCATTACTAGAGGTGTAGTTTCATTTTTTTTCCCAGACTGATCGCTACATACTGCATATTGCGCTAATGTATGGAAACTTGACTTCCATTAATTAAAATGTATCCATTGAGATCCTAGTTTTTGGCAGGACAGAATAGGATGGCTAGCTACCCTTTGTTAACCCTTTCATGACCGGGCCTAAAAAAAGTCCTGAATGTCCAGGCAGTTTTTGGGGATTTTATGCATGTGGTGGTTTAGTGAACCTAACTTTTTTATTTGCTTGATTACCAAAATAATTTTCATGATATTGTTTACTTGACACTTAGGAATTTTTATTACCATGTTTTTTTCAGAGATTTTTTTTCCTTTTTTTAGGTTTAATTTGGGGAAAACTGCTCATTCTTATTAAAAAGTCATTTTTTAATTATAGCTTTTTATTTCTTAAATATTAAAAATGACGCAAAAATAATTTAGTGGAATGGGTTCCTTATTTTGTGAAAATCATTTTGATATATAACATGTATATATTTGAGTGAATATGGTGGTGGTTTCCGTTAGCCACAACATTTTTTATATATATTTTTTTTTAATTTAACTTCAATTTAGATTTATTTTTGGCACATAATATGTCCCCCAAGAGGGCATTAAAAGACCTCTAGAGGACACTGACTTTTTTTTTTACATGCACAGGAGCCCCAGGTATACTTGAAAATAGCCCCCTGTGGGGGTATTACAAACAGGCAGAGCTGAACAGGGTCTCCTAAGACCCTGCTGCTCTGCTCCTTCCCCGAGACACCTAACAGTCGCGTGACCACCGGGACTAATAGAGGAAGTGGCTCAGCCACTTCCTGCACTCTATCCCTGCGCTCGAGCAGTGTTCTATTGATGGCACTGGAGAAGGCAAGAGCGGCAATAAACCCCTCCTGTCTTCTTCTCATGGTCTCCGCTGTGTCTCACTGTCGGGAACTGACCTGTTCCTGCTAGATTGCAGAGCTGTACAGTGCTGGAATTAAAGGGCTGCCTGACTGTTTATATACATGCTATCTGCACGGGGTATGTGCAGATAGGACGTATATAGCCAGTGGGCAGTCGGAAAGGGCTTAAAAGCAGCGTTCTATTAAAAACTGTCAAGGGCACTCTTTTGCCATCTTTTTGACCCATTGAAATCTACAGGCACATTAGAATATACGTTTGAAAAAAGTTTGCATACTAGTAGAACCAAACTAAATGCCAATTCAGAGTGCAACATTTTGCCAGTTTTGAAGTCAGATAATGTGTTATACAGAGGATAAAGCTAGGCTGGCATTTTCTATCATTGGGTGTATAGTATACACCAGTCGAGGAATTGGTATATGATACAAGGAAAACACATTGCAACACTTCAATGAATAAACAAATCAAGAAAAATTGCTCAGCACTGTGTAATGCCTGTCTGACACTTTTATTCATCATTGTTATATAAGCGCTAATTAGAAAGTTCAGCTCCATGACCAACGACAACAGAAAATTAAAGAAAAACACATCCATAAAACACAGAGAGAGATTTTATTAGTGGTATTATACTGTATATCGTTCCTAAATACGCATTGTTTTTGCTGCATAATTTCTGATTCACATGCTTTTTTCTTTTTTTTCTATCCTACTTATTTAGAGTAAAATGATCAGGAAATAGACATTGAACTGCATAAAAAAAATGATTCAGGCATCACACTATTATGAACTGGTAATCTGGGTGCAGATTTGCAGTAATTAGGAATGTGAATCCAAAATGGCACTTCAATCAATATCTCTCTTATTAGACCCATCTCCACACCTTACTAGTCAAATTAAATAATTCTTTTAAGGCTTGATGAAAATTACTTTGCTCAACCCTCTTACGACTGAAACTAAATTTCACATTATTTTCTTTTGTGTAAAATAAAGATTTTTTTATTGTTTTGAACTGGTAAAATATATTTCATTCTACAATTCTTAAAGAGTTTTTCACCACAGTCAAACCACTAACAGCAAGACCAGACAGCAATTTAGCATTACATGACCTTTCATGTAATACAAGGACAGCTTGAGTAAGCCTGAAAGATGTTCTTATGGAGTTGATGTCCATTGTCACTCAGACAGGGGTCCTCCTGGGTGTGTAGCATATGGAAGTGGCTTTTTGACATAAGACAACCCATTAAGTTTGTGGACAAGCATGGAAAAAAGATTGTTTTTACAAGTCAACATGTGAAACGTACCTCATAAACAAGGCCATACATACAGTGGACTAAATCCTAAAGCAAAAATCAAAAGTGATCCAAATCTCTACTCAGGATTTGTGGTCTACTGTCCCCATTCCATGACCACTAGAACTACAGGATACATCTATGCCACATAAAAAAAGTGATTGTTCTCCAATGTGACAAATTAGCCGCTGTTCTAATTTACCAACACACTGTACACAGCAGATGTACAGCACAGATATATTCAATAACTAGAGATGAATGAATCAATTTAGTTCAATTCTAATTTTGGCTGGATTTTCCAGAAATTCTGGACAAAACCGAATCTAACTATAGTTTGCAATTCATTTCAGGCAATTTTCTCAAAATGGTGTTAACCATTTTTTAGATCAGAAGACAGGAACGATGAAAAAGGAGGATAACATGACCCCGGTAGATGTCTGTGTATACACACTGGCAGGTATTTGCTGCCAAAAGGTCAACATTTTTGGGGCTATTTTTTTAATAAAAATAATCTGACAGTGCAGTGCATTTTTTCTTTGTTACCACCGGCTACCACCCTTTCACCCATGGCCACATGTGTCACTGTCGTTCTAACATTACTAATTATTTTTTTGTTGTTTTTTCATGAAACGTCAATAGAGTTTCAGTTGATCATTTCACTTTCCCCCTCAATTAAATCAAATCAGATTACCACTAGGACCTGACCTGTATGATACCGGTGGACACACTGTAGAAAGAAGAGCTACCACATAAATCAGTCTTAATTAATGGTCGATTGGCATGGAGTAGTAAACTGCAAGAAAAAAGCAAAAAAGCTGATTTTATTTCAAGACACGGAGGCTCCTATTGCTTTAAATCTCACTTTACTGACACCACAGCAGCAAAGAAAATCAACAGAACTTAGCATATAACCATGGCAACTGGCCCTCTCCTCCAGAGTCCCTATAAAGAGTCCATGGGCCAGTAGCACCTCCTCTTTCTTTGCTATTGCCACAGATACTTTTTTTTTCTGTTCAGCAGGGTTTTGGTCTATTTAGTAGATTATTGTATTGCCTGTTATTGTAATTTTTCCTTTGAACTCGTTATTTAGTTTCCCTGTACTCATTATGTAACTGTCCCCTTATTTAGGCGTTTCTTCGCCTGGGGGGTTCATTATTATTATTTTCCTTATTCTTCTATTTTATTGTTTCTTCGGTTTCCCCTACTTTCAGGTTGTTTCTGGTGTCTCCGCTCCCCTGCCCTCTCCCCCCCCCTCCTTACCGTTTCTTCTCCTCTGCCTGCTGGCCTCCGTTCTCACTGCTTCTTTGCTCCTCGGCGACTGCTCTGCGTCCCACACGGCCGAGTTCTCGCGAGATCTCAGCCGCTCGTGGGATTTCGGCAGCCATATTCCCGGCTGGTTCCAGACTTCTTGTTCTTCTCTCCCCACTGTTTGCGCGCTTTCTGTGCTCCCCCTTAGCCGCGGTCACGCCCCTTCTGCTTGCGTCACCTTCCTCTCACGGCGGACAGCGGCTCCACAGGCTCCGTTCTCTGGGTAAGGGAAACTCTCCCTGTTACCCTTTCAGCGCCGATTAGGGCTCCTTTCTGACCGTCTCTGCCCCTGTAGTGCTAGGATCCTCTATTTAACCATTTCTATCCCTGTGTTTTTTCTTATCCCTACCATGTCTCGGCATCATAGTTCTCCCAGCCCTCCAGCTGTCACCTCTGACCCTGATGCTTCGCCACCCATCCCATCCCACCCAGGGAGATTACTGCCTCCTCAGCTGATTTTAGGTCCCAGGCAGACATTTTGCAGCGCTCTGTAGCTGAGGCCATATCCGCTGCTATGGGTTCCATGTCCCATACCCTCTCCCTCTCTATCTCTGAGGCCCTGCGGGCTATCCCCCCAAGGGATCCGTCTCCTGTCCCGCCCACAGTCACTCATGCCTCCAGAAACAATGAGATTGGTGTGTCTAGAGCCACCCATGAGAATGCACTGAATCCGCGCAAACGAGCCTTACCCCGCCAGGCAGAAAAGATAGAAATGTGCCAGAGCACACACTATGCCTGAGACCGATTCTGATATCGGTTTTGAGGACCTAGAGGCATATTATGAATCCCCTTCCGGGTCATCCCCACAGCCCCCTACTACCATTCCTTCAGCCTTTCCTTTTCCTCATCCGCAGGTACTATCAGAGACCTCGCTGAGCTTCCTGGACAAAGAACTGTTGGATCTCTGCATCAAGGAGCCAATTGAGCGTTCCCCCAATCAGACACCGACTGTCCTCAGCAACATCTTCTTGGTCCACAAGAGAAACGGCCAGATGCGACCGGTCATCAACCTGCGTCCACTGAACAGATTTGTCCAATATCGGCATTTCAAGATGGAGGGCATCCATCTTCTCAGAGACCTCCTGCTAAAGGGAGATTGGATGGTAAAGCTCGACCTCAGGGACGCGTACCTCACCGTCCCCGTTGCGGAGTCTTCCAGGGATCTTCTTTTCTTCCGGTAGCACGATGAGATTTGGCGTTTCACCTGCCTACTGTTCGGTCTATCCTCAGCCCCATGGTGCTTTACCAAACTCATGCGCAAAACAATGTCTTGGCTCCGCAGCCGAGGGATTTGACTAATAGTATACCTAGACGGCATCCGCCTGTTGGCCCAAGAACCAGCGACTCTTGGATTCCACCACTGTCGCGACTGGGTTTCCTCATCAATTTCGAGAAGTCGATCCTGATTCCCTCCCAAACGATGGAGTTCTTCGGGTTTTCGGTGGATTCCAGGGCGGAGACTCTCAGCCTTTCGATGTCAAAGGTCCGTGTGATCTGCAAGGAGCTGCGCAGAACGCTTGCCATACCTCAGTTCTCCTTGAGACATCTGTCCCGGATCATCGGCCTCCTCTCCTCATCTATTCAAGCGGTCTTCCCGGCGCCCCTCCACTACCGGTCCCTACAACTCTTGAAGACTGCCCACCTGCAAGGGGGAGCCTCTTACGCAGATTT
Source organism: Bufo gargarizans (assembly GCF_014858855.1). NCBI lineage: Eukaryota > Metazoa > Chordata > Amphibia > Anura > Bufonidae > Bufo > Bufo gargarizans. The sequence continues at coordinate 242,433,611 of NC_058083.1, read as the reverse complement.
GATCTCTTTGGACTCGGAGACCAGAGACGAGTTCCTATGGTGGATCCGCAACCTCGAAGCTTGGAATGGGAAGGCTATTTACGGTCCGCAACCGGATTTCACGGTGGATTCGGACGCCAGTTTCCTCAGTTGGGGAGCACATTGCAACGGAGTGTCCACCGGCGGTTGGTGGTCGGAAGACGGGACCTCACTCCATATCAACGCGTTGGAATTTCTTGCAGGCTCCTTCGCCATTCGCAGTTTCACGAAGGGCATTGCCAGTGCATGCATCAGGCTACGGATGGACAATGTCTCTGCGGTCCGTTACGTGAACGCCATGGGCGGAACTCGTTCGGCCATGCTCTCTCATTTAGCCAAGGAGTTCTAGTCTTTCTGCCTTCACCAGGATATCACGGTGGTGGCGGAGTATCTTCCCGGACTTCACAGCGTTCAGGCAGATTGGAGCACTCGGTATCTCTGGGATGACAGCGACTGGAAATTGGACGCTCAGGTATTCTCCAACATCTCATCACCCTGTGGTCCATTTTCTATCGACCTCTTTGCTTCTCATCTGAACGCGCAGCTGCCACTTTTCTTCAGTTGGCGCCCAGACCCAGATGCAGAGGCGGTGGACGCCTTCGTACAAGATTGGTCCGGTCTTCTGCGTTAAGATTGTCCTCATAATTCCCTTTTGGAGCTCCCAGTCATGGTTCCCTCAGCTTCTGGAATTACTTATTCTTCCTCCATTGCTTCTTCCGTCATCCCCTCTTCTCCTCCTCAGCTCAGGAGGTCTTCAGAACCCACTCCTCGCGGACGCCTATTTTCGGCTCCTGGCCTGCAGAATATCAGGTTTGCCGGAGCCAGCTTTGAGTTTTCGGAGGCAACTCAGAGACTTCTGGAGAATTCGTGGGCCCCCGGCACGAAACGGGTCTATAGAGCAGCCTGGAGATCTTGGGCTAGCTGGAGCTTGGCACGACGTTTGGATCCTGTTTCAGCCGCTGTAACGGAAATTCTCCAGTTCCTCATGGCCTTGTTTGAGGAGGGTAAAGCATATCGGACCATCAACCTCTTCAGGTCAGCTATCTCATCACTCCACTAGGGTTTTGAGGGTCACCCGGCGGGCCAACATCCATTGGTTTGCCCGGTGGCTTGCCTCCGTGAGTATGAAGCTAGGACTTCTCAGCATCGCTCTCCCAACTCTCCGCAGTTATTTCTTTCCTTCCGTCATCCTTTTGCTCCGGTCACTTCCACTACATTGGCGCGCTGGGTCAGGTGGATCATGTCGTTGGCGGGAGTGGACACTTCCATATTTACCGCCCACTCTTCGCGGAGCGCATCATCTACTTCTATGCTCGTTTGGAGGTCGTTGTTACGCTGAGCGCTCCGGGTCCCCTGCTGGCCTCGGAGCGCTCACAGCGTATGCCCCCAGGCATCCTTGCTCTCTAGGGCGCGCGTGCGCCGGGACTCTTAGATTCAAAGGGCCAGTGCACCAGTGATTGGTGCCTGGTCCAAAAGGGTTATTAAGGGTTAAGGTTTGTGAGAGGCAGTGCTGACTTAATTAGGCTGCACCTGTGCACTGCCCATTTATACCTTCTCCTCCCACAGCTTCCTGCCGGATCTTTGTGCCTTGTGCCTCAGAGAAAGCGTTCCACTGTGTTTGTTTGCCTTGCCTGTTGCCGAACCCGTTGCTACTGTCTACTCGCCTTTGAACCTTTGCCGCCTGCCCTGACCTCTGCTACGTCCGACTACGCTCTTGCCTTCTCCCTGTGTACCACGCCTTATCAGCTGCCAGAGAGGTCGAGTTGTTACTAGGGGACACGACCTGGTAGTTACCGCCACAGCAAGTCCATCCCGCCTTGTGGCGGGCTCTGGTGAAGACCAGTAACTGCTTAGAACCGGTCCTTTAGTACAACCCGCGCCATCGCCTCTCTGGTCCAGAGGATCCACTACCTGTCCTGCCGGTTCGTGACAGTCGTCATGAGGATTGCTGATTAGTCCAGAGTTTCTACTTTTAGGGAGTTTTACTTCCGACCTCAGCTGCAAGTTTTTTCCTCGGTTGTTTCTCAGCTTTGAACCTGCAATAGGAGTCTCCATGTCTTGAAATAAAATTTTAAGATTTTCCTAGTCTTCGACGCAAAGTCATGATTTTATGAAAGACACGGAGGCGAGTATTGCCCACCTCTCTTCTGTCCCCCCCTTAATTTATATTTTTCTAGTGTTTCCTCCTATAGGTTACCGAATAAGTTTTGATTGTATCCTCCATCATAGTAAATTTATGCATTTAAGATTTTGTATTGGTATTCTGCCTCTCTTGCATATGTTTTTCTACCTCTTGGGGTGTTAACACACTTTTCATGCACTTTATATTTTCACAGGATGAACACCTGAGCTGCCGTACCTGAGTTAGGTCCATACGGTTCCTTAGTCTGCTGTATCCAGGATGCATCCGGACGATTGTTTGTTCTTCGGTTCCTGTTCGGTTCCGGTTTCCTACAGTTCCATCGGTTTATCGTTGCTGGTTTTTAGTGGCATCTGCCAAGAAAGAGGAGGTGCTACTGGCCCATGGACTCTTTATAAGGACTCTGGAGGGGAGGGCCAGTTGCCATGGTTATATGCTAAGTTCTGTTGATTTTCTTTGCTGCTGTGGTGTCAGTAGAGATTTAAAGCAATACTCGCCTCCGTGTCTTTCATAAAATCATGACTTTATGTCGAAGACTAGGAAAATCATGCAATTTTATTTGACTTTCTTTTCTGCTCATGTATGAATTCTATGTCAGCCTCCAGTCTGTATCAATGGATTAAATAAAAATTGTGGCAAGGGAAAATTGCTGAGCATTAGAGGAACAATATATACGTAGCTTTATAACTTTCAAATTAGTTGCAGAGCAAGATTACCTTAGAAATACAAAGCACTTCATGGGCTAAGTTTTTCTGCACTTTCTTTTAAAGTGTTCAATTTACATGAAAAATAAGGTTACCAACAATAAGCCTAAGATACAGTAGAAGATGAACACATAGCTTTGCTCCTTAAAACGCGTGGATCCCAAAATAAATTTACACTTATAATACCTAGTTCAGAAAGTTGGTTAAAACCTTTTGTAAGTTTATATGAGACAGTTTACGGCAGAACATTTAATGGGGTGGTTTTAAAAATATCAAATAAACCCTCTTCATATAACCTCTTAGGGCACACTGACATCATAGATAGGGGTCTCCTGACCTATCTTAATAAAAGCAATAAGCACTTACAGTAAGAATGACTCCTCCTCTAGATTCAGCACATTACACATCTATGGCCATATGAAACTTCTCCTTGTAATTACATTTTAATTCTAGAGGATGAAAGGAGCTAGAGCCTAAAAGAAGGGTCTTGATGAAAAAAAAAGAGTCTCTTTAACACATCTAAAAACTATCTGATAAAAAAAAAATAGCTTAGCTTAATGTTCATTTTGGGAGAAAAACAAAATCTTTTCAGAAATGTTGTTTTCACAAAGCTAATAGCTGTTGATTTTTAAGCAAGAGTCAAAACCAATTTAATCCCCAGGAGTCAAAGAACCCCATGGAGAGTTCATCCATGTTTGAGACCTCTTTCAGACGTATTGATTGCAACAGTCAAGTTACTAGAAGAAACTACAATATTCAACTGAGATACATAAATGAAATGACTAATATTGATTAAAGACAACTAAAAAAAAAAAAAAATCTTTCAGCTGGTTTGCAAATAAAACAACTCTTTAGGGATATTTGAAGGAGAGGAGAGAAATCGTTATTTCTTCTCGAGCAATTTCCTAAACAGGAGATTAAGGCAAAGCAGATGTTTGGTAAATAATTTATATTTGTAGGAGATCACGCGTTATTTAGAGGAATGCATGCAGCCACTATAGGCATTACGAATTAGGAGCATATACTTTCTAGTATTTTCTAACAGCCACTGCAATTACAATACGTAAGCTGCATTTTTTATGCAGCTCTATAGTTGCATTTCTCATTCCCAAGATCGATAAGAATCATATAAAGAAAGAGATGATTCAACTTAAAACCATTAGTAGTAACAACAATTTGTCATTTCAAAAAACATATTGATCAAGTGATGCAGAATTGCAGATGTAGCAGTGCTGTGCTCGTCAGTGTAGCAGTGAGTTTGATATTTGGAATGACTAATAATGATATAATGATCTGTAATTTTCCATAGGACTTATGAAATGATGCATCCAGCTCTGCCACATGCAGCGTGTCATTGCAGGTGTCCTCTGTCTTCCTGTACCTTATTATGTTTTCATTAATAAAGACTGAAAGCAATCTCAGTATGGGAAAGTTTGCCCTGGAGTGTTGACGTAAATCAATCTATTTTAACGATGTAGGCAAATGAGACTTAATATTGGTATGATTTTAAACAGATGCAAGTCATGGCATTCTGCAATCTTCACTGATTCCATAAAACTGTCTACAGTGTCACCACGTAATATATTATGCATCTTGACAACTGCTGTTGTCAGGAATGCTAAGCAAGACAGCAGATTGATAGAATTATTTTAACGCTACACAAATACATTTTATGTGTCTTTATATTCCACAAGATGGAACGACAGCCTAATCCAAGTAGGATTTACTCGGCTGATTCTATTGTTGGAGGATATAATTTACTAAGAGTGGACAAACTGGCTAGATTATATTTCAGATGTGTGATGTCATGACATGGAGAAGCCAATAAACTATGATTTGTTTTTCCTTGGGGGGATGTGATGGAGCAGTACATATAATAGGAGATTTTAATGACTATATTTACAGCTACAAACAGATATTAAGCCAGCATTAATGGACAGGTCCATCATTTTACCGTTTTCTTATGGAATTAATCTATCCAAAAAGTTGTAACTTGTCCTGGTCCAGATGCTGTACTGAAGATTAGAAAAACAGCCCTATATACAGTATATAATGTGTACCGTAGAGATATTCCTAAGGGTACAGCCACACGGTAAGGTCAGATCGGGAAACCTGACAGTGCGGCCATACCCTAACGGTTAACAATTCCAATAATTAACTATGTTTGGGAATTGCTTTGCTTTGCAGTGGTTTTATACACAATTAAAAAAAAAAATGCCAGTGTTTTTGTAACAGGAAATGATTTTTTTGCTACAAACTGGATGTACCCTATAAGAGATTTCTTACATGTCCTTGAAGCCAAAATGATGAGGCCCCCATGCACCAAACAGACCTTTTGCATAATCCAAAAGCATTAATTTCTCATCAATGGAGGCACTGATCTGCAGGGGGATGTTTGAATCAGGAGACTGTGATAAAGCTACCAGTTTATTTCGTTTATTAACCAGGTACATGGTGAAAGATGCTCTTTAATGGCTGTCTGAGAAGTGAAGAACCAAATGAACATATCCACAACACTCACCCCGTCATAGAAAGACTATTTTATTCAATTCAGTGCACGATACAGAGAGTAAAAACTCAGCACATGGAGCCGGCCAACGGCCGTTTCATGTCGCGTGACGCTTTCTCAAGGCCTTGGTTTATTACCCAGGTACATGGTGACAGATGCTCTTTAATGGTTATCTGACAAATGTTCTGCCATGCTGAATGCATGCAAATCATCAAGATCCTCTGCTGGAAACTCCCTTTACAACTGTCGACCAATGACGTTCCAGGTGTGGTCGATGGGAGACAAGTACAGAGATTTTTTATTTTTTTTGCACATATTGTTAATTACATTTTTATTATGGTATATTTATAAGATATGTGATATTCGGTATTATAATTTGGTAAATTGGATACAGGTTATTAGACACATATGAATTATCAGCATTTTATATTACGGTATATTTATACATATATGTAGTATATGGCCAAAAAATAACCACACTATTGATGGTTAAATGCACTTGGTGTGACAGCTTGACCACTGCTATGAAGGCTGCACTTTCCTTTATGCAAAGTTGATCATTTCTTCTATTTATGTGATAATTGTATATATCTACATATAATATATAAGATATAAATATTGGATATATGGTATAGGGTTTATTTCACTGTATTATTGATGTATTTAATCACTTAATAATCATGTTTAGGGTGGGTTCACATTTGCGTTCTGGATTCTGTTAAGGCTTTCCATTATAAAATGGTTATAACGGAAAATAACGGAATCCATAAGACGGAAGTCGAAACGGAAGCCTTTAGAGGCATTTCATTTTGATCCGTCTTAATAGAGGTCTAAGGGGAATCATAACGAATCCATCTGGATGCCATTATGCAAGACGGAAAACAAAGTCCTGTCGACAGGACTTTTTTCTCCTTTCTGCATAACGGAAACCAGACGGATCCGTTATGATTCCCTATAGACTTCTATTAAGACGGAAAGCAAAATGGAATGACTTTTAAAGGCTTCCGTTTTACATTCCGCCATAATACAAGTCTATGGGCAGCATAACGGATCCGTCCTTCCGTCTTATGGATTACGTTATTTTCTGTTTTAGAACGGAAAGCCATAACGGAATCCATAACGCAGATGTGAACCCACCCTTACAGTGTTTATGAGCTATTTATAAATCATTTATTTTGAATTCTTTTTCTTCTTCTTTTTTTTCCATGTATATATGAGCATATATACTTTGTAGGTATTTTAATTTCTGCCATTAAACTTTTTGCATAATAAACTGGCGATTCTCCTTTGATGTGGTGCCTTGCCACCCAATATATACGCTCTTAAGTATCGGGATATAGAGAATTCTGTTCTATTTGAAATTTGGCCAATTTTGTCTGTATTTCCTATGTTTGGAACGCATGCTGGTATGCAACTTGAGTAGTTAGTGCATGCGTAATTGTTGTCTGCTATGACGGAGATGCATTTCCGGTCTTTGGAACGCATAGCCCGCTTACTTCCGGCGGGTCGCCATTTTTGCACATGCACAATGCTACTTTCCCAACACCAATGTATATGTCACAGCGCCATGATATAGGGATGTGAGTCCTGCAGCGGGGCAACCAACAATTTGTCATCACACCCCTTTCCCTTTGTATGTTGCCTTGAAACAGATGACTATTATTGTTTGTCTAATTATCTATGTACATATATTGGACACATTTAGCCTGGATGAAGAGACCCCTGAGGAAGCTGGTTTGGTCCGGCGATACACATGGGGCATATTTACCCACATACCGTGATCGCCTACTTCTGTATTTGATAAGGATTTCGCACTTTTTTATGCCATATTTAACTATTTTGCATTTCTGTGGCGGCGCATATTTGGTAGCTTGGGTATGGTAGCTGTGGGTATGTGTGTTGGACATATTGTTGGTCCACACACAATGCTGTAATTGTCTACAATTATTTTAATTCTTGGGCTTTGTGTTTCTAAATAAATTATATATTTTTTATAATAAGATGTGCCATACTGCACATCACAATGTTCCTTTCATGGCATTGCCCACATGGTCTCCAGACCAATCTCTGGCTATCATTGCATCCAAAAAAAAAAGTGACTCATCACTGAAGATTGACCACCATGACAACCTCAATTGCTGTCTTGCTGTGCACCATGATCGCCTTTGAAAGTGGTAGAGTGAGGTCAATGGAACATATATAGTAGGACATCTGGCTTGTAGTCCAGTGTTGTGCAAATGTCTTCTGATAGCTTCTTTTGCAATACAGAATGGATCACTATGCGCCATTCTTCTAATAAGATGATCTGTCCGTGCAGAGGTTCATGTCAGTTCATTCCAGTTCTTAGTTGTTCTCCCAAGCACGTTGAACAGTGCTGACATCTTCGCCTAGGCACATGGCAATCTGCCCGACTAATAAACCAAGGTCTCTCAGTTCAAGGATTCTGCCCCTCTCAGTTAGTCACTGCCATATCAATGAACACAAGACATCGCACAATCATCCCACATGACTTGATCCGATTTTAGATGTTTCATGTGGCAAAAAACGTTGTTTTCTATCTGACTGTATGTCCCTTCCACATAGTGGAGCTAGTTGCTTGAAAATTGTATTATCTGCAGATCTTAGAGACACTTGCTACTTCATCGTTTTGCATGACCTTATGGCTTGTCCTTCATAGAGTTGTGATTTCCATTTTGAGGCGTGTACCTCCCTTCTATTTATGTTTTTGACTTAAAAAACTGCAACAAAAAATGACATCACAGACCGCACAAGTCAATATTCAGGCCACCAAAAAGAGCTGCTTTTTACAATATCTCAAAGGAATTGGGGCACTCATTGGAACAGTATGAGCAGGTGGCAATGGAACTAGCTATCTCCATTTGAGTTCCTTCATCTGCAAGAAGCAAAAAAGACTATTTGCAATGATTCCAGTTCCTAGCAGGCAAACAACATCCTGTAAACAGTGTACATTGTTATTTTACAATCAATCCCCAGTTGTATTTTGAAAGGAAAGGGGGGGACAATTTAAATACAGGAGGCAAACTGTTTTTGTCACACATTACTATCACAATGCACAAATTTGGAAGGACTGCTGGACCATGAAATTATTTTCTAAGCAACAGACATTTTAAATAATTTAAGGAGAGCCAGAGTATTAGTTGCAATTACTTACACTTTGATATGTGAGTGTTCAAGGCAACGTGGGAAAACAGATTTCTAAAGTGGCCTTATCAAAATAGCCACTGCTATGAAGGCTGCACTTTCCTTTATGCAAAGTTGATCATTTAAAAGAAACAGAATCTTAAAGAAACTCATCCACAAAATGTTTATTCTATGCCTGTTAGAAAGGTACATGACATAAACTGCAGTGAAAGTAATCGGTCTATCAGTGGCTGTATTTGTGAGTTGATCACTGCCGTCTGTGTCTCAGTTGTGTCATGTAATTGATCTCCGGCTGTCCAACTGACACAATGGAGGAGATTTATCAAAACTGGTGCAGAGAAAAACTGACTTGGTTACCCATAGCACCCAATCAGATTTATCCTTACATTTTCAAAAAGAGCTCTGAATGGTGCAGTTCAATTTGTCTTATGTGTCAACTGGAAGTCAGTCTCTCCTATGCGAGCCTCTATGTCAGTCTTATAGGAATGAACAGAAGGGACACAAATGGAGTCACTGGTAAGAAGATTACCTTCCATACAATTCACATCATATAAAAAGGAATACAAATGCGTGTGGGCGTGCTTCTATAATATTTTTTTGTCTATTGAACTCCATATAGTAAAAGGGTTTGTCTCAACAACCCAACACCTGTCCATATGCCCCATGAGGGCATTTGGACTTCATAGAGAAAGGTCCTCTGCTCAGAAGCCAGAGTGGAGATTTGTTAATAAAGTCAACATTGAATGTCTGCCTACAATACCCAAATTCTAATTAATTGTTAATAAAGACTCACATTCTGGCAGCCTTGGCCCAGCTATGGAGTCCATGGTGGGCCAGTCATTTGAATAGGAGCCGAGCCATGTGATACTTAATTACCCCTGTAGAAGCTGTATAACTGTGTGCCCAGTCCCAACTTCACCCAGTGAAGTCAAAGGGGGTTTTCTGACTGTTTTATACTGATGATCTATCCATGGGATAGGTTATCAGTATGTGATCATGGGTGGTCTGACTCCCATCATCCCCGCCAATCAGCTGTTTGATGAAGCTGCGGCACTCTGTTAGGCAGCTTATCAGGCACAGCACTGTGCAATGGATAGCAGCTGTGCTTGGTATTGCAGCTCTGCCCCATTCACTTGAATAGGACTGAGCTACACATAAGTCATGTGACCAATAAACAGTATTATAACTCATTAGTATAAGGCTCCATTCACACATCCGTATGTGTTTTGTCGATCCATGGATCCGCAAAACATGGACACCGGCAATGTGAGTTCCGCATTTTACGGACTGCACATCGCCGGCACTATAATAAAAAATGCCTAATCTTGTCCGCAATTGCAGACAAGAATAGGACATGTTCTATTCTTTTCGGGAACGAAATTGTGGACCCGGAAGTGTGGGTCCACATTTCCGGATCCGGACAGCACTTCGTGTGGCCCTATAGAAATGAATGAGTCCGCAATTCCGTTCCGCAAAACGCGGAACAGAAATGCGGACGTGTGAATGGAGCCTTAGACACTCAGACAACCGCTTTAAAGGGAAACTGTCATGTTGAACATGGTGTCTGAGCTGCAGGCAGCATGTTATAGAGCAGGAGGAGCTGAGCAGATTGATATCTAGTTTTTTGGGAAAAGATTCAGCATAACTCGTATTTTATTCATTTAAATTCCTGCTCACTCTGACCTCTGAAGTCAAGGTAGTGGTCTTCCTTGGACCAGCATTTATAAGCTCAATACTGTTGGCTTTGCTGTGACAACCCCTTTAACTTGGAGAGTTCAGAAATTATGTTGACCCTATAAATCATGTGTGTAAAAGGCTGGGCCCCATAGCAAATTATTCAACAGGGCCCTCTTCCCTTAGCAACTTCCCCACAAGCTCTCCTCCCATGGCTAGTCAAGACTGCCCAAGCTTGCCATAGAACTGTGCACCCACTGAGTCATAAAATAAATAAATAAAATGCTTACTAGCGCTGGAAAGAGTCAATAGTTTACTTTATAGTATGCTGACCGAGCCCTGCATGCCCCCTTAGTCCCCCTTAAAGTAATGCTGCCCCTTAGTGCGCTCTTACAGCAGTGAAGCTCCTGTAGTGTTAATAAAATATAAAAAGTAATGCTCACCTAGCCCAGTCCCCCTGATGAATGGAGAACATCATGCTCTCCAGTAGCAGGCACAATGCAGTGACGACATTACGCCTGCTGAAGTCACTCATGACGGGGAATGATTCTTAGGCCCAAGTCCAGCTGCTGTGTCCATCATCCATTATGAACCAGGCCTCAATGCCAGTGCACACGGGGCCCCTGCTGCTGATTATATAGTGTGCCATACCTCCCTCCCCATGAACTGTACCTGCCGCTGTTGCTGCTTTTTATATAATGTGCCTGTACACCCTCCTACTTTCCCAATGAAGTGTGCATTCTGTCTGCTCTATTTTAACAAATCTACCATAAAATGTAGTTTTCAAATTTGAGATCATGGCACTGGAGCTCATGTACGGTCAGTTCACGGATGGCGAGTGCTGGAAGATGATTAACACTGTCTGAAAGTCGTCCTGCTCACTAAAGTTTCTCTGCTGGGCTAGCCAATCAGCAGCAGGCTCTGATAGCACTGCTAATGCTGATTTGCCAGCGCCCCGAGGAGACACAGAGAGCTTGTTGGGACTTGGGTAGGGTAGAGCCATTGTTTGTCACTGGTGGGCTGGTTAAGTAGGGGCGGCCCAAGCACAGGGGTGGCAGGGAGCCGGAAGACAGGACCCAGGAGCTGAGATATTAAGACTACATAGGGGGTGGGGCCATTTGTCCACAGAAAGGCCCCTTTTCCAAATGGGCCCCATACCAGATGTGTGGTCTGCCTCCATTGGAGCTTTGCCATTGACTGTAACAGATTTGTTAAATTAAGCAAGGTGCAGATATTAACTTATAATTAAAGAGATTCATTCATTCATTCAGCACAAATTATAGTACTATTTTGTTATCTTAACTTCTGGTCATGTTTACACTCAAGTGGTTTTCTGGCACCTCAAAAACCGTATTAAAGACTGGTGGTATTCTAAAGTAATAAAAGAAGCCCTAGATACCTGTCCATTTCCCTGCCATTCCACCGCTACCATTTCTTTGCTTTCCACCAAATCACTGACCTCAGCTTTCACAAGGGATAGCAATGACATCTCTGATTACTGTACCTTCAATATGAACCTTGATCACTGCTGCCGCACTAGAAACAAGGACTAGTGGGAGCACTGGAGTGGTGATGGAATTCTCCCTGTCTGTAGTTCAATATTTTATGTATAAAAACTCCTTGAAATTTGTATTATAGGTCTCAAGATGAGGTGAAGTACTCTCCAACGTAATGAGCCTATTCTGGCTTTTTTTACCTGCTGAAGATAGGCAACATTTTCTAATTATACAGTAATTCCTGAACAAGCCCAGGAAGAAGCCCATGCTGTGGATATTGTATTGCCCCAATATGTGTATGATTTTGCAAATACTGTAGAGCTAAGGAATTCTAACTCTACAGGGTATCCCCCAATTCTAAAGGTGCAAGTATCCAACCCCTATAATGCCCCCCAAACTGCCTGGGCACCTCATACAGGTTATACTTACCCAGCTCCCCGGCACCCGAGTCGCTTCTGATCCCTGCCCGACCACCGCTGCATCTCCCCATCGCCTGAATCAAAACATCTGGCAACGGGGGAAGCAGTCAATAGCAGGCTGCAATGTGGAGGAGCCTCCCTAGCATTGTGGTTGACGCTAGGAAGGCTTGTTCGCGTCGCAGCCTGCTAGTCGCTACAACTCCCTCCCCCCCATTCGTCAACAGATGTTTTGACCCACGTGATGGGAAATGCAGCGATGGCCAAGCGGATGCCGTGGAGCAGGGTAAGTTTAACCTTTATGAGGTGCTCGGGCATTTTGGGGGGCATTATAGGGGTTGGATAACCTCTTTAATTCATTGAAAACATGGAACAAAACTATTCACCATGAAGATGCAAGACGCTTGAATTTTGGGTGAACCATATCCTCGAATTATGTTTTTGCTGGGATATTATACACAATGTTTTCCTTTTTCTCCTATAAGCAGCTTTACATAAGACCATTCTGAATGACTGGTCTGGATAGGGATGCAACTATCCTTTCTGCTGCCTGAGGAAAAAACTGTAACGGCGTCCTAACCCCCAAATGTTTCTTAACCTAACCTCTTCCCTCCAGCCCTACTGTTAAAGACACACTTGGAAAACATTACATACAGAGCTACAAAACATACAGGGTAATATAGCACCACATACTGTGCCCGCTGTGCTTCTCAATACTATACTGCAAAAAAAGATAATCACCCTTATGCTGCCACCTTCTTGCCCATTCCTGGCTTAGGCAATCGCCTCACCTTGCCTCATTGGTGGTGCACCCCTGGGTCTGGACACATGGCTGGTGCTGGAGACTATACTGGGAACACCCGAGGAAGAACATCACAGCCTGTTTGTTGCTGACACATATACATTTTGGAAAGCACTTTTACTAACCTTGTGTTCCTGACCATTTACCCTAAATTTCCAATCTGATCCACTTCACAGCCATAATCCTTCCACTATGTCCCAAAGACTAAAGGCTGCTGTAAGAAAAGGGGAGAATACTAGTTTATTGTAGGAACCAGTGGCTAGACGTGCCCTACAGAAACTAGAGTATAAATAATCCTGTTCAGTAGTATTTTATATTTTATGTCAAGAATACTAAAGACTGGATATATAATAGGTTAATGCAACTGCTTGATTTTAACATGAAGATTGATATAAGACAAGCTATATTTGAGAATCTGGCCAATTAATTAATGGAGGTGATATAGTTTATGTCTGGACTAGTAATAGTGACCAGATACCATTAGATGGTGGGATAAATATTCAGCATAAATGGAAATTGTTCTGTTCATCCCCTGAGTGGTAACCTGAGTTTTTTCTCCACTTATTCACGCCCCGTGCCATACAGCATTAATTCACTGTGTGTGAGATATACAGAGACAATATTAAAAGGCTCGAGCTGTGTCTTGCTATAATGTTATTTCAATCTTCACCAGTCTCCTAATATCAAAGGTTTTCATCAATCATTTCAGCCCACGGACACGTAAAGGATTATTGTACATTTGAATAGTTGCAGCACAGAAATTGCATTGAATTTGTACCTATGGATCCAATTATGGCAGCACAAAGCAGAGGGAGAGGTTCTTCCACTTCCAGTCATGTCTGCGCATATAGCAGAGCAGAAATGGATGTCAGAGATAAGAGCATCTCTTTGTTCCGCAGTTGTTTGATTTACAGCATATTTGAAGATGGTGAAGGCAAACATTCCAGTTTTGTGCTTCTAATAAGGAGGACACAACTGTTGATATGCCGGGGTACAGGTGGTTCATTATTGGGAGCCTTGCCTGTCACTATGATGTGATGATCCACCATACTCAGATGGGCCAGAGGTCTTTTAATTTAAACATGAGGAGAAAAATGTCAGCTGTAATTTCATGTTTGTAATGCTGTGTATAAAGTAGAGAGAGTGCTATTTATACTGCCGGCAATTTTACATTATTTCATTAATCACATTCCATGGCTTCTCTTTTTCTTTCCAGCTCTAATTATCACCCAATTGCACAGATGTTTCCTTATTTCCGCGTCCAATATATGGCCATTTGTCACTCTTCTCACTAGTTTTTCCCACAGCCTATAGCATTAGTCTCTGCCTTTCAGTAGACAAGCCCTCAGAATTAACACATCTCCTCCACATTGTGATGGTTATAATTCATTTCAGAGCATCGGATAACATTATGATGCCTTTTGTTCAAAACAATGCTCACATCTGTGAAAGAGAATGTTGTGGTGCTGGAAGATAATGTACTCGACAATACAAATGATTTTCTATTAACCATTTCACTTTTTCTGCAGTCTGTGTCTGAGCTGGCGTACATAAATCTACACATAGTATTAGTAACCATAAGGACATTAAAGGGACAATGCCATCAACATTTTATATTATATAGTAATAACCTATGTGGCTATTAAATGTAATATTTAATAAAAATGGGTGGATGGTTTTCACCATATACATTTTGTGAAGTGACTCCATGTATTTAAATTCCTGTCCTGAGTTTTTAACTTGTTCTATGGCTGGACGTCTAGCACACAAAAGAGTTACTTACTCTCTTTGTCAGGCCATCAGTCAGACCAGTCAGGTGGCTATGCTGTTAGAACACCACAGAAAATGTAAGTGCAGGGGCATAGCTATAGGCTCATGGGCCCTGGTGCAAGAGTTCAGCCCCAGCCCCCCCCACCTTCACTCAATGCTTTGTGGGCAGGGGTGCACCTAGTCTTTCTGCTGCCTAAGGCAAAAATTAAATAACCTCCCCATGCCAAATTCTCAACCTAATCCATCCCCTGCAGTCCTACTGTTAAAGGGGTTGTCAGTGTATCCACCTGACTTCTCCACAAGGCAACTGATGGTCCCAACCCCATTTATAAGGCAAGAAATCCCACTTATTAAACCTGACAGGGCACACCTGTGAAGTGAAAACAATTTCAGGTAACTACCTCTTGAAGCTCATCAAGAGAATGCCAAGAGTGTGCAAAGCAGTAATCAAAGCAAAAGGTGGCTACTTTGAAGAACCTAGAATATGACATATTTTCAGTTGTTTCACACTATTTTGTTATGTATATAATTCCACATGTGTTAATTCATAGTTTTGATGCCTTCAGTGTGTCATGAAAATAAAGAAAACTCTTTGAAGGAGAAGGTGTGTCCAAACTTTTGGTCTGTACTGTATCTCCGCAGTCATCTGCAAGGACCTGTAGATGAGACTTCCCCCGCTCCTATGGCTACGATGCGGCGGTATAGCACAGTTCACCGTTGTGACCTGACAGGACCTGCGTGGCGTCCCACTTGGTTCACTGTTCCTGCTCGATGATCCCTCACTGTTATTTACTAAACGCGTTTTCAACATTTCCTTATATTTATGATATCCTTTAATAATATTTGTAACGGTATAGATATATAAAACCGGTCACACATATGTCAGACACATATAGACCCTAAAAACAGGATAAAACAGGAAACGTTTTTTCTGTTTTATCCTGTTTTTAGGGTCTATATGTATCTGACATATGTGTGACCGGTTTTATATATCTATACCGTTACAAATATTATTAATGGATATCATAAATATAAGGATGTGTTGAAAATATAAGGATCTTGAAGTCTATGACAATTATTCTATGGATAATGTGAAATACGAAAACTATAGAAACAACATAAATATGGTCATTCGATAGAAAGATAACATCGATTCAATGACCATCATATATGCTTTGGAAATAAAAATTTGGGAATTATATATGTTCCAGTTAAAATAAATGGGACCTACATCCGTCTTTTCCAGATATCCCTTACTGTTCCAGCATGCATTGCCCTAATTATGGACACTATATAAAGGAGGACATAAGATCACCACTGTTTAAACCACTGAAGAAGGGGTTGTTTCACCCCGTAACGCGTTTGGTAAATAACAGTGAGGGATCATCGAGAAGGAGCGCTCCAATCACAAATCAATTAAAACATTAAAAACCTTTGAATGGATCACGTTGAACCATGGAGACCTGGTGGAATCTGCTTGCGTCCGGAAGAACAAATGGCTCCTATGCGTTCTTGCAGGGCACATACTAGTTGCCAAGAATAGTATGTGTCTCGCGAAAGCGTATAGGAGTGGCGCATGCGCCGTTTGTTTTTCCGGACACCAGCAGATTCCACCAGGTCCCCATGGTTCAACGTGATCCATTCAAAGGTTTTTAATGTTTTAATTGATTTGTGATTGTTACACACTGTGCACACTCTACCATATTTGATTGCCAATCATGTATGTTTATGGATTCTCCACTGTACAATGACGATATGTATTACACATGATCATGTTCACAATCATATGGGATTCAACCATGGCGATAGATGAATTGTATTTTTCACCACTGTCATATTCTTGATGCACTTGCACTTTAATGTTTATTATCAATTAGTAATTATGAAATTGTTTGCACTATATATGTATGCCAATTTGCACATGTTATTCAGCTGGACAAAGGCTCCAATGAGAGAGCTGAAACGTTCCTGTCTGATGGGTGAATAAACCGTCCAATTTTCTTCATCACAATTTGGAGTGAGTGCTGCCTTTTTTCTCTTCTCTATACACTTTGGACCTTGGTCTCAGGCCTTCAAGAGGAATTGCACCCACGTTTAATGTGTGCTGCTTTTTTCCTTTCTTTTTCTATATAAATATATATATATATATATATATATATATCCATAGAAAAAGTCAGGCAGCACTCCCTTCACATGCAGCTGTAGCTGTAAGGTGCCCGCGGTGGTCCCTCGATTCAGGACGGAAGACAACAAAGAAAATCTGCAGCACTCCTTGAAATATAAAAAATCTGTAGTTTATTCACACATGTCGAAACTTGACAACGTTTCAGTTCTCTCACAGAACCTTTCTCAAGTCAGGTCCTGACTTGAGAAAGGTTCTGTGAGAGAACCAAAACGTTGTCAAATTTCGACATGTGTGAATAAACTACACATTTTTTATACTTCAAGGAGTGCTGCAGATTTTCTTTGTTATATACATATATATATATATATATATATATATACAGAGGGGGCAAAATGGATATATATATATTATACAAGCCCACCTGCGCTCCCCGATTCACTAAAATCTTTGTATCATGCAGGGAATCGCTGCAAGGTTCACTGCCACGGTCTGCTGCAGTGACCGTAATAAAAAAGCGCAGGTTCCGATTTTGATTTGTGTTCAAATCAGACCTCAAGGATATATATATATAAGAGGGGCAAAATGGATATATATAAAGAGGGGGGGAATGGAATATATATAAAGAGGGGGCAAAATGGATATATATATAAAGAGGGGGCAAAATGGACTCTGGTAGCATCAGTGTAGGGTACTCCACATGTAAAGGTACACAAAAATAAACTGTGAAGGGTCCTCTTTAACAAGGATCTGCTTTCATATAATTATCTGTAAGACTGGGTTCATATCAGCATTAGCCTCTCCGTTTTCCTGCTCCATTATAGGAACAGAAGAATGTAAAGGACGGATTTGTCACATAACTGAGCCGAATGGAGCCTACGGACCCCATACACTATAATGGTAACCGTTATGTTTTCCCTAAGGCTTTTGAAGTTGAGACAAAAGTCCTGCATGTAGGAAACCTAACGGACCGCATTATAGTTTATGGGGTCCATAGGCTCTGTTCGTCTCTCAGTTTTGTAACGAATCTGTCCTTTCCGTTCTTCTGTTCCTATAATGGAGTAGTGCCTCCCCAACAACTGGGCTGTGCCTCACCAGTGAGGTCTGTTTCTCAGTTTGAGATGAACTGTTTTATGCCGTTGCTGTTTTTGCAATCTCAAAGTCTTTATACTGATAGCTTTAAAACTCAGGATTTTTCATATTTAATTTGCTAATTATATAAATTTGTGTAGCAGTAACTAACATAATCCACAATTACGGCATACATATTAGGACATCGTCAGACATCATCCACAACTCCATCCTCCGTCAGGCAAAACTCCATCAGCCCTCAGACATCAGACAAAACTCCGTCCTCCGTCAGGCAAAACTCCATCAGACATCAGACAAAACTCCGTCCTCCATCACCCAAAACTCCATCAGACCTCAGACATCAGACAAAACTCCGTCCTCCATCAGGCAAAACTCTATCAGACCTCAGACATCAGACACAACTCCGTCCTCCGTCACCCAAAACTCCATCAGACCTCAGACATCAGACAAAACTCTGTCCTCCGTCACCCAAAACTCCATCAGACCTCAGACATCAGACAAAACTCCGTCCTCCGTCACCCAAAACTCCATCAGACCTCAGACATCAGACAAAACTCCGTCCTCCGTCACCCAAAACTCCATCAGACCTCAGACATCAGACAAAACTCTGTCCTCCGTCACCCAAAACTCTGTCCTCCGTCACCCAAAACTCCATCAGACCTCAGACATCAGACAAAACTCCGTCCTCCGTCACCCAAAACTTCATCAGACCTCAGACATCAGACAAAACTCCGTCCTCCGTCACCCAAAACTCCATCAGACCTCAGACATCAGACAAAACTCCGTCCTCCGTCAGGCAAAACTCCATCAGACCTCAGACATCAGCTAAAACTCTGTCCTCCCTCAGACATCAGCCAAAACTCCGTCCTCCCTAACTCAAAATACGCCCTACTACACACACTCTTCACCTGACGGAGCTGCTAGCTGCTGGAGAAGCAAAGGACCTGTGATGACGTCATGACCATGTGACGAGTCACGTGTGTGGGAGGGGTCAGATGTGCACAGCAGCTGGTAGAGTGTACAGAACAGTAGCCATCAAATAGAGCTCTGCACTAGAGATGTGTGTGTAACCTGCATGTAGCAGAGCTGTGTACTGTGTTACAGAAATGTATGTGTAACCTGCATGTAGCAGAGCTGTGTACTGTGTTACAGAGATGTATGTGTAACCTGCAGGTAGCAGATCTGTATGTGTAACCTGCAGGTAGCAGAGCTGTGTACTGTGTTACAGAGATGTGTGTGTAACCTGCATGTAGCAGAGCTGTGTACTGTGTAGCAGATCTGTATGTGTAACCTGCAGGTAGCAGAGCTGTGTACTGTGTTACAGAGATGTACGTGTAACCTGCAGGTAGCAGAGCTGTGTACTGTGTAGCAGATCTGTATGTGTAACCTGCATGTAGCAGAGCTGTGTACTGTGTAGCAGAGCTGTATATGTAACATGCATGTAGCAGAGCTGTGAACTGTGTAGCAGAGCTGTATGTGTAACCTGCATGTAGCAGAGCTGTGTACTGTGTTACAGAGATGTATGTGTAACTCGCAGGTAGCAGTGCTGTGTACTGTGTAGCAGAGCTGTGTACTGTGTTACAGAGATGTGTGTGTAACCTGCATGTAGCAGAGCTGTGTACTGTGTAGCAGATCTGTATGTGTAACCTGCAGGTAGCAGAGCTGTGTACTGTGTTACAGAGATGTACGTGTAACCTGCAGGTAGCAGAGCTGTGTACTGTGTAGCAGATCTGTATGTGTAACCTGCATGTAGCAGAGCTGTGTACTGTGTAGCAGAGCTGTATGTGTAACCTGCATGTAGCAGAGCTGTGAACTGTGTAGCAGAGCTGTATGTGTAACCTGCATGTAGCAGAGCTGTGTACTGTGTTACAGGGATGTATGTGCAACCTGCAGGTAGCAGTGCTGTGTACTGTGTAGCAGAGATGTGTACTGTGTTACAGAGATGTGTGTGTAACCTGCATGTAGCAGAGCTGTGTACTGTGTATATAGAGCAGTGTGTGTAACAGCATGTAGCAGAGCTGTGTACTGTGTTACAGAGATGTGTGTGTAACCTGCATGTAGCAGAGCTGTGTACTGTGTAGCAGAGCTGTATGTGTAATCTGCATGTAGCAGAGCTGTGTACTGTGTTACAGGGATGTATGTGCAACCTGCAGGTAGCAGAGCTGTGTACTGTGTATATAGAGCAGTTTGCCTAACTGCATGTAGCAGAGCTGTGTACTGTGTTACAGAGATGTGTGTGTAACCTGGGAACTATAAAAAAAGTGTAAAAAAAACCCATAAATATTCAGATCACCCCCCTTTTCCCAAAATTAAAATAAAAGACACATCATGCGTTTCGCAATGTGTAAAAACGCCCATTGTATAAAAATATATTCCCCATACGGCAAACAGCAAAACAGAAAAAAAAAGAGTCCAAATGTCCGATTCGCCGTTTTTGGTCACTTCATTTGCTAGAAAAATGTAAATAAAAAGTGATCAAAAAGTCTTAAACACCCCAGAATGGTATCAGTAAAAAGTTTAGATATTTTAATTTTTTTATCACTATTAAAACGCAAGAAAAACTATACATATAAGGTATTGCCGGATTCGATCTGACCTGTAGAATAAAAGTAACCAGTCAGTTTTATCGCACATCGAATGTTGTAAATAAAAATCACGTAAAACTGTGGTGGAATTGCTTTTTTTTTTTTTCAACAGGAAGAATGGGCAGTTTTACCATCTGAGAAAATAAAGAGCCTCATCCATAACTACCACAAAAGACTTCAAGCTGTCATTGATGCTAAAGGGGGCAATACATGGTATTAAGAACTGGGGTGTGTAAACTTCAGGGTCATTTGGGGAGTTTGTGTTGTGATTATGATTTATAAAGAGTAAACACCATTGTTTGACATAAATGGCTTCAGCCGACCACTAACCGTGAGCGAGAGAGAAGTGTCTGTGGTATCAATCATATTCTCTGAACAATGGTTAAAGGGGTATTCTCATCTTAATGATCACTGGTAAATCTGTTAATGATTTGACAGTGATAATTTTTCTAAATACATTTTATTACCCAATTCCCATCCTTTTTTAGAAAATAAGTCCCCTCTTACCTGATGTTGTCTTTGGTCTCCCCTGGTCACGGCCACCTCTCCTGTCGAATCCAGCCGGGCCACGCTTGCGCAGAAGACGGAAAATTCTCTCCCGGCTGGGCCGCGCAATGTCCTGAACGCGCATGCCGCCGCGCATGCGCCATGATGACTTCTTCCTGGCCAGTATAGTACAGAGGCGCGAATGCGCACGCCGACTCTGTACTATACAGGCCAGGAATAAGTCACCATGGCACATGCGCGGCGCTGTGCGCGTTCAGGACATTGCGCGGCCCGGCCGGGAGAGAATCTTCAGTCTTCTGCGCAAGCGCGGCCCGGCCGGGAGAAGAATACAGGAAGTGAACGTCACGCTCAAGGAAGGTAAGTATGAAAAAGGGAAGATGAGAATACCCCTTTAAGAAATCATAAATTCTGCAAGGGTATGTAAACTTATCAGCACAACTGTAAGTAGCTGTGTGATATAAATCTGTGGAATATGGGAAGCACAAGAGGATGTGCACCTTAAATCCCATCTTTGTAAGGCCTCTTGCACATGGTCGCTGTGTGCCTGTGGTCGTATTGTGGACCACATACGGCAGTTCCGCAATACACAGGGCACCAGCCGTGTGCATCCCGCATCCGTGATGTCGACCCATTCACTTGAACGGAACAGAAACACGGATCGGATCCCCACAGAAGCACTACAGAGTGCTTCCGTGGTGTTTCTGGCCATGCCTCCGCACAGCAAAAAAGTAGAACATATTCACGGACCTATTCAAGTTGAATGGGTCTGGATCTGTCCCGGCTGCTGCACGCACGTTGCCCGTGCATTGGGGACTGCAAATTGCTGTCCCCAATGCACGGAATGGACCAACAACGTTCATGTGCAAGAGGCCTAACACTTGTGATCTGTGTGAAGCGCCATATATGCATTCATGCTGCATGTATTTATTAATTAGGGTTACCAATTCTGAGTAACTCGGAGTAACAGGAGATTTACAGAATCAGATTTATTTTTTTTGTCGTCATATTTTGAGCTCTATAACTTTTTTGTAATTATGTGTACAGAGCTGGATGGGGGCTCATTTTTTGCGGGGCAATCTGAACTTTTCACTGATACCATTCTGGGGTGTTTAAGACTTTTTGATCACATTTATTTACATTTTTGTAGCAAATGAAGCGACCAAAAGCGGCGAATCGGACATTTGGACTCTTTTTTTTTTCTTCTGTTTTGCCGTTTGCCGTATGGGGAATATATTTTTATACATTGGGTGTTTTTACACATTGCGACACCCATGATGTGTATTTTTTTAGTTCTTTTATTTTCATTTTGGGAAAAGGGGGGTGATCTGAATTTTTATGTTTTATTTTACACTTTTTTATAGTTCCCAGGTTACACACACATCTCTGTTACACAGTAAAAAGCTCTGCTACATGCGGTTACACACACATCTCTGTAACACAGTACACAGCACTGCTACATGCAGGTTGCACATACATCCCTGTAACACAGTACACAGCCTGCTGCATGCAGGTTACACATACAGCTCCGCTACACAGCACACAGCTCTGATACATGCAGATTACACATACAGCTCTGCTACACAGTACACAGCTCTGCTACATTCAGGTTACAAATACAGCTCTGCTACACAGTACACAGCACTGCTACATGCAGGTTACACATACAGCTCTGCTACACAGTACACAGCTCTGCTACATGCAGGTTACACATACAGCTCTGCTACACAGTACACAGCTCTGCTACATGCAGGTTACACATACAGCACTGCTACACAGTACACAGCTCTGCTACATGCAGGTTACACATACAGCTCTGCTACACAGTACACAGCTCTGCTACCTGCAGGTTACACATACAGATCTGCTACACAGTACACAGCTCTGCTACCTGCAGGTTACACATACATCTCTGTAACACAGTACACAGCTCTGCTACATGCAGGTTACACATACAGCTCTGCTACACAGTACACAGCACTGCTACATGCAGGTTACACATACAGCTCTGCTACACAGCACACAGCACTGCTACATGCAGGTTACACATACAGCACTGCTACACAGTACACAGCTCTGCTACATGCAGGTTACACATACAGCTCTGCTACACAGTACACAGCTCTGCTACATGCAGGTTACACATACAGATCTGCTACACAGTACACAGCTCTGCTACCTGCAGGTTACACATACAGATTTGCTACACAGTACACAGCTCTGCTACCTGCAGGTTACACATACATCTCTGTAACACAGTACACAGCTCTGCTACATGCAGGTTACACATACAGATCTACTACACAGTACACAGCTCTGCTACCTGCAGGTTACACATACAGATCCGCTACACAGTACACAGCTCTGCTACCTGCAGGTTACACATACAGATCTGCTACCTGCAGGTTACACATACATCTCTGTAACACAGTACACAGCTCTGCTACATGCAGGTTACACATACATCTCTGTAACACAGTACACAGCTCTGCTACATGCAGGTTACACACACATCTCTAGTACAGAGCTCTATTTGATGGCTACTGTTCTGTACACTCTACCAGCTGCTGTGCACATCTGACCCCTCCCACACACGTGACTCGTCACATGGTCATGACGTCATCACAGGTCCTTTGCCTCTCCAGCAGCTAGCAGCTCCGTCAGGTGAAGAGTGTGTGTAGTAGGGCGTATTTTGAGTTAGGGAGGACAGAGTTTTGGCTGATGTCTGAGGGAGGACAGAGTTTTAGCTGATGTCTGAGGTCTGATGAAGTTTTGCCTGACGGAGGACAGAGTTTTGTCTGATGTCTGATGTCTGAGGTCTGATGGAGTTTTGGGTGACGGAGGACGGAGTTTTGTCTGATGTTTGAGGTCTGATGGAGTTTTGGGTGACGGAGGACAGAGTTTTGTCTGATGTCTGAGGTCTGAGGTCTGATGGAGTTTTGGGTGACGGAGGACGGAGTTTTGTCTGATGTCTGAGGTCTGATGGAGTTTTGCCTGACGGAGGACAGAGTTTTGTCTGATGTCTGAGGTCTGAGGTCTGATGGAGTTTTGGGTGACGGAGGACGGAGTTTTGTCTGATGTCTGAGGTCTGATGGAGTTTTGGGTGACGGAGGACGGAGTTTTGTCTGATGTCTGATGGAGTTTTGCCTGACGGA
Source organism: Bufo gargarizans (assembly GCF_014858855.1). NCBI lineage: Eukaryota > Metazoa > Chordata > Amphibia > Anura > Bufonidae > Bufo > Bufo gargarizans. The sequence continues at coordinate 242,409,462 of NC_058083.1, read as the reverse complement.
GGACGGAGTTTTGTCTGATGTCTGAGGTCTGATGGAGTTTTGGGTGACGGAGGACGAAGTTTTGTCTGATGTCTGAGGTCTGATGGAGTTTTGCCTGATGGAGGACGGAGTTTTGTCTGATGTCTGAGGTCTGATGGAGTTTTGGGTGACGGAGGACGGAGTTTTGTGTGATGTCTGAGGTCTGATGGAGTTTTGGGTGACGGAGGACGGAGTTTTGTCTGATGTCTGATGGAGTTTTGCCTGATGGAGGACGGAGTTTTGTCTGATGTCTGAGGGCTGATTGAGTTTTGCCTGACGGAGGATGGAGTTGTGGATGATGTCTGACGATGTCCTAATATGTATGCCGTACACAATAATGTCATCTTACCATCATATGAGTAGCTCAAAAATTCAAAAAAAAGGGAGGATGAACAAAAAATTCTGAAACTCCCAAAAATAAGCAGCTATTTTTCACAGGCTACTGGTGCTGCTGGTGGTTCTGAAACTACTGAGATCATAACTGGTCAGTGTGAGGAGATAAGTGAGAGACCTTGTACTGCTACAGTTAGTGAAAGCTCTCAGTCATTGATGGAGGTGGTTAGTACCCATAGTGAAACATGTACCTTCAGTCCTAGTCCTAGAAGTGGAGCCACATACAAGTGCCAGCATATCTTAAGTACGAGAAACTTTAGAAAGTGAAGACACTGGCACTGTCTATATAGAAAATAATTTACTTGGGGAAATGTATGTTACAGATAGGGGACATTTTCCCATTACAATAACAGACCCCAACATAAAGAAATTTATTCTTGCTAATGGCCCCTGCAGACCTAAAGGGCCATTTCTCCGAGATAACAATAACAGGTGTTTCTCTGAGAAGTACTATGAGAGAATTGCAAAAGCAGGCCTTAATATTCCTGGCATGTGGTTATGCTACTCTCCAAAGCTAAACATTGCTTATTGCAACCCATGCTGGTTATTTGGTGATTGTAAAAAATTTGGCTTTGAACCAGCATGGGCTAAAGGAATCCAAAAATAGCAAAGGCTTTCAGCCAAAATACAAATTCATGAAGCTTCCCAAGCTCACATTGATGCTTGTATTGTATATGATTAATGGAGGAGAATAATAGATGAAGAGACTAAAAAACTAATTTTAAAAGAGAAAAACTTTTGGCGACAAGTCCTTCATAGAATAACCAATGTGGGCAATATCTAATCTAGCTTTCCGTGGTCATATAGAAAAAATAGGAGAGAGTAATAATGGCAACTTTCTCTCAATTGTAGAGCTGGTCGCAGAATATGACCATGTTTTAAAGAGCTACTCCAGTTATCTCAGGGGATAGCTAAATACCTAAGCCCCAAAATATAAAATGAAATAATAGATATCCTAGCAAAAAAAGTCAAAGAAGGCATGATGTGTTGTTTTTCCATAATTATGGACACAACACAAGATGTTTCCAAAGTTGACCAATTAGGTTAAATATTCCGATATGTGACTGTAAGCAGAGTCAAAAGCCAAAGGGCAACTACTATAAATATACAAGAAGCGTTTTTCATGTCGTAGAAGACCCTAGTGCTGCAGGACTCGAAAATGACATTATAAAATGTATAGAAAGTAGAGGTTTGCAGCTATCAAAATGTCGGGGGCAGGGTTATGATGGTGCTGCCATCATGAGTGGAGTATTCTCGGGTGTTCAAACTCGCATTCAAAAGAAAGAGAGAAACGCCTTGTACATTCACTGTGCAGCCCACAATAATAATTTAGTTCTACAAGATGCCGTGAGCCACGTACCTGAGGTGTCAAGATTTTTTGAAGTGATACAGAGTTCGTATGTTTTTTGGGGGCGAAAGTATCACCCGATGGTCTGTTCTTTAGTCACTAACCACCGAATCCTCTATGACCCAAAAAAGATTGTACCCTACACGATGTTCATCCTGCTTTGACTCACTGCTTGCCCTACGCTTTCGGTTTCTTGATGTCCTTAAGGCACTGTCTAAATTAATATTGACTTCTACCAAAAGTAAAGAGAGGGAAGAGGCCAGGGTCCTTAGGAATAAAAGTGAATCTTTTGCGTTCGTTTTCCTACTTGTTCTACAGAGCAAAATTCTGGACAAGATAAATGCAATATCAAAGGTTCTGCAGTCAGAACATATGGATCTGTGCAATGCTGCCCATTTAATTCATAATGCCTTTCAAGCTCTTAGTAGCTACAGAAACCAATTTGAAGATTATAAAACAACTGCCATCACACTCGCAGAGAAGTGGAGAATTCCTGCAAAGTTTGTGAATAAAAGAGTATCCAAAGTAAAGCGCCATAGTGGTGAGCTATGTTTGGACGAAAGACTGCAAGACCCAGAGAAGCGATTTCAAACTGCAATTTTTTATGCTACTTTCGATGTAATAACATCCCAGTTATCAAGCAGATTTGATAGCATGAACACTGTAGTTGAAAGATTTCGTATCATTCAGCCACCTGTGCTGGCGACTGAATCAGACGATAATTTGTTTCAAGCTGCACTGCAATTTCAGCAGTATTATCAAGATGACATATCTTCAGATTTTCATGGGCAATTGGTTAGTTTTCGTAACACACTGCAAAATGAGATCTCTGAGCTTTACACAGTTAAAGATTTGACACACCTTCTTATAATTGACAATGCTGCTTTGTCATCTACCCTACCGGATGTTTGTACAGCTTTAATACTTTTCCTCATTACCAGTGATGGTGGCATCTTCAGAAAGATCATTTTCCAAATTATCTCTGATTAAAAATTACTTGAGAAACAGCATGGCACAACAACGACTTTCTCGCCTTGCCCTTCTAAGCATTGAGAATGAAAGACCAAGAAAACTGGACATTCCAGCTATTGTTGACAAACTTGCTGAGTCTAAAGCAAGATGGCACAACTTCTAGTGATATGTATTTTGCGTAAGTGAGAAGTTTGTTGGGTGCAGGGAGATGTACTATCAAAAAGTTCATACTAACCCAGTTCAATTTGTTCAATTTTTGTTTTACTAAATAGTTAACTAGTTTGGTTTCACTATTATTTTTACTGCCTTCTTTTTGGTAACAATGATACAGATAGTTTACAATTAATAAAGAATTCTGATGTCATTCGACTCTAAAACACAACAAACTCCTTTGAACTATTTGAAAGTAGCACTGTTTTCTGCACAACAAAAGCTTTATATCAAAAACAAGGTAGATGTTACCAACATTAAAAATACTTAATATAATTACTAAATGCTACCATCTCCTTTCCTACAGTGAGAACAAATTGGTTCCTTTCTACTTGTTGCCTCCTCGTTGGACTTGACCGGTTAATTTTGAGGTTTAATTTGGATTTCTGTTGTGATTGAGAAGCACGACTCGTACTTATTCACAATCTAATTTTTGTAATAAAAAATGAATTATATTTAAAATGTTTATCTAATTATACACCAGACTGACAGCTAATATACTGTGATTACCATCTTTTTAATTGTAGGCGACTCACCAAGATCTGGGTCCAGAAGGTTTATGCCTTATGTGGGGAATTAGTTCCAGAATACTTTAAAACTTTTTTTCTATATTTTATATGGTAAAAAAAAAAATGAACACCTAGCTCGGGGGGGCCCAATTCAAAGTTTGCCCTGGGGCCCATAGAACTCTAGTTATGCCACTTGTCCCTATCCAATATTCTACAATTAAAAGCTTTGTTAACCACAGTTCCTATCGCTTGGCACATCTATCCCTATGCTAATAGTAAAATGGCAGAGACCAGGCGGGGTGAGGCTTTTATAGGGCTGTGGCATTACAGGGGATCTGCTGATTGGCTGGCTGCACGGCATTATGGGTCATATCGCGTTCTTCTTACTTTTACTTTAGTAGTTTATCAATATCAGATCAGTTGGGATCTGACACCTGCCCCCTCCACAATCAGCTGTTTCTGGCAGCCATAGCACCAGAAACTATACAGTGTACTGAGTTGTCTGCTTCTGCTCCCAACACTTAGCTTCCAATATGGGACTCCCACCAGGAGGTTAGGTCTTCAATATCTATAGCTGAGACACCTTTCATTTTCATTTTATTCTGTTTCCAAAATTGTGTATTTTTGGCATATGCTGGTAGTTGTTTCACACATTTTTATGAATGCTCATGAACATAAACAGAATGTTAGGAGATTAATACCCAAGACAATATGTCTCCCTGCAGCTTAATTAAGAGATTTATGACTCTGGTATATGGTAAAGCACTGCTATACTAGGTGTTTTCTTTGCAATAAAACCATATTATTTTTTTTTACTTTAAGATCCCCTTATCCTTACTATATATATCCAAACTTTAAAGTTCTTTAGAGACCATCTGTCACCATGGTAGGATTATTATGATGAGCTCAACACTCCCGTTCTTTCTGCAATCAGACAATCTGTTTCAGAGAAATCCTTTATTTTGTTTTAGTAATATGCTAATGAAGTGCCTTGAGCACCGAGGAGCAGGCCTAGCCTCTCAGAGCACCATTTTGCCTCCTCCTCTCCCCATTCATCACTCTCCACCCACAATAAGTGACAGCCCAGGCATCATGTCAGTGTGGGAAGAGAACTGGCAATGAGGAAGAGGAGGTGCTCTAAGGAGCTACACCTGCCACTCAGGCCTCCAAGCACCTCATTAGCATAATAATACAAGTTAGGATTTCTCTGCAACAGAACATCTGATTGCAGAAAGCAAGGTAGCATTGAGCTCACCATGATCAGCCATACCAGGCTTAATAGGGTTGATCATGGTGACAGATACTCTTTAACAATTTGAAGAATGGGGTTTTGCCTTTATTTTATATATGAGTGTATCATCTGCCAGTCTTATTCCTTCATCAGAACGTGCAGATTTATTTATGACTACTATTCATCTTCCTTTATCAGCACAGTGAATAATAATATCATTATTTTCTTTTGATTAGACTTTTAGAGTGATCTCATTTTTCTCTTCAATAAGTGGTTCAATATATGTTAAATAATCTTCATTCATATATAATGTTACATTTGTTTTGCAATTATGCTTTTGAATATGTTTTTAATTAGATATTTCTGTAAGCTCTGTAACTGTGTCTGCTATGCACCCGTCTTCAAAGAACTTTTGATTTTGCACTCACAATGTTGTTGGGTATTAGGCTGAAATGAAATCCAAACACAGAAAAGAAACATCCAGTCCCCTTCACTCATCTATCCTGCCTTTTATTTAGGAAAGGATGCCACCATCCCTTTTTCCTGTTAATTGGTAGGTAGGGAGCCAGGGTATCATCCTCAATAACCACTTAGATGGTCAGTTCTATGCATGACAATTAACCTATGTCAAAAACAGAGCCACCTTTAAACGAGGAATCATTAACTGAGGGTACAGTTTAAAGGCCCCCACCATGAAGGGGTAGCTCTGGGATGAGCAGTATCTGTTCAGGGTGAGTATAGAGATGGTTAGAGTATATATGTAATTACTGTCCCTGAATCTACACCAACCTCTTTTGTATGCTAACAGTCCTTGGTTTATACGGTTTCTTTTTTACTACAGGTATCAACGTCCTAGTTGGACCATCTGCATGGTGTATTTAAAAAAATATGTTGAGTAAAAGTTAAGTTTTAGGAAGTTGCTTCCAGTGATTTTTATAGTTTAAAGGTTGTTGTCCAGGTTCTAGATATTATTGACCTATCCTCGGGGTTTCTAGGACCCCCAATGATAAGCTGTTGTCAGTAACCTCCAGTACTGTAAATATGTAACACATTGGATGGAGCAGGAAGCTCTGTCCGCAATGCAGTAGTCACGCTGGGTCAGTGCAGCTCAGTTCTCAGCTCCCATTCCCCTAAAAAGTATTGTAAAAAGGCAAATGCATTATGGTGATGTTAAAACAGCATTAGAGAACTAGAGATGGTATGATGAAAGTATGTCACGGTTTAAGTGAAATTACATCTGGTATCAGTGACCAATGGCCCAATGATTCAACTCCTTTTTTCCCATAGCGCATAATAACATTTGCATTACTTGTATAGAAATAATATATACTTATCTGATTTGTGTGAGTGACTCAGTGCCACATTACCAGATAAATACCAGAGGCCAATGCTCCGCCACATCAATGGCACGTCACTACCGGCAGCGTTAATGTGTTGCAGTAAAGCCCTGCTATTTACAGCTGCTTATTAAAGAATATGGTCTTAATTTTTAAATTACAATTCTGGTTAGCCACTTTATTCCTCATTGTTGTACGGTATTTAAAATAATTCCTCAGGTTAAAAAAAAAAAAACTCTAAAGCAACGCTGTCTTCAGGTAGATGAGGCTTAAAACAATCAGAATGCCTGCAGGGCAATCTTGATTGCTATCATATTAAACTTGGCCTCAATTTGTTGTGGATAGACACGTAGCACTGAGCAACATGATGGAAGTAATATGGGAGGAAGCACATTCAATGCATAAATTAAGCCACAGAGAAGTTCTAGTTGTAGGGTTTTCTATTACTATGTTCTTCCCCATAATCCACCCTGGAAAACAATTTTGCTTATTGTAACACCATATCAGTATGGGACAATAAGAACTTCCTCCTAATGCTTTATACTACAGTTACTGTGTTTTTTATACAAAAGAAAGATGTGAAAATATTAATGTAATATATTCATCACATATATGATGTCAAGAAAGAAATGGTGAAGAGAATATTATGAAAATAAAATTCAGGTAAACTATGATGATACATTTCACAGCTACAGTATGATTTTTAAATATTCATCAAATGTAACAATTACACTTTTCGGGTTCAAAGTCCCTGCTTTTGTTAAAAATCTAGGAATTGCACATGTTTTTATTCCAAGTTTGAAGACATATTTATCAAAGTGCCTGCTTGTTCAAATCATTTATTTTCTATAACATTAGTCCAATATTGAAAGCTGTATGACCTCTAAAGTGGTCATCTTGAACAATTAGATTCAGATGCACTTAGATCTCACATGGCCAGTCATGACAGAAAATCATTTTAACATTGACCATCATGGGGACACTGGATTCTTAGCCAGCCTAACCTAATATGAGCAAAATAACCTGGAACACGTTGGAAAACACACTGCACAATGGTTACTGATGAATAGGTTACACTAGTATTAGATATTTGATATATAGTATTATTTTATTTTTTTATTCATCCAACATCCAGCTCATTGCTGTGTATGAAACTCTTAGGCTATATAAGATCTACCTGCTATTGTTTCATAAACTAGAGCTCTGAAAATTAGGATTATCACACAGTACAGTGGTAGGAAATCACAAACGTTCCTGACATGATATGAAGGAAATATATGAAGGAAGCATTTTTCTGGCAGTATTTCTATTTATAATATCTCTTAGCCCAGTGCTTTCTACAAGCTTGAAATCCACGGGAAAATTAGGAAAAAACTTAATTTAATCTACACAAGCCATGTACAGCAAATTAGTCTGCAAGAGACAAAAGAGAATTGATTCATCATTTTTTTCTCTCCTAAATTTGCCAAAAGTTAATCTCAAACCTGGAGAACGGTATCACCAATGACCAGCTAATTAGGCATAAAAATGTGCTTATCCCAAGTCAAATGGATTGTATAGCTTATGGAATGGTTTGCTGAAATTTTGCTGCATACAAACTATATTCAATAACGTCTAATCTATACTGACATAGAATGCTGAGTATGCTGTGATAGACTTGACAGTAGATATAACATGGCACAAGAACATGCTAGGCTTTGGACAATGGTATATATGAGGTAGAAATATGCATTGTGAATCACACATGCTGTTTTGGTGTCTATAATTTTTGTATAATGGGCATAGGTGAATAAATATATATTTACACTGCTTTATAATTTGTATACACAATAGCAAATATCATATATAACAGTACAGAAATGTATACATTATGCTTTACATTTTATTTTAGTGGTGAATATATGTTCTACTAGTGAAAAAGAAGAACACCTGCCTAACTTAATGTGACTGAGCTGAGACTGATGAAGTAAAAACTGCTAGTGGTGCTTGGTCAATGATCACACAACCAAGGTTGTGCCCTATTATTCTGCAGCAGGGTATGTGTTGAGGCAGGGTTATATTAATACTGGATGGCATCGCCCCTTGCTGCGGTACAGGCTGCCACTCCGGCATAGTAAAGTTGATATACCGTATTTTTCGCCGTATAAGACGCACTTTTTCTTCCCCCAAAATGGGGGAGAAATGCCCCTGCGTCTTATACGGCGAATGCAGTCAGTTTTACATCGCTGGCAGCGATGTAAAGCGAGCGGGGACTCGGGGAGGGACTGGGAGGAGGAGCTGGGGCCGGCAATAGCGGCGGGGCGGTGCAGTTACTGTACTAAAGGCCCGCCCCGCCGCTCCGGTGTACTAAAAAAATATGTCATATTCAATTAATGGTTATTAAATATGCCCCTTTATGCCTAATAGTACCTTAAATCCTAAGCGCATCCGTACAATGCAGGCCGGGCGGGCGGCAGCGTAACTCCTTGATGTCACGTGCCTGCGCCGCCTACTTTATGAATGAAGCAGGCGGCGCAGGCAAGTGACGTCAGTGAGTGACGCGCCGCGCCGGCTGCCCGGCCTGCCGGCATTGTACTGAAGCGCTTAGGATTTAAGGTACTTTTAGGAATAAAGAGGCATATTTAATAACTATTAATTGAATAAGACATATTATATTAGTATACTGGAGCGGCAGGGGATCTGTGGATGGCACAGTTATGGGCTGGGAGGGTCTGTGGATGACTCATGTAACAGTGCCATCCACAGATCCCCCCCCCTGTAACAGTGCCAGCCACAGATCCCCCTGTAACAGTGCAAGCCACAGATCCCCCCATAACAGTGTCTGTCATCCACAGTTCCCCCATAACAGTGTCCGTCATCCACAGTTCCCCCCATAACAGTGTCCGTCATCCACAGATCCCCCCATAAGTGTCCGTCATCCACAGATCCCCCCATAACAGTGTCAGTCATCCACAGATCCCCCCATAACAGTGTCCGTCATCTACAGATCCCCCCATAACAGTGTCCGTCATCCACAGATCCCCCCATAACAGTGTCCGTCATCCACAGATCCCCCCATAAGTGTCCGTCATCCACAGATCCCTAGTAATAGTGCCATCCACAGACCACCTAGTTCCAAACCCACCAAACCCACAGCACACCTTTTGGTTAAAAATATATTTTTTCTTATTTTCCTCCCCAAAAACCTAGGTGCGTCTTATACGCCGGTGCGTCTTATACGGCGAAAAATACGGTAGATGTTGGATATCCTCATGTGGTATGTCATTCCAAGCTCTGTCAACTTGGACTTATATTCAGCCATGGTGGTTGTTGGCTGCTGTGCATGAGAGATACGTAGCCCCATCCAGTCTCAGACATTATCAAGGAGGAGAGATCTAGCAATCAAGCTGGCCAGGAGAGCTGCTGGATAACCTGAAAATCATTTTGTGTAGCTTGGGCAGTGTGTAGGCATGCGCTATATTGTTGGAACACCACATCTCCTAAGTCGGAAAAGGCAATAGGACTAGTTCCTGGACAAACCAAAGGCTGGTCAATGTTCCCTCCGAATACCAGACAGAATAGCCATGGTAGCTATTGGCACCCCACACCATGACACCTGATGTTACTCCTGTGTGTCTTTTATCACTCAACATTCTTGTTTGCCAGTTTTGATGTTCACATGTTCACTCTGACTGTTCTGCAGCTACCAAAGCCCAAACACAGCAAGTCTATATGTAACCTTTGCACATTATTGTGCCTTCCTTGGACCACTTTTGGTAGATAATAACTACTGCATACAGGGAACATGCAGTAGTTACATGCAGTAGTTATTATCATGCCATTTTTTAGATGTTCTGACCCAGCCATCTAGCAGTGGAAATTTGGCCTTCTCAAAGGCACTGTGATTCTGATGCCTGCTTGGTTTTACACAACGTATTTGATGTGTTCACCATTCTGCCAAATGCACATGGTTAAATGTTTAAACCAGTCTTCTCAAACACACCGAAGAACCACAAGTGATACTTTTTCACAGCACTGTAGGATTCCCCATTTCAGGTGAGCCATGTTGTGTATTTTTTTTCTGCATATTGAAGGGACTTTAAATGACCCCAGAGATAAAAGTCCAAAGGTTTTAAGACGACAACCTTGGGGGCCGGTCTATCGGACCTCTATGCCCAATCCAGTGCTGGTACAGAATGACTCCTTTACAACATCTAGGCAAGAACCCTCTCGAGGGGGTCCTGTAGGTGTATTATTGACAGGTCTACAAGAAACACCTTCATGAATGTAAATACAGAGGGAGGAAGATGCAACCCACTCGTAATCATAAAGAACAGAAAGATCAGGTTAGAATTTGTTAAAAAGCACCTAACAAAAAGTTGACCACTTCTCATGTAATCATCCATGCCGGCTGGTGTAAGTGTTATATGATTCTAAATAAGTATAGAGTATGCCGGTTTTATGGTGGACCAATCTTACTGCCAATTATTGGCAACAAACCATTCATTCCTGATAATTGCCTCAGGAGCTGGTAAGTGGTGCACTTACATACAGCAATCATCTTCTCTGCATTGGGATGAGTGATTGTTGCTGCCCAGAGAGAATCAATGAATCTAGGCAGCAGATGGCTGTTCACACAGGGATGTGTGCTGCACAGAAGCTATGATTTTGGTGCAGGCAAAAGTCACAATAATCTAATGAATGAGCATTTCCTATGGCATAAGAAATCTAATGATTGCATGCTTAAGTCTCCTAAAGGGGCAAAAATAAAGTTAAGAAAGGAAAAAAGTTTTTAAAACATAAAAAAATTCAAAGCAACCGCACAACCCATTTTACAATTAAAAATAAATAAACAAAAATAAAAATAAAAATCATCATTGGTTTGGCCATATGTGAAAATGCCTGAACTATCAAGATATATAAGTATTTGTCTCAAACTCTGAATGCCTTAACACAAAAGAAAATTCAAAACGGCTAAATTGCTGTCTTTTTGGTGAATTGGTCTCCCAAAAAATGGAAAATAAAAAGTCATCAAAAAGTCATAGTACCCTAAAATTGTATCAGTAAAAACTACAACTCACCCCACAAACAATGAGCCCTTATACAGAAATATTAAAAAGTTAAGAGAGAATATAGAGATGAAAATTATTTTTTCAAGGTTTTTTTAATGTTTTTTCAAAAGCATTAAAACAATATATTTTTGGCATCACTGTAATTGTTCTGAACCAATGAATGGCATAAATACAAAACCTGTAAAACTATTGCAGAATTGTTTTATTTTTCCAGTTCCACACCATTTACAATTTATTTCCAGCTTCCTAATATATTGTATGAAATATTAAATGGTGCGTACAACTTGTACAGCAAATAATAAGCCCTCATATGGCTATGTGACAGGAAAAGTTTTTAAAAAAACAACATTATGGTCATTGGAAGGTGGGGAGGAAAAAGATAAAATGAAAGAAATGAAAACTGGTCTGTTCTTGAAAGGGTTAAACAAGAACTCTCTATAAGGTTTATTTGTACAGATTATTCCATTGAAACTTGTGTCAAATGTCCTTGTACAATTAGTTACATTCTTCTATGTAGCTTTCCATCAAGTACCTCTAAACGTCTATCTCACTTCTCTCTCTCTCCACTTGAGTTGTCAAGAACAGGGTCATGATGGGCAACTGTTAGCAAGGAGAACTAGCCCAAGCTTTAGAATCCAGTGCAATGGATAAGAAAAGGACAAGACATGCTACAATATACAGTACAGCTTGAACTCAGAGCATCCATGTGTAATGCTAAATCAGTTGCACTAGAAGAGCTTTTCAATCTCATTTCTCATTGTCAACCACAGGGGGTCCCTGTGTTCTTCTCCTCCCTCTTCCCCACCCAGCAGCTCATCGGACTGCAAAGAAAGAGAAACAAAGAAGAGAGGGGGTGGGAGAAGCAGAGAGATGCAGGGAGCAGCAATCAAACTCAGCCACATCCAGAGCATCACTGAAGCTCTTATTACAGAATCACAGCCCAACTCCACACAGCTTTCCAGGCAGCACCAGCAATAACAAGCAAAGCAGCAAACAGTTCTCCAGCCCTTGTCACCTGGCTGCTTCCCTTCTTGTGCTAACAAGCATCACCTACTTAGACATGTATTATTTTGCTTCTTCCAGAACCCTAAGCACATGGAGATAAGAAGTTTTGGGGACCAGAATAACATCTAGATGTCTGAGCATTGTGTGCTGAGGGGTGGCTGCCTGCTCTGCCTCCTTGTTGCTCTCCTGTACACTAAGAGTTTATCAATGAAGCAGTCCTCTGGAGATAATTGGAGCTATTTTCTGACAAACTAATGGCATGACTTGATTTGGATCTTGTGTGGCTTGGAGAAAGGAGTCAGTGATACATAGCAGGAGCTCTATAATGACTCTCAAGCACCCATAGGAACGAGTAATAGGTCGAAGTGGATTTGAGGGGATTGAAGAACGTTGCCTACAACTGCAGCAACCTGTGTTCTGATCTTAATAACAAATCAAGGAGGTTCCTGAAAGCAGTTATATGGGGATTGTGATACTGGTAGTGGTGGTTACAAGGACTGGAGTTCCCCCACTACCTTGTATTTAACACTAGAAGGATATTCAGGCTGCTTGAGTTTCTATTCTCTGACTTGGTCTTACTTTTATAAACAAGATGAAGTCTGTTTTCTACAGTCGCTTCTTCATCCTTCTTCCTTGGGTATTGATTGTTGTTATTATTATTGATATTGATACCAGGAGACCTTCTAATACCAACAGAGTACCCATCACCCGCCACTATTCTCCATACTGGAAACATAGGATTGGTCGGGCAGCTTTGATGAGACTCCAGCCAAGCGACATCAGCATGGCTTCATGGCCCACCAATCAAGAACAGTTGACTAGCTCTGATAATCAGTGGGCAAACAACAATACTATGCCCATTATATATGCCATCACCCCTACTTACAGCCGACCTGTACAGAAGGCAGAACTTACTCGCCTAGCCAACACATTCCGTCAGGTTCCTCGTTTACATTGGATAGTAGTAGAGGACTCACCACATCCTACAGATTTAGTCAGCCGTTTTTTGGCTGGGGCAGGTTTAAGGGCCACTCACTTGCATGTACCCACACCAAGGAGATATAAACGATCTGGTTCACCTCGAGCTACAGAACAGAGGAATGCCGGATTGGCTTGGCTTAGACAGCAGTACCAACCCAAGACTCATCATCATCCTCAGCGATCGGAAGTCCAGAAGTCACCTGTACAACAGGAGCACCCTGCAGGCATTGTCTTCTTTGCTGATGATGATAACACTTACAGTCTGGAGCTATTCCAGGAGGTACTTTCCATATATGTGTGTCAATTGTCCATTATTCATTCCAACTACCACATAGGGTATAATTCACAATGCAAGGCTCTGTAATGTACTTAGATGCTATTTCATATTATCCTTAGACAATAACCATGCTTAACATGGGTGTAGTATATTACTGGGAGTTTCAGCACTGGAGCTGGTGGACAGATCCCACCACACTTCTGATGATGCCTCCAGAAAACTTTCTGATGCCACAAATACTCTCCAAGGAGTTCCTCACAGCTGCTTTTAAGGTGGGATTATTATTATTAAAGCACCATTCATTATATAGCGCTGTACATATGAAAAGGGGTATACATACATAATACAGACAATTGCACTAAGCATGAACAAGACGAGCTACAAACTGGTACAGAATATGTGAACTACAAAAGTAAGCAGGGACTTGTCTTACACACTGCAATATTATACAAAGATAATAGCAGATGTGTATTCTATGTATCTATATGTAGTAAGCTATTATGTTCTTGAGATGATTTTCCAGATACTGAAGGTAAATGCATTTTTTTTTTTGCTAAGTTATCCATTTAAATCATATTACAAATGAGTGGCAAGATCAACTAGGCAGAAATTACATGTAATAGGTTTATTATCCGCATTGAAGAAAAGTGTTTTCGACTAGAATGGTGAATGACTCTGGGTTACAGTTGTGTATTGGTGGAGTGAGATGCAAAACCTTCAGATGACAGTGTCCAAAGCTGTTTGTGTTACATATTTGACAAGTGTGAATGGGGAAATGTCCCAGTGCAGCTGTAGCAACCTTTCTGAATTCACAATAGCTTTTATTCAGAAAATGTCTTTTACGGTAGCAGTGGAACCAAACAGTCTGTAGAGGGAGTCACTGGCCAGAAAATCTCTTCTCTGTGCTCTTTCTCTTGTATGTGTGAATGTGCCTTTATTTGTGGCACCTCCTAAATTTACAGCATTATTAAAGTTCTTATTTTATATAACATAAGAGTGAACCTTTGATAGTGTCACAGAGTAAGTCCTACATGTGAATTATAGCAATTGATATCAATCTAAGGAGAAAATTATGCAAAAAAAACGTTGGTGCATCAATTCCACCTAGCTGGCAAACCCATAGTTAGGGGTAAATAAGTATCTAAACTATTTAATAGAAAGTATAAAATACAATGAATGCAGTTTGTCATAAGGACATTGACTCCATATGTTAGAGTGGAAATTCTGTGGATACCAGTATTGGACAACAAGTGCCCTGGAAAACATAGAGTGGTTGAGTCTTTAGGGAATGTCTCATATGTACTGAAGGTATTGCTATATAGGGGATGCCTTTCCCTGTCTACAGCACATTATATGAGTCTATACCAGACTTCATTACACAGAGAAAAACATACAGTGAGAGTTCAAGACACTCCAATATTAGTTACACACAAAGAAAAAGCCCAGAAGGAAAACCTTATTGAGTTTGTGGATACTTGGGGAGTAGAATTTGATGCAATTATGTCATTGACGTTTTTTATTACATATCTATATAAACAGCAACAAACCAAAGAAACCAGTAATGCACCAATGAAATATGTCCTCAAGTCCTAAGGCATTTTGTACAGTTTTGCAGTAAATGCATTTGTCTCTATAAGATATTCTGCATTGATACAACTGCAATATTCATCTGCTTGCAACATGGATGTTGGCTTTGTGATGTTGACTTCTTTAGATTTGCTTTTTCTAGAAGAGCTTTTACCCATGTTTCAATGACATAGTGCTGTTTTATATTTTATCCCTGGTAACCATATGCTTCCCCTACAGATTCATCATGTACGCACTATGCAGTGATAATCTGTTCACACATTTTCCATAAATCACTGTATGTTACTGCTCCCATCACCCTCTTGAATAGCCTCATCTATAAAACCAACAAAACAAAGGAAACTTTCTGATTCAAATGGATCATTTGAAGCTTGACATATCTAGTAATGGAAAGGATTGATCTTTCTCTTGAAACTGTTATCACTCTGTCTGGAGAAAGGGGCCTGAAATATGACGCCCATAAATAAAGCTATGGATTTCCTTCTGTGGCTCTTAAAAACGTTTGTTCTTGACAGATCGTGTTGATAAAGAATTAAACACACATCCTCTCCTTTGTGCTGTATTCTTGTCACTATCACAAATCCAATAAAGTTTTAACCCATTACTCTATATTTATGTGTATATACTGTACAACATATGTTTCAAGCTGCATGCAAAGGCACTTCTCTCTAGAGAGCCAAACATATCCCTTGCTCATTTCTATAACAAAAGTAACAACAGACAAAAATAATACAAAATGTTACTTAAAGGAAACCTGTCATCACTTTCTAACGTTTTTAAAAATACTTTTTAATACATTAATAATGATATTAAAATAAATTCTGAACGAACTATCAGTTCAGAGAAAAACTAAAATAAATGTTCCTGCCATATATGTAAATTAATCTTAGATGAGTCCTGTCTCCTCCATGCTTCAGAGATGAGTCCAGCGTTCTCTGAGCCCAGCCACGCCCACTGTGAAGGAGCCCAGCACCGCCCCGCATCCTCCAACACTCCGCCCGCATCTTTCGAATCTCCTCCCTGCTCCCCGACGTCACAAAGCTAGAGCGCCGTAATCTCGCGATGCGCGAGCTAGCGCATGCGCAGTTTGTTCCCTGAGGCTGATGCCAGAACAGGGAAGGAACACTATGCCGACACTATGCTAGCTCGCGCATTGCGAGATTACGGCGCTCTAGCTTTGTGACGTCGGGGAGCAAGGAGGAGTTACGAAAGATGCGGGCGGTGCTGGGCTCCTTCACAGTCGGCGTGGCTGAGCTCCGCAAACGTTAGTAACAGCGTCTTTGGCTTCTTACTTGCCTCATTTACATATATCAAATCGTTTTTTGACACAATAAAAGCACAGAGAGCTATGAGGACTGGGTATTACGGATGTGCTAGCGGCAATTTAACAGCCCATGTCCTCAGCTCTATACCCAAAATCCAGATGACAGGTTCCCTTTAAGAATTTTACAAGGCCCTCAAAAATGTATGTAACATCAGGGAGTTCTATAAAATAACAAAGTAAGACATACTCAGCCCCCTGCTGTTCCAATGCTTTGGCTCCAGTACCCACCATCACTGCTTATTTCCAGTGCAGGTGCAGTGATATCCCCAGCTACCCCATGTGATTGCTGAAGCCCATCAGTGGCCTTAGCGGTCACGTGGAGTAATCCAGTATATCATCACTGCAGATCAAGCTCTCTCCAGTGATAACCTCCCTGACTACCGCAAGTTACCGCTGAAGTCATTGACCGGGGTAGTCAGGGACATCAACACTTCAGTTCCAGAAACAAAGACCGCGGGAGAATTGGAGTGATAGCACTGGAACAGTTAGGGATCAAACCGGTTAGGGGGTCACAGAAACCTCCTTTAAAGCTTAGTTATAAAATGTTCTACTATACTAGGTGTGATGATCCCTACTCTCGGGTCACGTCACAGTGATGAATTATACTAGTGAGCTCATCAATTTACCACATGAATTCCCACCCACCTATTCTAGATGAAGGAATTATGCTAACTTACTCTCCTAGATTCTAACACCCCAATATTTTCTATCGCAATTGCTGCCACCACCTATACTATAAGGCAATAGGGGCCTATACTCTGATATTCTCTCAACCCAAAATTAACACCGTAACCCGAGTTATCTATATGGGACCTAAAACCCTATGAAACACTACTGGTAACGTTATTCCCTCCAAAAGAGCAAGTTCTATATGACAACAAGGAAGGGACTTATCAATTTTTTTATTAAACACACGATAGTGCAGTGCAATACAAAAAGAAAGTGTCAGATAAAAGATAAAAAACTAAAATATACATACAATAACAATGCAGCAAACAGATAAAATAAAAGGGATAAAATACAGGATATTGGCTTACTGAGATGCAGCAGTTATATTCCGGCTGTGGGGACAGCTGAGGATATGGGCAGTCACTCCAAACAATGTGGATCCCCAAAATGGCTGACAACTACCTGTTCCCAAACACCCATTTTTATCCCCCCTTAGCCAAGGGGTGGTCTGTGAGGGAACCTCCCTCCTTTTGGTCTGGCCTTCTGGGACATCTGATATTATTCAGGTTTCTGCCCCACCTTGCCAAAAGACTGACTGAGGTGGCAATATGAATCACGGCGATTCCTTGCTGTATGACAGGGACTGCGGGTACAGGTAAGATCCCATAATCTGAGTCGCCTCGTCATACAGAGACCAAATATGATCGAGTTATGATTTCCAGAAGGCCAGATCCTGAATACCGAGAAATGCCTCATGTCCAGTATGGTCGGAGTTATGGCCTCTGATATTATTTCATCCACCTACTGAATGGCTTAGACCACCTGTTGGGTTAGCAGCCACCATGTCTGGGTTTGCCCTGCATTTTTACTGTTCCCTTCCAGGTGGAGTGTCTCACCTTTTTGCAGTCTGGTTGGCCTCTAGAGGCACCATTTGCATAAGTCCTTAATAGATCAAAAGACACTGACATACAATCAGCTATTGATAATGCAAGTGTAGGAAAATCTATCTATCTATTTATCTATCTACCTCAGATTTCGTTACACCAGGCATTTCAGTTCTCATATGAGCAAAAGTACATCAGCAGCACAAATCTCAGCCCTAGCCTAAAACTTTGCAACAATGTTTCAGTGTAGGTAAAATAGTGTGACCTGGTGTCCATCACAGTATTAATTTAAAGAGTAACTTTCTTTAAAAATGTTCTAAATAGGCCAAAAAAGAGTTTTTTTTTCTGATTTACTTTATTAATGAAATAGGCACCCAATTCACTGCTTTTGCAAAACTTTATTTAAAAATGTTCTAAATAGCCAAAAAATGATTTTCTTATACACTTTATTAATTGATTATGATATTTTCCTACTGAAATAGGCAGCCAATGTCCTAGGTGCTATTGCACTTTAAAACCAGTATTCTAGTAAATAGCTGACATGTCAGCGCTGTACTGGAATACGTATTTCACTGGGGCCACAGAGAACTTTGCATGGGCTGGATTACACATTGTTGCTCCTGCCTGTGAACCCCTCAAACTTGGCTGAATTTTGGCACAGCACATCAGTACCCTGTACCCTGTACCCTGTACCAATGACAGGTTTCAGCTGATCAGAGTGAGCTCAGGCAGGAGCCTGCTCCACTCAGCTAAATCCTGGCATAGGACAGAGTACAGGGTACCGATATGCTGTGCCAGAATTCAGCCAAGCTTGAGGGGGTCACAAGCAGGAGCAGCAATGCAGCATTCCCTGTGGCCCCAGTGAAATCCGTACTCCAGTACAGCGCTGACATGTCAGCTATATACTAGAATACTGATTTTAAAGTGCAATAGCACCTAGGGCATTGGCTGCCTATTTCAGTAGGAAAAAAGCATAATCAATTAATAAGGCCTCTTGCACATGACCGTATGACCGCAAAAAACGGATCCGCAAAAAATACGGATGACATCCATGTGCATTCCGTATTTTGCGGAACGGAACAGCTGGCCCCTAATAGAACAGTACTATCATTGGCCATAATGCGGACAAGAATAAGACATGTTCTATTTTTTTGCGGAACGGAAATACGGAAACGGAATGCACACGAAGTACATTCCATTTTTTGGGCGGACCCATTGAAATGAATGGTTCCGTATACGGTCCGCAAAAAAAAAACTGAATGGACGCGGAAAGAAAATACGTTCGTGTGCAAGAGGCCTAAAGTGTATAAGAAAATCATTTTGCATCTATTTAGAAAATTTTTAAATAAAGTTTTGCAAAAGCAGTGAATGGAGAAAGCCAAACATACATGGCGTTCGATAAATGGTATAGCCACAGGATATGCAATAAACGGGACAAGCCATTTAAGACATTTAAGGGGCTGTGCACAGGATATTTCATACATATTTTATCGATTCGGGTCCCATCTCCGAGAGCCACGGCTATGTCCAAGCTGGTAAGACACGGGCCATTGTATCCAGGTGAGGAGTAAATGAAGAGGCATCCATGCACAGCCACAAACTTGGTTGTTTCACTCCCATGGAAGTGAATGGAGAGAGCCGCCCACATGCATGGCTACCTCTCCACTATTCTCTACAACAGGGGTAGGCAACCTCCGGCACGCCAGCTGTTGTGAAACTACAACTCCCAGCATTCATACTTACTCTGCTCCTTATTTCCTATAGAAATAAATGGAGCATGCTGGGAATTGTAGTTTCACAGCAGCTGGAGTGCTGAAGGCTGCTGATCCCTGCTCTACAATGATGTGGTGGCCAGATGTCATTGCATCATGCAGAACAGGGATCACAGGAGTGGACCTCAATTTGGGACAAAGGTGAGGATCCCAAAGGTAGCACCCATGGATATACCTTAAATGTCGATGATGGGAATATCCCTTTAACTGTAGAGTACAAATTTTGATACATTACTTTTAGGTCTTTTGTACAAGCATAGAATGCAATCAATAGAAGGCATGTCTGTCGCTGTCTGTATCCATTAAAATGTTCCACTTAGCTGCATTTCTGTGTTCTTAAGCATGAATAGACTTATTTAATAATGCCCTTTTTCTGTTAAAATCTAGGGCAAAAGTGCAACGGCAGATTTATTTATTCTTGGAGAAGTGCTAGCCCTGACATTGCGATAACAATGAGTGATATGACTTCTGGAATACTGTTAGAAAAGCTAACAAGTAAATACAGCTTGGCACTTTATATGTGCTGTTCACAGCTCATTACATTGTCATTGCCGTAATTTCTCCACTATTACTATTATACATTGTAGAACATATCACTATCCTAGAAAAGTATACCATATTTCATATTTATGAATTAACCCTTATGTAGGAAGACCATTGAATTGTAAATATCCAGGCAATCGAACCGCTGCTTTGTTTGGAGGGTTAACTTGCCGTTGGTTGGGGGTTCAGCGCACACATATAAAGTAAATACTACTGGCTTCAG
Source organism: Bufo gargarizans (assembly GCF_014858855.1). NCBI lineage: Eukaryota > Metazoa > Chordata > Amphibia > Anura > Bufonidae > Bufo > Bufo gargarizans. Next base: position 242,389,128 of record NC_058083.1, on the reverse strand, counting down.
AATACTGTAACAATAATTAAGGAGAAACTACTTTTCTTTATTAACCAGACCTCCTACCTGTCTAATTGTACCTACGTTTAATCCACCTCTCAAGCATGCAGACTGTTATTACTGTGCAATTACTGTGCATATTGTGCAGCTAGGTGATATTCTCGTGAGCATTGTGGCACCTACGTAGATATTGCAGAATGTGGCTAGCAGCTGGTTAATATGTGCTAATATCTTAGGAGGCGGGGTTTCTTACCATTTCTAGCAAACACTCACTCGTACATCGGGCAATCAGAATCTTTCAGCAGGTTTAAAAATCCTTAATCTTGATCTACTGCCTGCAACAGTGATTCAGTATGGGGATGAGCAATGGCAGCGGTCTCCTCTGCTGACCACCAGGCAAATACCAGGAAGGAACGCTTCCTTCCCGTCAATCGCCTGCTTCTTCTGCAGATGTAATAGTACCTTTAGACTAGACAGTCTAAACGTGCCAGATTTATGAAAGTGGCTGATTCTGGGTGATACATCTGGCATACCCTTAGGCTACTTTCACACTAGCGTTCGGCTGTCCGCTTGTGAGCTCCGTTTGAAGGGGCTCACAAGCGGACCCGAACGCTTCCGTCCAGCACTAATGCATTCTGAGTGGACGCGGATCCGCTCAGAATGCATCAGTCTGGCAGCGTTCAGCCTCCGCTCAGCAGGCGGACACTTGAACGCTGCTTGCAGCGTTCGGGTGTCCGCCTGGCCGTGCGGAGGCGTGCGGATCCGTCCAGACTTACAATGTAAGTCAATGGGGACGGATCCGTTTGAAGATGACACACTATGGCTCAATCTTCAAACGGATCCGTCCCCCATTGACTTTACATTGAAAGTCTGGATGGATCCGTCTGAGGCTATTTTCACACTTAGAAATATTTTAACAATATAATGCAGACGGATCCGTACTGAACGGAGCCACCGTCTGCATTATATGAGCGGATCCGTCTCAGATGGATCCGCTCTGAACGCTAGTGTGAAAGTAGCCTTAGATGGTCTAGTCTTAAGTTTTCACTACCCATTATTTGGCTTTCTTTAGGTCAGAAGTGCGTGCCAACATTTTGGAGTATATTTTGGCACACATTGTCACATCTTAAGCCATGCCCCTTTTCACTAAGCCATGCCCTCTTGTCAGGTGAGTAGAAAAAGTGTCTAAAACACTTTGTGGTGCAGCATATACACCAATGACTCCAGAAATCTCCCTTCATATGTGGTACCCCCTGGAGGTATATGAGGTCATTTATTATGACCCTACATTAAAAAAGTTGAAAACCCCTGGTTTGCTACTTTTTGAATGTCACTTTGCCTAAATTTGGGCACACCAGGTGTTTGTATGCCATAGTCACCACTGGGGAGTGGCAGGGTGGCGGTGTTGCAGGGGCAGGGCCATCAGCTCCGGTAAATTCATCATCATCTTTTACACCAGATTTCTGTAGTTAATGATGAGTAAAATGTTGGATCTCCTGAACCAAAAATGAACAATGTATTCAACTGGTGACACTATGATGTATTATTACACGAACTGTCAGAGCCATCTTCAGCATTGCCCGGCAGTGTATGTGAGGTGGCATGACAGATCAGGTACTGTAGAGAATGCTGATAAATTAGTATATCAGTAGTAATAAGTCAGAGCAAATGGGCTTCTTGGATGTTTTTTTTTCACAAGTCATCTGACTGGCTTTCTCAATTAGAATGGCTTGTATGAGAATTCTCTTGGTTTAAAAACTAGTGACTTGTAATGCAGGAGAATTCTTGTACAAGCCATTATAATTGAAAAAGCTAGATGGGTGACTAGTGAAACATCTTCAAGAAAAAAATACCACAAGTCCAGTGACTCTGACTTATTACTACTGATATACCATGACCCGGATGAATGAGAACCTTCACAGACATACCGTACTGCTAAATTAGGTAATCTAAGAAGGCTGAAAGATAGAGATGAAATGATGAAACTAAAACCACACCTAAAAAACATGATGAGTATAATAAATGCATTGTAACTTTATTAATAAGAGAATACAGCCCAATATATCTAAATGCACACAATGCTCAAAAAAGTAAGAAATCCATATTATACACATAAAAATCCAACGTGTTAAGTGCATAGAGAAAGCAAATTTACCCCATGTGAACTGCTGATGCAAGAGCAAACGGATACTTGTACCTCAATCCATATTCAAAACTGTATGTCCAAAAAGAACTATTCAAAAATAAAGTGTATAGTACAAGAGTACATGACAATAATCAAAGTATCACCCATATTAACAAGATATTGTGCATTTTGCCGTCAGCTTTGTCAAAGGTCAATAATACCCTAAAACATGTAGCAAGACAAAAGTGTACCACTAAGGCTTCATGCACACGACAGTTGTTTTTCTCGGCCTCCGTTCCGTTTTTTTTGCGGATAGGCTGGGGACCAATTCATTTCAATGGGTCAGAAAAAAATGCTGATAGTTCATCCGTTTGTGTTCCGCGTCCGTTGTCCGTGTTTCCCTTCAGCCCAAAAAAAAGTGCTCGTCCTACTTTTTTCACATTTGCGGACAAGGATAGGCACTTATTACAAGGGATATGTGGGAAAAAACGGATTGTCCAAAAAAAACGGATGCCGCATCCGTTTTTTGGGGCGGATGCACAATTTGAAAACGCAAAAAACAACTGTTGTGTGCATGAGGCCTAAAGGTGTTATTGCATGTTTAATGTAAAAAATAAAAATCAAACATCATACAGTACATTGTAAAATACAGTGAAATTAGGGAGGCTCAACACTCTAGATGAACAGATAACAGTGGGTTCGCTGCTGATTGGGTCACTCACCCAATTGTAAAGTGCAAAATTGTAACAAGGAAGAGCAGGCACACCACTTTCTGGAAAATGAGTGGACTACTGGAAATACTCTAATGAGATTATTATAAAAGTTTTATTCTGAGATATCATACATAAAAATGGCCAGTAAATTACTCTAAAATACATTAAAAATAAAATTGATAAAAATTATCACATAAAAGTCAAGGTTGGTATGTAGTATCCTGAAATAATGTCTTCTGAGTTGAAGAAAAAGTTACTTGTCAGTATTAGTCTGTCTCCATGAGACTCTTACCACTCAGCAGTGCCGATATTCTTGGCATGTGGTATACATGCACGGAGCAGTGTAGTCTCCAAGACGCGGGACTCCGTGGCGCTCAGTATTTGGCGCTCAGCGCACGGAGTCCCGCGTCTTGGAGACTACACTGCTCCGTGCATGTATACCACATGCCAAGAATATCGGCACTGCTGAGTGGTAAGAGTCTCATGGAGACAGACTAATACTGACAAGTAACTTTTTCTTCAACTCAGAAGACATTATTTCAGGATACTACATACCAACCTTGACTTTTATGTGATAATTTTTATCAATTTTATTTTTAATGTATTTTAGAGTAATTTACTGGCCATTTTTATGTATGATATCTCAGAATAAAACTTTTATAATAATCTCATTAGAGTATTTCCAGTAGTCCACTCATTTTCCAGAAAGTGGTGTGCCTGCTCTTCCTTGTTACAATCATACAGTACATGACAATCTTGTTCTAACAAAGCTAGAACCAGCTTTGAACCTCACATGGATCCAAAGCTCTCCCTATCCATTGCTCCAATTGCTCTGCTAGAATTTTTTTTCAAGTTGACAGAATAGGGGATGTTTTCTTTCTGCTGCATCTATTTACCTATCACAACTCAAGGGGAAATGTCATTTCTGCTGCAGCTCCTAACCTATCACAGATCAGGGGATGTGTACTTTCTCAGGGGTGTGTGCCGCTCTCCTGTCACAGCTTCTAACTGTAGATACAGCTGGTAGAGGTTAAAAGGATGAAACTGTGCATGTGCGTCCACCTCAACCAGGTGGACAGCCAGATGAGAAAAAGAAAATACAGCAGGTGGCACTATACATGTATGTTTTATTGAATAACTCAGTGGCTATCCTAAATGTTTAATCAAATACTGTTACAAAAGTATTCAGATCCAGGTGCAGGTTTGACAAATGTACAATATTTTTTAATGGGACAACCCCTTTAATTACCTGATGTGAACAATGTGAGACATGTACAAACACCTGACTGAATGCTACATCCGGAAGAGGGAAAGTGAGCATGTCTATGCGCTGTTCAACACATTACAAGACACCTGCTCACCCAAGTAATTTATCGAAGAAAAAACCTAGAATAAAAAGTAGATGAACCATGTTACGAGAGATTTTTTAAACGGGATATCTTTTTATGTCATAGATGGACAACTTCGACCCCCCCGCCCCCCCCCCCAAAAAAATTATATTTTAAAATCGTGGTCCAACAACAAAAGCCAAACTGCCAAACAAATGCACAAATGTACAAGATACTATAATGGACAAATTAATCCATTAGCCAAGCCATGTTGCAGATAGATTTTTACAGGAACAAATTTTATATTATAATCCACAAAGAATTCCTAGAGCATGGGAAAAAGGCGGTTCTATAGTGCTATTCCAGGGGTATCCTGGAAGAACTGTGGGGGCGCCAGAGAGCCAGACTCAGATCTATAGTTTTGTATATCGTCAAGCACCCAAGGAAAAGTGCAAAAATAATAATCTTTTACCGGGGAGGGAAGTGTAGGATAAACACATAACACCTATACTTGAACCTCCCCCGCCAAGATCTCCTTTAGATGGTGAATAGGACTTCTACTGTATGTCCCCCAAAAAGATGACACTAGGGCTCCAGGATCCAATAGAGGCCTTTAAAATATAAGAAAGCTTGACGCGTTTCGGGATAGTACCGATTTATCAAGAGCATAAATAAAACACAAGCATAACAGGATATATATAGATAAGAAAAGCACATGGTTTGCAGTCAGGTGATCTAGGGGGCCGGACATATGCTGACATCACTTCCCGGCACGGGCTTAGAGTGACGGATTGATGTATAGTCTAAAATAGTAAAGACAAATAATTCAATATAATAAAAAATAATAAGTGGTGGGCGATGAATATGTAAAAGGATGGATAAATGAGGAGAAAAGCCCCATATTTCTTCTAAGAATATGGAGACCGGACGTGGGAGTGTCTACCTATGTGTTCCAAAATGGAACGCATGGAAATGTTTTATATGGAGTTTATACATTTATATTTTTATCTTTCTTTAGGTACAGGGCTATATATCATACTGGCCAGTATATGTGGGATAGTTAGATGGCAATGGGTAAATCTAGGGGAGTGCCAATTGGTATTCCTATGGGTCACATTATATAGAAACGCCGTATGCGTTCTACTGTGGAACGCATCAGCACTTGTGTGGGAGGAGTGAAAGAATCAGCTGGTGCGCTCCAGAGTAGAGCACACCCGATCTATGTGGCAGATGAGGGTAATAGCGTTCCACTGTGGGACGCATCAGCACACATGTGGGCAGGGAAAGAAAATCAGGTGGTGTGCTCCAGCTCCGTGTGACTAAAAACTAATAGGGGAGTTAACCATTGCGTTCCACAAACAATTCTTATTCAAAGGAGAGAAATATGTTTAGAGTTATTGCATTGTATGTTATTAGTGTTCTGGTACACGTCCATATCCATAGTGTATATGACTATGATATAGACTCATAAGGTGATCAATTATAATTGTACATTTATAAAATCATGAGTAGGGCTAATACGTTATTGCAATAGAACCATATATAATTTAATCAATGAAAAGATCAATAGGAATAGACATGAGATATTAGAAATAGTCAATTGAATCATTAGAAGTAAATTGAATCATTAGAAGTAAATTGGATCAATTATTAAATTGGTTCAATTATTAATGATTCAGACAGTCCATAAATAAAAAAAATAAATAAAAATTCAATCGGAACATTATAGGGGTTGTCTCACTTGGAACAATGATAGTTAAGTTCAATGTAACCCCATAATAAGCAACTTACTAATATACTTCATGCTTCAAAACTGCCTCTTCTCCTACATAATCTTCATCTTGTAGCCCTTTAGAGCATGCCCGTTGTCAGAGGTTACGGCCACCACTGCAATCTAGCAGCGGTGGCCGTGTCTGCTTATTGGGAAGTGGCAGGATCACGGGAGCGGGCAATCGAAGCTGCTCATGCGCACTAGTTCCCTCCTGTCCCTGCCACCTCCTGTGTTGAACAGGTCCTGGCAATGTCAGAAGCCTCAGAGCTGTTCAACACAAGAAAACGCAGCCCCAGACATGGGTGTTAACAAACTACTACATGTCTAGAATCTAGGCTGCCATCTGTGATAGATGACAGCTGTTCGGCCAGCTTTTAACTTTGTAATATAGTGTGCCCTTGCACTCGCAGGCGGGGGAGCGAGCACGTCACAGGCAAGCTGTAGGTGTGATTACAGCGCTCCCTGTGCCATCAATCAAATGAAGTGTGACAGCCCCCAGAATGAACTGAAAGTGCACAGCTAAAGATCCAGGCTGTGCTCATATTGCAAGGTGAGACAACCCCTTTAAGAAATTCAGATTTGATCAAAACATTGAATAAATGAGTAAGTCCAGGGTTTAGTAGTTATTATGTTCCAATGTTTCAAAGGGAGTCAAGGAATTAAAACGGAAAATCCAATACATTTCCTTCCTGCAGAGTTGCAGGAAGGATTTAGGGACCCATTTTATTGGGCTTAAACGTAAAAGCGATGCGTCACCTGCGTGTGTCTCCGTGAAGTGTCTGGAAACACTATGCTTAGCATATTTCTTGTTAATGTTTGAGCAATGTGTTGAGTCGATCCCTAATGCTCTGAGTGGTGCGTCCAATATATTGTAACCCACAAGGACACTCGAGCATATACACCACATTTGTGGTACCACAGTCCAGATAGTTGAGAAGGGGGATCTTATCGCCAAAGTTATTGATGGCTGCCTCTTAGGTGTCGTTCAATATCGTTAAGCAGCAATTTGCATTGTTTTCGTCCGCATTTATAGGATCCCTTCGGTTTACATTGATTTGCGGTCAGATCTGGATTATTGATTGATGTGGTAATTAGTTTGTCGAGTTTAGGGCAAGATGGTGCTAGTATCTGTTTTAAGGTCTTTGCCCCCTGAAATGTCATGTGTGGTGACTTGGGGACAAGATCGCTCAGAATGGGATCTTTAAGAAGTAGAGACCAATGTTGTTTCAGTATTTGTTTGATCTTATTGTGGGATGAAGTGTAGCGGGTAATAAAATTATAAACATGTATGTTGCCCTCGTGGGTCTGTGGTATGATTTTCTCAGTCTGGTTTAGGGAGTAAACAGTTTGTTTGGGTTTCTTTTTCCGAATTTAGTCTGAGATTAGGCCTTCGGGGTACCCTTTTTCCAGAAATCTGGACTTCAAGATTCCTACTTGGTCCTTCATTACCGCATTATTTGAGCAATTTTTTAGAATCCTCCTTATTTGACCATAGGGTATATTCCGCTTCCATTTATGATGGTGACAGCTCTTATAGTCTAAATAGCTATTAGCATCAACACTTTTAAAGTGTGTGCTGGTCTCAATCTTGTTTTTATAAATGATGAGTTGAAGGTCGAGAAATATGGCGGTGTTTGTATCTATCTGGGCAGTAAAACGAAGGTTCCAATTATTTTGATTAATATTTAAAATAAATTCATCTAAAAGTGTCGTCGTTCCATCCCAGATAAAAATAATGTCATCTACATAGTGTTTATAGGGTTTAATATTAGGGTGGTGCATAAAACCAAAGGATTCCTCTAATGCCCCCATGAATAAGTTAGCTTACGCTGGGGCAAATTGTGTACCCATTGCCGTGCCTCGGGTTTGAATATAAAATTCATTATTATAGCTAAAATATTTGTGATTAAGAATAAAAGATATGGAATCTAAAATATACCTCCTTTGTATGGGGGGCATGAAGGGGTCTACGTAAAGAAAATTCTCCACAGCACTGATGCATAATTCATGGATGATATTGCTGTATAATGATGACACATCAAGTGTCACCCATAACATATCATTACTCCAATTGAAGTTTTTAAGAATTGTGATGAGTTAGCCCGGTAAGAGGGTAAGGTTACTACATATTTTTGTAGCAGACTGCTAACTTCTTAATGGGGGCTTTCGAGGAATGCTTTGGTTTTATGCACCACCCTAATATTAAACTCTATAAACGCTATATAGATGACATTATTTTTATCTGGAAAAGAACGAGGACACTTTTAGATGAATTTATTTTAAATATTAATCAAAATAACTGGAACCTTAGTTTTACTGCCCAGATAGATACATACACCGCCATATTTCTCGACCTTTAACTCCTCATTCATTCATAACAACAAGATTGAGACCAGCACACACTTTTAAAGTGTTTATTTAGACTATAAGAGCTGTCACTATCATAAATGGAAGCGGAATATACCCTTTGGTCAAATGAGGAGGATTTGAAAAAATTGCTCAAATGGTGCGGTAATGAAGGACCAAGTAGGAATCTTGAAGTCCAGATTTCTGGAAAAAGGGTACCCTGAAGGCCTAATCTTAGACTGAATTTGGAAAATAGAAAAAGAAACCCAAACAAACTGTTTACTCCCTAAACACCAGACTGAGAAAACCATACCACAGACCCACGAGGGCAACAGACATGTTTATAATTTTATTACCCGCTACACTTCTTCCCACAATAACATCAAACAAATACTGAAACAACATTGGTCTCTACTTCTTAAAGATCCCATTCTGAGCGATCTTGTCCCCAAGTCACCACATATGACATTTTGGAGGGCAAAGACCTTAAAACAGATACTAGCACCATCTTGCCCTAAACTCGACAAACTAATTACCACATCAATGAGTAATCCAGATCTGACCGCAAATCAATGTAAACCGAAGAGGCAACCATCAATTACTCTGGCAATAAGATCCCCCTTCTCAACTATATGGACTGTGGTACCACAAATGTGGTGTATATGCTCGAGTGTTCTTGTGGGTTACAATATATTGGACGCACCACTCAGAGCATTAGGGATCGGCTCAACACATTGCTCAAACATTAACACGAAATATGCTAAGCATAGTGTTTCCAGACACTTCGCGGAGACACACGCAGGTGACACAGCTCTTTTACATTTAACCCCAATAAAATGGGTCCCTAAATCCTTCCTTCAAGCCTGCCGGAAGGAAATGTATTGGATTTTCCGTTTTAAAGCCTGGACTTATTCATTTATTCAATGTTTTGATCGAATTTGCATTTCTTAATGTTCTGATTGAATTGAATTTATTTATTTATGGACTGTCTGGATCATTAATAATTGAACCAATTTAATAATTGAACCAATTTACTTCTAATGATTCAATTTACTTTTAATGATTCAATTTACTATTTCTAATATCTCATGTCTATTCCTATTGATCTTTTCATTGATCAAATTATATATGGTTCTATTGTAATAACGTATTAGCCCTACTCATGGCTTTATAAATGTACAATTATAAATGTACAATTACACCCACTTCATACGTTTCAAAGGCTTTTATTATATTACATGAGATTTATGCAAAGAGTCAGTATTTGTAGTGTTGGCCCTTCTTTTTCAGGACCTCTGCAATTCGACTGGGCATGCTCTTAATCAACTTCTGGGTCAATTCCTGACTGATAGCAACCCATTCTTTCATAATCACTTCTTGGAGTTTGTCAGAATTAGTGGGTTTTTGTTTGTCCACCTGTCTCTTGAGGATTGACCACAAGTTCTCAATGGGATTAAGATCTGGGGAGTTTCCAGGCCATGGACCCAAAATGTCAATGTTTTGGTCCCCGAGCCACTTAGTTATCACTTTTGCCTCCATCGTGCTGGAAAATGCATTGTTCTTCACCAAACTGTTGTTGGATTGTTGGAAGAAGTTGCTGTTGGAGGGTGTTTTGGTACCATTCTTTATTCATGGCTGTGTTTTTGGGCAAAATTGTGAGTGAGCCCACTTCCTTGGATGAGAAGCAACCCCACACATGAATGGTCTCAGGATGCTTTACGGTTGGCATGACACAGGACTGATGGTAGCGCTCACCTTTTCTTCTCCAGACAAGCCTTTTTCCTGATGCCCCAAACAATCGGAAAGAGGCTTGATCGGAGAATATGACTTTGCCCCAGTCCTCAGCAGTCCATTCACCATATTTTCTACAGAAGATCAATCTGTCCCTGATGTTTTTTTTGGAGAGAAGTGGCTTCTTTGCTGCCCTTCTTGACACCAGGCCATCTTCCAAAAGTCTTCGCCTCACTGTGCGTGCAGATGCGCTCACACCTGCCTGCTGCCATTCCTGAGCAAGCTCTGCACTGGTGGCACTCCGATCCCGCAGCTGAATCCTCTTTAGGAGACGATCCTGGCGCTTGCTGGACTTTCTTGGACGCCCTGAAGCCTTCTTAACAAGAATTTAACCTCTTTCCTTGAAGTTCTTGATGATCCTATAAATTGTTGATTGAGGTGCAATCTTAGTAGCCACAATATCCTTGCCTGTGAAGCCATTTTTATGCAACGCAATGATGGCTGCACGCGTTTCTTTGCAGGTCACCATGGTTAACAATGGAAGAGCAATGATTTCAAGCATCACCCTCCTTTTAACAGGTCAAGTCTGCCATTTTAACCCAATCAGCCTGACATAATGATCTCCAGCCTTGTGCTCGTCAACATTGTCACCTGAGTTAACAAGACGATTACTGAAATGATCTCAGCAGGTCCTTTAATGACAGCAATGAAATGCAGTGCAAAGTTTTTTGGGGGATTAAGTAAATTTTCACAGCAAAGAAGGACTATGCAATTCATCTGATCATTCTTCATAACATTCTGGAGTATATGCAAATTGCCATTATAAAACCTTAAGCAGCAACTTTTCCAATTTCCAATATTTATGTAATTCTCAAAACTTTTGCCCTCGACTGTACAATACAATAACCCTAAACATATTTCTCTCCTTTGAATAAGAATGGTTCGTGGAACGCAATGGTTAACTCCCCTATTAGTTATTAGTCACACGGAGCTGGAGCACGCCACCTGATTTTCTTTCCCTGCCCACATGTGTGCTGATGTATCCCACAGTGGAACGCTATTACCATCATCTGCCACATAGATCAGGTGTGCTCCACTTTGGAGCGCACCAGCTGATTCTTTCACTCCTCCCACACAAGTGCTGATGCGTTCTACAGTGGATCGCATACGGCATACTCTGTAGCACACCAGCTGATCCCTTCTCCCAGCCCACACAAGTGCTGATGAGTTCCACAGTAGAAAGCTTATGGCGCTTCTATATAATGTGACCCATAGGAATACCAATTGGCACTCCTCTAGATTTACCCATTGCCATCTAACTATCCCACATATACTGGTCAGTATAATATATAGCCCTGGACCTAAAGAAAGATAAAAATATAAATGCATAAACTCCATATAAGACATTTCCATGCGCTCCTTTATGGAACACATAAGTAGACACTCCTACTTCCGGTCTCCATATTCTTAGAAGAAATATGGGGCTTTTCTCCTCATTTATCCATCCTTTTACATATTCATCGCCCACCACTTATTATTTTTTATTATATTTAACTATTTGTCTTTACTATTTTAGACTATACATTAATCCGTCACTCAAGGCCAGCCAGTGCCAGGAAGTGATGTCAGCATATGTCCGGCCCCCTAGATCACCTGACCGCAAACCATGTGCTTTTCTTATCTATATATATCCTGTTATGCTAGTGTTTTATTTATGCTCTTGATTAAGGGGTACTATCCCGAAACTCGTAGAGCTTTTGTATACATTAAAGACCTCTATTGGATCCTGGAACCCTAGTGTCATCTTTTTGTGGGACATAGAAGTTCTATTCACCATCTAAAGGAGATCTCGGCAGGGGAGATACAAGTATAGGTGTTATGTGTTTATCCTATAATTCCCTCCCCGGTAAAAGATTGCACTTTTCCTTTGGTGCTTGATGATATACAAAACTGTAGATCTGGGTCTGGCTCTCTGGCGCCCCCACGGTACTTCCAGGATACCTCTGGAATAGCACTATAGAACCGCCTTTTTCCCTGTCTCATATCATTATAGCAGTTCACTGGTGTGTACTGATCTTTATGGTTTAGGGGAGCTATCTTACTTTCTTTGAGTCACCCTATCTCGACTGTTCACTGCAATCTATTGCAAATATCCTTCAGCACCTCATATCCCACTCCCTCCCAAATCCCCTTCCCGAAATTCTTGTTCACCCAACTCCTTTTTATTTTTTCTTTCATATATTCTTAGAGCATGTCATACTGTAAATGCATATTGTATAGTAGCAAAGCATAAAACCACCAAACTAAGTATAACAAGACATTACATAAAATCGTGGAGGAACGATGCAACAATATGAAGACGAGTTCTTTATTTTTGAAAGGGAAATATAATTATAAGCACAGTCAACCACACAGATCCTTGTACATTATTATAAAGACACCTGTGAAGTTTTATATGAGGATTACAGGCCGCTTTTAAGATCCAGCAAAGACCACTAAACACATAAATAGAAATGTTTTAGATCTGTACCAGCAAACCAGTATCTAAGGTAATCGGATTAAATATTTGTGACTCTTTGAACACTCTGGGGCTTAAGGAACCAAATATTGGCTGTTAGCTGTTAATTCCAGTTATTTCTGGTTACACGCTCATGTCTCTGATGATGTCATTGCGATATAACACTTAGATGCCCTTCCAGCAGGAGCGATAATTGGAATTTGTTCATGAATCACATGCCTTTGTTGGTTTTAACTCTATACTTTTTTCTGTTCTCAAAGAACCTGTTTTAAAAATATCTGAATGTCATGTTTCAAAAAAGGTGCTTGTGTAACATGATACATACATGTATTTTCTGATGGAAAGACATAATAAAAACACAGAAAACACCTTTTTGAGGTACGCAGTAGTGACAGCTAAGGCTACTTTCACACTAGCGTTTGATCGGATCCGTTCTGAACGGATCCGATCATATTAATGCAGACGGAGGCTCCGTTCAGTATGGATCCGTCTGCATTAATAACTTAGAAAAAAATCTAAGTGTGAAAGCAGCCTGAGCGGATCCGTTCAGACTTTCAATGTAAAGTCAATGGGGGACGGATCCGCTTGAAGATTTAGCCATATGGTGACATCTTCAAGCGGATCCGTTCCCATTGACTTACATTGTAAGTCTGAACGGATCCGCTCGCCTCCGCACGGCCAGGCGGACAGCTGAACGCTGTAAGCAGCGTTCAGCTGTCCGCCTGTCCGTGCGGAGGCGAGCGGAGCGGAGGCTGAACGCCGCCAGACTGATGCAGTCTGAGCGGATCCGCTCCATTCAGACTGCATCAGGGCTGGACGGAGGCGTTCGGGTCCGCTCGTGAGCTCCTTCAAACGGAGCTCACGAGCGGACCGACGAGCGCAAGTGTGAAAGGAGCCTAAGTGACAGCAACATTTCTAACAATTTCATCTTAGAAGGAGATTTAATTAAAAAAAACTTTATGTAACTGTAGGTAGTTTTATTATATTATATTTAGTATAGCGTAGTACAGGCTTGCTTCTTTAAAAAAAAGTTTCTAGTGTGAACGAAATTTTCATAACTTTTTTGAGACAAGTAGATTCCTATTTGGATTTTGTAGCATCCTTAAAGGAGTTGTCCAGGAATACATAATTTCTAATATGTGTCAGCAGTCTGCCTCCCCTGCTGAAAAGAACGTACTTACTCGCTCCCCACTGCTCCGGTCCTCTTTGCTTGCCTTCACGTCTCTATTTTCCAGACCAGGGTTTGTTTTCTTCCTCCCTGGCATGTGCATAGTCACCTGATCCTCTTCAGCCAACCATCTGCTGATGCTAGCGGTTGGCTGAAGAGAATCAGGTGACCAAGCCCGTTACGGGATGGTAGAAAACTTGAAGATGGATACGTGGAAGCCAGCTCGGAGGACCAGAGCAGCAGGAAGCAGGTGAGTATAATCCTTTCAGTAGGGGAGGCAGACCGCTGGCACCTGTTCGAAATTATGCATTCCCGGACAACCCCTTTAAATATTGCTCCTTAGAAGATGCAGTCATCTGAATATGACTCTACACACTGGTCCTATCTGAGGAATGAAGAAGCACTTTGACAGCTCTACTTATATGGAGGGCTACTATTATACAACAAGAGCATCAGTAATGCTCTCTGCTCCCCGAAGCACACAGAAACTCTAAATGTCTTCTTTTATTTATTCCACATTGTGCAGAAACAGGACGGGAAGAAAGAGACAGGAAAGCATGCGGCCAACGGTTGTTTCGCGTCAGTAGACGCTTTCTCAAGGACTCATGGCAGCTAGCACATGCTCCCTTTTATCAACCAATCTCCTATCGAACAACAGAACGAATAAATGCATGTATACAATATAATCATATATATAAACAATGAAATACATACAGTTGCAAGAAAAAGTATGTGAACCCTTGGAATGATATGGATTTCTGCACAAATTGGTCATAAAATGTGATCTGGTCTTCATCTAAGTCACAACAATAGACAATCACAGTCTGCTTAAACTAATAACACGCAAATATTCTGTGGACAGATAAAACCAATGTTGAGTTGTTTGGAAGAAACACACAACACTATGTGTGGAGAAAAAAGAGGCTCAGCACACCAACATCAAAACCTCATCCCAACTGTGAAGTATGGTGGTGGGGGCATCATGGTTTGGGGCTGCTTTGCTGCGTCAGGGCCTGGACGGATTGCTATTATCAAAGGAAAAATGAATTCCCAAGTTTATCAAGACATTTTGCAGGAGAACTTAAGGCCATCTGTCCACCAGCTGAAGCTCAACGGTAGATCGGTGTTGCAACAGGACAACGACCCAAAGCATAGAAGTAAATTAACAACAGAATGGCTTAAACAGAAGAAAATACGCCTTCTGTAGTGGCCCAGTCCTGACCTCAACCCGATTGAGATGCTGTGGCATGACCTCAAGAAAGCGGTTCACGCCAGACATCCCAAGAATATTGCTGAAACTGAAACAGTTCTGTAAAGAGGAATGGTCAAGAATTACTCCTGACCGTTGTGCACGTCTGATCTGCAACTACAGGAAACGTTTGGTTGAAGTTATTGCTGCCAAAGGAGGTTCAACCAGTTATTAAATCCAAGGGTTCACATACTTTTTCCACCTGCACTGTGAATGTTTACATGGTGTGTTCAATAAAAACATGGTAACATTTAATTCTTTGTGCATTATTAGTTTAAGCAGACTGTGATTGTCTATTGTTTTGACTAAGATGAAGATCAGATCACATTTTATGACCAATTTGTGCAGAAATCCATATCATTCCAAAGGATTCACATACTTTTTCTTGCAACTGCATATTCATTTTATTCTAAAAATGAAGATAGATCATTCCAATCATTGAGGCCTTGCTCTCTGGTCTTTTTTCTCTTGTCCTGTTCTTGCACAATGTGGAATAAATAAAATAAGACATTTTATAGTCAGTGCCATATTGCTTCATTCTGTTTATGGGTCTAATAATATTAATCATAATAAAAAAAATATTTTGCAAGAAATCTGTGCAATCCAGGCTTCACTTGCCATCCGCTAGGACAGCAGGTGACACAGCAGGATTTCCATTTTTAATAATTTCCATAGAATTTTCCTACTATTATATTATTATTATTCTTTATTATTAAAGTGTCATTCATTCCATAGAGGTATAAAAGGTATCAAACCTGCAATACTCTTATTTTGTTTCTCTTAATGAGAGCACTAAACTATACATTCCATAGCGCTGTACATATGATAAGGTGTATACATACATAATACAGACAATTGCACTAAGCATGAGCAAGACAAGTTACAAACTGGTACAGAAGCGTCAATTTTGACGTAAATTTGTTTTCCCTTAGTCCTAACAGCAGCACAAGTGGGGGTATTTGCCCCTGTGAAGCTGGTCAGGAAAGGCAGAATTTTTGTTGAATAAAATTCTGCATCATCAATAATTAATTAGTTAATTAATTCCCCCCCCCCCCCTTATATAGTCCGTCCCCAACAGGACCAGTTGCTTTTTTAACAAGTAATCATAACAGCATAGAGGGAGGGATATTTGTGTGCTGCTGTTAGGACTAAGGGAAAACAAATTTACGTCAAAATTGACGCTTCCCTTTCGTCCTAACCAGCAGCACAAGTGGAGAAGTAGCAAGAACCTCACACAAATTTTGGGAGGGCTAAAGGACTTCCTACGGACTAGTTGAACTATCCCACAGGAGTTAGAAATCTGACTTATGGGAGAGCAGTATTTAGCACAGACCGTCCAAAGGCTGTTCCCTCTGCACGCCTGCTGTCTAGGCGATAATGGGAAATAATGGTATTTTGCGTACTCCACGAGGCGGCAGCACAGATCTGCTCTAAAGGGATTGATTTCCTTTCTGCATATGACGTAGAAACTGCCCTAGTAGAATGGGCAGATAAGAAAGATGGCGGTGGTAAGTCCTGGGATATAAAAGCCAGCTTAATAGCCTCTTTAATCCATCTACTCAAGAAAGGCTTGGAAACCTTGAGTCCTCTGTTGTTCCCTGCATAAGCAATCAGCAGATTTTCCGATCTCCTGAATTCTTCAGTTCTGTTTAAATATATTCTGAGGACCCTTGGGATGTCCAAGGTAAGTAGTCTCTCCTCCTCAGGAGTGTTAGAGGTAGGAGAAAACACAGGTAGTGTTATCGTCTGATTGATATTTACAAACGAAGGAACCTTTGGTAGAAAGGTAGGCAGAAATCTTAACAGGACCTTGTCCTGCAGAAATTTTAAATATGGTTCCGCTGCCCCCAGGGCCTGGAGCTCCCCAACATTCTTGGCTGTGGTTATGGCCAAAATAAAAGTAACTTTGAGGGATAGGTACTTTAAGGCTACCTGTTCCAAAGGCTCGAAGGGGGGAGAGCACAACCCCCTTAAGACCACTGGTAGCTCCCACTCAGGGATTGGTCTCTGGATGCTGGGCCTAAGCCTCTGAGCACCTTTAAGGAACCTCTTGATTAGGGGGTCCTGAGAAATTGGTTTACCAAGGCATGCCGACAGGGCGGCAACATGAGCTCTCAGTGTAGATGGGTTTAGACCCCTGTCTAGGCCATCCTGCAGGAACTGAAGGATATCAGAGAGAGGAGGATCTGAGGCAACTACCTCTCTATCCGTGCACCACCGCATAAATATCTTGAATATGCAGGAGTATTTCTGGTTCGTAGAATCCGCCCTGGAGTGAGAGATTGTTCTCAGCACCTCCACCGAAAGTTCTCTAGCTTCTAGAAGGGACCGGTCAGTCTCCAGGCTGTCAGACTGAGCCTCCTCAGATCTAGACAGGGACCTGTGTCTTGGTACACTAGGTTCTGTATTAGGGGAAGTCTCCAATAATTGCCCTGGCTCATCTGCATGAGCTGGGTGAACCAAGACCTCTTCGGCCAGAATGGAATGATGGCTATCACTGAGGTCTGGTCTTGCTTGATCTTCATTAATACCCTTGGTATCATGGAAATTGGAGGGAACAAATAAGCCAGCCTGAACCTCCATGTTATGGACAGAGCATCTATCGCTACTGGATTGTCCTCTTTGTACAGGGAGCAGAACCTGCCTACTTTGGCGTTCAAACGAGTTGCCATCAAATCGATCTCGGGAGTCCCCCATCATTGGACTATCCTGGAGAAGATGTTGTCGTTTAGGGACCACTCTCCCGGTACCAGAAGGCCCCGACTTAGACGATCTGCTACTATGTTGAGATCCCCTCTGATGTGGACTGCCACTAGATGAGATAGATTGCTCTCTGCCCAAGATAGAATTAATCCCACCTCCCTCAGGAGGGTCCGGGATCTCGTTCCTCCCTGTCTGTTTAGATAAGCAACCACAGTTGTGTTGTCGGTCCGTACTCTCACAGCCTGATTTTGGATGAGAGGAGAGAAATGATTGAGGGCTAACCTGACGCCCTCAACTCCCTCAGATTGGACGAGAGAAGTCTCTCCTGAGGATTCCAGGTATTCTGAACTGTATTGTGTCGCAGATGGGCTCCCCAACCTAGAAGGGAGGTGTCCGTGGTCAAAATCAGCCAATGAGGTTGGGACAAAGGCTTTCCATCCACAAGGTTCTTCCACCACCTGAGGGAAGAACGGACTTTTACAGACAGGGAGTGAGTCCGATCTAGGTCCCTGGGTTTGCGACTCCAAACCGCTAAGACCTCTTCTTGTAGTGGGCGAAGATGCCACAAGGCCCAAGGCACTGCCTCTGCAGACGCTGACATGTGGCCTAACATCCTCATGAGAACTCGAATAGACACCCGTCTGGGGGATAGGAGGAACTCTGCAGCCTTTATTACTCTGTCTCTCCTCTGAGGAGACTGATATAGGGTCATTTGTTGTGAATCTATCACAAACCCCAGAAACCGCCTTGTGGTAGAGGGGACCAACTCTGACTTGTCCCAATTCATGAGCCATCCCAGGTTCTGCAGAGTGTGGAGAGCTTGTTGAAGCTGGACTTGTAAGACGTCTGCGGGCGAGGCTTTTAAAAGCCAATCGTCTAAATAAGGGACGACTTCTAAGCTTAGAAGTCTTAACTGGGCGACCACAGGTGCCACAACCTTTGTGAAGCTGTGCGGCGCAGAGGAGATGCTGAAAGGCAACACAGCAAACTGGTAGTGCTTCACTACCTCTTTTATGAAACCAGCAACTTCACTACCTCTTTTATGAAACTATTTCCTGTGGGCCGGATAGATGGGAACATGAAGGTAAGCATCCTTCAGAGCTATCGTTACCATCGCATCTGCAGGGTTCAGGATGTTAGGACTGAGCGAATGGTTTCCATCCGGAAACGCTTCTTTCTGATAAACCGATTTAGGTAACGCAGATCGATAATCATGCGCCAGTCTCCTGACGGCTTTGGGTGTTAAACGCTTTGTAAGGACGAACCTCTCCTGAGGTTGGGAAATAAAGTCGATCCTGTATCTGGCTGTGATGACCTGCAACACCCAAGGATCTGGAATTGTTTGCTTCCCAAAAATTTTGAACGACCTCCTACTGGAGGATTCAAACAGGGAGATTTGTGCGGAAGTGTGGGGGGTGGGGACGGGGAGGTGGTGGGCTGCCGAGAGTCACTGATAAGCCCTGCGGTTCCCGCGACCGCGCGACCTCTGCCCCTCTTATAGCCTTCGGAGCGTCTCTGGCTCCTCTCTCTTCCCTGGAATCTTGTTCCTCTGCCTCTTCCACGTCCTCGAAAGGATTGCTGAGGAAGTGATTTCCCCTTCTTGTCCGCTAGATTTTCCATCAAGCGATCAAGCTCGGAGCCAAACAACCTGCCAGGCTCATAAGGAAGAGTACACAGGTTGAACTTGGAGATATTGTCCGCTACCCAGGGCTTCAGCCATAGAGGACGTCTGCTGGCTGCAGACAGAGCCATCGAATTAGCAGCTAGCTTTAATTGCTGCTGAGACGCATCCGCCAAGAAATCTATACCCAACAGTAGAGTCTTGAACTGGTCCAGAATATCATCTCTGGCGACTCCCGAATCTATATCCGACTGGATCTTAAGCGTGCGGGCACGAACGAAGTCAGACACTTCGGTACAGGCTATGGCCACAGAGGCAGAGGCGGATGCCACAGAGTAGTTGCGCCTAAGCGAACATGCAGCGCGCCTGTCAAGGGGATCCTTCAGATTACTCCCGTCATCCGACGGCACCAAGGTTCTCCTGGAAAGTTTGGCTATTTCCATATCCACCTTAGGTGGTGGGACCCAATCCAGGGAGTCCCCGTCCTGTAGGCCCCCAGGGCCTGAGGGAACTCCTCCTTCTCACGCCGTCCTCAAACGGCCGGACGACATGCAGGAGACAGAGACCAGTCCCCTGCCCGGACCTGTTGAAAAAAATAAAAATCACAGAATTAAATCAACAATAGAAATAAATAATTTCTCCCCCGACACACAGGGGGAGAGACTCTAGGGGTAGAGTCATGCCTGCCTGACCGAACCCACAGGACAGAAACAAAGAAACTGGTCCTGTTGGAGACGGACTATATAAGGGGGGGGGGGAATTAATTAACTAATTAATTATTGATGATGCAGAATTTTATTCAACAAAAATTCCGCCTGTCCTGACCAGCTTCACAGGGGCAAATACCCCCACTTGTGCTGCTGGTTAGGACGAAAGGGAAGGAGAGAGGGCCCTGCCCGGGAGGGCTTACAATCTACATGGTATGGGAGAAGGACACAGTAGGAGAGGGTAAAGTTGGTCATGGTGGTATAGATGCAGCAGGGTCACTGGTTGTAGGCTTGTCTGAAGAGGTGGGTTTTTAGGTTGCTTTTGAAGGATTCCACTGTAGGTGAGAGTCTGAAATGTTGGGGTGGCGAGTTCTAAAGTGTGGGGGATGCACGGGAGAAATCTTGGAGGCGATTGTGGGAAGAGGTGATAAGAGGAGAGGAGAGAAGGAGGTCTTGTGAGGATCAGAGATTGTGTGTTGGGATGTATCGGGAAAGTAGCTCAGAGATGTAGGGAGGGGACAGGTTGTGGACAGCCTTGTATGTATTTGTTAGTATTTTGAACTGAATTCGCTGGGCAATGGGGGTGCAGAGAGGTGAGGCAGAGGAGTAACAGGGTGGGAGGTGGATTAGTTGGGCCGCAGAGTTGAGGATAGATTGGAGACGTGCGAGAATGCTAGAAGGCCACAGAGGAGAATATTGCAGTAGTCAAGGAGGGAGATGATGAAGGCTTGTACAAGCATTTTCTCAGACTCAAAGTTGAGGAAAACGCGGATGCGGGAGACGTTTTTGAGTTGGAGGCAGCAGGTGGTGGAAAGGGCTTGAATGTGTGGTCGGAAGGAGAGGGCAGAATCCAAGGTCAATCTAAGGCAGCGGAATTGGTTGACCGGGGAGAGTGTGCAGCCATTGATCGTGATAGATAGGTCTGTTGGGGGGGTTGAGCAAGATGGGGGAGAGATGATGAATTCTGTTTTATCCATGTTAAGTTTTAGAAAACGAGAGGAGAAAAAGAAGGATATAGAAGATAGGCATTGTGGGATTCTGGATAGTAAGATGGTGATGTCTGGACCAGAGATGTAGATTTGTGTGTTGTCCGCATAAAAGTGATACTGAAAGCCATGGGTCTCTATGAGCTGTCCCAGGTGGAAACTGTAGATAGAGAAAAGCAGGGGTCCTAGGACAGAGCCTTGTGGGACACCAACAGAGAGGGAATGAGACAAGGAGGTGGTGTGAAAGTGGGAGACGCTAAATGTTCGCTCTGTGTGGAATGATGTGAGCCAGGAGAGGACTAGGTCAGTGATGCCAAGAGATGAGAGAGTTTGTAACAGAAGAGAGTGGTGACTTTGGTGGGGTAGAAAGCCAGATTGTAGCCGGTCAAAAAGGGAGCAGGAGGAGAGGTGAGAGGACAGTTCAGAATTGACATGTTGCTCAAGTAGCTTTGAGGCATATGGAAGAAGTTATATGGGGTGATAACTGGACAAAGAAGATGAGTTAAGTGAAGGCTTTTTGAGGATGGCTGTAATGGTAGCATGTTTAAAACCAGAGGGGAAGACACCAGAGGTTAGTGATAGGTTGAAGAGATGAGTTAGGGCTGGGATAAAAACTGTGGTGAGGTTAGAGATGAGGTGGGATGGGATTGAGTCAAGTGTACAGGTGGTGAGATGTGATCTGGAGAGTAGAGTGGAGAGTTTTTCTTCTGTAATAGTGGAGAACCGGGTTTTGGGAGAAGAGGACTGAGCAGTTGTGTAGAGGGTCTGTGGGGACTGTGAACTGAAGCTTTCTCTGATGTTGACTATCTTTTGTTTGAAGTATGTGGCTGAAATGAGAGGACAGGGTGGGGGTGCTGGGGGACGGAGAAGGGAGTTAAAAGTGTTAACAAGTTGTTTATGGCTGTGGGACAGGGAAGATATGAGAGATGAGAAGTAGGCCTGTTTTGGATCAGCCAGTGAGGATTTGAAAATGAGGAGGGATTGCTTGTATGTGGTGAAGGGATCCTTAGCATGGGATTTCTTCCATCGCCACTCAGCAGCCAGCCCTGGAAGCTGAGTTTTTTGGTCAGGTTGGTGTGCCAGGGTTGTCTGTTGATTTTTCAGGTTTTGTTATGTGTGAGGGGGGCAACAATGTCCAGAGCTGTACATATTGTGGTGTTATATAGGGTGGTGGCAGTATCTGGGTCTTGGAGGGAACAAATGGTAGAGAGTGGCAGAAGAAAGTCAGAAAGCAAGCGAAAGTCGAGATGTTTAAGATTCTTTTGGGGGGGTGTTAGTGTGTGGACTGGGCGAACAGCAAAAGAGACAAGTGAAGAGAAGGCGAGTAGGTTGTGGTCGGATAGGGGGAGAGGCGAATTAGAAAGGTTAGATAGGTAGCAGAGGCAGGTAAAGATAAGATCAAGAGTATGGCGTATATTTCAAATGATAAATGATATATTTCAAATGATAAATTAAACAAGCACTCACAATCCGTATTACATACCCAATATTAAACAAATGATGTAAAATACTATTTATTATATAACACGTGTAAAAATTTTAATTAAAAATTGATAAAATAATATAGTAAAATAATACAAAGGTGCCTATAACACCACTTGTGGTGTTGCGGCAAATATCTCCCCTATAGAATACAAAAAATGCTTCAATATAGAGTGCTGAATATTTCACTGCACAGAAAGCTGGCACATACACGCCTAATGAAAATACAAGGGTGAGTGTACCTATACCAGGAGGGACACCTCTGGTGTAGGTGTAAAACAAGTCTCGAGTGAGTAGAGACGTTATTTAAACACTAACATATATTTGCAAGAAAAAGGAGGATACTAACAACCAAAAGAGGATCGTTCTGAATATGTCATTAACATGAATGGGCCCATTCTAATTGGCTATAGTACATCATCCTTCTGGACATATTGCTTCGGATGACGCAAGATTGATATCATTGGTGCCCTATTTATTCCATATACTGTATATTGGACCTAATACAAGAGCGCTTCTAATATTCTGAACTTTTATGAATAGCAAAGTTTCAATTTTAGTTTTGATTCTATATTGATCTAAACATCAGCACTCTATATTGAAGCATTTTATGTGTATTCTATAGGGGAGATATTTGCCGCAACACCACAAGTGGTGTTATAGGCACCTTTGTATTATTTTACTATATTATTTTATCCAATTTTAATTTTAACACGTGTTTATATAATAAATTGTATTTTACATCATTTGTTTAATTATGGGTATATAATACGGATGGTGAGTGCTTGTTTAATTTATCATTTGAAATATACGCCATAACCTTAGTGACTGGTGAGTCACTTTAAACTAAGCACCCCCGCCATAGTCAAGGGAGAGGTGAGCCACTATAAAACCACATAAGATCCAGAGTGTGACCATCTCTGTGGGTGGGAGCAGTAGACCATTGTGAGATGCCGAAGGAGGAAGAGAGTGATAGGAGTTTAGAGGCGGCTGAGTGGCTGGTGTCAATAGGGATGTTGAATTCACCCATGATAATAGTGGGTATGTCGGCAGAAAGAAATTGTAGGAGCCAGGTGTTAAAGTGGTCAAGAAAGATGGTGGCTGGGCCTGGGGGGGCGGTAAATAACAGCTACTTGGAGGTTGGAGGGAGAGTAGATGCGAACAGAGTGAACTTCAAATGAAGTGAGTGTAATGGAGGGTGGTAGTGGAGTTGGACTGTAGGAGCCAGTGTGTGATAGAAGAACACCAACTCCTTCATCATGTTTGCAGCTGGGGCAGGGGGTGTTAGTGAAATTAAATCCACTATAAGAGAGTGCAGCAGGAGAGGAGGTGTCCGAGGGTGTCGGCCATGTTTCTGTGAGAGCCTGCTCAGTATGTGCACTTAACAAGAGTTGCACTTAAAAGATGTTGCAATTAAAAGACTTAGGTCTGAAAGACCTAAGGTCTTAGATTTATGCCACTCAGTGTTCAATCAGGTGTGACCAAGAGGGGAGGGGGCTACAAATGGCTTAATCAAGGGAGGAAAATAAATACTCAATAAATCCAGCAGGGAAAGAGACATAAAAGCTCAATGCAGACATACCAGGGGATGAGAAGGAAAGATGTACTAATGTGCGCATTCAGCAAAGCAGTACAGCAACAGATAAATGACTGCCAGACACCTCTGGTTTGCTTATCTGGGGAGAACATGGAAGATTGGAAAGTAAAAATCAGTCTTTGGGGGAACATTATTACTTCTCACCTGAAGGATTTCCAGAACTGGTAGATATTAGGTTAACAGTGGGCTTCGTCAAGTCAGTGTCCACTGGCAAAGTTCAAGCTTTAGATGTTTTTATCCTTCTTATTAACAACAACAAAAATGGAGGGGGGGGGGGGAGTACAAAGCTCCAATTGTAGAGATGGAAAAGCAAAACACTAGGAAACAGAAAGGGAGATGTTTGTCAAATTAGTGTGGCCTAGGGGCGCCACATGTACTTCCTAGTCCACATGGTGTCAGTCCTTACAAAAGGGTCTTTCTAGCCTTGAGTGGTATGCATAGCTCTACAAACTAGGATGGTGGAAGGAAACAGTTGAGCACAGTTGTAACTTAAAGGGGCTCTCCAGCTTTTTAACAAATTGCGGCCTTGCCCTTTCCTGTCAGACCAGTGTAGGGAAGCATACTTAAGTGCTCCCTGGCACTCTGTTCCATCTCCTGCAGTCTACTCCTGCATTTCCCACACGCAAACATCCGTCAAGGACGGGGTTCGTGTGTACCATTACAGCCAATAAAAAGCCACAGCAGTGAGTGGCTTGGAGGACTTTGGTCAGTCACTGGCTGCAGCAGCACATGTAACCCTGCGTGCTAGAACAGTACAAGCATGGCGTACTCAGCAGTGGACCGAAGGAGCTAGAACCAGGAGAAGTTAAGTTACCCTTCCCTCAACTGGTCCAATGGGAGCTAAAATTTGCTAAAAAGGTGTAATACTTCTTTAAATAAGGTAGTTTACTCGTCTCACGTCTTATTGTTTAAACATCTTTACACATCTTGGTTACAACAGTCTTATGGCTGTTGGTTACAGTCTTACAAGACTTAGTGGTCTCTCATTGAGGGCACAGACATAATTACAAGAGGCAAATATAAAACAGTCTCTTTAAGAGGCACCATCTCACTGGCCCTCTGGCCTGTTGGCAAACATTCTATCGTATTCCTTATCGTCGCAACACACTATGTCACACAATTTATTTGTCCTTTGCCAGTGTCACAGCAGCTGGCTCATCTTTACTGTAGGCCTAGGCTATTCCATAGGTGCTGCTGTTTCCAGTTGGAGGAGCTAGGCTCTATGCTCCAGCCTGAACTATTCTGTGGTGATCAGCTAAAGTTCCCTATCTAGGCCATGCGGTGGTGCACCCTTTTGTCTAGTGCCACTCACCTATACAACAATATAATAACATTTGCAAAGACAGGTGCACTCTGCAGTCTTACTGAACCCTCATACTGATGTTAAAATTGACAGATTAGCCAACATATCCTACTGTTGAGGACATGTCTGAGCCCAAAATACTTACTTGGTCACTGAGACCAAAAAAAATCCCTTTAGGGGTCCCTATTAGCAGTTAAAATATAACTTTTATTGTCAATGGTAAAGACTCACAACATAAATTGAAAAAAGAACAAAGAAAATTTAAAACTCTCAGTTGTAAAGAGGTATAAGGTACAGTTGGATAGACTAGGTTGCCTACTTTTTGCAACCTTTTATTACTATGTCTGTTTTATGTAGATAGATAGAATGATGTCTATTTAATCATAGCATAGAGGCTATTTATATACAGCAAACAGACCTTGAGATGCACTTGGAATTTATTTTATCACTTGTGCTGTGGGCTTGATTTTATTTATTGATTTTTTATTTATTTTTCGGATGCCCTGCAGAGAGCCTTTATTTCAGGCCTCCCTGACATAATAGTTGTTGAACTATAAATGTTCCAGTGTATCCCCTGTTTGCCTAGTCGGTAACAATACTTCTACTGAACGGATAAGCTACAATGTTGCCCCTATTTTTGTCATAAGGGTCAATGTAGCCATATTCCTGCATTCATTCGGTTCTTTGGCGTTCCTCTCCCTGCTATGCAGGATGTCTGCCACTAGAGGTTGCTTATCACACGTGTCACTACCTAACTAGACCTCGCTATGTTTCCCTAACATCTCAATATCACTACACTAAATGTCCTCTCAATACAAACTGCCTAAAAACAGGATCGCATTCTCTACACCCCTCCCGACATGTTTCGCCGCTGTTGCGGCTTCGTCAGGGGATGCGGGGTATATGTACGCGCGCGCTCATTATGACCTCCCTTTATACATTCCATAGACCCGCCCATCTAGGTAAATCAGCCAATGGGATTCATGCACGTGACTTCTGGCCCGATGTCAGTTTGGTGACGTCTAATCCCAGCGCTTGTTCTTTGCAGTCTCATGTTAATGACGTCTATTGCAAACGCTTGTCCTTCACAGTCTCATGTTGATGACGTCCGGTTTCACCTCACTGACGTCAGGCAATGTTTACATGGTTCAGCTGGCATAGTATGAATGAGGATTTAACAATTACCTCACTCAGCTATCAGGATGGTAGGCTTCTTTTATGCAAACAAGATCTATAATTTCCACTATATATACTAGTGTAGGTACAGACGTGAGTTGATTATTCTAGTTAGTGATTCCAAATTAAATGATTCTAGCCCACATAATCTATCTGATTATTTTAAAGTGAAACAAAATACCATAGATCATCTTTTGTTTATTATTTCACTATGTTCAATCTATCTTTTATGGGTATAATGTCATTCCCTCTTATACTAATTTCATTAGTTTTATTTATTTTTTGAATTATAATTGGTATTAATTATTTGTTTACACTTATATACGTGGGTTAGGTAGATATATCATTAGAGCAATAATAAATAAAATTAAATGGGCCATGAAAACCATTGGTGGCTACTGGGGGTGGGTTCATATTCTGGAGCTCTCAGGGGGGGGGGGTCATTATTCTTTGTTTCTTCTTCTATTTAGTTATTATTTTATGTTTAATAGATATTATTTATTATTATTTCATGTGCTGGTCGCATCAAATGAAGGCTGTGTACGAAAAACCTTCATTCAGGCCTCCTGGGCTCAGGGTCTGTAATCTTTGAATCCACCTGGCTTCTTCTTGTAGAAGTTTAATATCCAGGTTTCCCCTCCTGGGTCCCAGGGTCTTTTTTGTCAGTCCCCAAAATTTGAGCACTTCAGTGTTTCCCCCATGGGCGTATGTAATGTGCCTATATAGGGACGTATCCTTTCCTGTATTTATTGCACTCATGTGTCCAGATATTCTTCGCCTTAATTCCTGTGTGGTTTTACCAACATACAGTTTGGGGCAATTACACGATGCAATATAGATAATTCCGCTACTACGGCAATTAAAATGTTCTCTAATTGTGTATTCACGTCCATCTGAGGGGTTTCTGAATTTTTTTACTCTAGGTAAATACTTACAAAATGTACAATTCCCACATGGGAAGGAGCCGACAATACTGGATTTAAACCAGGTTTTATTTGTTATTTCATTTGCAGGTAGGAAACTATGAACCAATTTGTCCTTTAGATTTGGCCCCCTTCTGTATGTAACACTGGGATATGATGATAAAACTGGTCTTAATTCATCATCGCTGGTAAGTATCCTCCAGTGTTTTTTCAAGATTTTCATTATTTGTTGATTATTACAGTCATATGTGCCAATACATCTTATCTTCTTTTCCTCATTTTTCTTCTTGTGATCCTGGACTAGAAGATCTTCCCTCTTGATATTCTTTACACGATTAAAAGCTCTTTTCAGGCATTTCCCAGGATAGCCCCTATTTCTAAATCGGTTATAGAGTTCATTGGCCTCCTTATTGAAGGAATCCTTCAATAAGGAGGCCAATGAACTCTATAACCGATTTAGAAATAGGGGCTATCCTGGGAAATGCCTGAAAAGAGCTTTTAATCGTGTAAAGAATATCAAGAGGGAAGATCTTCTAGTCCAGGATCACAAGAAGAAAAATGAGGAAAAGAAGATAAGATGTATTGGCACATATGACTGTAATAATCAACAAATAATGAAAATCTTGAAAAAACACTGGAGGATACTTACCAGCGATGATGAATTAAGACCAGTTTTATCATCATATCCCAGTGTTACATACAGAAGGGGGCCAAATCTAAAGGACAAATTGGTTCATAGTTTCCTACCTGCAAATGAAATAACAAATAAAACCTGGTTTAAATCCAGTATTGTCGGCTCCTTCCCATGTGGGAATTGTACATTTTGTAAGTATTTACCTAGAGTAAAAAAATTCAGAAACCCCTCAGATGGACGTGAATACACAATTAGAGAACATTTTAATTGCCGTAGTAGCGGAATTATCTATATTGCATCGTGTAATTGCCCCAAACTGTATGTTGGTAAAACCACACAGGAATTAAGGCGAAGAATATCTGGACACATGAGTGCAATAAATACAGGAAAGGATACGTCCCTATATAGGCACATTACATACGCCCATGGGGGAAACACTGAAGTGCTCAAATTTTGGGGACTGACAAAAAAGACCCTGGGACCCAGGAGGGGAAACCTGGATATTAAACTTCTACAAGAAGAAGCCAGGTGGATTCAAAGATTACAGACCCTGAGCCCAGGAGGCCTGAATGAAGGTTTTTCGTACACAGCCTTCATCTGATGCGACTAGCACATGAAATAATAATAAATAATATCTATTAAACATAAAATAATAACTAAATAGAAGAAGAAACAAAGAATAATGACCCCCCCCCCCCCTGAGAGCTCCAGAATATGAACCCACCCCCAGTAGCCACCAATGGTTTTCATGGCCCATTTAATTTTATTTTTTATTATTGCTCTAATGATATATCTACCTAACCCACGTATATAAGTGTAAACAAATAATTAATACCAATTATAATTCAAAAAATAAATAAAACTAATGAAATTAGTATAAGAGGGAATGACATTATACCCATAAAAGATAGATTGAACATAGTGAAATAATAAACAAAAGATGATCTATGGTATTTTGTTTCACTTTAAAATAATCAGATAGATTATGTGGGCTAGAATCATTTAATTTGGAATCACTAACTAGAATAATCAACTCACGTCTGTACCTACACTAGTATATATAGTGGAAATTATAGATCTTGTTTGCATAAAAGAAGCCTACCATCCTGATAGCTGAGTGAGGTAATTGTTAAATCCTCATTCATACTATGCCAGCTGAACCATGTAAACATTGCCTGACGTCAGTGAGGTGAAACCGGACGTCATCAACATGAGACTGTGAAGGACAAGCGTTTGCAATAGACGTCATTAACATGAGACTGCAAAGAACAAGCGCTGGGATTAGACGTCACCAAACTGACATCGGGCCAGAAGTCACGTGCATGAATCCCATTGGCTGATTTACCTAGATGGGCGGGTCTATGGAATGTATAAAGGGAGGTCATAATGAGCGCGCGCGTACATATACCCCGCATCCCCTGACGAAGCCGCAACAGCGGCGAAACATGTCGGGAGGGGTGTAGAGAATGCGATCCTGTTTTTAGGCAGTTTGTATTGAGAGGACATTTAGTGTAGTGATATTGAGATGTTAGGGAAACATAGCGAGGTCTAGTTAGGTAGTGACACGTGTGATAAGCAACCTCTAGTGGCAGACATCCTGCATAGCAGGGAGAGGAACGCCAAAGAACTGAATGAATGCAGGAATATGGCTACATTGACCCTTATGACAAAAATAGGGGCAACATTGTAGCTTATCCGTTCAGTAGAAGTATTGTTACCGACTAGGCAAACAGGGGATACACTGGAACATTTATAGTTCAACAACTATTATGTCAGGGAGGCCTGAAATAAAGGCTCTCTGCAGGGCATCCGAAAAATAAATAAAAAATCAATAAATAAAATCAAGCCCACAGCACAAGTGATTAAAATAAATTCCAAGTGCATCTCAAGGTCTGTTTGCTGTATATAAATAGCCTCTATGCTATGATTAAATAGACATCATTCTATCTATCTACATAAAACAGACATAGTAATAAAAGGTTGCAAAAAGTAGGCAACCTAGTCTATCCAACTGTACCTTATACCTCTTTACAACTGAGAGTTTTAAATTTTCTTTGTTCTTTTTTCAATTTATGTTGTGAGTCTTTACCATTGACAATAAAAGTTATATTTTAACTGCTAATAGGGACCCCTAAAGGGATTTTTTTTGGTCTCAGTGACCAAGTAAGTATTTTGAATTTATATCCCGAGGATCTCTAAAGGGACTGTGGAAAATTATTTATGTCTGAGCCCAAGCACTACGCTAAGGTTTCTCAAGTAGCTCGGGACCTAACACTCACCTACCTCTGCCATATGGGAAATACCAGAAGCCAGTGGGGGAATTACAGGAGCGTAAGGTCCGACTCATAGCCAACTCACCAGTTAACTCCAGCATGTAGCCATGGTTGCAATAGGAGGAGGGAGGAGTCTGCAAGTCCCACTCAAGACTGGCTGATAAGGCCCAGGCCTCACAGGAGCACCTAAATGTAGCCACTCACCTATACTACTAACTAGCTAGACACTGGAATGGCTCTGTGGATAGTGTCTCTCTCAGTTCAGGTTCTCTCTTGCATCATATGGCTTGCCTGCCCCTCTACGGTATTTATCATCTGATAGGTATGTGCTCTCATGTTGGCCTGAATGCCTGTATAATACCCAATAACACTTGGCCACTAGGTGGAATCTTAACCTTAGTGCTGTTTGGTCACACACAGTGCAGCATATAGTGCAATACAGATGGTTGGAGATTAATTTCCATATTGGTAAATTAGCAGAGTAGTAGCACCATACTCTAAACATCAAAAATATGTATGTATGAATGGTAACCAAAATACCCTTCTTCTAAGCACATAGATTGTAGTTTGTATGATTTCAGGTGGACGCTTAAATCATCGTAAATTTAGTAGATGACAAATTCAAATAGTAGATATAGTATAGTGTAAAAGCTACAGTCTTACAGCATATTCAATAGAATAAGGGAACATTTGGAATTCCTCTTTTTATACCACTCATGGTCTGCCGAAATCACAAGCATATTTACCTTGGAGATAATGTGTGTAATTATACAAGCACACACGGTTTTCAGCCTTACATTCCAAGAAACTATTTAAAATCTCCATCAGTAAGGAATTCAGTAGAGAGATAATCCTAGTAAGATGAACAGATATACTGTAGTGTCCCCTCAGGCACAAAAAAGTTACTCTCAGGGGTAATCACTTGAAAAGCAATTTGATTGATCTTGAGAAGCTTATATTGGAAATCAAAATATGTCATAATGAGATAATTGTGTTAATGGAGCAGATAAAAATGTGGTATTTTCCAATAAAATCAGCATTCTTAAGGTTTTTTTATATACCCAAGCTTGAGGAGAGTCTGTTTTAGATTCTGTCTGCTTGCTGTCTTATCAGAACTCAATTGATCCCTAATAGAACAGAGACCTGAGGAGCTGAGCAGATGAAGAAAGACAGAAATAAGAAATTGGATTTAGGTGTTAAAACCTAGTTATCCAGAACAAGAAAGGTTCTGGCTTTCAGCTGTTCAATCAATTTCTGTACATGTATACATCTGACCTTGGAGGAAAGGCTTTCCATGGTCTGTGACCTCAGCAGGCTGCATGTGTCATTTGCTATTTATTTTACTGAATGTGCATATACATATCAGATGCAGCAACATTTCCAGCTTGACATATTGTAATTCACATTTGAGGAATGCATGGCATACATCAGCGTTTTATCAATATTTTAACAAATATAGGAAGTCAAGTTTGATCTTGACAGCACCATCCGAGAAATCATTTTCAGAGAACTGACATGAAATGTTAATTGAGGTGTACTGTAGCTTCTTGATTAAAATGAAATGTGTTGGAAGGGTAGAAGATTATTTTTTGAAGCATTTTCTTTTTTTGCTGTGTGACTTGAATTTTCACTCCTTGTCAAAGCTGATCATGAATGGGTTTACAAAGGTCAAAGAGATACTACAGATGATAGCCTGTAAGCCATGAGACCTTTTCTAAGTGGACTCACAGGTCAAATAAAGCCCTGAAGCAGCAGATGTTAAACTGATGTATGCCTAGCTAAATGTAGCTCATAAGCTATTAGAGAACAGCCTACATGTTTAGTATACTTGTTAATAAACCAGAGAAACAATCCATCCATATCTATTCAGTCTGTGTTGTGTTTCGCTAATTAGCTCTATTGGCCATGAAAATATTTTGCACATTCAATAAAGTCCTCTTTTAGAGAAAGAAAAGTAATGGGTTTGAGTTTTGAATATATTATTATACTATAAATAGTACTCAAAGATCCAATGCCCTCATTCATTCAAGGGTTCCCTTGTGTTCAAGCTCTATGGTTGCCATAAGACATGGACATTCAGATTGGACAAAACGGCATCAACTGCTCTGTAAGATAAGAAGGAAAGAACCAAGAAGGAAGCAGATGAGGTAAAACTCGAATTGGGTGTGCAAGTTAAGCCAGGAAACAGCATTTGGCAGACTGCTTGTAGATGTGCGCTTTTAATTGGAAGTCTGTAAGAACCAAAAAATTGCATGGAAACATATGTATGTAATGTTCTTCACAATTGGAGACTTTTGTACCAGGATAATCGCTATTGAAGTGAAGTCTTAGCCTTATAGCACTTAGTACCTTATTTCAAGATGTGCCTTTGTTCCAGCAATAGATGTTTTTTATCCTCTGAAAATCCAGTTTCTTTGGTATGCAAATGAGCCAGTAAGGTGCCCAGAGGGGTAGTCACTCTGGCCCGAAGGAACCCAGGCATGCCCTCATGCTGGAAGCAGGGAAAAGGGGGGTACAGTTATGGCTTGAATGTGATGTAGGAGGGGTGTGTGGACACATTGTGGCAGAGGTGTGTCTGGGTCTCCTTCCTGCCAGAATGACGCCACTCTGGGCACCTTACTGGCTCATTTTTATACCAAATAAACTGGATTTTCAGAGGATAAAAATATTCATTGCTGGAACAAAGGCACATCTGGAAATAAGGTACTAAGTGCTATTAGGCCATGGCTTTACTTCAATAGCAATTATCCTGGTGACAGATTTCCTTTAAGTTACAGAGAATTTGATGCATGTTTTGTCTGTCTAGAAGTTATGTTTCCTATGGCAATGTTATTACTTGAACAGTAGCACAAATAAACCAGGATGTTGGATTTTAGAGTATAATATATATTCTTATCTCTTCTTGTCTTTGATAAATACAGAGCAGTGCAGAACTATTTGATGTATAAAAATTGACCGTTTATTTGGAAATTGACCTTCTTTGCTTCTTGCAGAGACTGTCACAAATTCTTGTTTTTTTATCTTCTGGTTATTACACTAGCTTTCAAAAATAAGACTGGAGTCTTCCAGGAACAGCACCAGTCATGTCCATGAGTTGTTTGTAGTTTGGGAGCTCAGCTGAATTTGTGGTGCTGATCTGTACTGCCAAACACACACACACATACATACTGTACATACACATACATGCATATACACATGCACACACATACACATATATGTACACACACATACATACGCACATACATACATACATACATACATACACACACATATACATACACACATACATACTGTAGGGATTAGCTCTTATCCGGGGGTCATTCACACAATGATCTTAATCCACCACAGGATTAGGGGCCAAACATTGCATTTATTTTGAAATACTTCGCATACAGAACAGCCCAGTTACACACCACTGGGTAGGGTGAACTTCCCACGTACACCAAAACAAAAATAAATACCTGCCCGGCTGGGCCCTGACTAAAAAGAGGTATTCTCTGACTCACCTCTAAGCCCCTTTCACACAGGTGAAGTACATGCGGCTTTTCCCACCCTGTAGTCCTCCAGCCTCTAGGCTGTGCAAAAAAAAAAATTCCCTTGGGGAAGCTGGGCCCTCTAGTCCGCCCGACTAGGACCCTGCGACCCATTCCCAGGCATCGCTCTGTGCTCCCCAAGTCCTCCAGGCCCCCAGGCTGTGCACACACATACACATACATACATACATACACACACATTTACATACACACATATATGTACACATACAGGCTTTAGGTGGCCTGCTCTCCCACCACACAGGTCTCAGCTTTTCAGCCCAGCACAGGGCTCAGTTCCCACATCAGCGATTGCCAGAGCTCCTCTGTCAGAGAGAGGTAATCACTCCCAGCTGACACTGCTGGCTTGGTTTTTTATAGGCCAGTCAAGACTCGGCCTGGAACGTGGGGAGTAGTCACCCACCCAGCACTTTGACTACTCCCAGTAAGAGTCATCCCAGATCAGCTATACAGCCACACTAAAATAGCAAAGTGTCAATCAGCATTAGCTGCCGCCGACACCTGAAAATACCGGCTCTTACTTCACCGAGGCCAGGAACCTCGGTGACACATATCTTGCACCTTCCTACAATACTTACATACACACATATACATACACACACACACACACATACATACACATATACATACACACATATACATACACACACACATATAAATTGACACATATACGTATACACACACATATATGTACTGACACATACACACACACATACATACACACATATACGTACATACATACATACACATATAAAATGACACATATACGTACACATATATGTACACACACACACACCTACAGCACCTTCAGTGAGGTTGTATAAGCTTAGGAAAGTACCGTTTATTTCTCTTTCAGAGACATCACTATTCTTGTCCACATGCTGCTGGCACAGTTTGGACACAGGTTTGCTTGTAGTCTGACACAAATGTTTTATACTGTACATACAGTAGCTTTTAAATTCAAGCATGTCCTTTCTATGTGACAGTCAGAATGAATGCTAATTTGACAACTGATCCTTTGCCATTGTAGTTGTATCTCCCCACTCCCAACACATATGTAATGTGGACTATACTCTGTCTAACCTAGGACCATGAACAAACTTTATTTTGTATTTGGGTTTTTATTCCTTGTATTGCTATACTCCAGGACCTAATATG
Source organism: Bufo gargarizans (assembly GCF_014858855.1). Lineage (NCBI taxonomy): Eukaryota > Metazoa > Chordata > Amphibia > Anura > Bufonidae > Bufo > Bufo gargarizans. Next base: position 242,354,074 of record NC_058083.1, on the reverse strand, counting down.
AGGCCCCAGACATATACAAACCAATATATTTAAAAACTGGAGATTTTCAGTATACTTTGCTTTCACTGTTTTCCATCTGCAACACAGTAATCAACTCCATACTGTTTTATTATACAGGGTGCAGCTATTTCTTCTTTTTTTTTGTATCATGGTTTCACTACCTTGGTTTATAATACCTGTTGTCACTTTTCACATTGCTAAAACAAGCTGGGTATGCTATTATCTATAGGGTTGAGTATATGTACTACTGTAACTCTAATGGCAGAGTATGTTTCTAGACTGTAGAACAGTCATTCAATAAAAACTCTTTTTATAGGTTTCCCTTATATATTAAGGGAGAAATAAATCCTGTATATAGGGTAAGCTTAGACATGCTGCCTAGACCTGCACCAAATGTATCACACTGTATCAGGTTGGATGATAAATGTGGTGCCGGGTTGGACACTTTTGTCTAAATTTATACCAACTATTGGTTGTATTATTTGTGCAGAAATGTGACACTTTTGGGGCAAAATGTTGCATCTTAGGTTGCAACCTTTTCCATTAAGCCACAACCCTTTCCTATTTGGTCATGATCTTTTGTTGAGTTAGGAGCAGTGGATTTCTCTAAAACTAGATGCACCAAAATTACACCAGAAAAGTGCCAAATTGTACCAATTTACTCCATATATTTGTGCATTGGCTAGGTGTACCCAGATTAGTTAATGTGGGCCACCTATGTTACAAGTGGGACTTTATATAGTTAATAAACATTAGGTCAAGAGGGAAAAATGTTTGGTATTTCCAAAAATAGAAGAAGATCCATAATCATCACATGAAGGCAGTTTGCCTGGGGAAGGTGTAATTCCCAGAAATGTCACAGTTCTATAAATGCATGTATAATTAATGTAAAAAATAAAAATCATACATAATATAGTACATGACAATCTCTAACAAAGCCCTTTATGCCGGTGGCAGTTGAAAGGTGGTGCTAAGAATTTGTGATCACCTCAGCTATGTTAGTGAGATGAACAGAGAAATAAGGAAAAGAACAAACAGTGGGTGGCACTATGCAGATAGAGTTTATTGAATAACTCATTAGCTGTAATACATATTTAATTACATGTGATTACAAAATTGTAATTTTTGTGGGATAATCCCTTTATTGGGACTTGAGGTGACCACCATGTTATATCCATATGAGATTGGACTATTTACTTGAGTTTTTTAGGCACTTGCACTTTAGGGTGTTTTATAGTGAACATTTGTATTATATGTTGCTGGAGAAAATGGAGAGAATCTTTATTGCAGCTGCTGATTGTGGTGGTATAGATATCAAAATAATTTGTAGTAGTATTGTAGATACCTCCCTGACATTCTTGTGTCTGACCATAAAATTGACAATGGCAAACACAGAACACAAGGTCTGTCTAAACAAAACCAGGGGAGCAGAACAACTTCACTCAGAAAATATAATACCCCTCAAAAACACTATCTTAACATTTGATATGTCCTCAGAGCCCCTAGACCTGGTGGAGCCATTCGAATGCAACCATTACCTGCAGAAGGGGTAATATATTAAAAACCATACAAATGAATATTCATCAAAGAAATACTGGACATAATCCATACCAGACCTTCTTAAGGTGTATGTGTCACTGTAGCAAGTTGTCATTTCTTTGTGGGACAACTTGTTTGATGATCTGGTCGATTTTCCTGCTACCCCCAGGCAACCAGACTTCTACCGTCTTGTAACCACCTCTGTTCCACATGAGAAGAAACCAGTATTTAAATGGCACTTTACAAATGCTGCAAAGAAAAAAGTCAGGTTAGTCAGCAAATCCCAATGTGCAGGTGCACGTTGTCATGGCTGAAAGCACAAACGCAAAAACGAACACAATCCAACAGTATATCTAATATATAAAGCTATTGCATAGTGTTTCAACAATACTAACATTGAATGTAGAGCACTCATTTTCATTCTTTGAGCTAAAAGGTGGGATTTCCTTTCAGGCCAATTATCAGTTAGTGGGAGCAGAGAGTGGCTACAAAGAGTGTCTCCTTTGCCTGGAGGATCCAACACATATAAGTATTACACAGATATCATTTTAATTTTACTGGGAACACTTTTGTAATGATTTATATCTCATGTAGTGGAACTGCAGAAAAAATGTAAGGTGCAAACCCGTCTGTTTGCAGATCACACGTGATCACGGGGGTTCCAGCAGTGGGACACTCAGTAATAATCTCACAGAGACCCTTAGAAGAGGACTCTAATAAAATGGAATTGTGGACAAAACTTACTGGGGGAGACTTATCAAGAACGGTGTTCAGTGATGCAAGAAGTGCCAGAAATTATTAACAGGGTTTTCTGGGAGTTTTACACTGGATAGGTCATCAGTACCTGATTGGTGGGGGGTCTGACACCCGGGAACCCCGCCAATCAGCTGTTTGAAAAGGCATCGGCACTTGCAGTAGTGCTGCAGCCTTATATCTGCTAACCAAGCACATCGCTGTTCATCGCATAGAGGCGGTGCTTGGTACCGTGTTGGTACCGTGACATCACATGACCTAGGCAAAGCTGTGAGAAGGCTACTGCGAGCGCTGCCTTCTCAAACAGCTGGTTGGTGGTTGTCATCGGTGTCGGACCCAGGAACCAGATCCTGATGACATATCAAGAGGATCTGTCATTAGTATATAATTCTCAGAAAACCCCTTTAAGAAGCATACACTATTTAATAATTCTGGGTCAACTCTGCTGGTCTGGGCACCAGAATCTGAATCTATAATCTCTATATTATCTATCTATCCATCTAGCTATCATTTATCTATCTCATATCTATTTATCTGTCTGATATATATTTATATCGATCTATCATCTATTATCTGTGGCCATCTAGCTTTCATCTCTCTATTATCTGTCTATCTCATATCAAACTAACTCATTTCTATCTATCGCAATATATATATATATATATATATATATATATATTTACAGTACAGGCCAAAAGTTTGGACACACCTTCTTATTCAAAGAGTTTTCTTTATTTTCATGACTATGAAAATTGTAGATTTACACTGAAGGCATCAAAACTATGAATTAACACATGTGGAATTATATACATAACAAAAAAGTGTGAAACAACTGAAAATATGTAATATTCTAGGTTCTTCAAAGTAGCCACCTTTGATTACTGCTTTGCACACTCTTGGCATTCTCTTGATGAGCTTCAAGAGGTAGTCACCTGAAATGGTTTTCACTTCACAGGTGTGCCCTGTCAGGTTTAATAAGTGTGATTTCTTGCCTTATAAATGCTGTTGGGCCCATCAGTTGCGTTTGTGGAGAAGTCAGGTGGATACACAGCTGATAGTCCTACTGAATAGACTGTTAGAATTTGTATTATGGCAAGAAAAAAGCAGCTAAGTAAAGAAAAACGAGTGGCCATCATTACTTTAAGAAATGAAGGTCAGTCAGTCCGAAAAAGTGCAGTCACAAAAACCATCAAGCGCTACAAAGAAACTGGCTCACATGCGGTCCGCCCCAGGAAAGGAAGACCAAGAGTCACCTCTGCTGTGGAGGATAAGTTTATCCGAGTCACCAGCCTCAGAAATTTCAGGTTAACAGCAGCTCAGATTAGAGACCAGGTCAATGCCACACAGAGTTCTAGCAGCAGACACATCTCTAGAACAACTGTTAAGAGGAGACTGTGTTAATCAGGCCTTCATGGTAGATTATCTGCTAGGTAACCACTGCTAAGGACAGGCAACAAGCTGAAGAGACTTGTTTGGGCTAAAGAACACAAGGAATGGACATTAGACCAGTGGAATGCTGTGCTCTGATGAGTCCAAATTTGAGATCTTTGGTTCCAACCACCGTATCTTTGTGCGACGCAGAAAAGGTGAACGGATGGACTCTACATGCCTGGTTCCCACCGTGAAGCATGGAGGAGGAGGTGTGATGTTGTGGGGGTGCTTTGCTGGTGACACTGTTGGGGATTTATTCAAAATTGAAGGCATACTGAACCAGCATGGCTACCACAGCATCTTGCAGCGGCATGCTATTCCATCCGGTTTGCGTTTAGTTGGACCATCATTTATTTTTCAACAGGACAATGACCCCAAACACACCTCCAGGCTGTGTAAGGGCTTTTTGATCATGAAGGAGAGTGATGGAGTGCTGCGCCAGATGACCTGGCCTCCACAGTCACCGGACCTGAACCCAATCGAGATGGTTTGGGGTGAGCTGCACCGCAGAGTGAAGGCAAAAGGGCCAACAAGTGCTAAGCATCTCTGGGAACTCCTTCAAGACTGTTGGAAGACCATTTCAGGTGACTACCTCTTGAAGCTCATCAAGAGAATGCCAAGAGTGTGCAAAGCAGTAATCAAAGCAAAAGGTGGCTACTTTGAAGAACCTAGAATATGACTATTAATTCATAGTTTTGATGCCTTCAGTGTGAATCTACAATTTTCATAGTCATGAAAATAAATAAAACCCTTTGAATGAGAAGGTGTGTCCAAACTTTTGGTCTGTACTATATATATATATATATATATATATATATATACACTCACCTAAAGAATTATTAGGAACACCATACTAATACGGTGTTGGACACCCTTTTGCCTTCAGAACTGCCTTAATTCTACGTGGCATTGATTCAACAAGGTGCTGATAGCATTCTTTAGAAATGTTGGCCCATATTGATAGGATAGCATCTTGCAGTTGATGGAGATTTGAGGGATGCACATCCAGGGCACGAAGCTCCAGTTCCACCACATCCCAAAGATGCTCTATTGGGTTGAGATCTGGTGACTGTAGGGGTCATTTTAGTTCAGTGAACTCATTGTCATGTTAAAGAAACCAATTTGAAATGATTCGAGCTTTGTGACATGGTACATTATCCTGCTGGAAGTAGCCATCAGAGGATGGATACATGGTGGTCATGAAGGGATGGACATGGTCAGAAACAATGCTCAGGTAGCCCGTGGCATTTAAACGATGGCCAATTGGCACTAAGGGGCCTAAAGTGTGCCCAGAAAACATCCCCCACACCATTACACCACCACCACCAGCCTGCACAGTGGTAACAAGGCATGATGTATACATGTTCTCATTCTGTTTACGCCAAATTACGGACTCTACCATTTGAATGTCTCAACAGAAATCGAGACTCATCAGACTAGGCAACATTTTTCCAGTCTTCAACAGTCCAATTTTGGTGAGCTCGTGCAAATTGTAGCCTCTTTTTCCTATTTGTAGTGGAGATGAGTGGTACCCGGTGGGGTCTTCTGCTGTTGTAGCCCACCTTTCTTTCCCATTCTGACATTCAGTTTGGAGTTCAGGAGATTGTCTTGACCAGGACCACAACCCTACATGCATTGAAGCAATTGCCATGTGATTGGTTGACTAGATTATCGCATTAATGAGAAATAGAACAGGTGTTCCTAATAATTCTTTAGGTGAGTGTATATTTATATATATATATATATATATATATATATATATAAACGCAAAAACACAAATGAAATTGCACTCTGCAAACCAACACTCTGCCCTGCCTTTATGCTGGATGTTGAATGAGGCATTGGTGTACATTTTGGCCAAAGCGTAATAAGCCACTCACCACGTTAAGGTCGCCTCCATGAGTGGTCCCTAACACTGGTTCCTACCTGTTATGGGCCATGACAGCCACACAAAGTCCAGGGAGCGCAGGTACAGCATGCACGCCAAGCACACTCTGCTTTTAACCCCGTCCGGTGCCATTACAGCTTTCATCGGATCCAGGGATGCAAGTACCAACATGCATGCTGAGCCCACTATATAGTTTTCCTGGAGCCAAATGGCTACTGGTAGGTGCTATATAAGCAGACTCAGTTTCATACTGACTTTAAAACCAGCCTCCAGGGCAGACTAACTGGTCAGGTGTGCATGACTTCATGGATATATATATATATATATATATATATATATATATATATATATATATGTCTATCTATCCAAAGCTAAAAGGTATTCTCTTTGAAAAAGTCATGGCTCCTTTAAAACATTCAGTCGACAACTATTTATCAAATGTCTTGCCTTGAAATATGTAACAGATTGCTATGTTCTGGAAGTTATTCGCAGTGCTTATTTTAAACTGACATTTCCTGACTTGTATAGTGAGTGATAGAATGTGCTTGTAAATGTATGCATGTCCTTTATATAATTTGTATCATTTAGCAAATGTGTGGAATTGTCTTAGAATAATGCACTCCCCATGAGCCTATTAGAATTGTATCTTTTTATGTGTATTATAATGCAGGGTAGACAGACTAATACATTCATAGATAAGCGTCATACTGATTACATTAAAAAATAAATATATAAGATCTTTAGAAAGTTTCCTAATTTATCAAATATATCCCCTTCACTGAATTCCATTAATGCCTTTTGCATTAAGATCTGCTACGTAACCAGTACTCCATAAAATTTATGTTAAAACCAGAAAATTTTAAAAACAATAGTGAAGTTTGGTGATAATCTTAGCTATTGCAAGGTTTAAGCATAGTTCAGAGTTTTACAGAGGAAAAAGAGGCAAATGGTGCATCCTAATGATGGGGGAGATTTATCAAGACTGGTGTACTCATACGCCAGTCTTAATCTCCCTGCACTTGCGTGAGATGCGCAGATGCCTCTTAATAAATTAGGTACATCTCTGCCCTGCATGCGTCAGATACTGAAGTCTATGGCAGCTCTAGGCTGGCGCAGACTTCAGCTATAACTTCTGGCATGGTTATAGTGAATCCAGCAGGCTATGCAAAGCTCCTCCCTCCCCACTAAGCACCACCCCTTTTCTGAAAAGTATTGATAAGCTTAAAAAGTTGAACATAATATATGGAATGCACCATAATTTGCTGTATTTTTACGCCACTATTGTGGGGTAAAGAGGTTGATAAATGCCCCTCGATTAGAGTTGAGCAAACCTGCCTTTTGGCAGGTTCGATTTCGGGTTTTATGTGAATTACGTTAGGGATTTCGTTCTCACAGAATCCATCATGTAATTCAATGCCGGCTTGTCCCAAAATACAAGTGTATGGCCAGCTCCGATGATTCCGTCCCGCTGGCCATACACTTGTATTATAATGACATGCAAAGCGGAATGCCTCTGAGGGCATTCCGTTTGGCATGCCAGCATTGAATTACGTTACCCGAACCCAAACTCGAATCTGCCAAAAGGCCGGTTCGCTCAACTTTACCTTCAATATGTTATTTCAGTCAGATCATAATAAACAATAAAGTTATCAGATTGGGCATGTTTAATTTCAACATGCCCAGTCTATTATTCTCAAGGATGTCTGGCAGTAATGTTCTTCACATTAAAAACACAGGCACAGCATAGCTATTGAAAGTTTATGGTCAATGTAAAGTTCCCTGGGACTTAAATATTGATGACCCATCCTCAGGATCAGCTCAAGTTTTACCATAGAAGTATAGTCTGATATATAGCTCCCTACACAGAACTATATAGTCCACAATAATCTGTTTGGACAGTGTCATATTCTTTTATCACAAATTACAGAACAACTATTTTCATGAATTCTCTGTATTCAAATGTTTAGAGACACGGGAAATAAGAGCAATCGACACATTTCCCAATTACTTCCATTGTGCTGAAACATTCTATTGAAGAGAGCAATAAGAATCAATGTAAATTACATTCAGAGAGTCCTGTACTCATTAATACAAAGTGAAACACATAACAATGAAGCAAGGCAATGTTCACATCGAAACCTCTGCTAACAAAGCAGCTGGCGTGAATACCAATCATATTCCATTTCCAGCTATATCAGTGTCAATCTGAATATACTTTTTTACAAAATTACAGCAGTTGTTGACTTCAGAAAGAACGTTTCATACTTTTGTACACTGCCTGTCCCCCAAAAAATTGCCACCTGGATTTAACTAAGCAAATAGCTATGAGCTTCCTATTGGATAATTACTGCATGGGCGATTATCTTTCAGCTGGCAATAAGTTATTTAACCCCAACTGGTGCAATGAGTTGCTTCTCATTTCTTAAGCAACCATGTCGAAAGACACATCTCGTGGTCGTGGAAAAGATGTTAGTCTGTTTGAGAACGGTCAAATCATTGGCATGCATCAAGCAGAGAAAACATCTAAGGAGATTGTAGAAACTACTAAAATTGGGTTAAGAACTGTCCAACTTATTGTTAAAAACTGGAAGGATAGTGGGGACCCATCGTATTCGAGGAAGAAATGTGGCGGGAAAAAAATCCTGAATGATCGTGATGGCGATCTCTTAAAAAAACAACAACAGTAGAATGCAAGGCTATGTTTAATAGTGAAAGTAAGAGCATTTCCACATGCACAATGTGAAGGGAACTCAAGGGATTGTGACTGAACAGCTGTGTAGCCATAATTAAATCACTAATCAGTGAGGCAAACCAGAAAAAAGGCTTCAATTTGCTAGGGAGCATAAAGATTGGATTCTGGAGCAATGGAAGAAGGTCATGTGGTCTGATGAGTCCAGATTTACCCTGTTCCAGAGTGATGGGTGCATCAGGGTAAGAAGAAAGGCAGATGAAGTGATGCACCCATCATGCCTAGTGCCTACTGTACAAGCCTGTGTGGGCAGTGCTATGATCTGGGGTTGCTGCAGTTGGTCAGGTCTACCAGTATATACCACCTGAACATACTGAATGACCAGGTAATTCCATCAATGGTTTTTTTCTTCCCTAATGGCACGGGCATATTCCAAGATGACAATGCCAGGATTCATGCAGTGTATAATTCAAACAATCCATTTACTTTGTATGTTTTATTCTGGTATGCATGACATATTTTTATATATTTCTGTATCTATTCACAACATGTAAGCTTCATCTAAAATTTTCATACCTCCTGGAGGCATCATTACTGTATAGAAAGCCTCAAAGTGAACATTAGATATCATAAAGCCACTATGAGCCGAACTCTAGTTAAATGCTGGTGAATATTGGTTGTTGGAAGAAACATTAATGACTGAAGCATAGCAGCCCCATGAGTTTACTTGTAAGACAACTGCATCATGATTTCTTTATTTGACAACAGTTAGGAGATGAAAGGTACCATTGAGTGCATTCAAAATCCACATGCTTTCATAATTTCAGTCTGCTCAGTTTGTCTTTCTCCATAACATGCTACCTGAGGATTGCATTGCTATCCGTGGTTGTAAGCTGTGTACCGGGGTGGGCTCCCCAGGATACAGTGAAGTGACGAACAAGAAAAGCAACCCCAACACCAGCTCTTGCCAAAACAGAATTTTACTTAAATGTGGCAATAAACAGAACCACAAATGCTGACAAAATTCAATCAATTTACATACACCCAGCCCGAAGTCTGAGACGCTTGTGCTGCACAAGATGGCGCCCTCCGATGGATGCAGGAGGAAAGGGCAGTAATTTACCTACTGGCGGGCACAACTATACTGCCACACCTTACCTGTTATTACCCTAAAAGAACAAGAATCACTGAATGGGTGTGTGGTACAGGCTGGCTTGCGGTTCAGCACAACAGCTTACAATCTTACAGGGATATATGTAGACTTGAGCAGATGGTACATTGGGACCAGGGATCCACACTTAAATTTGAAGCTATTTGGAACCCCTGGAGATCTTACAGACAATTTATACTAAATTGATAATCTGGATGGGTTGTTACTGAACATACTTGAATGTCGGCCCTTGCATGGAGGTGAGCAGTTCTGGTTCATGTGGATGAGACTTACTAAAAGCAAGATTATAACATCTGAATGTCCTAGATTTGGCGAGGTTTCGAGGTTAATGAAAATACCTTATGCACCAACAACTGGTTTTACCCCCCCCCCCCTCCCCACTACTTTTTCCTTTTTCTTTCCTTAACCCAATTACCTGTGTCTACCCACTGTTAAATGTTGTATTTGTGGATGTTCACGTAATATTCTGATTATATTTGTTGAACTACTTCATGCACTTGGACATGTTGCTGACCTATAAGAGAATGTCATTGTTATTATTGATATGTCTTATGACAACATGTATCTGTGTCTCAGATTTCTATTTTTTATGCCCAAGTGTCAATGAGTATATATTTATTGCTGAGAAAACAATAAAAAGAGTTTTAAAACAATCTTACAGGGATCTACAGTATTCCCCCTCCCATAACTTGTCCTGTAGCATGTGCCTGAGTATTCCTCATGAGCAAAACGCCAGCCTGGCTTGAGTTTGTGGGGATTCATCAGCTCTCCAAGGTGAAATATCCCTTTAAGTTATGGAGTCCTTGCAATAAACAGTATTAACATGTGGCCTGACACAAACAGAAACCCTAACTAACTAACTACAGACCTGGTCTCAGTCTCTAGGCGCCAACACAGCGATAAGGTGCATGCACGATTTTACCGACACGGGTCTGCTTTGCATCCGCTGTTGACTCTGAACAAAACAAACGTCTTTCCAACAAGCATGTTGCTTTGTTCCTCTGCTCTCCTCAGCTTTCCTGGCAGAAATCTTCCTTCTTCTGGACAGGATCAGGGTCTTGGACACGATCAGTTTCACTCATCTGCAGCTCTGGTATCTGAGGGTTGCTCTGACACATGGATGCCGTCAGACTCTCTGTTCACATAGCTCCTCAGTGTCTCTTACAGCCTCCTTCTAAGATGACTGCTGGCCTCTTCTCCAGACTTGTAATTCCACTCCTCTCATAAATAGGGAGATACAGTAAGGAACAGAAGTATTTGAACACCCTGCGATTTTGGAAGTTCTCCCACTTAGAAATGATGGAGGGGTCTGAAATTCACATTGTAGGTGCATTCCCACTCTGAGAGACAGAATAAAAAATAATAATTCAGGAAATCACATTGTATGATTTTTAAAGAATGTATTTGTCCTGCACTGCTGAACATAAGTATTTGAACACCTGAGAAACATCAAGAATTCTGGCTCTTAAAGACCTGTTGCTGTGCCTACCTCTACTCCACTCATTAATCTAACTTAGTAGCACCTGTCTAAGCTCTTTAAAGACCCCTGTCCACCCCACAGTCAGTCAGACGCCAACTAGTACCAGTGCTGTCAAAAGACTCCAGAGACAAAATTGTGAACCTCCACAAGGCTGGAAAGGTCTACGGGGAAATTGCCAAGCAGCTTGGTGAAAATAGATCAACTGTTAGAGCAATTGTTAGAAAATGGAAGAGGTTAAAGATGACTGTCAGTCTCCCTCGGACTGGGGCTACATGCAAGATCTCACCTCGTGGGGTATCACTTATGATAAGAAAGGTGAGGAATCAGCCCAGAACTACAAGGTAGGAGCTGGTCAATGACATGAAGAGAGCTGGGACCACAGTTTCAAAGGTCACTGTCGGTAGAACACTATGCCGTCATGGTTTCAAATCATGCATTGCACAGAAGGTTCCCCTGGTCAAGTCATCACATGTCCAGGCCCTTCTGAAGTTTGCCAGTGACCATCTGGATGATCCAGAGGAGGCATGGGAGAAAGTCATGTGGTCAGATGAGACCAAAGTAGAACTTTTTGGTCTAAACTTCACTCGTCGTGTTTGGAGGAAAAAGAAGGATGATTTGCATCCCAAGAACACCATCCCTACTGTGAAGCATGGGGGTGGTAACATCATGCTTTGGGGTGCATTTCTGCGAAGGGGACAGGACGACTGCACTGTATTAAGGAGAGGATCAATGGGGCCATTTATTGTGAGATTTTGAGCAGCAACCTCCTTTCCTCAGTCATTGAAGATGGGTCGTGGCTGGGTCTTCCAACATGACAACGACCTGAAGCACACAGCCAGAATAACCAAGGAGTGGCTCCGTAAGAAGCATATAAAGGTTTTGGAGTGGCCTAGCCAGTCTCCAGACCTAAATCCAATAGAACATCTTGGAGGGAGCTGAAACTCTGTCTTACTCAGCGACAGCCCCGAAACCTGACAGATCTAGAGGAGATCTGTGTGGAGGAGTGGGCCAAAATCCCTGTTGCAATGTGCGCAAGCCTGGTCAAGAACTACAGAAAACGTTTGACCTCTGTGATTGCAAACAAAGCAAATATTAACACTGATTGTCTCAGGTGTTCAAATGCGTATGTTCAGCAGTGCAAGACAAATACATTCTTTAAAAATCATACAATGTGATATCCTTATTTTTTTTATTTTTTTATTCTGTCTCTCAGAGTGGGAATGCATCTACAGTGTGAATTTCAGACCCCTCTATGATTTCTAAGTGGGAGAACTTTCAAAATCGCAGGGTGTTCAAATACTTCAGTTCCTCACTGTATATGTAGTCTGTAGCTGTGTTAGGAAACAGCGGCATCTTGTGGCCAAACAACAGAATGCCAATCCAGAACATTTAATTCAATCACAGAAAGGAGAGCTGTTTCCCCATCTCACATGGTGATAGGTCCTCTTTAATAAGGACAACCACCATGATCTTCCTCCTCTGTCTACCAAACCACAACACCCTGTCTTATCACAACAGTCCTTATCTTCTGCAAAATATTGCCACATAATTTTAGTGAGAGGTGATGACTACCACTCAAAAAATTTCCTCAGAGACATAAAAAAGCTTTCTGCATGTAATTCTGTTGAAAACTGATATATAAGAGCTTGTTATACATCAGGCAATGCACCAAACTATTACACTGCTATAATAAAGATAGAAAAGGGAAACAATACCCTTATACCATAATCCACACCAACAGTGGAGGTATAAAGATAGGATTTTAGAGAATAAGTAAGGTAATGTATGCTTAGTTATTAGCCTGGACAGTGAGATGTTCACATGAAATGTTGCAGAGGTCTTCTGACGTACTGAAAGGAAAGCTATTGTGTTTCCAATCATTTTAAAGCCTGTTACAATATCCTGTTTGAGCAATAAAGAAAAGAAGTGTCAGCGGTCCAGGTCGCAGGTTATCTTCTTAATGAATGCTTTATTGTCAAACCGTCATCTCATCCCACAAAAAATGAGACCCTTAACTAGGACAATTGCCGGGGGGGGGAAAAAAACAACCAAAAAAAGTCATATTTGGTATTATCGCGACTGTAAAAACCTGCTCTATAAAAATACCACATGATCTAAACTGTCAGATGAACATTGTAAATAACAAAAAAATAAAAACGGCGCCAAAACAGCTATTTTTTGTTACCTTGCCTCACAAAATGTGTAATGTAGAGCAACCAAAAATCATATGTACCCTAAAATTGTACCAACAACACTGCCACCTTATCCCGTAGTTTCCAAATGGGGTCTTTTTTGGAGTTTGTACTCTAGGGGTGCATCAGGGGGTCTTCAAATGTGACATGACAACTTAAAATTATCCCAGTGAAATCTGCCCTCCAAAAACCATATGGCGTTCCTTTCCTTCTGCACCCTGGTGTGTGCCCGTACAGCAGTTTACAAAGACATATGGGGTGTTTCTGTAAACTAAAGAATCAGGGCAATAAATATTGAGTTTTGTTTGACTGTTAACCTTTGCTTTGTTACTGGAAAAAAAAAATGATTAAAATGGAAAATCTACCAAAAAGTTAAATTCTGAAATGTCATCTACATTTTCCTTTAATTCTTGTGGAACACCTAAAGGGTTAACAAAGTTTGTAAAATCAGTTTTGAATACCTTGAGAGGTGTAGTTTCTAAAATGGGGCCATTTATTGGTGGTTTCTATTATCTAAGCCTCACAAAGTGCCTTCAGACCTGAACTGGTCCATAAAAAGAGGGTTTTGGAAATTTTCTTAAAAATTTCAAGATTTGCTTCTAAACTTCTAAGCCTTCTAACGTCCCAAAAAAAATGTAATATACAAAATGATCCACACATGAAATAGACATATGGGAAATGTAAAGTAATACTTATTTGGGGAGGTATCACTGTATCTGTTTTAAAAGCAGAGAAATAGATATTTTGAAAATTGCTAAAAAATAAATAAAAAATATGTGAATTTGGTATTTTTTTATTAATAAAAATGAAATATTTTGACTCAAATTTACCACTGTCATTAAGTACAATATGTGACGAGAAAACAATCTCAGAATGGCTTGGATAAGTTAAAGTATTTTAAAGTTATCACCACATAAAGCGACACATGTCAGATTAGCAAAAATCGGCCTGGGATGTGAAAAGTGGCTCGGTACTGAAGGGGCTACTACAAGGCACTTACTAATGTATTGTGATTGTCCATATTGCTTTCTTTGCTGGCTTGATTTATTTTTCCATTACATTATACACTGCTCATATCCAAGGGTTACGACAACCCCATAATCCAGCAGTGGCTGTGCTTACAAACCATAAGAAAAAGCTCCAGCCTCTCTGGTCACTGGGACAGTGGGAGCTCACATACGCTGGTGCTTTTTCCTATACTGTAAAAGCAAGCCCATCGCTGATGAATTGCAGGGAGGTCATAACACCTGAAAACAAGCAATGTATATTGTGATGGAAAAATGAATCCAGCCAGCAAAGGAGGTAATATGGATAATAACAATACATTTGTAAGTGGCTTATATTAACTTTATATACATAATAAATGCAATTTGGTGGAGTAACAAAACCCCTTTAAGTCATTTGCCAAGTATGGTGCATTGCAGAATAACTGGTGCCCGATAAGTCTATTCTATCTTGCAACAAGTGCTACCTGAACTATAACACACATTGTTTGTTAGTAACATTTAATCCATATTCAGATTGCGCTCTCTCTCTCTCTATCTATATATGTACAGTACAGACCAAAAGTTTGGACACACCTTCTCAATCAAAGAGTTTTCTTTATTTTCATGACTATGAAAATTGTAGATTCACACTGAAGGCATCAAAACTATGAATTAACACACGTGGAATTATATACATAACAAAAAAATGTGAAACAACTGAAAATATGTCATATTCTAGGTTCTTCTCAGTAGCCACCTTTTGCTTTGATTACTGCTTTGCACACTCTTGGCATTCTCTTGATGAGCTTCAAGAGGTAGTCACCTGAAATGGTTTTCACTTTACAGGTGTGCCCTGTCAGGTTTAATAAGTGGGATTCCTTGCCTTATAAATGGGGTTGGGACCATGAGTTGCCTTGTGGAGAAGTCAGGTGGATACACAGCTGATAGTCCTAATGAATAGACTGTTAGAATTTGTATTATGGCAAGAAAAAGGCAGCTAAGTAAAGAAAAACGACTGGCCTTCATTACTTTAAGAAATGAAGGTCAGTCAGTCCGAAAAATTGGGAAAATTTGGAAAGTGTCCCCAAGTGCAGTCACAAAAACCATCAAGCGCTACAAAGAAACTGGCTCACATGCGGATCGCCCCAGGAAAGGAAGACCAAGAGTCACCTCTGCTGCGGAGGATAAGTTCATCCGAGTCACCAGCCTCAGAAATCGCAGGTTAACAGCAGCTCAGATTAGAGACCAGGTCAATGCCACACAGAGTTCTAGCAGCAGACACATCTCTAGAACAACTGTTAAGAGGAGACTGTGTGAATCAGGCCTTCATGGTAGAATATCTGCTAGGAAACCACTGCTAAGGACAGGCAACAAGCAGAAGAGACTAGTTTGGGCTGAAGAACACAAGGAATGGACATTAGACCAGTGGAAATCTGTGCTTTGGTCTGGTGAGTCCAAATTTGAGATCTTTGGTCCCAACCACGGTGTCTTTGTGCGACGCAGAAAAGGTGAACGGTTCCCACCGTTAAGCATGAAGGAGGAGGTGTGATGGTGTGGGGGTGCTTTGCTGGTGACACTGTTGGGGATTTTCTTCAAACTTAAAGGCATACTGAACCAGCATGGCTACCACAACATCTTGCAGCGGCATGCTATTCCATCCGGTTTGCGTTTAGTTGGACCATCATTTATTTTTCAACAGGACAATGACTCAAAACACACCTCCAGGCTGTGTAAGGGCTATTTGACCATGAAGGAGAGTGATGGGGTGCTGCGCCAGATGACCTGGCCTCCACAGTCACCGGACCTGAACCCAATCGAGATGGTTTGGGGTGAGATAGACCGCAGAGTGAAGGCAAAAGGGCCAGCAAGTGCTGAGCATCTCTGGGAACTCCTTCAAGACTGTTGGAAGGCCATTTCAGGTGACTACCTCTAGAAGCTCATCAAGAGAATGCCAAGAGAGTGCAAAGCAGTAATCAAAGCAAAAGGTGGCTACTGAGAAGAACCTAGAATATGACATATTTTCAGTTGTTTCACACTTTTTTGTTATGTATATAATTCCACATGTGTTAATTCATAGTTTTGATGCCTTCAGTGTGAATCTACAATTTTCATAGTCATGAAAATAAAGAAAAGTCTTTGAATGAGAAGGTGTGTCCAAACTTTGTATATGTGTCTGTACTGTATATATATATATATATATATATGTTGAGAAAAGGGCAGCACTCCAGGATAGAAAATGAAATCACTCTCGTTTCGGCTCTACACTGGAGCCTTTTTCAAGCAAAGTAACTGGACTTAGTGAACAACATATATACCCACAAAGGATTAAATCATATAACATGTGACCAACACATAATCAGTGAATTTAACTCTCTAGTATCAAAATACAAAAAATAAAGACATGCCATGATCAAAAAGTTACATAATAATTGTGATAAAATGCTATTATAGCTATTAAAACATGATTTGTGAAATTACATATAATGAGTACACATACATTACATTCCCTTATACAGGCTCAAAAAAATATACATTTGTATACAAAAGTGCTGAAATAGTTAATAATATAAAGTGACAAGTGCAAGTGATTAGTAATGCTGAGGATAGACAACAGTTAAACAGGTAGATGTGGTGCTGAGCATTGACGCAAGTAAACACTTGATATAATGCAAAAGTAGATTAAAAGAATCGCGGCACTCACCCCTGTATTGACGAAACCTCAATGCTTTATTGCTTTACTTCATTGCAACAGGTTCGCAGGCTTGGGAGCGGGATGACCCTTCGGTGTGAGTAGGTGGTGATAAGTAATGCTGGAAGTGATTATTAATGCTGAAGAAAGGCAACACGAACGCTGGGAAAAAACACTGACCCGATGAACCGCGATCCAATGCATCCAACAATGTCAGCAATGGCATTGTTTTCCCAATTTTTCAGACTGACTGACCTTCATTTCTTAAAGTAATGATCGCCACTCGTTTTTCTTTACTTAGCTGCCTTTTTCTTGCCATAATACAAAGTAGGACTATCAGATGTGTATCCACCTGACTTCTCCACAACGCAACTGATGGTCCCAACCCCATTTATAAGGCCAGAAATCCCACTTATTAAACCTGACAGGGCACACCTGTGAAGTGAAAACCATTTCAGGTGACTACCTCTTGAAGCTCATCAAGAGAATGCCAAGAGTGTGCAAAGCAGTAATCAAAGCAAAAGGTGGCTACTTTGAAGAACCTAGAATATGACATATTTTCAGTTGTTTCACACTTTTTTGTCATGTATATAATTCCACATGTGTTAATTCATAGTTTTGATGCCTACAGTGTGAATCTACAATTCATAGTCATGAAAATAAAGAAAACTCTTTGAATGAGAAGGTGTGTCCAAACTTTTGGTCTGTACTGTATATCTGTTCTTTTTGAGTCCTTTAATATAACACTAGGCAGAACATTTTTGGAAGAGCTAACATAAACCTGTGAATAATTTCATACCCATACTAAGCAAATAAAAGTGTGCTATGGACTATAAACATATAACCATGCAAAGTATGAGCATTCGTGATATTAAATTACATTTTAATTGAGCGGGCATTGTACAAACTTCAGTAGAAAAACCATTGTTATTGCTTAGCTGATCATTATATTGATTTATCAAGCAGATAACCTAGAGAAATCATGAAATTACTGCCAGAATAATATCAGATGAACTGTACTGAAAATTGCTGGGTGCTTCTCACTTCATGCAGATGTAAAAAAGATGATCAGTTAATTGTTTCAGCTCTAAAATTAATTAATAACTACAAACACAGAGAGACGGTGGAAGACATTGCAGCTAAGCCCAAAGAGCCTTGCAAAGACTTAAGCTGCATATAATTAAGTGAGGGCAAATCAATATAAAGATCCCCTCATGTTGTTTGACAGAACACGTGGACAAATTATTCGCAGTCAGATGGGGGAATTTTAAATGGTCCCTTATAACCCAGCACTATTCAATACCAACTGCCAACAACCTAATTACATGTGTTTTGTTACTTGCATAATTCCTGAGTGAGGAGACAGATAACCACATGGGGGATCATGTACTGAACCTGGGATATTAAAGGAATTACACTCGGGGGTGATAAAGCTTAAAAAAGAAGTGTTTGGTCAGCAACAGTTTCATGCAGTTTGTCATTTTCACCAGAAAGTCAATATTCTCTCTTCTTGATTTAGGCCAGTGATCCTCATATATCAATGTGGCAGGACAGGGCTGTGTGTGCAGAAGAAGGGCATGAACTCTGCGGATCAACAAGGTTCAACTGGGGACAGATAAAATGAATATATAGGCCTGGTAGACTTTATCTACGAGATCATGGTTATTGGGGACATTTAACTATTGCTAAAAGAAATAGCGATGTAAGAATTTCCACCTGATGAAGATGAATCAATTTTTCTAGAAAATATGTAGATTATGGGGGAGATTTATCAAACTGGTTTAAAATAGTGTTGAGCGCGAATATTCGAATTACGAATATTTATCGCAAATATCGCAACTTCGAGAATTCGCTAATATTTCGAATATAGTGCTATATATTTGTTTTTTGAATATTCTCCTTTTTTTACTCGAAAAATCGGCAATGTAATGATCACGTAATATGCGAATATTACCCGATCAATACAGGCGTGGGTCAAAAAGGAATATATAGCACTATAGAATATAATACTATATATTCCCTTTTTGGAATATTCGCCATTTTTTTTCCATCTGAACACATGATTCCCCCCTGCTTTTTGCTTGTGGACCAATAAAGCATTGGCCCACAAGCAACTTAAGTAGGAAGGAATCAAGAGATAAGATGGAAAAAAAATCATGAATATTCTAAAAAAGGAATATATAGCACTATATTGAATATAGTGCTATGTATTTGTTTTTTAGAATATTCAGCATTTTTTTCCATCTGAAGTCATGATTCCTCCCTGCTTAAATTGCTTGACAAGCAACTTAAGCAGGGAGGAATCACGACTTCAGATGGAAAAAAATGACGAATATTCTAAAAAACAAATATATAGCATTATATTCTATAGTGCTATATATTCCTTTTTGACCCACGCCTGTATTGATCGCGTAATATTCGCATATTACGCGATCATTACATTGCCGATTTTCCGAGTAAATTTTTTTAGAATATAATGAATATTCGAATTCGCTAATATTTGCCGAATATTCTACAAAAATATTTGCGAAATATCATGAATTTGAAAATGACCCCTGTCGCTCATAACTAGTTTAAAGTAGAACTGCCTTAGTTGGAACAAAACAGTATTGTGCACAACCAAAAATATGGAAACAAAGAGGGTGCTACACAACCATACTTAATATAATATGAAACAAAGACAGGAAATAGTAGTGTGGCAGTATAAGTGAGCACACCTACCAGTAATATACAATAATCCTTTATTGAAATACAAAAACAAACCATGTACCAGAAGTATAAAATCATTTAAAAACATGTTAAACACACAGGTGGGCTGCCATCCCCCATCCCCCTGGTCAGAAGACAATGACACCACAATAATACAATAACAAAAAATGAGATAGAAATACCATACAGGTAACACACAATAAGTAAGTAATTATAATGATACTACAATACAAAACCTCTGTGGCCCAAACAGGGGGATGGGTGAAACACCCGATGTGTATCGTCAGTTATCCTGGCTTCATCAGGGGTGTGAGTCAATGTAAAATGGAGAATCTTTATACATGATTGTTAAGCTATTCAAATTAACATGATTAAAGACAATACTTAATTTAGCACTTTTTCAATGCAGGTAGCTGTAGGCATTTGTTTTGTTCGTCTGTATTTAAGACATTTTATGGACAGGTATGGGGTTATCAATACATGGACTTTCATTTGTATGCTTTGTATAATATCATATTTTATTTGTTATTTGTTATTAATATGTCTACTGATTTGAGATTGAGCTATCTGCCATTGGACTTACTCTATGGGCTCTGTGCATGCGGTGTAAGAATAGCTATTCGTGCTTTCTAATTAGATTTCCTCACGCATGCGCATTTGACCATCTAGTTTTGGCCGTATTGGCTCTCTACTAAGGATATGTGCATGCGCAGTAATCTGACTCTACCTACAGGCTGTGACGTACCCGCGCTGTATCCTTGAATCTATCTTTGACTTGCGCATGGAAAAGTGGCCATCACCACGTAAATTACCGACACATGCAAAATACTTCCGTCAGTTTGACATCTGTACCTGTAGTGGCATCTCACACAAGACCGCAAGCTGCCATTCTTAGGTAATACCAATTAAGTATTTTCTTTAATCATATTAATTTGAATAGATTAACAATTATGTAAAAAATATTCTCATTTTTGCATTGACACACACCCCTGATGAAGCCAGGATAACTGACGATATCCATCGGGTGTTTCACCCATCCCCCTGTTTGGGCCACAGAGGTTTTGTATTGTTGAATCATTATAATTACTTGCCTATTGTGTGTTACCTGTATGTTATTTCTACCTCCCTTTTTGTTATTCTATTGTGGTAGCATCGTTATCTTCTGACCAGGGGGATAATGTATGGATGGGTGCCTCACATGGCAGCGCACCTGTGTGTTTAGAATGTTTGTAAATGATTTTATGCTTCTGGTACATGGTTTGTTTTTGCGTTTCGATAAATAATTATTGTTTATGTAACGGATCTCCTGGCACCCCGACTGGGTACCTCCGTCGATAGATGCTCCTAGTGCTTCCCGAGGACTCCAAGTACTCCACTTGACACCGTACGCACTGCAGACCCCACAAACCGCCGAAGCTTGGTTTAGGTCTCACCGTCTCCTACCCACCCTGGACCTACGACAAGGCTCCAGGCTCCAGTGGGTGAACCTCTCCTACATCCAGAGAGCAGGAACAGCTCTTACAAGAGCTAGTATTTATGCCAGGGGAGTATAGAAAATCTTCAGCGTATAGCAATCCCCCAGTGTCGATCAGTTACCCAAACACCAGCCTCAACATGGTAAAGGGTAAAACAGGAACTCTTTATTTGAACACACAGCATTGATTTATACACATCTTCCATCAAGGTTACCACCCACAGGGTTTTGTAAAAACAGCCAATCACATGCATTTACAGTATTGACACCTTCCCAGCAATTGTACACAAAACCCCCTTCCCTCTGTCTGTAACGCAATCAACAAAATACAATTACCAAACGTAATGGGCTAACTTAATCCCTCACAGACAGAAACCACACATTTTCCCCAAAACACAGAGAACACCTCAAAACCCCACATATCCCCATAAATCACCCAGATCCGAGCAGGGGTTCCATTTGGCTGGCCGCAAGCATGGCTTTCCTGCCCAAAACAGTTCCACAGATTTAAGCTGTGCGACCGGTCTGTCTTCTCCTTCAAAGATAGTATGGGCCAAAATCCTGGGGCAAGAGGCTAGTAGCCAGGCCCCTCCAAAACCCAGTGGCGAGGTTGGTTTCGTCACAGTTTATTACTAGGTAGGTAAGCTTACTTATACTGCCATACTACTTGTTCTTGTCTTTGTTTAATTGAACTGGCTTAGTTGCCTATAGAAACCAATCAGATTCCAACTTTTATTTTCCAAAGGAGCTGTGAAAAATGAAAGGTGGAATCTGATAGGTTCTTATGGGCAACTAAGCCAGTTTGATCAATCTCGCCCTATATATGTAGAATAATATGGTTATCATTGGGGCTGTGTTGCTAGATATATAAATGAGAGAATGTTTCCATATATTACAGAAGCAATTCTATCATGTCTCTATATCTTACAGAGGTTCTCCAGTAATAATATAATTTTACCAAGTACTAGTAGCCTACCCCACTAAGCTAAGGATTGATACTTAACTGCTTTCCACTGCTCCATTCCTCCTTACTGCCTCCAGTGTCTCCATCTTCCATTCCCCACACTGTCTTCTTCCGGCGTTGCATGGCCATGGTCACATGCTCCACTGCTGCCAATGCATGGCTTCAGATGTGACATGTTGCTTCAGACAAGTAGCTGCCCAAGGCAGTCATGGCTGCAGCGGAGCATGTGACCATGCCCTTGCAGCACCAGAAGAAAACAGTGAGGGAACTGGAAGAGCAGGTAAGTATCAATCCTTAACTTAATGGGGTAGGCTGCTGGCAGTGTAAATCTGCATTCTGTTTTGAGGAATACAAAGAACACCAAGGAAAATGTTGTCTGTTATATATACTACTTTATAACATAACTGAGGTACTAACATGTAAGATGGTAGATATATTACAAGCTTCAAAGCAATGAACACAACACCTTTTTCCTTCATGGCTGAATGTACTAAAAGTAGGCCATATGTATGTGTTAAATAGGGGAGCTTTAGGAGTGGAATATATGAATCTGTAAGCAATAGCTTATGCACAATCTGTATTATGAATTCATGTCACAAGGATATATAATAAGGCACCTACTGAATTCTATGGGGCCTTACTGTAGCTCCTCAGTTGTACGTGAAGGAACACAGAGGTTTTGAATTGCAACCAGCTTGTGATACAGAGAGTCCTAGGAGACTGCAGAGAGTCATACAAAAATTTAAGTCCATCTTGAGTACTTTCCACAATCAATTCGGACTCATACTGAACCAGAATCACATTTTTAGTGATTTGCTCATCTTTATTATAAGATTCAGATCTAGCCAGCACCAACATCAGGGTTAGGGCTTGTTCACACGGACGTAAGGGCTCCGTGCCTGTGCTGTGGACCGCAAATTGCTGGCCGCAATGCACGGACACCGACCGTGGGGCAGCCGCATGCGGATCGGAGACCCATTCACTTGAATGGGGTCATCGATCCGTCCATTCCGCCAAAAGATAAAACAAGTTCTATCTTTTCGCTGAACGGAAGCACAGAACGGAACACCACAGAAGCACTCCGTAGTGCTTCCATGGGGTTCTGTTCCGTGCTTCTTTTCCGCTCTCCACCTCATCTCCGGATTTGCGGACCCATTCAAGTGAATGGGTCCGCATATGTGATGCGTAATGCACGCTGCTGACGACCCGTGTATTACAGAACCGCCATATGCGGCCCACAGCACTGGCATAGGGCCCTTACGTTTGTGTGAATAAGCCCTTAACTTGACAGTGTAACAAGCTTGTGTGTTATTGTGCCAGGAATCTGTGCCATGAATCATTTTTATTCTTCCCACATCCAAGTTGGCATTTATGCCTTCGTGATGTGAGGTGCAGAAGTAAGCTCAGTGGTTAGCTCTTCTACCCTGGGATCAAATCTGACCATGGGCAACTTCTGAATGGGGTTTTATGTTCTTCCCATGTTTTGTGTGGGTTTCCTTCACTGTACTCTGCTATCCTCCCACACTCCAAAAACAAACATGTAGGTTAATTCAGAATATACATTGTGAGCCCAATGGGGACAGGGACAGATGTGAGTGACAAGAATCTCGGTATAATGCATCCGAATATGTCAGCTCTGTGTCAATGAATACATTAATAAATAATAAGAAAGGGTGTCAAGTACACCTCTATGTGAAACAAACCCCCATTAATGTGAAAATTACCGAACTATATATTCTATACCAAAAAATGACTAAAATACATCGAATTGAAATCAACTACAGAACCACAAGAGAAATAATGCGAAAGTGAGGGGGGGATATAGGACAATGGATGTCAGAGTGTAATGTTGCAGCCTGCACCCTGAGTAAGGCTGAGTTCACACGGGCGAGATTTCCGCGCGGGTGCAATGCGGTAGGTGAACGTATTGCACCCGCACTGAATCCTGACCCATTCATTTCTATGGGGCTGTGCACATGAGCGATTTTTTTCACGCATCACTTCTGCAATGCTTTAAAATCGCAGCATGCTCTATATTCTGCGTTTGTAACGCAGGACAGGCCCCATAGAAATGAATGGGGCTGAGTGAAAATCGCAAGCATCCGCAAGCAAGTGCGGATGCGGTGCGATTTTCACTCATGGTTGCTAGGTGACAGTCTATTCACTGTATTATTTTCCCTTATAACATGGTTATAAGGGAAAATAATAGCATTCTGAATACAGAATGCTTAGTACAAGGTCAATTGAGGGTTAAAAAAAAATAAAATAAATTAACTCACCTTGTCCTCTTCATCGCGCAGTTCCCGGTCTCTTCTGATGAGCTGTCGGCTAAAGGACCTTTGGTGACGTCAGATCACATGCTCCAATCACATGGTACATCACCACGGTGATGTACCATGTGATTGGAGCATGTGATCTGACGTCACCAAAGGTCCTTTAGCCGACAGCTCATCAGAAGAGACCGGGAACTGCGCGATGAAGAGGACAAGGTGAGTTAATTTCTTTTATTTTTTTTTAACCCTCAATTGACCTTGTACTAAGCATTCTGTATTCAGAATGCTATTATTTTCCCTTATAACCATGTTATAAGGGAAAATAATACAATCTACACTACAACTAACCCAAACCTGAACTTCTGTGAAGAAGTTCGGGTCTGGGTACCACAGTCGGTTTTTATCACGCGAGTGCAAAACACATTGCACCCGCGTGATAAAAACTGAACATCGGAACGCAATCGCAGTCAAAACTGACTGCAATTGCGTACCTAATCGCGCGGGTTTGCCGCCATACACCGGGACGCATCCGGACCTAATCCGGACACGCCCGTGTGAACCCAGCCTAAAGCTCCACTTCTACTGCTCATATCCTTCTTTTTCATCAGTGGACATGTAATAAAACACACCAGCAAAATCACATCTTTGTTGAATTTTCAGTTATCCATTTTTGACACTTCATTTATGATACTGGAGTTGTGCATTGCAGCAAAGTAAGTTGCAAACACTTTGATAAGAAAATTAAGGGAGTGATTAATTATTAATTGGTGAAATAAATTAGGGGATGAATTAATTATTTAATGGAAATAGTATATAATTTATTAATAATATTCCAGAGTTGGGGGTAAGTGAAACTAATCAAGCTACCTAGTACACAAGGCAAAGAATTATAATTTAACTATTTCATCACCCACGTTTGGTGTGAGAATATTTTCATATATTTAGAAGAAACTATAGTATAAAAAGAACCTAGCAGGTCTACACAAACACAGGAGGTCAAATGATGTAATGAAATATAGACTAAGTGGGTCATTTATCAAACTGGTGTAAACTAGAACTGGCTTAGGCCTCTTTCACACTTGCGTTGTCCGGATCCGGCGTGTACTCCACTTGCCGGAATTACACGCCGGATCCGGAAAAACGCAAGTGTACTGAAAGCATTTGAAGACGGATCCGTCTTCAAAATGCTTTCAGTGTTACTATGGCACCCAGGACGCTATTAAAGTCCTGGTTGCCATAGTAGTAGTGGGGAGCGGGGGAGCAGCATACTTACCATCCGTGCGGCTCCCGGGGCGCTCCAGAATGACGTCAGAGCGCCCCATGCGCATGGATCATGTGATCCATGCGATCACGTCATCTATGCGCCTGGGGCGCCCTGACGTCACTCTAGAGCGCCCCGGGAGCCGCACGGATGGTAAGTATGCTGCTCCCCGCTCCCCACTACAGTTTACCATGGCTGCCAGGACTTTAGCGTCCCGGCAGCCATGGTAACCAGGGCCGGCGTCAGAACCCGGCATACACGGGCAATTGCCGGGGCCCACTGTAAGTTAGGGGGCCCACTCGTTTCCGCGGCGCGGCCCCTTTAACATTTTTACTTTCTTCAGTTAGTAGATAGTTCATGCTGCGCAGCGCCCGGCCCCTCTGTCACATGATTTGACTCCAGGCAGAGCGTCTGTGCGCGTACGGCGGGAGTACACTTTCCACAGCGCACAGGCACAGACTGTGTACAGTGTAAGCCGGCCCTCAGCCAGCAGCAGGACTCGTCTCAGCTGAGCTGCAGAAGATTCAGACAGGACGCGTAGCCGAGCCCAGAGAAAGCCTGGCCAAGCCGACTGCCGAGCCCAGAGGAAACCTGGCTGAAGCTCAAGCTGAATGCTGCTGGACTCATTTTAAATTTAGAATTCAGGTACTACAACAGACAGACCAAGACCAGTTCATGTAGTATGTTACATGGGGGCCTGCCTGCCACCTGGGGCTATCTACAGTGTCAGTGTACACCAAAATAAAGGCTCAAACGAGCCAATGATTGAATAGAGGTTGCTTTGCTCAGCAGCACACATGCCAAAACACAATATAATCTCCTATAAGAAAATACCAGAACGCATGAAATCAATTATACAGTTTATTGGCAAAAACTCATAAGAGGAAATTTTCCTCTTATGAATTTTTGCCAATAAAGTGTATTATTGATTCTTATTTTCTTATAGGAGTTTATGTTTTAGGCCTCATGCACACGGCCGTTGTGTGCCCACTGCCCATGGCTGTATTGAGGCCCGCATACGGCAGATCCGCAACGCAATACACGGGCACTGACCCATGTGCACTCCACATCACAGATGCGGACCCATTCACTTGAATGGGTCCGCAATCACAGAGATGCAGAACGAACGCATGGATCGGAACCCCATGGAAGCACTATGGATTGCTTCCGTGGTGTTTCTGTCCGTGCCTCCGCACCCCAATAAAATAGAACTTATTCAATTTTTTTGCAGCGGTGGACGGTTAATGGACCCATTCAAGTTGAATGGGTCCGGATCCGTCCCGGCGTCTGCAAGGACTTTGCCCGTGCATTGGGGACCGCAATGGATGCACAACGGCCGTGTGCATGAGGCCTAAGGGCTCTTTCATACAAGCGGATGCCATGCGGGTAATCCACTGTGTGAAAGAGTGCCAAGCCCCGCTCCAGACAGCAGAGACACAGAGCATTAACATGACTGATAACGCTCCGCGCCTCTCTAACATTTTTACTACAAAATCACAGTGAGATAAAGTTGTCACTATGATTTTGTAGCAAAAAGATCACAGAGAGGCGCGGAGCATTATCAACCCTGTTACTGCTCCGTGTCTCTGCTGTTCGGGACGGGGCTTGGCTCTCTTTCAGGCAGCGGATTAACCGCACGGCATCTGCTCATGTGAAAGAGCCCTTAGGCCCCTTGCAGACGAGCGTTCCTCCCGCAGCGAGTCCACATCGCAGCACCCGGCCTGACCTCCAAGCCCTGCCAGAGGTCACATAGCATTATTTTGATTGATCTGACCCTTAAAGTTCTGGAATGTATTGGATAACACTGGCATAATGCTGTTAGTGTCATCTAATACATTCCAGGACTGTAAGGGTTACATAGCATCATAAATCAATATAATGCTATGTGAATCCCGTCAGTGCTGGGAGGTCAGGACGGGAGCTGCGATGCGGACTCGCTGCGGGAGGAACGCTCGTCTGCAAGGGGCCTTAGCACAGGAGGGCCCACTGAGGCTTTATCGCCCAAGGGCCTACATGAACCTGGAGCCGGCCCTGATGGTAACCATTGAGAAAAAGCTAAACGTCGCATCCGGCAATGCGCCGAAACGACGTTTAGCTTAAGGCCGGATCCGGATCAATGCCTTTCAATGGGCATTCATTCCGGATCCGGACTTGCGGCAAGTGTTCCAGATTTTTGGCCGGAGCAAAAAGCACAGCATGCTGCGCTATTTGCTGCGGCCAAAAAACGTTCCGTTCCGGAACGGAAGACATCCTGAAGGACGGACTGTCCATTCAGAATGCATTAGGATAATCCTGATCAGTATTCTTCCGGCATAGAGCCCCGACGACGGAACTCTATGCCGGAAGACAATAACGCAGATGTGAAAGAGCCCTTAGTTGCTCATCGCAACCAATGACATTCCACCTTTCATTTTCCAAAGGAGCTGCTCAAAATGAAAGGTGGAATCTGATTGGTTGCTATGGACAGGACAAGGGTTCCCAGGTTCTAGTACTCTAAGGGCTCTTTCAGATAAGCAAGTCCATTGTGGGAATCATGCTCCGTGTGTGAACGTGATCCTCCGTTTTGGACTCGCAGAAGCGCACAACATTATCGTGATTGATAATGCTATGTGTCTCTGCATGACCTTATTGTTATAGAATCACACTGACATAAAGTTGTCACCATGATTCTGTAGTAAAAAGGTCACGTAGAGGTACATAGCATTATCAATCATGATAATGCCATGCACTGCTGCAAGATGAGCAGGGTCCACAATGGAGGATCACACTCACACACAGAATGTGATTCCTGCAATAGACCTAAAGGAGCTAATAGTAATAATAAATAAAAAGTAAAAATAACAGAATAAAAAAATTAGCCCATAACAGAAAAAAAAAATGAAAACGCGATTCGACATTCTTTAGTCATCTTGTTCCCCCCCCAAAAAACTGAATAACATTGATCAAAACATCATACATACCAGAAAAATTCTGCCAATAAAAACTACAGTTCGTAAGACAAAAAGCAAGCCCTCATACAGCTCTGTAGGCCAAAAGTTAAGGCTTTCAGAATATGGTAATGCAAAGAAAATTTTGATTTTTTTAAAAAGTTTTTTTATTTTAAGTAATTAAACAAAATAAAAACTATACAAGTTTGCTATCGCCATAATCTTATTGAGCCACAGAATAAGGATGTCATGTCATTTTTAGTGCACAGTGAATGCAGTGCTGTCAAAACCCTGGCATTTTTTATTTTATTTTTTTACCCCCAAAATAATTTTTTCTTGTTTTATAATACAAGATATGGTAAATTAAATAGCAGCATGGATTTATATCGCCCAATTGTCTTATGCGGCCACAATAAGACAAACTGAAGGTATAATGGGATTTAGATAAGGAAACCATGAGGAAAAAATATCTATGTATGCAGATGATTTGATGTTATTTGTGGTGATCATGTGACTCATTAACGCAAATATTCACATTGTTCTAAAAATATGGAAGGGTGGCAGGCCTTAAAATAAACTCTGTGTATTCCTTTGGACCCATTGGGAGTATAATACATCTTTCAGATAGTTTACAGGATTATATAAGATTAAATGTTACTCCCCTGATAAATAAAGTCAAAAGTAAGATAAATGTGTGGAAAAGGATACCACTTTCTATGGCTGGTAGAATTTATTTAATCAAAATGTGTCTATTACCAATAATCAATAGATTATTATTATTATCAACTCCCCAATAGAGATACCAAGGAGAGTCTTTAAGATTATAGAGAGTTTATAGAGCAAACTAATATGGAGGAATCATAATCCCAGAATTAGGATGCAAATATTGCAATGCCCGGAGAAAGATGGAGGATTGTCGGTCCCAGATTTAAAACTTTATTTTATAGCTGGTCAAATAAAGAAAATACTGATGTGGAGTGGTTCTCAAATGTTTAGATCCAATATGGCAATTATTAATAAAAGCTTAATAAACTGCAAAATATGCTATTTATTAGAAGCAGGTTCACATCTAAAGTTGCATTTCCTAAACTCCTCGACAATAAAACTAATGGTTAAAACTTGGCAGGATGTAAGATTCCTATGGCAAGAAAAGACGCTACATGAAGACTCCCTGATATGGTATAATTCAAGGTTAGAAGAACTCAAAACCATTGACAGGAAAATATGGATGAAACGTGAGGTTTTTAGATTAGGACAGGTATGGAAAAATGAGGATATGATAAAGTTTCAAGTAGTTAAAGAAAGATATGGATTCTCTGATAGTGAAATTATCTACTATTTTCAGTTGAGACGCGCACTAAGAGAGAAAATAGGTAAGGGGAATAAAATAAGAAGACTTACTCAACCACTAATCAAGATATTGAGTCTAACAACAGAGAAAAAGCAGATATCAATAGTCTATAATATACTAATATTTCAAAAATCTAATAAAAGGGGGACGCTACATGTAAAGCGAAAATGGGAGGGAATAGTAGCACCTACGAACGAAGAGCGATGGGATCAGATGATAGGGGATATAAGAAGAGCCACCAAAAAACCTTCCCATAGATTGACACAGTTTTTCGTGTTGTATCTCCTATATTATTCCCAAAAAAGCTGATGAGGTTTTATGAACATAAGCAATTTAAATGTCAGAAGTGTGGGGAAAAGGGAGAAGATGATAATGTGGAACTGTATCCATATGCAAGAATTTTGGAATAGGGTGATTTTACAAATAGAGAGTGAGTACCCAGTAAAAATCCCTAGGATGTTGGAAGCATGTATCCTGGGGGAAATAGGAAGAAAGGGAGATAAGATACACCAAGAGATAGTGACTAAATTACTATTTCAGGTATGGAGATGTATAATTAAATTATTTGGTAAAAAAAAAAAAAGGCCCCTACGATAAAAGAATAGGAAAATAGAACAAAATGTGAAATAATTTGCGAAGCATATTAAGTCAGAAAAAAAAGGATTATTTGAAGAGCAATGGAGTAGATGGTTGCTGTGATGGAGGGCGGATGCAATGGAGACCCCTTTTTTTTGTGCATTAGGGGTGTGAAGGAGGGGGCAGAAGGGAGAGAAGAAGGGGGAAGGTAAGGAATACAGGGAAAATATATAAGTATGCATGTATATTCTGCAGTTTTATTTGTGAAATTATGGTAAATTACAAATTATATAATATGTTGTGAAGTTTAATAATAAAGAGAATTTAAAGAAATAGCAGCATGAAAAAATGCATCTTGTCCCACAAAAAATAAGCCCACATATGGCTATGTAAACATAAAAATAAAAATGTTATGGCTATTGGAACATGGGGAGGAAAATAAATCAAAAATGTAAAAATGAAAATAGGCCCAGTCTTTAACCGCCTCCGGACCGCCTAACACAGGATCGCGGTCCGGAGGCGGCTGTCCCACAGGCGCGCGCGTTCACAGGATCGGAAGGTAAGAGAGTGGATCTACAGCCTGCCAGCGGCGATCGTTCGCTGGCAGGCTGTAGATGTGATTTTTTTTAACCCCTAACAGGTATATTAGACGCTGTTTTGATGACAGCGTCTAATATACCTGCTACCTGGTCCTCTGGTGGTCCCTTTTGCTTGGATCGACCACCAGAGAACACAGGCAGCTCAGTAAAGTAGCACCAAGCACCACACTACACTACATCCCCCCTGTCACTTATTAACCCCTTATTAACCCCTGATCACCCCATATAGACTCCCTGATCACCTCCCTGTCATTGATCACCCCCCTGTCATTGATTACCCCCCTGTTAGGCTCCATTCAGATGTCCATATGTGTTTTACGGATCCATGGATCGGATCCGCAAAACACATACGGACGTCTGAATGGAGCCTTACAGGGGGGTGATCAGGGAGTCTATATGGGATGATCACCCCCCTGTAAGGCTCTATTCAGACGTCCGTATGTGTTTTACGGATCCACGCATCCATGGATCAGATCCGCAAAACACATACGGACGTCTGAATGGAGCCTTACAGGGGGGTGATCAATGACAGGGGGGTGATCACCCCATATACACTTCCTGATCACCCCCCTGTCATTGATCACCCCCTGTCATTGATCCCCCCCCCCTGTAAGGCTCCATTCAGACGTCCGTATGTGTTTTACGGTTCCACGCATCCATGGATCAGATCTGCAAAACACATACAGACGTCTGAATGGAGCCTTACAGGGGGGTGATCAGGGAGTCTATATGGGATGATCACCCCCCTGTAAGGCTCCATTCAGACGTCCGTATGTGTTTTACGGATCCACGCATCCATGGATCGGATCCGCAAAACACATACAGACGTCTGAATGGAGCCTTACAGGGGGGTGATCACCCCATATACACTCCCTGATCACCCCCCTGTCATTGATCACCCCCCTGTCATTGATCACCCCCCTGTAAGGCTCCATTCAGACGTCCGTATGTGTTTTACGGATCCACGCATCCATGGATCGGATCCGCAAAACACATACGGACGTCTGAATGGAGCCTTACAGGGGGGTGATCAGGGAGTCTATATGGGATGATCACCCCCTGTAAGGCTCCATTCAGATGTCCGTATGTGTTTTACGGATCCACACATCCATGGATCGGATCCGCAAAACACATACGGACGTCTGAATGGAGCTGTACAGGGGGTGATTAATGACAGGGGGGGGGTGATCACCCCATATACACTCCCTGATCACCCCCCTGTCATTGATCACCCCCCTGTAAGGCTCCATTTAGTCTTTTTTTGGCACATGTTAGCGGAGATTTTTTATTTTATTTTTTGTTTTGTTTTTTCTTACAAAGTCTCATATTCCACTAATTTGTGTCAAAAAATAAAATCTCACATGAACTCACCATACCCCTCACTGAATCC
Source organism: Bufo gargarizans (assembly GCF_014858855.1). Lineage (NCBI taxonomy): Eukaryota > Metazoa > Chordata > Amphibia > Anura > Bufonidae > Bufo > Bufo gargarizans. The sequence continues at coordinate 242,321,732 of NC_058083.1, read as the reverse complement.
AAATGCGTAAACATTTTTAGACATTTATATTCCAGACTTCTTCTCACGCTTTAAGGCCCCTAAAATGCCAGGGCAGTATAAATACCCCACATGTGACCCCATTTCGGAAAGAAGACACCCCAAGGTATTCGCTGAGGGGCATATTGAGTCCATGAAAGATTTAACTTTTTGTCCCAAGTTAGCGGAAAGGGAGACTTTGTGAGAAAAAAAAACAAAAAACAATTTCTGCTAACTTGTGCCCCAAAAAAAAATCTTCTATGAACTCGCCATGCCCCTCACTGAATACCTTGGGGTGTCTTCTTTCCAAATGGGGTCACATGTGGGGTATTTATACTGCCCTGGCATTTTAGAGGGGCCCTAAAGCGTGAGAAGAAGTCTGGAATCCAAATGTCTAAAAATGCCCTCCTAAAAGGAATTTGGGCCCCTTTGTGCATGTAGGCTGCAAAAAAATGTCACACATGTGGTATCGCCGTACTAAGGAGAAGTTGGGCAATGTGTTTTGGGGTGTTTCTTACATATACCCATGCTGGGTGAGATAAATATCTTGGTCAAATGCCAACTTTGTATAAAAAAATGTGAAAAGTTGTCTTTTGCCGAGATATTTCTCTCACCCAGCATGGGTATATGTAAAATGACACCCAAAAACACATTGCCCAACTTCTCCTGAGTACAGCGATACCACATGTGTGACACTTTTTTGCAGCCCAGGTGGCCAAATGGGCCCACATTCCAAAGAGCACCTTTAGGACTTCACAGGGCTTTTTTTACACATTTTGATTTCAAACTACTTCTCACGCATTAGGGCCCCTAAAAAGCCAGGGCAGTATAACTACCCCACAAGTGACCCCATTTTGGAAAGAAGACACCCCAAGGTATTCCGTGAGGGGCATTGCGAGTTCCTAGAATTTTTTATTTTTTGTCACAAGTTAGCGGAAAATGATGATTTTTTAATTTTTTATTTTTTTCTTACAAAGTCTCATATTCCACTAACTTTTGACAAAAAATAAAAAATTCTAGGAACTCGCCATGCCCCTCACGGAATACCTTGGGGTGTCTTCTTTCCAAAATGGGGTCATTTGTGGGGTTTTTCTACTGTCTGGGCATTGTAGAACCTCAGGAAACATGACAGGTGCTCAGAAAGTCAGAGCTGCTTCAAAAAGCGGAAATTCACATTTTTGTACCATAGTTGTAAACGCTATAACTTTTACCCAAACCGTTTTTTTTTTTTTACCCAAACATTTTTTTTAATCAAAGACTTGTAGAACAATAAATTTAGAGAAAAATTTATATATAGATGTTTTAAAAAAAAAAAAATACAACTGAAAGTGAAAAATGTCATTTTTTTGCAAAAATGTCTTTAAATTTCGATTAATAACAAAAAAAGTAAAAATGTCAGCAGCAATGAAATACCACCAAATGAAAGCTCTATTAGTGAGAAGAAAAGGAGGTAAAATTCATTTGGGTGGTAAGTTGCATGACCGAGCAATAAACGGTGAAAGTAGTGTAGTGCAGAATTGTAAAAAGTGGTCTGGTCATTAAGGGTGTTTAAGCTAGGGGGGCTGAGGTGATTAAGGGGTTAATATATGATCCACTGAAGTCAGCGCCTACACAGCCTGGTCCATTGTGTAGTGGATAAAGCTGCTCCCTTTCACTACAATGATCGTGTAGTTCTGGTACAGACTTTTGGAGCTGGAGCTACATGTTAGCAGCTGATCAGCTGGGGTGTGGGGTGTCAGAACGCCGCATATCTGATATCGATGAGGATAGGCCACCAATATCAAAATCCCTGGACAACCCCCTTAATTCCAGCATGTACCATAAAAGCAATGTATATACATCACACATGCCCATTGCCATTTCATTCAAATCTATGGGACTGTCAGGGATAGCCAAGTACAAGTGCTTAGTTACAGTGGTGCTTGAAAGTCTGTGAACCCTTCAGAATTTTTTTGCACATATATGACCTAAAGACATCAGATTTTCACATAATTCCTAAAAGAAGATAAAGATAACCAAAACACACAAATGAGTCGAAAATCTGACATAGTCAATAATTTATTGAGGAAAATTAGCCAATATCATATGTCTGTGAGTGGAAAAAGTATGTAAACCTTTAGGATTAGGCCCCATGCACACGGCCGTGTTTCACGGCCGTGTGCGGGCCGTGGAACCGCGGCCTGGATCACTCCTGAGAGCAGGAGCGCACGGCGTCACTGGTTGCTATGACGCCGTGCGCTCCCTGCTGCCGCCGCAATACAGTAATACACTGGTATGATCTATACCAGTGTATTACTGTACTGTGCCGGCAGCAGGGAGCGCACGGCGTCATAGCAACCAGTGACGCCGTGCGCTCCTGCTCTCAGGAGGGATCCAGGCCGCGGTTCCACGGCCCGCACACGGCCGTGAAACACGGCCGTGTGCATGGGGCCTTAGTAGATCATTTAAAGGTGAAATTAGAGTCAGGTGTTTTCAATAAGTGGGATGACAATCGGGTGTGAGTGGGTGACCTGTTTTATTTAAAGAACAGGGATCTATCAAAGTCTGATCGTCACAACACATTTGTGAAAGTGTATTACGGCATGAACAAAGGAGATTTCTGAGGACCAGTTTAGACTCCACCAATCCACAGTTTGACAGACTGTGTACAAATGGAGGAAATTCAAGACCAGTATTACCCTCCCAAGGCATATACTGGTCTGCGAGGTCACAAAGGAACCCATGGTAACCTCTTAGCAACTAAAGGGTTTTCTCACATTAACTAATGTTAATGTTTATGAGTCCACCATCAGGAGGACACTGACCAACAATGATGTGCATGGCAGGACTGAAAGAAGAAAGCTGCTTCTCCACTAAAAGAGCATTGCTGCTTTTCTTTAAGTTGCTAAAGATCACCTGGACAAGCCAGAAGGCTACTGGAGTGTGGATAGATGAGACCGAAATATATGTTTTTGGTTTAAATGAGAAGAGTTAGTCTCCTGCACATGAACGTATGTGTTTCGTTCCGTGCATTGGGGACTGCAATTTGCGGTCCCCAATGCACAGAGAGCGTTCGTGCAGCCTTCGTGCAGCCTTCGTGCAGTCTTTTGGTTGGGTTTCTCACTCCGTTACGCAATTCATTACTTGCAGAAGTAATTATGTGGTCTACTTGATCACTTGCCAATGTGGAGCCTTTTATATAGGGAAAACAATTCGTCCCCTATTTGAGAGGTTCAGAGAACATCTAAATTCTTTAAAAACCGGCAAGGGTTGCACTAGGCTTATTGAACATGTCCGCCAGGAACATAGTGGTAATCCACGGCGTATTTCTTTTGCGGGGATAGAGCAGGTGCCATTTAGTAGTGTTGATCACGAATGTTCGAATTGCGAATTTTAATCGCGAATATCGTCACTCCGAGAATTCGCGAATATTTTGAATTTCGCAAAATATATTCGTAATTGCGAATATTCGATTTTTGTGAAAATACCAATTCATGCGCATTTTAATGCGAAAATTTGTATGTGAATTTTCGCAATCAAGAAAATAATGCCTGGAGATCATGAATTTGCGAATTCTCGAATATATGGCGAATATTCACCCAAATATTCGCGAAATATCGCGAATTCGAATATTGCCCCTGCCGCTCATCACTACCATTTAGGTCCCGAGGTGGGGACAGACACCGTGCTCTCCTACAGAGGAATCCATGTGGATTATCAGAGCCGATGCCGTAGGTCCACTAGGACTCAATGATAGAAATGATTTTGGCGCATTCACTTAACTTTCTGTCTTGATGCTGTATGTAAATCATTGTGTTCAGCTGGGCTGGATCGTGCAGGCGATTGCAGAGGAGTCTAAGCATCCTGGTTGCCGTGACAACTAGACTCAGTGACGGGTATAAGAAGCGCCGGTGAGCGCAACTATGTCACTGGCCTGACGAAGCGCAAGTTAGCGCGAAACGGCCATCGACACTGACTTCAGCTGTGCCGCACCATATGCTCCAGCCCGAAGATTTTACCTTTTTGTATGAATAAAGGACTTTCAACCACGCTGGTGAGTGCTGCTTTTTCTATTACTCTTCACATTTTTACGTGCATACTGTCAAGGCTGTGCACCACCGAGGTGTGTAAAAGGGACAGGTAGTTGAAGACCGGGTATCAATACTAATGTGACGTCTGGCAGTGCCGCCTATCTCTCCATTCTCCACACCCTTATGTTATATACAGTATTCCAGCAGAGAATTATTTATATTTTGGGCAAATTTAACTAGTTTTGCGCACATCTGTGTGTGCGTTCAGGCTGCAACCGTATATACAGTATTCCAGCAGAGAATTATTTGTATTTGGGACACATTTAACTACTTTTGGGCACATCTCTGTGTGCGTTTAGGCCACAAACATATATACAGTATTCCAGCAGAGAACTATTTGTATTGGGGATAAATGTAACTAGTTTTGGCCACATCTGTGAGTGCATTCAATCCACAAACGTTATATACAGTATTCCAGCAGAGAATTATTTGTATTTGGGAAACATTTAACTACTTTTGGCACATCTATGTGTGCATTCAATCCACAAACATTATATACAGTATTCCAGCAGAGAATACATTTTATCTGAATCGGAGTGCTCCTTCCTTGTAATTTATGGCAGCACTTACACTGTATATACAATTGAATAAACAGGAAAGAATGTTTCCTAACAATTTTTCCTCAAAAAAATTTTTTGGGGGGGGGCGGGGTTTGGGGCGTTTTTTGTCGGTCTGTAAAAGTGGCGTACAACATGGTTCCCAGCAGCGACCTTGGAGTCCAAGATGCATCCAGACATGGTCCCCCATGGTCCATCACTTTCAGACCTTTACCTATGACCAGGCACCCTCCCCTCATCCGAGCAGGGGGTGCCTGGTTGTCTCCCATTGACTTCCATGTAGGGAGAGGTTGCTGTGTGGAGCAGGGACAGGCTGTTAGGGACACCAAACGCTAACTAATAGGGCCACAAAAGTCCTTTTAAGGACTGGTATAGGTGTGCTATCGATAGGTGTGATACACAGAGGGGTGCTACATACTTATAATATACTTTTATAATGAGTCAAAAACACATAGATCTATATAGTGATCACCTGGAAGTCAGGGGCCTAGGGGCTAGGGGCTTACTAGGGCCATTTTTATATAGGGTAAGGTTCCAGACGGGGTCGCTCTTATCAAGGCAGGTGGTCTGTGGTTAGGCTATCAGGGCCAGATTAGCACCCCCCTGTAGGGCAATATCAGGGACAGTTCTTTGCCCACCCTGTCCTTCAATACCACATCCTTATCTAGCCCAGGGATAGATGTTTTTTTTCTTTCCCACGGGGATTCATGGATGTGCACTGGAACCCCTCGGATTGTGGTAGGACATATGGTTTCTGATTTGGTGCTGCCGAGCACTTGTTATTGCCTACCACATCTATGCTTTTTGCTTAACTTTAATAATTTAATTTATTTACATTTTGAGGGATATCTTTTCCATTCACATGTCCGCAAAATGGCTCCGCATCCGTTCCGCAATTTTGCGGAACGGGTGCAGACCCATTCATTTTCAATAGGACCGGAATGTGCTGTCTGCATCCGCATTTGTGGATCCGCAATCGCATTTGCAGATCCGCACTTCCGCATCTGTGCTTCCGTTTCCGCCAAAAAATAGAACATGTCCTATTCTCGTCCGCAATTGCAGACAAGATTAGGCATTTTCTATTATAGTGCCGGCGATGTGCGGTCCACAAATTGCGGAATGCACATTGCCGGTGTCCGTGTTTTGCGGATCCGCAAAACACTTACGGACGTGTGAATGGACGCTTATAGTAAATGTATATTCTATCGGATTGTCTTCCTTGTACAATGTTACAATATAATTTTTATGTTAGAAAGTATATTACAGTGCATTTGTATTGTGCGGCAGTTGTGTGCGGTTCTGCTGCGATACTGCAGGTATATAGAGGGACAAGCGTTATTGGAACAAATAATTTCTACTGGTGTGATATACCAGTCATATACTTTCTTTATAGTGCATTTGGGAACTGTATAGTGCATTTGCGCATTCGCGTACGCGAAAATTACATTGCCGATATTTCGCATTTTTTATGGAGATCGCAAATTCAAATTCAAATAATAAATCTGGTATGTCACTGTCCATGTTGTGGGACTATTTGTGCACTTCTAGTAATTATTTCTTGGCTGCAAATATTAGCTGAAGGTTTTTCAGGTTCGCCTGCCATTAAAATGAATGGGACCCATCGCGAACATGCGGTGCGCGAACATTTGATCGCGTTCGCGAACCGTCCCGAAAGATGTTCGTCCATCACTACTCACCAACATAACAGAGTTGTAACTGTTTTGTACAGGGGAACAAGCTAAAATTCTTCTAAGCTGATGAGCAGGACTAACCAATAATTACCAGAAACATTTAATTGCAGTTATTGCTGCACAAGTGGAACACAGCAGATACGGAAAGCAAAGGTTCACATACTTTTACCACTCACAGACACGTGATATTTCATAATTTTTCTCAATAAATAAATAAGTGTAATATGTTTAATTTGTTTGTTTGATTTGGTTATCTTCATCAACTTTTAGGACTTGTGTGAAAATCTGATGTAGATTTAGGTCAAATTTATGCAGAAATATATAAAATTATAAAGGGTTTGTCCAAACTTTTAAGCGCTATTATATATCTGGCAGTCCCATATGATACAATGGAGGGTGTGTGACCACCACTCTATTGACACAGGGGAACACAAGACCTCCATTCTAATTATTGATGTGGGCTCCATTGGTCGGATACAATGGGACAAATGTTTGTAATTGGGTAAATACAAATAATAAAGATAGTGATGTCACAGCTCAGTAATGACCAAAGTTAAGAGCACAGAATAGTCACAGTGATGTCACTGTGCAGGAATGTGTCACAATACATGGATAACAAACACTGTGATGTCATACGAAAGCACACAGTGATGTCACATTATGGCAATAATGCAAACCCAATACAAAAAAGAATAATTAAGACATAAGTGTTATTGCACATGGTGATGTCACACTAGGGAAATGCACACAATGATATAAAAAAAGTTATGAAAGAGGCTTGATAAATTAAACAGGACTCATGTTTTAAGGGCTGATACATACTGCAGATGACCACTATATGAACTTTTCATAATTATGTACATTTATATAGAAAGAATCAGATCTGGTAAAAATGTAAGTCAATAACTTTTTTTTTTTTTTTGAGGCAGTTACAATGCAATTATAAGCTGTCATGTTCATCTAATATTGTGCAGATTAATTAGCATTTATATTACGGTATTTTCATATTTAAGTAAGCTAATTACTTGACCTAAATGCAAATAGCAATCTACCTTTTAGTGTGCCCAGGTGATCAATAAGAAGCATTTTTATTCTTGCTCTTCCGCTCCCTAGAGATTTGTTTGACGCATGAAGTGGTTTGACAAATATAATCCCTCAGGTAATAACTATAATCTTCTTCATTATTTTGGATAGGCCAAATGGGCTCACTGAGCTATATATGGGATTTGCAGATAGTGTGCTACTTCTTCACATGCTTTTCCCCATTTGGATGTTTATACTGAGTTCACATTAGTCCAACAGAATCTGTTTTTGACATTTTTGTTCTAAACATTTTTTGTTTGCCTTGCTTAGAAAAAAGAAGGGAAAATCAAAGGTAATTTACTAATGTTGTGACTCTACCTTACGAAAACTGCTCATTTCTTCCTCTGGAGATACCCTGCAGGGTAGTAGGCTGAAAGTATACTTGTGTCTCCTTTTGTTTCTCTCTCTCTCTCTCTCTCTCTCTCTCTATATATATAAGGTTATGACCTCAATAGAGAGTGTCCATACACATTAGTGTATTGTCAAAAAATGGCAGGATTGGCCAACCGTCTAATGTGTATTGGGAGCTTCCAACATTCCCCCACCAGATGATGCTGGTGGAGAGAAGGATTGGGCAAAATAGATACTTTTATCCTATCCTTTTGTTTTCCCAGGAGCCAAGCCATCACCATGTAGCTGACAGCTACATATGTATGGGGGCCTTAAAGAACCACTACATTCTGAAAAGTATAAAAAAAAGCATGACCTGTCCAGGAAAGTTTGTCTTCATCTCTTTCTGCTTGGACATCTTCAGTCTTCTACAGAAAGTTTTATTAGCTTTCCTGCCAGAACAAGTCCCTCATTCCCCTCGTATCTCCATCTTCAGATGGAGACAGGCTGCTATCAGTTTAAATGCACCAGCCTGACCTCACCGTCACACAGGAAGTTTAGTAAAGAGGCGGGGCTTAACTCCACTACATGTCAGTGGACAGTCAGAGCACTGTGAACACCCTGGATACTGTAAGCTTTTTACAGAACCTCATCCTCTAGGGATACTATACTAGAGACTACCAGGCACTACAGGCTGTGCTACCCAGCTTTCCCAGGTGCCTGAATGTCAAATTTGCCTACATATAAGCAGGAAGGATTTGGCATTATCTATCTAGTTAAATCTAACATCCATCAAAAACTTGATTATAAGTCTTGTGGATACACAAACTGTCCAAATAATGTTACCCCTTCATTATGCAAGTAACCCAGCTTTCCCAAGAGGGAAATCTGCCTAGCTATGGCACTATTTAGGAGTGAAGAGGGGGATTTGTCTTTGTAGATTTATTCTGAAGTCTGCATTGTAGTTCCAAATGGTGGTAACCCAAGCTTTCTCAGGACTCTGAAAGGCAAATCTGCATAGTTATAGTACTATTTAGGAGTTGGTGTGGGCGCTTGTACTAGTAGATTTAGTATTGTGCATTCTCTATTACAGCTCCACATTGTTGTAACTATAGATGAGCGTACGTTTTGAAAAATTACATTCGGACGATTTGCAGAACTTCTACAAGAAATATGATTTGTGACAAATTGATTTGTCACAAATCGCGATAAATCAGGTAAACCAATACGTTATGGGGGCTGAGAGAATGTATGGAACAGGCTGCTGTAGCGAGACCGCTCCATACGCTGCTGGTGCAGGCTGTATCATACAGGAGACACCCGACCGCAATGATGGGGAATGGAAATCCTGCTGAACCCCATTATTTAACCCCTCAGATGCAGCGTTCAACACTGTTTGCGGCATCTGTGAGGTAAGGGCTCATTCAGACGGCCGTATGCTGTCCACAAAAATGCAGATCCGTTTTTTTTTGCAGAATATATGCAGACCTATTCACTTCTATGGGGCCCTTTTCTTCCATTCCACAGCTACGCAAAACAAATGAAACGTCCTATAAAGGTCAGTGAAAATCAGGATGTGGGTCAATTGAAGTTTATGGGTCTGCAAAAATACGGAATGCTATCTGTTTTTTTTTAGGACATGCTGAACTGTCTGCAAAAAAAATGTATCCGCATTTTTGCAGACAGCATACAGCCATCTGAATGAGCCTTAAAGCAGAGGGATCCGGCACAGTGAAATTGCTGGGCACCAATCAGTTACCATGGCAGCCTGGACACTGTTGAAGCTTCTCATGGCTGCCATGGTAACCTCCCTGCTACGCTGTGCATGGAGTGCATGCTCCCCTGTGGTTGGGCAACTTACAGCCAGGGAGAAGGAGATGCCCCCTGAGAAACACGGCTGTCTCCTCCTACCTGTACCGATGGCATGGATTATCATACAGGGCGGCAAACCAGAACGGGGGGCACAGCAGAGGAACAGAGCAGCCCATCGGAAAAAAAATATCTCCTCAACAATGTTAAGACTGGTGAAAGGTCCTCTAAACAAGATAAACGTTGCAATATATTAGACTTCCCTTTAATACTGAGTCTGACGCACAGCAAGTCTTTGTGTAAAATGATAGATTAACTATTAATTTCGCAGCAGTTAAACAAAATAAACGTGGTGATATATTAGACCGCCCTTTAACACTGAATGTGACGCACAGTAAGTCTATGTGTAAAATGACTGTGAATGTCGCAGAAGTTGAACAAGATAAACGCAGTGATTACACTCCTGCAGTCTCCCTATGTTCTCCCTATGCTCTCCCTACAGTCTCAAACCCTCTTCCTATGATCTCCCTGCACTCTCCCTCTCCAATATTCTCTTTTTAACAGTTTTCAGCAGCACTGTCCCTAGCGAATTTGCACTTGTCACAACTATCCCTATGCTCAGCTCACAGTGAAATGGCGGAGACCATGCAGAATGTGAGTTTTATAGGGCTGTGATATCACAGAGGATGGCTATCTGCTGATTGGCTGGCTGCACGGTATTATGGGTGATCTCACATTCCCAGGTTTTTTACTTTAACTTTGTAACACGTGTAGCCGCCAATTTTAAAATTGGTAAAGGCCAAGTAAAATGCTAAAAAATGGCATAGAGAAAATAAGGAATTTCCCCCTTTGTGTGTAGCACCTTATCTGCTCCATTTGTAACAAAGTGCTTTATTAAAAAGGTGCATGTACTGAAAAGATATGTGCTACTTCTGTTATAGAGGAAACTGTTTCCCCTTGCAGAATTCCCTCATTGAGCTACACTTCCAAAAGTCACACACAAATCCCCTGTGCTCATTATGGATTCACAGAATTGGGCAGTACACCCAACAGTCACGCAATACTCTAACCAGTACTGGACTAGTGACAAGTGGTACATCTGTCAAAGCACCTAATTATATCTAATGTATTTTCTCAGTAATAGAGAACACTAAGTTTACCCTGCAACTGATAAAATATGTAAATGGGACATTATTATTTTCACAAACACATTATGATAGCTAGAGAAATAGAGATATATGTAATAGATAGATAGATAGATAGATAGATAGATTAAGATAGATAGGATTTAAAATAGATAGATAGATAGATAGATAGATAGATAGATAGATAGATAGATAGATAGATAGATAGATAAAAAGAAAAAAATGATCAGCAGCACTCTGCAGGTATGCCAGGTGCAAATCCCAAACGTTCCTGGACAAGGAGCAGTGTAGGTAGAAGTAATGAAAAATGGGCAGCACTCCGGTCTGAGATAGACACACAAGCTATGGGCGCACAGTGCGCATGCACGGGATATAGGGAGGACTAGCGAGTTTTGGAACCATCCCAGCATCGACGTAGCATGTGTTCTATGCGCATCTGGCGGTCTGTTGATACATACCGAGGCCTGCGCAGTGCTTGCCAGGGGACGCCAATATCGGATCGCACCATGGGATTTCATGACGTGGGTTTGTCCCTCTTTTAATTTCTATAATTGATTTATATTTTTGCACAGCTGCACTTTATGTGATAATCAGCATTAATTATGTATGTAACGCCGATGTGGATATGTGATCCATAGTTTTTTGCACATATGCACACTATGTAAACACTATGGTGGTCTACATGTATTGATGCACTGTAATAGTATTTATAATCATGTTTTATATTTATATTTGTAAAATGTATTCTTAATGAGCAATCATGTTATTCTGATGAGAGTCACCTATTTAAATATGTTGAGAGCACTGTGTTCACTAGCTTGACAAAGGCTCCATTGAGAGAGCTGAAATGCTGCATTGCTTTGGGGTGTGAATAAACATCACTGATATTTCACTACAAGACCGGAGTGCTGCCCATTTTTTATTACTTCTAGATAGATTGATAATAGATAGATAAATCAATCGATAGACAGATATAGACAATATTTCGTATTTTCCCCCTATCAAAAGCGTTTTCCATCAGAATGTATAGTTGTGTTGTAAAATTCAAACATCTTAAAATGTAGTTAAGGTAGGAGAACTCAGTAGGTTTTTGGGACATTGTTAGAGAAAGTGCTTTGGCAACTGAAAGCCTCCAAAGTCCATCTAAAGCAATTACAGTATATTCAATCTACTATGTAAGCGAGTGTGCGCGACTGGTAACTTTTATTTCACTTCAAACAACAAGATGGATTGTGGGGAGACATTAAGCTACAGTTATTCTAAGCCTACTGGAGCAAAACTTGCTTTATGAAGGTGGATTACAGCAGGCTCTCTTCCCACTCACCAGCCATGCAGCAGGGAATTTGTAAATCCCCCTGTTTGTTTTGGCTGCCCACTATCTGCATCCATCATCCCAGTCTTGTACTGGAATCAGTGCAGCTTTCCAACATACCGTTAATCTTGCTTTTTACCTATAGGTATAGATATGCCTACTATGGTGCACAGAAATGTGTTAATATAGTAAGTAGAAATATTAAGTTTCAGGAATTGAATGTCATGTTAATAATGAAAACCATAAACACATATAAATTCATATATAATTATTATACATACCTCTCAAAAATATTTCACCACATGCTATTCAGTGGTGGCTAGTTTTTTTTTGCTGAAATTAGTTCTAAATTATATATCTTGACTCAGATAAATAGCAATACGCAATTTATCACAAAGCATTTAAAGAAGATCCTCCAATAATCCACTAAAAGTAGTAGTATGCAAACTGAAGTGTCTAACCTAGTATTAAAGAGGACCTGTCATCTCTGTTCACTTTGTTTTTGGAAATAATTGTGTCCTTTTGAAATTAAATTTATGGATCATCCCTTTGTATAACTCTGCCTGGTGCTGTTCCTCTGTTCTTCCTCCTAGAATTTTAGAATAATTTGGTAAATGGACTCGATTGAGGTAGACTTGAAATACTGCAGCTCTTCACTCCCTGTGTGCTGAGAGATAGAGGGCTACATACAGCATGAGAAGAGAAAGTAATATTGAAAGATACTTTATACATATATACCGTCTTTTTCGCTTTATAAGAGGCACCCGATGATAAGACGCTCCTAGGTTTTAGAGGAGGAAAATAGGAAAAAAATATTTTGAACCAAATAACAGAATATTTCACACTGTTATGGGGGATCTGTGGATGACACACTGTTATGAAGATAATTGGGAGATCGGTAGATGATGCACTGTTGTGTCACTATAATCCCCCTCATCCTAAAGAATACAACCATGTACTGCAATACATTGGTGCATTCTTAAGGATGAGGGGGGTTATAGTCACATCTAATATAAACACTGTCCAGGGACTATACTGTAATTGGCCTGTGTTTATATTAAATGTGACTATACCCCCCCATCCTTAAGTATACACCCATGCAGTACATGGGTCCATTCCTATGGCTGAGGGGGTTATAGTCATATTTAACAAACAGTTCATTTTCAAGTCGGCCCCTGAGCTGTCACGCAACCAGGGCCTTTAGGTGACAGTTCAGGGGATGCACAGGGTCTGGTGTTACCACATGGCACATAACAAGGCATATAACAAGAAGATGGGATGTAACACGCAAATCTGTAGGTCCAACAGGGTACCTATACCATATTAAATTAAATATAAAGTGCTTAGTGCAAACATTGTTTAACAAGGTATAAATCACAGGACCATAAATCACAGGACCATAGATAAGGAAGTTATAAAACAATATATGATAGCATATCAAAAATGCATTACAAACATAAAGAAATGTAAGGAAAACCAATATGGCGCTATGTAACATGCAGATACCGACCAGTGTGCCTCCACCCCGACGTACGTTTCACTCTTCAGCTTCCTCAGGGGTGCTCTGTAGCAACATCGCTCGTAGCCGGGCTAGAGGGAGGGAGTAGGCTTATTGGTGGAGGCGGCCATTCCCGTCTGCGCTCACCACCAATCAGCAGTATATGTGGGCGGTAGAGGAGAAGGAGAACTGCTCTACTCTCTCCTCCTCTTCTATGGAGCGGACCCAGGCGGCAGCTACGTATTAGGGACGTGCACTGAATGTTTAACTGCCGCCGCTCCGCCCCACACTTAAATCGCAGGATCAGGAGTAGGCTAAGTAAAAGCTCCTGCGATCCTGCGATACTGCTGGCCAGCTTGATTTTCTGCACTTTGGGGGGGAAAAAGTGCATCTTAGAAAGCGAAAAATACGGTACTTTATTCAGAAATGCAAAAATAAATGCAGATATTAACTACAACTTGTAATTGGCTACGAATTATATTGTTGGTATAAATGTAGAATTTCAAGTACATATGATATTACATGTGGCAAATATAATAGCATTATACTTAGAAATAATATATTATTAAGGAAAAACTATAACAATAATAGCAAATAAAATGAGTATTTGGTCGTGTCATTCTGCTATCCTGAGTTTAACTTTAGGATGGGCCATTGGCATGTGATCAGCGAGGGTCTCCCTGCGAGCCAGGTAACTTGCTAGGGTTTTGAAGCTTCTTCAATTCAGTACCTGGCCTGTCTCCTCCATGTGGCTGTATAAGGTACTGCAACTGAGGCAAAGACTGGCCCCTTTCCATCCGAAGGTGAGAACTGCACACATATAGATATCACAGTGTAGGGCAGGGGTCAGCAACTTTCGGCACTCCAGCTGTTGTGAAACTACAATTCCCAGCATGCCTCATTGATTTCTTTGAGAGTCCTGAAAAGAGCAGAGGAAGTATGCCTGCTGGAGTGCCCACTTCAGCCCCCTGGCTTTGCTGATCAGTGGTAGTCCTGGGTGTATCTTTGTGCAGCCATTATTAAATGAATGGTCGATTAATAGCTAATATTGGCTTTTTAACATCACCTTCATGCATGTGGGCTGAATTTCTAGGCTCACTTCTCTTCAGAACAGTGTACCCCGGTACTTTCCTTTCTTTCGTGTTACACTTTTATACCCTGCTGTCAGTGCAAACACGGCCTCCCCAGGGAGTAAATATTCTCTAGGTGAGCCAAGTGTAACCGCTGGGATATTTCAAGTGTAATGGATTCAAACTGACAGCTCTGACAATACAAATGCATGTAGTCCCCTATTCATGGAATCCGTAGCCTTCTCTATTAATTCTGATTTTACGTTTATCCATATATTTTAGCTGTAAGTGGCTTGTTTCATTCTACCCCCAGCAGTGACCTAGATATTACACTATCTATGAATATGCATCCTCAATAGTCAAATTCCACTAATAAAAACGGCCTGTAAAGTGAAAATGTGACATGCACGTGGACCCCATGCTGTGTGACACCCATCCATTATTGAATTTATCTTTTCCATCTGCTTGTTTGATGAGATGTAGATCATAAGTAATGACATCCCGCCCTTCACATACTTGCCCCTGGCATGTTTTGATGAAATTGGAAAAGCTCATGGAGATGAACATAAGCGGTGCTGCTACTGTCACAATTGCAATGAATTGTCTTTAACAATATACTCACTGCAAATAAGAGAGGAAGAATTTTTGTACAACCTTAGCTACATGCATAAATTAAACTTGTATGTAAAGTTGGTTTACCTTGAAGGGTTTTTCGGATTGTTGTGCTGTGATTGAAACTGCAGGGCTATAGAAACTACTGTGCAAAAATAAAAACAAAAAGGACAGTGTATACAATAAATTCACTATTTAGATCAACACAATTGCCCACATTTATCTTGCTTCTATCTGCTCTGACATACCTAAAGCTATCCACTTCTACCCCAACAGACACAATAGATTTTCCCAACCAACACTGTGGCCTTATCATTCTCAGGACTGGACCTGACTGGTCAGAAAGTGATCATATCTTAGGAATATATAGTGTAATAATATAACAAGTTTTACTATGTCGAAAAATAACTAGCTGGCTGATGAACCTACTGCTCGAAGACTAGGAAGACCTTTGGGGGCAGTATTTTTCCTATTACATTTTATTCATTTTGGGCTAACAATGTAAATTTTTTTCACTTATTAAAAAATTTTAAAACAGCTTTTGTTCTACAGCCTTCACTTTCACTATATCTGAAAACTATCTTACTTTCTATTTTACACTGACTTACAGCTTGATGTGTAGCCCTTATCTCTGAACCCCTGAAAGCTCATAAACACTCATTATAGGTAAAGTCTTATCACCCGATAAGAATATGGCTTAAATGAATGTTTATCAGCATTCAGGAGTTCGGAGGTAAGGGCTACAGGTCAAACCATCAGAGCAGCTCCCTGATGGATTCCTTGTAAAGCAGAGAGAAAATGTCTGCAAGTACATTAAAAGTGAAGGCTGGAGAGCTAAACTGTTGAAAATGTAATAATTCATAAGGCCCAAAATGAGTAAAATGCAATAAAAATGCTTCTGAAGTTATTCATAGCCTTCAAAGGAGACTCATAGTTGCTCTTCATAACTTTGCAGCTGAATCATCATCGATTCGTGTCCCCACCTATCCCTTGGTTGAACTTGATGGACTTACGTCTTTTTTCAACTGTATTAACTATGTAACTATGACTCCAGCTGTGTTCTTTTATTTTTAGCATCTCTCATTCCGTTACGATTTGTGCCATTCGTTTCTGTGCGCAACATCACTGAATTTTCAAGTGGGTCGTCCGCAGTGCTCAGTTTCAATGTCTGATGTGACGTTGCTTTGATACTGAGCACTTGAGGACCACCCACCTATCAATTTACCACTATTGAAATAATTAACTTGAAATTGCTGGGCCTTAATTAAAATTTGTAACAGAACCCAACAACTGTAATGCTTCATTTATAGTACTGGTCTTATATGGGAGACCTGCATCGGCAGCTGTGCCCAGGTTTCTAGATGCACTCCCTATAGTTATGTCCCTGATTGCATTAAAGTATATATTCACCTATGAATACCAGGTTACACATTGTATGGTGTTACTTATCTTCTTCTATTCCCAAGTTGTAGCCTGTATTAAAATCCAGTGGTGAATTCCCAAACCAACAGCTATCAGACATCAACCAAGCAGTGCTTTCTGCTCCAGTCCATACAAAACTAGTTCTGGTGATTTACTGTACCCTAACCAGAACCGTCTGTAAACCAAACACTGTACAGTAGGAACTCAGCTAAGCAGTTATGGATGTGTCTGTTAATAAACCTGTTGCTGGTTCTCAATAAAACCCAGTAGAATTGTTATAATAGCTCTAGATTGTAATACAGATTTTAAAAGGGTTTTCCGAGATGAGATATTTTACTGTTGACCTATCCTCTGGATCAGTATCAGTATCAGATCGGTGAGGGTCCGATCAGCTGTTTGAGAAGGCGCCAGCACTCGCAGTAGCGCCACAGCCTTATCTCTGCTTACCAAGCACAGTGCTGTACGTTGTATAACAGCTGTGCCTGGTATCGCAGCTCAGCCCAATTCACTTCAGTGGGGCTGAGCTGTGCCTACGCCATGTGACCGACGAATGTGACATTGCTCGGCCTAGGGAAAGCTGTGAGAAGGCTGTGGTGGTACTGCAAGCGCCAGGGCCTTCTCAAACAGTTGATCAGTGGGTGAAAATCGGTTGCAGCATTACTAAAAAAGGACACTTATTATTTATGCAAATGAAGGCTTCAGTGCACCGAGTTCTCGGCCTAGCCCCTTTGGTGCACCTCTCTTCTTTAGCTTTACAGTGCTGGCCATGCCCCTCAGTGCATTGAAGCCCTCATTTGCAAAGAGAATAAAAGCACGCAACAACTCGTTTTTACAAGACAGGTATCATTTTCATCAGCAGGATCAACCAGGCAATATGAGAATCATATATAATGTAGTTTTTATGGGGAAATATTCAGTACAACCTGTAATTTATTAATTTAAATTCTTGCTTATTCTGGTCTTTAGAGTAAAGGAAGCGGTCCTATCAGTGATTGACAGCCTACCCTGTATGACATTCTACCCTATATGACAACCCTCCCTGTATAACTATGCATGCAGGGATACAGTTGCAAGAAAAAGTATGTGAACCCTTTGGAATGATATGGATTTCTGCACAAATTGGTCATAAAATGTGATCTGATCTTCATCTAAGTCACAACAATAGACAATCACAGTCTGCTTAAACTAATAACTCACAAAGAATTAAATGTTACCATGTTTTTATTAACCTCTTAAGGACATAGGGCGTACAGGTACGCCCTTGTGCCCTGGTACTTAAGGACACAGGGCGTACATGTACGCCCTGTGCATTTTCGATCACTGCCGTGCGGCTGGCAGTGATCGGAACCCGGTGCCTGCTCAAATCATTGAGCAGGCACCTAGGCTAAATGCGCGGGGGGGTCCCGTGACCCCCCCATGTCGGCGATCGCGGCAAACCGCAGGTCAATTCAGACCTGCGGTTTGCTGCGATTTCTGCAGTTTCTGATCCCCGCGGTCCCTGACCGCGGGGATCAGAAACTTTAGTATTCCTGAAATGCATCTGTATCCCCCCCCCTGCACCCCTTAGTGATTTTTGCCCGGTGGGAGGTGCAGGGGGAGGGTTGCGGGCGGTGCGGGCGGTGCGGGAGGCGGGCGGTGCGGCAGGCGGGATCGCGATCCCCCGCCCGCCTCCCATTGCGTAATCGTTGGCGTCTAGTGGGTATACCAGGGTGCCAGCACATTGCTGGCACCCTGGTATAAACGGCTGACATCTGTGCTGCGATGTCAGCCGTTTAACCCTTTCCATACCGCGGTCCGTACGGACCGCTGTATGGAAAAGGTTAACAGCGCAGGGAGCTCCCTCCCTCTCCCATCGGGGGGCTGCTGTGCCTTAACTGAGCAGACGGGGAAGGTTCCCATGGCAACAGGACGCCTCTCAGGCGTCCTGCTGTCCATGGTGCTGAACAGATCTGTGCTGAAAGCATAGATCTGTTCAGTGTAAGTAAAATATAGTACAGTGCAATATATATTGTACTGTACTGTATTATACAGACATCAGACCCACTGGATCTTCAAGAACCAAGTGGGTCTGGGTCAAAAAGAAAGTGAAAAAAAGTGAAAATAAAGTAAAAATCAAAAAACACATTTATCACTGATTAAAAATAAAAAAAAATGAAATTCCCTACACATGTTTGGTATCGCCGCGTCCGTAACAACCTGATCTATAAAACGGTCATGTTACTTTACCCAAACGGTGAACGCCATAAAAATAAAAAATTAAAAACTATGATGAAATTGAAATTTTGCCCACCTTACTTCCCAAAAAAGTTAATAAAAGTGATCAAAAAAGTTGTATGTACTCCAAAATTGTAACAATCAAACCGTCATCTCATCCCGCAAAAATCATACCCTACCCAAGATAATTGCCCCAAAACTGAAAAAACTATGGCTCTTAGACTATGGAAACACTAAAACATTATTTTTTTTGTTTCAAAAATGAAATCATTGTGTAAAACTTACGTAAATAAAAAAAGTATACATATTAGGTATCGCCGCGTCCGTATCGACCGGCTCTATAAAAATATCACATGACCTAACCCCTCAGGTGACTACCGTAAAAAAAAAAAAAAAGAAACGGTGTAAAAAAAGCTATTTTTTGTCATCTTACTTCACAAAAAGTGTAACAGCAAGCGATCAAAAAGTCATATGCACCCCAAAATAGTGCCAATAAAACCGTAATCTCATCCCGCAAAAAATGAGACCCTACTTGAGATAATCGCCCAAAAACTGAAAAAACTATGGCTCTTAGACTATGGAGACACAAACTTTTTTTTGTTTTAAAAATTTATTCATTGTGTAAAACTTACATAAATAAAAAAAATTGTATACATATTAGGTATCGCCGCGTCCGTGACAACCTGCTCTATAAAATTACCACATGATCTAACCTGTCAGATGAATGTTGTAAATAACAAAAAAAAAACGGTGCCAAAAAAGCTATTTCTTGTTACCTTGCCGCACAAAAAGTGTAATATAGAGCAACCAAAAATCATATGTACCCTAAACTAGTACCAAGAAAACTGCCACCTTATCCCGTAGTTTCTAAAATGGGGTCACATTTTTGGAGTTTCTACTCTAGGGGTGCATCAGGGGGGCTTCAAATGGGACATGGTGTCAATAAAAACAGTCCAGCAAAATCTGCCTTCCAAAAACCGTATGGCTTTCCTTTCCTTCTGCGCCCTGTCGTGTGCCCGTACAGCAGTTTACGACCACATATGGGGTGTTTCGGTAAACTACAGAATCAGGGCCATAAATAATGAGTTTTGTTTGGCTGTTAACCCTTGCTTTGTAACTGGAAAAAATATATTAAAATGGAAAATCTGCCCAAAAAGTGAAATTTTGAAATTGTATCTCTATTTTCCATTAAATCTTGTGCAACACCTAAAGGGTTAACAAAGTTTGTAAAATCAGTTTTGAATACCTTGAGGGGTGTAGTTTCTTAGATGGGGTCACTTTTATGGAGTTTCTACTCTAGGGTTGCATCAGGGGGGCTTCAAATGGGACATGGTGTCAAAAAAACTGTCCAGCAAAACCTGCCTTCCAAAAACCATATGGCGCACCTTTCACTCTACGCCCCGCTGTGTGGCCGTACAGTAGTTTACGGCCACATATAGGGTGTTTCTGTAAACGGCAGAGTCAGGGCAATAAAGATACAGTCTTGTTTGGCTGTTAACCCTTGCTTTGTTAGTGGAAAAAATGGGTTAAAATGAAAAATTAGGCAAAAAAATGAAATTCTCAAATTTCATCCCCATTTGCCAATAACTCTTGTGCAACACCTAAAGGGTTAATGAAGTTAGTAAAATCAGTTTTGAATACCTTGAGGGGTGTAGTTTCTTAGATAGGGTCACTTTTATGGAGTTTCTACTCTAGGGGTGCATCAGGGGGCTTCAAATGGGACATGGTGTCAAAAAAACTGTCCAGCAAAACCTGCCTTCCAAAAACCATATGGCGCACCTTTCACTCTACGCCCCGCTGTGTGGCCGTACAGTAGTTTACGGCCACATATGGGGTGTTTCTGTAAACGGCAGAGTCAGGGCAATAAAGATACCGTCTTGTTTGGCGGTTAACCCTTGCTTTGTTAGTGGAAAAAATGGGTTAAAATGGAAAATTAGCCAAAAAAATGAAATTCTCAAATTTCATCCCCATTTGCCAATAACTCTTGTGCAACACCTAAAGGGTTAACGAAGTTTGTAAAATCAGTTTTGAATACCTTGAGGGGTGTAGTTTATAGAATGGGGTCATTTTTGGGTGGTTTCTTTTATGTAAGCCTCGCAAAGTGACTTCAGAGCTGTAGTGGTCCCTAAAAATTTGGTTTTTGTAAATTTCTGAAAAATTTCAAGATTTGCTTCTAAACTTCTAAGCCTTGTAACATCCCCAAAAAATAAAATATCATTCCCAAAATAATTCAAACATGAAGTAGACATATGGGGAATGTAAAGGCATCACAATTTTTAGGGGTATTACTATGTATTACAGAAGTAGAGAAACTGAAACTTTGAAATTTGCTAATTTTTCCAAATTTTTGTTAAATTTGGTATTTTTTGGTGCAAAAAAAATATTTTTTTTAACTTTATTTTACCAGTGTCATGAAGTACAATATGTGACGAAAAAACAATCTCAGAACGGCCTGGATAAGTCAAAGCGTTTTAAAGTTATCAGCACTTAAAGTGACTCTGGTCAGATTTGCAAAAAATGGCCTGGTCCTAAGGTGTAAAAAGGCTGTGTCCTTAAGGGGTTAAACACACCATGTAAACATTCACAGTGCAGGTGGAAAAAGTATGTGAACCCTTGGATTTAATAACTGGTTGAACCTCCTTTGGCAGCAATAACTTAAACAAAATGTTTCCTGTAGTTGCAGATCAGACGTGCACAACGGTCAGGAGTAATTCTTGACCATTCCTCTTTACAGAACTGTTTCAGTTCAGCAATATTCTTGGGATGTCTGATGTGAATCGCTTTCTTAAGGTCATGCCACAGCATCTCAATCGGGTTGAGGTCAGATTCTGACTGGGCCACTACAGAAGGCGTATTTTCTTCTGTTTAAGCCATTCTGTTGTTGATTTACTTCTATGCTTTGGGTCGTTGTCCTGTTGCAACACCCATCTTCTGTTGATCTTCAGGTGGTGGACAGATGGCCTTAAGTTCTCTTGCAAAATGTCTTGATAAACTACGGAATTCATTTTTCCTTCGATGATAGCAATCCGTCCAGGCCCTGACGCAGCAAAGCAGCCCCAAACCATGATGCCCCCACCACCATACTTCACAGTTGGGATGAGGTTTTGATGTTGGTGTGCTTTGCCTCTTTTTCTCCACACATAGTGTTGTGTGTTTCTTTTAAACAACTCAACTTTGGTTTCATCTTTCCACAGACTATTTTGCCAGTACTGCTGTGGAACATCCAGGTGCTCTTGTGCAAACTGTAAACGTGCAGCAATGTTTTTTTTGGACAGCAATGGCTTCCTCTGTGGTATCCTCCCATGAAATCCATTCTTGTTTAGTGTTTTACGTATAGTAGATTCGCTAACAGGGATGTTAGCATATGCCAGAGACTTTTGTAAGTCTTTAGCTGACACTCTAGGATTCTTCTTCACCTCATTTAGCAGTCTGCACTGTGCTCTTGCAGTCATCTTTACAGGACGGCCACTCCTAGGGAGAGTAGCAGCAGTGCTGAACTTTCTCCATTTATAGACAATTTGTCTTACCGTGGACTGATGAATAGCAAGGCGAGAGAGATACTTTTATAACTCTTTCCAGCTTTATGCAAGTCAACAATTCTTAATCGTAGGTCTTCTGAGAGCTCTTTTGTGTGAGGCATCATTCACATCAGGCAATGCTTCTTGTGAAAAGCAAACCCAGAACTGGTGTGTGTTTTTTATAGGGCAGGGCAGCTGTAACCAACACCTCCAATCTCATCTCATTGATTGGACTCCAGTTGGTTGACACCTCACTCCAATTAGCTCTTGGAGACGTCATTAGTCTAGGGTGGGCATCCTCAAACTGCGACCCTCCAGCTGTTGCAATACTACAACTCCCAGCATGCCCGAACATCCTACAGGTATCAGCCTACAACAGCGCATTGTGGGAGTTGTAGTTTTACAACAGCTGGAGGGCCGCAGTTTGAGGATGCCTGGTCTAGGGGTTCACATGTGAATGTTTACATGGTGTGTTCAATAAAAGCATGGTAACATTTAATTCTTTGTGTGCTATTAGTTTAAGCAGACTGTGATTGTCTATTGTTGTGACCATATCATTCCAAAGGGTTCACATACTTTTTCTTGCAACTGTAGATGTCTATCACTGAGTAGTTCCACCCACTGGACTGGCTGAGATTTAAGTAAGAAATGGTAAGTTATAATGAATCTCTTCCTCGTCAGCTTTCCTGCTCCATAGCATTCTGTCTGAGACTGCGAGACAAGTTCAGTTTATCTCAAGTAAGAAGAGGAATGAAATGAATTTGCAAAGTTATTCAAATTCTATGTATACTATTTTAATGTAAAAACTGTGAAATGATGTTGAAAAGTACATATGTCCATATCTCTTGTTGGACATTTTTAACCAAAGTAAAAGAAAAATAACCTGTATCCTGTTAGGTGCCATTTTGTATACAGTCAGACAATGTTCCAGTTTGGCTCAGGCTTAGGTCTACAGTGCAAAGCTTCTAAAATAATTAACAGGGCAATAAGGGTGCACCATCCATAGTGTCACATTATGTCACAGATGGCATCCCTCTTTGTCAGCATTGAGGTACGAATTTGACAGATATACCTTCCAATCATGCCCTAAAGCCTGTGCTACCCTGATAACAGAATGTTCCTGCAGCACAGGAAATTGCTTGAGATCATTGATACTAATCTTCAAATGTGCTTCTAAACACTTGCCATGGAACACTACATGATACATGTCCAGGTCCCTCTTTCCCATCTCTAATCGGTGAGTTAATGTTATTTCGCTTTTCACCTCAGGTAACACAAGGGCTGAAATTGCCCTTGGACTTAATAATTTATAAAATATCTAATGTTATCTACAGACGTGGACAAAATTGTTGGTACCCTTTGGTCAATGAAAGAAAAAGTCACAATGGTCACAGAAATAACTTTAATCTGACAAAAGTAATAATAAATTAAAATTCTATAAATGTTAACCAATGAAAGTCAGACATTGTTTTTCAACCATGCTTCAACAGAATTATGTAAAAAAATAAACTCATGAAACAGGCATGGACAAAAATGATGGTACCCCTAGAAAACACAGAACATAATGTGACCAAAGGGACATGTTAATTCAAGGTGTGTCCACTAATTAGCATCACAGGTGTCTACAACCTTGTAATCAGCCATTGGGCCTATATATATGGCTCCAGGTAATCACTGTGTTGTTTGGTGATATGGTGTGTACCACACTCGACATGGACCAGAGGAAGCAAAGGAAAGAGCTGTCTCAAGAGATCAGAAAGAAAATTATAGACAAGCATGTTAAAGGTAAAGGCTATAAGACCATCTCCAAGCAACTAGATGTTCCTGTGAGTACAGTTGCACATATTATTCATAAGTTTAAGATCCATGGGACTGTAGCCAACCTCCCTGGACGTGGCCGCAGGAGGAAAATTGATGACAAATCTAAGAGACGGATAATCCGAATGGTAACAAAAGAGCCTAGAAAGACTTCTAAAGAGATTCAAGGTGAACTTCATGCTCAAGGAACATCAGTGTCAGATCGCACCATCCGTCGTTGTTTGAGCCAAAGTGGACTACATGGGAGACGACCAAGGAGGACACCATTGTTGAAAACGAATCATAAAAAAGCAAGACTGGAATATGCCAAACTACATGTTGACAAGCCACAAAGCTTCTGGGAGAATGTCCTGTGGACAGATGAGACAAAAATCGAAGTTTTTGCCAAGGCACATCAGCTGTATGTTCACAGACGAAAAAATGAAGCATATCAAGAAAAGAACACTGTCCCTACTGTGAAACATGGAGGAGGCTCTGTTATGTTCTGGGGCTGCTTTGCTGCGTCTGGCACAGGGTGTCTTGAATCTGTGCAGGGTACAATGAAATCTCAAGACTATCAAGGAATTCTAGAGAGAAATGTACTAGCCAGTGTCAGAAAGCTTGGTCTCAGTCGCAGGTCATGGGTCTTGCAACAGGACAATGACCCAAAACACACCGCTAAAAACACCCAAGAATGGCTAAGAGGAAAAAATTGGACTATTCTAAAGTGGCCTTCTATGAGCCCTGACCTCAATCCTATTGAGCATCTTTGGAAGGAGCTGAAACATGCAGTCTGGAAAAGGCACCCTTCAAACCGGACACAACTGGAGCAGTTTGCTCATGAGGAGTGGGCCAAAATACCTGCTGAGAGGTGCAGATGTCTCATTGACAGTTACAGGAAGCGTTTGATTGCAGTGATTGCCTCAAAAGGTTGCGCAACAAAATATTAAGTTAGGGGTACCATCATTTTTGTCCATGCCTGTTTCATGAGTTTATTTTTTTACATAATTCTGTTGAAGCATGGTTGAAAAACAATGTCTGACTTTCATTGGTTAACATTTATAGAATTTTAATTTATTATTACTTTTGTCAGATTAAAGTTATTTCTGTGACCATTGTGACTTTTTCTTTCATTGACCAAAGGGTACCAACAATTTTGTCCACGTCTGTATAAGAAGCTCAGGATGGTTATTTTTTCTCTCTTTTGCTTACTAGACCAGCTCTAGGAGACAGGTGTTAAGCTTCTGCCATAGTAGTGGTTACTTTTAAAGCTCATGTACACCGATCAGCCCTAACAATAAACCCATCTACCTAATAGTGTGTATGCGCACAATAGTGTGTTTTTGTTGCCACAACACCTCTAACCCATTGAGGCAAGGACTCAGTAGCAGGCTCTAAGTCCCGTAAGTTATGAGGTGGGGCCTCCATGGATCAGACTTGTTTTCCCAGCACACACAACATCAGATTAAGATCTAGGGATTTGGAAGTCAAGTCAACACCTTGACCTCTGTCATGCTCCTCAATCCATTCCTGAACAACTTTTGCAGAGTCGCAGGACTCATTATTCTGAAGAAAGAGACCATAGCAATTCAGAAATACTGTTGCTATGAAGAGATATACTTGGTCTGCAAAATTAACAAAATTTCTATACTTTTCCACATTTTCTCACGTTACACCCACAAACATAAATAGATTTTATTTGGATTTTATGTGATCGACCAACACATAAAGTAGCAAGTATGTGTGAAGTGAAAAGAAAATGATACATAGTTTTCAAGATTTTTTTTTTTTTTTATATGGAAATTGTGACATGCATTTGTATTCAGCCCCCCTGAGTCAATACCTTGTCGTACCACCTTTTGCTGCAATAACAACTGTAGTCTTTTGGGGTCTCTACCAGTTTTTGCACATCTAGAGGCTGAAACTGTTACCCATTTTTCCATTGCTCTTTGATTCAGTTTTGGTGCTCAAGGGCCCATTGTACATTAGGTGCTTTCAGTGGTGGACAGGAGTCAGCATGGACACTCTAACTAGTCTGTGGCAACGCAGCGTCACATATAGCAATCTATGATAAACTTTGTGTTCTGTCACTTTTCTATCATAGCCAGAATTAACTTTATTTTACCAATTTGTGCTACAGTAGCTCTTCTGGTAGGATGGAACTAGACTGCTAGTCTTCGCACCTCACTCGAATCAATGGCCCTCCCATGGCCCTGTCACTAGTTAATGGTTGTACTTGGATCACTTATGTAAGGTACTAACCAGTGCACACTGTGAATATTCCACAACACTTGCTGTTTTTGTAATGCTCTGATCCATTCATATCGGCATTGCAATTTGACTCTTGTCATACTTTGCCCAGATCCTTATGCTTGCACATTTCTCCAACTACTAGCACATCAACTTCAAGAACTGACTGTTCACCTGCTACCCCTTGAAGGTGCCATTTTAAGACAAGAATCAATGTTATTCTCTTCATTTGTCAGTGTTTTTAATATTATGGTTACCCATCACGGCAGGCAATTGTCTAAGCAGTCAGATTTTTGTTTCAAGAGGGCCTAGGAAGCAGAGACTGGCAGGAGACCTGGAAATTAAGTCGAAGGGGATCAATGAGGATTACTATTTTTGTTTTTTAAAGCATTCTGATTCTTTAGGCATGTGTTCACACTGGATTTTAGCCTTTCACTGGATTTTCCATCAAGGGTATACAGTTGAACACCTCAAAATGGAATTCTTCTAGATACCATGATGGATCCATTCACTTCAGTGAGGCAAACCAGGTCCACGTCCACAGGATTCATCTTTGGACTTTGTTTGATCTGTTTGACTTTTTTTGTACCGCACTATTCAATCTGGCAAAAAAATTAAACTGGAACTCAGCAATTAACACAAGGGTATGTATGCAAGTAATCAAGTTTTAAATGAGATGATAAAAAATACATCAAATCATCTCTACAGCTAATGGATGAATCGTACGGCTGCAAATTTATTCACTTGAAAAATATATAGTTCTTACCAATGTTAACAATCTTGTTAACACTGTGGAAATATCAGTATAGCGTGACTGCATCCTCTTATATTGGTCGACAAATGTCCCAAAATGACATCTGGCCATAGTATCTTGGTATGAGGACAATTGTTGTCTTTCTGATCACTGTGGTGGATGAGGCTTTGTATCAATTCTACATTTATGGAATGGGAGAAATAAACACTAGTTTTTACAGTGATAATAGAGAATATATCATGTGTTCATCTTCTCCAATAAACAATGATCTTTGGGTCAATAGGGTTCAGGTGATATTCAGTGTTGAGGATAATGAAGTACTTATCCTTGGGGACCTTGCATTGAAATATGTCTGAGCTGCTCCATGTCCTTTCAAAGTAGCAATTTAGGATTTCTTAATATTCATAACCACTGATGCAGACCTCAGCCAAAAGCCATATATTTTAAAAGTCAGAGTAAGATTTTCCTATAACGCATTTGCTATGCTTGATAGAGTACATTTCTGAAATCTGCTGTGCAGGAAGCTGCGAATGAAGATTCTGTAACAAAACACTGTGATAAGTTTCATTCCTCTCTGTTAACTGCATTAGAAAAATGGCAGCCAAATATCTTTGCATAGTTTCAGCTGAGCGTACTGCACTTGGAGAGTTATTGCTACACGACCCTTGTCCACATTGGGATACATATATGCTATAGATCGGGCTTTACTACTTAGCACCCCACTTTTTTTTTGCTTTGGTCAGTGTTTTATCAGTGATTTCCATCACTGATTGTGAGCTAAATCCAGGTGCAGGTCAAAAACACAGAAAAGGTGCTGTCTTGCCTTTAACAGGCATCTATTATCTGTGTTAGTTGTTAATGTTGCTTTGGCTCCATCTAGTGGCCATTCCTTCAAATAGTTTTTAGTTAGTTGGGATTTAGTATTAAAAGTGTTTTTAGTCAGGCACTGTAGCTGCTACCTATGACCTTGCTGACATCATCAGCTCAGGCCACAGCAGCCATCTTCATTTCCAAGATGCTAAAAACAAGCAGCATCCATTGCCATACTCCTCCTCCAGACTTAATGTGGCATCGCTGGCCAGTTTCATAGTTTAACTTAGCATAATAGAAACATAGAAGCATAGGATGTGTCGGCAGATAAGAACCATTTGGCCCATCTAGTCTGCCCAATATACTGAATACTGTGGATAGCCCCTGGCCCTATCTTATATGAAGGATGGCCTTATGCCTATCCCATGCATGCTTAAACTCCTCCACTGTATTTGCAGCTACCACTTCTGCAGGAAGGCTATTCCATGCATCCACTACTCTCTCAGTAAAGTAATACTTCCTGATAATAGGACATATATTCATGTACATTGATATGATATACTGAATGTAGCCTGTATTTCGTGCTCTTGTACTGTAATGTGTCATTTCCTTGTTTCTGTTCTCAGTTTCACCCTAAACTTACAATAAAAGTTCAAGTTGGATATTACTCCAGTCTGAATTAATTGTTAGCAGAGAGTTTAGCTGACTGTCAACTTATCCTTCGCTCACACATAAAGACACAACAGGTGCAAATCTTTACATTATACTTCATCTCTGTGTAGCCTCCATTCCTGGTTTTGTCTCAAAATCACTGATGGAAATCACTGATCAAACACTGACCAAATACTGGCTGCGTAAAAGCAGTCTTACTCTAAATATAAAGGCTTTCTTAAATTCAGTGGGTGATATACAGTACAGACCAAAAGGTTGGACACACCTTCTCATTCAAAGAGTTTTCTTTATTTTCATGACTATGAAAATTGTAGATTCACACTGAAGGCATCAAAACTATGAATTAACACATGTGGAATTATATACATAGCAAAAAAGTTTGAAACAACTGAAAATATGTCATATTCTAGGTTCTTCAAAGTAGCCACCTTTTGCTTTGATTACTGCTTTGCACACTCTTGGCATTCTCTTGATGAGCTTCAAGAGGTAGTCACCTGAAATGGTCTTCCAACAGTCTTGAAGGAGTTCCCAGAGATGCTCAGCACTTGTTGGCCCTTTTGCCTTCACTCTGCGGTCCAGCTCACCCCAAACCATCTCGATTGGGTTCAGGTCCGATGACTGTGGAGGCCAGCTCATCTGGCGCAGCACCCCATCACTCTCCTTCATGGTCAAATAGCCCTTACACAGCCTGGAGGTGTGTTTGGGGTCAATGTCCTGTTGAAAAATAAATGATGGTCCAACTAAACGCAAACCGGATGGAATAGCATGCCGCTGCAAGATGCTGTGGTAGCCATGCTGGTTCAGTATGCCTTCAATTTTGAATAAATCCCCAACAGGGTCACCAGCAAAGCACCCCCACACTATCACACCTCCTCCTCCATGCTTCACGGTGGGAATCAGGCATGTAGAGTCCATCCGTTCACCTTTTCTGCGTCGCACAAAGATACGGTGGTTGGAACCAAAGATCTCAAATTTGGACTCATCAAAGCACAGATTTCCACTGGTCTAATGTCCATTCCTTGTGTTCTTTAGCCCAAACAAGTCTCTTCTGCT
This sequence comes from Bufo gargarizans, assembly GCF_014858855.1. Classification (NCBI taxonomy): domain Eukaryota; kingdom Metazoa; phylum Chordata; class Amphibia; order Anura; family Bufonidae; genus Bufo; species Bufo gargarizans. The sequence continues at coordinate 242,292,068 of NC_058083.1, read as the reverse complement.
TGTTGCCTGTCCTTAGCAGTGGTTTCCTAGCAGATATTCTACCATGAAGGCCTGATTCACACAGTCTCCTCTTAACAGTTGTTCTAGAGATGTGTCTGCTGCTAGAACTCTGTGTGGCATTGACCTGCTCTCTAATCTGAGCTGCTGTTAACCTGCAATTTCTGAGGCTGGTGACTCGGATGAACTTATCCTCCGCAGCAGAGGTGACTCTTGGTCTTCCTTTCCTGGGGCGGTCCGCATGTGAGCCAGTTTCCCAATTTTTCGAACTGACTGACCTTCATTTCTTAAAGTAATGATGGCCACTCGTTTTTCTTTACTTAGCTGCTTTTTTCTTGCCATAATACAAATTCTAACAGTCTATTCAGTAGGTCCCAACCCCATTTATAAGGCAAGAAATCCCACTTATTAAACCTGACAGGGCTCACCTGTGAAGTGAAAACCATTTTAGGTAACTACCTCTTGAAGCTCATCAAGAGAATGCCAAGAGTGTGCAAAGCAGTAATCAAAGCAAAAGGTGGCTACTTTGAAGAACCTAGAATATGACATATTTTCAGTTGTTTCACACTTTTTTGTTATGTATATAATTCCACGTGTGTTAAAGAGGACCCTTTCACCTGTAAAAACAATGTGAACTAAGTATGCTGACATGTAGAGCGGCGCCCGGGGATCTCACTGCACTTACTATTATCCCTGGGCGCCGCTCCGTTCTCCCGATATGCCCTCTGGTATCTCCGCTCTGTAAGTTATAGTAGGCGGTGTCTTCCCTTGTCCTGTGGGCGTCTCCTTCTCCTAGGCTGCAGCGCTGGCCAATCGCAGCGCACAGCTCACAGCCTGGGAGAAAAAAAACTCCCAGGCTGTGAGCTGTGCGCTGCGATTGGGCAGCAGTGCAGTTACCATCTCTATCCACTACATGATCATGGACAGAGCTGTTCCAGTGCCAACAGCTAATTGTCGGGGTGCGGGGTGTCAGACCCTTGTCAATCAGATATTGATGGCCTATCCAATGGCCTATCCTCGAAGACTGCTTTGACGATCCCAGTGTGTACCCAATATTGTGAAGATTGACAATGACAGTGTTGTATATTTTCAGTTATCCATCCTTTAATACCATTTGCATATCGGGTATTGTTTAGGTGTTAGGCCCCATGCACACGGCCGTGTTTCACGTGTTTCACTGGTTGCTATGACGCCGTGCGCTCCCTGCTGCCGGCACAGTACAGTAATACACTGGTATAGATCTATACCAGTGTATTACTGTATTGCGGCGGCAGCAGGGAGCGCACGGCGTCATAGCAACCAGTGACGCCGTGCGCTCCTGCTCTCAGGAGGGATCCAGGCCGCGGTTCCACGGCCCGCACACGGCCGTGAAAAACGGCCGTGTGCATGGGGCCTTATATTTATCAGAATGAGCTTGATATGATACAGAGACAGTGCTGTCACAGCGTTGGAGATGACATTGGGGAAAACATATGAAAACCAGTGCAAGGGGAATGTGTAATTTTCCCCATAGCAACCACTTACATGTAGGTTGCAGATTTCATGAAAATAAATAAAAATTGTGAAAAATGTCACCTGAAATGCGATTGGTTGCCATGGATAATTGCGCCACTTTTTTTTTTAAACAATCTCCCCCATTGTGTGTTTTTCATAGTTATTATTACAGATCAAATCTATTATTGAATTCTTCTAGTGACAGAAAAGTCAGTTGTTACTTTACAAACTGAACTCCGTAGAAAGAAGCAGCATTCTGAGCTATGAGGATCATGTAAGGTATGGCCTATTATTTATGCATTAGATGGTATCGATCAAGATTCACCTCGCTCTGATGACTACTAAAGATAAATGTTGGCAGTGACAGCCCTCCGGTAAATGAAGATAAACTTAAGGAACATTACTTCATTTTATTATTATCTGGGTATGGCTTGTCATCTAAGAACATCATCATTCATCAAAACCTGCAGTTAGTCATGCAGATGCACTGATCATTATAGCATCTGTTATCTATATATATAAAGAAGGACATACAGACGTGGACAAAATTGTTGGTACCCTTTGGTCAATGAAAGAAAAAGTCACAATGGTCACAGAAATAACTTTAATCTGACAAAAGTAATAATAAATTAAAATTCTATAAATGTTAACCAATGAAAGTCAGACATTGTTTTTCAACCATGCTTCAACAGAATTATGTAAAAAAATAAACTCATGAAACAGGCATGGACAAAAATGATGGTACCCCTAACTTAATATTTTGTTGCGCAACCTTTTGAGGCAATCACTGCAATCAAACGCTTCCTGTAACTGTCAATGAGACATCTGCACCTCTCAGCAGGTATTTTGGCCCACTCCTCATGAGCAAACTGCTCCAGTTGTGTCCGGTTTGAAGGGTGCCTTTTCCAGACTGCATGTTTCAGCTCCTTCCAAAGATGCTCAATAGGATTGAGGTCAGGGCTCATAGAAGGCCACTTTAGAATAGTCCAATTTTTTCCTCTTAGCCATTCTTGGGTGTTTTTAGCGGTGTGTTTTGGGTCATTGTCCTGTTGCAAGACCCATGACCTGCGACTGAGACCAAGCTTTCTGACACTGGCTAGTACATTTCTCTCTAGAATTCCTTGATAGTCTTGAGATTTCATTGTACCCTGCACAGATTCAAGACACCCTGTGCCAGACGCAGCAAAGCAGCCCCAGAACATAACAGAGCCTCCTCCATGTTTCACAGTAGGGACAGTGTTCTTTTCTTGATATGCTTCATTTTTTCGTCTGTGAACATACAGCTGATGTGCCTTGGCAAAAACTTCGATTTTTGTCTCATCTGTCCACAGGACATTCTCCCAGAAGCTTTGTGGCTTGTCAACATGTAGTTTGGCATATTCCAGTCTTGCTTTTTTATGATTCGTTTTCAACAATGGTGTCCTCCTTGGTCGTCTCCCATGTAGTCCACTTTGGCTCAAACAACGACGGATGGTGCGATCTGACACTGATGTTCCTTGAGCATGAAGTTCACCTTGAATCTCTTTAGAAGTCTTTCTAGGCTCTTTTGTTACCATTCGGATTATCCGTCTCTTAGATTTGTCATCAATTTTCCTCCTGCGGCCACGTCCAGGGAGGTTGGCTACAGTCCCATGGATCTTAAACTTATGAATAATATGTGCAACTGTACTCACAGGAACATCTAGTTGCTTGGAGATGGTCTTATAGCCTTTACCTTTAACATGCTTGTCTATAATTTTCTTTCTGATCTCTTGAGACAGCTCTTTCCTTTGCTTCCTCTGGTCCATGTCGAGTGTGGTACACACCATATCACCAAACAACACAGTGATTACCTGGAGCCATATATATAGGCCCAATGGCTGATTACAAGGTTGTAGACACCTGTGATGCTAATTAGTGGACACACCTTGAATTAACATGTCCCTTTGGTCACATTATGTTCTGTGTTTTCTAGGGGTACCATCATTTTTGTCCATGCCTGTTTCATGAGTTTATTTTTTTACATAATTCTGTTGAAGCATGGTTGAAAAACAATGTCTGACTTTCATTGGTTAACATTTATAGAATTTTAATTTATTATTACTTTTGTCAGATTAAAGTTATTTCTGTGACCATTGTGACTTTTTCTTTCATTGACCAAAGGGTACCAACAATTTTGTCCACGTCTGTATATTTATGTATGTATGTATGTATGTATGTTCGGCGATCACTCAAAAAACGCAACCATCGATTTCAACGAAACTTGGTATACACATCCCTTGTTACCTGGAAAGAAATCTTGTGGGGGTCACAGCTCTCTAGGACGTACCGTTCCTGAGATATTCCCCAAAAATGACCTGCCTTAGCCAATACAAGCCAATGGAAGCTCACAGGCCCTAACGCTGGGTTCACACCTGAGCGTACTCTGTATGCGCTCTGTATGCACGATTTTATTGGGTGTTTACATACGCAGGAACGCGCGACATTACGCCCCAAAGAAGCTGCTGTACTTCTTGGGGCATAGGGTGTTTTAGAGCGCGTTCGTACGCACTGTAAAATGCTCAAGTGAGAACCATGCCCATAGGGAATCATTGGTTCTTGCCTCCTGTTGAGCGTTTACAGTGCGTAGGAACGCGCTGTAAAACGCTAAGGTGTGAACCCAGCCTTAGTCTCCACATACACACAGTTTTACTCCAGGTTTCCATAACAACCTAGCCTTTTTCTTCACTGCTGGAGGTCAGCTTTCGGCTAGGGCTACACTGCTACATGTGTCGCGTGACATTGATGTCGCACAAATGTTGCGCGTCAATTTTTATAATGATAGTCTATGGTGTTGCACTGTGACATGTGACATGCTGCGACTGTGACACGACAGTCGCAGTCGCAGCATGTCACATGTCGCAGTGCAACACCACAGCCTATCATTATAAAAATTGTTGAGACAAAATGTCACGCATGTCGTCATGTAGCCCTAGCATTAAAGGGGCAGGGCGCTGTGGAGGTCACTGTTAAAGGGGCGGGCACTGTGGAGGTCACTGTTAAAGAGGCGTTCACTGTGAATGTTACTGTTAAGGGGGCAGGCCACTGTGGAGGTCACTGTTAAAGGGGCGGATACTGTGGAAATCACTGTTAAGGGGGCATAGGCCACTATTATAGGGGCAGCCGCTGTGGAGGTCACTGTTAAGGGGGCGGGACCCTGAGGAGATCACTGTCAAGGGAGTTAGGTGCTGTGAAACTCACTGTTAAAGAGGACCTTTCACCGATTATTGCAATGTGAACTAAGTATACAGACATGTAGAGCGGCGCCCGGGGATCTCACTGCACTTACTATTATCCCCGGGCACCGCTCCGTTCTCCTGCTATGCCCTCCGGTATCTCCGCTCACTAAGTTATAGTAGGCGGAGTCTGCCCTTGTTCTTCTGTAGCGCTGGCCAATCGCATTGCAGAGCTCACAGCCTGGGAGAAAATAACCTCCCAGGCTGTGAGCTCTGCGCTGCGATTGGCCAGCGCTAGAGTAGAACAAGGGCAGACTCCGCCTACCATAACTTAGTGACTGAAATGTCTGCCTACTATAACTTAGTGAGCGGAGATACCGGAGGGCATAGCAGGAGAACGTAGCGGTGCCCAGGGATAATAGCAAGTGCAGTGAGATCCCTGGGCGCCGCTCTACATGTCTGTATACTTAGTTCACATTGTAATAATCGGTGAAAGGTCCTCTTCAAAGGGGCGGGCTACTGTGAAGGTCAAAGTTAAGGGGATGGGCTGCTGTGGAGGTCCTATTTTAAGGTTGCGGCGCACTCACTGTGGGGGGGGGGGTCATTGTTAAGAGGTGGGGGACTGTGGAGTTCACTGTTAAAGGGGCGGGGTGCTGTAAAGGTCACTGTTATGGGGGATACTGTCGATATCTTTTAACAGCACACACAAACATTAAAGGAAATAGATGAAATATACCCGTGCAAAGCCGGGTCCTTCTTCTAGTTCTATATATAAACGTATACTACATACTAAAATTATAGAAAAAAAATATTTGATAGGTTTAAATGCTCTATTTTAACACATATGCATGAGGTTTTTATATAAAAAGCTTGCAGAGGGATGCTGTATTGCACTATTAATACAATACATATTTCTCTTTGGCCTCCGTTTTGTAACTTCGGTGGGAATAGACTAGTAGAATTACCATATCTGGCGTAGCCAGACACTATCGAGCACAGTTGGATCCCCATTCATTATAATAGGATTTGGCAGGGTCCGGCAGGTTTCCAGCATAAATGCCGGCTTTCTGCCAGAGAAATACCGCTTCTTGAATAGTGTTTTTCCCATGCTGTGGATGATTGGTCCCTCTATTGCAGGGATCAGCAACCTTCGGCACTCCAGCTGTTGTGAAACTACAACTCCCAGCATTCAAACTTACTCTGCTGTTCTTGTAACTTCCACAGAAGTGAGAGGAGGATTCTGGGAATTGTAGTTTCAGAACAGCCGGAGTGCCGGAGGTTGCTGATCCTTGCTCTATTAAATTGCAGACCTGGGCTTCATTGGCAAGGCACCACAAATTCTACATGAGATGCAGAATTTCTCCTAAGTCACCCAGATTTAAGAAGACAGCACCACTAACCCAAGACATATTGCTTTTGTCCCAGCAAAAGTTAGGTATGGCAGGTCACTTCATTTAGAACAGCATTCACAGATTAAAACAGTAAGTGCAGTGAGGTACTTACCAAAGGTCCAAATAATGCCTGTACAGGCAATTTTACTCTCTAAAAACGTCTCATTCCCATGAATACGCATGAGATTTTTCCTGCTATTCATGAATGCACTGTGCACTGTGAACGGCACAGGGAGCACAGCAATACTGGGGCCTGAAACAGACAATAACCAAGCTCCGGACAGTAGTCATTAGGAAGGAAGCTGCTGATTCATCAGTTTGGGCTGGCTGCTGGATCATTAGGCATACATCTCTGAGACTGCTTTGCCTACCAGTTTGCTGGTATAAGGTTATTTCCAGAATCGCTTCCTTTTATGGCAGGAGTGATCTGATTCTATAATCATCTGGCTGCAGAGTTAAAGGGAACCTGTCACCAGTTTTATGGTGTCCCAACTAAGGGCAACATAAATAAGTGACTGATTCTCTTAGCAAAATGCTGGGTCACTTTCTTTAATTGACCCAGTCAATCTGCCAACATCTTGTATTGAAAAGCTCCAGCTGATAATGATGAGTCCTGAATATTCATGAGCTCCTGACTCTCCCCGCCCACCTGCTGCTGAATGACAGTTTGTTTCCATATGAATCAGCAGCAGGTGGGCAGGGGAATGGCTATAGCTCTGAATTAAATATACGCTGGACTCAGTGACATCATGCTGGACTCAAATCAGCTCATTAGCATGTGGCATGCGACATCTTTGTGTGTATATTATGAGGTAACCATCTGTCACACCACTAAGTGAATACATCTAAGGTACTTTTTAGTAGTTAATGATTGTATATAATTAGTTAAATTATAATCAAATATCCACATGACAGGTTCCCTTTAATTTGCATACAATATATTCCCAATAGGATTTCATTCTAAAGTGGATGCTTAAGGTCTGTCTGCCGTATTAGACAAACGCCCCTCCTCCACACCGACTGAGGGTACTTTCACACTTGCGTTGTTGGATTCGGAAAGCTGTGTGCAAACAAATAGCATTTTTTTCCGGATCCGGACGCAGATCCTGCTGATAAATGCATTGAAACACCGGATCCGTCTCTCTCCGGTGTCATCCGGAAAAACGGATCCGATATTTATTATTTTCAAATTTTTAATGGTCTGCTCCTGCGCAGATACGGTTTTCCAGAACACTTGGTACTGAATCCGGTATTAATATATTTAAATGGATGGTGATGGATCATGTGATGGACCATGTGATGAGTGCAGTGATGTCACATGGTCCTTTACCCAGGTCCTGAAGAAAGAAGAAAGAAGAGAAGCCAGGCTGCGCGAACAAGTGGATTATGGTGAGTTAAATGTTATTATATATTTTTTAACCCCTTCAACCCTATTTTACTAAGCATTCTGTATTAAGAATGCTATTATTTTCCCTTATAACCATGTTATAAGGGGAAATAATACAATTTACACAACACCTAACCCAAACCCAAACTTCTGTGAAGAAGTTCGTGTTTGGGTACCAAACATGCCGATTTTTATAACGCTCATGCAAAACGCATTAAAATGTTTTGCACTCGGGCGGAAAAATCACACATTTCCCGCGACGCACCCGCATCTTATCCGGCCCAAATCCATGACGCCCGTGTGAAAAGAGGCCTAAGAGTGACTGAACTGAAGACATCCCAAAGCATACTGAACGAAATGCTTTCCATTCAGAATGCATTAGCATAAAACTGAGGCTTTTTTTAAGGTATTGAGCCCCTGTGACGGAACTCAATACCGGAAACAACCCTGACATGTCAACCTTCTGCAAATCAGTGAGAAAGAGTAAGGGGGATGCACATATCAAATTCAGACTCAGTGTATGATATGTATATTATTTGTTGTATATCTTAAATTTAGGGTCAAAAACTCTAACCTGACATCAAAAAAGTGTAGAGTAAGAAATTCCTATGTTTACCCCATTAGTACGTAGCTGTGCCAGGCTCTGGGGCTCCTAGAACAACAGATATGAGGCTTTCTAGACAAGTGTCTCTTTGATCACCTGAATAGTCCCCTGTAGGGGACAATATATAAAATATTGCCCCCTACAGGGAATATAAAATCATCTTACTTTAGTCCTTCCAATATGGTACATCTGTTGCTTTCTTTAATTCAGCCAGTCATCTCTCATTTCCATGCTTTAATAAGGGTATTGTGGTTGGCATTCTCAGGGTCATTGTAGTTCTTGCCCATATGAAACGTGTTGCAGAAATCTGTGGGAAACAGCATGAATTTGTGGGGAATGAAGCTGAATCTTATGGGTCTGTGGTCATCACAGGTAGAGCAAAGTTATCAAAAATTTGATTTGGCTGCATCATAGAATTTAACAAAAAAAATTGATTTTGTTGTAGCGGGCGCAATGATGGGGAGCGGCGATCACGCTTCCCCATCATTGAACCCCTTAGATGCTGCATTCATCACTGATCAAGGTATCTATAACATAAAAACTGAGGCCTTTTTAGGGATTAAAACAGTGGTAAAAAAAAAGAAAAATAAGACTTATATCACTTGTACCAATTATATTTATGTATTTATTTTTAACATGAAGTCTGGACTGTGTTTCACACTTTGGAGCAGCCGTCTGAGCCCCAGAGCTGTTTTTTCCACTGAATCTGAGTCAAGGTCAGTCACTGCCAGAGTTACTCATTTTGGAAATATCTTACAGTTATGTAATCTGCAGACATAGAATATGCTACCAGAATAATGCAGTGTTGCCTTTATGACTTGAAACATTAAAGGGGTTATCACATTTTTTTTTTCTATTAAAGGGGTTATCCAAGACTATTAAATGCCCCCCCATATGCCCAAGCCCCTCACAATGAATATACTTACCTGGCTCCCCACTCCCCGCGCCTCTCCTGGTCCCCACAATGCCACAGCTGCTTCTCTCCATGCGTTGATGAAATCATCCGGTGTTGAGGGGGAGCAGAAAATGGCAGACTGGGATGGGGTCAAGCCTTCCTAGCGTCATTCAAAAGAGTGTTTCTTCAGGGAGAAATAAAAACGCCTAACTTCTAAAAAGAAAAATTTGACCAGCTAAGAGAGGCCATTAGCCACAATAACTGGGACAAAGTCCTCCAAAAAAAAATGCAGCCACAAAATGGCATATTTTTAAAAGGGTCCTAAACTCTAATTGCGAGAGGTACATACCTTATGGGAATAATAGGGTAAGGAACAAGGAAAAAACAATGTGGATAAAAGGAAATGTAAAGAGGGCAATAAATGACCAAAAGGAAGTATTTAAATCAGTAAAAGAAAAGGTAGTGAGGAAGCATTGAAAAACTATAAGGAAAAAGAATATATAAAAGACACATAAAAGCAGCCAAGCTGAAAACGGAGAGATTTATTGCCAAAGAAAACTAACCCTAAAATGTTCTTCAATTATATAGATGGTAAAACGTTTAAACCAGAAAGTGTTTGCCCTTTACAGAGTGATGAAGGAAGAGTTGTAGACAGCGATGAGGAGAAAGCAAATCTATTTTTTTTTTTTTTCTCCATTGTATTTACTGAGGAAAATAAACTGTCAGATGAAATGCAGAATGTAAAAGTAAACTCCCATTGAAAAGTGCCGTGTCTGACCCAGGAAGAAGTGCAGCGGTATCTTAAAAATATTAAAATAGACAAATCGAAGGGTCCAGATGGCATACACCCCCGTATCCTAAGAGAAGTAATGTCATAGACAGACATTAATCTCTGATATTTAAAGGGGTTGGCCACTCTTATAGCACTTATTAAAACTGTAAAGAAAGTAGGGAAATATTACACTTACTAATATATCTTCTTAAGCAAATCTGCCTGGTTTTCCTGCTATTGGAAGCGACGCCCCCTCCTGTCCTGCTCTCACAGCAGCCTGTCTGGTCCATCCCTGCACCTGCCACAGAGGAGCAACCTGGTCCATGCCTGAAGCCTGTGCTGCTGTCTGGGTCCTAGAAGCACCCTGCTTGTATCAGAGGTGCCTTCTGGCAATCCTGGCTGTACAGTGCTGGAAGTGGCTTAGCAGGAGGATTCTTAACAGCAGAAATAAAGAAACTTTTGCAGGAGGAAGGGAGACTGAGGGGAAGCTGTGATGGCTGAGCTCAGGGGTGTAGCTATAGGGGGTGCAGAGGTAGCAGTCGCTACCGGGCCCAGGAGCCTGAAGGGGCCCAAAGACACTTGTGCCACATAAGAAGACACACAAAGCACTGAGGGAAGGGGGGCCCAAGCTGAACTCTTGCACCGGGGCCCATGAGCTATTACTTACGCCCCTGGCTGAGCTCAATGACTGCAGTCTCCGCCCCCTCTTTCTCCTGTACTGAGGGTCCTGCTGTATGTGAGGATGAAGCAGAGCCAGGAAGGCGCTGTGGACCACAAACTGTGAAGAATCCAGGATCTGTGACCCCCTGTATATAGCGATGTGTGATCCCCACCACTGCAAATAGACATCCATTACCTTCTGTACACTGTATATACAGATGTGTGACCCCCTGTACGTTGTATATAGAGATGTCTGACTACACTCGTTCCCCCTTATAGTGATGTGTAACCCCCACCACTTCATATAGAGATCCATGACCCCCTGTACACTGTTTATACTGATGTGTGACCCTCACCACTGTATATAGAGATCTGTGACCCCCTGTACACTGTATATAGTGATATGCGGCCCCCACCACTGTATATAGAGATTCGTGACCCCTATACACTGTATATACTGATGTGTGACCCCCACCACTGTATATAGAGATCTGGGACCCCCTGTACACTGTATATAAAGATGTGTGACCCCCTGTACATTATACACTGAGCAAAAATATAAACGCAACACTTTCGGTTTTGCTACCATTTTGCATGAGCTGAACTCAAAGATCTGAAACATTTTCTGTACACTGTACAGTATATACAGATGTGTGTATAGAGATCCATTATTCCCTGCACACTGTATATACAGCTGTGTGACCCCCACCACTGTATATAGAGATCTCGGACCCCCTGTACACTGTATATACAGATGTGTGACAATGTACATTATACACTGAGCAAAAATATAAAGGCAACACTTTCGGTTTTGCTACCATTTTGCATGAGCTGAACTCAAAGATCTGAAACATTTTCTGTACACTGTACAGTATATACAGATGTGTGTATAGAGATCCATTATTCCCTGCACACTGTATATACAGCTGTGTGACCCCCACCACTGTATATAGAGATCTCGGACCCCCTGTACACTGTATATACAGATGTGTGACAATGTACATTATACACTGAGCAAAAATATAAAGGCAACACTTTCGGTTTTGCTACCATTTTGCATGAGCTGAACTCAAAGATCTGAAACATTTACATCTACATACACAAAAGACCCATTACTCTGAAATATTGGTCACAAATCTGTCTAAATCTGTATTACTGGGCACTTCTTCTTTGCCGAGATAATCCATCCCACCTCACAGGTGTGGTATATCAAGGTGCTGATTAGACAGCATGAATATTGCACAGATGTGCCTTAGACTGCCCACAATAAAATACCACTCTGAAATGTGCAGTTTGATCACACAGCACAATACCACAGATGTCGCAACGTTTGAGGGAGCGTGCAATTGGCATGCTGACTGTAGGAAGGTCTACCAGAGCTGTTGCCGGTGCAATAAATGTTCATTTCTCTACCATAAGCCATCTCCAAAGGCATTTCAGAGAATTTTGCAGTACATCCAACCAGTCTCACAACCGCAGACCACGTGTAACTACACCAGCCCAGGAGCTCCACATCCAGCATGTTCACCTCCATGATAGTCTGAGACCAGCCACCCAGACAGCTGCACCAACAATCGGTTTGCATAACCAAAGAATTTCTGCACAAACTGTCAGAAACCGTCTCAGGGAAGCTCATCTGCATGCTTGCCGTATTCATCGGGGTCTGGACCTGCCTGCAGTTCGTCGTCGTAACCGACTTGAGTGGGCAAATGCTCATATTCGATGGCGTCTGGCACGTTGGAGAGGCGTTCTGTTCACGGATGAGTCCCGGTTTTCACTGTTCAGGGCAGATGGCAGACAGCGTGTGTGGCGTTGTATAGGTGAGCGGTTTGCTGACGTCAATGTTGTGGATCGAGTGGCCCATGGCCGCGGTGGGGTTATGGTATGGGCAGGCGTATATTATGGACAAAGAACACATGTGCATTTTATTGATGGCATTTTGAATGCACAGAGATACCATGAGGAGATCCTGAGGCCCATTGTTGTGCCATTCATCCACGACCATCACCTCATGATGCAGAATGATAATGCACGGCCCCATATTGCAAGGATCTGTACACAATTCCTGGAAGCTGAAAACATCCCAGTTCTTGCATGGCCAGTATACTCACCGGACATGTCACCCATTGAGCATGTTTGGGATGCTCTGGATTGGCGTATACGACAGCGTGTTCCAGTTCCTGCCAATATTCTGCAACTTCGCACGGCTATTGAAGAGGAGTGGACCAACATTCCACAGGCCACAATCAACACCCTGATCAACTCTATGTGACGGAGATGTGTTGCACTGCGTGAGGCAAATGGTGGCCACACCAGAAACTGACTGGTTTTCTGACCCCCCCCCCCCTTCAGTAAGGCAAAACTGTGAACATTTCAGAGTGGCCTTTTATTGTGGGCAGTCTAAGGCACACCTGTGCAATATTCATGCTGTCTAATCTGCACCTTGATATACCACACCTGTGAGGTGGGATGGATTATCTCGGCAAAGGAGAAGTGCTCACTAACACAGATTTAGAAAGATTTGTGAATGGGACTTTTGTGTATGTAGAAAATGTTTCAGATCTTTGAGTTCAGCTCATGCAAAATGGGAGCAAAACCGAAAGTGTTGAGTTTATATTTTTGCACAGTGTATGTATATAGATTTGTCTGACTACACTCGTTCCCCCTTTTTCCCCAGGTGAAGGGCAGTCATAAATTCATAGATAATTTCTAGGCTGTCAGCTAGGAGTAAGTCGTGTGGTGATAGACAGGATGCTCCTCTGTCAGCAGATCGGTTTGTACAAATGTATTCATCAGAGTTCTTGTACAACAAATATCTGTCCCTCCACTTAAAATATTCCCCTCCTCCGGCAGTCCGTGCACCTAAACAAAAATCTCTGACAGCTCAGAGCTGTCATAGATTTTTGGCTTCATTTGTGTCAGAAAACTGGCGAAAATTAACATAAATTTGTTGGGGCGACTGGTCACGCGCCCTCCTTGCCATTGTCACGCCCCTTTTTTTTTAAAGGAGAAGTTAAAAAGTTGCAAACACGCCACTTTTCAGAAACAAGGGTAATGATCAATCTCCTTCTCTATTCATTCTGTTCATGGCTTACATCCAGTGGCACAACTAGTAATTACTAGGTATGCCCCACAGCAAATTCATGAACAGGGTACCCCCCCCCCCCCCAGAAACATATGTGTGGGACTGGTAGTGACCTCTATTTACTGCTGGGACTGGGGCGTTCTTTCTATTACTATGTCTGTACAGCTTACTTCTCGGACTGGGGAGTTCCTTCTATCACTATGTCTGTACAGCTTACTGTTGGGACTGGGGAATTCTATCTATTACTATGTCTGTACAGCTTACTGCTGGGACTGGGGCGTTCCTTCTATTACTATGTCTGTACAGCTTACTGCTGGGACTGGGGTGTTCCTTCTATTGCTATGTCTGTACAGCTTACTGCTGGGACTAGGGCGTTCGATCTATTACTATGTCTGTACAGCTTACTTCTCGGACTGGGGAGTTCCTTCTATTGCTATGTCTGTACGGCGTACTGCTGGGACTGGGGCGCTCCGTCTATTACTATGTCTGTACAGCTTACTGTTGGGACTGGGGAATTCATTCTATTACTATGTCTGTACAGCTTACTGCTGGGACTGGGGCGTTCCTTCTATTACTATGTCATTACAGCTTACTGCTGGGACTGGGGTGTTCCTTCTATTGCTATGTCTGTACAGCTTACTACTGGGACTGGGGCGTTCTATCTATTACTATGTCTGTACAGCTTACGTCTCGGACTGGGGAGTTCCTTCTATTGCTATGTCTGTACGGCGTACTGCTGGGACTGGGGCGTTCCTTCTATTACTATGTCTGTACAGCTTACTGTTGGGACTGGGGCATTCTATCTATTACTATGTCTGTACAGCTTACTGCTGGGACTGGGGCGTTCCTTCTATTACTATGTCTGTACAGCTTACTGCTGGGACTGGGGTGTTCCTTCTATTGCTATGTCTGTACAGCTTACTGCTGGGACTGGGGCATTCTATCTATTACTATGTCTGTACAGCTTACGTCTCGGACTGGGGAGTTCCTTCTATTGCTATGTCTGTATGGCGTACTGCTGGGACTGGGGCGTTCCTTCTATTACTGTATTCATTTGAGTCCGAAAACTGGCGAAAATTAACATAAATTTGTTGGGACGACTGGTCACGCGCCCTCCTTGCCATTGTCATGGCCGTTTTTTTTTCTGACTCAGACACCTGGTATCTTTTGTAACAAACAAGGGGTCACTCAAAAGTTTATAAAGCCCCTGGGTGGCACTAGCAGGGGCGTAGCTATAGGGGGTGCAGAGGTAGCAGTCGCTACCGGGCCCAGGAGCCTGAGGGGGCCCAAAGACTCTTGTGCCGCATAAGAAGACAACGGTATAATAGAAAGTGCATGCTAATCAAAGCATGCACAAAGCACTCAGGGAAGGGGGGCCCAAACTGAACTCTTGCACCAGAGCCCATGAGTTTTTAGCTACGTCCCTGGGCACTAGCTAGGGTTAATAAGCCCATGGGTGGGGTTTGGGCTGAATATGCAGCAGGCAGTTATAGCCAAGTCTGTAACCGTCTGTAATCAATTAATTGTAACCACTGCATCAAGACCAGCCAAGTGATAAAGTCTCATACAAAATATATTGAACTGTGGCACAGTCCAGTATAGTGTATCTGACTTCTCTGTACTTTATCACTTGGCTATAACTGCCTGCTTTTATGTCTGTACAGCTTACTGTTGGGACTGTGGCGTTCTATCTATTACTAGGTCTGTACAGCTTACTGCTGGGACTGGGGTGTTCTTTTTATTACTATATCTGTGCAGCTCAATGCTCAGACTAGGGTGTTCCTACTATTGCTATGTCTGTACAGCGTACTGCTGGGACTGGGGCATTCCTTCTATTACTATGTCTGTACAGCTTACTGCGGGGACTGGGGTGTTCTTTCTATTACTATGTCTGTACAGCTTACTGTTGGGACTGTGGCGTTCTATCTATTACTAGGTCTGTACAGCTTACTGCTGGGACTGGGGTGTTCTTTTTATTACTATATCTGTGCAGCTCAATGCTCAGACTGGGGTGTTCCTACTATTGCTATGTCTGTACAGCGTACTGCTGGGACTGGGGCATTCCTTCTACTACTATGTCTGTACAGCTTACTGCGGGACTGGGGCGTTCCTTCTATTGCTATGTCTGTACAGCTTACTGTTGGGACTGTGGCGTTCTATCTATTACTAGGTCTGTACAGCTTACTGCTGGGACTGGGGTGTTCTTTTTATTACTATATCTGTGCAGCTCAATGCTCAGACTAGGGTGTTCCTACTATTGCTATGTCTGTACAGCGTACTGCTGGGACTGGGGAATTCCTTCTATTACTATGTCTGTACAGCTTACTGCGGGGACTGGGGTGTTCTTTCTATTACTATGTCTGTACAGCTTACTGTTGGGACTGTGGCGTTCTATCTATTACTAGGTCTGTACAGCTTACTGCTGGGACTGGGGTGTTCTTTTTATTACTATATCTGTGCAGCTCAATGCTCAGACTGGGGTGTTCCTACTATTGCTATGTCTGTACAGCGTACTGCTGGGACTGGGGCATTCCTTCTACTACTATGTCTGTACAGCTTACTGCGGGGACTGGGGCGTTCCTTCTATTGCTATGTCTGTACAGCTTACT
Organism: Bufo gargarizans; assembly: GCF_014858855.1. Classification (NCBI taxonomy): domain Eukaryota; kingdom Metazoa; phylum Chordata; class Amphibia; order Anura; family Bufonidae; genus Bufo; species Bufo gargarizans. The sequence goes on along the minus strand of NC_058083.1, from coordinate 242,275,980 downwards.
GTTGGGACTGTGGCGTTCTATCTATTACTAGGTCTGTACAGCTTACTGCTGGGACTGGGGTGTTCTTTTTATTACTATATCTGTGCAGCTCAATGCTCAGACTAGGGTGTTCCTACTATTGCTATGTCTGTACAGCGTACTGCTGGGACTGGGGCATTCCTTCTATTACTATGTCTGTACAGCTTACTGCGGGGACTGGGGTGTTCTTTCTATTACTATGTCTGTACAGCTTACTGTTGGGACTGTGGCGTTCTATCTATTACTAGGTCTGTACAGCTTACTGCTGGGACTGGGGTGTTCTTTTTATTACTATATCTGTGCAGCTCAATGCTCAGACTAGGGTGTTCCTACTATTGCTATGTCTGTACAGCGTACTGCTGGGACTGGGGCATTCCTTCTATTACTATGTCTGTACAGCTTACTGCGGGGACTGGGGCGTTCTTTCTATTACTATGTCTGTACAGCTTACTGCTGGGACTAGGGCGTTCTTTTTATTACTATGTCTGTGCAGCTCAATGCTCAGACTGGGGTGTTCTTACTATTGCTATGTCTGTACAGCTTACTGCGGGGACTGGGGCGTTCTTTCTATTACTATGTCTGTACAGCTTACTGTTGGGACTGTGGCGTTCTATCTATTACTAGGTCTGTACAGCTTACTGCTGGGACTGGGGTGTTCTTTTTATTACTATATCTGTGCAGCTCAATGCTCAGACTGGGGTGTTCCTACTATTGCTATGTCTGTACAGCGTACTGCTGGGACTGGGGCATTCCTTCTACTACTATGTCTGTACAGCTTACTGCGGGGACTGGGGCGTTCCTTCTATTGCTATGTCTGTACAGCTTACTGTTGGGACTGTGGCGTTCTATCTATTACTAGGATTGTACAGCTTACTGCTGGGACTGGGGTGTTCTTTTTATTACTATATCTGTGCAGCTCAATGCTCAGACTAGGGTGTTCCTACTATTGCTATGTCTGTACAGCGTACTGCTGGGACTGGGGCATTCCTTCTATTACTATGTCTGTACAGCTTACTGCGGGGACTGGGGCGTTCTTTCTATTACTATGTCTGTACAGCTTACTGTTGGGACTGTGGCGTTCTATCTATTACTAGGTCTGTACAGCTTACTGCTGGGACTGGGGTGTTCTTTTTATTACTATATCTGTGCAGCTCAATGCTCAGACTAGGGTGTTCCTACTATTGCTATGTCTGTACAGCGTACTGCTGGGACTGGGGCATTCCTTCTATTACTATGTCTGTACAGCTTACTGCGGGGACTGGGGCGTTCTTTCTATTACTATGTCTGTACAGCTTACTGCTGGGACTAGGACGTTCTTTTTATTACTATGTCTGTGCAGCTCAATGCTCAGACTGGGGTGTTCTTACTATTGCTATGTCTGTACAGCTTACTGCGGGGACTGGGGCGTTCTTTCTATTACTATGTCTGTACAGCTTACTTCTGGGACTCGAGCGTTACTTCTATTGCTATGTCTGTACTGATGACTGAGTTTTTGATAATGTCAGAGGGGCTCTTGTCTCTATGGGAACACAGGTGGGCGGGGATGTCATGTGACTGCTCCTCTGAAGATGCTTGCTGCAGTGCATGCTGGAATTTTTACTTTCACTTTGCAGCTGCTCTTCCCACACGTCCAGTCTGAGGAGCTCCTCCAGGAAAGTGTGTCATGGTGAACAGGTTAGAATTATATATAGCCAGTACATTTAGCTTTAAATATTAATACTTCATAGTTTTGGCTATTGTCTGGGGCACTTTGGATTTTTGATACTTAGGGTGGCCAACCCCTTTAAGGACTCTATGATGACAGGCAGTGTTCCACAGGATTGATATTGATTATGATATGTGGTGCCAATATTCAAAAAGGGGTCAAAAACAGAGCCCGGAAACTATAGGCCAGTAAGTGTAACATCTGTCGTGGATAAACTGTTTGAACATTTTCTGGCAGATGCTATCTTGGAGTATATTAGTGAAAATAAGCGTATAGCACTGTATTAGCACTGGGGGATCTGTCCTTTCAAGGTAATGTGATCCATTTCTGTGATAAGATAGACTTGCTTCTCCAAAGCATTTGATAATGTACCACATATAGTATATAAATGAGAATGCTTGGACTGGGGGAAAATGTCTGTATGTGGGTAATTAACTGGCTGAGGGATAGAAAACAGAGGGTGGTTATTAGTGGTACACACCCAGATTGGGTCACTGTCACTAGTGGGGTACCTCAGGGGTCACTATTGGGCCACATTCTCTTCAATATATCAATGATCTTGTAGAAGGCTTGCGCAGTAAAATATACATTTTTGCAGATGACACTAAACTGTGTAAAGTAAATTACATGTCTCCTCATGAACTCCATTCCTACAGAGATGCAGCTGATGACCATATTAACCCCTTAAGGACCAGGCTCATTTTCACCTTAAGGACCAGGCTATTTTTTGCAAATCTGACCAGTGTCACTTTATGTGCTCATAACTTTAAAACGCTTTGACTTACCCAGGCCGTTCTGAGATAGTTTTTTTGTCACATATTGTACTTCATGACACTGCTAAAATTGGTTCAAAAAAGTTAATTTTTTTTGCATAAAAAAATAAAATTTTTACCAAAAATTTTGAAAAATTAGCAAATTTCAAAGTTTCAGTTTCTCTACTTCTGTAATACATAGTAATACCCCCAAAAATGGTGATGACTTTACATTCCCCATATGTCTACTTCATGTTTGTAGCATTTTGGGAATGATATTTTATTTTTTGGGGATGTTACAAGGCTTAGAAGTTTAGAAGCAAATTTTGAAATTTTTCAGAAATCTTCAAAATCCCACTTTTTATGGACCAGTTCAGGTTTGAAGTCATATTGTGAGGCTTAGATGATAGAAACCTCCCAAAAATGACCCCATTCTAGAAACTACACCCCTCAAGGTATTCAAAAATGTTTTTTCTAACTTTATTAACCCTTTAGGTCTCCCACAAGAGTTAATGGCAGATGGAGAAACAATTTTGAAATTTCAATTTTTGGGAACATTTTGCAATATAATCAATTTTTTCCAGGAGTAAAACAAGGGTTAACTGCCAAACAACACTCAAAATGGGTTGCCCTGATTCTGTAGTTTGCAAAAACACCCCATATGTGGTCGTAAACTACTGTTTGGCCGAACGGTAGCACATAGAAGGAGGGGAACACCATATGGGTTTTGGAAGGCAGATTTTGCAGGACTGGTTTTGTTTATACCATGTCCCATTTGAAGCCCCCTGTTGCACCCCTAGAATAGAAATTTCAAAAAGTGACTCCATCTAAGAAAGTACACCCCTCAAGGTATTCAAAACTGGGTTTACAAACTTTGTTAACCCTTTAGGTGTTCCACAAGAGTTAATGACAGATGGAGAAACAATTTTGAAAGTTCTATTTTTTGGAAAATTTTCCAATATAATCAATTTTTTCCAGGAGTAAAACAAGGGTTAACTGCCAAACAACACTCAAAATGGGTTGCCCTGATTCTGTAGTTTGCAAAAACACCCCATATGTGGTCGTAAACTACTATTTGGCTAAACGGCAGGACATAGAAGAAGGGGAACGTCATATGGTTTTTGGAAGGCAGATTTTGCTGGACTGGTTTATTTACACCATGTACCCTTTCAAGCCCCCTGATGCACCCCTAGAGTAAAAACTCCATAAAAGTGACCCCATCTAGGAAACTACGGGATAAGGTGGTTGTTGTTTTGGGACTATTTTTGGGGTAAATTTGATTTTTGGTTGCTCTATATTACTCTTTTTTGAGGCAATGTAACAAAAAAAAATTATTCTAAAATTGTTTCTACATTCGCTATTTAGTTTTGTGGAACACCTAAAGGGTTAACATAGTTTGTAAAGTAACTTTTGAATACCTTGAGGGGTGTAGTTTCTTAGATGGTGTCACTTTTTTGGAGTTTCTAGTCTAGACTACATCAGGGGGGGGCTTCTAATGGGACATGGTGTCAAAAAAAAAAATGCCCATCAAAATCTGCCTTCCAGAAACCATATGGAGTTCCCTTCGTTCTATGTTCCTGCCGTGCGGCTATATAGCCATTTACGACCACATATGGGGTGTTTCTGCAAACTACAGAATCGGGGCAATAAATATTTAGTTTTGTTTGGCTGTTAACCCTTGCTTTATTACCGGCAAAATGGATTCAAATTGAAATTTTGCCCAAAAATGGGTGTTTTGGCACAGTTTTTATTTTATATTTTTAACACCGTTCATCTGAGGCGTTTGGTCAAAGGTTATTTTTATAGCGACGACTTTTACGCACGCGACGATGCCCAATATGTATGGCTCTCAGACTTTGGAGACATTAAGCAGGCATCCTAAAAACTGCGGCCCTCCAGATGTTGTAAAACTACAATTCCCACCATGCCCTGCTGATGGCTGTAGGTTGTCTGGGCATGCTGGGAGTTATAGTTTTACAACATCTGGAGGGCCGCAGTTTGAGGATGCCTGCACTAAAACTAATATTTTTGGGGGAAAGAAAAATTGTTTCTGTGTCTCCAAAGTCTGAGAGCCATAGTGTTTTATGTTCTCTAGTGAACTGTTGGGGATTATACAAATTTAGTACTCCATGGAAGTGTGATACTCCCTGAAGGAATTGATAATGCAGAGGCCCGGATGATCGGGGCACGTGTCACATTAAGTAGTGGTGTCCTTCCGTATCCCCCTCTTGTGACACACTCTGCACTTTTTTTGGGTTCGTCCCTTCTTTCCAGTATGGGGGACCACACCTGGAAAGTGTTGGCCAGGGATGATCCGGGCGCCTCCAGTTCCCGAGGTACTCCGGCCTGCTCTTTCCCGGTCCGAAAAGATCAGGTCCTTGAGGACTGCCTCATAGAATTGGAGGAATGTCCCTGTGCTGCCAGCGCTTCGGGATAGTACAAAAGAGTTGTACATGGCAACCTGCACCAAGTAGACCGCAACTTTTTTGTACCATGCCCGGGTTTTGCGCATGGCGTTATATGGCGTGAGGACTTGATCAGAGAGATCAACTCCTCCCATATACCGATTGTAGTCGACGATACAATCGGGCTTGAGGACCGTTGCCGTGGTACCTCGCACAGAGACTGGGGTGGTGCGGTTACCGTGGATTGTGGACAGCATAAGGACATCCCTCTTGTCCTTATACCTGACCAGCAACAGGTTTCCACTGGTAAGGGCACGGGTCTCACCCCTGGGGATAGGTACCTGGAGAGGGTAGGCAGGGAGGCCGCGTTGATTTTTCCGCACGGTCCCACAAGCGAACGTGGATCTGGCGGCAAGGGACCTGAACAAGGGAATGCTGGTATAAAAGTTATCCACGTACAAGTGGTAACCCTTATCCAGCAGTGGGTACATAAGGTCCCACACGAGTTTCCCGCTAACACCCAGAGTGGGGGGACATTCTGGGGGTTGAATACGGGAATCTCGCCCCTCGTACACACGAAATTTGTAAGTGTACCCTGAGGTACTCTCACAAATTTTGTATAGCTTCACGCCATACCTCGCCCGCTTTGTGGGAATATATTGGCGGAAACTGAGTCTCCCCTTGAACGCAACGAGAGACTCATCAACCGCGACCTCCCTTCCAGGTACGTAGGCCTGCTGAAATGTGGCCCCAAAGTGATCGATGACCGGCCGTATCTTATACAGCCAGTCATAGGCAGGATCACCTCGGGGTGGACATGCTGCATTATCGGAATAATGCAGACATTTCCGGATGGCCTCAAACCGGGAACGTGTCATGACCATACTGTACAGTGGGGTCTGGTACAGGATGTCCCCACTCCAGTATTGCCTGACACTGGGTTTTTGGACTAGACCCATATGCAGCACGAGGCCCCAAAATGTCCTCATTTCGGCTGCACTGACCGGCGTCCAGCCACCGGGTCTAGCCAAAAATGAGCCTGGGTTTTGAGCCTGAACTGTTGGGCGTACAGATTCGTCTGCTCCACCATCAAATTCACCAGTGGGTTACTGAAAAAAAAACTAAAATAGTCTATTTCAGTAAACCCCACTGTGGGAATCTGGATTCCAGGATTGCCAGCGAAATCCGGAATCTCAGGCTCAAAGTCCACTGGGGGACACCAACTAAGTTCATCGGCAGGGGGCTCCGGTGGACTTATTTGGTGGGCCGGGAAACCAGTACGAACCCCAGGGCGGCTCGTACTAGGGTGGGCCACAGGATCCCTAGCACGTGGGGCCCCTGGCTCCGCCTGGCGGCGTCTCCGCCGCCTTGGTGGCTCATCGTCATCCGATGATGATGAGGAGGATGTGGATGATCAAAGGAATGTGGGGTCATCCTCATCCTCACTGGGGCTCTCGGAGTCGGAGGCAATCTGGGCGTATGCCTCCTCGGCCGAGAACGTCCGGCGGGCCATGGGTGTGTGTGCGTGTAGGTGTGCGTGTGTGGAAAACTTTATTATATGTGCGTGTGTGTGGGGGCAACAGGTGTTCGCGTACTAAAAAAGGCAAAAAGAAAAGGGCAAGTGTTAGGAAAAAAAAAGTTAAAACTTGCTGATCAGCGTTACAACGCTGATCAGCGGTGGGGCTGGCGATGCGCTAACAGTGGACGGACGCTAAAAAGTGCTGGCCAGTCAGCGCACGCAGAAAAAAAAAAAGTGGTGGTGAGGGGGGGGGAGGCTGGTGGGGGGGGGGGGGGGGCAAGTGGCAGGGGGGGTCTGGGTTAGTGTTAGATGGATAGAAGGAAGTTTGGAATAAAAGTACTTTTTATTTTTTTTTCCTAACTAACTTTTCCCTTCTTTCCCTGCCTAACGGTGCCTCTCCCTCACTGACCCTAACCTACCTGGGTGGCGATGGGTGCAGGAGGGTGATGGATGCCGATTAGGGGGACACAGGAGCTGGTGCTGGACGATGCTGCACGGTCAGGGTGCTGGACAGGAAGAGGAGGGGAGAGAGGAGCGCAGGAAGTTTGAATCTCGCGCCTCTCTCCCCTGCACCAATCAGCACCCTGGACATTTGCGTTCAGCACCAGGGCCAGCACCGCCTCCTCAAATCCTTGGACTGCGATTGGTGGTGTATAATTACGCCACCGATCGCAGTCTTTTTCCGGTTCATCGGGTCACAGGACACCCGAATGGACCGGAAACGCTGAAAACCGCAGGTCTGAATTGACCTGCGGTTTTCTGCGATCGCCGATACGGGGGGGTCAAATGACCCCCCCCCTGCGTTGTTACGGGATGCCGGCTGAATGATTTCAGCCGACGTCCCGTTCCGATTAACCACCGCAGCGCCAGAATGCCGATTTTAAGTCAGGACGTACAGGTACGTCCTGTGTCCTTAAGGACTCGGGAAATAGGGCGTACCGGTATGTCCTATGTCCTTAAGGGGTTAAACCATATGTATTCAGGATCACAATCCCTAACGAGCAGACAGGAGGATGGGGCAGCTCTTTAGCTCAGTGTTGTGAACTAACTTGTCCTGCTGTGTGATTAGGACAGGTTTTGTGTGAACTAATAGGACAGCAGCCATTTTGTTTTTCCTAATGATTGCTCCCCAGACAAAATAAGTCATTATAACTAACGTAAGGTATTTGGGAATATATTTATAATGAAAAAATATATTTACGTATTTACATTTTCTTAATTCCCTGAGAACCCCTTTAAGACAAGTTTACAGACACCTGGTATCTTTTGTAACAAACAAGGGTTCACTCAAAAGTTAATAAAGCCCCTGGGTGGCACTAGCTAGGGTTAATAAGCCCATGGGTGGGGTTTGGGCTGAATATGCAGCAGGCAGTTATAGCCAAGTCTGTAACTGTCTGTAATCAATTAATTGTAACCACTGCATCAAGACCAGCCAAGTGATAAAGTCTCATACAAAATATATTGAACTGTGGCACAGTCCAGTATAGTGTATCTGACTTATCTGTACTTTATCACTTGGCTATAACTGCCTGCTGTGCATTTATCCCAGACTCTACCCAGACCTGTTTAACCCTAGACAGTGTGGGTAAGGGGCTTATAACCCCCAAGCAGGCACCCTGTCCAACATTCACTAGTGCACACAGCCCTCCTTTTACAAGAGGCTGCTTACCCCACCATGGTGCCACTCGACTGGCAGCATATTTGTGTGTATTGGTGCCACAGAGTGTATATGTATCTTGTTTTCTGTATATATGCATGCAAGTACTATGTAAGTGTGTCCACCACCTTCACAAAATCGTATGCCCCTGATAGCATACAATCATGAGGATAGGTCATCAATAGCAAAAAGTGGACAACCCCTTTAAGGGCACCCGTGGAAAGTGCTAGTGTTCCATTCCATCTTTAGTTCAGAGTGTCACCTGGACACTGGGGGAGCTACTCGCTACCAGTTGAAAATACCCCAACTACCTCTGAGGATTGTTTACTTTGCTGTTATGTTGTTTTATGTTTTATTATTGCTCAAAATAAATACGAGTGTTTGTTTTCCCCAAAACTGGGTGAAGACTTTTTATAACAGTATATACACCCACATCTCAACAAGGTTGCAACAAATAAATGCTTCTAGTTTGAAACAAGTATGTTTTAACAAATGCAATGTACATAAGCCTTACTGTATACATTTACCTTCCTTGCATATGTTTTTTTTTTTTTACAATTGTTTTAACATTTCAAATTCAATATTGAAAAGATTCTTTTCTCAAGTGAACAGCGTTGTTCTGTCATCAGCACACTAAACTCAGCAAAGAAACTGCATGTTATAAAACCTACAGTATATTAAAAGGGAAAGAGATATACAGAATATCAAGGAAACGCTCTGGTTGTGAGGATACAAGGAAACTTTCCCTCAAATGTCACCCAGCTACAGTCAAGTAAAACGTATCCCCCTGTATCCAGATTCATCAATGTCAGTTAAAATGAAGTTATTCTAGCAATAAAAATGGTTGTGTGAGTTTACTGCTCTGATGGTGACATCCATCATTCTGACACTGGAACTTTCCTGGCTGTTATGAGGCCCTTCTCTGGAGCATGGGAGGGCTAATACCAACATTTATTATAGATATGAAATCATTTCATTGTTCTATCCTCCATGTATTGTTATACATCACTGTAACCACAACATTTTCTGGATACTTCTGTTTTTCATAACATTATTTTTTATTAGGTTCCTAGGAAATTGTATACAAGTTCTATACTTTGAATTATTATTATTATTATTATTATTATTATTATTATTATATATAATGTAACAAAGAATTCCAGTATACACAAGTTTGGATAGAAAAAAAGGCTAAATTAAAAGTGGTAAATAACCAAAATCAAGTTAACGTTAAGTATTCACGACAGTATACTAACTTCAGTAATAAGTATAGAGGCTCATTTTAAACGGGTTCTCCAGGGTACAGATATTGAGGACCTATCCTTGGGATAAGTCGTCAATAGTGATGAGCGGCAGAGGCAATATTCGAATTCGCAATATTTTGTCAATATTTGGGCGAACATTTGTCATATATTTGAGAATTTACAATTATTTTCTTAATTACGAAAAACGGCAATGTAATATGCGCGTATTGCGTGTGCAATACAGGCTTGGGTCACTTTTGCTAAATTTTTCAAGCTGCTAGAAGTTTTCTGAAACTGGAGAAAATGGTTGGCACGGCAGAATATTACAATAGCTTTATATGCAGATAGAGTGCTCCAATATATTCACGATTGCGCAAATCGGCAAATTAATGATGCGCATATTTTGGGGCAATACTTGCAACTTCACATTTTAGTGGGTCTGACTACATATTACTGATTGGTGCACTAAGTATTGTTGTGAACTTGTGACATCACAGCACTATGTCTGTGGCATGTATGTATGGACAGCAGAACCTATCAGCTACATTATGTCACGATCTAACCTACACTGACTATCTCCCACTAACTACCTGTATTATATATATATATATATATATATATATATATATATATTTATAAGCTAACTAACTATCTAATGTAATGACACAGGAAAGCACAGAGCACAGCAATAACACTGCTGTCCCTCTCTCAGAACTCCATAAAACAACAGAAAATGGCTGCTAGGAAGTTTCTTATATAGTAAGGGGTAGGCAACTTTCCTATTGGGTGCTAGGGATGTTGCTAAGCTCTGACAAAGACATTGCAGCCTTCTCATTGGCCCACAAGCAAGAAGGGAGGCTACTGATGAAAAAAAAAATCACAAATATTTGCGAATACAAATATAGCACCATACTCTAAATCATCGCAAATTTTCGAAGTGGCGATATTCGCGATTAAAATTCGTGATACGAATATTCGCGCCCAACACTAGTCGTCAATATCAGATTGGTAGGGTTCCAATATCCCCATCAGTCAGCTGTTTCAGGCCACTGCTGTGCCAAATGTTGAGACATCTACAGTGTATGGAGCAGAAACAAAAGACTTCCACTCACAATTAGAGTAAATTTATCAAAACCAGTGTAAAGTAGAACTGGTTTAGTTGCCTATAGCAACCAATTAGATTCCACCTTTCATTTTCCAAAGGAGTTCTGAAAAATAAAAGGTAAAATCTGATTGACGGCAACCATAGGCAACTAAGCCAGGTTTGCTTTACACCAGTTTTGATAAATCTCCTCCATTGACTTCTATAGGAGAGCTTCCCTGGCATGCTCTGAGACCTCTGCAGAGGTCATTTTACAAGCAAGGAGTAGATAAGCTTTGAGACCTGTTTGCCTATTGTAAGTGGTGGATCCTGTGTTAGATGTGGCTTGGTCTGTTATTAGGCATAGTATCTAGTACGAAGACTGCAGGATTTTAGGGATATATGAAAAAATAAAAATAAATATAAAAACTTAATTTAAACAATAGGTCATTTTCTGATGGCACATTCCCTTTAAGATATAGAAGATGAATTATGGCCCAAATGGCCCCCATGTTTATGAAAAAAATGTCTGACAGGAAGCTAATAGTGACTTTAAAGGGGTTCTCCAGGAGTTAAAAAAAATGAAAATACTTAAATATTATTTTATAATAAATATATTCACAAATACCTTTCATTACTTAGAATTGCTTGTTTTGTCTAGGGAGCAATCATTAGGAGAAATAAGATGGCCGCCGTCCTATCAGTACGCACAAAACCTGTCCTAATCACACAGGAGGACAAGTTACTTCACCACAATGAGCCATAGTGCTGCCTCATCCTATCTGCTCTGCTTGTCAGGAATCATGATCCTGAATACAGGTGAATCTCTGTGGGAATGGAGATGATGAGGAGATATGAGAGGAGGGTGAGGTGTGGCTGATGAGCAGCAGCACTTGTATGCAGTCTCCATTACCACAGCCTGTCCTGTCCGTCCTCTCTGTACTTCATGTCTCCTCATGAACAAAATTTTCCAGAGATTCAGCTGAAGATCTTTTCATCTGTATTCAGGATCATAACCCTGACAAATATAGAGGATGAGGCAGCTCTTTACCTCAGTGTTGTAAAGTAACTTGTCCTCATGTGTGATCATGACAGGTTTTGTGTGAACTAATGAGACAGCAGCCATTTTGTTTCCCCTGATGATTGCTCCCCAGAGAAAACAAGCCATAATAAATAATGAAAGGTATTAGAGAATATATTTATAATAAAGTAATATTTAAGTATTTTCATTTTCTTAATTCCCGGAGAACCCCTTTGAGGACTTCTTTGACCTGGACTCCAATATTTGTACCACCTGGACAGGGCTGCTGGTAGTCCTGTTTACCCGTCAGTGGAGACAAGCATTCAGGCCTGGCACACGTATAATAATAGTTAACAATACCATCAGATAATGGCTGTTGTATATAATAAAAGGTGCATGTAAGAATGAAGACAGCAGAGGTCTGAATCTAGTACATTGAATGAATATGAATAAAGCAGCCTCCTTCATCTGCATACGTCTGCAGAATCGCGCTGCTCTGCATATTCTTCACTAGGACCATGTATTATGAAATACCTCAACAAGGGAGAGAAAGATAGATGTATTTATTTGGACATAAATTCAATGAAAATGGAAATGTTTTCCCTGAGGATATTCTGTAGACAGAATACAAATTAGAAATGTGTTACTGCTGATTTCAGGCCAATTTATAAATGAAAAATGTTTACGCATTTAGAAATGCATATGCTTCTCCCGTTTCTTAAAGAGATGTCTCAGAAAATAATTATATGTTTCATTTCCATTAGTTGTACAGCCATCTAATGTGAAAATGTGCATTAACTTAGAGCAGATAGAAACGATTCTCATGAGCATTTTATCGCTTATTATTTTGTGAGCCATACAGCCTGACCTCACACCAGGGGATCGTAGTTCAAAAGCTGGACGCAAGCCCCTTCGTACATCTATCCAAATATTCACTCATAATAAAACCAATTACCGACAGAATGATTCCTTCCTCTATTAGCCACTGTTGCACTCTGGACCCAAATATAAGATTATTATTTTTCTATCATATTGGGCAAGATCTCAATGGTCAACCAAAGTAGACTGTGCACACTTCAGTCTTCTTCTCAATTTGAAATATGTCTGAAAACTTGTTCTGATGAGACCTGTGTACTGATAATCTGAGTGCGCCCTTCAGTAAGATAATTAAAGGGATTGTCTAAGACTTAATTATAGTCTAATTATGTTAAGCACCTAAAGTACTGCATATTGAACGAGGACTTGTAATCTCTCCTGACATGTCTTTTTTAGTAACTTCCTGTGTTCCCCATGTACAGTAGCAGTTGTGGATCATCTATTTTCATAACTCTATGTTGTACCATTCCTTTATTATTCCTGCTAGAAGTTTATTGCAAGCTTTTAGCAATTCGGTCATAAAATTCTACCAGGAATAACAGAGGAATGGCACAACATAGAACATAAGAATACATGCTCCAGAATTGTCATCTCATGGGGAATGCAAGTAGTTACTAAAACAGACATGTTAGGAGAGGTGGCAGGTCCTCCTGGAGGTACAAAGGAAAAGCTAAAAAAGGAAAGAGGAAGAATACAGCAGAGTTTATTAGTTATAAGAGCGGAAAACCATTGCTAATAAAGCATGTGTTTCATTTTATGTGAAGAAAGGGATACAAAGGAGCTCTTAACAAGCTCTGCCTCTAATGCCACCAGATATAAGGCAGCTATCCTGTAAGTCAATGTTCAACCCTTTACACAGGCTTTTAGACATGACTTGGACAATAAATAAGCCAGCATCTCATCTGCAGACAGCTGTTTCAGGGTGATTGCCCCTCATCAGTGCAGAGCAGAGAGTACTGGCTTAACTGGGTAAGATGCCTAGGTCAGGACTTGGGGGATACTATCTCATTTGTATCCCTTTCTTCCCAGAATACCAGAGGAGCATGTATGACCTATAAGTCTCCTCACACCGATTAAGGTGCTTTCTCTCCAAGGAGAGATAGTACCCTGCCAATCCTTTTATTTTATGTACACACATGTTGAAAGCCTGGACGTGGGGGGCTGGGTTTATCAGGGAGAAACCTCTGTATGATCAGAGCACAGGGCACAGCTCCATGCCAGGAAGAGCCTGCCCTCTCAGCACAGTCACAGAGAGAAAATGTGCATTCATAGGGAAAGGAATGGCCCCAGATACAGGTATATAACTTATGTAACAGTTGCCTAAGGAGGGGCTGCATTTTTTCAGCATTTAAAGTGCCATGTAACGGTAGGCTGATTATAAACTGTGTGTGCTTATATCATACAACTGATCTTATGAATATATTTAGTACGTTAATTTGTATGTAGATTGTAATCTCTCATGGACAGGGTTCTCTCTCCTTCTGTACCCGTCTGTCACTTATTTAATATATATTTAATGTGCTTCTCTTTATGTACTGTACATAACCCCATGCCCTGGAATGCCTGGCATTTCCAAAGAAATAAAAATAATATTGCATGCAGATCATCCATACACAGTAATTAGCGTACGGCTATTCCCAGGATCTCTAGAGAAAACCATTTCACTGTGCTAAACTTGACTGTCATTACTCAGTTCTCTCATTTTTAAAGATGGTTGTTAGAGGCCACATCATTACAGATCCATACACACTAAGGTGCTTCGGCAAATGCAAAATATTATATGCATACTACAGTTTGCACTAGCATAATAATAATAATAATAAGCAGTTGTAAAGAAAGACTGACACCGCAACTAACTGTAATACATATATCATCTTTATTTAATGTCCATGATTAAAACACATTAAAAAGCAGTGACCAAACACACACAACACAGGGAGGCAATACTCAGTAAATATAACCGTTTAATAGTATATCAGCAATAGTTGTTAATAGCCCCACACAGGGTTAACATATCAAATAAAGTGCACAGTGCACAATTCGTAGTTATGTCGGACTTTATAGATTTGCAGTTTAACTTATGTCTGCCGGATCTAAGTAGAAATTGTGAGAAAAGGGCCATTTGTATTGGTGTGACCAGGAAATTTATCAGTAATGATACCTTTCACTTAGGAATATGTTGCCTTATTCTGGAGAGAAAAATATATACTTTTAATCGATTTGCAAATAAGCAGTTAAGTGCACTGAGGGCGGCTCAGGCCACTCTGTGCACCCGCTGCTTACATTCAGTTGCGCTAGCCCTGCAAAGCATTGTCCCTGGCTTAACAATTAATTTCCAGGTGACAGACTCCCTGTAAATCCATAGTTACATAGGTTAAAAATAACATGGGTCCATCAAGTTCAACGTTTCTCAGATTAATTATACAAGATTCATTGTTAGATTAATTTCGAACATCAGTGCCATTTGCATCAATGCCAGATGCTACATAGGCATCTAGTTCCTTTTTAAAATGCTGGTATAATATCTGACATTACTACTTTTTGGGGCAGGGGCATTCTAAAGATTGACTACTCTGACTGTAAAGAATCCTTTCCTGTATTGATGTATAAATTGCCTTTCCTCCACACCTAATGAATGTCCCCTGATTCTTTGTAAAGTCCTTGGAATGACTAAATCCTGTGCCAGTTCTTTGTATTAATAATACATGTATTTATAACTGAGACCTTCCATCCTATTTAATAATCTGGTCACCCACCTCTGAACACTTTCTAGCACTCCCATATCCTTTGTAGTATACGGAGCCCAAAACTGTATACCATATTCAAGATGTGCCCATACGAGGGATTTATAAAGGGTTAATATTATATTGAGATCGTATGTTTTTATTTCTCTTACACTCTAAACGCATATTTGCTTTTGCAGCTGCCTGACATTGAGTACTGCTGCTTAGCTTAGGGTACTTTCACACTAGCGTTAGAAGAATCCGTCAGGCAGTTCCGGTAACGGAACTGCCTGCTGGATCCGGAAATCCGTAAGCAACCGGATATCATTTGGATCCGGATCCGTCTGACAAATGCATTGAAATACCAGATCCGTCTCACCGGTGTCATCTGGAAAAATTGATCCGGTATTTAATTCACATTTTTAAAGGTCTGCACATGCGCAGACCGGAAAACCGGATCCATCAATGCGGCAATTTCCTGAACACTTGGTACCGGATCCGGCATTAATACATTTCAATAGAAATGAATGCCGGATCGGGCAATCCACGCAAATGTCCAGGAATTTTGGCCAGAGAAAATACTGCAGCATGCTATGGTATTTTCTCTGGCCAAATACCATTAAAGGGACAGAACGGAAGACATCCTGATGCATACTGAACGGATTGCTTTCCATTCAGAATGCATTAGGACAAAACTGATGCGTTTTTTCTGAAAACTTTAACGCTAGTGTAAAAGTAGCCTTACTTGTAATCAGAATACTCAAGCTAAAAATAAAATAATACATTTTTACTGATAACTATCAATAAAAATGTATTATTTTATTTTTAGTGTCACTTCAGGCAGTGATATTTATATTTGACAGAGACCCTTGATTACTGCCCCAGTTTAAATATCTCTTCTTTTCTTTTGTCCGCCACAATTATGTTTTCATGGTTATCTTTTAGAAGGCAAGTATTATTACCAGGGGCGTTGCTAGGGTCTCAAAAGATCTGGGGCCCAAGCCCCAATGAATATTGCCTAACTCTTGAAGTATACCAATCGCCCCCCCCAACCCCTCCATTAGTAGAATGGTATTAAAAATATCCTTACAGAGCCCCTAGTAGTAATAAGGCCTCCCTATTGTTATTCCAGTGGTAATAAAGCTCTCTTTTGACCCCTCAGTAGTAATAAGTCCCCCAATAATGCTCTTAAAGGGGTTATCCCATCATAATGATCACTGTTAAATCTGTTAATGATTTGACAGTGATCATTTTTGTTAATATACTTGATTAACAAATTCCCACCGTTTAGGATAAAATTCATCCCCACTTACCTTATTGTTGTGACTCGGTCTCCCCTGGTTATGGCCACCGCTCTTCTCCAAAATCCCGATGGCCGCGCTTGCGCGATGTCCTGAACGCGCACGCTGCCGCGCATGCGCAACGGTGACTTCTTCCCGGCCAGAATAGAACAGAGCTGCAAACGCGCATGCCGGCTCTGTACTATACTGGCTAGAAATAAGTCACCATGGCGCATGCGCTGCGGCGTGTGCGTTCAGTCCAGCGCACAGCCCGGCCGGGAGAAGACTTCAATCAAGATGAAGCCCACCCCCAGCCAGAATCCAGGAAGTGAACGGCGTGGTAGCAGCAGGTAAGTATAAAAAGGCGAAGTGGGATAACCCCTTTAAGAGAAATAATGTGGATCTAGGAGTCCCACCTATAGAGCCCCCAGTAGTAATAAGAACGCTTAAATGTCCCCTGGATTTAAAATGTCCCTACAGTGCCCCCAGTATTTATAAAACCCCCTACTGTTATAATGGTCGCCCTGAAGTTCCCCAGTATTTATATCGCCCCCTAATGTTATAATGCCCACACAGTGCCCCCAGTATTTATATTGCCCCCTACTGTTATAATTCTCGCCTTGAAGAGCCCCCAGTATTTATACTCCTCTGTTTACTGTCCTCAGAAATGATAATTCCTCAGCCCCCTCCACCATACAGTCCCATGTAAATAATATTATTTCCCTCCTCTGCCATAGAGTCCCATGTAAATACCATCACACCATCTCTCCAGCCCCCTCCAATATACAGTCCCATGTAAATAACATCCCTCTCTATCTACAGCCCCCCCAAAAAAATACATTCCCACGTAAATAACATCACCCCCTCCCCAGCGACCTTCAACATACAGTCCCATGTAAATTATATCACCCCTCAATATTTAGTCCCATGTAAATAACATCCCTCCACCCCACTGTTCCACGTAACTAACTTCAGCCCTAACATACAGTCCCAGTTAAATAGCTACAACTCCCAACATTGCTCTGCCTCTCACACTGAGTAATCTACCCCTTCACTTACCTCTCCTCATGTAGCAGACCTCAACACAGCTTCTTCCCAGGACTTTTCTTCCCTGCTGAGCCATCCTCTCCTGCACTGGTCACATGATGGTGACATCATCGCAGATCCTTTTCAGCTACTGCATTTTTAACTGATCACATGGACTGTGATGTCATCACAGGTCCTTCAGCTCTTGCAAGGCATTAGATTTAATTGTATTGCCGTCCTGAGGATGGCAATACAGTTGTATTTAGCAGACAGGCAGTACATTCGACCTGGGACAAAACATCAGGAGCCCAGGCCCCGAATGTTTTAACCTAGTAACGTCCCTGATTATTACTTTTTTTCTTTTTGGCATTCATATATTTGGGATTTATGTTAATGTTGTCCACAATTTGTTTTTTTGTGGCTAATTTAGTCAACATTATTGAGCTGTTTGTAAGCCTGGAAACCTCAGTCTTCTACGCTTTAAATGCTCTTAGTGTTTGTGTTATTATTATAGCACTTCTTAGCCACATTGGTGTCCTCTTATTTCTGGACAGGTATAAACTTGCAGTATATTGGGCAGACTAGATGGGCCAAATGGTTCTTATCTGCCGACACATTCTATGTTTCTACTACAGGATTCCAATATGTCTTTGAAAACTCCATTTAGCCTCAGTATCCCTATCTTCCCTTAGTTGACTCAATTTAGATTTTCTAATGTTCCATGTTCTTGTAGCTCCCTTTTGAAGGACTTTATTCCTCAGCGCTTCACAGAGTCTTTGTGCTGTGACCAGTATTTGAATGTAAAAAAAACTTTATATTCCAAAATACCATTAAGCTTAAAAGCTACAGATGTTTTCATCCTTGCATTTCTTCTTGGATAATCATATCCCATGATATGTAGCGTGAAACAAGCTGCTTTATAAAAATTATGATTTTACAATACTATGTCATGTGTCATCTAGTATGTCCGTGTGGTCACCCAGTGATTGTGTTGTGTACTGTCGCCTGTCAAGAGTTTAGCTAGCATGGAGCGAATTACTATTGAATTTGTTTCATAGGAAACTGGACTCTCTAAAGAAATTCAATCTAAGATAAGAGTTGACATATCTGTGTGGACACAGGCAATTCATTTTGAAAGTTGATCATTTGTGTCCAAAATTAAAAAATAAGCAACTTAATGATCTTCATTTAAAAAATGTCTTCTATTTTGCTGCCAAGTTTGTGTAACCCTTTCACAAACAGTAGCTGGTTACACACTTGCTCCTGGATGTGTCAGCTCTCTCTGCTCTCGCCTTCAATTTTTGTCAGGGTTTGAGATAGCAACAGGAAGGACGGTAAGAAGACTGTATACAGTGGATTAAAGGGTTGAGAAGGAGAAGAGTGTCTAAAAGTCTGTTTACGTAGGGAAATTTTGAAAGCGATTGTCTGAAAGGAAGCGTTCCTTCTTAACAAGCGTCTGTTTGTCAGTGACGGAGACAGCTACACTTACATGCAGCGATCTCCTCCAAAGTATGGGGAGAAGTAATTGCTAATGCCATTGCTCATCCCCATACAGACTCGTTGTGAATATTCAATTTTTTTTTATCTGAACCCATGATCCCTCCCTGCTTTTTGCTTGTGGGCCAATGAGAAGGCTGCAATGTCTTTGTCTGAGCTTAGCAACATCCCTAGCAACCAATAGGAAAGTTGCCTATCCCTTACTAAATAAGAACCTCCCCAGCAGCCATTTTCTACAGTTTATTGCAGTTATGAAAGAGACAGCAGTGTCATTCCACTCATTACATTAGATAAATAGTTAGATAGCTTATATATATAATACAGATAGTGGGAGATAGTCAGTGTAGGTTAGATAGTGATATAGTGTAGCTGTTCCAGTGCAGGGTGTTAGGTAGTGTGATAGGTTCTGCTGTCCATACATACATGCTACAGACATAGTGCTGTGATGTCACAAGTTGCACGTATTGCAAAAAAAATATGCGCATCAATAATTGCAGAAAATTTGCAAGCGCTAAAATATTAGAGCAATCTATCTGCATATAAAGCTATTCTAATGTTCTGCTGTGCCAACCATTTTTTCCAGTCACAGGAAACTTATACCAGCTTAAAAAATGTAGCATAAGTAACCCACTCCTGTATTTTGCGCGCATTACGCGAATATTACATTGCCGATTTTCACAATCAAGAATGTAATTGTGAATTCTCTACAAAATATTTGCAAAGTATCGCAAATTCGAATATTGCCCCTGCCGCTCATCACTGTTTGCCAGCAACAGATCATGTTTACACAGTATGATCTGCTGCTGGCAGACACCAATTTAGGTATCCACACAAATGAGCATATTACCCCATGAATGAACATTTTGCTCATTCATCAAGTAATCGGAGGCTCCTTAACACTGCCAGATAATCGCTAATGAGCTTTCCTATGAATGCACATTAATAATTATCTGTCAGATTCTTGGACAGTGTAAAGGGCCCTTAAGTTTTCAGGGAAGGCAAAATAACAACGGCTGTATGGTATCAGAGTGCATATATGGAGTAAAATGGGGGGATAGTGTGTGAATTACACTGTAAGGCTAGGGCTACACCGCGACACTGGTAGCAAGCCAGGATCTCTAAGTAGCACTAATCCCATAGAAATGCATGGGATTACCGCGGTAGTTGCAAGAAAACCAATATGGCTGGATGTCCTGTGACTGCCAAAGCAGGCCCATTAATTTCTATGGAATCACTGTTACTCAGGGATCTTGGCCACGACAGCTGTCACACGACCAGTGTCATGTAGCCGTAGGGCTGTGTATCACTGAACAGAGAGAGGAGAGCACCCTCAACAGACTGCAGGGGGAGAGAAGGAGAATCATATAGCTTAAAAACTGAACATTAAGGAGTCTGAAATGAATGTATGGATTTCATCCTGTAACAGTGCAAGTTTTTTAAAGCAAGGTAGCAACCAACATATCAAAAAAAATAATCTAAATCATGTTTTTATGTTGAACATAGTTGAAATTATTTTTGCTGATGTTATTTTTAATTTACAGTGTTAATGTCTGTGTTCTAAAAGTCCTAAAATTCAGTATTTTTTGTACTGGCCAGTAAGTCTAATCATAGGAGCCACTTCTTGGTCTGTACAGATTGTTTTTCTGCAGTCATCTTGTTGTCATTACAGGCAGGATTACAATGACAAATATCACCTATATATGGAGATAACACAGAATCCACCTTTCACAATAGGTGATATTCCAGCTCATCTACTCCATCCCCCATCTCTGCTCAGATCACAAAGCAAGCCTTGAAAATTCTTCCATACAAGTCAATGAGATCCCCACCTGTCCATTGTGTCTATAGCCCACGGTGGCTGCTGTAAATATATCTCTAAATGCTGCTAAAAGCTCAGGTAAGATAGATGCCCCCAAAATCATGTTCAGAAAATAGAATTAAAAAATCTACAATTAGAAAACAATGTATGATGTGCTACCATCTGGTTTTAACTGGCAGAAACAACTTATAGGTGACATATTCCCTTTAACTTCTACCTAAGTTTAGTACATAGGTCACAATGCACCCTCATATAGGACCTGTCAATAGTGAGATTTCAGGCTTACTCTCCTAGCATGAGAAGGCAGCATGTTGTCAGAAATTGATGTAAGGTTGTTTCAACCCACAATACTCTCTAAGGATTATATCTCTTTTTATATATTTTTATATTACATACTAAACCAGCATTTGTGTTCAATCAGCGATTTATTACAACCATAACAATCCTATGCGCCGACCCTATAGCGCATCATCACCAGCGAATTTTACCAGCAAGGTCGATTTTGCTCAAAGGATATCAACTAATGCTCAGAGTTGATTTCATTTAGAGACTTTTATGTATTAATGTTATATGCCTATGCAGAGTGTTACCCAGTGTGTTTTGGCCTATACCATATTGATTTATTTATTTTACTAATAATTGTTTTTAATGGATTCTATGTGATTCCTTATATTAGAGTGCCCAGACATATTTCTTTTACCTAACTTGTTACTTTGTGATTAGGGTGTATCACTGGTTTGGAGCACCTTTTCATCTACAGGAAAAGGAGAGCCGTCCTTGACCCATTTTCTTTTATTCCATTTACACGCACCCACCACGGACAGAGCTTCCTTCTGACTGAGGATGGATATTTGGAAACACATAGAGAATGAGAGATTGGAAGTGGAATCCTACGAATTTGATGATTCTGTAATCAACGAACAGAATGTTACTATAAGGGACAAATCTATGTCAGATACTTTTAGGGAACTTGAACCATTATTACATAAACAATTAAAGCAACAATGGGAAATAAGATCATTAAAACAATACATTGAACACACAAAAATCCCAAAAGGGCTATTATTGCCCAAAACCCCTGCACAGGACCTCTGCTGTGAAGTATTTAATAGAATGGGACTCCCTTTTGTTTTCTCAAGCATTATCAAAATGTTGGAAGAGATTACCGACAAAATCAACCAGATAAAAGTTTTAGTTGATGGACTCTCTAAAAATGAGTTTATCACTTGGCAGGAACACCTGTGCGGTAGTCTGGACAAAATGGAACAAGAAATAATAAGAAAAAAAAAATATAGACATAATCCAAAATTTGAAGAAAGGGAAGTCCATAGAAATTATTCACCACAAAAACAAACAGATACTAGACCTACACAAGAGACATCTAACGATAAGACACAAAATAAATATAACATTCCAGTGAATAATAGATATGAATCATTGACTCACAATCATTTTTTAGACAGAACTCCACCTCATCACAAACCAAGGATCAGACACAGGTCTCAATAACTACCAGCAGGTTATCAACACCGAAGGTCACCACCAACACACATGTACAGTTTGAGGGACAGATTCAGTCACCAAACACACAATCACAAATCACAACAGACAAGGGATTGGTACCCACAAAATCACAGACACTATCCCACACCCAAATACACAAGAGAACAAAGTCAAAGGCAACAGCACAACGAACACAATCGAGGTCTAATAGAAAGACACAAAGAAGTCAGAGAAAATAGAGGGGTACACAACAATCACAGATAAACAAGAGGTTATAGTGAACCTTAGTACCGTGATTTTAACTGAAGCACAAATAAAACTACTTAATAAAGGACTGAAGTTTGCACCAACAAAAAAGCTGAATAAATTTGATACCTATGTTGGAATAGAGAAGTTTGTCAGAAAAATATGTTTACATTTTTTTTTTTTCAAAAATCCCATTATATCAAAGGCTCAGAATCATAAAGATGAAGAAATCATAAACAGAATTAAAATTTAAGTAAAAAAAATTCCCTAGACAGGAAATCAGTTTTGAAATAGCAAAGTTTCAAAAAAAAATTTAAACAGAGTTGAGAAAAATATCAGAGAGACCTATCAGAAGAAATAATTTAACAACACAAGAAATGCGGGCAATTAAGGAATTAAGGAATTACAGACACAAAATAATTTAACAATCAGATAAAGGCGGGGCCATTGTGCTTTTAGAGACAGATAAATATAACACATGAAACAGCTCACAGATAACACAACATATAGGAAACTTAAAAATGACCCTAACAAGGAGTTCACTGAGATTTTGGCCCAATATTGTAAAAAAGGACTAGAAAAGGGAATATTAACAGAACAAGAATTCCATTACATTTTGGGGACTCAGCTGAGATTACCAATCTTCTATTGCCTGCCAAAAATACATAAGAATATGACGGACCCACCAGGGCGTCCGATCATATATGGAACTGGGGCATTAGCATCAAACCTTTCACAATATATTGATCAATTAATACAACCAGCAGTAAAAAAGACCCAATCATACATAAAAGACACCACACAGATTGTACAAATGTTAGAAAATTTAAAAGTGCAACCCCATTGGATAATAGGTACACTAGATGTCCAATCACTTTACACTATCATTAATCATGACCAGGGATTAGCATCCATGAAGACACAACTAGAATTTAATACAGATCTAAACAAACGACAAATATACTTTTTGGTAGATTGTGTCAACCATATATTGACCCACAATTATTTCTTCTTGGATTATATACAAATCCGGGGTACCGTCATGGGCACCAGATTCGCCCTCAGCTATGCCAACCTTTTTATGGCACAATGGGAGCAACAATACATCACGCTCAAGCTGGGGACAGATCTGGTGCTCTGGAAGAGATACATAGATGATATTATTTTCATATGGCAGAATGGAGAGCCTGGATTACATACATTTTTGGAAGAAATCAACAGGAATACATATAATCTCTTCTTCTCTTCTAACATTAATAATAAACTTACAGAATTTTTAGATTTATTAATCACTACTAAGAAAGACCAATATACCGTATTTTTCGCCGTATAAGACGCACCGGCCTATAAGACGCACCTAGGTTTTTGAGGAGGAAAATAAGAAAAAAAATATTTTGAACCAAAAAGGTGCACTTTTGGTGGGTTTTGAACTAATTGTGGTCTGTGGGTGACGCACTGTTATGGGGGATCTGTGGGTGGCACTGTTATGGGGGATCTGTGGGTGACACTTATGGGGGATCTGTGGGTGACACTTATGGGGGATCTGTGGGTGACACTTATGGGGGATCTGTGGGTGACACTTATGGGGGATCTGTGGGTGACACTTATGGGGGATCTGTGGGTGACACTTATGGGGGATCTGTGGGT
The DNA here is from genome assembly GCF_014858855.1 of Bufo gargarizans. Lineage (NCBI taxonomy): Eukaryota > Metazoa > Chordata > Amphibia > Anura > Bufonidae > Bufo > Bufo gargarizans. Next base: position 242,251,961 of record NC_058083.1, on the reverse strand, counting down.
GACACTTATGGGGGATCTGTGGGTGACACTTATGGGGGATCCTCTCTGGATGGCACTGTTATGAGGATGAGGATCTGTGAATGACAGTTATGGGGGGGATCTGTGGATGACACATATATAGCATCTTATGCTGTCATCCACAGATCCCCTCCATAAGTGTCCCTGTAGTGAATGACCCTCAATACAGGGGGTGGGGGTCGCATCTGCTTTAATGACAGTGGGGCCCGTGCAGTGACTATTCTACTACACGGGCCCCGCTTACTGTATAATCATATCTCTCTAATAGTTAATTGTTCTATGCATGTAATCGCATAATGAGCGCTAATGAGCGCTGTGTATTACCGTACTTAAAACTAGCAGCGCTCGCCGTTCGGAGCAGAGAGGAGGCAGGAGGCAGGCCGGGAGGACGGGCGCTTGCAACGTGAGTCATACGTCACGCGCCTGCGCCGCCTGCTTCATTCATAAGTGGGCGGTGCAGGCGCGTGACGTATGACTCACGCTGCAAGTGCCCGTCCTCCCGGCCTGCCTCCTGCCTCCTCTCTGCTCCGAACGGCGAGCGCTGCTAGTTTTAAGTACGGTAATACACAGCGCTCATTAGCGCTCATTATGCGATTACATGCATAGAACAATTAACTATTAGAGAGATATGATTATACAGTGAGCGGGGCCCGTGTAGTAGAATAGTCACTGCACGGGCCCCGCTGTCATTATTAATGCAGATGCCGCCCCCAGCCCCTCCTCCCTCACAGCTGATACACCCGCCGCACGGCATCGCGGCGGGTGTATCATTGAAAACTGGGCAAAATAAGCTACATTCGCCGTATAAGACGCACTGCTATTTTCCCCCCACTTTTGGGGGGAAAAAAGTGCGTCTTATACGGCGAAAAATACGGTATATGTAATACCTACCAAATATCTGTTGCAATGAATAGTTTCATCCTCTTCTCCAGCTGCCACTTACCAACATGGATGCTAAACATCCCCTTTGAACAGTTCCGCAGAATCAAGAGGAACTGTACAAATAGAGAACAATTTGAAGAAGAAGCGACCTAAATGAAGGAACAGTTTCAACTTAAGAATTATCCAGATAAAGTGATAATGCTTTAAAAAAAGTGAGAGAAACAGATAGAAAAACGTTTTTCACAACCAACCTAGTGAGGAATGAGAAGAAAGAACAAAAAGAAGAGATTTCCTGCCTAATACTACCTTATAATGCACAATATAAAACTATAGAAAAAAATCATAAAAAAACATTGCCATCATATACAGAAGGACAAAATAATAGGATCTCTAATACCAACACAACCACAGATAGTGTATAATAAGGCTTCTAATTTAGGCTTGCAAATAGCTCCTATATTAAAAACCCAAAAAAGAAGAAACAATCCATCAATACATGGCTGAAAAGGAGCGGCTTTCACAGGTGTGAATGCTGCATTAACTTTAGGAACACATAATTTACCAAAAAGATAACGAGAATCAATTCAACACAGAACTCGTTCTCTTTTGAAATAAAAAAATTCTTGACTTGCAACACTATATATCATACAATGTACATGCGCCAAACAATACATCGGCAGAACAAAGAGACCCCTGAAGGTGAGAATAGCTGAGCATATCAATAATATCAAAAAGTGGTATGAGAAACATTCCCTATCTAAACATTTCAAATTAGTCCACAACCAAGATCCTGGAGATCTCAGATTTGCAGCATTAGAACAAATAGAACTCCATTGGAGGGGGGGGAGATCATATTTCAAAAATGTCGAGAGCTGAATCCAGAAGGATATTCGACTTTGGCAGTCTTCAACCAGGACTGAACGCTGAGTTAGAGATCTTTGGGTTCCTGTGATAGAATGAGCGCCCCCGGCCAACGGGGAGTCGCAGTTTGGCTGTTTCCCAGCACTGCGACTCCTCCTTGGCCGAGGGTCCTTATCCAACAATCGTATAATTACTTCATCAAGGCGGCAGTAGAAATTATGGGGAATGCTTTGGTGCAAATAAGATATATATTTAATAATTCATTACTATTGAAAAAACGCACAAAAATCGCATAATAACCGCATTAAGATAGAAATCTATATCTATGTTTCTCCAATTATTTTGAAATATAGACACTATCTCTTCACAAGAAGTACAGACTATTTCATAGACGTGTTTACACTTAGCTTGTGCCTATAAAAATCCATAGCTAAATATATTTTAATAAGATAGGCTCATAATGAGACGCAAAATAAGAATAAATCATATCTGATAGGTTTCCATAGATTTGATTGAAAGGATTTTTCTATTTTATGTATTATTTCATTTAAAAATGATTATAACAGTAACGCAACATGAGCAGCTGAAAACAAACTATAGAGTACTTTTTATAGCTGACACAGATACTAAGGAGCAAAAAACGCATAAGTACTGAAAAAAAGGCATGGAAAACGCATGTGAACCGCAACTGAGTGAGAATCACATTTTTTATCGCAAAATTCAGTCCATTCTTTTCAGACATTCTGGATGGCACAAGTATAAAACCCAGCTGATCATACATATCAAGTGTAGCCACTGATGAAGGAGAAAGTTTAGTCTCCGAAATGCATTTGGAATAGAGCATACACTTGATTATTTTGCCATAATAGCCAGTAACAGTACGACAAATACAGACTAATGGAAAAATAAGTCAAGCGCTTCATTGAGATATCGAGAAAGAGCCGAAGTCCAGAGCGGGTATACTATATGAGGAATCAATCAGCTAAGCCTAATCCTACTACCGGTGCCTGTAAAATCTGAGACACGTGGGACGCCGAACATACGGAGCCCATAACCCAGCCAGCAGAGACACTGAGACCACTGCAAACAAAAAGCCGGACATAGCACCTTACCGCCAATACGTCTAGCGGAATCCATCTGCTTTACAAAGAATCCAAGTAAGGAAACATCAACCTTCCCTTCTAAAATGTTTTCATGTGCCAACTGAGGTAAGCTTACTCTACGTGGGACGCCACGAATGAACGCTGTCTCCTCAACAGTGAGTATAACAAACATCACTGAAATGAGTTTGAATACTTATCCAGAGTAATGAACGAACATCAGAGAAACATTTGAATAATCCCTAAGAATAGTATGTGATAAGAACTAACACAACTAATCAAAATATAAGAGTTATACTCTCAAAGGAGACTTTGTATCACTGATTGTATGGATTGCATTCTACTACATCAATTAGTTTGACTGAGTAACAGGGATCAATACAGACGAACGGGATATCCCACCACACAATACTCTCTAAGGATTATATTTCTTTTTATATATTTTTATATTTTTACATGCTCAACCAGCATTTGTGTTCAATCAGCAATTTATTACAAGCGTAACAATCCTATGCGTCGACCCTATAGCGCATCATAACCAGAGCATTTTACCAGCAAGGTCGATTTTGCTCAAAGGATATCAACTAATGCTCACAGTTGATTTCCTTGAGAGATTTTTATGTATTAATTTTATATGCCTATACAGAGTTTTACCCAGTGTGTTTTGGCCATTACAATATTTTTTTTTTATTTTTTTTTAATAAATAAATGTTTTTAATGGATTCTATGTGATTCCTCATATTAGAGTGCCCAGACATATTTCTTTTACCTAACTTGTTTCAAGAGGTTGTCTGGTTTATAAAGTTTTTAAATATGTTATTTAAGACATTACATTTTCTACTAGATAAGTAAATAGAAGGGATCCTCACTTTCAGAAGATGGTGTAGCTATAAAGAACATCTTCCACTCAGCATATCCATGTATTATATGAACAGTCCATTGACTTGAGCTGAAAACTGGGTAATACTTGAATCCCCCTGTGGGGGCAGTGCAGGGGAATTAAACACTTGTAAGGTTACAGCTTAACAATAGGCTTTCCAGCAGTAGAAGGGTACCCTGTGAAGAACGTAACATTGGGGGCTTGAATAGATAGTATTGTCCAAAACTGATATCTCCTCATAGTACAAGTATTTGTGTAAGGTCCTCTTTTAATACGATTATTATTAACATACACATGGCTTTTTTATCTGCTCAGGAAAATAGATGTGCAGTGAAAAGGAAAGTAAACTGAATACAAATGACTAAGCTGACTCTGATTTGCATCATGTACTCTCCTCTGTGCTGCCCTCATTAGTTAAATAAACCTCAGCTCCTGAGAGAGCACGATGAAGTGAGAGATGAGTTACACGCATTAGCATTCATATAAGCTTTTAGCATAGAACATATAAAAACTACTGACAAATTACCTTAAAAGTGGATGCAAACCTATGGTCATATTGTAATATTCAATACACACAGGATTGCACAGCAGCAGCAGGGTGCACCTTGCTAATGAGCTATGGAAAAAATGATTGGACCTTTGCTTCTTTCTTTAAAAAGTAGCAACATTTCATGCAGAACAAATAAAGTGGAGTTTACTGAGGTCTCAGGAGAGCAAACAAAAGAAAGTAGGCATAAAACTAAGAAAATATGTGTGACGGGTCTCAAACTACATACCGTGCATGCAAGTCTTATGGTTTATAGGAAAGAAAAAATAATTGTGGGTAGTGGCTGGCTCTTACTCCCCTATTCCACAGAGAATGGTTGGGCCTATTTTATGAAGTGTTTTAGACAGTTTTTACATCTACATCAACAGTTTAGAAAATTGTAATAAAAAGGAAAGGAGGAGTTATAAAATACAGGCAATTCGTCAGATGTGTAGGATGTTCACCATTTTCACGTGAGGCATTAGGAAACACAATGGCCCAAATTTACTAATCTGTTTGCACCAAAAATGTGTCTAATTGGTGCAATTTTGTGCATCTAGCGGTTTCCCACTTTATTCCTATATGCTTGACAAGGAGTGGGGCTTTGCTGGAAAGAAGTGGAGCCTAGATGCACCATTTTGCACCAAAATTGTGCCACAATTCTGACGTAATTTTTTTTCTTAAAGTAAGCCAACCAATAGTTAGTATAGAGTCAGAGAAAAGTGTCTATCCCTAAACCAGATTTATCATCCAGTCTGAGCCATTATGATAAATATGGGGCAGGTCTAGACAGCCTGTCTAAGCTTAAACCATCTTTAAGATTAGTAAATCTGGGCCTATCAAGTTGTGCAAATTTTTTATATTGTGAAAGTTTGATGGGTTTCAGACAATTTATACCATTTTTGCCAACTCCGAATGCACGCATCTTACACCTATCTGTAGACTCTGCATTTGTGAGACAGTATGAAATACTCTAGACATATTATTTCCTCTAACACTTATTTGTAGGAAACTCCTGTTCTATTCTCAACAATTTTTTTTCACCAGAAATTCTGCAAAATCTATCATCTTGTAAGATTTGCTAGCATTCACTTCTTTCTAGTTGGCATGAACATCACTTCCCTCTAAATAATTTTTCAGTTATCCTGAAACTAAGCAACTTGCCTCCTCCCTCCTCCCTCCTCACTAATAAAAACATTTGCTATCTCCCTGTGTTTTGTATTCGTTTTTATATTTCTCTCATTTGTATGCTTCAGGATTCATTTCCAAGATTTACTTTAACTGATTTTCAGCATACCACCCCCAACTCAGAGATCTCAGTTGGAGGATTCAGAGTGAAGGTCTGTTAAAGCCAATGTGACCAAAAACTCTTGCAAATCCTATCAAGATGGTATTTGGTTCTCACGCCATCCCCAGTTATTCTTCATCCTGCTTTCATAGTTGTTTTGCTCCTGGTGACTTTTAACACACTTGGTGGTCTTGTCTCAAAGCCCAGTGCTTCTGGGTTTGGGTCTATAATATGGTCTGGTCTATGATGGGTCTTACTACGAGAAGGAACCCCTGGGAGGCATTATTCAGTAAATTTACAATTTCTTAAACATCTTGTTGTTTGATTTTCATGTATATTTTGCATTTAAACCAAGTTATAGAGCAAGTCTACAAATCTCTCCTGATTTTCCTAGGCCATTTTATACACAAGTGTTAGTAATCAGATTTGCTTGTTCCAGATTTCCCAAAAGTATTAAATGGAACACACTACTTTTATATAATTTTGGCAAATCTCAAATCCTAAACTGTGGTTGACCCTAAGATTTACAGTAGATCAGGGCTGGCGTAGGTGTCCGTTATAATTTATGCCATGTTGCTGGTGTAAACTATATTATATATGTTGGGCTGCTGCAGGATGGCTCCCTCTCGCCCCCATGATGCCCATTAAATAAAAATTAACATGCATGGCATAAAAGACATGGTTGTTGTGGCTTTTGGCTTCCCAGGGCCACAAAAATGTAACTTCTGACAATTTTTTAGACAGAAATGCAAAAATGGGCAAACAGCCCACAATTTGGCAGGCCCTAAGGCCCCTTTCACATGGGCATCGCGGAAGAGGTCCGGATGCGTTGCGGGTGCATTGCGGGAAACCCGCGCGAGGTTTGTCTGCGATTGCGTTGTTCAGGTTTTTTTTGGGGTTCGGTGTTCTGTAGATTTTATTATTTTCCATTATAACATGTTTATAATGAAAAATAATAACATTCTTTAATACAGAGTAAAATGGCTATTGAGGGTTAAAAAATAATTTAAAAAATTACTGTCACGCCTTGCCCTGTGAAGGTGCGGAGATCTGCCAGGCTGGCTGCATATGTTTGACTCTTCTCTTTGTTTTGGTTTGAGCTGAGCTGAATCCACCTTCCCTCAGGTGTACTGGGTTGATTGTTAGCGAGGCTATTTATTCCTCCTTCTCCCAGTGGCCTGTGCGGGTTATAGTTCATGCCCTTTGGTTTAACTAATGCGCCAGCGGTCTTTCAGCGATTTGTCAATTATATTTTCCATCATTTAGTCAGAAGGTTTGTTGTTACATATCTTGATGACATATTAATTTACTCACCCGATTTGGAGACCCATCAGAATCACGTGAGACAGGTGTTTGTCGATCCTTCGGGAGAATAAATTGTATTCAAAATTGGAAAAATGTGTATTTGCTGTCCATAAGCTACCATTTTTGGGATACCTGCTTTCTGACTCTGTTTTCGTATGAACCCCAAAAAGGTCCAGGCGGTACTGGAATGGGACCGGCCTGAGAATCAGAAAGCTCTGATGCGGTTTTTGGGTTTTACCAATTACTACAGAAAATTAATCTTGAATTATTCCACCATTGTAAAACCTTTGACAGATATGACTAAAAAAAGCCTCTCTGTCTGGTCGAATGAGGCATTACAGGCCTTTTCTGCTATTAAGAAATGTTTTGCGTCTGCTCCTATTCTGATGCAACCTGATGTGTCTCAACCGTTCGTTGTGGAGGTTGATGCATCAGAAGTGGGGGTCGGAGCAGTTCTGTCGCAGTGTCCATCCCCTAGCAAATGGCATCCGTGTGCTTTTTTCTCCAAGAAACTCTCCGCTGCTAAAAGAAATTATGATGTAGGAGATAGAGAATTACTGCCCATTAAATTGGCCTTTGAAGAATCGCGTCACTGGTTGGAAGGGGCTACTCATCCTATTACGGTATATACTGACCACAAGAATTTGGCTTACATGCAGTCTGCTAAGCGCCTGAATCCTAGACAGGCTAGGTGGTCACTGTTTTTTTACTAGGTTCAATTTTGTGGTCATCTTTCGCCCTGGGGTTAAAAACATCAAGGCAGATGCGTTGTCACTAAGTTTTCCTGGGGGGAGTGATTTGTAGGATCCCACTCTGATTTTGGCTGATGGAGTGTGGTTTCTGCTCTGTACCCCGAGTTAGAGATGAAGGTGTTGGGGTCCCAGGAGGGGGCTCCTGATTCCTGTCCTCCAGGCAGGTTGTTTGTTTCTGCTGAACTGCGATACAAGTTGTTCAAGGAACATCATGAGGCCTTGCGGGACATCCTGGAAGCAAATCCACCATAAATCTTATTTCCCGGAGATTCTGGTGGCCAGGGTTGCGCAAGGGTGTGGAGGGTTATATGGCAACTTGTGAGACCTGTGCAAGTGTGAAGGTGGCTCATACTCGGCCTTCAGGATCCCTTCTTCCTTTGTTCATCCCGTCTCGTCCTTGGACGCATTTGTCCATGGACTTTGTTACCGATTTACTGTGTTCCTCTGGGAAAACTGTGATTTTGGTGGTAGTGGACAGCTTCAGTAAGATGGCCCACTTTATACCGTTACCTAGCTTGCCCAATGCCAAAACTCTCGCTCAGGTTTTTATCAATAACATTGTAAAACTACATGGCATTCCCTCTGATGTGGTGTCTGATAGGGGGACGCAATTTGTTTCCAGATTTTGGAGGGAGTTTTGCTCTCGTCTGGGAATTCAACTGTCTTTCTGTTCGGCTTTTCATCCCCAGTCAAATGGTCAGACATAGCGCACTAACCAAAACCTGGAGACCTATTTGAGGTGTTTTGTTGCCGAGAACCCGGATGACTGGTCCTCGTTCTGGTCTCTAGCCGAATTTGCCTTGAATAACCATAGACAGGAGTCCACTGATAAGTCGCAATTTTTTGGCGCATATGGTTTTCACCCACAGTTTGGTACTTTTTCTGGGACTGGATCTTTTGGGATGCCAGAAGAGGAGAGATTCTCTTCCGCCTTGTCATCTATCTGGCGGAAGATCCAAGTTAATTTGGAAAAGATGGGTAAAAGATATAAACGGATGGCTGACAGGAGACGTATGACTGGTCCGGACCTATGTATAGGGGGTGATTCGGTGTGGTTGTCCACTAAAAACATTAAGCTCAAGGTACCATCTTGGAAACTGGGTCCAAGATTTATTGACCCTTACAAAATCTCTGCTGTGGTCAACCCGGTGGCATTTCGTCTGGATCTTCCACAGACCTGGAAGATCCATGTGTTTCACAAGTCCTTACTGAAGAAATATGTGGAACCTGGGGAACCATCTCCATTGCCACCTCCTCCTGTCCTGGTGGATGGCAATCTAGAGTATGAGATCTCTAGGATTCTCGAGTCACGTGTTCTTCGGGGTTCCCTTCAGTACCTAGTGCACTGGAAGGTATATGATCCCGAGGAAAGAATGTGGATTACGGCTTCTGATGTTAGTGCTAGCTGCCTGGTGAGGGAGTTTCACAGGGCACACCCGGAGAAAGTTGGTCCGGGGTGTCCGGAGGTCACCCGTAGAACGGGGAGTACTGTCACGACTTGCCCTGTGAATGTGGGGAGATCTGCCAGGCTGGCTGCACATGTTTGACTCTTCTCTTTGTTTTGGTTTGAGCTGAGCTGGATCCACCTTACCTCAGGTGTACTGGGTTGATTTTTAGCGAGGCAATTTATTCCTCCTTCTCCCAGTGGCCTGTGCGGGTTATAGTTCATTCCTGTGGGCTTTGGATGTGTTGTGGATGGTCTGCTCCAGCTCAGCTCAAGATAAGTCCTCTCTGTTTCTTCCCTTGTTGTCTTTTGTCTAGGCCTCTAGGGAGACACTTGCTTCCTCCTGCTTGAGGAAGCAGGTCGCCTCTTCCCCTTTCCCTTCTGCTCAGGGTTTTATAGACGTAGGCATGAGGGCATGTGCATATCCACCATAAGGGTATGAAAATGTGCACAGCAGTATAGGGAAAGCTTCAGGGATCGCTAGGAGGTGACCCTTTCTCCCTAGCTTTTGGGCATAGTCTATTGCCCTTTTTTTTTTTTCTTGTGTTTGGTTATTTCCCTGCTGACATACCTTCCACGACAATTACTCCCCTCATCCACTTGATCACGCACGTGGTGCGCGCGGTGACGTCAGTGTAAGTCCTGCTGAATGAAGATAGAAGGTTCTTCTATCTTCATTCAGCAGGACCTGCGCTGACTTCGCCATGCTCAGCATGTGGTGAGCGCGATGACGTCAGCGCAGGTCCTTTTGCAAGTCCTGCAAGTAGAAGAAAAGAAGACAATAACGGCTGCGCGATAGAGTGGATGAGGTGAGTAATATTTTTATTATTTTTTAACCCTCAATGGTCATTTTACTTAGCATTCTGTATTAAAGAATGCTATTATTTTCCATTATAACCATGTTATAATGGAAAATAATAAAGTAAATGGACTTTAATGGGGTCCCAGGGCTCATCCCTATTTATTCACATCATCTCCTTAGCAACCATCCGTGAAAATCACTTGCTGGCGGATGCAATGCGATTTTTCACGCAGCCCCATTCACTTTTGTGGGGGCTCCGTTGCCTGAAAAACGCTGAATATAGAACATGCTGCGATTTTCACGCAACGCACAAGTGATGCGTGAAAAACATTGCTCATGTATAGAGCCCCATTGAAATGAATGGGTCAGGATTCAGTGCGGGTGCATTCACGTCACACATTGCACCCGCGCGGAAAACTCACCTGTGTGAAAGGGACACAATGAATGTTTGCAATTTTAACCCCATGGATGGAATACAGTTATGCTCATTATCTAACAATCTCCTTTTCTGCAACATACATCTTTTTGGGAGCCTTGCTTCTTCCAGCAGCCACCAACCTCCACTTTCATTTCCTTGGTTCTTTTTTTTTCCTCACCCTAATTCTGTTTTTCTGTTGTTGCCATTCTTCTTTTTTTTACCTTGCAGTTTTACAACATATACAATATATTCCAAAATTCTTGCAGCCACTGTTGATTTATAATTGACTTGTGAAGTAAGATACACAAAATGACTAGTACCTGATTTCCCTTTTATTATGCTCCAGTGCATAATGCCTGCATTGTGATCTCCATTCTCTGTCCTAGAATACACTACAGCACATGAATGTATGCATTTTAGCACACAATACAGTATGCAAAACAGAACAGTATTGTGCACTGCAAATTGTTTCTCATTAAGCAACTCGTTTAGTTCATAACTGTGTCTGTTTTTTACAATCAGTAGTTTGGACAGCAGTCACACGTGGACTTTCCATGTCCTAGATGAAGAGACATTTTCTCGCGTTTCGTGGTAATGAATCTATTTTCACTGAAATGGCAGCAAAAAATAAAAAATAAACATACTCACCTCATCTATTTGCATTGTTTTTTCAATCAAGATAGCCGCAACAGCCTCTCTGTGAGCAAATGGATAAGGGATTTTTTTTTTAAACCCTGATTAACCCCTGAAAGGCCTCCATGTTAAGATCAGATGCTGCCATCAGTGATGAACGCGGCATCTGAGCGGTTCAATGACTGAGAGGGGGGGGGGGGCGCGATCGTTGTTCCCTAGCATTGTGCCCGCTACTTACAAAGGAAGGCAATTTGTGACAAAGTAATTCGTAACAAATTGAATTTCTTTGTGAAATTCGGCGACGCAGCAGAATCAAATTTTTCATAACTTCAGTCATCACTGGTGGATGGTTTTAAGCAGGGGCATCGCTAGGTTAAAACATTCGGGGCCTGGGCCCCGGATGTTTTGTCCCATGCCCCGAATGTCCTGCCTACCTGCTAGATACAACTGTATTGCCGTACACAGAACGGCAATACAATTGAATCTTAGGGAAATGGTGAAGGACCTGTGGTGACATCACAGGTCATGTGATCAGCAAAACAGGCTGTGATAAGATGACCTGGATGATGTCACCATCATGTGACCAGTGCATGATTGGACCGGAGTGAAGAGGAGAAGGAGCCTAATGGTGATGTCTGTACAGGAGAGGTAAGTGAAGGGAGAGGCAGAGCAATGCTGGGAGTTGTAGTTATTTAAATGGGATGTATTTTAGGGCTGAAGGGAGGGATGTTATTGACATGGAACTGTGTGCTTGAGGTGGCTGGGGGAGGGAGTGATGTTATTTACATGGGACTGTATGTTGAAAGTGGATGGTGGGGGGAATGATGTTTATGTACATGGGACTTAATGTTTAGGCCAGTGTTTCCCAACCAGTGTGCCTCCAGCTGTTGCAAAACTACAACTCCCAGCATGCCTGGACAGCCTTTGGCTGTGCAGGCATGCTGGGAGTTGTAGTTTTGCAACAGCTGGAGGCACACTGGTTTGGAAACACTGGTTTAGGCTACGTTCACACTTGCGTTTGGTGATCCGCTTGTGAGATCCGTTTCAGGTCTCTCACAAGCAGCCCCAAATGCATCAGTTTAACCCCAATGCATTCTGAATGGATGCAGATCGTACGGTCCCCATTCCATTTTTCCATTTTGGAGGCGGACCCCAAAATGCTGCAAGCAGCGTTTTTGTGTCCGCATGGCCTTGCGGAGCCAAACGGATCCGTCCTGACTTATAATGTAAGTCAATAGGGACGGATCTCTTTGCATTGACACAAAATGGTGCAATTGTAAACTGATCCGTCCCCCATTGACTTTTAATGTAAGTCAGGACGGATCCGTATTGGGACTTAGAAATTCAAATCTAATACAAACGAGTCGGTCCTGAACGGATGCATTTGTTTGTATTATATCGGTGCGGATCCGTCCTGTACAAGTACAGGACAGATCTGCACGAACGCAAGTGTGAAAGTAGCCTTAGGGGTGATGTTTACATGGCATTGTGCGTTGGAGGCAGCTGGGGAGGAGGTGATGTTATTTACATGGGACTGTATGGTGGAGGGAGGAGTATAACTGCAGGGGGCACTGCAGATCCAGGGGACATTATAGGCTGTCTTATTACTACTGGGGGCTCTATAGGAGGGTCTTATAGATCCGCCTTAATACTACTAAGCGCACTATGGGGGCCTTATTACTACTGAGGGGTCTGTAGGGAGCTTTATTACCACTGGGGGAACAATAGGGGGCCTTATTTCTACTGGGGACTCTGTGAGGGTATTATTAATATGGGAGGGCTCTTCTAATAATGGGGGCATTGTTGAGGAGCATTATCACGGTTGGGGCAGTGTTACTAATGAGGGCATTCTAGAAGGGAATTACTATTGGTGGGACTATGAGGAGCACTATTACTATGGGGGGCAATAATGTTTCTTTAGGATAGTATTTGGGGGTATTGGGGGGTTGAGGTTTTGGCACAGCAAGCAGAAGGATAACACTGTGGGGACTCCAGTTGGGGGATAATGATAGAATGTGAGGAAGCTAAGATGTCTGTGTGTCACACTCTGCAGAGACGAGGCGGCTGAGAGAAGTTGTCCAGACTGAGTGGAGAAGATGATGACAGAGAGGAGACGTCACCTGAAGGCCCTGGATGTGACAGGTAAGTGCTGCTGTATAGCAAGTACAGCATAGTGCGGGGGGGGCATATTTATTGGGGCTTGTGCCCCGGATCTTTTGAGACCCTAGCAACGCCCCTGGTTTTAAGTCAGTCCATGTATTTTACTATACTTGCTGTCATGGCTCTTTAACTTCCTCCTTTGGGTTTTTGGCATGGCAAACATCCTCACTTGGAGGTTTTGAAGGAACTCTGTATGGAAGTTGTTCCAAACATCTTGGAGAACTAACCACAGATCATCTGTGGATGTAGGCTTGCTCAAATCCTTTTGTCTCTTTATGTAATCCCAGACAGACAATGCCATGCTGCAGAATAAATGTGGAACCAATCAGATACGTCCCTTATGATACTCCATAATAGATAAGCATCTGCCTACATTTCTAAGCATTGAGGATACTATTAATCCTGACCGAATCCCCAACTTCATTTGCTGAAATGCAGCTCCAAACTTGCAAGGAACTTCCACCATGCTTCAATGTTAACAGTCCACTTTCCAGACATTTGGCAAACAAACAGCTTTTTGTTACAGCCAAATATTTCAGATTTTGTCTCATCATTTCAGTGCATTGCTCTAAATTAATAAGCAATTTTTCTACACCCCAGTTCCTATGTTTTTGTGCATAGTTGAGTCGATATGCCTTGTTTCCATGCCAACTGTACAGCATTTTGGCCACAATTATTCCATGGAGGCCACTTCTGGTGAGACTTATCTGAACAGTAGATGGTTATATCTGGGTCCCACTGTTGTCTGCTAGTTCATAGCTGATGACACTACTGGACATCTTCTGATATTGAAGAAAGGTAAGCATGACGTGTCTTTCATCTGCTGCATTAAGTTTCCTTGGCTGACCACTGTATCTATGACCTCAACATTGGCTATTTCTTTATGCTTCTTCAAAAGAGATTGAACAACTCTTGAAACCCAGTCTGCTTTGAAATATTGGCTGGGAGAGACCTTGCTGATGCAGTTTAACTACCTTCTGTCTTGTTGCTGTGCTCAGTCTTACCATAATGCATGCCTTGTGGACAATAAACTGTCTTCCACAACCTCACCTTTGTAGCAGAGTTTGGCTTTTCCTCACCCTCAATAAAATCAATATCATAAATTAAGACCACCTTTCTAGTTTGTTTTTGTTTTGTTAGTTTTTTTACTGGGAATATTTGTATCTGATCTAGGAGAACTAAGTACTGGGTGCTAGATTTAATGCAGAAATACTGTCACAATGTTAACATGCCATACACTTTACTAGAACCAGGAAGGCAAGCATGGGCTGCATTATTATTTTTATTTTCCCAAATAAAAAAATAACACAAGCACACAAAATATAAAGAATCCAACCACCGATTTTTAATTTTCTTTACAAAGAAGCCGAACAGATAATTTATCCGAAAGTTGCCCCAGGCATTTTCTAGAGAAGCATTTTAAAGCTAGAGATACTGAGAAGATAATAGAGAAAGAATGAGGCTGGGCATGCATTGACTGAACAACGAGTAAGAGATAATGTGCCTGATAGAGAAATACAAGAGAACAGAGATCTAAATTCAGCAAAGCTGCAAATTGTTACTTAAAAAACAAAAGGTGGCAAAAGCTGCAGCTCCCAAAACAATGAAGATAATTTGAAATCTCCTGCACCAAAGAACATAGCGCGTTTTAGCATCTACATAATAAAAACAATTATTTTGCCAAATGTAAAACACAAGAGACTCCACTGAGAAATAAAAGAAGCCTTGGATTACTCCATAATGTTTTCAGAAGCCGCATCAAATCCCTGAGCTATTGCTGTTATGTCGTTCACAGATAATAAATGCACATTTTAAATCCAAAGTGACCTTTTAATTGAAATTTGCTTAGTTGTAGCTAAGGAGAACAACGGAAAAATAACTTTATAAAACATAAAAAAAAAGTGATTATTCATAGAATCCAAACACTGAGGATAAATCAATGCCATCCTTTTTTACATAACAGAAAATGAAAGACAAACTACAAAGCTCCTCTCCTGGTGTTAGTACATATTGTGTATTCTACTCTAAATTAATATGATGCCAAGGAAACAATTAGGTGCTCCATGGGCATTAGAAGGAAAATCTTCAGTGTATCTGCATCAAAAATGTATAACACTGCAATATTTCACAAATTTTAACTCCTTTAGAGAAAACTATACGGTAGACCACATAGACAAAAAATATATAAATAAAATTATATATACAGTTGCAAGAAAAAGTATGTGAACCCTTTGGAATGATATGGATTTCTGCACAAATTGGTCATAAAATGTGATCTGATCTTCATCTAAGTCACAACAATAGACAATCACAGTCTGCTTAAACTAAAGTATGTGAACCCTTGGCTTTAATAACTGGTTGAACCTCCTTTGGCAGCAATAATTTCAACCAAACGTTTCCTGTACTTGCAGATCAGACGTGCACAACGGTCAGGAGTAATTCTTGAACTGTTTCAGTTCAGCAATATTCTTGGGATGTCTGGTGTGAATCGCTTTCTTGAGGTCATGCCACAGCATCTCAATCGGGTTGAGGTCAGGACTCTGATTGAGCCACTCCAGAAGGCGTATTTTCTCATGTTTAAGCCATTCTGTTCTTGATTTACTTCTATGCTTTGGGTCGTTGTCCTGTTGCAACACCCATCTTCTGTTGAGCTTTAGCTGGTGGACAGATGGCATTAAGTTCTCCTGCAAAATGTCTTGATAAACTTGGGAATTCATTTTTCCTTCGATGATAGCAATCCGTCCAGGCCCTGACGCAGCAAAGCAGCCCCAAACCATGATGCCCCCACGACCATACTTCACAGTTGGGATGAGGTTTTGATGTTGGTGTGCTGTGACTCTTATTCTCCACACATAGTGTTGTGTGTTTCTTCCAAACAACTCAATTTTGGTTTTATCTGTCCACAGAATATTTTGCCAGTACTGCTGTGCAACATCCAAGTGCTCTTGTGCAAACTGTAAACGTGCAGCAATGTTTTTTTGGACAGCAGTGGCTTCCTCTGTGGTATCCTCCAATGAAATCCATTCTTGTTTAGTGTTTTACGTATCGTATATTCGCTAACAGGGATGTTAGCATATGCCAGTGACTTTTTTTAAAGTCTTTAGCTGACACTCTAGGATTCTTCTTCACCTCATTGAGCAGTCTGCGCTGTGCTCTTGGAGTCATCTTTACAGGATGGCCACTCCTAAGGAGAGTAGCAGCAGTGCTGAACTTTCTCCATTTATAGACAATTTGTCTTACCGTGGACTGATGAACAGCAAGGAATTTGGAGATACTGTTATAACCCTTTCCAGCTTTATGCAAGTCAACAATTCTTAATCGTAGGTCTTCTGAGAGCTCTTTTGTGCAAGGCATCATTCATATCAGGCAATGCTTGTTGTGAAAAGCAAATCCAGAACTGGTGTGTGTTTTTTTAAAGGCAGGGCAGCTGTAACCAACACCTCCAATCTCATCTCATTAATTTGACTCCAGTTGGCTGACACCTCACTCCAATTAGCTCTTGATGTCATTAGTCTATGGGGTTCAAATACTTTTTCCACCTGCACTGTGAACGTTTACATGGTATGTTCAATAAAAACATGGTAACATTTAATTCTTTGTGTTTTATTAGTTTAAGCAGACTGTGATTATCTATTGTTGTGACTTTTTATGACCAATTTGTGCAGAAATCCATATCATTCCAAAGGGTTCACATACTTTTTCTTGCAACTGTATATATATATATATATATATATATATATATATATATATATATATATATATATATTAGCAGAAGAACCCGGGCTTCACACGGGTATATTTCATCTATTTTTGTTTGTGTGTGTCGTTACATATAGACAGTATCCACTATAACAGGTACATCTACAGTACCCCACCTCTGTAACAGTGACCTCTACAGCAGTCTGCCCCCTTAACAGTAACATCCACAGTGCCCTCCCCTTTACCAGTGACCTCCACAGCGGCCGTCCATTTATTATTGACCTCCACAGTACCCTGTCTCGTTAACAATGATTTCCACAATAACCTGCACCCTTAACAGTGACCTCTACAGAGCTCCGATCAATAAAAAAAAAAAAATTGACGGCAGCATCTCCAGAAGTGAAATTTATTCACAGTCGGTCCATGAAAAGCATGTGCAAAAATCGCCAATAAGGTGCAACGTTTCGGCTAACAAGTAGCCTTTATCAACCATACTTACAGAGTGCATTAAAGCAATATGTATACCATACATAGTACCACCTTTAAGCGGCTTCAACCAGTAGTGATCCACCATTATTCAAACACCTGTTCATTAAAACTCACCAATACAGTGTATTATTCCTGTGTCCGTCACATGAATTACCCAATTAAAAAGACCACAGTTCATTACCTGAAAGAGAGTGGTTGCTTGCGGAACACCTGCACCATGCAGTTCCACACTAGCGTCTCCTTGATCAAAATGCGCATGCCCGAAATTTCCTCCTATCCACAGAGAGATACGTAATGGTCACATGTCCCATTCATGGTCACCTGACCAAACGCATCATCCAAGCCCAATCACCTGACTGGACATGTGTCCAGACCACGTAAACCCTAACCGCCCACATGACTGCCGAGTGCATCTTCATCACTATAGAAACCCGGTCACATGCTCAATCAACACCCATATGACTGCGCGGTGAGTCTCCATTGCTATAGAAACAAACCACATATATTGACAAGGGATCTATACCAGGATCTACCAGGATCAGAGGTAAATCAAACCTTATTCAGTCATTCCTTGTACTCAGAAGGCATATGTTGAGCAGTCCAGGGGTACATATTAAATGTAATGTAAGAATTTGCATCGCTATAGCAGATTAACCCATGCATGATAGGCATTCCAAAAGCCTCCTCACCAATCTAAAAAAGGAAAAAATATATATATAATGAAAAAATATATAATAGAATTAAAAACAACTAAATTATACTGAATTGGCTATGTACTGATGATGACAATTAATCAACACCACTCACATTAATTCTATGCTTAAACCAGTGATGCCCAACCTACGGCCTGCGGGCCAAATCCGGCCCGCAAAGCTGTGTCATGCGGCCCCTGCAGGGACCGGAGGCCTTAGACTATTCCCTGCTTTTTATCAGCGCAGGGTGTGCTGTGAAGGGCACAGACGGCTCAGCGATGCTACCTGTGCCTGCAATAACCAATAGAAAAGCTCCAGACAGCAAGGAGCTTTGCTATTGGTTAGATTGGGCGGGCGCCAGAGCGTTACAGAGCCCTGCTGTAGGGGAAGCCAGCGGAAGCTGGAAGGAGGAGGGGTAGGCTCCCAGGGGAGGCTGAAGCAAAGAAGCATGGCGGCTAAGGAGCTGAAGCCTACAGCCCAGACATCAAGATGGACCTGCAAAAGAAGGTGATAGCGCAGGGTGTAATGTATAAATGTGTGTAATGTATGTAGAGCAGTGTGTGATCATCACATACTGCACTACATACATCATACACATGTATACATCACATGCCCCCTCACAGTAATAATGGCCAGATATGTGCACTCTTCACAGCAGTAATGCTCACACGTACCCCTCACAGTAATAATGGCCAGATATGTGCTCTCTTCACAGTAGTAATGCTCACACGTGCCCCTCACAGTGTTTGCATTTCTTTCTGGCAAAGGTAACTGGTTCTGGCCCGCGAAATGTATACCTCAGACTAAAAATAGTTGGGCACCACTGGTGTAAACCATGGGGCTGTAATGTTCTTAAAGTATAGATCTACTTCAACTCTTTCTTCTTTAAAATCATCTCTTTGTCACCACCTCTTCTCAGTTTGCCCACTGAATCAATCACTCGAAATCTCAACTGATTGATTGAGTGGCCACTTTCCACAAAATGTCTGGCCACTGGTTTATCAATAATTATTTTACGAATCGTACTTTTATGTTTGTTGATTCTCTCCCTTATTTCCATGGTTGTCTCTCTAACATACGTCAAACTACATGGACACTGTATCATGTAGATCACATCCTTGGATCTACATGTATAGTATCCATTAACCTTGTACACACATCCTGTATATGGGTGCGAAAAAGTATCTCCTTTAATTATCTTACCGCAATTGCAGCATCCCAAACAGGGAAAATTACAATTTTTTTGGAGGAGCAAGATATGTTTATCTCCTCGTTCACTCCCAATGTCCGTCTTAACAAGTCTGTCTCTAGTTACTGTTTCTCCTAAATGACATGAGTGGCGGGACCCCAAATTCACTAATGGAAGGTAGGCCTTTCTGTAAGATGTGCCACTCTTTTTTAAGGACACAGGAATAATACACAATATTGCTGAATTTTAATGAACAGGTGTTTGTCTGAATAACGGTGGATCACTATTGGTTGAAGCCGCTTAGAGGCGGTACAATGTATGGTATATATATTGTTTTAACGCACTCTGTAAGTATGCTTGATAAAGGCTACTTGTTAGGGTACTTTCATACTATCGTTTTGCTTTTCACTAGCAATGTTCCATCATAGGGGGTCAATTACTGGAAAAAAACTGTTCAGTTTTATCCCCATGCATTCTGAATGGAGAGAAATCCATTCAGGATGTCATCGGTTCAGTCACTGAACAGCGTTTTGGACTGAGGAAATACCGCAGTTGCCGGAATGCCATTAATTTACATTGAAATGTATTAGTGCTGCAATGCCGGATCTGTGAAAAAAAAATATAACAGATCCATTTGTCCGTATGACATCCGGAGAGACGGATCCGTTCTTGCAATGCATTTGTAAGACGGATCCGCATCCGGATCCGTCTACAAATGCTGTCCGTTTGCATGCAGATTGCCGGATCCAGCAGGCAGTTCTTGCGATGGAACTACTTGCCGGATCACTCTGCCGCAAGTATGAAAGTAACCTTAGCCAAAACTTTGCACCTTATTGGCGATTTTCGCACATCTTTTTCATGGACCCACTGTGAATAAATTTCACTTCTGGAGATGCTGCCGTCAATTTGCTTTTCTTCATTGATTGGAGGACCAAAGTGAATCTGAGGTCGTGATGGGCTGATGCATTCCAGTTTGTGTCTCTACGGTATTGAGTGCTGCTCTGAATATTGTTATTGGTCCACAGAGCTCCGTCCCCTTAAAATGTGACCTCTACACCCCGCCCCCTAAAAGTGACCTCTACAGCACCCCGCCCCTTAACACTGACCTCCATAGCGGACTGTCCCCTTAACTGTGACCTCCACCATTCCCTGCCCCCTTAACAGAGGCCTCCACAGCAGCCGCCCCTTTAACAGTGACCTCCACAGCATCCCGCCCACTTAACAGTCACATCCACAGCAGCCTGCCCCTTTATCAGTGACCTCCACAGCAGCTGCCCCTTTATTAGTGACCTCCAGTTCCCCGTCTCCTTAACAGTATATGTGGCGAAAAAGGGGGAAAGGCGCTCATAGGATAGTATGAAATAAAGGGGTGACTCCAACACGAATGGTGCCAATAAATGTGCTCACCTTTGTGTTGTGCATCAGAGGCACCACACTCGTGAGATCAGTGGGTCGGTGCTGCCGGTATCTCTCAGTCCTCGTAGGTGGAGAGTGATGTGAGGTTTAATGGGGGGATATGTACCAAGACAGTACACAACTGTGATACCTCTTGGCACAAACACGACTCCAGTAGATGTTATTAAAAAATTTTTTATTATTAAATAACTTTAAAAAAAAAAATAATTGTAATAATATCTACTGGAGTTGTATTTGCGCCAAGAGGTATCACAGTTGTGTACTGTCTTGGTACACGTCTCCTTAACAGTGAATTACACCACATCCCACCCCCTTAACAGTGGCCTCTACATCAATCTGCCCCTTAACACTGACTTCCATAGTGGACGGTCCCCTTAACTGTGACCTCCACAGCAGCCTGCCCCTAGGGTGGCCAGAGGTTCGCTTTTAGGGCGGACAGAATGGCTTTCAGACTTTCTGTCCTCCGTCCGTTGAACAGCTCACTCTCAGACAGCAGCACTGTGCTGTCTGAGCGTGAGCTGAAGGGAGAAAGTCAGCCTCCCTCCCACCCCTGCAGCTAACAGTTGATTTTGACCTTCACTTTTTCAATCAGCTGTTGAGTGGGGGCGTGGCCTAACCGAGTCAGGGCGTGGCTTATTGCGACTGCAGCAGGTTTTTTAAGTCCATCTTTTGAGGGTAGGCCTGAATGGGCACACTACCTGCCCCTGGACTGTGACCTCCACAGCACTCTGCTTCCTTAACAGTGTCATCCACAGCGCCCTGCCCCTTTAAAGCTGACCTGCAGCAGTGAAGAAAAATGGCTCGGTTGCTATGGAAACCTAGTTTAAAACTGTGTGTATGTGGAGACTAAGAGCCTGTGAGCTTTTTTGGGCTGACACGGGTAATTTGACCAGGCTTTTATTAGCTAATGCATTTTTTTTAGAATATCTCAGGAATGGTATGTGCTAGAGAGCTGAGACCCGGTCTAAAATCTTCCCGGACACCTGATGTACCTGTGTGCCAAATTTCGTGATTGTAAATGCAACGTTGCAGATGCCTTTAGCAGACATACATTCACACACACACACACACACACATACATACACCCAGCTTTATATAATATATATATATATATATATATATATATATATATATATGAAAAACAATAAAATGTGGCGAAGTCCATACAATGAAAAGGACACCCCCTTCCCAATATACACATATGAGGCCCAAAATGGTATATCACAAGTCAAAACATTTAATATTAATTGATAATATAGTAATGATGTAAGGCACTCACTTATCTGGGCTAATGGATACAAATTTATTATAATCACAGTACGAAATAAAAACACTACAAACAAACAATAATATGCTAAAATAAATTCTAATAAACCAGCTGGATATCACTCTATAGCTATAATCATACCAATGTTATCCTGATTGGAATAAAATCTAACTTTGTGCACACATGTAAAAATGGCTTCTAAAAAGGATGGAACTAAAATTACACACACAGCTATGTATAAAATATACTCAGAACTTGCTGAAGGATTATATTCATGTATCTTAAGATTCCTATGCATAGGGAGTCCCCACTCAGATGCTGTTAGTCGTACAAGCCAGCATACATAATCTCTGGTATCAAGGATCTCTGTGGTAAAATCAATGTCTGTTTACTTAATCACTGCCACTTATATAGGCATCAGTAACTCACAGTTTTAGAGTGGTGGTATATCCAGCGGGGTACTGGGCCTCAGCGTGGTGTCCCACGTGGTCTCCGGCACTTATTGTCTCTTACCTCAGCTGCTACTCCTCTCTGGGAGCGCCGCAATCTTTACTCCCTCTGCCTCTGTCTCGCGATTTCAAGGCTAGACGTCTTGTGTGGATCGAACAATCTCACTGCTATTCATAGACCTGGCTTCTCACATGGTAATAAGACACAGGTCAGTTATAGCTTTGGTTGGCCGCATCAGGTGGACGGTGATTTATGGAGCGCTCCAAATTGTTGAGTGCGAATCCTATTAGTGCATAAAACGTCCTTTAGAGGTCCCCAACTGTACCAGACGCGTTTCAAACTCTTAACTGGTTACTTCTTCAGTGGTGTGAACCTCCATTCTACTTAGATCTTTAAATAGTCCACTTCAAATTGATCAGAGTTTAGGATTGGATCAATTAGCATTGCAGATATTATATAAAATCCGGGCTGGAATAGTGTTTCAATTTCCTGCATCTTTTTTTATTAGGATGCCACCTTTTAAAGTCCATATCATACAGCATTACTCTCCATCCATATATTATACGCAATCTAGACTGTAGATAGTATAAAAGTGTGCACACATAATATACCAGTTAAAATATCTATTGAATATCTAAAAACGCATATGCGATATTGATGCGTTTTCCATGCGGTATGCAGAACCGCAAGTAAAAAGGTTACATGGTGTAATATAGCTCCAATGCGATGTAATATGGTGTGGCGACTCCTTGGAATTGCTAATTATATAGTTTGTATTACCTAACATTATTGTAGTGCATATACAGTGGATATAAAAACTCTACACACCCCTGTTAAAATGTCAGGTTTCTGTGCTGTAAAAAGAGACAAAGATAAATCATTTCAGAACTTTTTCCACCTTTAATGTGACCTATAAACTGTACCACTCATTTGAAAGACAAACTGAAATCTTTTAGGTGGAGGTAAGAAAAAAAAAATATATAATTGTTGCATAAGTGTGCACACCCTCTTATAACTGGGGATGTAGCTGTGTTCAGAATTAAGCAATCACATTCAAAATCATGTTAAATAGGAGTCAGCATACATCTGCCATCATTTAAAGTGCCTCTGATTAACCCCAAATAAAGTTCAGCTGCTCTAGTTGGTCTTTCCTGAAATTTTCTTAGTCACATCCCACAGCAAAAGCCATGGTCCACAGAGAGCTTCCAAACCATCAGAGGGATCACATTATTAAAAGGTATCAGTCAGGAGAAGGGTACAAAAGAATTTCCAAGGCATTAGATATACCATGGAACACAGTGAAGAAAGTCATCATCAAGTGGAGAAAATATGGCACAACAATGACATTACCAAGAACTGGACGTCTCTCCAAACTTGATGAAAAGACTAGAAGAAAACTGGTCTGGGAGGCTACCAAGAGGCCTACAGGATATTCTTCACATTCTTCATATGTCTGGGCTATGGGGTAGAGTGGCAAGACGAAAGCCTTTTCTTACAAAGAAAACATCCAAGCCAGGCTACATTTTGCAAAAACACATCGGAAGTCTCCCAAAAGCATGTGGGAAAAGGTGTTATGGTTTGATGAAACCAAGGATTAACTTTTTGGCCATAATTCCAAAAGATATGTTTGGTGCAAAAATAACACTGCACATCACCAAAAGAATACCATACCCACAGTGAAGCATTGTGGTGACAGCATCGTGCTTTGGGGCTGTTTTTCTTCAGCTGGAACTGGGGCCTTAGTTAAGCTAGAGGGAATTCTGAACAGTTCCAAATACCAGTCAATATTGGCACAAAACCTTCAGGCTTCTGCTAGAAAGCTGAACATGAAGAGGAACTTCATCTTTCAGCATGACAACGACCCAAAGCATACATCCAAATCAACAAAGGAATGGCTTCACCAGAAGAAGATTAACGTTTTGGAATGGCCCAGCCAGGGGACAGACCTGAATCAGATTGAAAGTCTGTGGGATGATCTGAAGAGGGCTCAGGAGATGCCCAGGAGATGCCCTCGCAGTCTGACAGATTTGGAGTGTTTTTATAAAGAAGAGTGGGCAAATTTTGCCAAGTCAGACTCATGCCCAAAAAGACTGAGTGCTGTAATAAAATCAAAAGGTATTTCAACAAAGTATTAAGCTAAGTGCGCTTTTCCACCTGGGACTGCTGGGGTTAACTGCCTTTAAGTGCAGCGCTGCCGGGTTATTTAAACCAAGCATACCAAGTCCACGTGAGCTGGCGTGGTGATATGACATGTCCTGGCTTGTGGTTCAAGGCGGGGGATGATTTCAATCTCCCGCCTGTGAAGCGTCCGCATACCTCTGGCACTGTAATTACAGCGCAAGAGGTATGAGACACACAGGGGCAGAGGAACTCTTTGTTCCCATGTCCCTGTTATGTAAAGCATCTCCGCCCATGAAGGAGAGTGATGGGGTGCTGCGCCAGATGACCTGGCCTCCACAGTCACCGGACCTGAACCCAATCGAGATGGTTTGGGGTGAGCTGGACCGCAGAGTGAAGGCAAAAAGGCCAACAAGTGCTAAGCATCTCTGGGAACTCCTTCAAGACCGTTGGAAGACCATTTTAGGTGACTTACCTCTTGAAGCTCATCAAGAGAATGCCAAGAGTGTGCAAAGCAGTAATCAAAGCAAAAGATGGCTACTTTGAAGAACCTAGAATATGACATATTTTCAGTTGTTTCACACTTTTTTGTTATGTATATAATTCCACATGTGTTAATTCATAGTTTTGATGCCTTCGGTGTGAATCTACAATTTTCATAGTCATGAAAATAAAGAAAACTCTTTGAATGAGAAGGTGTGTCCAAACTTTTGGTCTTTACTATATATATATATATATATATCAATACACACAGTGCTGCCCATAATTATTCATACCCCTGGCAAATTTTGACTTAAAGTTACTTTTATTCAACCAGCAAGTAATTTTTTGACAGGAAATGACATAGGTGTCTCCCAAAAGATAATAAGATAATGTACAAGAGGCATTATTGTGGAAAAAAAACATTTCTCAGCTTTTATTTAGCAAAAATTGTCCAGTCCAAAATTATTCATATCCTTCTCAATAATCATTATGAAAGCCTTTATTGGCTATTACAGCAATCAAATGCTTCCTATAATGGCAGACCAGCTTTTTGCATGTCTCCACAGGTATTTTTGCCCTTTCATATTTAGCAATGAGCTCCAAATCTTTCAGGTTGGAGGGTCTTCTTGCCATCACCCTGATCTTTAGCTCCCTCCACAGATTCTCCATTGGATTCAAGGCTGGACTCTGGCTGGGCCACTCCAAAACGTTAATGTTGTTGTCTGCTAACCATTTCTTCACCACTTTTGCTGTGTGTTTTGGGTCATTGTCATGCTGAAATGTCCACTGGTGCCCAAGGCCAAGTTTCTCTGCAGACTGCCTGATGTTGTCGTTGAGAATCCATATGTATTCCTCTTTTTTCATGGTGCCGTTTACTGTGATTAGGTTCCCTGGTCCATTGGCTGAAAAACACCCCCAAAGCATTAGGTTCCCACCTCCATGTTTGACAGTGGGGAAGATGCTCTTTGGGTTAAATTTTTGTTTCATCTGACCATAACACAGAAGACCAGAAGTCTTCTTCTTTGTCCAGATGAGCTTTTGCAAAGGCCAAGCATATATACGCCTACCTAACACTTCCCTCTACAATACCAAACATTTTAAAGTGCTATCTATACAAGTTTCTGTGATTGGGTTAAAACATAGCTAATATCTAATCAGCATTTATCTTATCCCACTGCATGAAGTGCTACTATGCTCAGGCCACATTGAGATTCTAGCATAGACTTTTGGTTGGCCCTATTCGATCCAATTACATTAGGATTAGTCTGATATACAGTTTAATTAGGTACATAGCAACATAGGTTGGAAAAGATAATCAAAATCATAATTTCTCAATCAATTACACAACATACATTTTTAGATGAATTATTAATCCCAATGTAGTTTGTTATTGAATAAGCATCTGGCCCTTTTATTAAATGCTGATATACTATCTGCCATTACTCCCTCTTGGGGTAAGGGATATCATAGTTTGACTACTCTAACTGTAAAGAACTCTTTCCAGTATCACTTAAAAAAAACTGCATTCAATACTGCCAGCTCAAGGCAGGGTTGCTTAGCCGCATGAAGATATGATTTGTCTGACCTCTGCCACCACAAGACAGTTTAAATCAATCTTGCAATTTTGAGTTATTTGGGATGCCTAAAAGAAAGAGAGGAGGTCCTGCTGATTCTTTCTTCTCAACTACCCAGTCTTCGGATAACCTCTGTGGTATTTCATAGACATCTCCTGTCAAGTTTGCCTGCAGCAGCTTCAGACACAGACCACATGGCGGCTCCATATTCCATGTTTTTTCCTGACTGAGACACAACAACAGATGAGAGCACTCAGCTTCACTGGTTAACTGCTGCTATCCCCATCATCTCACAACCTCCACCTGATGACTGGTTGGCTACTCCTCAGATCCTCCAAGAGCTCGATCCAAAAGTGTTTAATTACAATCACCTCCCCTCCATTTTTAGCAGACACTGCAGTTAACTCTGTGCTACATATTCTTTGGGAGCTAATTCAAGCACTTCCTACTAGGCAGAACTCCGGCTTATTCGTCTAATGCTTTAAAGGAAACCTGTCACCGGGATTTTGTGTATAGAGCTGAGGACATGGGTTGCAAGATGGCCGCTAGCACATCCGCAATACCCAGTCCCCATAGCTCTGTGTGCTTTTATTGTGTAAAAAAAACGATTTGATGCATATGCAAATTAACCTGAGATGAGTCCTGTCCCTGACTCCTCTCACGTACAGGACTCATCTCAGGTTAATTTGCATATGTATCAAATCGTTTTTTTTACACAATAAAAGCACACAGAGCTATGGGGACTGGGTATTGCGAATGTGCTAGCGGCCATCTAGCAACCCATGTCCTCTGCTCTATACACACAATCCCGGTGACAGGTTCCCTTTAAACTCTCCCAACAGCAGGCACTGGATACTGCATAGGGTGGAAATAGTTTCACTAATGATTCAGACATCTGCTGCTAAAACAGCTACTGCTAATTTGACCACTCAGATTTATGTATTGGAGAGGGAATTGTCATTCTCCTGAGTTCAGCTAGAACCCCTCTTTCCTCTCCTGGATGATCATGCAAACAGAGGATGCCATACCAATGTTCTGACCTGATACATAGAATGGTCAGTACTTTTAATACTGTGATCCAAAGACAACTGGAGGCCACCTTGGTATAGATCATGTGCATTGAGTATCCAGATCTAGTTCCATTGGTTGGGCTAACTCTCATGATGTGTTGTGCAGATTACACTAGTACTCTGATACAGAGTTAACATTACATAGCGCCTGGGTGCATGGCCTTGTTTCACTAGATCGTGCTGAGAGCAAGCTGTTCTCTGATGTCTCTGGTCCCCTACATGAGATTGCTGAACCCTTGCTTACAGATGGTTACATCCTTTTCACCTGATCATCAGAGAGGAGAAATCCATCTTCTTCCTGAAGAGGTATGGTATTCTGGATGACCTATTTGCCCTACTTGGAATGTCCCCTATTTAGGTTCTGGGCTGGCTTTCACCAAATTGTCCATCTGCTTAACCTCACTGGCTTAGATGCTGCAATTGTCAGACTCTTAACAGAGTTAGTCAAAAGCAAGTATCTTCCCCACCATCAGATCTTTTCCTAGAATTGCCTATTGTAGCTTGATTGCTGGACAACTTTGTTCTTGTTCTACTCTGGTAACATGTTCCTGTTTTGCTGAACTCAAATTATTTTTTTCTACGATATATGTTTCTTTGCCAGCTCAAGGCAGTGTTGCTTAGCAGCATGAATACATGATTTGTCTGACCTTTGCCACCACAAGACTCAGTTTGACTGAATCTTGCAATTTTGAGCTTGTTGGGATGCCTAAACGAAGGAAGAAGAAGAGGAAGTCCCGCTTATTCTTTCTTCTCAGCTAAGGAGTAATGGACATTAATCTGATATTAAATCTCTGCCCATTGTGTAGGTCTTATGATCATGGATGACTTTTTGTGTGAGCACCTTACCAGTACTCCTCATTACCAATTGAAAGGCTATACAGAGGTAGGGGCGGGGGTTTCGTTGAGCTTTGTTCCATATTATCTTAAACATTTTCTCTGATATATGTAGTCCTGCAGCTCGATTGTGGTTTATGGGCTATGATAGTTCTATAAACCTAGACTGTATTCTTATATCATCAGCAATGGCAATGGAGGCTGATCACTTCTCAATGACCCTTTCGTTTTCCAGGATGTTCAAACACTCTAAAGGCTGTATTAGACCTGCAGAGGTTTGGTCAGATTCGTAGAAATGCTCGTTCATCCGGCAATCACATTTTTTATGGCGGCTTAAAAAAAATCATTGTTTGCCGGCGGCAGATCATGCAGTCTAATCATGCTCTGCTGCCAGGAAATAATGATTCTGTATGTGGACGAGAATACAGCAGGCTCCTACCTATGTTCCAGAAATCTGCTCTTCTCCCTAGAAATGCAAACAACTCCATTCTGTTATTGTAGATGCAGTAAGAGATTACTATATGCCTCTCTACTCTACTGACCATTCTAACCCAATCAATGATTTACTAGGATTCAATAGTATATTTTCAATTCCAATTCAATTTTCTCTTAGAATGAATACATTTTAACCCTTCCTTGGACATATTAGGAATAAACAAGATATTGTGGGCATCATAGCTCAGATCAAGACATATAAGGCTGTGTCTTATGGTCACAACCTATTGTTTTTTTTTAGTTTTTAGTTTTAATTTCAAATCCTGTACCATTTCTCCCCAATTCAATGAGTTTAAAGTGAATTCCCAACTTTCTAATTTTAAGGTAGAATTTTCCAAAACTGAGGCCCTAAATAATTCTTTGCCCTCACATTTTGCTGGTTCTCTGGAGCTTTCATTTAACTTCCACAGAGGCTGTCATTTTCTTAAATATGGCATTCAACATTCTGCAGATCTCTGTCACAAACTAATTGAACTTCCCCCACCTATTGCGCTCTGTTCAAGAGGCCTGTTCTCGCTGGTCTTTAGGTGCTTTTACGTGGTTTGCTTCAGGTGCTAATTTTAGGATGAGTATACCTCCAAGGATATTATACTATTTTTAGACATTAACTGTTAAAGTTCTATTCAGATCAGGTTTATCTGCACTGTTAAACTGCCCAGGATTAAGCAGACCCTTCTTTGTAAACCAAAAGATTTATTTGCTTATCTTTCAGTATTCTGTTAGCTTTAGATTCCCAAAAATTGGGTAAAAATTGATATCACGCTAGTACAGAGTTCCCACCCACGTTCACATTATGTTTATGGAAGTGTTTATGATGTGTTGGAGTTGCTTGTGGTTACTGATATGGCAATGACAATGGACCCGGCCGTGGTCCTTCTGCATCGATGTTTGATCATTACTCATGTTAATAAAATTTGTATTTCCTGTTGATGATGGCTTGGGCATGCATCCATGTCCTGTGGAAACAAGGAGACCCTCCTTTTATTGCCCTATGGTTTTTGAAAGTAAATAATCTTATGCACATGGAGAACCTGACATCCTCTCGACATGAAGCATACAGGTTTCATAAAAGCTATTATCATTGGACAAAATTTCATCAATACTCTACCTACCATGAATTTCCCCAACCTAGGCAATATGTGAGTCTATCTCTTAGATTCTTGGCCTAATACGCCTTTCTTCCCCCCCCCCCCCCCTTCCTGTCACCTGTTTCTCCTCCTCACCTTGTTTTTTCTTCTTTTTTCTCAGTGTTTGCTTTTTTTGTATCTGAAAATTCTCGGAGGCTGAGGCAAAGTGGGAGTCTTCTGTTTTGTTTAATGCATTAGCTGTTGCACTGTATTTTGTATTCTTGGCGATATTGTACTGCTCATTTGCTTTTGAAACTATATCTTTTGTATGTTTTTGTATCTGTGTCCCTGCTTTTGTATCCGCTGCTGTTTATAAATAAATAATTTCAGAAACAAACACTGCCAGCTCGATTTGTCACAATGGACATATAGATAGAGATGGTAAAATTCGTTTATCATCTGTTCTTTCAAGTGAAAGGCAACTTTAGTTTCAAAAGATGAGGAAAAACCTACCTGTCACTGCTTGACAAAGGCTCCAATGAGATGAGCTGAAACGTTGCATTTGGTGAATAAAGGAGATCCACTTTTTCTTCACTACACTGCTGCCTCTTTACATTTTTGGTTTACATTTGGAGGATCATTGTCTAGGATTATTGGAGGAATAGCACCTGGGATCTGAGAGTGCTGCTGTCTAACACATTATTTAAGGTTAAAAACCTACTACTACTACTACTACTACTAGTAAAAAGTAATTTTTTGTGAAATAAAGAAATACAATTCCAAGTAGACCATAGAGAATATGAAAACAGTCTATGAAAACATAGTATTTGAAAATGAGCAATACGGGCTTTCATAGGTGATTTAGATTTTGAATTATGGCATCCTTGCACATGTTACATTATAATGTATATTGGAGAAGACAGAACAAGCTGTTATCATTGCATAGTTCACATAATTTAGGGCTCTTTCACACTTGCGTTGTCCAGATCCGGTGTGTACTCCACTTGCCGGAATTACACGCCGGATCCGGAAAAACGCAAGTGAACTGAAAGCATTTGAAGATGGATCCGTCTTCAAAATGCGTTTAGTGTTACTATGGCAGCCAGGACGCTATTAAAGTCCTGGTTGCCATAGTAGTAGTGGGGAGCGAGGGAGCAGTATACTTACAGTCCGTGCGGCTCCCGGGGCGCTCCAGAATGACGTCAGAGCGCCCCATGCGCATGGATGACTTGCGCATGGATCCAGCAATGCGCCGAAACGACATTTAGCTTAAGGCCGGATCTGGATCAATGCCTTTCAATGGGCATTAATTCCGGATCCGGCCTTGCGGCAAGTCTTCAGGATTTTTGGCCGGAGCAAAAAGCGCAGCATGCTGCGGTATTTTCTCCGGCCAAAAAACGTTCCGGTCCGGAACTGAAGACATCCTGATGCATCCTGAACGGATTTCTCTCCATTCAGAATGCATTAGGATAAAACTGATCAGGATTCTTCCGGCATAGAGCCCCGACGACGGAACTCTATGCCGGAAGAAAAGAACGCAAGTGTGAAAGAGCCCTAAAGGCTATGGTACATTATAGAGATGTACTGCATGTAGACTTGGCAGAGATAGAACACCACACATAAATATGAATAATTGTATAATACATTTAGAGGCCACTCTCCTGTCTGTCATTCTTAGTGCACAGTATCACATGGTACTATACACTTGTTGTATGGCAAGTGGTTTGAAGGGAATCTTTATTTTAGCCTAATTGTAAAAGATTTGCTACATATAGCAAATGTATTAGTCTTCCACTTTTAAATGTAAAATAGAAACTTCCAAACTATTTGCTCTTTCTGAAAGATTCTGGCTTAGTGAAGACACATGTGATCAAAGGCATAATTTATCAATTCCTTTAATAAAGTATGAAGTACAAAAGTCATAATTTTCTTCATTGCTACTTTATGCAGTATGAATTTGTTCCAATGTATTTGTTATAAGCTATTCTGGCATCTAAAATGAATCTGCCTAAGTACTTATACATGGAGCCTATACCACAGTGCACAGACCTGCCTTATAGCCTCCTTCATGCACTATATATACAGTGTATTCATTTGTATGAAAACAGCAGTATAATGAAGTAATGTAGAGGGCTTGTTCATCTGCTCTATTATAGCTTGAATTAAAATGTAACCATAATGCAGCTATGAGCCATTAGGTTGGGTTTTCACAGGTCAGCCACAATGTGCCAGCAACAAGCCCCTATGAATTTGCAGGTTCATCAAGGTATTAGCCGCTGCAGGTGGGTGTGCTTATGGATGTCCAGTGGAAATCCAGCCTTATTATGCTTAACTAATAGTAATATAGCATGCATATGTTACTCCAGATGTAAGGATAACTTTCTAAGTGTACCTGCACGTGGAAATCCATTGATAACGCACCATGAAAATGAGTTTTAAAAACAGAAAAGACTTTGCTCTGCTAGTTAATTAAATTTAAAAATCACACAGCGCAGTCCAAATGGAGACATCCTTGATGATATCTCTTGGGAAATAAGTTAATGAATCTATTTATATATAAAGGACGTATATATATGTGTGTGCATGTATGTTCCGTGATCACTCAAAAACGCAACCATCAATTTCAACGAAACTTGGTTTATACATCCATTGCTACCTGGAAAGAAATCTTGTGGTGGTCATACGCCCCTACACAGCAGCTGCATGGAGTTTGTATGCTCCAACTGTTTTTGCCACACACATATTGCTCTGTAACTCAAAAACTCATCGATCAATTTCTACTAAACTTGGTACACATATCACTTACTATCTGAGAAAGAATACTGTGGAGGTAACATGCCGGTACACAATGAGTTTCTGTCTGTCCAGGCGTCTGTCTGTCTGTTCTTTATGCGAGACCAAACGAATGGACAGATCTTCAACAAATTTTGCACACAGGTACATCAGGTGTCCGGGAAGGTTTTAGACCGGATCTCAGCTCTCTAGGATGTACTGTTCCTGAGATATTCCCCAAAAATTACCTTCATTAGCCAATACAAGCCTGCAAGTCTTTCTCTTTATATCCCAACTGCCATACACATGGTCACATGCCCCTTATCAGCCAATAGAAGCTCACAGGCCCTTAGTCTCCACATACACACAGTTTTACTCCAGGTTTCCATAACAACCCAGATATTTTTTTTTCACTGCTGTAGGTCAGCTTTAGGCCAGGGCTACACGACAAAATGTGCCGTGCGACAATAAGTCGCACGATACATAGGGCACAACTGCACTACTACATGTGTCGCACGACATATGACATGCTGCAAAATCCATCTTTGTGTTGCAGTCACAGCATGTCAAATGTTGCAGTGCGACACCATAGCCTATCATTATAAAACTTGTTCAGACAAAATGTTGTGCGACACAAGTTGTGTAGCCCTAGCATTAAAGAAGCAGGGTGCTGTGGAGGTCACTGTTAAAGAGGCGTTATTTGTGGATGTTACTGCTAAGGGGCAGGCTGCTGTGGAGGTCACTGTTAAAGGGGCGGACACTGTTGAGGTCACAGTTAAGGGGGCAGGGCTACTATTAAAGGGGCAACTGCTGTGGAGGTCACTGTTAAGGCAGCATGGTACTGTGAGGTCACTGTTAAGGGGGAGGGCTCCTGAGGAGGTCACTGTCAAGGGAGTGGGGTGCTGCGAAACTCACTGTTAAAGGGGTGGGCTGCTGTGAAGGTCAAAGTTAAGGGGATGGGCTGCTGTGGAGGTCCCATTTTAAAGTAGTGGAGCACTGTGGGGGGGGGGTCAGTGTTAAGGGGTGGGTGGCTGTGGAGTTCATTGTTAAAGGAGCGGGGTGCTGTAGAGGTCACTGTTATGGTGTGACTGTCGATATCTTTTAACGACACACACAAACATTAAATGAAATAGATGAAATATACCCTTGCGAAGCCCGGTCCCCCTTAATTTGAAATGTTATCTGTAATTGTGAAGAGCCAATTGATAATCCAAAATGTCCAAGACTAGAATAAGAAGTCTTAGCTAAGATACATTTTGTATTACTATTTATTTATGAACAGTATTCTTTGAAGTGTTCTTCCTTCAGTATTTTTTGAAGTGTTCTTCCTTTTCTATGTTAAAACGTTTCTGTCTAATGATCCAGAGTCTGATAATCTGCCACCCATTACATCCCACTAAGGAGGAATTCAATGATCTTTGCTCAATTACAAAACTGAGATGGCTTAATTCATTTTGCTTTATTGCTCACACAAAATGTATGTGTATATATATATATATATATATATATATATATACTGTATCCAGTTGACAAGAGTAGCCAATTAGGAATACCAATGTAACATAGCCAAACACACAGTATTCTAAAGGCCAATCTTATAGAATGCATGATGACAAGGGACTAAGGTTGAATTCAGTTCCATGGTAGTTGTTCTATGTTCCATCATAGGAGCCAAAAACTGAAGTTCAGAATGTTAGGGATCTGCTATGGCTGATGTCTGTGACACCAATGGAGCCCATTGCCTTATAATGGGGGCTATCATGTCTTCTACACCACAGTATTTTATTCTGGCAAATATACTGATGTGAACAGAGCCTAATGTACATGTCAGCATCAGCCTGGCAACCTTCTAGATAATTAATCTGACAAACGAGTGTTTTTAGAATAGGCAATTTCATTAAAAGCCTCCAATACCAGCAATGTACACAGTATATAGGCTATCTGGTAATGCATGCAATCAATTTTACTTATTTATCTAATGTCTTTATCATCTTATAACTGGCAGGATGTAAAAAGAGTAACTGCCACCTCATACAAAGAATTTATGGAATTAAATAAATCCAATTTATGACATCTGAATTCCGATTGCCATGTTTGTTTCCCGTAAAGAGAATCAATGAGGGGAGGTTTAATCATCTCTATTAACCTAAATTGCTTAAGAGAATGTAGGTGGAATTACAGTAACTAATTTTCCTTGCAAATATTCTATTTTTTTTCCCATTATTTTAACATTAAATATCTATTTAAAGTTCTGGTTGGCATAGAAACCAAGTGACAAAGTACAGAAAACATAATTTCAGAACAGCTCTCTATACAACCATATGGTAGCAGATGTATGATGGATATCAATTTGTAAGATACCAAGGTTGAAAGAAGCCCTTATAAAATGTATTATTTGTAGTTTTTAATGGAACCTTTTAGTACACATAACTAACTGATTAACTTTTATTAACTGTTTGTGGGGGATGGGGAAAAACAGCAATACTGAGTTTTCACGTTACAAATTACAGCATTCATTTTTTCGTGATAAATAACATTACAACTTTATTCTCTGGGTCAGTACGATTCCAACAATATCAAGTACATACCGTATAGTATTTTTACTACTTTTGCACCTCTTTTTTTTTTTTTTCATTTCTGCAGCCCAAGTCCTATGGCTTGGTGGAGCTGTGAGAGGGCTTAATTTTTGCAGGATGACTTGTACTTTTCATTGGTATCATTTTGGGGTACACAACACTTTTTGATTGCTCGTTATTCTTTGTTTTGGTGACAAATAAGCAAAAAACAGCAATTCTGCCATTGTCTTTTTTTAACTGCTTTCACCATATGGGTTAAATTACATGTTACTTATGTAGTGCGGTTCGTTACAAATGTGGCAATACCAAATTTGTAAAGGGTATTTTATTTTTGCAATTTTTTTCACTGAAAATCTTTTTTTCAATTGAAAAAAAGTGCATTTGGAGTCTTTTTTATTTAATAAAACTTTCATTATTTTATAACCATTTACTATCCCCACAATGGGACTGTAACAGATGAACTTGATTGCTTTTATAATACAATGTACTGCTTATGCAGTACAGTATATTATACTATCAATGCTATACTGACAGACACCTTCAGAATGCACCAGAGAGGCGCAGCCTGATGAACATACACTGCAGACAGCCTTCATTAGTACCCAGGTTGCCATGCAATGAGATTGACATCCCGCAGTCTTATTCGCAGGGTGCTGATGGAAGACACAGGGAGCTCCCTCTAAACCACTTAGATTCTGCAGTCGTTATTGACTGCAGCATCTAAGGAGTTAAACGGCCCGGATTGGCACTTCTGCTGGTCTGACCTGTTAGAGTAGGAACTTGGCTCTCCACTGAGTGAGGGACCGCTGCACTGCTTAGACTAGGCTGGCATAAGAAGGTAGGCCTATCCTATGGCCTCTTTGTGACTGCCATAAAAAGGAATATTGGCGAGTCACTAAAGGGTTTAGAAAATAGCGCAGTGATATCACCATACTGATGCCTTTTGTAAATATCGGACTCACCTGTGCCAAATGTATAATAAAGAGTATCATTCTGACAACTAAAAAATACTAATATGACTATACGTGCATAGGATTTCAAGTATAATTCCACTTATGTCAGTAGTGGAGCCATTCTAAAAGATATACACATGCAGCCGAGCTAAACTTGGTCACAAAAAGGTTATCTAGCGCTTTCAATGTATTTCAATGGGTTTTGTCACAAGATGGCATGAGATAACACTGTGACATGTGTTATTAGAGTTACCAGAGTCTATTTTAGCTCGGATACATCTGTACAAATGTAATCTGAACTTGTACAGGTCTCTGGGTGGGTCAAATGAACCACTAAGGCCACTTCACATAATCAGTGTGTTCAGTGTTTGATCAGTTATTTCCATGAGTGCTTGTGAGCCAAAGCCAGGAATGGAGTCTACTTGGAGATAAGCTTATAATGGAAAGATCTGGACCTGTTCTGTTTTTTTTACCTGAATCTGGTTTTGGCTCACAATCACTGATGGAAATCACTGACCAAACACTGACTGTGTGAAAGAAGCCTAGCTATGGTGAATGATGTTAAAGGGGTATTCCCATCTCAGACAGTGGGGGAATATCGTTAGAATATGCCCCCATTGTCTGATGGGTATGGGTCCCATCTCTGGAACCCACACCTATCTTGTAAACGCAGCTAACAAAGTGAAGGAGGGCGCACTGCGCATGCGTAGCTGCCCTCCTTTAATTTCTATGGGGCTGCTCAAAATAGCCAAGCGCTATTGATGTATATTTAAAAAGTGTATCATTTTCTATTATGTAAACAAATAAAATTAAAAAAAAATTAAATACCCCTTTAAGTCTGCTTTCTTATCCGTTCTCTAAAAATTCTGTCTACGATCTTCCCCATCACCCATAGCAAAATGGTGAAAAAATTACCATTGCAAAATGTGGGTTTGTTTCTCATTTATGTCTCATTGTCTTACAAATTAGATTCCCGTTCAGTGAGAGAAACAGACATTAGAGTCCAACTAGAACGAAATGGTCCCTATTACCTAAACTGTTGATGAGAATGTCAAAATGGTGCCTCCTTTTGTAAGGGAAGGTGCACTCCTTGCCCAAAGCTGAAGTCAGATCTCTGCTGATTGCTACTGGAATTAGCCAGCTATGTACACTGCATCCCTAATTATTTAGCTGAGATCCCATAATACAACGTTCTGTGCTGCACTGAATTTTAGGATTTTACTGTAAAGTCCTCAAGGTAATCCTAAATGCTAAAAGAGATACTGTTTGATTGGAGCTCATGAGGCTGCGGCCTCTTTAAACAGCTGGTCAGTGTTGGGAGTGATATTGAAGGCTTATCCTGAGGTTAGGTCATCAGTATCGTGATACTGGACAGCCCCTTTAAGTTTTATCGGTTAACGTTTTAATACTTTGCCCATGATATAATATAACCCATGTATTATTCTGTGTGTATTAGGCACATTATGTAATATTATGTAGCTTGTTTAGCAGTGTCTTCTTTTACCAGCTGCCTTAGGTGCAACAGAATAAAAAGATGTGAAAAGCCACATAGCAGAATAACCTAATCCACTGTCATATGGTTTTATCGTGTATAGTATTTACTTGTACCTATACTTTTATCGATCTATTCCTCAACATTTTTCTCTGAGGCCAAACACCTAAATGTATGTTCAAAGGAAACCATCAGTCTCAAACGTTCCTGGAAATCCTAAGAGTGAAAGATGAATAAACACTCCAAGATTTGTTTTACGGGGAAGAGCCTGAAAAGGTTTAACAAATGGGAGGCACACATCTCGTATCACTTTGCTTTCATGTCAGCTTTCACGTTTAGAGACGAGAGGTTTTTCAAAGAATTTCTGCATGACTAAAAGAGATTTTTGATTTCTTTTCTTTGTTAACAATGGGTAAACAGGCAAGCAAGATTCAATGCAAAGGAAAGTGCTATGTACTCACCAATTCTAATATTGCAGAACGTCAGAGAACGCAGGTCTATAAAAGTTATTGAAAGGCAATGGAAAAATTCTAATTCTGTTTACATTTGTTACTTCTTTGCAGTCTTGGGTTGGATGGACACAATATAACAATGCATATACTGTGTGTGTGTGTATATATATATATATCTATGAAAAAAGACGGCAGCACTCCAAAATTGTGATGAAAATAAGTGGATGGCTTATTAACCCATCTAGCAGCAACGTTTCAGCTCTCTTAAAGGAGCCTTTGTCTAGCTGCGTACAGTCAACATGCGTACAGTGTCATATATAAATAGTGAAAACAATATACACACAATAAATTTACATGATTAATCAATAAAACAATGTATAAACAGGAAAATGATATTAAAAAACATAATTCAACTATAAAAATATTGTGATGCCATGATTATTCAGTGATGATAATAAATATTATGCAAACGATTATTAAAGTAATATTAGTGTTCCATATACATAATTATGAATAAACCAACATCATTTTGCACAGTGAATACTGATAAAAAATTGATTAGAACCTTAAAATCATATGGAGCAGTCACACATGGTCTCGATAGCATGTAGGAACCAACTTGGCCTCAGGAAAAGTGGCTTGTGCATGCGCCACTCATCCGTGCTCTCGCGAGACAAGGGAATATAGCTAGAGGTATAGAAATCACATTAAAGATGGCTGCTCGCTCGACAACGCTAAGAGCGCATGCTCCTGCCCATACTGGCAGGCACGCCCCTTGTATTACATCTGAGCACTACAAAAGTACGCAATTGGACCTTGAGCATACCTGTTAACTAGCGGCACCGCAATTTATACTTCGCATGGCTGGCGAGGACACAGTAAACCCATGTCCCAGGTCCTTGGAACGATTTGCACCCGCCATTAATGTGTGCTGTTTTTTTCTTTATATATAATATATATATATATATATATATATATATATATAGTGGATATAAAAAGTCCATTCTGTGATGTAAAAAAATTAGACAAAGATGAATCATTTCAGAACTTTTTCCACCTTTAATGTGACCTATAAACTGTACCACTCAATTGAAAAACAAACTGAAATCTTTTAGGTGGAGGGAAGAAAATAAAGAAAAAGTAAAATAATGTGGTTGTATAACTGGGGATGTAGCTGTGTTCAGAATTAAGCAATCATATTCAAAATCATGTTAAATAGGAGTCAGCATACACCTGCCATCTTTTAAAGTGCCTCATTTAAACCAAGGTTGAACGTTTTGGCCATAATTCCAAAAGATATCTTTGGTGCAAAAACAACACTGCACATCACCAAAGGAACACCATACCCACATTGCTGTGGGGCTGTTTTACTTCAGCTGGAACTGGGGCCTTAGTTAAGCTAGAGGGAATTATGAACAGTTCCAAATACCAGCCAATATTGGCACAAAACCTTAAGGATTCTGCTAGAAAGCTGAACTTCCTCTTTCAGCATGACAACGACCCAAAGCATACATCCAAATCAACACAGGAATGGCTTCACCAGAAGATTAACGTTTTGGAATGGCTCAGCCAGAGCCCAGACCTGAATCCAATTGAAAATCTGTGGGGTGATCTGAAGAGGGCTGTGCACAGGAGATGCCCTCACAATCTGACAGATTTGGAGTGTTTTTGCAAAGAAGAGTGGGCAAATCTTGCCAAGTCAAAATGTGCCATGCTAATAGACTCATACCCAAAAAGACTGAGTGCTGTAATAAAATTAAAAGGTGCTTCAACAAAGTATTAGTTTAAGGGTGTGCACACTTATGCAACCATATTATTTTATTTTTATATTTTTTCTTTCCTCTATCTAAAAGATTTCAGTTTGTTTTTCAATTGAGTTGTACAGTTTATAGGTCACATTAAAGGTGGAAAAAGTTCTGAAATTATTTATCTTTGTCTCATTTTTTACATCACAGAAACCTGACATTTTAACAGGGGTGTGTAGACTTTTTATATCCACTGTATATTGTGACACAGTAAAGGGAATTGCATGTGGATGCAGGTATTTTCCTCCCAGTGTGTGCTGCTGGACTAATTAGCAGTCAAGTAAGGTCAAACACCGGACTGTATCGCAGGTGCTGGTCCGGGTTTTTGTTAATACCTAGCTGCCTTTAAAAGACAGCTGGATTCATGCAAAGGGGATCTCTGTATTGGGATCTGAGGCTTGTGCCGGGGTGGAGGGCTAAGACCCATGTGATGGGAAACAGGCCGACTAAAGCCTGCTGCTTGACTCTTGTTGGAAGAACAGGCCCCATGGTGTGAACTGACAGCAATACTGCAAGATGATTTTTTGCTTGAAAGAGAACTTTCTAACGTGTCAATAAACATTGAACTTTTGGTTTACAAACTG
Organism: Bufo gargarizans; assembly: GCF_014858855.1. NCBI lineage: Eukaryota > Metazoa > Chordata > Amphibia > Anura > Bufonidae > Bufo > Bufo gargarizans. The sequence goes on along the minus strand of NC_058083.1, from coordinate 242,211,415 downwards.
GTTGGTGCCATCTATACTGCATCCGCTTATCCTGTTTACCAGAGTGAATCCCCACAATATATATTTGTAACGGCACCCCAGGCATAAAAGGGGGTAAAAGCTGTTTAAGAGATATTCCCTTTCCAGATGCAAAGGCAGCTACTAAAGACACCAATCTCCCGAACTGGAAACCATATGAATGCTGCATACAGCTGAATAGGAAAAACCATAAGAAAGGTTTACACTCCTAGCAGTCGAACCGGAGCAGCATACAATCCGCCCAAGAACGAGTCCAAGCTCTGTGTTGAGGTTAAAGCAGTGGACAGCCAGAACTGTGTATTTATTGTTCTTATATACACATTCTTACACATTAGTACCACCCACAGGGTTTTGTAAAACAACCAGTAACCCCATACAATACAATCACTCCAACACAAAATCCTCCCCTCTGCCTTTGATACAATTACCTTACACAATGGGTTAATGTAATTATCACAGGTAGGAGAATACACCGTTTTACACAATGTCTTCTGTCCTGGAGACAATTGGGAAGTAATCCAATTTATCTCCAAGGGCAGAGGCAAAACTCTATTAGCCACATGGTAGCAAAAGACAATAAAATACATAAAAATATTTAACTGTGCAGCTATTGTATAAAACATAGACATTTAACATATCCCTAGATAGCTCAGGTCTGAGCGCATATTATTAGGTGAATGGCACTCAGACTAAAGGAATACAGTAGAATCGCCCTGGAGCCAAAGTCTTTCACATAGTCTTTTGTTATTCGAATGGACTCTATGGCATAGCTATCTGGGGTATCACTGTGCAAATAGGGCAAGTAGCAAATGACCCGGCTTTCATGTCTTTGCAGGGGAAAATCAAGCGTTTCAACATGGGGCCATAGTCTAAAGGAAGCAGGCGGGCAACCAGGCTTCTCCAATGCAATGTGACGAGATTGGTCTCATCACAATATATATATCATTATTTACTACTTACACTACCCAGAGTCATGGACATGCCATAAATGGTTCTTTTAACATCATGTTTGCCACTGATATCTCATTTCACTATCAGGTGTATTGGGCAACTGGATTTTTTTTTAGCTATAATATTCCCCTTTTATTTTAAAGCAAAATTGCTAGTGTTGGGCAAGCATGCTCGGCCGAATATCGTGTGTACTCGAGCGCGATGCTCGAGTCAGTGTATTTAAATCTAATTTAGCCTCTATTTCTAAAAAATGTTTCTTGCAGGATTCGAAATCAAAAGCTTCTACATTACAGCCAAGAATGTTAACCACTACACTATACAGGTGAAACTCGAAAAATTTGAATATCGTGCAAAAATCCATTTATTTCAGTAATGCAAATTAAAAGGAAATGCATTAATACAGCTTAAAATTAGAATTTTGTGAAAAGGTTCAATATTCTAGACTAAAAAGTGTCACACTCTAGTCAGCTAATTAATCCATACCTGTAAGCCATAATCATCCAAATTATACCAAATAAAGGCTTGAAATATCTCATATATTAGTTTCACCCTTTAAGTTGCATTACTGAAATAAATTAACTTTGCACAATACTCTAATTTCTTAAGTTTCACCTGTAGCGCTGCATGGCCAGTTGCAGAAGTAGTTATTTTTTATTTTATTTTTTTAAGTAACTGGCCATGCAGCTCTATAGTGTAGTGGTTAACATTCCAAGCTGTAATGTAGAAGATTGTGAGTTAGAATCCCATCAGAAATTGAGGCTAAATTTAATTTAAACATATATATAAGTTTTTAGTCATAATATATTTACATATATTATTATATATTTGGAATGTATCATATATTATAATATATGTAAATATATTATGGCTAAAATATCAGTAGTAGTTTCCCACATATTATGCATTCATATATATCAGAAGTATGATTTTATATATATATATATATATATATATATATATATATACTTTTGCAAATACCGCAGCAGCACACTCAGATGGTGTGTACTGGGTGCAATTCCTCCAGGAATGCCGGCTTCTCCTCCACTGTATATATATCCCAAAGAACGAGGCAGCATTCCAGATTGGCGTGAAAGGGTGAAGACCCCAAACTTTAATTTCCCAGCAACGTTTCGGCCTACTCAATGAGGCCTTTGTCAAGCTTGACAATGTGGAGTGCTGCCTCGTTATTTGGGATATATCAAACAAATAAAGTAGCAGCACACCACTAAATGCACTAAGACTGAGTGAACAGTTGAATGTGTGAACAGGGTCAAATACATGACGCCAATACTTACTGCAAAGCAGTGAAGAAGCTCTTAGCGCATCTTATTGATGGTCTGGTAGGTGGGCTCGACATATTTTTGATCAATAATAAGTGCTAAGAGCTTCCTCACTGCTTTGCAGTAAGTATTGGCGTCATGTATTTGACCCTGTTCACACATTCACCTGTTCACTCAGTCTTAGTGCATTTAGTGGTGTGCTACTACTTTATTTGTTTGCTGTATTATTGCCGGGTAGCTTGCACCTGCGATTTGTCTCAGGAGGGCCTGTTCCGTTTTTTTGCTTATATATATACAGACGTGGACAAAATTGTTGGTACCCTTTGGTCAATGAAAGAAAAAGTCACAATGGTCACAGAAATAACTTTAATCTGACAAAAGTAATAATAAATTAAAATTCTATAAATGTTAACCAATGAAAGTCAGACATTGTTTTTCAACCATGCTTCAACAGAATTATGTAAAAAAATAAACTCATGAAACAGGCATGGACAAAAATGATGGTACCCCTAACTTAATATTTTGTTGCGCAACCTTTTGAGGCAATCACTGCAATCAAACGCTTCCTGTAACTGTCAATGAGACATCTGCACCTCTCAGCAGGTATTTTGGCCCACTCCTCATGAGCAAACTGCTCCAGTTGTGTCCGGTTTGAAGGGTGCCTTTTCCAGACTGCATGTTTCAGCTCCTTCCAAAGATGCTCAATAGGATTGAGGTCAGGGCTCATAGAAGGCCACTTTAGAATAGTCCAATTTTTTCCTCTTAGCCATTCTTGGGTGTTTTTAGCGGTGTGTTTTGGGTCATTGTCCTGTTGCAAGACCCATGACCTGCGACTGAGACCAAGCTTTCTGACACTGGCTAGTACATTTCTCTCTAGAATTCCTTGATAGTCTTGAGATTTCATTGTACCCTGCACAGATTCAAGACACCCTGTGCCAGACGCAGCAAAGCAGCCCCAGAACATAACAGAGCCTCCTCCATGTTTCACAGTAGGGACAGTGTTCTTTTCTTGATATGCTTCATTTTTTCGTCTGTGAACATACAGCTGATGTGCCTTGGCAAAAACTTCGATTTTTGTCTCATCTGTCCACAGGACATTCTCCCAGAAGCTTTGTGGCTTGTCAACATGTAGTTTGGCATATTCCAGTCTTGCTTTTTTATGATTCGTTTTCAACAATGGTGTCCTCCTTGGTCGTCTCCCATGTAGTCCACTTTGGCTCAAACAACGACGGATGGTGCGATCTGACACTGATGTTCCTTGAGCATGAAGTTCACCTTGAATCTCTTTAGAAGTCTTTCTAGGCTCTTTTGTTACCATTCGGATTATCCGTCTCTTAGATTTGTCATCAATTTTCCTCCTGCGGCCACGTCCAGGGAGGTTGGCTACAGTCCCATGGATCTTAAACTTATGAATAATATGTGCAACTGTACTCACAGGAACATCTAGTTGCTTGGAGATGGTCTTATAGCCTTTACCTTTAACATGCTTGTCTATAATTTTCTTTCTGATCTCTTGAGACAGCTCTTTCCTTTGCTTCCTCTGGTCCATGTCGAGTGTGGTACACACCATATCACCAAACAACACAGTGATTACCTGGAGCCATATATATAGGCCCAATGGCTGATTACAAGGTTGTAGACACCTGTGATGCTAATTAGTGGACACACCTTGAATTAACATGTCCCTTTGGTCACATTATGTTCTGTGTTTTCTAGGGGTACCATCATTTTTGTCCATGCCTGTTTCATGAGTTTATTTTTTTACATAATTCTGTTGAAGCATGGTTGAAAAACAATGTCTGACTTTCATTGGTTAACATTTATAGAATTTTAATTTATTATTACTTTTGTCAGATTAAAGTTATTTCTGTGACCATTGTGACTTTTTCTTTCATTGACCAAAGGGTACCAACAATTTTGTCCACGTCTGTGTATATATATATATATATATATATATATATATATACAGTACAGACCAAAAGTTTGGACACACCTTCTCATTCAAAGAGTTTTCTTTATTTTCATGACTATGAAAATTGTAGATTCACACTGTAGGCATCAAAACTATTAATTAGGGCTGTTTCACACTTGCGTTCCTTTGTTCCGGCATAGAGTTCCGTCGTCGGGGCTCTATGCCGGAAGAATCCTGATCAGGATTATCGCCATGCATTCTGAATGGAGATAAATCCGTTCAGGATGCATCAGGATGTCTTCAGTTCAGGACCGGAACGTTTTTTGGCTGGAGAAAATATCGCAGCATGCTGCGCTTTTAGCTCCGGCCAAAAATCCTGAACACTTGCCGCAAGGTCGGATCCGGAATTAATGCCCATTGAAAACCACTAATCCGGATCCGGCCTTAAGCTAAACGTCGTTTCGGGGCATTACCGACTTTTAGCTTTTTCTGAATGGTTACCATGGCTGCCAGGACGCTAAAGTCCTGTTTGCCATGGTAAAGTGTAGTGGGGAGCGAGGGAGCAGTATACTTACCGTCCGCGCGGCTCCCGGGGCGCTTCAGAGTGACGTCAGGGCGCCCCCACGCGCATGGATGACGTGATCGCATGGCACGTCATCCAAGCGCATGGGGCGTTCTGACGTCATTCTGGAGCGCCCCGGGAGCCGCACGGACGGTAAGTATACTACTCCCCACTACTAATATGGCAACCAGGACTTTAATAGCGTCCTGGCTGCCATAGTAACACTAAACGCATTTTGAAGACGGATCTGTCTTCAAATGCTTTCAGTTCACTTGCGTTTTTCTGCGTGTAATTCCGGCAAATGGAGTACACAACGGATCCGGACAACGCAAGTGTGAAAGAGGCCTTAACACATGTGGAATTATATACATAACAAAAAAGTGTGAAACAACTGAAAATATGTCATATTCTAGGTTCTTCAAAGTAGCCACCTTTTGCTTTGATTACTGCTTTGCACACTCTTGGCATTCTCTTGATGAGCTTCAAGAGGTAGTCACCTGAAATGGTCTTCCAACAGTCTTGAAGGAGTTCCCAGAGATGCTTAGCATTTGTTGGCCCTTTTGCCTTCACTCTGCGGTCCAGCTCACCCCAAACCATCTCGATTGGGTTCAGGTCCAGTGACTGTGGAGGCCAGGTCATCTGGCGCAGCAACCCATCACTCTCCTTCATGGTCAAATAGCCCTTACACAGCCTGAAGGTGTGTTTGGGGTTTTTGTGCTGTTGAAAAATAAATGATGGTCCAACTAAACGCAAACCGGATGGAATAGCATGCCGCTGCAAGATGCTGTGGTAGCCATGCTGGTTCAGTATGCCTTCAATTTTGAATAAATCCCCAACAGTGTCACCAGCAAAGCACCCCCACACCATCACACCTCCTCCTCCATGCTTCAGGGTGGGAACCAGGCATGTAGAGTCCATCGTTCACCTTTTCTGCGTTGCACAAAGACACGGTGGTTGGGATCAAAGATCTCAAATTTGGACTCATTAGACCAAAGCACAGATTTCCACTGGTCTAATGTCCATTCCTTGTGTTCTTTAGCCCAAACAAGTCTCTTCTGCTTGTTGCCTGTCCTTAGCAGTGGTTTCCTAGCAGATATTCTACCATGATTCACACAGTCTCCTCTTAACAGTTGTTCTAGAGATGTGTCTGCTGCTAGAACTCTGTGTGGCATTGACCTGGTCTCTAATCTGAGCTGCTGTTAACCTGCAATGTCTGAGGCTGGTGACTCAGATGAACTTATCCTCCGCAGCAGAGGTGACTCTTGGTCTTCCTTTCCTGTGGCGGTCCGCATGTGAGCCAGTTTCTTTGTAGCGCTTGATGGTTTTTGTGACTGCACTTGGGGACACTTTCAAAGTTTTCCCAATTTTTTGGACTGACTGACCTTCATTTCTTAGAGTAATGATGGCCACTCGTTTTTCTTTACTTAGCTGCTTTTTTCTTGCCATAATACAACTTCTAACAGTCTATTCAGTAGGACTATCAGCTGTGCATCCGCCTGACTTCTCCACAACGCAACTGATGGTCCCAACCCCATTTATAAGGCAAGAAATCCACTTATTAAACCTGACAGGGCACACCAGAGAAGTGAAAACCATTTCAGGTGACTACCTCTTGAAGCTCATCAAGAGAATGCCAAGAGTGTGCAAAGCAGTAATCAAAGCAAAAGGTGGCTACTTTGAAGAACCTAGGATATGACATATTTTCAGTTGTTTCACACTTTTTTGTTATGTATATAATTCCGCATGTGTTAATTCATAGTTTTGATGCCTTCAGTGTGAATCTACAATTTTCATAGTCATGAAAATAAAGAAAACTCTTTGAATGAGAAGGTGTGTCCAAACTTTTGGTCTGTACTGTATATATATATATATATATATATATATATATTTTATATAAAATTTAGCCTATATTTCTGAAAAGATTTGAACTTAGAACCTTCTACATTACAGCCCAGAATGTTAACCACTACACTATAGAGCTGCATGGCCAGTTACTTAAATAAAAAGACTTCTGCTGTATAGGAATACTAAATACTAGGAAGTATTCCTACAAGTGAAACGCAAAAAATTAGAATATCGTTAATAAGTTAATTTATTTCAGTAATGCAACTTAAAAGGTGAAACTAACATATGAAATAGACTCATTACATATAAAGCGAGATATTTCAAGCCTTTATTTGTTATAATTTGGATGATTATGGCTTACAGCTTATGAAACCCCAAAGTCACAATTGTGAGGCCCCCTTTGCTCACGGGGTATGGATTAATTAGCTGCCTAGAGTGTGACACTTTGAGCCTAGAATATTGAACCTTTTCAAAAAATTCGAATTTTAACCTGCATTAATGCAATTCCTTTTAATTTGCATTACTGAAATAAATGAACTTTTGGACGATATAAAAAAATGTGAGTTTCACCTGTATACAGCAGAAGTCTTTTTCTTTGTTTTTTATAAGTAATTGGTCATGCAGCTCTATAGTGTAGTAGTTAACATTATTGGCTGTAATGTAGAAGGTTGTGAGTTTGAATCCCGCATGAAACTTTTCAGAAATAGAGGCTAAATTAGATTTAAATACACTGGGGTGTCCCCAAGCACTGACTCCCTATATGGACATAGCTATATATGGAGTCAGAGCAGGGACTCCTAAGCCGAACTAGAGTCCCGACACCCTCCCCTCTTCAGAGCAGGGGGTGCCTGGTTTAATGCTTGGGTTCTTCCATTGTGCTCGGGTGCTCTGTAGAGCACCCGAGCATCGGGAAGTGTTCTACTCGTGCACTTTGGTGCTCGACCAACACTAAAAATTGGCCATTCATCTAAAAAATGCATGTTCATTTTTTAACAATGAAACCATTATTTTATTCATATCATATTCATATTTCTTCTTACAGATGCGCACAACTCAGAAAGTCTCAGTATGGCCAGTGGGCCTTGTTGGTGGGCGACGGTATGAACGTCCCGTTGTTGAAAATGGAAAAGTTGTGGGTTGGTACACTGGATGGCGAGCAGACAGACCTTTTGCCATTGACATGGCAGGTAAGCTACATATGGGAAAGTTTATAAACTGTAATGCATGCAGCCACACTAATCACACATCACTGTCTAACACCGAGCTTTGCTGCTTCCTGTTCCCCTTTGGACAAGAAGTGTGACGTCCCTTCAACATGCACATCACTGCTGTAGGCCAATCAATAGCCTCAGTGGTGATACAAGAGGAATGACATGAGCGATGACAGCAGCCATGAGCCATTCCTGCATTGTCACAAATGAGGTCATTGGCCCATAGCAGTGACATGCATGTTGTCGTGACATCACACTTGTGATCCAGTGGAGACCAAAAATGGCAGAGAATGCAAGCTCATCGTTGAACTCTTTGAACTAGTGAGCACTGTGCCTGGCCGAGTGAAATGTCTTTTGCCCTCTTATCCTGCACCATCAGTTGCACTCTGATTCAATGGATGGGATTGCAGCTAGGTCTGATCTCAACCATTTAACCGCTTAGATCCTGTAGTCTATGTTGAGAGCAGTGTCTAAGCAGTTAGATAGAGCCTCCCTCTGCCACCCCAACAGCACCCCAGTAAAATAATTGCAGAGTGCCAATGGGTTTCCATGGTAACCAGGTGTCTAATAAGGCAGACCAAATCTGCCAGTTTAGGACCCCTGCCATAGGCCCCAATGGCCAAAACAGCTTTATTTGAAATGAATTAATAGTATGAACATATTTACTGAACACTTATAGTTTTCTTCTAGCAAACTACTGTACTGCATGTTTGGAATTTAGTACAGAACCTTAGTTTTATATTCAGTAGAATCAGCACAATGCAGCTGTTTTCAAGGTTGACAATGGGAGAAAGATTTCAGTCTATCACAGATAGATGCTATTTGATTTCTGTTATAAGCATTGATGTATCAAAAGAATGTACTGGATGTGATATTGGGGGGCACTATACCTGCTTGAACAGTGCAGGTTAACCTCTCATATTCTACATAGCCACGTGGCTCTGCTTGAGAGAGGATCTGTGAACAGGTTCCAAGTACAATCGGCTTTGACTCTCATCCATTCAGCCTACTGTGTATACAGTTAGGTCCATATATATTTGCACAGAGACAACATTTTTCAAATTTTTGTTCTGTACATTGCCACAATGGATTTTAAACAAAACAATTCAGATGCAGTTGAAGTTCAGACTTCCAGTTTTGATTCAGTGGGTTGAACAAAATGATTGCATAAAAATGTGAGGAACTAAAGTATTTTTTAAACTCAATCCTTTCATTTCAGGGGCTCAAAAGTAATTGGACAAATTAAATAATTGTAAATAAAATGTTAATTTCTAATATAGTATGTCTCTGAAAACCCCAGAATTCATCCGGCTGCTTCGGTCCTGTGTCACATCATCAATAAACACTTGGGACCCAGTGCCACTGGCAGCCATGCATGCCCAAGCCATCACACTGCCTCCGCCATGTTTTACAGATGATGTGGTATGCTTTGGACCATGAGCTGTACCATGCCTTTGCCAGCAAAGTCCAATCTAGCCTTTTTATTCTTGAGGCCTATGAGCAGCTTGCACCGTGCAGTGAACCCTCTGTATTTCCTTTCATGCAGTCTTCTCTTTATGGTAGATTTGGATATTGATACGCCTATGTCCTGGAGAATGTTGTTCACTTGGTTGGCTGTTGTGAAGGGGTTTCTCTTCACCATGGTAATTATTCTGCGATCATCCACCACTGTTGTCTTCCGTGGGTGTCCAGGTCTTTTTGCATTGTTGAGGTCTCCAGTGCTTTCTTTCTCAGGATGTACCAAACTGTAGATTTTGCCACTCCTAATAGTGTAGCAATTTCTCGGATGTTTTTTTTTTTTTTCTTTCTGTTTTCGCAGATGAAGGATGGCTTGTTTCACCTGCATGGAGAGCTCCTTTGACCGCATGTTTACTTCTCAGCAAAATCTTCAAAATGCAAGCACCACACCTCAAATCAACTCCAGGCCTTTTATGTGCTTATATGTACAGCCTTTGAGTCAATTGTCCAATTACTTTTGGTCCCTTTAAAAACAGGGTGCCACATGTAAAGGAACTGAAACTCCTGAACCCTTCATCCAATTTTAATGTGGATACCCTCAAATGAAAGCTAAAAGTCTGGACTTTATGTTCATGTCCATTATATAACTATAACTTGAATATGTTTTAGTAAACAGGTAAAACAAATATGGTGTCAGTGTCCAAATATATATGGACCTAACTGTATACTTCATATTTTTATTATCTTTTGTTCTATTAAAGGGGTTGTGCCATAAACTACTTTTCACTGTACTTATTTTCATCAAGTACTTTAGTTCCCATTCCTCCTTGGATTGTTTATTTTTCAAATTTTGTTTAAATTTACCTTATTTGTCATTTTCTGGTTTGTCATGTGACTGCTGTACCATCATGCCATAGGGTAATGGGATGTGTGTGCGCAGATCATGTGACACTAACCAGTTCATTTTCTACATCCTTGTATTCAAAATGCTCTGCATGGCTGTATTTGTAGGCTGATAAGTTTAGAATAAGGCAGTTTTGATAAATGGTGGTATTTGGGGAAAGTTATATAGCAGCGATATCTGTTGGGGAGGATACATTTATATTAGTGGCACAACCCCTTTAACATTTATTTTTAGCACTGGCACATTATTAACTGCATCAAGAGCCACCACAGGCAGAGAACATATCCACTGGCCTACTGTCTGCAAATGTACTCTTGTAAGGAAACCTTTGTTGTCTTGACTGGTACTACTTTCACTGGCAGACCATGACAGCCATCAATTCAAAGGGTTGTTTCCTGTATGTTTGACATGCAGTTCCATCACCATATAGCAGTCCCTACATTGGCTATATTAGAATATACACATTTATGGTTCTATTCAGAATTAATGCTACGAGACAAGTGCTTTACTCATCTGCCTTAAGTTAGAGGGAAGCCTTGAGGCGAGAAGATGGAAGGATTCTAATAATATACAGCGCTATTCTGATGTTTTATATAGCTAAGTCCCATGTACAGTACCTTGCCTGTCAGTATTGGATTATATAATAAAATGAACATGTATGTGGTAGTATATCAAATAACTAGAACAGTTTAATATCAGACTTCTGAAACTATAGCTCATCAGATTCATCATTTAGCTTTTCCTCCACCTATAAACATCATGATACACTAAATCTTGTGCTAGTTCATTTCATAATATAGCTTTATAGGAATCAGAGATTATTTTTTTTATGATAAGTGTTTAAATCCCATAACAACTCTTTCATTCTCTATGGAAATATTATACAATTCTAGCTACTTGCTTACTGCATATAGCTTTATACTGTATAGGTCCTATTGAACGCAATGTTATATATGTATGCAGTAAACAACTAAGCAGTCCTAGTGGTAAACTGCTAGAATGCTGTCTTTTTGCAGGGGATTTTGATCTCTATATTATAAAAAATAAAATAAAAATCTACAACCACTTTAGGCCTAACAAGAAGTAAAGATGTTACCTGGAATCATACAGAAAACTACATAAAACTGTAAGCTATACCAAATAAGCATAAACCAAGCAATGTTTGTTACATGAGTAGAGGTGCAGTATAATTGTTGTAATTTAACAGGTAAGATGTGCATTATATGGGTCAAACCACTCTTCCCTGTGCCCAAGATCTGCTAGAATAAACAGTAATCAAGTTTGAGGTTTATTACTTGTTTTTGGTTCATTAAAAAAAATCTATTCTTTTAATGACCGACCTGTCTATCATTGAAAAATGCCATGAAGGAAACACTAGTGAGCAAACACAACACCACAGAAAATGAGATTTATAATGTTGGTAGCCATGCACCTATTCTGCCATTTTTACAGCCTCCCCCCCCCCCCCCTTCCCCAAAAACTGCAAGTGCAAATTCATGTCTTTAAGGACCCTTACAGTGGACATAGAAGGTGGAGGGGCATCCAATACTGTACATTTTTGCAACAAATATTGTACCTACTTTTAGTATTGGCTGCACCTGGTATTACAGTTTTCTTCAGTGAATGCCACTGAGCTGTAATACCAGGTACAGTGGCTACTAAAAGTACAATGCAGTTCCTGATCAACAGTGAAGAGGTGCAGCACCTTCAAACAGCTGATCAACAGTAGTGCAGAGTTGGAATCCCACCAATCTTAGGCTACTTTCACACTAGCGTTAATGTTTTACTGTATTGAAATCCGTCATAAAGTCTCAATACCGGGGGGGGGGGAACGCTTCCATTTTGTCCCCATTCATTGTCAATGGGGACAAAACGTAACTGAACAAAATGTAATGCTCCAAAATACACTCTGTTCTTATACAGGAGAACAAAACGCAGCATGCTGCAGTTTTCTTTCCATCAAGGGAAGCAGAGCAAGACGATTGTGTCTCAGATTGTGTCAGATAAAACGTCTTGACTTGCATTGTGGGCCATGATGGATCCGTTTTCTCTGACACAATAGAAAACGGATCCGTCCCCCATTGTCTTTCAATGGAGTTCATGTCGGATCCGTCTTGGGTATGTTAAAGGGGTTGCTGCACTTTGTTTTAACTGATGATCTATCCTCTGGATAGATCATCAGCTTCTGATCGGCGGGGGTCTGACACCTGGGACCCCCGCCGATCAGCTGTTTGAGAAGACAGCGGCCCTCCAGCAGCGCCACGGCCTTCTCACTGTTTACCACTGGCCGAGTGACGTCATGACTAGTATCAACTAGCATGGGCGGGGCTAAGCTCTGTTGCCTTCTCAAACAGCCACTGCCTTCTCAAACAGCTGATCGGTGGGGGTCCCAGGTGTCGGACCCCCGCCGATCAGAAGCTGATGATCTATCCAGAGGATAGATCATCAGTTTAAACAAAGTGCAGCAACCATTAAATACATATAAACAAAACTATAGTGGCCAATATGGGGGAACCGCCCAAGCCCCAAACACTGTAGCGTGTTTCTCATTGGGCGAGCAGTCCCACCACATATGGACCACAGAAATACAGTGGCAAGTATGGGGGAGCTGCTCAAACCCCAAACACTGTAGCGTGTTTCTCATTGGGGGAGCAGTCCCACCGCATGTGGACCGCAGCAAACGACCATCCCAAGCAAATAATGCATACAAAGGAGGACGCCAGCGCGGTCCACATGCACCACAAAAGCATACTACACAGACTGGAGCATTGTGCGGATGAAAATACAATTATATAAATCACTGAAAAAAAAAGTGCAGCAACCCCTTTAAAGATAATACAAATGGATCCATTCATAACGGATGCAGATGGTTGTATTATGAGTAACGGAAGTGTTTTTGCTGAACCCTGCCGGATCCAGTAAAAACACTAGTGTGAAAGTAGCCTAATATTGATGACGCATCTTAAAGGGGTTTTGTCACTTCAGCAAGTGGCATTTATCATGTAGAGAAAGTTAATACAACCACTTACTAATGTATTGTGATTGTCCATATTGCCTTCTTTGCTGGCTGGATTCATTTTTCCATTACATTATACATTGCCCATTTCCATGGTTACGACCACCCTGAAATCCATCAACGATGGCCATGCTTGTACACTATAGGATAAAATGCCAGCCTCTCTGGTGGCCGGGACCGTGGGAGCTCACATACTGTAGGCTGGTGCTTTTTTATATAGTGTGCAAGCACGGCCACCACTGATGGATTGCAGGTGGTCAAATCCATGGATACGAGCAGTGTATAATGTGATGGAAAAATGAATCAAACAGCTAGGAGAGCGCTAGAGCCCGTCCATCAGAGCCGGTGACATCACCGGGAACACTGCCGGGCTGAAGTGTGTTATTATAAACAAAACAAGCCCTAAAACAAGCCGTTGCTCTGCACGATCCATGAAATGCTCCGATGCTCATAACTGGGGGCTGCCACTGATAGGTGGACTACTATACTCCTCAGGTGGATTGGAATTTGAATGACAGAGGTAGCAATCATAGGGGTTGTCCATGTTATTTGTTTAAAGGCAGTGAAGGTATTAATATAAAAAAATATTATACCAGTCCTGAACCCCCTCTGCGCCAGCAGTGCCAGTCTGATGATTGCAGCAGTAGCATGCCTCTATACTGCATGTGACCACTGCAGCCAATCACTGATGTCAGCAGTCTTGTACCATACACTAAGACCAGACATTGGCCATAGCGATCATATGCAGTGATTGGCCATGTAATCAATGCATCAAAAAACATGATACATGGCTGTAGCAGGGTCAGGGTCAGATGATTAGGTCAGGTGACCAGAAGTTTGCCCGTGCGATCGCGAAATGATGGAACCCTGGGGATGAGAACTGGGAAGTGTCCGCTTTAGGGCGGATGTGTGCAAGCTGGAGAGAGGTAACGTCAGGGTGCATGCGCAGTGGGGATTGAAGGACGCCAGATGTTACATGTTTTTCGGTGGGAAATCTGATAATGAGAATCCTGGGAGATATTCCCGCAGCATGTGACATGGTATGAGAATGCTATGAATAGTTGTATAAAGGTGAAAACTTGCTATTAAGAAGGAGGAGGGGTTAATGTAGGTGGGGAAACGTGTAACCTATGAGAGACATTGTGTAAGTATTTAAGTGTTCATTTTGGTGGTATTGTATTGTGAGCTTGATAAAGAACGGATAGGTCGAAACGTTGCTGTTTTCTGTGCAAATAAACTTTAGAAGATAAAGAATCATTGACGTGCCATGGCTTTATACTATCGTTTGAACTTTGCCGGGACTTGACGCTGCAGGCACCGCCACAGATTGGATCAGCTGGTAGTGTCCAGTGAGTAGTGCTGTCTTATTGCCATATTGTAGCCAGGGGAAGGTTTGGAATGGCAGTGCTAGAGAGGCAGGTATTCGGAATGATCAGTATAAGGCTACATGCACACGAACGTTGTTTGTTTCTGTGTCCGTTCCGGTTTTTTTTGCGGATAGGATGCGGACCCATTTATTTCAATGGGTCCACAAAAAATTCGGACAGCACACAGCAAAAAAAAATAAAACATGTCCTATTCTTGTCTATTTTAGGCATTGTAACAATGGATTTGCAACAAAAAAACTGATGGCATATGGATGACATCCGGGTTTTTTTTTTTGGCAGATCCGCAATTTGCTGACCGCAAAACACATAAGGTCGTGTGCATGTAGCCTAACTTTTATTATATTCAAAATATATATATATATATAATTAAACGGGCATTCCATACCTTTATATCAGGCAGTTGACCCCCTATATGCAGTAGAATGGCATAGCCCATGTAACAGCCCTGTGTAATGTATCCATGGACTAGCTGAAACATGGCGTCAGTCATGTGACACTGTTCACATCATATAATCCCTGACATTCAGAAGAAACAGTGTTACATAGCATACATTTGTACATTTGATGGGTCAGCACACATGACTAGTGAGGGAATAATGATTTTTTGTTATTGTTATTACAGTAAATACATTACTGTGTGTATTTACATGGCTGCCTGTCTCCAGGTGATTTGTGAAATGGTCAACTGTCTCTAGGTGAGTTTTAAAATGGCTGCCTGTCTCTAGGAGATGTCATGTTAATAAACACACAGATCTGTTTCTACACAGACAGTGAAAGACATGATGAGACGATGCTGCAGGTAGCAATGCTGTTATGTGTTTCTGCTCAATAAACTACTATTCACCTGTAAGTACCTGGACAGTTACAGGATGCCATGTCCATGATACTTGTGAGGGTTACATGACAGTTCACCTGACTAACACCATGTTTAGTCCTATCCAACTCTCCTATGAATGCATTTTACAGAACTAAAATGGACCATACTTTCTTTTTCTTTACGGAGAGGCTGCTGTATGTATATAACAAAGGTCTGCAAGCCAAATGTTAGATAGAAGTATATTAGAAAATTGTTCAACATCCTGTTCTCTAAAGAAATAAATCCATTCATTAAAACCAGAATACTCCTTTAATTTGGACAATTCCATTAAAAACACACCCTGTGTGCTGCCCTATTAACTTAATGCACCATTCTAATACAGTTACTACTAGAACAAAGCGCTACATTAACAGCATAGTGCGCCATGGCACGCACATTAATAGCATAGGGCAGTGGTTGTATGTTTGTGTCTGTGTGTGCGTGTGTGATAGGAAACTAGATTGTCTGAAGTGATCAGTGACTCTGTCATACACAATATAAAGGACACAGGAAATTTCACTGCATTTTAGGTGAAATTGTATTGTATGCAGAATATATCTTTTATTTGATCATCTTTATCAAAGTCACTCTTCCAACTAAATAATGAAGTGGACTTTTCTTATTCCAAACCTTGTCCTCTATCTACTGGATAATAGGTGATTTCTAGAAGAACTGACCATGGTCCTGAAATATTTCCGCTGCTTGAGAGCTAACACTTTTTATACTTGCTTTTATTTCTATTTAGAACGTTTGTATGCAAAGTCTTCAAAAACCTTACTTTTGCCTCATCCATGTTTTAATATCACAATTATGCATAAATATATCTGACTAATGTATGATACATGTATAAGAACAGGGAGCAAAACTGTATCCTGAGGTTATATAATGTGACCCAGCAGACGGATGGAGCTTTAAACACTTGGCTTAAGGGGAAAGTCACTGGCATACATCTTTGGTAGATGAAGGCAGAAAAACTTCAAAATTGATCTCATCAATCTCAGAGTGTAAAGTTAAGCTCTCTTTCTCTTCCTGGCTGTCAGAAGACCATGGCTGGCTGATCTTTTCTATACATGTACAAAACACTCCTGTGCTCAGAATGCAAAGTTTGAGTCTCATCACCAGGATTCATGTATTATATAGTTCATAATGTCTATCGTCTTTATGTATTGACGTGTATTTAAATAATTTAAGTAATTTTACAACTACACACATAATGGTGCTGCTACATATGTAGACACTGTATATCTAAAGAACACTGGCGCTTTAACGCCTTAGTCTACTGCACATTTGTTCTGCGGTATCGCAACAGTACCACTACTGCTGCATATAATGATTAAATACAAAACTCTGATCAGTCCTGCCCAACACTTACACCTATTTCAACATTGGCATTACTGTTAATATGGAGGTGCCCGTGAAATCATACAGCTCATTATAGGGATATTATTAAATACCTTGACTCTCTTTGCTGTTTCTCTGGTCCATGGCACTCATCCTCTCATAGATACCAGTACTAATCTCCAAGGTATAGTAGGTGCTTATATTCGGAGCATGGCCCTGTCGGTGGCTCAACTTCATTCCTGCACTCAAAGCTTGTGTTCACATGGAGCGCTAGTTGACGCCACTGGGTGTCTAGAAGTGTCAAACTCCAATGCATTTCGGATAGATCACTATCCTTCATCAGGGATACGGCTTGGCTTTTCTAGATGTCTCTTAAATAGACTCTTCATTCCACCCTACTTTAACACTTTTTCTGACGATTTTTCAAATTCACAGCAATCTCCCTCTATCTATGCTCATTCATCTCTGTATATATTCTCCTCTCATTCAAGTGCAAAACAATTCAATTTCTGAATTTAACCCTACCGGCGCTAGAGTATTATTAAAAATACATCTTGTCTTTGCCTTAGACATAGTTTTTATATAATTGCCTCTCTTCTTTTACCTTTTACTGTTTCTAATCCACTGAATGTTGTTGCTATGCACTGTCCCTCATGTTTTTCTTTATAGTGCCTTGATAGGGGATGACCCTCATATTTTCTTTAAATATTATATATATATGTTCCCCCTATTCTTTTACGTAACATTCTTTTTGACTGTCCTATATATATCTTATTGCGTGGACACGTTAGTGAATAAATGACTCCTCGACTGTTGCATGTAATATCATCTCTCATTTCTTGGGTATATGAACCATCTGTATTTATTTTTTTGATCACAAGGTTTTTTTACTTAAAATTTTTGCATGCTACACATCTTCTGCGGGGATAAAAACCTATTGGCAATCGGCTTATTTTTATTTGATTATTTGAATGTATGTTAATACATTTATTTGTTGTCACCATTCTGCCTGCACTCCTGGCTTTTCTATAAACAAACCTTGGTATAATTAGGATAAATTCACCTATTATCTTACCTTCTTTTAAAATATACCAGTGTTTTTTAATAATGTTTTAGTACCCTTTTCTGACTATTATATTGTGTGATAATTAGTGGAATTGTCGCTTGTTTGCATCCGTGGGGTTGTTAAATGTTCATGTGCATATTTTATTATTCTCAATGTAAATTGTTCAGTCTAAAAATTAATTTCATGTGTACTATAGGTGGGCGTAAATTCCAAATAAAATTCATTTTTATTTATACCATTAACAAATTGTAATAGCCTCTCCACCCCCTCCCCAAATAAAAATAACATCAATAAAACGCCTCCAGAGGACAAGGTCCGCGTGGAGTTTGCCATTGGGGAGGCAATAACATTTTTTTTTTTATTATATAAATAAAAATGAGTTTTGTTTGGAATTTACTCCCACCTATAGTACACATGAAATTTATTTTTTAGACTTAACCGTTTACATTGAGAATAATAAAATATGCACAAGAAGATTTAACAAACCCACTAATGCAAATAACTTTATTTCTAGAGAGATCTGCCACCTTCCTCAATGGCTAGAAAATATACCAAAAAGCCAATTTATGAGATTTAAAAAAAACTGTACAAAAACAGTGGATTATGAAAAAGAGACAGGACAGATGCAGAAAAAGTTTGAATCAAAAGGCTATAATGAAACCATGTTAATAGAACAGAAAACTAGAGTAGGTGAATTGAATAGGCAGGGTCTGCTGAATATTGAAGAAAAAGATAAAATGAGACAGAAGAAGCAAAAGAGAGAGAAATAAAAATGGAACAAGTGACAATTCCACCAATTATCACAAAATATAATAGTCAGACAAGGGTACTAAAACATTATAAAAAAAAACACTAGGATATTTTAAAAGAAGATAAGATAATTGGTGAATTTATCCTAAATATACCACAGTTTATTTATAGAAAAGCAAGGAGTGTAGAAAGGATGGTGACATCAACAAATAAATGCATAAACATACATTCAAATAATCAAATAAAAATAAGCCAATTGCCCATAGGTTTTTTCCCTGCAGAAGATATATAACACGCTCCAAATATAAGTATGGACCTACTATACCCTGGAGATTAGTACCGCGCATCCATGAGCAGTGATGAGAGGCAGGGGCAATATTCAAATTCACAATTTTTCGTAAATATTTGAGCAAATATTCATCATATATTCACGAATTTGAGAATTCATGATCTCCAGTCATTCTTTTCTTGATTGCGAAAATCGCCAATCAGAAAATTCACGATGAAAATTCGCGATCAACAGTACTGCTAAAGTCAAAGATATTGCAGCCTTCTAATTGGCCCACAAGCAAGAAGCAGTGAGGGGTCATGGGTAGTGATGAAAAAATCTAGAATATTCGTGATTACGAAGATATAGCACTATATTCTAGATATTCGCGAATTCTCGAAGTGCCAATATTCGCGATAAAAAAAATTTAATTAGAATATTCGCGATCAACACTATCCATGAGAGGATGAGTGCCGTGGACCAAAGAAACAGCAAAGAAAAGCAAGGTATTTAATAATATCTCTGCAATGAGCTGTATGATTTCACGGGCACCTCCATATTAACGGTAATAGCAGTGTTAAGATAGATGTAAGAGTTGCACGGGGCCAATCACAGAGTTTTGTATTTAAAGGGGTTGGCCACTTTTTGGCTACTTGTGCCCAATGTATTTTAACCCCTTCGGGACGCATGACGTACCGGTACGGCATGTTTCCCGAGTCCTTAAGGACCCATGACATACCGGTACGTCATGGCTCTAATTCGCGATTCCGGCGCAACGGGGGTTAATCGGAACGGGATGCCGGCTGAAATCATTCAGCCGGCATCCCATACCAACGCAGGGGGGGTCATTTGACCCCCCGTATTGGCGATCGCAGAAAACCGCAGGTCAATTCAGACCTGCGGTTTTCTGCGTTTCCGGTCCATTCTGGTCTCCGGTGACTCGATGAACTGGAAAAAGACTGTGATCGGTGGCGTGATTATACACCACCAATCACAGTACGAAGATTTGAAGAGGCGGTGCTGGCCGTGGTGCTGAATGCCGCTGTCCAGGGTGCTGATTGGTGCAGGGGAGAGAGGCGCGAGATTCAAACTTCCTGCGCTCCTCTCTCCCCGCCTCTTCCTGTCCAGCACCCGCACCGTGCAGCACCGTCCAGCCCCAGCTCTTGAGTCCCCCTAATCGTAATCCATCACCCTCCTGCACCCATCGCCATCCAGGTAGGTTAGGGTCAGTGAGGGAGAGGCACCATTAGGCAGGGAAAGAAGGAAAAAGTTAGGAAAAAAAAAAATATATAACTTTCTTTGTTTCATCTTTCAGACCCCAGACCCCCCCCCCCTGCCACTTTCCCCACACCACCAGCCCCCCACCACCCCCAAAAAATTGATTATATAAAAAAAATAGAAATTTCGAAATTGTTTCCCCATCTGCCATTAACTCTTGTGGAAGACCTAAAATAAAATATTCCCAAAATGCTACAAACATGAAGTAGACATATGGGGAATGTAAAGTAATCACAATTTTTGGGGGTATTACTATGTATTACAGAAGTAGAGAAACTGAAACTTTGAAATTTGCAAATTTTTCAAAATTTAGGGTAAATATTGTATTTTTTTTATGCAAAAAAATTAACTTTTTGGACCCAATTTTAGCAGTGTCATGAAAAACAATCTCAGAACGGCCTGGGTAAGTCAAAGCGTTTTAAAGTTATCAGTTGCAAAAAATGGCCAAGTCCTTAAAGGGGTTGTCCAGGATTGGGAAGATTGGAGTATGTGTACAACAATGCCCTAAATGTTACAATCGTGCCTGTCCTACCTTTACCCAACATTTCTAATGCCCAGTCTTCAAATCTCCAACTCTCAGCCGGAAGCGCTGTGTTTCCAAGACTCGGTGACATACCGGGTCCCTTTCTGCCGAGAGAAGCCTCTTCTTCAGCTTCCCAGGGAGCCCGGTGACGTCACCCTCAGCCACATGAATTATTCAAAGTGCCTGGATGGGCGGTAACAAGGCGGCAACCAACCGCACTAAGCCACGCCCATCCGGTCCGGTGACGTCACCGGGCAGGGCGCTTTATTATGAATGAAAGAGGCAGAGCACTGAATATTAATTAGGGGGCAGAGTCACGGCGGAGATGAAACCACGTGATGCCGCGCTGTGCTGGGAACCACAGTGCAGTGTGGCAGGAAGGTAGGAAAAAATAAACATAGGTGTAAACAAAGCGTGGGGGGACCGTATGAGCCATATAGAAATGGTGAAAATACTTAAAAACATATGGGGGACCTTGATTCAGCTGTTAATAGGGAGTACACAAAAAAAAAAGAAATTTGATCCCGGACAACCGCTTTAAGGTGAAATAGGGCTGAGTCCTTAAGGGGTTAAGATGATTATCTGGCAATTACTAATACAGTTTTGTTGATATTCTGTGCCCTTTGCTATATTTCATAAGGCATGTTCCCTCGTTAGGTAGATGTTCTGCGTCACCCACACAGAGGGCTTGTCCATAAGATGGTCGTTGATGGGGGGTCATATGACCATGCAAATTAAAGGGAACCTGTCACCAGTTTTATGGTGTCCTAACTAAGGACATCATAAATAAGTGACTGATTCTCTTAGCAAAATGCTGGCTCACTTTCTTTAATTGACCCAGTCAATCTGCCAACATCTTGTATTGAAAAGCTCCAGCTCATAATGATGAGTCCTGAATATTCATGAGCTTCTGACTCTTCCCGCCTACCTGCTGCTGATTGACAGTTTTTTTCCATATGAATCAGCAGCAGGTGGGCAGGGGAGTGGCTATAGCTTTGAATGAAAAAAACACTGGACTCACTGACATCACGCTGGACTCAAATCAGCTGATTAGCATGCGGCATGTGGCATCTTTGTGTGTATATTATGAGGTAACCATCTGTCCCACCAGTAAGTGAATACATCTAAGGTACTTTTTAGTAGTTAATGATTGTATATAATTAGATTATAATCAAATATCCACATGACTGGTTCCCTTTAACTCCTTGTGATGTCTCCTTCATTCTCACACTGTACCTGCACTAAACACAACAGTACAGATGGCAGGAGTAGTGTATTTAAATAGAGAAGACGTCACATGGAGATGATTTGCCTGGTCACATGACCCTCCATCAGCGGACAGCACAAAACACTTGGCAAACATGGGGGCATACCTTACGAATTATAGAAAATGATACCTTACAAAGACATTCATCAACAGCAGCCAGAAAGTAGACAATTTGTAACAGCCCAATTCACTTCTGCCATTTGTTCTTCCTCCTGTGATGACCTCTGACACAAGAAGAGGAAGTCACACAGTATTCTGGTTGCTTGCAACCTACAAGAGGAGGATGTGGAAGTCGTATTAGCAGATGGCTAGTGTTTATCAGGCATTTCTAGGTGGGTAAGTTATGTTACTCCATTAACCCCTTAGTGACTACTAATGCTCCTTTTTACTGACGCAAACAAAAGGGGTTTTAACTAAACAGCTGCTTTAATCAATCATTACATGTTGCAAATGGTGCATTAAAAACTATAACTTATCCTGCAAAAAATAAGACCTCATACAAGTACATTGATGAAAAACAAAAAAGTCATAGCTCATGGAATAAGATTTTTTTTAAATATGCGTGCTCACTAAGGGGTTAATGATTGCTGTAAAGCCTTCCTCTACATGGTCAACAGATTATATTACACATATATTCATAAGGAGCATGTTAACATAAAGCAGTCATCATGTGGTCCATGGGTGTTATTATACAGCACTCAGCCTGTGGTCCGTGGCTGTTACTATAACACGCTCATGTTGTGGTCCATGGGTTTTCCAATATAGCACTTATCCTGTAGTTCATGGGAGTTACTATAAAGCACTCAGCCGGTGGCCCATGGGAGTTGTTATACAGCACTTATCCTGTGGTCCATGGGTGTTATCATACAGCACTCATCCTGTGGTCCATGGGATTTGTTATATAGCACTCATCCTGTGGTCCATGGATGTTACTAAAATGCACTTATCCTGTGGTCCATGGGATTTGTTATACAGCACTCATCCTGTGGTCCATGGGTGTTCCTATTAAGCACCCATCCTGTGGTCTATGGGTGTCATTATAAAGCACTCATCTTGTGGTCCCTGGACGTTACGTTAAATCATTCATCCTGTGGTCCATGGGTGTTATCATACAGCACTCATCCTGTAGTCCATGGGTGTTATCATAAAGCACTCAGCCGGTGGTCCATGGGAGTTGTTATACAGCACTCATCCTGTGGTCCGTGGGTGTTACTATAAAGCAATTGTCCTGTGGTCCATGGGAGTTGCTATGGGTCCCAGAGATGCAAGAATGTCAAGTTCAGAATCAGATTTTGGGAAGAGTATAGTCTTTCAATGCCTTCTTTGAGAAACTTAGTTATTCTACTCTTTACATGATTAAAGTTTGGTTAAAGCTGCAGTAGCGGGGCCCACTTCCTAATTTCCTCTGGTGCCCAAGGAGGAATGCACCTGAACCCCTTGTTGCAATCTCCTTTATGTGGTCTTCAAATAGTGGCTGCTAATATACTTATAATTTTCAGAAGGGAGAATGTTGGCCTTTTTTCACCAGTGCATTATAATAATTTTCCTCCACTGACACTATGGTACATCATTTTTCAGAGCAAGCACATCATTATTGTAAAGCAAGCTTTTCCTGTGAGCACCTGAGCTGCCATCACTATGTTTTTCACTTTCTCTCCTTGTCCCATAGGAGCCGTTTAAAAAAAGTCATTTCATGCTTGAGGTTTATAAATGAAATACTAAACAGCTAATGAAAATAATGAATGAAAGTACTCAAGATTAGCCAAAAGATGACATATTTTTATGAAGCAGTGGCAGAGAAACAGGAATTTTATCCACTTGTGGAATTGCAGACACGGACGCACCAATGGTATTATCATTTTGGTATCAGACTTGCAGTGATTTGTAATAAATCATTTCATATCTTTCATTTATAAGAAAAATTATGAAAATAATAACGCTCCCAGTATCTAGCAAATTAGACACTATCCAACTGCACTGGCAACTGTCTATTGTTAGACTTCATGTGAAGAAGGGATGATTGATGAGGAGACTAGAAGAGATTCATTTGAAGTATGGAGGAATTATTTAGTCTGAACCATAGGATGTTTCTGGAAGTCTTATCAACACTTACCACACTGAGCACCTCCGATACTGAGCGTACACCGACTTCTACACAAAAGAATCATGTTATCTGCCCCAGGGTTAAAGGTGAGGGTGATTAGTTTGAAAACATCTCGGCCAAGAAATTATTTTTGCCTTCCAAATAACAGAATTGCCTGTCCCTCTGCTACCTTTATCACAGAAGTGACATGTAAAATCCCAGGGGCTGAGGCACCGAGTGAGAAAACCTCATCCTGTGGTCCTTTCCACTTTTAGAAATAAAATACGGTATAACAGGCTCGCTGCTACTATACTTCCCTTTGCAGGTTTTGTGTCCTTACATTAATTTTTCCTGTCAGAAAATACTCTGCAACTAAAATATAATAATAGCTATGAACTACCGTATAATAACTAATGGCAAAGACATTAAGCAACCTGAAGACAGTCTCTTACTATGCAACAGGAGCTTATTATACTGGCCATTCAGATTTATGGATTATATCTGACAAAAACTAAGTGGACAGCTACATTTTTATGAAAATCATCAGTACGTCATATGCACATACTGTAGTGGCAACAAAAAGCCACACTAGGTACCTACTGAGCTCCTAAATGATGCACGTCTGTCGTATCTACATTGGAAAGTCTTCAGACCCTTTCACTTTTTCACATTTTGCTATGTTACATTATTTTAAAAAATCCAGTTTTCCGCATCGATCTGCACTTAATACCTCAAAATGAGAAAGTGAAAACAGAATTTTAGAAATGTTTGGAATTTTATTCGAAAGGAAAAGCTAAAATTTTGTATGGACTTAAGTATTCAAACCCTTAGCTTTGACACTTGAAATTTAGCTCTGAGGTTGTCTTGTTTCTCTTGATCATCTTTGTGATGTTTCTACACCTTGATTGGACTCCACCATTGATAAATTTAGTTGATTAGATATGCTATTTTCGCCGGCCTCATAGAAATTTAATGGAGGGCAGCTGTGCGTGCGCAGTGCGCCCTCCTTCACTTGCGGGGCTCTGTTCTCGATATTGGGACCCGCACCTATAAGACAATGGGGGCATATTGTAGTGATATGTCCCCATTTTTCATGATGAGACAACCCCTTTAACCACAAAACTGACAGAAAAAGGTAACATGGATTACGACATTACGCTGAATCAAGTTAATAAACATAATTTATTTACCATTTTAAGTAGTGCCGCAAATTTCTTAAAATATACAGTTTGGGGCTGAAGAGTCCTTTTGCAAGCACCTTCAAAGTTAGGAGAATATTACCATTTCTATAAGAAAGAGGTAACTGCTTAAATATTGGATTTCCACTAAAAGCAATGTAAAAAAAAAAAATCTGTAGGAAGCTTGCATTGGGTCTGTTAATACTGCGAATAGTGTAAGCAGTGTTCCTTTGTTATCATACTATAGCAGATATGCTTGTCAAAAAGAGCCCTCAGAAAGTGCTTGCCAGTCAAAGCCCGTCAGACCTTGAGTTGGAAAAATGACTTGCTGAATTTTAATTGAAGATAAGCCCCAGTGATCCAATTGGGAATTAAACCCAAAAGATGAAAATCACAAAGTAACAATCTGAACAATTCTCTGAAAATAATTAAGATTTAAAAAATCAGAAACCACTTGTTGCTATTACACTCTGTTTTGTTTTTTTACATATATTGGTAACTCACCAACAGTATTCGAGCAGTGTAATTTTTCACACCCTAACTTAGTTGCATCCATACATTTTGAACGTTTTCATTATGGAACCCGTTCACGTGATCTCAAGTCGGACCACCAGTGCAGAGGTTGCTCCAATGTGCAGACCATCTGTTTCTATGTTTATGTGCTCCTTATAAAGGACATTGCTCCTCGCCCCGAAAATCGACAAGCTTTCTTAACAAGTACATCTAATGTAAGGAAAGTCCTACTGTACATCTTGACAGGGGAGACAGATGCCAGGGGAGAAGGGAGACAGGCTCACGCTATATCAGACAGGAATACATGGAGACCATGCAGTGTGAGGGGACAGCAGCTGTGTCTGTTATGGCTGCCCTCAGAAGACACAGAGCAATGCAGTGTGATCAGACACTGTCTCTGCAAAGCCAAGCATGATGGGAAATGTAGGAATCATTAGGAAAACCATAACTGAGGGAAAGAAGGAAGATGGCTGACAACTAGTGTTGAGCGCGAATATTCAAATCGTGAATTTTAATCGCGAATATCGCCAATTCATGAATATTTAGAATATAGTGCTATATATTCGTATTCACGAATATTCTAATCGTGAATATCGGCACTTAGCAACATCCCTAGCAACCAATAGGAACGTTGCCTATAGGACTAGGAGTAGTGTTGATCTCAAATTTTTGGATCACAAATTTTCGCAATCAAGAAAATAATGAGTGGAGATCACGAATTCTTAAATATATGATGAATATTCGCCCACATATTTGCAAAATATCGCAAATTTGAATATTTCCCCTGCCGCTCATCACTGCTGACAACCCATAAATTACACAGGTATACACAAGGCATACACAAGAGCCCCTATCTTATTCTTTAATAATGGCCTTTCCTGCACTATATGGGAAAAAAAATAAAAAACTTAGAGTGCTTCTTTAAAGGGAACCTGTCATGTGGATATTTGATTATAATCTAACTAATTTATATTCAATCATTAACTACTAAAAAGTACCTTAGATGTATTCACTTACTGGTGTGACAGATGGTTACCTCATAATACAAAATAATACATAATACACAAAGATGCCGCATGCTAATGAGCTGATTTGAATCCAGCGTGAGGTCATTGAGTCCAGCGTATATTTAATTCAGAGCTATAGCCACTCCCCTGCCCACCTGCTGCTGATTCATATGGAAAATAACTGTCAATCAGCAGCAGGTAGGCAGGGAGAGTCAGGACTCATGAATATTCAGGACTCATTATCAGCTGGAGCTTTTCAATACAAGATGTTGGCAGATTGACTGGGTCAATTAAAGAAAGTGACCGAGCATTTTGCTAAGAGAATCAGTCACTTATTTATGTTGCCCTTAGTTAGGACACCATAAAACTGGTGACAGGTTAGCCTTAAGCTTTTTTTTCTGTCAATTATGACAAGCACAGCCATCATCAATGGAATATATATTTCTTTCCATGCTAATAAGCCACCATCCTATTCCCAACTTCTCATCGGGGTGGGGTGAGGTGTTTGTTGGGGTAAGCAATCACCTAAGCTTCCATTTCAGATTAGGTGGGGCGAGAGGGGAAAGTGCCATTGTCTTAAAAAAAATTACCTAAAACAAAAGAGACTGTAGTGGCACTTCTCCGGTCAGAGATCAGCCTGCTCACCCTGCACACAGCCTCCACACTGTAATCCAATATGCCACTGCATCAGGTGCAAGCATCAAGTAGAGGGCATACCATGCAGGAAGAGAGGAACACCAGCCAATGAGCGCTTCCTCTATCACACTGATGGAAGCGATCTTTGGTAGGGATGAACAAATCAATTCTAAACAAATTGAATTTATTTAGAGATTCGATTTGTGTAAATTGCTCAAAATGGCATCCTTCATTGTACATTTCAGTAAAGTAGTAAACACACAGGTAAGATGAAGACGGAGGATCACATTACCCCAGACGGGGCCCTGGCTGCTAGGCTTGCCCATAATGCCTTGCAGTCAGCCTGAGTCAATCAGGAGGGATTATATTGACGTGTCATGGGCATATCCCAAGCAGGAGCTCTGCTAAAGAAAAAGCAAATAAAGACAGTTGGATTTATATACACAAAAAATGCAGTGAGTCCAGGGTGTTATAGAGACAGATTTAGGGATTCAGTTATTAGATTGATTTAATTAATTGATAGTGTTTTTCACCAGGGGCAGGACAAGAGTCAGTTTAGTGTTGTACTGCATGTTACCTTGCTGTAGCCAGCTATTCACATCCATTGAGACTCTACATTCAGT
Source organism: Bufo gargarizans (assembly GCF_014858855.1). NCBI lineage: Eukaryota > Metazoa > Chordata > Amphibia > Anura > Bufonidae > Bufo > Bufo gargarizans. Next base: position 242,183,481 of record NC_058083.1, on the reverse strand, counting down.
GCATATCAATATTTAAAGCTACCGGACTCCTTTTTTTCTAATGCACAGAACCCAGCCAGCAGACCAATTTACATCTAAAAAAATGATATGTACTGGCTGATGATTTTTTAAGGATCACAGTTGCACTGGATATTGCCCAACTCTGCATATATTTTTTTTTTTTTAAAAAGCTGTTGAAAAGTTAAGTATACCAAACCTGACCAGACATATTTTGCAGCATCATAGCGAGTGTATATTTCTGTAGTAGGCTCTGTCCAAATGCACTTTTTTCAAATCATTTGTTCAATTAAAAATAAGTGGACCAAATCTGACCAGACGTATTTTGCATCTCCACGATCAGCATATATATTTTTGCTGTAAACTCTGTCTAGTTTTGCAATTATTTCTTAAAGGGGTTGTCTCCCTGCAGTAAATCGCAGTTATCATGTAGATAAAGTTAATACAAGACACTTACTAATGTATTGCGATTGTACATATTGCCTTCTTTGCTGGCTGGATTCATTTTTCCATCATATTATACACTGCTCGTTTCCAGAGGTTATGGACACAGCTGCAATACAGATACAAGAGAGGCAGGTCCTTTTTCCTATAGTGTGCAATCCAGCAATGATAGCCATAACCCCTGGAAATGGGCACTATATAATGTGAGTGAAAAATGAATCAAGCCAGCATGTAAGCAATATGGACAATCACAATACATTAGTAAGTGCCTTGTATTAACTTTACCTATATGATAAATGCCATTTGCTAAAGTGAGACAACCCCTTTAGCGGCTCTGTCACCAGGATTAACCCTATTTAAACCAGACATACTGTCTGGTAGGGCTCATCATGCTGATTAAAACAATATCTTTTGTGGTAAGGTGAACAGAAAAGTGTATGGTAAAGTCCTGGAAGGGGTGTATATCCCACACAGCTTCCTCAACTGCGTGAGGTAAATAAAATCCAGAAGATTAAAATGGCCTCAGCAATGTGTAGGTTGCTGAGATAGTTTTGTTAAGTTTATGGGCTGGATTTTATTGGACTGGGAGAAGGTAGGATTGGTAGAAGGACCTCCCCAGTCCACCCCGTTCCAGGACAGGTTTTCCTCTAGCCTGAGGGATCCCAGCTGAAGCCAGCTGGTATCATCAAGAGGAAATAAAGCACAGTCCAGGCTGTCAGTGTGGGGAGAGTAATGCCTGGAGAAAGTCTGGGAAGCTGGCTGCGCTGCTGGCTGAATTCTCTGTGTGACCTGTGTTCAATAGGTGAGCTAGGATCCTTACTGTACAGGGAGTGCATAATTATTAGGCAAGTTGTATTTTTGAGGATTAATTTTATTATTGAACAACAACCATGTTCTCAATGAACCCAAAAAACTCATTAATATCAAAGCTGAATATTTTTGGAAGTAGTTTTTAGTTAGTTTTTAGTTTTAGCTATTTTAGGGGGATATCTGTGTGTGCAGGTGACTATTACTGTGCATAATTATTAGGCAACTTAAAGAAAAAACAAATATATCCCCATTTCAATTATTTATTTTTACCAGTGAAACCAATATAACATCTCAACATTCACAAATATACATTTCTGACATTCAAAAACAAAACAAAAACAAATCAGTGACCAATTGTCATGGTCTTACCTTCTTGCTGTTCTCCTTCGTTTGACATGTGCTGGCGGCCATCTTGGTTTCTGGGTTTCTTGTAGCCTCCCACCCTGCGGCTTCTCCTTCCCACTGGGAGGAGCTGGATGCCTAGCTCATATATATAGGAGGTCTGTGGCTTCAGTTCCTTGCTTGGTCCTCCTGTGTTCACATGCTTCTAAGACTGCTGCTGCTTCTGGTTCCTGATCCTGGCTTCGTCTGACTACCCTGCTGGTTCCTGATCCAGGCTTCGTCTGACTACCCTTCTGGTTCCTGACCTCTGGCTTCGCAAGACCCTGCTTCGGTTTAGCCATCCGTTTGGACTTTTGCCTTACAGCTTGATTTTCAATAAAGCCTTCTTATTTCCACTTATCTCTTGTTGTACGTCTGGTTCATGGTTCCATGACATTAGGACCAAGCCATGAATTCTGACGGTACAGGGCCATCCTCGCTACCTACGCTGGTTGCCAGACTTGATCAGCAGGATCACCTGTTGGGTCGGTTCGCTGTGGCATTGCAAACCCTGCTTGAACGCACGGCTCATTTAGCTTCTGTTGCCGATGGGTCGGTTGTCGCTCCTGGGCCCGCTCCTACTGCCGCTCCGGTTGTTGCGCCAGAGTCTACCCCGACACCTGTTGCTGCGCCTGCGGTGTTTCGGGGTATGACCGGTTCTGCCCCCCTTCCACAGCGCTTTGGGGGAGAGCCAACTCAGTGCCGAGGTTTCCTTAACCAGGTGGGCATTTATTTCGAGTTGCTGCCACATGCCTTTCCTACTGAGAGATCAAAGGTGGGCTTCTTGATCTCGCTGCTCTCGGACAAGGCCTTGGCCTGGGCCAGCCCTTTATGGGAGAACAACAATCCGGTGGTTGCCGAGTTTTCCGGTTTTGTTGCTTCTCTTCGGAAGGTATTCGATGTGCCGGCTCGTGCTGCCTCTGCTGCGAAGCTCCTTATGTCCATCAGACAGGGTTCACGATCCGTAGCTGAATACGCCATTGAGTTTCGTACCCTGGCAGCAGAGGTGGGCTGGAATAATGAGGCTCTGGTCGCTGCTTTCTCTCATGGTCTCTCGGATGCCTTGAAGGATGAGGTTGCAGCTAAGGACCTACCAGTGGAGCTCGAGTCTCTTATTTCTTTCCTGATTTTGATTGACACCAGACTCAGGGAGAGACCTTCCTTTAAGGAGAGCCTGCGGAGGTCTTCTAACAGATTGGCGCCTACGTTTGCTGTCCCACCCGTGCCTCCCTCTCCTCCCACGCCTCCTTGGGATGACTTGTCTGGGGGTGAACCCATGCAGCTGGGGTTTGCTCGCCTGTCCGAGGGGGAGAGGGTACTCCGGAGACGCGAGGGCCGATGCATGTACTGTGGTCTCGGTGGGCATTTTCGGTTGGCATGCCCAAACCGTCCGGGAAACGCTCGCACCTGAGATCCTGTCGGGGGCAGATCTTGGGTGGAGTCTCCTCGTCCCCGGTTTCCCGTGTTGACAAACCACTGATTACTGTTGTCCTCTCCTGGGTCGGGGGCTCGGTGATGACCCAGGCGTTGGTGGACTCTGGTGCTGGTGGTTTGTTCATTGATAGTGTGTTCGCTGCCGCCAATTCCATTCCTCTGCAGCCTCGAGGTTCCCCACTGGCTCTTGAGGCGATAGACGGCAGACCCCTTCTGCCGCCACACGTGACTCATGAGACCCTTCCAGTGGGGATGGCCATTGGTGCCGTTCACAGAGAGTCGGTCTGTCTCCAGGTTATTTCGTCTCCACACTACTCGGTGGTCTTGGGGTACCCCTGGCTCCAGAAGCATAATCCGACTTTCGATTGGAGATCGGCCGAGATCCTCTCGTGGTCACCGCAGTGTGGGGCTAGTTGCATCCATGGGTCTGTCAAGTTGCTGTGTACTTCCTCGGACTCTCTGTTGCCTCCTGAATACGAGGAGTACCGGGATGTATTCGATAAGGTGCGTGCGGTTGCCCTACCTCCTCACCGCCCATACGATTGTGCCATAGAGTTACAATCTGGTGCCGTTCCTCCTCGTGGCAAGGTCTATCCACTGTCGGTAGCGGAGAATGAGGCCATGGAGGAGTACGTGAGGGAGGCACTTTCACGCGGACACATTCGCAAATCCTCGTCCCCGGCAGGGGCTGGATTTTTCTTTGTGAAAAAGAAGGGCGGTGAGTTGAGGCCTTGCATCGATTACAGGGGTCTCAATCGCATCACGATCAAGAACGCTTACCCGATACCCTTGATTTCCGAGCTGTTCGATCGCCTCAAAGGGGCCACGGTCTTTACCAAACTCGACCTGAGGGCGGCATATAACCTGGTAAGGATCAAGGCGGGCGATGAGTGGAAGACCGCGTTTAACACCAGGACCGGTCATTATGAATCCTTGGTTATGCCCTTTGGGTTGTGCAATGCGCCCGCAGTCTTCCAGGAATTCATCAACGATGTTTTCCGTGACCTGTTGCAGCAGTGTGTGGTGGTCTATTTGGATGACATCTTGGTATATTCTGAATCCATGGAGGCCCACATTCTGGATGTCAGACGAGTGTTGCAACGGTTACGAGAGAACAAGCTGTTCGGTAAGCTTGAGAAATGCGAATTTCACCGATCCCAGGTAACCTTCTTAGGTTACATCATTTCCGCTGAGGGGTTCTCCATGGATCCTGAGAAGGTTTCGGCTGTCTTACAGTGGCCCCAGCCCAGTGGTCTTCGTGCCCTGCAGCGCTTTTTGGGCTTCGCCAATTATTATCGGAAGTTCATCAGGGACTTTTCCATGCTAGCCAAGCCTCTCACGGATCTGACCAGGAAGGGCAGTAATCCCCAGGTCTGGCCGCTCGAGGCCATCCGAGCTTTTGAGGCTCTAAAGTCCGCCTTTGTGTCGGCTCCGATTCTGTCGCATCCCAACCCTGGGTTGCCTTTTGTCCTCGAGGTGGACGCGTCTGAGACGGGAGTAGGCGCCCTTCTGTCTCAGCGTAGAACACCAGAGGGTCCTCTGCTTCCTTGTGGGTTTTACTCCCGGAAACGGTCTTCCGCGGAGTGCAACTACCAGATTGGTGACAGGGAGTTATTGGCCATCGTGCAGGCCCTTAAAGAATGGAGGCACTTGCTCGAGGGCTCGGTGGTTCCGGTTCTCATCCTGACGGACCACAAGAATCTGACCTACCTCTCTGAGGCCAAGAGATTGACACCACGTCAGGCCAGATGGGCTCTGTTCTTGTCACGTTTTAATTACGTGGTCTCCTACCTACCCGGTTCCAAGAACATCAGAGCGGATGCCTTATCACGGCAGTACTCCGAGCTGTCCGGGGAGGAGTCGATTCCGACTTCGGTCATACCTCCGAATCAGATCCTGGCCGCCATTCGCACCAGCCTGACCTCTCCCCTGGGTGAGCAGATTTTGGCGGCTCAATCTGGTGCTCCCTCTGGGAGACCCAACGGCAGATGTTTTGTGCCTGAGGAGTTGCGCACTCGGTTGTTGCGAACCTACCATAACTCCAAGGCCGCGGGGCATCCTGGAAAGAATCAGCTGTCCTGGGCTGTTTCACGTCTGTTCTGGTGGCCTTCTCTACGTTCCGACATCGCCGCATATGTAGCGGCATGCTCCGTTTGTGCCCAGAGTAAGTCCCCTCGGCACCTTCCGTTGGGCCTTTTGCAACCCATAGCCACCGGGGAGCGTCCATGGTCACACCTGGGGATGGATTTCATTGTGGACCTCCCTGCATCCCGAGGCCATACGGTCATTCTCATGATTGTGGATCGGTTTTCCAAAATGTGCCACTGTGTTCCTCTCAAGAAGTTACCCTCTGCACAAGAGTTGGCCACGATTTTTGCCAGGGAGGTCTTCCGGTTGCACGGTTTGCCCAAGGAGATTGTGTCGGATCGGGGGAGTCAGTTTGTGTCCAGGTTCTGGCGCGCCTTTTGCTCCCAGTTGGGGATTCATCTCTCTTTCTCCTCGGCCTACCACCCTCAGTCCAATGGGGCCGCAGAACGATCCAATCAGGCCTTGGAGCAATTCCTTCGTTGCTATGTCTCCGATCACCAAGACAATTGGGTTGACCTCCTGCCTTGGGCTGAGTTTGCCAGGAACACGGCGGTGAACTCTTCCTCTGGGACGTCTCCCTTCATGGCCAATTATGGGTTCCAACCTGCCGTGTTACCGGAGGTATTCTCTCCCCAGGATATTCCGGCTGTGGAGGATCACCTTTCCGTCCTACGTGCTTCTTGGGTACAGATCCAGAGGTCCCTTGAGGTCTCTGCGCAGCGCCAGAGACTCCAGGCTGATCGCAGACGAGCGCCCGCTCCTTCCTACCAGGTCGGAGACCGCGTATGGTTGTCCACCCGCAACCTCAACCTTCGAGTGCCCACTCCCAAGCTGGCGCCTCGCTTTGTTGGTCCCTTCCGAGTGCTTCGCAGGGTAAACCCGGTAGCCTATGCCCTTGCGCTTCCTCCTGGCATGCGGATCTCCAACGTGTTTCATGTCTCCCTGTTGAAGCCACTGGTGTGTAATCGTTTCACTTCCTCGGTTCCTCGGCCTCGTCCGGTCCAAGTGGGCAATCGTGAGGAGTATGAGGTGAGCAATATCCTGGACTCACGCCTGGTCCGCGGTCGGGTGCAGTTTTTGGTCCATTGGCGTGGTTATGGTCCAGAGGAGCGTTCCTGGGTTCCCTCCGCAGATGTCCATGCTCCTGCCTTGCTCCGAGCCTTCCACGCACGCTTCCCTCAGAAACCGTTCTTTACTCCGCGGAGGAGGGGTCCTTGAGGGGGAGGTACTGTCATGGTCTTACCTTCTTGCTGTTCTCTTTCGTTTGACATGTGCTGGCGGCCATCTTGGTTTCTGGGTTTCTTGTAGCCTCCCACCCTGCGGCTTCTCCTTCCCACTGGGAGGAGCTGGATGCCTAGCTCATATATATAGGAGGTCTGTGGCTTCAGTTCCTTGCTTGGTCCTCCTGTGTTCACATGCTTCTAAGACTGCTGCTGCTTCTGGTTCCTGATCCTGGCTTCGTCTGACTACCCTGCTGGTTCCTGATCCAGGCTTCGTCTGACTACCCTTCTGGTTCCTGACCTCTGGCTTCGCAAGACCCTGCTTCGGTTTAGCCATCCGTTTGGACTTTTGCCTTACAGCTTGATTTTCAATAAAGCCTTCTTATTTCCACTTATCTCTTTTGTACGTCTGGTTCATGGTTCCATGACACCAATATAGCCACCTTTCTTTGCAAGGACACTCAAAAGCCTGCCATCCATGGATTCTGTCAGTGTTTTGATCTGTTCACCATCAACATTGCGTGCAGCAGCAACCACAGCCTCCCAGACACTGTTCAGAGAGGTGTACTGTTTTCCCTCCTTGTAAATCTCACATTTGATGATGGACCACAGGTTCTCAATGGGGTTCAGATCAGGTGAACAAGGAGGCCATGTCATTAGATTTTCTTCTTTTATACCCTTTCTTGCCAGCCACGCTGTGGAGTACTTGGACGCGTGTGATGGAGGATAGTCCTGCATGAAAATCATGTTTTTCTTGAAGGATGCAGACTTCTTCCTGTACCACTGCTTGAAGAAGGTGTCTTCTAGAAACTGGCAGTAGGACTGGGAGTTGAGCTTGACTCCATCCTCAACCCGAAAAGGCCCCACAAGCTCATCTTTGATGATACCAGCCCAAACCAGTACTCCACCTCCACCTTGCTGGCATCTGAGTCGGACTGGAGCCACGGGCCCATCCATCTGGCCCATCAAGACTCACTCTCATTTCATCAGTCCATCAAACCTTAGAAAAATCAGTCTTGAGATATTTCTTGGCCCAGTCTTGACGTTTCAGCTTGTGTGTCTTGTTCAGTGGTGGTCGTCTTTCAGCCTTTCTTACCTTGGCCATGTCTCTGAGTATTGCACACCTTGTGCTTTTGGGCACTCCAGTGATGTTGCAGCTCTGAAATATGGCCAAACTGGTGGCAAGTGGCATCTTGGCAGCTGCACGCTTGACTTTTCTCAGTTTATGGGCAGTTATTTTGCGCCTTGGTTTTTCCACACGCTTCTTGCGACCCTGTTGACTATTTTGAATGAAACACTTGATTGTTCGATGATCACGCTTCAGAAGCTTTGCAATTTTAAGAGTGCTGCATCCCTCTGCAAGATATCTCACTATTTTCGACTTTTCTGAGCCTGTCAAGTCCTTCTTTTGACCCATTTTGCCAAAGGAAAGGAAGTTGCCTAATAATTATGCACACCTGATATAGGGTGTTGATGTCATTAGACCACACCCCTTCTCATTACAGAGATGCACATCACCTAATATGCTTAATTGGTAGTAGGCTTTCGAGCCTATACAGCTTGGAGTAAGACAACATGCATAAAGAGGATGATGTGGTCAAAATACTCATTTGCCTAATAATTTTGCACTCACTGTATTAGCCAGAGCCCAGACGGGCAGGTGTTTGTTTTGGTTTGGTTTATGTTTTGTGGTGCTGGACCTTCAGCTTACCCAGTGAATTTTAACTGGGGTTGCCTGTATTGTCGGAGTGTGATAAATAAAGCAGCAATTGGACTTTAACCCTGTGGTCTGCAAGAGAATCTGTCACCGCTGCCCTGCCTGAGAGTGTAACCCCTTACACTTTCTTCTGTCTGTATGCTAAACAGCTGCAGAGATATCAGGGCGAGCGTGCAGAGCACAGGGGATATTACAGAGCAGTGCTCATAGGATTCAGCCCCGTCTGCTGGTGCTCGAAATTCTCATTTGCATATGAATAAGACAAAGATATCTCTGCAGCTGTTTATCATACAGACAAAAGAAAGGTATTGTTTTAATCAGCATGATGAACCTTATCAGCCAGTATGTTTGGTTTAATAGGGTTAATCCTGGTGACAGAGCCGCTTTAAATGTTGCAAATTTAATTATAAAAATGTAATCTAACACCAATGCAGTTTGGATAATGAAAAAGTGTTTTCAAGTGCCATGCCAAATACCAACCATCTGAACAACCAGGTCAGCAGATTGGAACAGTGGCTGTAACTAGGCCAGCATGCTGATGTACTGTCTTGCCCAGCTTTCAGTGTACTGTTAAAGAGGATATTCAGCATGGCAGGAGGTATTGTCACACCGAAGCAAATAAATTATTGTTCAAAAGCTTAGAAAACATTACTTTTGTGAAAATGAATCAGGCATGGATCCATGAGGATTTGCACACACCTCTGGCTTATGCCAATTAATAATTCTGCCATTGCTGACAGTAGCTATTTTATTACCTGCCCAATTATTTGACTGTTGCTTCCTGCCTCTCCATCATATTCCATTCTGTACTGCTGCTACTACTACCCATAATGCCACTACTACTACGTCTACACAGCAGTTCTTCTCCTGTCCACCAAGTATCATACTGTACTGCTGCTGCAGAGGCTACTACTGCCACTACTACTACCCCTAATGCCACTACTACATCTACACAGCAGTTCTTCTACTGTCCACCAAGTATCATACTGTACTGCTGCTGCAGAGGCTACTACTGCCACTACTACTACCCCTAATGCCACTATTACTACTACTACGTCTACACAGCAGTTCTTCTCCTGTCCACCAAGTATCATACTGTACTGCTGCTGCAGAGGCTACTACTGCCACTACTACTACCACTAATGCCACTATTACTACTACTACATCTACACAGCAGTTCTTCTCCTGTCCACCAAGTATCATACTGTACTGCTGCTGCAGAGGCTACTACTGTCACTACTACTACCCCTAATGCCACTACTACTACCCTTGCACAGCTGCATGTCTCCTGCCTTGTCAGTCAGGTTCCATTCTGTACTGCATACAAGACTTTTCAGGGCAACAGGGGTAGTTTCAATTTGGACCAAATTTATTTTTACCAAATCAAATCTTAAAGAGGACCTTTCATCTGGCAAAAAAATGTAAATTAAGTATCATGATCTGTACAGGCCAGGGATCTCACAGCACTTACTATTATCCCTGGGCGTTCTCCTGCTATGCCCTCCGGTATGTTCGATCACTTGATTATAGTAGGAGGAGACTTAGGGGACTTGGTTATAGTAGGAGGAGACTGCCCTTGTTCCGCTGGGCGTCGCCTTCTCCCAGGCTGTAGCGCTGGCCAATTGCAGCGCAGAGCTCATAGCCTGGGGAGCTCTGCGCTGCGATTGGCCAGCGCTACAGCCTAGGAGAAGGAGACGCCCAGCAGAACAAGGGCAGTCTCCTCCTACTATAACCAAGTGACCGAACATACCGGAGGGCATAGCAGGAGAAGGGAGCGGCGCCCAGGGATAATAGTAAGTGCAGTGAGATCCCTGGGCACCGCTGTACAAATCATGACACTTAGTTCACAATTTTTTTCTAGATGAAAGGTCCTCTTTAAGGCTGATTTAACTGGATCGGACCAAAAACGAATTTTGGGAAATGGTACCCTCCCTTCCTGATTAGCCAGTTATGTTATCCTGTTTAGCAGAAATATGTTGTCAAAGGGAACCCCTTGATTGCTATTGATCATCTAAGGTTATAGTCACTGCAATGTAATTAGGGAGGTTCATGGGAATAATCAATTACAATTTTTGTACAATTTAAAAACATGGTCACCTCTTCATTGAAATGGAAGGCAATTGACTGTGTGAGGTGACATTTATAGGAAACACATTACTCCATGACATCATGCAGCACAGCACACCGTAATATACTGTACACTAATGATCTTGGATGTTGCCATTAATTGTTACATTGTCATAAGCTGTCATAAAGCGAGTTGCAACCGATACCATACCATTATAGGAGGTGTTTTCTTCTCTTTCTGATTACTACACAGTACTAGCTGTCCATACAGACAGGTATATCCAATAAACCTAAGGGTTTCGGGGTCACTACCCAAAGATCACAGCCTGCTTCTATCATTCCTAGTTACGTTGTATGTTTAACATAAATCATTTCCAGAACGTACATACTACTCACTAATTATGCCCTTTCTTTCTAATCAATATCTTGCCTTTTTTGAGGACTAAGCTGATGGTATTGTCTACAATCCATAACATGCTATATGTCAAACAAAGTTTGAAAGAAAGAAAAGAAAAGCAATTGCTCTGGTAAATCCATAAGAAAAATCAATGGGAAGCAGTCATCTGATACACTGTACCATCACTCTGGCCTGCACCAGTCTAACGTGATTTAGTGGTGTACTTTGTAGTGGGTAATCTTTCCTTTATGTCTTTGGCGCTTTAGGTTTTATCAGTCCAGTGATGCACCATCTGTGATAATGGAATTTGTCTTTGCCTTCTATCAGTTTGAAAGTTTATTAGACCACTATTGATTTAACTTCAGTTGGAAAGTCATTAAAGACCAAAGTAAAGAAGACCGAGAGAGACATTTTCCTATGTACCCATTTACATTGCCTTATAATCAGGGCAATGATTCAGAATGACCCGTTTGATCCCATTTATTGTGAGCCTGTTCAGCTACATTTACATGCAACAAACATCCCCTCTTTATGGGGATGAGCCATCGCTACTACGATCATTCCTTCCCAAGAGATCAATGTTTGTCAGGTCTCCTGATAAACGTGTTTTGTTTGTTGGTTGGGTGATTGGTGGCCCATCTACACACAGACTAATTATCCTGTGCCCGTTACTGATAAAGGACCTGAAATAAATGGTCCCTAAGGGTCCTTATACATGGGCCGATGGCTGACCATTACAATCACCGATATAACAAGTTGATCAGCTCTCATTTAAAGGGCTTTTTACACTACTTTATGCAGTGTTAATTGAAACTAATGATAATGTTCAACCCCATAGTCTTATTATTGTTGGCAGCACATCTCCTGTATACACCGGGAGATGTGCCGCTGACAAGGATGATTGTTAGGCCAGGATAAACCATGCAATCCACAGACAAGCAAGCTAATGCTGTCCTGTCTATATGGGTCAGTGATCAGGAATTGGTATTCTTATGAACAATCGTTCTGCTGATTATCAGCCTGTATAAAAGGGCCATAACTCTGACTCATTCAATTACCAGCATCAAATATATACAGTATGTAGCAGAGCTGGGTTGGTAATTTGTAGTAATACTAGGTAATATAAACAATGAATCATCTGCTGTAGGGTTGCAGTTAAACTACTAATTATAATTCTGAAGAGTGGTTATCATGTGCAAGGTCGATTCACATTATTATGACCACCAGCTTATATCCAGAGTAAAAGCCATGTGCAGCACCGAGAACATCTAGATGGGCTGGGAGTGACTTAATAAGGTCCAGGTAGGTTGTCACAGGTATCTGGAGCCATACTGATTGCAGTGCATCTTACCGATGTTGGAGGGTGCTGAGGGAGAATCCATACAACAAACACAAAGATCAAGGTGGTCTCACAGCTACTCAATTTGGGTTAAAACCTGGGCAATTAGGGGGCCAGGGTAGTACTTGGAAGTCTTGGTCATGCTTTTCCAACCAATGCCAGATATTTCTAGCTGTGTGACATGTCGCATCGTCTTACTGGAAGATCTCATCGACCCCAGGGAAGACAATCAGCATGTATGGGTGTACATCATCAGCAAGGATAGATTCATCTCATACCCAAATCGGTTGAGAGTGCCTTCCACATGGATGAATCGGCCTAGAGAATACCACAAAAACATTCCCTAGAACATAACCCTGCCACCATCATCTTGTGTTCTTCCAGGATGTCGTTCTCTGACAAACATGTCGCAGGATGTTTGTTCTCTGATGTTTCTTGCATGACACGAAAAAGTCCATCCGTTTAATGAAGCATAAAAAAGTGAATCATCGGAAAGCGCAACCCTTTCCCAATCAGCAGAAGTGCAATTCTGATACTGCCATGAAAAAAGAAGCTTATTCTGCTGATGGAACTTTGTTAGCAGAGGTGCGGTGACCATCCGCCTGCTTCAGAGCCTCATATGTAGTAGGGTTCTCTGAACTGTTGTTGTAGACACGTCTGGTAGCCTCTGGTTCATTTTAAGCTCATTTTAAGCTCATCTCAGTTTCCATGTCGCTTATTCACAATGGTACCATTTGTCCACTCACCATACACGTTCGCCACAACAGCATGCGAACAGCTCACAAACTGCACAGTTTCAGCAATACTGTTCCCTTTGCCCCGAAAGCCAAAAAACATTCCTTTTTACAACTCTGATAAATCGCTCCTTTAATCCATGACCACAATAAATGATGTGTGTGCAGACAGCCTATCAAACATCTTATATATCCCACCAATGCCAGCTCACCACACATGATTCCCTTCATGATCTACACACTGCCAACGTCAAAAGCAGGAAGTAGTCATAATAATGTGACTTGACTGTGAAGTACAGAATTAAATGCCAAATTCAGATCTGCTACATTTCTGAATATACATACATTTTCATTTAGATAAAAGCAACAGTTGGATGAAGTTGCTTATTCAGCAGATTGATAATGCAGTATCCCTATCATTCATACTGGATTGGAACTAGAATAAATCAGTTTACCTTTGAGAGGAAATGCCAACACTAGGGAAAGTTGACGGTGCACATACTGTATTTACTAATGTTGTAGAGCAGAGTTTTCATTTTGCAGTCATTCGATGAACAACTGACTTGGGAAACCTGTTCTATTGATTAGAGGAGCACAGAGCAATAATCCAATTATCATCGATCCTGTTGTTAGGTAATAAATGTATTTAGTGGGATAACTAGAGATTAGCAGATTGATTCTACACAAATAGGATTTGTTACAAATTTACTAAAGGATTCTAATTTTGGCAAATCCAAAACTATTATGATTTGCCCCGCATAAATCACTCAAAATGATGGTCACCATTTTACAGATCAGAAGACAGAGAAGAAGGCATCTGCCACCAAAAATGGGTAATTGTTGGACCCTTTTTAATAAAAAAAAATCTGAAAGTGCATTGTGTTATTAACCAAATTTATTTGTATCAAATCGGGGAAATAAGCTTGTCTCTAGGGATAACCTATAACCTATAAAAACGGAGGTGTGTGGGTGTGGGTGTGGGTGTGGGGGGGTGGAATCCAGAAGTGACTGACTCCTTTTCTAACCTCTGTAAATCTACATAAACATGATATAGCTGTGAGGTTTCTGTAGAATTTGTATTTGTATAATTGTTACTATTAGTATTGCATCATGCACATGTACATATGATAGCAAATTAGGTGCTGTCTACACCTCTGGTGTTGCATTGAATACTCTGCTACATAAACCTAACACATGCAAAATATGTTTTCCACTGATCTACCAAAATATTTCTTATTACTAGATATTATTATTACAAGATCCAATATTCTTTCAAAAACATAACTTCTTACATAGATTAGGTAAAAAGGGGTTCCAACATGTATATTGGTTTTGTACACAATGGGGGTAATTTTAGACGCTGGTCTTAATAACCCCTGCTCTGGCGGTGGATCTGACGAAGTTATGTAGAGGCACCGGCCTCTACATAACTTTGGTGCATTTACCGCTGGCCTAAATCTATGCCAGCTTCCTTGCTGGTGTAGATTTAGAACATTTTCCCTGCCTAAAACAGTCATAGAAAATGATAAATGAGATGGGCCTACCAGCCAGTCCCCTTCCCCGCCAACAACATGCCCAATTTTTTAGACCTGATGTGAGCGGGGAATAACCTTTGCGCCACAATCTGCAATAGATATAAACCAGAAAACTGCCGTATACCAGTTAGTAAATGACCCCCAATGTGCCTACATTACAGTTTTATGCATTCATTCTACTTAATTTTCTGATACTGAACATTAAATAGGATTTGTGTTTCCACTATAATAAAAGAATATGTCCATTTCACGTACATTGCTTCCAATCATTCCCAATGCAACATGATACACTGAGCATGAAAGCAGTACCATCTGTTTTATCTGGCCTCCTGAGAACATATCTTACCTACTGTGGTTGATATATTTATAACAAAGTCATACTGGCATGCAGTGTTGGGCTGGGATGTCTAGGGCCCACTAGAGGAACTGAGGGGGTCATTTACAAAGCTCAAATATGCCTAAATTAGGCGTATTTCTGGCGCAGCTGGCAGCGCAATGGTTAATTGCGCCCCTATCTGCAACTTCTCCCCGCTCACGCTAGGTCTAAAATTGTGGGCATGGCGCGAGCAGGGAAGGGTACAGGCCGGTAGGCCCGTCTCATTCCCCATTTTCTATGCCTGTTTTAGGCTACTTTCACACTAGCGTTTTCAATTCCGCTATTAAGATCTGTCATAGGATCTCAATAGCAGATGAAAACGCTTCCGTTTTGTCCCCATTCATTGTCAGTGGGGACAAAACTGAACAAAACAGACTGCACCAAAATGCATTCCGTTCCATTTGGTTTCTCTCCCATCGCGGACAGAATAACGCTGCAAAGAGTGTTTTTCTGTCCGCGATGTGGTGCAGAGCAAGATGGATCCGTCCTGACACACAATGTAAGTCAATGGGGATGGATACGTTTTCTCTGACACAATAGAAAACGGATCTGTCCCCATTGACTTTCAATGGTGTTTATGACGGATCCATCATGGCTATATAAGACATAATACAACCGGATCCGTTCATGACGGATGCATGTGGTTGTATAATTGTAACAGAAGCGTTTTTGCAGATCCATGAGGGATCCGTAAAAAACGCTAGTGTCAAAGTAGCCTTAGGCATAGACAATGGTCTAAATGTAAGCCAGCTCAGAAGCTGTCCTACATTTAGAACTGGTGCTGGATGCACTGAAGTTATGGAGAGGCCTGCTCCTCTTCATAACTTTGGCGGATCCACCGCCAGCGTAGGGCGTCTAAAACACCGGCCTTAATAAATGTGCCCCTGACTCTCTATAATTCAAACCTCTCACTTCCATCTTGAAGATTTTTCTCAAGCTGCACCAGCTCTCTGGATTGCACTGCCCCAGGCAATCAGGTTAATTCCCAACCTCCTAAGTTTTAAAAGTACCTTTTTAGGCAGACTTATCACGTTTCCTAAACTGACTGTTCCTGTACTGTACATCAATATTGTAGGCCATCAATACTAATCACAGAAGGCTGAACTCTAGGGCCCCCACCAATCATCACAGTGAAAGGAGCTCTGCGTTCTTGCTAGTCATGCACCCCGTTTTTTCGTTGTTTACACAGACACAATGGCTGCTCCATAAGACTGCTGCGCTGAACACTGTATCTTGTCCTGTTTAAGTGAAAAAGCAGAAATGACTTCCATTAATCAGACATGGGAATTGATATGTTGTGCTGGCAGCAAGATGAAAAGTTGAGGCACACAGTAATGCAAAGGAAACTGGGAAAGTGTTAGACTTTACCTGCAGTCCTATGTAACACCACAGATAACAAACAGTGATACGCTCTGAGTACAGATAATGTAGTAGCTGTTACCTGCAGTCCTATGTAACACCACATATAAGATAGTGATAACTCTCTCAGTGCAGATAATGTAGTAGATGTTACCTGAAGTCATATGCAATACCACAGATAACAAACAGTGATACGCTCTGAGTACAGATAATGTAGTAGATATTACCTGCAGTCCTATGTAACACCACATATAAGACAGTGATGACTCTCTCAGAGCAGATAATGTAGCAGAGTTACCTGCAGTCCTATGTAATACCACAGATAACACACTGATAACTCTCTGAGTACAGATAATGTAGTAGATGTCTTAAGGCTGTTTCACACGAAACCAGAACAGAGATAGTTAACAGTTGTTAGCTTAAAACATAACTTTTAATCATGTAATATTAAAATGATAGGCCCTTAGATAATAGTTGTAATAAGATAATCACAAACTTTAGCAGCAGTAGGTAAAGTCTATAGTGCACGGCGGCACCGGAATCAGTGCATAGAAATAAAAGTGCACGGCGGCACTAAAAAGAGGCAACCATAGTCCTACCGCTCTGTCGTCAGGATCCAGGAAACAGCCCGTGTCAGGATATCTAGGAGTAGATTCTCTTCTGTGGGACTGTTGACTGCTTGGGGTAACGGGGTCTAATATAACCCTAATATAGCCCTGTGGTAAAGGAACAAAGGTGACTCTAACTTCTAGAAATAAGAGCAACCTCACCACAGGGCACTCGTCCTTAGAAGGGCTACCCCGTCCAGAACCTTTCCCTGTGTACTGTCCCTGGTATAGCCCTATCCTAATCCCAATCCCTACATGCATGTTTCATGTTCAGATACAAAAAAAATCATCAGGGGAAATCATCAGGATTTTCAGGCAAAAGAACAAAGCTCAGGGAACGGATAAGTCCCTGATAAGGATTGCTGTTCCCTATATGAGCGGTCAGGTGATACCAGTTATAAGACACCCTTATGACCATCCATTAGAGATGCAAGGAGGGGGAGGGGAGTCCTAGATACAGCTCCCTAATCTCACGCTTAACATTATTGATAATGCTCCATGCCTCTCGGTGAACTTTTTACTACAAAATCACAGTGAGATAAAGTTGTCACCGTGATTTTGTAGTAAAAAGATCACGGAGAGGCACGGAGCATTATCAATAATGTTACTGCTCTGTGTATCTGCTGTCCGGAGCGGGGCTTGGCACTCTTTCATGCAGCGGATGACATGCACGGCATCCACTCATGTGCAACAGCCCTTACCCTGGGTTCAGACCTGAGCGTTTTACAGCGCGTTCCTACGCGCTGTAAAACGCACAACAGGCAAGAACCAATGATTCCCTATGGGAATGGTTCTCACCTGGGCGTTTTACAGCGCGTACGATCGCGCTGTAAAACGCCCGACGCTCAAACAAGTGCTTGAGCTTTTTTTTGGGCGTTTGTCGCGCGTTCCCGCACATAGATATTCGGGAACGCGCGACAATGTGTGCACGGCTGTCTCTGTATGCGCGCTTGTAAACGCCCGTACAAGCGCGCATACAGAGCGCTCCTTTCGGAACGCTCAGGTCTGAACCCAGGGTTAGAGTACAGGACATTCCTGATGAACTAAGGAAGAGAAGGAGACGAGGGTGCAGAGCTGGAGCTCTTTGGAGGGCCAGGATGAGATGCTATAGACCAGTTCTCCCGTCGGGCAACGTGATTAGAAAGGCCAGCACCGACATGGGGAGTCCTCTAGAACCCGTGGCGGTGGTAGGCGAGAGAAGGATACTATCCAAGTTGATCTCTATGCTGAAGAATAACCCCCATCCCTGGAATATCTACATCCCTTATTTTTTACATTTTTAGCTGTAATCTGCTTTGACTGTAATGCCTTTATTTTGGAGTTTTTGTATTCCCTGTGCTGCTGTAACACTGTGAATTTTCCCATGGTGGGACTAATAAAGCATTATCTTATCTTACAGATAAAGTATTAGATGTCACCTGCAGTCCTATGTAACACCACAGATAACACAGTGATAACTCTGGGTACATATAATGTAGTAGATGTTACCTGAAGTCTTATGTAACACCATAGCTAACACAGTGATAACTCTCTGGGTACAGATAATTTAATACATGTCACCTGCAGCCCTATGTAACAGTACAGATAACACAGTGATAATATTGTGGATGGTGGTGAAGGCATGTACTTTATGTCCTCCTGAGACATAGCTCCTCTGCTGCAGACATGGCCCCCCAATAACAGGCAGCTCTACTTTGTGTGCTATGCTGACGGTATGAAGTCCTTGAGAACAAGCCTAACATTGATTGGCTGAGGCTCAACAAACCACTGGTAGGCTTATACTACTGTATAAATACTCTGAAGCTCTCCAGAGCCAAACCACCCGCAGGCAGCAGATTAGTGTCCAAGAAACTAGGGTAAATGTCCAGCACAGGAAAATAAAATCTTGATGATTTATTGGAAAACTAGTTAAAAATCCATAGCTACAAATCCAGTGCATTTGTAGCCTTTAAACAGTCCATAGAATTAGGGATGCTTACACATATCCAATACTGATTCATCTTAGCAATATCTGACTGTGACTCTATTGTACCTTTATCACCTCCTGTTAAGAGATGGCTTTGCGGTTTGCCCGGCGGTCGTTTCACTGCGAACTTTGCTTGTTCGTGATTCGTCAAACATATGGTGATGTTCGCATGCGCCATATTTTTTGCATTGCTCCAAACTTTGACCCATGACACATCCATCAGGTGGGACAGGACAGCCAATTGAGATGTTTCAGCACATGGACACACCCCCACCCTATAACAGAACCCGATCTGGCAGCCATTTTACATTCTGTGTTTTGACAGTGTAGGGAGAGGTTGCTTTGTGGAGCAGGGACAGACTGTAAGGGACACCAAACGCTAGCTAATAGGGCCACAAAAGTCTTTTAAGGACTGGTATAGGTGTGCTGTCGATAGGTGTGATATACTTATAATATACTAACATAGAAAGTATATTATAGTGCATTTGTATTGTGCAGCAGCTGTGTGCGGTTCTGCTGCGATACCGCAGCTATATAGAGGGACAAATGCTATTGGAATAACTAAATGCAACTGATTGAGGGGTGTGATATACCTGCTTCCACAAAATACTGATTAAGGGGTTTGATATACCTGCTTCCACAAAATACTGATTGAGGGGTGTGATATAACTGCTTCCACCAAATATTGATTCAGGTGTTCTATATACCTGTTTCCACAAAATACAGATTGAGGGGTGCAATATACCTGCTTCTGCAAAATTCTGATTAAGGGGTTCTATATACCTGCTTCCACAAAATACTGATTGAGGGGTGCGATATACCTGCTTTCACCAAATATTGATTCAGAGGTTCTATATACCTGCCTCCACAAAATATTGATTGAGGGGTGCGATATACCTGCTTCTAGAAATACTGATTAAGGGGTTCTATATACCTGCTTCCACAAAATACTGATTGAGGGGTGCGATATATCCTGCTTCCACAAAATACTGATAGAGGAGTGCGATATACCTGCATCCACCAAATATTGATACAGGTGTTCTATATATACCTGTTTCCACAAAATACTGATTGAGGGGTGCAATATACCTGCTTCTACCAAATATTGATTCAGGTGTTCTATATACCTGTTTCCACAAAATACTGATTGAGGGGTGGGATATACCTGCTTGTACAAAATACTGAGTAAGAGGTTCTATATACCTGCTTCCACAAGATATTAATTGAGGGGTGCGATATACCTGCTTCCACAAAATACTGATTAAGGGGTTTGATATACCTGTTTCTACTAAATACTGATTGAGGGGTGCGATATATCTGCTTCCACAAAATACTGATTGAAGGGTGCGATAAACCGGCTTCCACCAAATACTTATTGCGGCCTGCGATATACCTGTTTCCACAAATACTGCTCTTCTCTAGGGACTTTGGCACAGGGTCATTTTGAAAATGACAGGCAGAGGAAGAGGCAGACCATTCCACAGGGGTGGTAGGGGTCGGGCAGGTACACCAGGCCGGAGCCTAAGTGGGAAGTTGCAGAAGGTGCGTGCGATTACGTCAAAGGATGCACCAGAGTTGATTGAATGGCTCACTCAGCCTTCTGCTTCTACACCCTTTTCACTCTCTGCTGTGTGCACACCCAAAGACACCTCCACTCAAGTCAGAGGAATTATTTTCCCATCCATTCCAAGACCTTACTGATGCGCAGCCATTGGCATCGGATCAGGAAGAGGAGGTATCAACGGTCTCCACCCAGCAGTCTGACAACAGTACCCAGATCAGCCCAAGGAGGGTGTTCCCCGCTGTTGCTGCCTACTCCAAGATCTCTAATGTCAGTGGTGGTGAAGGTGACAATGATGACATGTCGATGGATGTCACTTGAGTGCCCACAAGAGAGGAAGAGGAGAGGAGTTCAGAGGTAGAGATGGAGCAGTAGATAGGGAGGAGAAGCAGGCAAAACTCATAGTGCACAGGAGGCAAAAAGCAGACTAAAAATGTATCTGGAGCAAGCCATTTATCATGCACGATCACATCTTGTGCTCCCAGGACGCTGGCACATGACTCCCCAGTGTGGGCTTTTTTTTTTACGTGTCAGCTGCTGACAATAGTGTTGCCATCTGCAGCCTGTGCTGTCAACGCATAAGTCGCGGTAAGCACAACACTCACCGAGGGATGACTATCTTAAGAAGGCACCTGGCCTCCCATCACCGAGCCCAGTGGGAGCCGTCAGAACCCACAAAGCCACACTCCCGGCGCTCCACGTCCTGCCTCTTCTCCTTCTCCTCTCTCCTCCCATTTGTCCTCCACTGCGCCATCGTCGTGTTCATCTGGCAGAAGGCAGGCTTCCGTGGCCCAAATGTTCGAGCGTAAAAAGTGGAAGACGCCGGATAACCCTCTTGCCCAACAGCTGACCGCTGGCTTGTCAGAACTGCTAGCCCACCAACTACTGCAATATAAACTGGTGGTCTCAGAGGCCTTTAGAAAATTTGTGGCCATTGGTACACCGCAATGGAAATTCCCGGAAGGAAATATTTCTCCCAGAAGGGCATCCTAGAGCTATATGGTCAAGTTCAGTGGCAATTGAATATATCTCTGGCACACAGTGTCGGTGCCAAGATACATCTGACTACAGACACGTGGTCTAGCAAACACGAGCAGGGAAGGTACATAACTTTTATAATATTGGGGACCACTAATGAGGGCCTTATTAATACTGGGGGCCACTAATAGGACATCTGTAAGACTAGGGGGTGCCAACGGAGGTATTCATTTTACTGGGGCCTACCCCCACAGCTTAACTTGGCCAGTATTTTTCAGTATTCAGGTTAAATTGCTGTGTTGGCACTTTGCAATAAATAAGTGGGTTTTGGGTTGCAGTTTGGGCACTCAGTCTCTAAAAGATTTGCCATCACTGGACTAGAAAGTCGAAATGTGGGCCAGACTTATCATTCAGACCGGGCCTTATTAGACTGTCTACAAATTAGTATTAATACATTTATTTTACTGTCTTTTGTTGAAGATTTATTTCTGTTTCAAGAATACACATTCCATAAAACCTTAGCCTTCATCTCAGATGTCTAGTGTCAGAGCTCTATTGCAAATTCTGACAGCTACACATCCTTTCAGGTCTATAGCATTGAGATGTCTTCTCACAATAGAAAGATAGACAGAAACATCGACATATTTTTCAGTTCTGATGGAAGAACAGAACGTGATTTTCTTGTAAAGGTAAAAGCTTTAAAGGGAAACTGTCGCCTTCAGCAATCCCTATTTAATTACAATAAATAAATGCATTGCGCAGTGCAAGGCCTGTTTATTTGCTGTTGGTGGTCTATAGCAGGAATGGCCAACCTGAGGCTCTCCAGCTGATGCAAAACTACAACTCCCAGCATGCCCAGACTGCCTACAGCAGGACATGGTGGGAGTTGTAAAACTACAACAGCTGGAGAGCCGCAGGTTGGCCATGCCTGGTCTGTAGCATTTCCCTAGGCTGTTTTGGAGGCAGGTACTATTCTACTTTGCATAGTAGCCACCTCCAAAACAGCCTAGGTGAACGCTATAGACCGCCTATTTGTGATGTCACCGGGATCACTACTAGGCAGAAGTCTCCACTTAGCATAGTGATGTGAAGCCTGGTAGGTCACCAGCAGGAAACAAAAAGACATTGTGATGCAGTGAAAGGCAAGGGGGAGCATCAGACAGGGTTGGCGTCTCTACACAACTGCATCTAAAAACACTGGCCTTAATAAATGTTCTCCATCGATGGTTGACAATCGAACAGAGGAGGAGGGGTCTGAGCTGGAAAAGCAGTAACAGTAATGATGACAAGAGCACAGTGCTGCATGAAAATGCGGCCTGGCTGCCACAAAGCAGACTGGGAGAAGAACAACACACTTGTACCTCTAACTGGGGCCAGTTCTATTTTCCCACTGGGTTAGTTGGTGCCACTTCATGTGCTTCAACATAAAATATTAAAGGATCGTGAGACTTTCCAAATGCATTGTAAACATACGTTTTATTATAGTATGAAGTTATTCAATAAAATAATAATATACTGTTTCAATATTTTTAAGACCTTTGTTATTTGTTAGTTTGTAAGTTCTGTAGAAAATACTGACCACTATTGATGACCATGGATAATTGTATCTACCACATTTATATTGTAACCAATTCAGGCTTCAGAACACAGAGAAGGGAGATCTTGGAGGCTAGGGCGGACTGGGAACTTAAAGTGGCCCTGGAAAAAATACTAAAAGTGGCCCCGTTTTGTAGTCGGGTCCAAATTGATGGAAGACGGGGCCAACACAAATAGAAGGGACCAGCAATACTATATTGTGGCACATTATACCACCCCAACAGAGGCAAATACCACAGTCCATCACAAAATACTGCCGGCAACACAAAATACATCCACAAAAACTTCCACTGGCCGGCCGTGAGGAGGGCTCAGGCAGCCCCCTGGGCATCGGCCCACCAGGAAATTCCCTTGTAAGGTCTATGGCCAATCTGCCCCTGCTTGGAGGTAACTGCAAAGCAGTGGGAGAAAGATGCAGTATATTATTACTAGATTATAGATGGGTGGTTTTGCAAGTGGAATTTAACTTGAAGATGTTGAAAATTTAAACTACTGGTTAGGTGAAGTGAGGATAATCCAGTATGAGTACATATACGGAATCGGTTACCTTGTTAATTATTCAGAAGAACTCTTTATATATTTTTGTAAGGATTTCATCTGATCTATTTTTAATCATCATTGATTTCTACAATGTAAGTATAAAATTCCTTTCTATGTTGGCATTAAAAAGCCATTTTTGTAGCTCTCAAGATTCATTTTAAATGAGATGCTCAATGAAACATTTTTAATAGTTATCCTGAACTTTATAATAAGATGATATGGGAATACAAAAAGGGTAGATGAGTTTCCTTGCTGCATTTTTAAAACCTAATTAATACATGCCAATTCAGCTTCTAACAGACATGGTCATGATACTTAGTCTAAAAAGAAAAGAAAAAAAACGCACATATGTATCTTCTATATTACAGTCCCACCCAGAGTGTGCCCCTTCAAACAAATTGCCAGCTATTGCCAACCACAGTCTCTTTTACTGTAGTTACCCTTTGGTTAAATGCCTCTTCAATATTCCTCTGGTGCTGTCCTCCTTAGCTTGTTAAAGTGAGTGGGACTTCCTTCTAAGCGATAACAATGCTATTTCTAGTAGAGACAATGGGAACTCTAAGGCCCCTTTCACACAGGCGAGTATTCCGCCCGGGTGCGATGCGTGAGTTGAACGCATTGCACCCGCACTGAATCCGGACCCATTCATTTCAATGGGGCTGTTCACGTGAGCGGTGATTTTCACGCATCACTTATGTTCTATATTCTGCGTTTTTCACGTAACGCAGGCCCCATAGAAATGAATGGGGTTGCGTGAAAAACGCAAGCATCCGCAAGCAAGTGCGGATGCGGTGTGATTTTCACGCATGGTTGCTAGGTGACAGTCTATTCACTGTATTATTTTCCCTTATAACATGGTTATAAGGGAAAATAATAGCATTCTGAATACAGAATGCATAGTATAATAGTGCTGGAAGGGTTAAATTTTTTTTTTTCAAAATTAACTCACCTTCTCCTCTTGATGGCGTAGTTCCTGGTCTCTTCTTTACTTCTTTAATGATGAGCTGTGGGCTAAACGACCTGTGGTGACGTCAGATCACATGCTCCATCACCACGGTGATGGACCATGTGATTGGAGCATGTGATCTGACGTCACCACAGATCATTTAGCCCACAGCTCATCATTAAAGAAGTAAAGAAGAGACCGGGAACTACGCGATCAAGAGGAGAAGGGGAGTTAATATTATTATTTTTTTAACCCCTCCAGCACTATTTTACTATGCATTCTGTATTCAGAATGCTATTATTTTCCCTTATAACCATGTTATAAGGGGAAATAATACAATCGTCAGAACATCAATCCCAAGCCCGAACTTCTGTGAAGAAGTTCGGGTTTGGGTACCAAACATGCGCGATTTTTCTCACGCGAGTGCAAAACGCATTACAATGTTTTGCACTTGCGCGTGTTCCCGCCTCTTATCCGGGCCAAAAATATGATGCCAGTGTGAAAGAGGCCTAAAGCCTATATTACAACCAGGGCAGTTTCTAGGGAAATTTACCAACAGAGTGAAAAAAGTGCCCCCCCCCCTTGATTGTGGGCGGATCTCTGCCGTACCCCATTGTAGTTGATGGGGGCTGTGGGCATTCAGTCCGCATTCAGTCCGCATCCAGAAGATCTCTGCTGGAACAGCCTGCCAGAATCACTAACACAGTTGTGAAAGTAGCCTAATACAGCCCCACATATCTCTTCCATCCAATGACATCTCCTTTCATGTAGATGTTCTCATTCTTTATCTTCTCCATTCAGACCCTACCGCCATGATGATTTATTTCAGCCATCTCTTCTCTCTTCAGAGTTTGACATACATCTTAGTTTCCTACTTTTCCATCATCCTCCCACCTTCTCAACATCCTATCATGCACCCCCAAAACTATACTGCATAAACTGATAAACCCCCTAAAAAATACTAGTTACACACAAATAGCGCCCCCTTCAATAATTATTGGAACACAATGCTCTAAAAATAACTGCACCCAGCAAATAGTGTCCCTGACACTAATAGTGTAACCATAATGTCCCCAAAAAACAACTTTGCTAAGTTGGTACTGTGCCAAGGTGCCCCCACAGTAATAGTGCTCCCAAAAATCCCAACAATAGTGATAATACTGTGCCAGAGTGCACTTAGTAGTAATAGTGCTCCTACAGTGCCCCCCAACAGTAATTGTGTACCAGAAGTACTGTAATAATGCCCCGTAGTCCCCCAGTTGTAATAAAGCCCACCATAATGCCCCTGGTAGTAATAATTCTATTTATAGTGTGCGCCAGTGCAAAAAATGCCCCGTTGTGTATCAGTAAACAAAAACAAAACATTTAAGTGCCCCCAGTAGAGCCAGTGTTCCCAGAATGCCCTCATGTGTTCCAATGACCCGTACTTTGTGCCACTAGAAAAAACACAGTGCCCCAGTTGAGCTTAGTATAAAATACTCCTATATAGTTCCTCCAGAAGATGCCCCATAGTGCTCCTCCCCTGTCCCCATAGTGTCCTCCATAATGTGCCAGTATAAAATGCCCCTATAGACTGCCCCACATAGATGCCCCCATAATGCTCCTCTCCCCCTTCCCTATAGTGGCACCAAAATGGTTGCCAGTATTAAATGCCCCTATATAATCCCCCATAGTGTTCTTCTCCCCCACTTCTCCATAGTGCCCCCATAATGAAAGCCAATATATAGAGCCCCCAGTAGATGCGTACCCTTTTCTCCATAGTGCCCCCCCATATTGTGCCAGTATATTGGGCTCCCATAGTGCTTCCCCTCTTCTCCATAGTGCCCCCCATACTGTGCCAGTATATAGGGCCCCCATAGTGCTTCCCCTCTTCTCTATAGTCCCCACCATATTGTGCCTGTATATAGTTCCCCCAGTTGATGCGTCCCCTCTTCTCCATAGTGCCCCCTCCATATTGTCAGTATATAGGGCCCCCCATAGTGCTTCTCCATTTTGTGCCAGTATATAGGGCCCCCAGTAGATGCGTCCCCTCTTCTCCATAGTGCCCCCCCATGTTGTGCCAGTAAATAGGGCCCATAGTGCTTTCCCTCGTCTCCATAGTGCCCCCTCCATATTGTATCAGTATATAGGGCCCCCATAGTCCCCCTCCATATTGTGCCAGTATATAGGGCCCCCACCCCCCTTCTTGCCATACTGTACTATAATAAAAACTATAAACACATATACTTACCTTATGCTGCTTAGCGATGTGATGCAGGCCTCTTCCAGCCTGTGTCCCGCTCTGTATGGCTCAGGCGGCGCAATGCACCAGCCTCTGATAGGCTACAGGCACTAAGCCTGTAGCCTATCAGAGGAAGGGCCAAGGGAGACGCCTCTCCCCTGCTCCTCCACACCGTTCATCTGTATCGCTGTCCTGAGAATGGCGATACAGATGAATTTGGAGATGAGTGCTTTCACAATGGAAGCGCTCATCTGCACTCCTGCTGCACCCCTCGCCCTCCTCTAGAAATGGCCCTGATCATAACTGATGATTTTTTGGCAGACGATTACTAACGAGCATCTTGGAGTGTAATAGTGCCACTGACTGCCCAATGAATGAGCAAACACTCATTTATTGGGCAATCCAAGTATTTTGACAGGTGGCAAAAAATGATTGCATGCAGCAGATCATGGTGTCTAATAACGATTTGCTGCCAGCAAACCCCTATACAGCATGGGGACAATTGATGGCATAGCCATTGCGCCTCCCCATGCTGCGGAGGAGATCGCTGCATGTAATAGCAACTGTCTCCTCTGCTAGCAAGCAGGCGATTGCCAGGAGGGAACGCGTCCCTCCCAGCAATTGTCTGCCACATCAGGCTGTGTAACACAGCCTTACGTATCGCCTCTTAACTCTATAATCAGGATGTTCTGATATCAGAATGAATATATTCTTCCACCAGCTTTCAGTTAATTATGTTCAAGTTATTTAACTGTCTACTATTTGATATATATATCGAACCCCTTGCGATGGCCATTAGGCAGGACGATCAGATCAAAGGATTTGGTACGCTGGGAACACAAGATCGTATCTCACTATATGCAGACGATGTTCTGTTTTTTATAGACCATACGGAAACCACTCTCCCTAGGATTATTCAAATGGTTAAATTATTTGGTGAGGTGTCTGGTCTTCTTATAAACTGGACCAAGACTAGTCTGCTTCCAATAGACCCCCTACCACAGAAAGAGATTCCTGTTACACAGTTGGATATTGTTGATACCTTCCAATATTTGGGTTTGACGATATCGCCTCGGGTCGAAAATTTTGTAGAACTTAATTTGATTCCCATCATGGTAAAGATTAGAGCTAAAATAGGAATTTGGCTGAAACTTCCCCTATCTAGAGCTGATCGAGTTTCACTAGTTAAAATGGTGATATTACCACAATTGCTCTATGTGCTCAGGAATACACCTATTTGGATACAAGACAAACATTTTAAACTTATAGAGAGTCTAATTAATGATTTAATATGGGGAAGAAAGCGAGTTCGACTTAAGTTGGAGTATTTGTATAGATCAGTGGAGTGTGGGGGTTTAAATCTCCCCTACTTTAAGGGATACTTTATTGCAGCCCAGCTCTTGAGGTGCTATGAATCAGAGCATAGCGCACTTCTGGGGAAGTTGGTAACTAGTCATGCCCACAATAATATTTTTTCCTTGTTGGAATCTGGCCTATTGAAGAGTTATGAGCAAGGCTATAGAGAGACTATAAAACTACTCCTTAAGGTGTGGGCTACAACTAGGACATGGTTGAAAGTTAAGGGTTCACTTACATTTACGCCTCTTTGGCACAATTTGTATTTAAAAAGGCTGGATGAAATTGCAGCTGACACATTTTGGCAGAAGAATAAAATTTTATATATTTCACAGGTAGCTAAAGATAGAGAAATTAAATCCTATATGGAAATGACACAAAATTTAAAAAATCTTTCATGGTTTAGGTATTTCCAATTGCGTTCTGTGTTATCCAGCTTGGATGATAAGCGGCTGTTGGATATAGATAATGTTTCCTTTCTGAATGATTGGGTAGGAGGTACACATTCTAGAATAAAAATCTCAAATATATATAAGTTATTAATTAAAGCACGGTTTAGTGATATACACTCTCCAGGACAAAAAGCGTGGGAGGCGGACTGTCCGAATGTACAAATAGAAGGGTGGGATAATATTTTTGGGAATCTATCTTCACTATCCCAGAACTTTAACCATGTCCTGATACAATTTTATATCTGCCACAGATTATATATTACTCCACTGTGGATGAACAAATGTGGGTTAAGAGACACGTCCAATTGTCCCAAATGTGACACTGTAGGAGCAGACTTTCTCCATATAATATGGACCTGTCCAGAACTTATAAACTACTGGAACGGTATCAATAACTATATTATGTGTAAATTAAAAATTCCAATCCCTTTTGAACCACAAGTATTTATTCTCAATGATCTCTCCAAATTAAAAATTCATAGTTATCAAAAGATTTTCTTGAGTAGAGTATTCATGTTGGCTAGAGTTTTGATCAGCCGCACCTGGTTTGCCCGATCCACTCCAAATAAAAACACATGGATAAATTTAATCGATAAGGTAAAGAACTACGAAAAAATTTTATATAGACGGAGGGAAAATGAATACCAATGGACCAGGATATGGGGTGGTTGGAGGTCTGGTTAGCTGAGATCAAGTTGTTTTATTTATAAGGGGTCCTACTTTGACGCACCACAAACTGGGAGGGAGGGAGGGGAGGGTTTTTCTAAATATTTTGAAAAGATGAGTGGAATATACGCACATATAATTACTTGGGTTACTAAGAATTGAGAGATTGTAATAAATTTTTTATTGTAAACGTTATGTAGTTTTCCCAATAAAAGATTTAAAAAAAAAAAAAAAAAAAAAAAAAAAAAGAAAATGAATAGAAAATAATCTATGCAAGAATAAAAAAAAAAAAAAAAAAAAAAAATTATGTTCAAGTTATTTAACTGTCAGTCTTATAGATGAAATAGCTGGAAAGATATACACCTAAAAAGTTGGCAAAAGTCTGAAACAGTAAGTATAATATCAAGTTTGCTGGTAATTTCTCCTAGCTTTCTTCACCCTACTATAACTGAACCATCTTTCCTATCTTGAAGCTAAGTTATAACTCTTTCCTCCCTACAAAAGGTTCTCGCATTGGTGTCCATAACATTGTACTGTTCAGAGACCCCCAACATTCAAACAATTACTTAGGAACACCATAGCTGCCTCACAATGTCTTTCCTTAGATTGATATTTCCAAGATTACATACTTGTACTTGCATAAGGAAGGTGAAAGACAAAATAAGTTTAAAAAGGCTTACAAAACTAATTACTGTAGTTTTCCTAAGACACTTATGGCTTATCTAAAGGACCTTCAGCTTTGATAACGCCTCAGAAATGGAAAGGTGAATCACTCTCTCCATGAAAGTGTACAGGAGTTACGGAAACAGCCAAGCAAGATGTTTGGAATGCCCACCTCTCAGACATTTATAGAATTCACAGGAAGAAAAAAAAATCTTTGGATATGTCATAGAGACATAGCAAAAGTTTACATTAGGTCTCAGAGCACAGACCCCCACTGATCCCCACAATGAGGGGAGAGAAACTTGCACATATTGCACTCTCTCTCTCCTCACTGCTGGGGACAGAATCGAGATAGGACCTAGTATTCTATGGAGTCCAGTTCATGCAGTGAGGACAGAGAGCGTTATATGTGTGTGCTTCTCTCCACTCATTCTAGGGATCAGTAAGGGTCTCAGCACTCACTCACCATCTAAGCTTTTAATATGTCTCTATCACATATCAAACGTTGTTTGAAAGATTAGCAACCCTTTAAAACCATGAACGATATTGCAAACTACCAGAGCACAAACCTACAATCACAACCTAATTCTACCTACTAACAAGTCAAACAAATGGGTCCCATTTTGTCTATTCACTGTGAATGGAAGGAAACACAGTTATAAAGAACTTTAAAACATTTTTAACCCCTTTAAGGACCTACGAAGTGTATGAAGTCTGTTCCCTAAACATGGAGCACGCTCGTGCGTCCTGCGGACGCCAAAGCCGCAGGGTTTTTGATATTTTAAATAGCAGAGACCCACTGCACATCTATGCGATCAGCCATAATGCTGATCGCATACATTTTCTCCTTCAGATACCGTGGTCAAATGTGACCACGGTATCTGATCAAACCGGAAGCAGAAGTCGCATGCTTCCGCTCCGGCAACAGCGTACACAGACTGAGATTAGAGAACCTGTTACATTGCTGAAATAGCCCGAAGCCTGCTTGAGGCTTCGGTGCATATTTCAGGAATATACCAATACAGGCCACTAGGTGGCAGCATTGTATTGTTATACAGTACAGACCAAAAGTTTGGACACACCTTCTCATTCAAAGAGTTTTCTTTATTTTCATGACTATGAAAATTGTAGATTCACACTGAAGGCATCAAAACTATGAATTAACACGTGGAATTATATACATAACAAAAAAGCGTGAAACAACTGAAAATATGTCATATTCTAGGTTCTTCAAAGTAGCCACATTTTGCTTTGACTACTGCTTTGCACGCTCTTGGCATTCTCTTGATGAGCTTCAAGAGGTAGTCACCTGAAATGGTCTTCCAACAGTCTTGAAGCAGTTCCCAGAGATGCTTAGCACTTGTTGGCCCTTTTGCCTTCACTCTGCGGTCCAGCTCACCCCAAACCATCTCGATTGGGTTCAGGTCCGGTGACTGTGGAGGCCAGGTCATCTGGCGCAGCACCCCATCACTCTCCTTCATGGTCAAATAGCCCTTACACAGCCAGGAGGTGTGTTTGGGGTCATTGTCTTGTTGAAAAATAAATGATGGTCCAACTAAACGCAAACCGGATGGAATAGCATGCCGCTGCAAGATGCTGTGGTAGCCATGCTGGTTCAGTATGCCTTCAATTTTGAATAAATCCCCAACAGTGTCACCAGCAAAGCACCCCCACACCATCACACCTCCTCCTCCATGCTTCACGGTGGGAACCAGGCATGTAGAGTCCATCCGTTCACCTTTTCTGCGTCGCACAAAGACACGGTGGTTGGAACCAAAGATCTCAAATTTGGACTCATCAGACCAAAGCACAGATTTCCACTAGTCTAATGTCCATTCCTTGGGTTTTTAGCCCAAACAAGTCTCTTCTGCTTGTTGCCTGTCCTTAGCAGTGGTTTCCTAGCAGATATTCTACCATGAAGGCCTGATTCACACAGTCTCCTCTTAACAGTTGTTCTAGAGATGTGTCTGCTGCTAGAACTCTGTGTGGCATTGACCTGGTCTCTAATCTGAGCTGCTGTTAACCTGTGATTTCTGAGGCTAGTGACTCGGATGAACTTATCCTCCGCAGCAGAGGTGACTCTTGGTCTTCCTTTCCTGGGGCGGTCCGCATGTGAGCCAGTTTCTTTGTAGCGCTTGATGGTTTTTGTAACTGCACTTGGGGACACTTTCAAAGTTTTCCCAATTTTTCGGACTGACTGACCTTCATTTCTTAAAGTAATGATGGCCACTCGTTTTTCTTTACTTAGCTGCTTTTTTCTTGCCATAATACAAATTCTAACAGTCTGTTCAGTAGAACTATCAGCTGTGTATCCACCTGACTTCTCCACAACGCAACTGATGGTCCCAAACCCATTTATAAGGCAAGAAATCCCACTTATTAAACCTGACAGGGCACACCTGTGTAGTGAAAACCATTTCAGGTGACTACCTCTTGAAGCTCATCAAGAGAATGCCAAGAGTGTGCAAAGCAGTAATCAAAGCAAAAGGTGGCTACTTTGAAGAACCTAGAATATGACATATTTTCAGTTGTTTCACACTTTTTTGTTATGTATATAATTCCACATGTGTTAATTCATAGTTTTGATGCCTTCAGTGTGAATCTACAATTTTCATAGTCATGAAAATAAAGAAAACTCTTTGAATGAGAAGGTGTGTCCAAACTTTTGGTCTGTACTGTATTTCAAATGAAGTGTGCTATGATGGCTATTTAGTAGTGTTGATCGAGCACCAAAGTGCTTGGGTGCTCTGGTGCTCGAGTAGAACACTTTGGAATGTTCGGGTGCTTCAGAGCACCCAAGCACAATGGAAGTCAATGGGAGAACCAGAGTATTAAACCAGGCACCCCCTGCTCTGAGGGGTGTCACAGGAAAAGGTCAGAAATTGATGGAAACACCATTTAAAAGGTTTGGGAAGAGCATGGAGAAGATGTCTGGATGCATCTTGGACTCCCAGGTCGCTGCTGGGAACAATGTTGTCCGAGTAGTATGCCACTTTTACAGACTGACAATAATATGCACAAAACTAAAGATAAAATCGATTTTAGAGAAAAAATTGTTGGGAAGCATTATTTCCTGTATATTTACTTGCATACAAAGTGCAAGTGCTGCCAGAAATTACAAGAAGGAACCACTCTTTGCTTGTCCTCTCTACCACAGGAATGAGAGATGAGAAGTTCTCTTTGTAGCGGGGGTTGAGAAGGGTGAACAACCAGTAATCAGTGTTGGCCAAAATGCGTATAACGCGAGGGTCATGGGAAAAGCAGCATAACATAAAGTCAGCCATGTGTGCTAGAGTCCCAATAGACAAGACTTCGCAGTCCTCATCAGGAGGATGACTCTCAATCTCCTCTTCCTTCTCTTTGGCCCATCCATGCTGAACAGATGGAATAAGCCTGCTACGGGTACTACCCTCTGTAGTGGAGGCAACCGTCTCCTGCACCTCATCATCATCCAATTTGCGCTGAGAAGATGAACAGAGGGTGGTCTGGCTATCACCCTGTGTACTGTCTTCCCCCATTTCCACCTTTTCCACATGCAAAGCGTCCGCCTTCATTGTGAGCTGCGAGCATTTTAGTAGACACAGAAGTGTGATGGTTACACTGATAATAATGGCATCGCCACTCACCATCTGTGTTGATTCCTCAAAGTTGCGTAAAACCTCACAGAGGTCAGACATCCATGCCCACACATCGCTTGTGAAGAGTGGAAGCTGACTGGAAAGGCGACGACCATGTTGCAGCTGGTATTCCACTACTGCCATCTGCTGCTCACAAAGCCTGGCCAACATGTGGAGCTGCAGCGTTGCCAGACTGGCGGCAGCTGTAGATGACTTTTGGAAATGGGCACACACGCAGCGCACCTTCACCAGTAGCTCAGGCAAATTGGGGTAGGTTTTGAGAAACCGCGGAACCACTAAGTTGAACACGTGAGCTAGGCATGGTATGTGTGTGAGCTTGCTGACCTTCAAACCAAGTTACGGACATTATAAGACATAACCATGCCTGGTTGTAGGTTGAGTGGCGAGAGCCACAGCTCAGTCTGGTCCCTTATACCCTGCCACAACTCTGCGGCGGTGTGCTTTTTGTCACCTAAGCAAATTAGTTTCAGCACAACCTGTTGCCGCTTCCCCACTGCAGTGCTACACTGCTTCTAGCTTCTGACTAATGGCTGACTGGTGCTGCAAGATGAGAATTCAGAGGTTGAAGTGGAGGAGGAGAAGGGGCTGTTACAGCCACTAATGTAGGTGGTGGAAGAAATCCTGATGGAAGTAGGGCCCGCAATCCTTGGTGTCTGTAGCACCTGTGCCATCCCAGGATACGACTCTCTCCCGGCCTCCACAATGTTCACCTAATGTGCCATCAGGGAAATGTAGCGTCCCTGGCCAAAAACACTTGTCCATGTGTTAGTCATTATGTGGACCTTCCCAATAATTGCATTGGTCAGGGCACAGGTAATGTTACAGGACACATGCTGGTGTAAGGCGGGGATGGCACACCGGAAAAAATAGTGGCGGCTGTGGACTGAGTAACGAGGGACGACCTCCGCCATCAGGCTGCAGAAAGCCTTATGTCCACAAGCCTAAATGGCAACATTTCCAGGGCCAGCAATTTGGAAAGGTGTGCATTTAGTGCTATGGCCTGTGGGTGGGTGGCTGGATACTTGTGCTTTCGTTCAAAGGCATCTGTACGCTGCGCTGGGACACAGAAGTGGATGTGCTAGATGATTGTGCTTGCGAAGGTCCGGGTGCAGGACGGGAGGCATCCGGCCTGCGTCTTTGACAGGGGATTGGCCAGTACGTAAAACAGGGGAAGAGGAGGCAGTGGTGTGACCCGCAGACACTGATTGTGGACCCAGGCGTTCGGCCCACCTATTAGGGTGCTTTGATGCCATGTTGCAGATCATGCTGGTAGTGGTGAGGTTGCAAGTGTTCACACCCCTGCTCATTTTGGTACGGCACAGGTTGCAAATGACAATTCTTTTATCGTTCGCACTTTCCTAAAAAAAAGCGCCAGACTGCAGAACACCTACGCCTTGGCAAGGAAGATTGCCGCAAGGGGGTACTCCGGGGAACAGTTGTGGGCCTGTTTGGTGTGGCCATCCTTCTCCCTTTTGCCACCCCACTGCCTTTTCCAGCCTGTTGTAGTGCTGCGGATCCTTTCCCCCCTACTGTCCTGCTGTCCTCGCTCGGCTTGCCACCTTTCCAGGTTGGGTCAGTGATTTCATCGTCCACCACCTCCTTTTCCACTTCCTCACTCATCCTCCTGACTTGTTAACTTAACAAGAACCTCACTTATTGACAACTGTCTCATCCTCATCATCAATCTCTTGAGACACTAATTGCAGTTGACTTATTGGCAACTGTGTCTCATCATGATCTTCCACCTCATAAAAAAACACTAACTGCCGCTCCCCACTATCATCTTTTTTCTGACTGTGGATGCTCAAGAGTTCAGAATCGATGCACAAGATCATGTCCCTCTTCAAGCGGGCTTGGCGAGAGGCCCAAATCAAGGAATGGCGCTGAAAATAGCTCCTCTGAAAATATCTGAGTGTGGGATCACTTGTTTGCCAAGACTTTCCATGGTGGGAGGAAGGAGGATCAGGGTGAGGATTCTGTTGAGCAGACTCTTGGCTCCTGAGACTGGACTTTGTGTAAGACAGGGTGGTGCTTAACCGACTGGAAGCATTATCTGCTGCAATCCAACCGACCACCTAGTCACACTGGTGTGATTTAGAGAGTGGTGTCCTGCGCTGCCCTGAAAACTGGGACATGAAGCTAGGTATAGTGGATGAGTGTGTTTCTTGTGCTCTGGCAGCAGGCACAGTTTTACCTCGCCCAGGGCCACAGCCTCTGCGTGCAGCATCAGCAGCATGGCCACCTCCCCATCCCTTACTGCTTGCCTTGAGCATATTAAATGGTATATATGCTTGCAAGTATGTCACACAAACAGTAACGCAGGTTTTGTAAGTGTATGCGCAAATAAATTAAACTGAATGTCACTGATATTTAGGATGTGCAAACGTTACACAGGATATGTAGCGCAGGTAATGTCTCTGTCACCAGCGGAGAATTTTTTTTTACTGAATGTCACAGATATTTAGGATGCGCAAATCTTATACAGGAGATGTAGCACTAGTAATGTCGCTGTCACCAGCGGCAAAAAAATTCAACTGAATGTCACTGATATTTAGGATGCTCAAACGTTATACAGGAGATGTAGCGCAGGTAATGTTGCTGTCACCAGCGCCCAAAAAATTAAACTGAATGTCACTGATATTTAGGATGTGCAAACGTTATACAGGAGACGTAGCGCAGGTAATGTCGCTGTTAGCAGTGGCCAAACAATTGCGCTGAATGTCACAGATATTTAGGATGCGCAAAGGTAACAGATGTAGCAGAGGTTGTGTCACTGTCAGCAGCGGCTAAACAATTGCACGCAATTTAGCGCAGGTTGCGCTAATAATATACTGTATATTGCAGCCAGATAAAACAATAGTCCTTTTGGGTCTCTAACACCTTTCAAGACTAAACCCTGCCTAAAAAAAAAACCAATTCCTGTCCCTACACTATCTGTCCCTTCTGCTGCAGCTCTCCCTGACTAAGACTGAGCCAAACCACGTGTCATCTGGTGCTATATGACACTTTCCAGCCAGCCAATCACTGTAATGCCAGTAACCAACATTGCTACGATATTATAGTGAGTGCCAGTACTCCCCCGCACATTTATTGGCTGTGTAGCAGGAGGAGATTTGAGCATCGCGCTCGAACACACGCAGTGTTCGGCCGAACACTGCAATATGCCGAGCATCCCAATGCTCAAGTCAAAATGGTGTTCGGACGAGCATGCTTGCCCAACACTACTATTTAGCCATCAGTGCACACAATGAGCAATCTAATGATTGCCAGTTATTGTCACCCAAGGTGACTTAAAAAAGAAAAAAGAAAAAGTGTGGTATAATTGTAACCGTATTGACCTGGAGAATGAAGGTAACAGGTCAATTTTACTGCATAGTGTACAGTGTAAAAAATAAAAACCTTTATCAGAATTGCGTTTTTTCCCAATTCTACCCCATTTAGAATTATTTTTCCGCTTCTTACTACATGGTATGCAACTATAAATGGTGCCATTAGAAAGTAAAACTTTTCCCGCATAAAATAAGACCTTATAAGGCTATGTGAATGGAAAAATAAAAAGTTAGGACTATGGCAATGCAGGGAGTGAAAAATGAAAAAACCCAAAAATGGAAAATCCCACGGTCCTGAAGGGGTTAATAAACGCATTAAAATTGATTCAGTCACTAATAATAATAAAAAAAAAAAGGTATTTATGTCCCAAATGTAGTAAATGAGGGGGATTAGCATTATCTGAGAATGGTTTAGTTCTCTATTGCATGCCAAAGCCATTATAGTGGCATTTGCAGAGGCAATCACTGTCCTTAACAGAAACCCATGGCATGGATGTCCCACCTAAAAACAAGCACCCCGAAGTTACAAGATAATCCCTAACAGGCACAGATCTCTTACACATTTTGCTGCATCAAACATCTCAGGGAGTCATTATGTGTATGCAGTCAAAATGCATAGGATAGCTGTGCCTTGAAATAAATATGAATGGAAATATTTTTTTACAACTGGGTATCCTCCCCTTCAAAATGAATAAACAATGAAATCAAATGTACTTAAAGGAAAAATGTCACCTCTGGCAACCTGCTGTGCGCCCACAAACAGCCATGGAATGCATTAAGAGGACTCCTATACATTTAGTGGCTGGCTTGTGGGGCAATAGAGAGAAAATGGGGGTATTGATCTGGAGTCAGCAGCAGGCAGGCAAGGGGAGCAATGGAGCAAGGAAATGCTCCGATGCTCCACTCATATATAGTGAAAGAATAGCTTATATCTGGGTTCAGCCCTGAACCCAGAGAACCCCTAAAAGTATTTTCATTTTCTTAATTCCCAGTGAACCCCTTTAACATTTGTATAACTACAGACAGGCATTCTTCCCTGTTACCACATCATTTTTTGAACACTTGGTCCAACCAAGCCACAGTTTTTTTTTCCTGTATCTCAGTGTGTGTTTAAGCACCAGCTGCCCCCAATGAGGGACAATTTTTGAAAGGTTTCGATTATTAAAAAGCATAACACATGCAATGGCACAGTGCATTTTTACCCCTTGATGACTGCCGTGGTACATGCATGGCGAAAGTTGCCTCTTTAAAGATGGCACCGGTTCCAGTGCGGACTGAGCACCACAGCCACTGGTTGCTACTGTTTTATGCGGCAGACACCTGGGACTAATGTCTGTAATCGGCGATAAGGCCAAAAGAAGACATTTATCCCACATATGTCATGGTCAAATGTGATCATAGGATCTGAGTGCTGTGGTCCTGAACGGCCTCCCTGCATGGTGATCAGGGCTCCATAAGAACAAAGCAAATCTGCAAATAATTGCATTAGCAATTCAATGCAATGTACTGTAGAAGCAATCTAATGATTGCTTCTTACAGTCACCTAAGGTATCTTAAAAAATATGTAAAAAAAAATATTTAGATCACGCCCTTTCCCTAGAATTAAAATAAACAATAACAAAATAAACATAATAGGCATCACAATGTCCCATAATGCCCAAACTATTAAAATATAGACAGACAAGATTTCCCACCATAATGGGAAAAACAAATGGCTGATTTGCCACTTTCCGAAGAACATTGTATAAAAAGTGCTGAAAAAGTACTGATAAAAACAGCTCTGTAGATATAACTATAAAAAAAGTTATCGGGGTCAGAATATGAAAATAAACACATTCCAAAGTTTTTAGTTTTTTCAGTATTAAAACACAAGAAAAACTATATAAATGTGGTAGTGTTGTAATCTTACTGACACAGAGAATGAATCGCACAGATCAGTTAAACAAGCCATAAAAGCAGAACCCATAAAACTGTGGTGGAATTGCATTTTTTTTTACAATTCCACCTCATTTAGATTTCTTTTTTCCACCTTCACTACACTACATTGTATGCAATATTAAACGTTGCCATTAGAAAACTCTGTGAATACAGCTATGTGAACAGAAAATAAAAAAGTTAGGCTCTGGGAAGGGAGTAAAAACAAAAACCGAAAATCAGCCTGTCATCAAAAAATGCTGTTTGTTAACACCATCCACCATGCATATAACCATAGCTATCTACTTCAGTTTCACTCACATTATTTGCTAACGCTACTTTCACACTTGCGGCAGAGTGATTCGGCAAGCAGTTCTGTCGCTGGAACTGCCTGCCGGATCAGGCAATCTGCATGCAACCGGACAGCATTTGTAGACTGGATCTGGACGCGGGTCCGTCTCAGAAATGCATTGCAAGAACGGATCCGTCTCGTCTGTCTGTTTGTCATACGGACAAACTAATCAGTTTCTATAATTTTTTTTTTAAATTACGGAAGTACGGATCTGGCACTAATACATTCCTATGGAAAAAAATGCCGGCATTCAGGCAAGTGTTCAGTTTCTTGGGCCGGAGATAAAACTGTAGCATGCTGCGGTATTATCTCCGTCCTGAACAGTCAAAAAGACTGAAGACATCCTGATGTATCCTGAACAGATTTCTCTCCATTCAGAATGCATGGGGATAAAACTGATCAGTTATTTTCCGGTATAGAGCCCCTAGGATGGAACTCTATGCCGGCTATTGTGAAAGTACCCTAATGCTGTCATTGAGTTAAGGAAGGGAAGGGGGAGCAAACATTTCAAAACAAAAAGGTCCTAGGAGACCTCACAGTGTCATCTATAATTTTTTGTTTAATTGGAGCATGCCATGCAGTGCATTCAGAAAGTCTTCAGACCCTTTCATTTTTATGTTGTGACCTTTTATTAAAATAAATAAAAAAATCACGCTTTCACCCATCAATCTGCACTCCATCTATATTATAAAAATCAATGTCTGTCTGTCCATCTGTCCTCAATGGGCATCCAAACGCCTGAACTGTTGAACATCAAATTTGACACATACTATAGGTACATTGGGTGTCTGGTAAGCTTTTTTATAAAATGTTTCAACTCTATAGGATGTACCGTTCTTGAGATATTCCCAAAAAATGCAAATATGGTACCAACAGAAGCTCGCAGGTCCTTCACTTCTTTCCTGACATATACATAGTCACATGACCCTTAATATCCAATAGAAGCTTGCAGGTCCTTCAGTCTTCGCCTCACTGACATAGATACAGTTTTATACCAGGTTTCTATAACAACTCAGCCATTTTCTTTACTATTATTACTGTGGGGGCCAGGTGCTGTGGAGGTCACAATTAAGGGATAGTGTGCTGTTTAAGTCAGAGTTAAGGAGGTGGTGCACTATGGAGGTCACAGTGAAGGGGGCGGGGTGCTGTGGACATCATAGTTAAGGGAGAGGGGTGCTAAACAGGTCATAGTTAGGGATGGGCGAACCAGTGGAAGTTCGTGTTCGCCGAGTTTGGCCGAACTTCAGGTCAAAGATTGGGTTCGGGACCCGAACTTGACTCCGAACCTGGACCCCATTAAAGTCAATGGGGACCCAAACGTCACTTTATTATTTTCCATTATAACATGGTTATAATAGAAAATAATAGCATTCTTTAGACAGAATGCTAAATAAAATGGTCATTGAGGGGTTAAAAATTATTTTAAAAAACTTACCTCATCCACTTAATCGCGCAGCCGGTATCCTCTTCTTTCTGCAGGACCTTCAAAAAGACCTGCGATGACGTCACCGTGCTCACCACGTGGTGAGCGCAGAGACGTCATCGCAGGTTCTTTTGCAGGTCCTGCAGAAAGAAGAGGATACTAGCTGCGCGATCAAGTGGATGAGGTAAGTTTTTTAAAATAATTTTTAACCCCTCAATGACATACAGTGGGATGCGAAAGTTTGGGCAACCTTGTTAATAGTCATGAATTTCCTGTATAAATCGTTGGTTGCTATGATAAAAAAATGTCAGTTAAATCTATCATATAGGAGACACACACAGTGATATTTGAGAAGTGAAAGGAAGTTTATTGGATTTACAGAAAGTGTGCTATAATTGTTTAAACAAAATTAGGCAGGTGCATAAATTTGGGCACCACAAAAAAGAAATGAAATCAATATTTAGTAGATCCTCCTTTTGCAGAAATGACAGCCTCTAAACGCTTCCTGTAGGTTCCAATGAGAGTTTGGATTCTGGTTGAAGGTATTTTGGACCATTTCTCTTTACAAAACATCTTTAGTTCATTCAGGTTTGATGGCTTCCTAGCATGGACAGCTCTCTTTAAGTCACACCACAGATTTTCAATTATATTCAGGTCTGGGGGACTGAGATGGCCATTCCAGAAAGTTGTACTTGTTCCTCTGCATAAATGCCATAGTGCAGTGGTGGGCAACCTTATTAGTAAAATGAGCCAAATATTGACAAAACAGCGATTTTTATTTTTTTGAGAGCCAAATTTTTTAAACTTCAAATATATAGGAAGGTACATTGTTATTTACTTCATAAGGGTATTCCTAACCATCTGAACATACCTTTCTCAATCCTCGACACTACATCTTCTTTCACTCCACAACGTTTTACCCTATAAGACGCACATAGGTTTTAGAGGAGGACAATATGGAAAAAAATATTTTTCATTACACCTCAGGTCAGACCACTAATCAGAACCTCAATGTTTGAAATCTCTTTTGAAATTTGAAAAAAAGGAACTCGGGGGTTCTGTACCAACGCAACTCTGTCTTAACAGAGTTTTCTTGAATTTTTATGCACTTGGAAAAGCCGTGCGAAGATTTCTGAATCCATTTACTGTCAGTGTCACTAAATTCAAGGTGGAGTTCTTTTCCCCACTCAGCAACCCAGGGCGGTACGCTAGAATAGCTCTCACTTAGAATCTGCCTATAAATGAGGGTGGTGCATTTATGAGGTAAATTTGGCAGCAGAACATAATTCTCCAACCATGATGGATCAGGGAGAGGGGTAAATTTGAAAATCATAAACTGCCTACAAGCATTCTCAAAGTCATTTCTTTGAATGAAATCTTTACCAAGGGCAGGTACACCCGAGAGGGCAGTATAGAAGTCGGAAGTGATCTGTAACCCTTTCAAATCTCCTAATCTGTGATGTGACATTGATAGCCAAATGTCTGATGGAGATTTAATTTGTGGGAATAGTAGTGTGGGGATAACTGAGATAGGAGCTAAGGGAGAAATCTTGTCCTGAGCAGATGTTAAGACCAAAGACTTATGGCAAATATGCAGCATTCCTCTGGTGAGTACGCTATCTACTTTGGTCCCTTCTCCTGTCCTCTCAGGTGTCCATAACCTATGGAACAATTCCTTACCCAACAGGGCCAATTCTAAATCTACATGCATACAGAATGTCTCTTGTCTGGCCAGTTTAAGCCACCTTTCCAAACTAATAGCCTGTATATAGGTTGATAGGTCAGGGAGGGAGATACCCCCATGTTTCTTTCTTCGGGAAAGAAGGCGAAAGGACATTCTAGTGTGCTTCTTATCCCACAAATAACTGCTCATGATGGATTGTAGTTTATTAATGAAACTAACAGGTACCGATATGGGTAGGGCTCTCAAGGTGTACATTATCAGCGGCAGGATGTAGGTGGTGAGGACATTTTTCCTGCCTAGCCAGGTTAGGAAAGGAGAGCTGCTCTTAGAGAGAATAGAGGTGACTTTGGAGAGTAGCGGGGGGAAATTAAGACTAAACAACAACTTGGGGTCCATCGGGATCGTCACCCCCAAATATTTTATTGCTTGTGTAGGCCACTTGAATGGTGTGAGGGCTTTGACCTTAGTACGCAGGACAGCTGGGAGGGAAACGCCAAGGGCCTCCGACTTATCGAAATTTATCTTAAAATTTGAGATAACCCCAAAAGTTTCGAAAATCTGCATAACCTCCAGCAAAGCCTCTTCAGGATTTTACAACAGGAGCAGTAAATCATCAGGAGCAGTAAATCTGCCTAGTTTCACTCCTTTGATCGTGGGGGATTGGCGGAACTTAGGAAGAAGCGTCTCTAGGGTGAGTACAAACAAGGTGGGGGATAATGGGCATCCTTGACGAGTACCGTTTCTAATTTGGAAGGCATTCGATAGGGTGCCATGGACTAGTACTCTCGCAGATGGTGCAGAGTATAGAGTATAGACAGCTCTGATGAGGCCTTCAGGGAAGCCAAAGGCTTGTAGTACTTTCTCCATATAGGCCCAGCTAACCCTATCGAACGCCTTCTCCGCATCTGTGCCCAGGAGTACAAGAGGGGACTTAGATTTGATGGCGTGG
This sequence comes from Bufo gargarizans, assembly GCF_014858855.1. Taxonomy (NCBI): domain Eukaryota; kingdom Metazoa; phylum Chordata; class Amphibia; order Anura; family Bufonidae; genus Bufo; species Bufo gargarizans. Next base: position 242,140,741 of record NC_058083.1, on the reverse strand, counting down.
GTGATCGCATGTATGACTCTACTGATATTATGCCTACCCTCTCTACCTGCAACGAAACCTACCTGTTCTTCACCCACAAGCCCAGGGAGCAACCCTGACATCCTGCTGTTAAGCAGTTTAGCCCACCACTTCAAATCTGTGTTCAGCAGTGAAATCGGCCTGTAACTTCCACATGCTTCCTTATCCTTCCCTTCTTTATGGATAATCGTTATGTGCGCTTCCTAGGCTTGTGGGGTCAGAGAGCCACCTGTAAGGAGGAGATTGCATGCCGTGACAAAATGTGGGACTAAAATATCTTTATACTTTTTGTAATATGAGCTTGGAAAACCGTCAGGTCCGGGACTCCTGCCTGAAGGGATAGACATTAGAACCTTTTCTACCTCTTCCGTTGTAAACGGTTGAAGCAGCTGATGTATACCGACCTCAGAAATTCTTGGGATGTTAATAGAGCTAAGGAACTCCGACGTGCGTGTCTCGATTTGCTGGCTGGTGAGGGGTATTGGGAGGTTATACAGATTTGAATAAAAGGAGCAAAACTCTTGAGCTATCGCTGGAGTATTAATAAGTCGGGGGCCTGAGGCTGATTTGATGGCTTGAATAAAGGATTTATTTCTTTGGTTCTTAATAAGGTTGGAGACTAACTTAGAACCCCTATTCCCATGAAGGTATTGTTTGAAGCGCAATACGAACATTCAAAAAGTCAGTGACCTTATGCCTCAAGCACTTAAGCAGAACCTCAATGTTAATAAGACCTCCCTGAGATCAGATGTCAGCTCAGACCCCAAAGTAAATGACCCCCTCAATCAGACCTCAGATAAGAGCCCCATGCCTCTCATCATCCCCATTATCAACCATGATGCCTCTCATCATCACCATTATCATCCATGATGCCTCTCATATCCCCCATTATGATTCTCATCACCTCATTGCCTCAGATCAGCCCCAAGTTTCATAAAATAAAAAAGCACTTACCTCTCCGGCTCCTGGATGCCGCTGCTCCTCACCACCCGCGCTCTGTGTTCCTCCTGCTGTCGGCTGTGCTGTGAACTGGCGTGCACAGAGTGACGTCACAGAGTGCCTCACACTGTGCGCAGCCCTGCACAGCCTACAACCGAAGACCAGGAAGCGGTGAGTACAGAGCCTTCACCACTTCCTGGTCTTCACCCTCCTACCTATTTTTGCTGCGGGCAACGAAAATGCTATCGCACTGTACATGTGAGCCCGCACCTGGAAGAGCCAATATCAGGGGGCTAAAGAGCCGCATGTGGCTCTAGAGCCGCAGGTTGCTGACCACTGCCATAGTGGATTTTGAGCAGTGTTTAGGGTCGTTGTCTTGTTGAAAGATCCAGCCCCGGCGCAGCTTCAGCTTTGTAACTGATTCCTGGACATTGGTCTTCAGAATCTGCTGATACTGAGTGGAATCCATGCGTCCCTCAACTTTGACAAGATTCCCAGTCCCCACAGCATGATGGAACCACCACCATATCTTACTGTAGGTAGCAGGTGTTTTTCTTGGAATGCTGTGTTCTTTTTCCTCCATGCATAACGCCCCTTGTTATGGCCAAATAACTAAATTTTAGTTTCATCAGTCCACAGCACCTTATTCCAAAATGAAGCTGGCTTGTCCAAATGTGCTTTAGCCGACCTCAAGCGGCACTTTTTGTGCTGTGGGCGGAGAAAAGGCTTCCTCTGCATCACTCTCGCATACAGCATCTCCTTGTGTAAAGTGTGCCGAATGGTTGAACGATGCACAGTGACTCCATCTGCAGCAAGATGATGTTGTAGGTCTTTGGTGCCGGTCTGTTGGTTGACTCTGACTGTTCTCACCATTCGTCGCTTCTGTCTATCCGAGATTTTTCTTGGTCTGCCACTTCGAGCCTTAACTTGAACTGAGCCTGTGGTCTTCCATTTCCTCGATATGTTGCTAACTGTGGAAACAGACAGCTGAAATCTCTGAGACAGCTTTCTGTATCCTTCCCCTAAACAATGATGGTGAACAATCTTTGTCTTCAGGTCATTTGAGAGTTGTTTTGAGACCCCCATGTTGCTACTCTTCAGAGAAAATTAAAAGAGGAGGGAAACTACAATTGACCCCCTTAAATACTCTTTCTCATAATTTGATTCACCCGTGTATGTAGGTCAGGGGTCACTGAGCTTACCAAGCCAATTTGAGTTCCAATAATTAGTTCTAAAGGTTTTGGAATCAATAAAATGACAACAGTGCCCAAATTTATGCACCTGCCTAATTTTGTTTAAACAATTATAGCACACTTTCTGTAAATCCAATAAACTTCATTTCACTTCTCAAAAATCACTGTGTGTGTCTCCTATATAATATATATAACTGACATTTTTTATCGTAACAACCAACGATTTATACAGGAAAATCATGACGATTAACAAGGTTGCCCAAACTTTAGCATCCCACTGTAGATGTCTACAGAACCTGTTCTATTAAACGATTATACAAGTAGAGCCCCCGACAGAGTGGAGAGGGTGTCAACAGTAAGTTCGTGTTGATGTCACTGATTAATTTGCCCTTCCTCTGATCCGTTAGAATAACCCCCAAAAAACAGATCCTGTCTGTTGAGCATTCACCTTCATTCAGTCAGCATTTGGTCAATAATCCATAAGTATTGCTAAAGCCCCCCCCACCCAAAAAAAAAACAAAAAAAAACAGTGGCTCCAGAACAGAGATGATACGTGAATAGAATGCATGTCTTCTGTGTTTTGTATCCACTCAGTACCCACCCAGTGGCAGCAGCATGAGGAGACCACAAAGTGCCACAATGACAGAGTGCGGAGGTGGCAGCAGCAGGAGGAGGATATAGACTGGCAAGGTGACAGTGTGGAGGTGGTAGCAACATCAGGAGACCATAGAGTGGCACAATGACAGTGTGGAGGAGGCAGCAGAATGATTAGGCCACAGTTGTGAGTTGGCAGCAGGATAAGGAGGCAACAGAGTGGCAAGGTGACATAGTATGGAGGTGGCAGCAGCAGCATGAGGAGACGACTGAGTGGCAAGGTGACAGTGTGGAGGTAGAAGCAGCATGAGGAGGTCACAGAGTGGCACAAAAACATAGTGTGGAGCTGGCAGCAGCATGAGTAGGCCACAGAGTGGCAAGGTGACATAGTGTGGAGGTGGCAGCATCAGCAGCATGAGAAGGCCCCAGAGTGGCATAATGACATAATGTGGAGGTGGCAATAGCAGCACGAGGAGACCTAAGTGGTGAGGTGGCAGCAGCATCAGGAGACAGCATAGAGACCCAGTGAAAGAGTGGGGAGGTGGGTGGCAATCAAGATGAATCAGGTGTGGATCAGCCAGGATTTCCACCCACCAATGCCTGATGCATCAGATTAGATCATCCATGCTACCTTAACAAAAGATCGGTTTCTTCTGGCTACCTGCCTCTGCTACTATTCTGATAATGCCACCTATCTGATGTCAAGTGCTTCTTCCTATACCCACCATCATCAGCGGTGGTCAGACAAAGGTCAGTCTCTCCACATTTTGGGTGGACAGGAGAGTTCTCCTTGGGGTAAATATGTCCCCCGCCACACTAAACACCCGCTCTGATACCACACTACTGGCCGGGCAGGACAGCTTTTTCAGGGCAAACTCAGCCAGTTGCGGCCACAAATCCAGTTTGGCTGCCCAGTAGTCCAGCAGATCTTCAATATGGGGTGGCAGGGTGCTGTCCAAGTATGCCAGCACCTGCTGATTCAGGTTCTGCTCCAGGTCTAGCTGCTGCTGGTGAGTAGTTTCTTCACTAGGCTGGTGAAGAACGCTTCTCATCAGTGACTCTAGACTCATGCTGCTGCTGATGGAGCTGGTACTGCTCCAACCCACCCATCCCGCCACAGCAGTGGAAAGAGAGCGCAGAGGGCCCCCCAGTCAGACCTGCGAGAGAGTGGACGATGGTTCAGATAGGCAATGGCCAACTGACTATGTCAACTGTCTCTATGGTAGTTCAGTTTGTCCTCCCTCTCAGTGGGTGTAAAAAAAAGGCTCCCATTTTGGACTGGTAGCAAGGGTCCAACAAGGTGGAGAGCCAGAAGTCATCCCTCTGCCGAATGGTGACAAATTGGCTGTCACTATAAAAGCAAGTGAGCATGCAGCGGTCCCTTTGTGCATGTGACTCGGAAGGACTCCCGCCTCCATCTCCACTGCATACTGCCAGTGTGCCTGGGTCATCTGCCTTGTCTTCCTCATCTACCTCTCGATCCTGCGCCTCCTCTCCTGTCACCTGTGTAGAAAAACCAGCCATTTCGCTACACTTTGCTTGTGCACCAATGTACTCCTCCTCCTCCAGTTCAGCCCCCACAGGGCTCATGTGGCCATGAGATGTAGAAACCACGTTTCCAGTCCCCTGACCAGTCAGATTTACCAGCCTCTGTTCCAGGATATGAAGCAGTGGAATGACGTTGTTCATCCCGTAGTCCTGGCGACTGACAAATAACGTGGCATCCTCAAAGGGCCTGAGCAAATGGCACGCATGAGCTGCCAGTGGCTGACATCTAAGTTACACAGGGGAGTAACTCCTGTCCGTTTGGATCATCGAGAAATCGTTTATGGCCTTTTTCTGTTCGTATAGTCGGTCCAACATATGGAAGGTGGAATTCCATTGGGTGGAAACGTCGCATATCAGCCTATGTTGGGGGATGCCGTTCTGCCGCTGCAGCTCAAGGAGGGTGTGCTTGGCGGTGAACGAGTGGCTTAAGTGCATGCAAAGTTTCCTGGCCATTTTTAGGATGTTTTGCAGATGGGTGGAAGACTTCAGGAACCGGTCGACAACCAGATTGAACACGTGCACGCCACCATGGTTCCGATTTTTATTTTTCGCAGAGAAAGACAGGATTCAATTTCTTGATGAAGGACATGGAGCAGTTCCTCCCCTGGGTGATTCCGTTCGCTCTGGCAAACGAGGTGTAGAACAGCGTGACACCACCATGCCCTGCACATGTGGTATGCTGGAGGAGCACTGTGAATTTCCCCTGCAGTGGAGACTAAGGAAACAGCGGTGGTTAAGGAGGCAGAGGCGGACATTGTCGAAAGACCAACAGAGTGAGAACGTGGAGGCGGAAGCGGCGTCATCTGGCCAAGTTGCTGGTGTGGCTGGGCAGGGACCACGTTCACCCAGTAGGCCGTAAAGGACATATTTTGTCCCTGACCGTAGTTATAGCTCCATAAGTCGGCGCTGCTGTGCACTTTGGCAGACACCGACAGGCTCAAGGACTGGCCCACCTTCTGTTCTACATATTTGTGCAGGGCTGGTACTGCCTTTTTGGCAAAGAAATGATGGCTTGGGACTCTCTACCTCAGCTCGGCACAAGCCATCATTTCTCTGAAAGGTGCAGTCCACCACTTGGAAAAGGAGGGACTGCAGTACCAGCAACTTGGCCAGGAGCACGTTCACCTTCTGCGCCATATGATGACCACACGCGTATTGCTGTCTCTTGGCAATCGTTTCAGTGATCGACTGCTAATAAAAGGAGTGACGAGGAGGAGAAGTAGCATCAGGATCGGTCTACGATGGGAAGGACAGACAGCTCCCTTCGGCTAAGGTGGTGGAGCCTTAACTGCCTGAAATCGACTGCATGCCACTGGGTGATGCAAAGGTTGCTGCGGCAGGCTGGACAACCAAATCTGAGCCAGTTCTCCCTGGACACTTTATGGTGACGCTGCATATGTTGACACAGGTCCGTGGTGCCAGGGCAACGCTTCACCTTCTGCCCACAGATTCGGCAAATGGCCATGTTCCCCTCCTCCGGCGGCCTAATAAATGCCAGGTGATTTTACCCCAACACTCCGCACTGACTGACTGCTATGGCCGTTGCCTCGGTGAACCCCTGCATCACTAGTTTCTGGGCAAGTAGGCTCATGCGGAGCGGGTGGTCTACCCCCGGCACGTTTGGCTCCTGACCTCCCACTGCTGCCATGCTACCAACACTGCTGGCTCCACCACTGCCTCACGCGCAAGCTGCCACCCTCTTCTCCCAATGATCCCAAGCACCTTTGTCACCCGGCTCCCAATTGCGATCGGCTACATCATCATCCAGTACTGTCTGCACTGCCTTACTGATGTCCTCCTCAACGGTCTGAGTCAGGAGCTTGACCGCTTGGAACACCAGCTCCCACACCACTTTCCTCATCACTACCTGCCAGCCTACCAGAGGAAGCGGCAGATGTCTTCTCCAGATCTTGGCTGGGCAGTAGCTGTTGACTGTCCTCTAGTAACTCGTATAGTGGAGCTGAGTGCACAGCATATAATACTTGTCTGGCTGAGGGAACAGAAAAGGACAGAGGCAGGTTGAGGACATGTGAGGGCACAGGGCCTGCTCCTGGGCCTTGCCAACTAAGGGTTGTGTCTGACGAACCAACCCTTGGTTGGGGGTGTCTGATGTCACTTGGGACAAAGTGGATGACCGAGTCAACCATTCAAGCACCGCTGGGTTGCTGGTCAAGACATGACCGCTTGATGACACCAGGAGCTCAGGCCTGTAGAAATTGACCCCTGCTGCCATGCCCCCTTACGCTGCTGGGACCTGTGTCTGCGCCAGAAACATTTAGGACTATGCCCCTCCTCTGTGCAGGGCCCGTCACTTCTCTGTCTGAAGGCACTAATTTTTGTCACTTCACCGCTCAACGGCTAACAAACCTCCCCCCCCCCCCCACTAATGCGCCACAAAAAAAGGCTTTAGAACATATAACTGCACCGCTGAATGGCTAATAAGCCCTATTGGGATTTGTTCTCCTTTTATAGTGAGTATTAATTCCTTCCTACCCTTTCCCTACACTTCAAATGATGTTTCCCTGAACTTCTATTCAGCCCAAAAAAAGTTTTAAAGTCTTTCCTACCAGGCCTTTACCTGCACTAAGAACACTGGAAAACGGCTGAATCCTAGATGGATGATGCTATTTATAGGGCGGTGACATCACAGGGGCTGGCTGCTGATTGGCTGCATGCATGGCATTGTGGGTGATCACTCATTCCCAGAGTTCATTGCTCCGTGTCCTAACATGTGCAGCAGCGATTTTAGTAAAAAAAAAAAGCGATTCGTTACCACAAAGTGTGAGGAAATTCGGATTTGGTGCGAATAGAATTTTTCCTGAAATTCGGGTCTAATTCCACTTCGTCAACTTCGATTCGCTCATCTGTAGTAAGGACTGTAAAACTCTTCCCTCTCCTTGGGCCCTTATTTTGCAGTGTCTAGATGTGGTTTGATTTCTGTATCAGCTGACATTACTCTCTCTCTACCACCACCCTCTTGTGCATACTGTTCACCTGTATATGCACAGAAATATACAGGAGGCGGCAAGCTAAATCACAAATCTCCTGCCTGTCATTTATAAAAAATTAAATAAAATAAAATGCAGCTCAGGCGAACAGCACTGGAGACAGATGATGAGCAACTGGATCTCATTATGTAGATACTTAGGCTACTTTCACACTAGCGGCAAGGAACTCCAGCAGGCTGTTCCAGCGGGTGGACAGCCTGTCGGATCTGTGCTACCGCTAGTGCACGCATGCCGCAGACTACCACTCCGGCCCCTTTGACTATAATAGGGGCAGGCCGGAGTTCCCGCAGCAGCACAGAAAACATACAGAGAGCCGGCCGGACTAAAACTACGACATTCATTCACACACACACACACACACACACACACACACACACACAATTTGGGGTAATACAGCTTTGTCCCATTCACTTGACCCATGCAATGGTGAAGGCACTGGCATGTATGATTCCTGTATGTTTCCTTCTGCAGCCATACACAATTGAAATATACAGAAGGCTTTATTTAATTAATAGTAGGATGATGTTACTGCAAGATACTATGTGTATGACATGTGTTGCTTGTTCTGCAAAACCATGATTACTACAGAAAATATTTAACTCCTTCCTTCTTTAAAGAATAACCTGCCAGAGACTGAAGCTAAAAATACTTCAAGAACCAACCAGCACAAATCTGACAATGCTTGCTATTATTATGTTCAATCCTTTATAGCTAATTCTGAAAGGTGTAAATTCCTTTGAAAATGTCTCATACTGTCCTTGACTTGTTAGGCAATTTACTCAATATGTTTAGTTTTTAATAAAAGAATTCCAGAAAACTGTATGGAAATACCATCTAGATTGAACCTAACAGAATTAATTATTGCTCAGTTTGGACAAAGGGATTGAGTCAACAAAAAATGACCTAATGTTCAAACCAGACTTTTAAATAAACATTTTAGCAATGCCTTTCGCACAGTGTATATATATGCCATTATATAAAAAAAATCCTAAAATGTTACCATTTTCATTCTGGCCAGTGTGTCATAATACCCAGACAGTTCTTTTCTGTAGAAATGATCTAATTGTTATCATAGTCAAAATTACAAGAGGTAACATCTAGATACAGCTAACACAGGATGATACCATTCACAATACATGATGGTTACAGCTCACCTCCTTCCCCTCCCTGCACAATGACATCTACACAGGTCACAGAGCAAGCCTGCAACACTCTCCCACAGAAGTCAACAAGTTGTCTACAGTTTAGGCTACTTTCACACTAGCGTTCGTCGGTCCGCTCGTGAGCTCCGTTTGAAGGGGCTCACGAGCGGACCCGAACGCAGCCGTCCAGCCCTGATGCAGTCTGAATGGATGCGGATCCGCTCAGACTGCATCAGTCTGGCGGCGTTCAGCCTCCGCTCCGCTCGCCTCCGCACGGACAGGCGGACAGCTGAACGCTGCTTGCAGCGTTCGGGTGTCCGCCTGGCCGTGCGGATCCGTCCAGACTTACAATGTAAGTCAATGGGGACGGATCCGTTTGAAGATGCCACAATATGGCTCAATCTTCAGGCGGATCCGTCCCCCATTGACTTTACATTGAAAGTCTGAACGGATCCGTACGAGGCTATTTTCACACTTAGCTGTTATATGCTAAAAATAATGCAGACGGATCCGTTCTGAACGGAGCCTCCGTCTGCATTATTATGATCGGATCCGTTCAGAACGGATCCGATCGAACGCTAGTGTGAAAGTAGCCTAACAGGTAACTACTGTTCATATAGATGTTGTAAAGCATCTTGCCAAATACTGTTAACAAGAGCTTAGGTAACAGATGCCCCCATAATCATGAACAGAACATAAAAAAAAAAAAGAGAAAAAATGATAATTTATCAATATCATTTAATAAGTAAAAAAGTGATACATTCCCTTTCTGCCTTAGATGAAGACCTATGAAAAAAAAACATTGTGACTGTAAAGGACAACATCAGGGCCTGAGGGGGTGATGCTTAACTCTGAATCTGCTTGGAGGTCTTCAAATCCCATTGTCTAAGCATGACACAGAACACCAGTTGTGCCGCAGGGTTTTTATGAATACATTTTTTTTTTTTTTACATCGTATATTTTAACTATATTGTTTGAGATGTTATTTTTTTTTTAGATCATGGAATACCAACATTTATTCTTTAATGGGATTTATTTGAGAAGAAGTGTTTACTCTAAAGTCTAATGGAAAAACGTTCTACTTTGTTTTGTATTTTTACTAGATTCTCCACTTAAAGACATAAAAGATTAAAGAGATAGATGTGTCTATTCTTACTGCTTCCTCAATTGTGGGAGCAGTTAAGCCTGTCACTGAAATAGTAAATTACTGCTTAAAAAAAAAAACTTTAATTGTATTCATTAAAATATCACATGAAATAAACTATAAATCCAGATACTATATGAGACTTAGGACTAATCCAACAATGGTAGATATTAATACTTTTTCCACATTAGTGGTTACTCATGATACAGTTGACCTCCATGAGTAGGGCCCAAGACGATCTCTTATTCTCTCCTAATGGTAGACAAATGTAGATGACAGCTGTGCTGTGCTTTATACTTTCTTGTTCATCCAGAAGAGTAGAAATAATTCGGATTTTAGGCAGTAGGGGAACTGTCCCTAATGATCTACGCTTTCCCTCACTTATAGTAGGGGCGGCCTCACTTATCGGTGGCTGCACCCCGTTATACTGGTCCCTTCCTTATATTACCCCAAATACAAGAACACTGCCTTGATGCAAAAATATTTCATATCGATGCCTGACAGTCCTGTGTAGGGAATCAGATCTAAGTCACAGTCGAGGTAAATGTTGAAAAAGATGCTAGTCCCAAGTTAAAGGGCTTCTGTCACCCCACTAAAGTGATTTTTTTTTTTTTGGGCTAGTGAAATTAGTTATATTGCGATATATCACAATATAATTGTGTTACTTACTTTGATCCAGCAGTTTCTTCCAAAACGAAGTTTTATAATATGTAAATTCGGTCTCTAACAGCAAGTAGGGCGGCTACTTGCTGCTAGCTGCTGCAGAAATCCGCCCCCTCGTCGTGTTGATTGACAGGGCCAGCCGGGATCTCCTCCTCCGGCCAGCCCTGTCGGCATTTCAAAAATCGCGCGCCTCTGTTGATTCGGCGCAGGCGCTCTGAGATGAGGAGGCTCGTCTCCTCAGCACTCCCTCAGTGCGCCTGCGCCGATGACGTCTTCTATTTCGGTGATGTCATCGGCGCAGGCGCACTGAGGGAGTGCTGAGGAGACGAGCCTCCTCATCTCAGAGCGCCTGCGCCGAATCAACAGAGGCGCGCGATTTTTGAAATGCCGACAGGGCTGGCCGGAGGAGGAGATCCCGGCTGGCCCTGTCAATCAACACGACGAGGGGGCGGATTTCTGCAGCAGCTAGCAGCAAGTAGCCGCCCTACTTGCTGTTAGAGACCGAATTTACATATTATAAAACTTCGTTTTGGAAGAAACTGCTGGATCAAAGTAAGTAACACAATTATATTGTGATATATCGCAATATAACTAATTTCACCAGCCCAAAAAAAAAAAAAATCACTTTAGTGGGGTGACAGAAGCCCTTTAAATAAAAATGATGGTCCAGACGCGTTTCCCCCATCCAGGTGATAAGGGTTCAATCAGAGGACTCTCTTTCAGTGGCACAATGGCAGTATGATGATGGAGGGTGCCAGCAGATACATGGTGTGCAGTTAAGCCTAGCAGCATTCATACATTAAATGGATACTCACCGCTTTTGAGCAGTTCAGACACAAGATACCTACAGAATGTCTCTCGATCGCCTCATACATATGCATGCTGAGCCAAGCATGTACAGTATGTGTGGTGAATGGAAGAGGAAAAAGGTATTGCCAGACACCTTTAGCAAACAGCTCATCTTCTGGCTCAAAACAAAAGAATTGGTCATATTGAAGCCCAACATGCCAGAGCCATCTTTCTCCCACGTTCTGCCATTATAAAAAGTTGGTCAGTTTGGACAACATAAATCTAATGTTTAGGGACAACTTTGTAGTTCAAAAGCCACAAATTGGGAAACACAGGTGTTAAGTCATGTATTCGCCTTCGAACTAGCTATCCTTTAAAGTGGGCACATAACAGTAAGGCTAGGGGTTTAAATCCACATGTTGGGAAGTATACATCAGGAGCACCCCCAAGTATCGTACCTCCAATGGAAGTCTGTAGCATATCCCAACTGTATAAGCATCCAATCAGATATGTTGTGACTGCTCGTCACAGGCAGGAGACTATCCTTTGAACAGTTCAGGCTTTTGGTTGCACTGTAGGTGTATGTAATGACACCCGGCAAGAGTACAGCCATGAAAAGGGTGCTGCAAGGAACAACCATGAATAGGAGGGGAAGAGGAAGTGGACCTACTGTATCTTCTGCAAAACTGAGGCAGGCAGCATTAGAATCTACCCAGGAAAGGGAGAGATCAACAGCTGCAGACTGGCTTTGAAGGAGATACATTTTGCAGACAATGTTTCTTTAGTTCAGATTGACGCTTGAGCTGCTGTGGATCTGTCCTTTCCAGCCTGCACAGCACCACCCTGCCCCTTCACAGGTGCCTGCAGTAAAAACCCCATGAAGAAAACAGTCTTCCTGGGAGACACTTGTTATAAGCCATGAAGAAGAAAAGGCTGCAACTGGACACCATAGACAAGGCAACCAGGCTGTGAGGTTTGACTCCTTGTCCTATCTTCTACTGTGCTGTATAGCCCCCACATTGCAAGGGGAAGGGGAGGGCTGAGGCAGCAGTCACTCTAAAACACCCTAAGAGCTCTGGCAACTGTGAAAAGTACCCTGCCCAGTGAAGCTCCAGTTAACTTTCCATATCTTTACAACTACATCACTATAGCTTAGTATATGCTTAAATGGGTTCTGTAGGTTGTTTAAACTGATGATCTATCCTCTGGATAGATCATCAGCATCTGATTAGCGGGGGTCCGACACCTGGGACCCCTGCCGATCAGCTGTTTAAGAAGGCAGTGGCGCTCCAGGTGTCGGACTCCCGCCGATCAGATGCTGATGATCTATCTAGAAGATAGATCATCAGTTTAAACAAACTGCAGAACCCCTTTAACGGATGCCTATGACTGATGCCATCAGTGGCCTCTGGCAACCATAGGCTATTATGCTATGGTTGTATGGAATGGCATAGTCTTCTATGCTATTCAATCCTTTTTTACTTGGTGATATACATGTATATCACCTAGATGGAGGCCAATAGGTCAGTCTTTTGGTCTCTGTCTTGCAATGGACCTCTATGGTCATGTTTTGCATGTAAGGAATTTTCCCAATGCATAGAATAAACATAGTAGAAAAGCATGATGGGAGCAGCACCTCAGAATCAAATACTCGTCAACATCTACAAACATGGTATTCTAGACAAAGTCCAGTAGAAAAATAATTGTTGGTAGAAAAACATTTACAATTCAATGTAACTTAAAGGGGCACAGCATACATAGAGTCTATATATGCTCGGAGGAAAGTTTGGAGATTAATTTCAACAAATATCAGCATTCCCTTGATTGAAGGTTGATAAGTGTTTAGAACTATAAGTTAGTTTGTCGTGTAAATTAAGTTATAGGAAACCTCAAGAGTAGGAAGACATAACTAAATTGAATAACAGATTTGAATTTACACGAAACACTGATATTTACTAACTCAAAGCCTACCTGAGTTTAACAGGAAAAAAGTTTGGGCAATGGCTGTGCTTCTTTGTACAATCATAATTGTGAAAGAGCAGTTAGGTTTGGACTTTCCTAAAGTCTCTTTCAGTCGTATTGTTACCTGTTTCAGCTGGGCAGCAAGATGCAAGTCTCTCAGAATCAGAAAGTCTCCCTTCTGCCAGTACTGTATGCAATGACCTCACTCCCCACTATGTTTGCTTTCCTCTATGGAGCTCAGAAAGCCGATAAGGAAGGAGAGATTAGACTTAGGCCCCATGCACACGGCCGTGTTTCACAGCCGTGTGCGGGCCGTGGAACCGCGGCCTGGATCCCTCCTGAGAGCAGGAGCGCACGGCGTCACTGGTTGCTATGACGCCGTGCGCTCCCTGCTGCCGCCGCAATACAGTAATACACTGGTATGATCTATACCAGTGTATTACTGTACTGTGCCGGCAGCAGGGAGCGCACGGCGTCATAGCAACCAGTGACGCCGTGCGCTCCTGCTCTCAGGAGGGATCCAGGCCGCGGTTCCACGGCCCGCACACGGCTGTGAAACACGGCCGTGTGCATGGGGCCTTACAGACACACAGCTCTTATGTCTCAGCTCTTCAAAAGCAGTGCTTCTATCGGGCTAAGGAGCTCAACTATCTCGGACAAGCCCCTGCTTCTTCTCAGCTGTGTTCTGAGTCTCTGTTACAAGGGACAGATCTTGCCTAAGGGCTCACGAACAAGAAAGTGTGCTGCCTATGCGTTGGGGACCAATGCATGGGCACGGACTCTGTGGCCCGCGCTGATGGATGCAGACTCATTCAACTTGAATGGGTCCACGATCTGGCCTTTCTGCAAAAAATACAGCATGTTCCATTTCTTTTGGAGTGTGGAGGCATGGACGAAATGTCACGAAAGAGCTCTGTAGTGCTTCTGTGGCCTTCCGCTCTGTATCTTCCAGATTTTGGACCCATTTCAAGGAATGGGTTCGCATCTGTGATACGGTGCGCGCACGGCAGGTGCCAATGTATTGCGGATCCGCTCTTTGCAGGCTGCAATATTCAGCACGGCCAACACATGTTCATATCCATGGGCCGTAACAGGTAGTGGATTGCAGCTTTGGTGTAAGTGAGACCGCTAGAGGCCATGACGTTACAGCTTTTTCAGGTGGATGCAGGCACATTTTTTAAATTAATCAATATAAAAACTTGCTATTGACACCATTTCTCTAGTAAATTAAATTATATTGTGTGAAAGTATAGTGATTTTTTAAATGAAGGTATGTAGGTATTGCAGTTAGTATGGTGCTTATTCAGTTCTTAAAGGGTTTCTACCACTTGCATATCACATATTTGGTGATCAGACACTAGCGATCCGCTAGTGTCTGATGTAGCTTACAAGCTAATTATTACCTTAATCCGTTCGGCCCATACCTCAAAAAAAGCACTTATATCTTTATGCAAATGAGCCTCTAGGTGCTATGCAGGCGTTTTTCCAGCACCTAGAGGCTCCGTCTACCTTGCAGTTTGCCGCCCAGCGCCTCGCTCCAGCACGCCCATCTTCAACTCTATTCGATCCTCCCCCTGCTTCTGCCTTCCGAAATCTCGCGCCTGCGCCGTTCGTCGCGGCATTCGGCGCAGGCGCAGTCAATGTCTGACCGCTCCGTGCTCAGACATTTCCACTGCGCCTGCGCCGATGACATCGGCGCAGGCGCAGTGGAAATGTCTGAGCACGGAGCGGTCAGACATTGACTGCGCCGAATGCCTCCGAATGCCGCGACGAACGGCGCAGGCGCGGGATTTCTGAAGGCTGAAGCAGGGGGAGGATCGAATACGGTAAGAGATGGGCGTGCTGGAGCGAGGCGATGGGCGGCAAACTGCAAGGTAGACGGAGCCTCTAGGTGCTGGAAAAACGCCTGCATAGCACCTAGAGGCTCATTTGCATAAAGATATAAGTGCTTTTTTTGAGGTATGGGCCGAACGGATTAAGGTAATAATTAGCTTGTAAGCTACATCAGACACTAGCGGATCGCTAGTGTCTGATCACCAAATATGTGATATGCAAGTGGTAGAAACCCTTTAAGCAGAACTTCTATTTGAAACGACACCAAAATCTTCAGAGAGGACTTCTTGTACCTTCAACCAAGTTGTAAAAACTATGCAGAGCTGACTCTTTAAAATCATAGCAGCAAAAGTAATTTCCCTCTCTTCAGACCTCTTACAATGACACTGAAGGTCTTTTTATTTTCATTTTTTGATCAAATAATAATGTTCAAATCTCTGTGTTCACTTTCAGGGTTTGCTGTGAGTCTTCAAGTGATTCTTTCAAGTCCTAAAGCTGTGTTTAAACGCCGAGGCTCCCAGCCAGGAATGCAGGAATCCGATTTTTTAAAACAGATCACGACAGTACAAGAACTGGAGCCCAAAGCAAACAACTGCACCAAGGTAAAACTGAATTGCAACATTTGAATTTTTATTTTTTTCTGCAGATACCTTGTTCATCATAGTTTATGTAATACTACATCCAATCCATACCTCTAAAAATGACAGAGGGACAAGACATGTAAGAACTGAATCAAGTCATACTTCGAAGAGGAACTGTGCTACTATTCCACTGCTATATATGCACACCAGTTACAACTTCCCAAGAGTCAAGAGAAGCACTGATAATAACAGTGTGTGTGTGAACTCCAGACCGACCTGATGAAATGAAACAAAATTAAAACTAAGAATCTGTTTCTTGGAGATTCTGCTCTAACTATAACTAAAACAAATGGATGAAAAAAATATAAAATTAAAACCTTTAGAAATCAGAAGTAAAAATAATACCAGGTCAATCTGTGGAGCAAGTTACAAGATGATCATTCTGGCTCTAATTTAAAATCAGAAAATTGTCAGTTTTTTTTTGATGGTCTTGAGTATGTATAGAGGTGATGGGACAAAATAAAGTTGTATATCAACCAATGCATTTTGTAACAGGAACCTATAATAGATAAATAAAGAGCACTGACAAGTCCTGATAAAAAAAAGTTCTAGGTGAGATCTCTAATGACCCCTAGGGTAGAGGACCTATTACATAATGCTTCAGAGGAGAAAGTAAACAAGTAAAACATACTCATCCACATAGCTTTATAGAATGGAAGTTTTGTTTCTTTGCAAAAGCAGCATATCACAAGATTATAACTTTTTTGTACAATTTCATTACAGGTTCTTGTGTGGCACACTCGAACAGAAAAGGTCAACCTAGCAAATGAGCCCAAGCGTCTTCAGGATACAATTAAAATTGAGGTATGATCATCAAATGCCATTTTGTAGCGTCCTGGAGAATGAATTACCCATGGATCCATAGCTGTGGACTTCAAGAGATGATGAAGAAGCTGCCATTCTTCAGCTTACCCTGATGATATGTTGGCCTTTAGGTGAAGCCTCAAGTTACAGAGAAGAATCTCAGAATATTTTGGACTTTTTACCACATGTTTCTTTGTATATGGTTTGCATGTTCCATACCACAGTTTTTTTCAACTGGATTTTCAGTAATGCTAAGAGGCATCCCAACAGAGTAACCTGAGGGGTGTTGATCTTTGCCCTACCCAAATGAAAGTAAAGCTTCCATAACACAATATATAGAGGATTCCACTTACGGGAGTACAGCACTCAGTTTAGCCATTATCCATGTCAGTATAAAGTAACATACCCTAGCCCTTTGAGGCTACATGAAATACAAACAATCTGTATGCTTATAGATTAATACACGGAAGGAAACATTTCTTAAATACTAGGCACCTTAAAATGTAAACCCAATTGACATAATCCTGGATGTACTTGCCCTGAAGAAACTGCTACTGTTCACTTCAAGTCAATGAGGGCTGTAAGGAGGGGAGAGAATGCATGCAATGTATCTTCCATGAAAACCCAGTGGTGTATTAAATTGCCTCACAACACATCACAGACCCTCCTGTCCAGGCTTATGTTTCTCTCCGTTATGGTGTTCTTTGTTCAGGACACCATCAACTACATCACAACTATTGATAGATGTACATCCAAAAGATACACAAATGATTCCCAATGATACACTTACAATTTGCATGATTAAATATACTTCAATATGACTACAGTTTCTTCGTAAGGATCACAAGATAAGTAAGGAGGTGGCTGAAGGTGACACTTTGAAAATTTGCAATTACTAACATGATACCCAGTACCCTTAAATAACCCTTTGATATATTTCCTTTAAAACCATTGCACAAAAAAAAAAAAAAAAAACACATTCGTTCAGAAACATTAGTTAAAAATCACAGGTCATGGAAAACTGCTGATATGTAAATGTACCTTCTACTCCATAATATCAAACCCAATTGACTCAAACTGACAAAGGTGAGCAGATAGGCTCATTTTATGGACATTGGGAAGGGAAAGAAGAGTATATACATGTTTAAAACAAGGGGCATGTGTGCATTGAAGCAAGGAATGTCGAGAGGATCCTCTTTATTGTGTGTTTGCTGGCTTCTCTCATTTCCAGAGCTGTGTGCTTAGAGTCTGACCAGCGGCGTTTCCAGACCATCCTGCTCCAACTGTGTTTGCCGGCTGACCAAAAGCCATCACATTGCTTGCACCATTCAGGCTCATCCCACTCATCTGCTGATTCATCTGTGAAGCACAAGAACAAAACACCAAACTTTAACAAAGCACAAGCTATTAGGAAGTCTAATGCATGGTAATGCTATTCCATGAAAGATATTGAGCAGTCAGTCAACCATAACCCATCTGTATAATATCTGTGTTCTATAGCTATACCCTCCTCACAATGTATGGGAAGGAAGACACATTCAAACGTCCATTTCATAGCAACTAACCGACCAGATATTATTACTTCGTCCCACCACATGGATGCAAGACTATTATTTAAATGATCAGAAGATTGACTGGTCAGACTGGCAATATTTCTAACAATCTAACTGTAAACCAGTACGAAGTAGAACAATAAGCTTAAAAAAAAAAAAGAAGGAATAATGGTCCCATAGAGTTCCTACTAGTCCTACATATGTTTGTCATCTCATTTGCTAAAATAAATTATTCGAAGCACAATCATGTTCTGGTGATACTTTTGGCCTCATCTGCTCCAAAGCTATTTCATTATAAATGTTTTGTGGTACATTCACATGGCAGACATTGACTGTCAATATTCAGTGCATACTCTGCGGCAGAAATTTCTGCAGTTGTTTACTTTAGATGTCGCAGTCGTGCTCACAGCTTGGATCCACTGAATGGAACTAAACCGCAAGTGGACATCCGCCATGGGTTCAAGTGGTGTCTGTCCAGACACTGTGCCAAGAAGACACACCTCTTTTTGGCATGGTCGTGGCTTCAAACCAACAGCTGCATGAACTGCAGCAATGCCTCCCAGAGTCCATGCCAACCTTCTGGATGCAAAAACTGCCATGTGAAAGGGCTTTTAGGGTGCATTCCAATACTGTGTTTTAAGCATAACTTGGGGCTATTCACCTCAGTCAAGTTCATTGGGAGTAACGTAGCACAATATATCTTTGGACCATTTTTTTACACCTACAGTACTTTGACAGCTGTGAAAGTGACTATATACAGTACAGACCAAAAGTTTGGACACACCTCATTCAAAGAGTTTTCTTTATTTTCATGACTATGAAAATTGTAGATTCACACTGAAGGCATCAAAACTATGAATTAACACAAATGCGGAATTATATACTTATCAAAAAAGTATGAAACAACTGAAAATATGTCATATTCTAGGTTCTTCAAAGTAGCCACCTTTTGCTTTTAATACTGCTTTGCACACTCTTTGCATTCTCTTGATGAGCTTCAAGAGGTAGTCACCTGAAATGGTTTTCACTTCACAGGTGTGCCCTTGTCAGGTTTAATAAGTGGGATTTCTTGCCTTATAAATGGGGTTGGGACCATCAGTTGTGTTGGGTAGAAGTCAGGTGGATACACAGCTGATAGTCCTACTGAATAGACTGTTAGAATTTGTATTATGGCAAGAAAAAAAGCAGCTAAGTAAAGAAAAATGAGTGGCCATCATTACTTTAAGAAATGAAGGTCAGTCAGTCTGACAAATTGGGAAAACTTTGAAAGTGTCCCCAAGTGCAGTCACAAAAACCATCAAGCGCTACAAAGAAACTGGCTCACATGCGGACCGCCCCAGGAAAGGAAGACCAAGAGTCACCTCTTCTGCGGAGGATAAGTTCATCTGAGTCGCCAGCCTCAAAAATCGCAGGTTAACAGCAGCTCAGATTAGAGACCAGGTCAATGCCACACAGAGTTCTAGCAGCAGACACATCTCTAGAACAACTGTTAAGAGGAGACTGTGTGAATCAGGCCTTCGTGGTAGAATATCTGCTAGGAAACCACTGCTAAGGACAGGCAACAAGCAGAAGAGACTTGTTTGGGCTAAAGAACACAAGGAATGGACATTAGACCAGTGGAAATCTGTGCTTTGGTCTGACGAGTCCAAATTTGGGATCTTTGGTTCCAACCACCGTGTCTTTGTGCGACGCAGAAAAGGTGAACGGATGGACTCTACATGCCTGGTTCCCACCGTGAAGCATGGAGGAGGAGGTGTGATGGTGTGGTGGTGCTTTGCTGGTGACACTGTTGGGGATTTATTCAAAATTGAAGGCATACTGAACCAGCATGGCTACCACAGCATCTTGCAGCGGCATGCTATTCCATCCGGTTTGCGTTTAGTTGTACCATCATTTATTTTTCAACAGGACAATGACCCCAAACACACCTCCAGGCTGTGTAAGAACTATTTGACCATGAAGGAGAGTGATGGGGTGCTGCGCCAGATGACCTGGCCTCCACAGTCACCGGACATGAAGTCAATCTAGATGGTTTGGGGTGAGCTGGACCGCAAAAGGGCCAACAAGTGCTAAGCATCTCTGGGAACTCCTTCAAGACTGTTGGAAGACCATTTCAGGTGACTACCTCTTGAAGCTCATCAAGAGAATGCCAAGAGTGTGCAAAGCAGTAATCAAAGCAAAAAGGTGGCTACTTTGAAGAACCTAGAATATGACATTTTCTGTTTCATACTTTTTTGATAAGTATATAATTCCACATGTGTTAATTCATAGTTTGATGCCTTCAGTATGAATCTACAATTTTCATAGTCATGAAAATAAAGAAAACTCTTTGAATGAGAAGGTGTGTCCACACTTTTGGTCTGTACTGTATGTTGGCATGGCTACAAGGATTTGTAAAATTCTTTAGTGGTTTACCAGGAGTTAAATACTTAGGGTAGGCTAACAACATCTGATAAGTGGGGATTTTACTCCTGGCACCCCCCACTGAAGAGACAGTGGTGCTCCGGCGAGTGCTGCAGCCTCCTCACAGCATACCAAGTACAAACTTGTAGATTGTAAGACATTGCAGGTAAGTCCTCTCTCCTTCTGTACCAGTTTGTAACTTGTCTTGTTCATGCTTATTGTACTTGTTTATTATGTATGTGTACCCCTTTTCATATGCAAAGTGCCATGGAATGAATAGTGTAATAATAATAATAATAATAATAATATTTATAATAATACATTGTATGGTAGCTGTGATTGGTAATGCAGCCCAGGCCCATTCACTTGAATGGGACGGAGCTGCATATAAGCCATGTGACCAATGACCTTAACTTCACTGACCTAGGAACACCACAACACTGTGGTCTTTTCAAACAGCTGATCGCCAAGGATATCCAGAGTCAGATCTTTACCATCAGATATTGATGACCTATCCTGAGGATAGCCCATCAATATTAAGCTACTGGAAAACTCATTTAAAATAATTAAAAAGATGTGCATCATAACTGGTACAAAAAATGAAATATGCCATATGGTGGAGTAAGGAAGAGGGAAGTGCTTAAAATGACACCAAATACATTATACACTATTGCCATTTTGATAAATTAGAAAACAAATATTACGCTTACCGGTAATTGTTTTTCTTGAAACCCATGATTGCACCCATGCAACTAGGACCTCCCATCCAGGACAGGAAACCATAAGAGATAAAATGGTTCACACCCCCACCACACCTCAGTGATTCTAATAAACAGACCTCCGGAGGCGTGCCAAGCACCAAGAAAAAGAAGGTTGAAAACAGAAACCAACACACAAAGTGGCAAAGAAGAAAACCAATCTGGTAAGTTATATCCTTCTAATAGCTTCTCTAGGAGAGGGAGAGAGGGAGAGAGAGGGAGAGGGAGAGGGATTTTTTTTGGGGTGTGCCAACATGGGTTTCAAGAAAAATAATTACCGGTAAGAATAGCTGAATAAGGAGATTCTCGTCTATTCTCCAAGATGATGTGGAGTCTAGGTAAAAAATTAAACACCTTCTGACGTCAAGGCAATGGAATTTCTCTTACAACAGATTAGTTGGATTTGGACAGAAGGAGGGTAGAATCACATGCTGACTTCTATGAAAATCTGAAAGCCTGAATTTATTAAACTCGTCTAGCAGATGTTATAGCTAAAAGGAAGGCCATTTTGAAAGTAAGCATTTTAACAGTTAACTGTTCAAATGGCTTTTGAGATGGGCCGAAAGGACAGTATTTAAATCCCAGGGGGGAGACAAGGGTCTTAAAGAAGGGTGCATTCTTGATGCTAATCCATTGATGATCTGCTAATCTGGAATCAAATAAATAATTCAAAGCAGCTACCTGGACTTTTAATGTAGAGGCTTTAAGATTTTTGTCTAGCCCTGCTTGGTATTTCGGAGAGACTTACAGGGGTTTGAGCTATGTACTAAGAAGGCTGAAAAAAAACCATTCCAAAGTTTTTTTTATATCTTATTGAGGTAACCACCTTCCTACTCTTCAGCACAGTGGAGACTACATTGGCGGATAATCCTCTTCTAGACCAAACTTCCCTTTCAAAATCCACACCGAAAGATGGAGAATTTCTGGGTTGGGATGGACTAGCGGACCCTGGTAAAGGTGATCCTCCTTCAGTAAAAGAGTCCACTGAACCTTTATTGCCATCCTTAGCAGACTGGAGTACCAGGACATCTTTGGCAACATTGGGGCTACCAGGATAACCGAGGCCCCCTCTCTTTCTATTTTCTTCACTACCTGGGGAATAAGGCAAAATGGAGGGAAGGCATACCCTAATTCCTGGCTCTAGTCTATTGCTAACAGGCTGTCCAAATAGTTGAGCGAGAAGAACCTCTCTACTATTCTGTTGGCTCTTGAGGCAAAAAGGTCCACTGTGGGAAGACCGTACTTCTGGACTATTTGCAAAAAGATGTCTTTGTTTAGACACCATTCCCCTTGTTTAAAGGGGACTCGACTTAGGAAGTCTGCTATGACGTTTTCCTTCCCCTTCAGATGCAATGCTGACAGAAAAAGCCTTCTCTCCTCCACTATATAAAAGATTTTCTGACATAGAAGTAAAAGGGAAGGGACTCTCGTTCCCCCTTGACGGTTTATGTAGGCCACTGCCGTAGAATTGTCGGAATAAAAGACAATCTTCCTGTGTTTTACCTCTGGTATAGCCAACTTCAGTGCCATCTCTACTGTCTTTAACTCCTTGAAATTGGAGGATGCTTTTCTCGTGTTCAAGTCCCATCTCCCCTGCCAGCACCTGCTTTGGGAGTGGGCCTCCCAACCCCAAGGGCTGGCGCCTGTGGTAATTATAGCTGGGTCCAGAAACTTCCATGGAACCCCTGCGGATAGATTCTCCAGAATTGTCCACCACAACAGGGAGAGTCTTGTCTTTGAAGAAAGGTGGAAACTTTGATCCAAGGAATTCCATGATTTTATAATGTTTGCCTGAAGCTCTCTGGAGCAGATCTGTGCATAAGGGACTGCTGGAATTGCTGTCATCTGCCCGAGGGCTGCCGATGCTTCCCTGAAAGTACACTGGTAAGAAAGGAAGACTGACCATACTTGCTCCCTGATCGACTTCTTCCTTGGAAGTGGAAGAAAACTTCTTTGCAGACGGGAGTCCAGCTGAATTCCTAAGAAAATGCTAACCTGAGAAGAATTCGGGTATGATTTTTCCAGTTTGAAAAATCTAGGATGGAAAATAAAGTGGAGCAGAGGAATTTTATATCCTTTTTTAGTTTCTCTTTTAACTGAGAGACTATTAGAAAATCATCCAGATAAGGCACTAGTGTAATTCCAGACAGTTATACAAAGGCCGCTACTTCTGCTACTACTTTGGTAAAGACTCTGGGAGCCTGAGAAACCCCAAGGGGCAGTGCTCAGTATTGAAGATGCAGTATATCTCCCCTGACCCAGACTGCTGTTCTTAAAAACTTTAGGGAGGAAGCATGGATTGGAACATGGTAATATGCATCTTCCAGATCCAAGCTTGCCATTCAGCAATCCTGGAAGAGGAGATCCACAGTTTATTTTATAGTCTCCATACGAAATCTTTTGTAGACCAGAGATTTGTTGAATTTTTTTAGGTTTAAAAATCACTCTAAATGTTCCATTAGTTTTTTTTTTGTTTTTTTATTTTATACCAAAAATAGACGGGAATAAAACCCTTTCCCCATCTCTGTTTCAGGACCCGGACAAACAACTCCTTTGTCCAAGAGGGAGAAAACTTCTAATTCTAAAGCGTTTCTTCTTTCCGGATTTTTGGGACACGCTGTCTGGGCAAAAAAATCTGTTGGATGAGAAAGCAATTGCCACCGGAATCAGTTTTCTGTTACACTTAGGATCCATTTGTTCCAAGAAATGGACCTCCAGGCTGGGAGAAACTGAGATAGTCTTCCCCCCACTTGAGATCTGGCATCATTGTTGTTTGTCCTTGAGCTTGAACAAAAAAAAATAAACAGATCTTCTAGGAAATATTTCCCCATCTCTCCTGTCACTCTGCCTACCCCTTCTTTTAAAAATGGCCTGGGATTTACGAAAAAATGATGTTTTCTGAGAAACCCCTCTTTCTATCTGAGGCCATCTCTAGGATGTCCTCAAGCGAGGAACCAAACAGCCTAGAGAACCCTCACATGGAAGAGAGCAGAGTATAGCTTGGAACCCTCGCCCCCCCTTCCACGATTTAAGCCAGATAGCCCATCTGGCAGCTGCTCTGGTAGAAAAACGGATCGCATCAGTAGAAGCATAAGGCAGGAAATCTGCGGCTTTAGCAAAAGTAGGGAGGGAAGATAGTAATTATTCTCTAGGTACTCTCTCCTTAATATGAACCTCCTGTTGATCTAACCAAAGCCTTAAGGAAACCCAAGAGGCGGCAATGGCCGGCCTAAGACTTGTTGAAGCAGACTCCGAAGCTCGTCTAATATAAACGTATGCCTTTTTATCTAGAGGATCTCCTAAGCAACCTAAATCATCGAAAGGTATAGCCGATTTTTTGGGCTATTTTAGCCATCGGGGCATCTACCGTGGTCGCTCTGTCCCAGACGCCCACTGACGAATCCTCAAAAGGATATTTTCTTTTTACATAATTAGGATATTTTCTTTTTACATAATTAGGAATGAAAAATCAGGATTTTTCCATTCTTTTCTGATAAGGGCTTCCATATTTTTATGAGGGGAGCCCCTCAAAAACCTGGTCAGCAATAGCTGCTTTACATCCTCTAATTGCATGGTGGCTTTAACAGCTTTAAGTAAAGGCTAAGTATCTTCCGGTGGAAAAAGTGCCCTCCCCGCTAAATCCTCATCTGAAGAGAAGAAATCATCTAAGGCCTGGCCGGATTCTCTATCCTCATCCTCCCCAGACATATCCAAATCAGAGTCCTTATTACAGATGGATCTTTCAGGAGACCTTGGGCGACTTCGACCGAGTGCTTTAATAGAAGATTTAACTTCTCACCATACAAAGGCCTTAATATTTTTTAGATAAGCTGTGAGACTCTTCCATAACCAGCTTATCTATACAAGCTTGGCATAGTGGTTTAATATAAGAAGCTGCTAAAGCTACTCTACATCCTCCACATTCTTTATGTTTAGCCTTTTCGGATGATTTCTTTGGTGTTTTTGCTACAATAAAGCAAAAATAACACCCAAAATTAATTAGCAGAGGATAAATCTCACCCATAGTAGAGTCAAGCTTCCTCACTCCTCAGGACCAATATCGGGCTTGTGGGCCTCGAGGGCTCCAGGGGGTCGACGCGTCCTGCATCACCTGGTTCCGACATGCTGGTGGAAACCGAGATCCTGCACAGCACTGTGTGCCAGAAGGCTGGCCGTCTTCTCCTGCTGACGATTTGTAAAGCGCGCCTTGGCTCCTTTTAACCCCTAGGCCCATAATGCCTAATCCAATGAGTGAGAATGCCCACACCCCTTCCGACCCCAGAGATGACATTAATGAGCCGGAAGGGGCCATCCTGGCGCGCAGAACGCAGGAGAAGCGCGCGCCGCCACCTTGGAAGCGAGACATCGGGCATCCCATTGCATTAGATCGGGAGCCGTCTGAACACTGCCACAGCGGCTCCCCACAAAGGCTTGGGAGGAGGCAGGAAGAAGAGCAGGCTCAGGCAGCGGCTCCCCAAGGAGACTGCCGCCACCAGGGATAGGTCCCTTTACGGTATAGTAGACCCGGACCTCCTCAGCCTCCCGAGGTGAGAGACAAAATCACAGCAGGAGCCAGAGCTCCTCAGGTACCACCTATCTGGAGGACAGGAAACCTGAACTGAGGTGTGGTGGGGTGTGTGAACCATTTTATCTCTTCAGGTTTCCGGTCCTGGATGGGAGGTCCTAGTTGCATGGGTGCCATCATGGGTGAGGGGAAAGAACTTGATCCATTTATGCAAACTTATAGGCATTAATGTAAAAAAAAATTGTTCCGATGGTCTTCAAATCTGAGCACATATTCAACAAAGACAACTACCTGGGGATCCTATCACAATATATCAACTAAGAGTAGACCAACACGAAATGTATTCTTTAGCTCAAATACCGTAGCTTTACAATTTGACATATCTAAGAGGTTATTGAATATGACTGGGTCACAAATGAAATGCTACAGTTTTATAGTATGTTTTCTAAAGTGCAACCAAGTGCAAGCTAATACATAGCTTACTAACACTGATCCTGTGCGAGAATGTAGAATTAATGACTAATCATATTTCTGCTGTTATACTGAATAGCAGAGGAACTCGCATCAATGACCATATAATATAGGTGGCAATGACACATCATATAAACATATGGCCTCCACTGAAAATGTGCTAAACCCTCCTCAAAGCAACTGGCTAGTGGTTGGTCAGTTAGCAAAGTCTTATGAATGCAAGACTGATTTGTTGCATCTTGGGCTGAACCACCTCAAGCTGTGCATCAAAGCCTTAATTATTGATGAACTACTCTAGTCAGCAATCAAAGCAATCATCAACCCAAAGCTCAGAAGTGCCAAAACTCTGCAGATCTCCAGTGTCTACGGGCTTGTCTTAACTTCTAGTATGAGAGAACGTACTAGCTAATGGATTACAATACATGTACCAGGAGAACAAAGTGTACAGCAAAAAAGCATGAAGAAAGGCAACTCAAGTGTCTAGATACAGTATGTATATATATATATATATATATATATATATATACACACACACATATATATATATATATATATATATATATATATACACACACATACACACACACACTGAAGACACAATGGTAAGAATGTTAGCAGGATGTACTGGCTTTTCAATTATTTTTAGACGTTCAAGACGATAAGAACCTATGATGTCGGTTGCAAGCCTTTCTGCAGGACTCAGTTTAGCCTTGTGATCTTAGGGGAAAATGAAGTGCAAATACTCTACGGGGTATACTTCGGCTCTGGGCAGCCTATCCGATCTATGTATGGGACTGACCCAAAAGCCTGCTAATCTCACGATACACTACACGTTACCATATGACTGCCATCTTCTAGAAGTGTTATTTGCATGCAATCAGAATATTGAGTAGCCACCCTCTCCTCAATGGTGACACTGGTCTGCATCCTACTCGGAAGTTGTATTTTAACCTTTTTTTCAGAGACATTAGAAATGTTATCATATTGCCTGTGATTTTCCATAAAAGGTAAAAAAAAAACAAAAAAACTGATAACATTGTTTGCATCTAGTTTTATATGGAGGACTTCTATCACAGATTCTTTATAGAATGTTCTGGTCCATATCACAGTACAGTGCAGGAACACACAGAATGCCTATTGGTTCATAATAAAAGACCCATAAAACACCATGTACTGCTGTGAAGGGTCTGGCCATGTGCATGAACCCCAGGAAAAAAGAATCATCTATAACCACATTCCCCATCCATCAACTTCTGATATCAGCTTCGTGAACCAGTGTAAGATATGCAGTTGTACTAATAGTTTTATGGGCCAGATGAGCAGGCAATTATTGGGAATGAGCTATCTGTTCCCAATAGTCGCCTGCTCTTCAAAGCATTTAAATAAAGCGATCACCTCCGCAGGATGGGGATGAGTGATCGCTACTGCCCCAAGCAGATTCTTTGTTTCTGGGCAACAGATCCCTGTTTATACAGCATGATCTGCCCAGAAATTAAAGAGGCATTTGCTTATTCATCTGGGGACTGGCGGTACCTTTAACTGCACCGATTATTGGGAAGTAGCGTTTATACAACCATTAGTTCCTGACAATCATCCTTTGTACAAAGACCTTTGGGTCATAATGTAGTATGGGTGCATTATTATATGATAAACGCCATTTCACTGGCAGAAACAGACGCTTTGCCTAGGAGAAAGATTATCAGGGAAATTTTTATGCAATGCTGGTCCCATAAAGGATAGAAAGGCCTAAACTGACTCCAAACACTATTACCAGATGAATATTACATTCAATGTGGTCGCTTAATCAAACAGGGCTGTTATCTCTGCAACTAAGCAATTTTACACAAGCCAGATAAGTACTCCAAATGGGCCATTTGAAACATGCTTTTCTTTTCAGTAGAAATCAGACAATTTTCCTTTAACAGTGCTGAGGTTAATGACAATACAATTTCCCGTCTTTGTGATAAACCGCACTTAAAGGCTTCTATCATTGATAATGTGAGCCAAGAACTGTTTCATTTAGATCACAAGGGGCAGATATTTCCCTTTCTCGAAATTAATTTTAGTGAAATGATAAGACAAAAAAACATGGCAACTCAGATAAAAGCCTGTGTCAATATACGCTTTATCCAAAAGGGAATTAGCAAAGCGTTCATACTAATGACTGCGCAGTCACAAGGTCACTGCATTGCTTCAGTCAGGCAAGATCCCAAGTGCTGCCTAGTGACATAAATCAAACCAAGAGGATTAGACCAAAAAGACTATTCTACTTGAATTAAATTGATTTTCAACATCTGCATTTTATCTATAATACAATAAAACATATTAGGGGCTACTTACGACAGATTTATGCGTAAACAAAGTAGCAAGACCTAATTTTGCGATGTCTTAAATGCCTGTGCCACAGTATTTTCTTGCATGGCCGTATTTACACCTTCTTTGCCAGTGGGGAGTGGTGGGGGCCTGGCCAGCGTGGGGCCATTGGCCCAGTAAATTCTGTTTCCAGGCATAAACGACGTCTAAAATCTACTCTAGTCAGGGACAGGAGAAGATTTCAAACTAGACACATGGACTGTCGGATGATGCGCCTAACTTAGAGAGAGGTAAATGCCTCCTGATAAAGTAAGTGCAGTCTCCGGCAAAGCAGGGGCTATCAAATACTGGCATAAAATGGCGTTCTTTGATAAATGGCGCCCATTGTCTTACTAAGTGTATGAAAAAAAAAAAAAAAAGACAACTATATAAACAGGAAATACAGGTGTGGATGAGCTGCAGTTGTGTGCTGCAAGATGGCAGCTATTTCTGATGAAGGAGGTGCATATAGGGCAGAGTCATACCACGCCCACTTTAGGGTCCATTCACACGTCCGCAATTCTGTTCCGCATTTTGTGGAACGGAATTGCAGACCCATTCATTTCTATTTTTAATATTTGTATATTGCAAAGGCACTTTACCAGACAAGTGGGACAAAGGGTCTGATTTAGCAGCTTGTTCTTTTAACCCTCAGGTAATGCCGCTTTTACGCGTTTGTGTTTGGTCAACGATTGTGAGCCAAAACCAGACTCTATAGACATAAGGGATAATGGAAAAGTCCTGCATCTGCTTGTGGCTTACAATAACTGGCCTAACTCTAAAGATGCCCATACACCTCAATGGCTGTCAGTCAAAAGCTCTCCCATAAACATACAAGCTCAGCTTGGCTGAAGCTAGATCTGTTTTCTAAGGTGACAGAGGAGAAAGCCACTGCCAGAAGAAAATCCAGAAAACATGACCATCAGGTGGGCCCTGAGGACTGGAGTTGAGGAACACTGCAACAGAAGATGGGGCAGAATTCTAGATACAGGGGCCACTACAAAAGAGAAAATGGAATTTGTATACACAAAACTAACAATATCTTTTTGTATGTATATTGCAATAATGTTTCATATAAAATGCAGTATTCATTGCATAGTAATATTTTTCATGGGATGACTCCTTTAGAAACCCATCTAACAGGGAGACCAGTTCAGATGATCTGGTAGGGGACCAAGTGTTGCGGACATAATACAAATTCCAACGTGTATATATTACAGCCATGTGAAGCTGTCCTCACCCCATATACGTCAATGGACTGGCAGCAGAATAAAATCTTGCAAAAAAAAATAAAAAACGTTTTTTGCTCTTTGTGCAGCTATAAAGCTTTGCATGAAATAATGGCAGTTAAGAATCTGGGAGAGATAAAAGCTTTAAGCTATGTGCGTGAGCATTTGCATGTGGGCAGCATTTAAAACTAATTAAAAAGTTTGCCATCACCAGCTGCTCTCTGCTAATTAGTCTTCACATTTGTGTCTTGGTAAGAAAAAAAAAAAAAGATGACAGTGATGCTACCCAAGACTATCACATTTCACCCACAATTTGCAGTATAGCATGATTTCCCTTCACAAGGAGACATGAACACAGATAACGCAGAGGGCCTCTGACCGCTCTAGAAATACCAAATTAGACAAAGTTCAGACAGCCCATTTATCTTCATCTCCCACACCTTACATAGACACATTAGAATACAGAACTGCACCATTTATTCACTTCGCTAGATAACAGTATAATTAAAGATTTTCAGCACTTTATTGTGGACTTGGGCGAGAATAATAAAGATGATCTCTGAATACAGCCAATAAAGAAGTAAAAGGGCAAATAGTGGGTTACATAAATACGATATTATGAAGGAACACCCTCCATAACATGCACTGCTGAAAGTGCCAAAGGTGTATTCAGGTATCTACAGAGTCCAAAAATGTTATAGGTGTGCAGAGCTTAGTGTTGTTTTTTTTTTTTTTTTTTTTCAAGAGTATTGCATTTCAAAGATCAATCAATGGCACAGCCACTACTCAGTGTACAGAGCTGAGTAATTCCGATACCTGGTTTTGTGCTTGGTTACTGAAGCACTGCCCCCACTGAAGTGAATGGGAGCAGTACTGCAGTAAGCAGGTATGGTGACTACACAGTTTATGAAGCTGTGTATTTCTGACTACTAATGCTGATCTGATCGAGTCGAGGATAAATAAGTCCTGGAAAAAAAATATAAACTTTTGGTGGGCAATGATCTCCTAGTGACCCAATTAGTAGCATTGCAATTAACTTACATTACAAAATTGGCTCCCGTCATGAGCACTCAGACCCTGGAAGCAATGCGGTGTGTCCTGGAAGTGAAGACGTCATGTCTACCAGTTACATTTCCTCCAGGCTCCTAATTAATGTCCATATGATAGAGTTTTACTAATGACATCCCATTCTGGCATGGTGCTTTACGCAATGTGCAAGCGCTGTCTCACAGCACAGTAGTTGGATCTACGCATGCGCAGGGGAAAGGAGGACGATTGCCTTGTTCCACAATAGATGCAGCATGGAGCAATTTTACTTTTATACGTTTCTATATATTTTTGCCATATCCCCGTGACTGCTGACAAATGTTATGCTTTTAGACAAGGCTTAATAGTTTAAAGGTATTACCTGTGCAAAATTCCAAGGGGCTGGCTGATTCTGCTGCATGCCAAATTTATTTGGAGGTGTTCCCATATTTGTGACCATTCCCGCTTGTGTTCCCATCATATTAGGAGGGAGTCCCATAACTCCAGGGGTAGTGTTTCCTACAAATCCATTTGGTATTCCCATGCCAACCATCATTCCAGCGTTTTGTCCCATAGCAGGCATGGCTTGACCCATCATGTTACCCATCAGGCCAGTAGTTGCAGGAACAGCTACACCCATTGGAGGAAAAGCTTGGAAGTTGGTTGTCGGCTGCGTGGAGTATTGCATTGGAGAAGAACCCATGAACATACCTAGATTAAGAAGAACAGATTATGAATAGGATATGGAACAGTTGCTTTCAGGTTATGTAAAAACCAATCGGTAATATTGTACAAATTAAAAGGGTTGCCCCATAAAAAACATTTCTTTTTTTAAACAAAAACCTGGATGTAAATAGTTTCATATTTGCATATAATTGAAAATGTAGTATATTCACTAAATTATTCAATAAAATCTATCCATATAGTGCCACCTGCAGTTTGTTCTTTTCATTATTTCTGTCTACCTCACTGAGGTGGTCACACATGCTCAGTTCTATCCTTCAACTGCCACCAGGCCTATATTCTGTTAGGTTTGTCAGTTAAAGGGAGAGAGTTGTAGCAGAAATGATAAGTTCCCTGATCTGTGATAGGGAGAGAGCTATAGCAGAAAGGACACGTCAACTGAGAAAGGACACTCGTGAGCAGCCAGCTTGATGTAAATCAGCAGAGCAATTAGACCAATGAATGAGGAGATCTCTGGATCCATGTAAGGTACATGGCTGCTTCCAAATTTGTTAGAAAGAGATTGGAATGCGCCATGTCTAATTTTTATGTTTTACATTAATCATTGGATAACCCCTTTAAATTATTGGCGATGTAAACTATATTTTAGATCGATAAAGCACAAATCTATTTCATTAAAAGGGGTTGTCCTGCCATATACAGGTGAAACTCGAAAAATTAGAATATCGTGCAAAAGTCCATTTATTTCAATAATGCAATTTAAAAGGAATTGCATTAATGCAGCTTAAAATTCAAATTTTGTGAAAAGGTTCAATATTCTAGGCTCAAAGTGTCAGACTCTAGTCAGCTAATTAATCCATACCCCCTGAGCAAAGGGGACCTGAGATTGTGACTTTGGGGTTTCATAAACTGTAAGCCATAATCATCCAAATTATAACAGATAAAGGCTTGAAATATCTCACTTTGCATGTAATGAGTCTATCTCATATGTTAGTTTCATCTTTTACGTTGCATTACTAAAAAAAAATTAACTTTGCACAATATTCTAATTTATCGAGTTTCACCTGTATATTGATGACCTATCCTCAAGATAGGTCATCAATATCTGAACGGAAGGGGTCAGACATCTGGCACCCCACCAGTCAGCTGTTTGTAGAGGAGGCAGCGCTCCATACGAGAGCCGCTTTTCGGTCGTTACACTACACGTAGTCTTCTGTGCAGCGGCGTGGTGCAATTACAAATACTCTTTTCAAGTGAATGCAGCGAATACTTGTCATTACACTGCACTTCCGAGACGAAGTGCAGTTTAATGAACAGGAAACAGTGTTTGAATGGAGCGCTTCAAATAGCTGATTGGTGGGGGTGCCGGACCCCCGCAGATCAGATACTGATGACCTATTCTGACGATAGGTCATCAATATAAAATAGTTGCACAACCCCTTTAAGCTGTATGTCTGGCAGGCAACTGATGGGGTCTTGATCCCCAGAGAGGAGCGGTAATTGCACAGGGAAAGTTAGCATTTTAATATAGATGTGAGCTATATTGCATACCAGGAGCAACAAAAACTCAAATCAGAAATATTTGTGACCATCCAGCCTATAAATGTGCTCAATACTTACCAGTCGTGTTTGGCTGCTGCATGCTTGTTGTACCATAAAGTGACAAAATGGAGTCTTTTGATAAAGGCTTTTTAGCAGTTTCTTCAGGTTTTGTAGATGGCTCAGTGAATAAATCTAAGTCTCCAGAAGACTGAGGTATGCTGGCAGCGGCTGGCGCTGTGGTTGTTACCTTGAGGAATAATGGAGAAGATATGCATCAGCGGATCTACTCAACCTGACGTGTGCTCCAAAGGGATAATTATACACACAAGTAATCAGATTTTACAACAAATGTAACCAAAAAGAATAAAACATATGTGAGATATACTAAAAACAGGTTGTAGAAACAATTAAAGCAGTGGACCAAAGTAAATGATACTTTAAACGGAACCTATCATCAGGTGATTTCTGTTGGCCGAAGAGAAGTAGAGTCCTAACTGTGCTCCTATCAGAGACAGAGCAAGCCCGGATTATCTCACTCACACACTGCTAGAAGGAGAGCTGTCAATCATCCTGCGTGGGCGGAGTAATCAGGACTCTCACCGTCTCTCCGAGGAGTCCTGTCAAGACCTACTCTGCTTTTATACACAGACACCCTGCTCCAAATCCTAGAAACCTAAATATCTCAGAGCTCATAAGGCAAGACATGGGAAAGAAACAAGATTGTAGGCTTTGAACTTGGCTAGAGAGCTAATACGGGTGAGACAGGGCATTGTCCTGTGTCAGAAGCTGCAGTTAGCTGAGGTCTCAAATACAAACTGGATGATGGGTAATAGAGACAAAAAATATACAGTTACTACAGATAATGAGGTAGTTGGAGGTACACTTTAAATCTCACTAGAGTTATAAAACAACATGATAAAGTAAAATATATATTTAAGATATCATCTTTGAATTCGTTTCTTGGTATCTAATAACACAATCATTTACTAGTAATATAAAATACCTCTTAGTGACAGTACAGTACATCACGTGACTAAACTGGCCATAAACAGATGTATATCATCTGACGCCACAGATTTCAGATGACAATCTAATGTGTACAGGAAGTCTCCTGACTCTCCCCTGACAGCAGATGAGGGACCAAAAAAGGATCAGGCTGTTGGATTTCAACAAGCCCAATCCTATTTAACTTTGGGAGATAAACCACAATCAGTGGCTTTATTGCTGAACATGGACTCTTACACAGCAGGCACCTAGAGGCAAACAGCAAGCATCTGGCAACTATGTAAAGACCCCAAATTCCCAGTAAATTTACAGTGGGGGTCGGAAAGTGGTTAAAATCTGTAGAAAAGGGTGTCCACAAAAACAAATTGATCTAGGGGGAATTTCTCTCCTTGGGGAGAGAGTGCCCTGTATTTTATGGTGGCCAGTATGGCACCATAATAGCTAGTATTTAGTGTTAGGTTCCTTTCGTATATAGATCGCCTTGACGCTGGGGGACAGGCACAAACAACTTCGCAGAAAATGTATTTGCCAAGAATCTCATATTTATAAAATAAGCGTAGCATTAAAAGCAGAATATTTTCTATAATTATGGCATTATTGCCATACTTTATTTGTGTTTGCAGAGTGCTATTGCATTGTTTGTTTGCCTTTGCCTCACATCTGGTGGCATTAGAGGCAGAGCTGGTTAAGAGCTCATTTGCATCCCTTTCTTCACAAAAACAAAAAAGCACCACTCACTTGTTGAGAGTCCTAAGCAATGCCATGCTGTATTTGCAAATGAGACTGCTAAGCCCAGTGACTGGGCACAGAGGTCAAGTGACCTCATTCCTTCTGGTGTGGTTCCTGGAATGGTGGGACTTTCAAAAAGTTTTTTTCGCGGACACTTCCCTGCCAGTTTTTAACTTTGCAGTTACTACCCCTTTAATTATAATGTATTAATATTTAGTCACTTTGAAGTAAACTGTTGCTCAGATAATTGCTATGCACATAAACCCAACACTCTGGCTCGTGCAGGCATTATAACGTGAATACTGCAGCTTGTGCTCTCTTTCCCATCAAACAAATCTCTAGTGAACCTAAATTTGTGCTTTCCCAGATTCACCCAATTTACAAATATACATTGTGTGCCAATCTCCTTTCCAAACCTTTGCCTTCCCACGCCTCCGCATGAAAATTGATATTGTCTAACTAGCTAGCTCTCCTTCTACACTTCCCTGTGGACCTGCCTGCCGAGCATAACCTTCAGAAGCCAAATCACAAGGAATCACTAATTGCACGTCTTTTGTAGACCAAGCGTGTATTTTCTTTACCTGGAAATAAATGAGTAGCTAGGTCTATTTTATGCATAATAATCTGAAATGGCATTTAAAAAAACAAAACAAAAAAAACATTATAGCATCTTTTAAATACAAAGGCCTTTTAAAACTAAGCCAAACATTCAGCTTTCAAGATCTTTCTGTATGGACGACTGTCAAAAGGCCCTCCTAGTCAGGGTCATTCTTGATCTAAATTGTTCTGCCAGTTGAAGCATATATGCGGGTGGCAGCAGTACAAAGGGTGAAGCTAGTGCTACTGTATTACACAAATGGAAATTTCCACACACTGCAATGACTTTCTATAAAAACTAGTATTTAGGGTATAATTTAGTCATTCATATTTCTTCACATATAAACCACTGACAGCTTTCTGCACCTGTATCACCGACATATATATGCGTTATTTGGTTACCACAAAGGCAACATTTCTGCATAATGTGGTATAATCACAATACTTTATGCTTTAGTACTATAAGGCTAAACTCATATTTCTAATTTCATGAAAATATGTCACTGTGTATTATCACCATCGCAGGCATCAAACACGCTTAACCTTGATTTAGAAGCAAATTAAAAAAAAAAGAAAAAAAAAAACCAAAACACAAAGAACACAAAACGCTCCAGTACATACAATGTTGCTGATAACAGAATACAAATCCATGCACTGCATACCGCGCCGATGATAGTTTGTACTTTAATGGGCAACTAGAAGCGGCGGATGGCTACACTGAAAGAAATGTAATTACAAGGTAATAAATGCTACAGGACAGATGAAAGCTGGGCTGGCTTTAAGTGGAGGTAGACAGAAATCGGGGACTATTATTAGCAAGCAAAGGAGAATTCAACAGTAAAAGACTGACATGAGGCCAACAATACATACAGCAGCATCATCATCAGCGAGAAACAAATGGACATTATTTAACAGTGTGGCGGAGAAAAAGAAATGTGTATGGAAGGAAGATACATGCTTGAAGGCACAGAGGAATCTAATATATGCAATGAAAACATTATTTTTCTTCATTTTCTGCACACAGCCTGAACTGTAAATTGTTGATTTATGTAGTGGCAGATCTGCTGAAATCCCAGATTACATTGTAGTAGTGGCAGTGTACAACCAGCCATTAAAATCCTGCAAACCAAGGAATTCTCGCTTTATCGATACCTTCCATTATGAGCAGCGTAAGGCGATGATACCATGAAGGGGGATTTAATAAAGCTTTTCCATTTTATAGTCATACTGAAAAAAATGCATACTGTAGTATAATGGACAACGGATTCATGGTGCATTACACATTGTGCAGTTTTCAATACATTCCACAAAAAAAGGCTCATCGCTTCTTTGTGGCTATAAAAGGCAGGTTCAGACAGGGCAGGAAAAAAAGGTCTGTGAGTGGTAACATCATGCCCTGAAACCTGGGTAGATTTCTTTTTATCAGTGTGAATGGGAGTTTAAAAACCTCATTAACTTAACTGGCATTTAACTACTGAAAATGTGCACATTTTCCAGGGCACCGTAAAGAGGTTGTCTCACTTCAGCAAATAGTATTTATTATATAGAGGAAGTTAATACAAGGCACTTAATTGTGTATTGTGATGATCTATATTGCTTCTTTTGCTGGCTGGATCACATTATACACTGCTCGTTTCCATGGTTACGACCACCCTGCCATCCATCAATGGTGGTTGAGCTTACACACTATAAGAAAAAGCACCGGCCTATTTACTGGTCCAAACTGTGGGAGCGCACATAAGCTAGTACTTTTTCCTATATAGTGTGCAAGCACGACCACCACTGATGGATTACAGGATGGTCGCAACCATAGAAACAGGAAGTATATAATGTGATGGAAAAATGGATCAAGTAAGCAAACAAAGCAATATGGATGATCACAATACATTAGTAAGTGCCTTGTATTAACTTTTTCTACATAATAAATGCTATTTGATGACGTGAGACAACCCCTTTAAAGCCTCTTTCACACGTCCGCACCCAAAACATCTGTGACAAGATGGTCATCGTTTCAGCTCTGAAGATGTCCATGAAGGGTCAGTGTTTGGTTCATGTATCTATTTGATGCTCACCATGTGTATTTCACATACACTGCTAGGCTGAAAATGTATTTCCAGATTATCTCCTACCAATGGTCCGTGAAACTCACTGACAGAGCAAGAATGCCATTTGTGTTGTATGAATGTTTTCACGGACCCATAGAATTCAATGGGAGTGTTTGGTCCGAATCACAAACCAAACCACGGTCAGTGGAAAATCACTGATGTGTAAATAAATACATTAACGTCAATGGATACGTTCATTGCCCATGAAGAACAGAGACAGCACACATCCGTGATTCACTGACCTAACTAAAGTAATTGGCTGATAAAAAGGAGGTTGGATGCTCGGTAAATCAAAGGATACGACCAGTCAGCAAACTCTCCTATAGACTTGTTGTAGAGCTTGTATTTGTGCGAGATACACGATATGGTGGTCTCCTGGACTCTCCAGGCTTTTAACATGCCTGTAAGAAATTTACACTCCTGGGAAACTTGATATATCTATGCTGAACAGAGCAATATGAGGGCAAAATCGTCTGAGAAGTTCAACTGTGGTTAGAACTTCCATAGTTGTTCAACCATAGATAGGACTTTATGGGGTTGAACGTATCACGCCCTGCACTCCAAATTTTTTGTCTTCAAAGATTCACAAAATAGGGCATTTTACAACTTTTGGTGTCACTTGTACAAAAAAAATGACTGCATTTTTACACCACTCACTCCAGTTTTGGGGAAAAGCAGGAAAGTGGGCGTGGTTAACTATGTCAGTGACTTTCATTCCACCAAATAATAATAAAATAAAATAAATATGTGCAAGGTTTGATAAATTTGGCGCAAAGTATGCCAATGCAACCTTAAAACTTACTTCAAATATAACCCTTATGATAAATTCCCTCCATTGCCTATGAGCTATGATGGCCAAAAGGAATCCAAGTCTTTGTAGAGGGTAAACAACTACCCACCTGGAATAGGGCACATACACATGAATATTTCAGCTGTACACCATTCATATGATCACACAAATGAGCCATATGAATAATCTATGGAAATTGCAATGTCAGTGGTTAAAAGGGGTTGTCCCACTATAAGAACGTATCATCTACCCACTGCAAAGACCCCTGCTGATCACAAGAATGGGGTCCCTGTCCTCCGCTATCTCCAGCAGTATCAGAGAATGAACAGAGCAACAGTAGCTCTATTCACTCTTAGGAATCTGTTGTCGTGAATGTGGCGGTACTGCAGATAGGTTTTTAAGGTGGGACAACCCCTTTAACACCTAAGGACCAGTTTTTTCCTCCGAGTGTTTAAGCAGCTACAATTTTTTTAGCTTTTCTTTCCCATGGCTGAGACCTAATTTTGTGTGAGAGAAATTACATTTTTGATGCTGTTGAAGGTACAGATAAAGTAGGGCTCATGCACACGACCGTATGTATTTTGCGGTCCACAAAAAATATGGATGACATCCGTGTGCATTACGCATTTTGCAGAACGGAACAGCTGGCCCTTCATAGAACAGTACTATCCTTGTCCGTAATGCAGACAATAATAGGACATGTTCTATTTTTTTGTGGAACAGAAATACGGACATACGGAAACGGAATGCACACAGACTAACTTCCGTTTTTTTTTTTGTGGACCGTATGTGATACATTGTCATAAGCCTTAATGTTATTTTGAATGAAAAAGCCATCTAAACCTTTTCTGAAGCCATCTACTGTATTTGCTGTGACCAGCTCCTGCGGCAGGCTATTCCAGAGATTCACAGCCCTTACTGTAAAGAATGCTTGTCACCTCTAATGACTGAATCTTTTTTTCTCCAGGCGTAGAGAGTGGCCCCTTGTTTTATGAGGGGGTTTAACACAGAATAGCTTTCCTTGGTACTTTTTGTATGGTCCCTTGATATATTTGTACCGGTAAATCATGTCCCCCTTAAACATCTTTTTTCAAGGCTAAACAAATTCCGTTCATTTAATCTTTGCTCATAACTAAGATCTCCCGGGCCCTTTATGAGTTTAGTCGCTCTCCTCTGTACTTTTTATAGAAATAGTGATTTTTTTAATATATTGTTTTATTTTATGGTTTAGACTGTACATATTTCACAATGAATAAACCGGTCAGCTTATTTTGAACATGTGGATACCTAATAAGTGTAGTTATTTTTTTCCTTTTATGCAATGTATACAGAATAAAACATATGTATACGTATCACCCGTTTTCAAAGTTTTTTATGTTATTTAAAAATGCCAGAAAATGTTTTATCACATTCATTTTATAACTGAAGGACTTCCTGTCCTACAAAATTATTTTATGCCTATAATGTATTAGCATACCCCTGTGTGCCAATACCTTATTAAGCTCTGTGTCTCCATGGCACAGACTGTGGTTAGGTCAACACTAGTGGGCCCTAAAAGCATGATTATCTAAATAACAGTCCTGGGGTCCCTTCTAGGACTCCAGGGCCGACTGCAGAGGGCTTACTCAGCGTCTGATCAGATCACTGGGAATCCGAGGGGGAAACGCCCTTTGCTCATGCTGCATTCGCCGACTGCAGCAATCAAAGGGTTAACAGTTGGGATTGGGGCTACCTCTGATCCTGGCTAAAGAGCAAAAAAACTGTACCAAGAGCCAGAGCTGTTGGTTACAGTTCATTTGTAGAGCATGAGTGCTCAGCTCCCTCTAAAACACTGACGACAAAACACAGTGGGTGGTCTTTAAGGGGTTAAAGTATTAAAAGGCCTTGTGACTCTATAAAATTCAAATACACGACTACTACAAAAACGATCATCCTGCTTAACAACAAGTACAACACTTCAATATTTAGCATGTTTCATTATGTATTCCCAGCTGTCCTAATGACTTATTGTGTCTGAATATTTTATAAACAAATCTGTTGCACCGAAACTTTTGCTATTAAAATGGTTAATTAGTTATATTTATGTTGTTTATGTAACATAAATTACACCGGTATAATTGAGCCTACATGCGTTCACTGCCAAGATTTACGCAGCACACTGGGTAGGGTTTTACAGAACAAGCTGCAGTTTTACTTTAATACAAACACATTCATAATCTCTGCGACTGCAAAGAACAAAGGGAGAACGGGAAAAAACTAAATTTGTGCACAACCCGCAGCACAAAATGTCACCTGGTTTCAGCTAAAATTATCATACACAGGCGGTAATGAGTAATGAGGTGAAGCAGAAGCCTGGCATGGTGACAAAGATGATGGTACTGCTGCCATGGCCGGAAATGCAACCATGGTGACTTCTGCATGAAGTGTTGTTCAGTACACTCCAAAAACATCCCAGAGCAGTACTAGAGGGAACCTCTCATGTTGGGCATGCAGTGTGGCAGAGAGCAGATTCACATATAGTTTTTGTAGGAAAAGACAATAAGTAGAACGTGTAATTTATTGATTTAAAGTGTCAAGGAGCTTTCCAATTTTTTTTTATGTCAGTCGCATTTCAAAAGATTTGTCAGTCGCATTTTCATTAAGAGTCTGAGTGCCGAGATCCCTCCCGACTGCTAGAATGAAAAGAAGAAGTGATCACATAGCGTACTCTCCTTTTTGTGGCATAAAGCAGCGGTCCCTAACCGTCGGGCCGCAGCCCTGGAAGATAGTTTGCCGGGCCGCAGAGGAGCGCAGACAGACAATCCTTAAAGTACTCCAAAGCAGAATCAAGCAAAATGAAATTCAAATGTTGCCCTCATGATAACCCCCAACCCCCCCCCCCCCCCATGGGCCAGTATAAATTCCATTACCTGCAGAGTGAAGGGGAAGGAAGGGGGGGGACGCTATGCGAGCATATATCTCTCCTCATTCTAGCACTCAGACCCCACCAATTGAAATCTATGATATATCAAAAGTTGTTTTGAAAACTCAGTGAACCTTTACATCTCTGCTCTTTCTTTGTTTAGGAGTCTGGTAGTTCTGCTTCAAAGATTTACACCCACCCCTGTATGCATTCATACATGGAAGACTGTCACTGACTGAAAAGACCACCTTCTGGACTCCTAAACCCAGAGTAGACAGGGATTTTAATTAAAAATAAATAAACTATAGTAAATATTTCCCACAAAACTATCCATCAATCTGCTCAGCCCCTCCTGTTCTATAACATGTTGCCCACAGATAGAACTGCATGTTCAACTTGACAAGTTCCCTTTAACTTTCCAGTGAAGCAGAAGGTTCCTTTTTCATATGGCGTCAGCCACAAGGCTCTAGTACAGAAGAGCGATCGCT
This sequence comes from Bufo gargarizans, assembly GCF_014858855.1. Lineage (NCBI taxonomy): Eukaryota > Metazoa > Chordata > Amphibia > Anura > Bufonidae > Bufo > Bufo gargarizans. The sequence goes on along the minus strand of NC_058083.1, from coordinate 242,099,304 downwards.
GCGCATGGGGATAAAAGCCACTCATCCCTCTTAAAACGTCAACTGATTTTATACGCCAGACTACATAAATCCATTTCATCTATGCAGTCACTGGTACTTCAAGTAAAGCTTTAAGAGGTATACAGTTACAAAGTAAGGTAAAAAATACAATATATATATGTCTATCAAGTGGATGAAAGAAGGGGGAGGGTTAAATCTTAGAACTCCGATACCATATATTAAACCAGGGCACATACTAGAAAGCTCTTAGCAGATACTAGACGGTAACAGATAGATGTATGGACTCTCTAATGAGGCTTTCCGTTTGTTTTTTTTGTTATGCATTATCTATTAAGTAAAAAAAAGTTACAGCTTTTTAATAAAGACATTGGGGGAACTTATCATAAGGGGAATATGTGAAAATTAGTTTTGCTGGAGTCTGCACTGACATACAAACTTGTCAAACATCACAGATTATTAAATCGGATGCATCTTTACAACTTAGTCCTTTTTTTCCCCAGAAATGCCACTCCAGTAATTTTTACTCTTTCATCTGCTCATTATGGTCTCAGGAAGCCAGCGCTACACAGTGACTGATGGCTCTATCTAAGTGCACTCTACAAGCCATCAATCCCTAAATGGGACTGCCCCCTGGACTCCTGAGCCCAGAATGGGCGTAATTAAAGTCTACCTAAACCTTCACACGCACTGCATTCAAAACCTGCTCTGAATGTGATGGAAAGGAAATGAAGTTCAGGTGCTTATTGGGTGGTAGAATCTGTACACATACACTGTACAGGAATATGGACCAGTGCTGCTCTTCTAAGGCTTGGCTGGCATACATCGGTCTTGAAGTGTTTTTAGACCAAACAGCCAAGGCTACTTTCACACTGGCGTTTTGGTTTCCGTTTGTGAGATCCGTTCAGGGCTCTCAGAAGCGGTCCAAAATGGATCAGTTTTGCCATAACACATTTTGAATGGAAAAGGATCCGCTCAGAACGCATCAGTTTGCCCCCGATCAGTCTCCATTCCGCTTTGGAGGCAGACACCAGAACGCTGCTTGCTGTCTGACGAAAATGAGCCAAACAGATCCGTCCTGACCCAATCCGGCACAATATAAAACCGATCCGTCCCCCATTGACTTTCAATGGTGTTAAAGACGGATCCGTCTTGGCTATGTTAAAGATAATACAACTGGATCCGTTCTGAACAGATGCAGACGGTTGTATTATCTGAACAGATGCGTTTGTGCAGATCCATGACGGATCCGCACCAAATGAGAGTGTGAAAATAGCCAAACATGACATGGTCTGTAGGGCAGGAGCACCCACATTACATTGCTGCTCTTCCTGTGCCCGCTCTGCCAAAACCTCAAATGCTAGGGGTCTTTATCAGGGAGTCGGCAGAGGTGACAAGTCAAACACCTACAGGAGGTACTAAAATACATGTCAGCTGTTCAGTCAGAAAAACACTACCAGACGCATGTATGTCAGCCAGACTTAAGAAGAGCAATGCCCTGCGCTGTCCAGCTCCGATTGCGGCTGCAGAGGCTGTACTCCTACACAGCAGTGTACAGCAGCATGGACTATAAGGCACAACAGGTAGGTTTAGGCACACTGTAAATGAATACATACATACATACACACCTTGCCCCTGCTACTGTGCTGGGGGTTCTGGTTGTTGCCTTCTTCCAGGAACACTCTAAGGAGGTTCCAAGAAATGTCTAGGTCCCATAAAACTATGCTTAGGAAACTAGGCTTCTGCTCTGGTCCACCAAGGAGCCGCTTCCTTTGTAATCATTTAAGGTTAGGGTTCCATGTTTTTAGATCGGTATATCAGATGCAGTGACCCTTACCTGTGTTGTGTTTGCTGAAGATGCTGGTAGGGGGTTGGAGATCATTGGACCAAATATATCCAGGTCATCATTTAACGTGCTTGCAGTAGATGCACTGCCATTTGACACTGGGACTTCAGCTGGAGTATCTGAGGGTGAAAAACAAACCGCATGAAGACAACAGTAAAGAAAACAGATAAAATACTACTGAGCATTCTCCTCTTAGGGCCAGTTTCAGAGACTCCGTTTTCAAGCGACTTCACTGAGAGAAAGAAACACTCTCCAAGGTGGGAGCGCGATTTCCCGTCCTGGGCTCTGCTCTTGTAACGGGGCCTCACAGCATTGTGATGACTTGTATTGCTGTATTTCCCTGCCCGACCTCATCTGTGCTGACATAATGCTGTCAATACACATCATTACAGCTGATTTTAGAGTCGGGCAGGGATACACAGCATTATAAATCATTATAATGCCATGAGGTTCAGGAGGGGAAATCACGCCCCCACAATACTCCACTACTCCCCATTATGTTATAACCTGAGATCTGTACTGTTATAACATCTGACTATTCTAGTGTCCAAACAGTCAAATTTACAAAATCAATGACTGGAAAAGGAGCTCAGGACCACAAGGGTGAACAGTAAGTGACCCAATATTGGTTAGAACATGTCAGAAAGAAGCCAGACCGAATTGGCAGGGCAGGGCGGAGAGCTTAGATTAAGTAGTCATGTGTGGATCGCACAGGGACCCATTCATTTCTACGGGTCCGCAAAAGAGGGACAGCACAAGGATGTCATCCATGTGTAAACAGCATTGAATGTCCGTTCCGCAAATTATAGAATATGTCGTATTCTTGTCCATATTGCGGACAAGAATAACAATTTTTAGTAATGGGAGTGAGAAAAATGTGTATTGCACAAAAAGACACTGTCCCACGCATGCAGCCTAAGGGAGTAGCTACTCTCCGTTACCTTAAGGCGCATTTACATGGCCCAAGAATCTGTCAGATTATCGTGAATGACCGTTCCTGTGAACCCTATGTAAATGTGCCGCCGATCACCCGATCAGGTGATCCAGTCATTCATGCTGCTCAGAAGCCATGATTCTTTATGAGCACGAGGAATCCCCGTCCTCATACAGTAAAGATGGCTGCATGTGAATACGCGGTCTCCTTCACTGAACCAGGAGCAGACTGTCGGGAAGGAACAATCGGCAGCTCAGTCGTCCCATGTAAATCCAGCTTTAGAAAATAGTACAAAAAGAGAAGAAAATAAGACCGTGTTTGCCCCAATCACCAGGTTTATGATAAGAGATCAGTTCTTTCAACTCAGTCTTTGGAGATTTTAAACATGTGCCAGAAACCAGTATATCATACATATATCATAGACTTGCACTCATGCTCTATACAGACACTTTACAAGTATGGATGCAGATTAAAAGCTATGGACACAATTGGAGAATTTTTTTAAAAGGGCATGAACTGCAGCCTTTATCTCTAGTTCCACTATAATGCAAACTCCCATTTAAGCCCTATTCCTATCAGTTTATTCATAAGGGCTACAGAACAAGCCGTCAGTAGCTCTGGATTCACGGAGGAGAAAGAACTGCAGATGCAGCGAAAGATGTAGAAGACAAAATTCTGAGAATTCTCAATAAAGACCCATCTAAAATTATTTTTAACCTAAAATATGTAGAATGCCCCAAAAGAAGCCCCATAGCCTTTAACGATTTCAATTGTTACAGAATTTTGCCTGCTCTCGTAGCTTATGTTTAGAACACAGTTGCAATGTTCGGGCACACTTCATAAATGAATGCACAAAGGGGACTACAAATCAAATCAACATCGGAGATATTCAAGAAACAATACATGTTGCTATAGCAATGGAGAGCACCAAGGTTGTCAACCTCTCCCTTTCAAAAGCTTCAATTTGATTTTGCTGCTGCAAGCGGTCATGAAACACATTAATATACAGTATGCAGCAAATACACTAGTCAGATGTTGCTCTTTCATTTTAATGTTTTCAATCTTGAGGCTTTTCCAGAACTCATCCAGGATTCATACATGCGCAGCCATTAGCGGCCTGGGGATACAGCCATACGGTTACTGGTAATTCAGTGTGACTATTTCACTATCTGTAGGCAGGGCCTTAGGGTCCATGTCTGTATGGTGGTCCGCAAACAGCTTGAATGGGTCTGCAATGAGCGGAAGCACTATGGAGCGTTTCGGGGGGAATTTCAGGCCATGCTTCTGCACCACAAAAAAAAATAGTGGCTGCCATGGGAAGCCCCCTGCTGCTGTATGCAAAGAGCAGAGGGCAAGAGGGAGAGTGTAAAGTCCTATTCACCCTGATAGAGCTCTATTAGGGTGAACAGGAAAAGGGATCATAAGATCCCAGGTTCTAGTCCTTAAGGGGGGGAAATAGTTATTAAATAAAATGTTAAAATAAAGTTTTAAAAAAAACACCAAAATATTAAGCATAAATCACCCCCTTTCCCAATTTTTAATAAAATATATAAAACAATAAACATATTACATAATCGCCAAGTCCGAAAAAGTCAATACTATTAAAATATACAAAACATCTCCTATGCGATGAACGCCGTAACAGGAAAAAAAAAAAAAAGGAAAGTGATTTGCCATTTTTTTTGTCACCTTGTCCCCCTAAAAAAAAAAATAGGACAGGACTGTTCGATTATGGGACGGACCTTCCAAAAAATGCGGAATGCATGCGGCTTTTTGGGGTTTTTATTTTTTTTCACATGGTATCGAACGGTATTGAGCATCGGAATACTTTTTTATAGTATTGAAATCAAATCAAAATTGTGGTATCAAGACAACCGTAATTCAGATGTAGGCCAGACTTCCCACTGGGATTCAGACCTGAGTAAAGCCCATGCTCATTTAATCAGAATGACCTTGTACTACTATTTAGTTTCAGTGACGCACACCTCCAATGCACCATTTCCCCATCCTCATAAAGTTGTATAAAATATTAAAATCATGATAAAAGCCATAATGTTCTGCTTACAAAGCGAGAGCCTTCTGACATCAACCCGGAAAACATACTAGTCTGTTAGTTGATTCAACTGCAAATCTATCTCCATTCACACATTTACATTTCCAAAGAATATATACATATATACACACACACACACACACACACACACACACACACACACATACACACACACATACATACATATACACACATATACATACATATACACACACACACACACACACTCTGCAAAAGCTTTGCTATCCACATGCTAGCAGCTTGTCTCTAACCTCCATGACATTTTTCTTTCAAATACTGTAGTAGAAAACATGTCGACCATACGTTAATAACTTTCCTTATAGAGGAGGCAGCTGTCATATGCTCAGAAGATAGTAGAAAAAACTAAATCAGCTGTCAAATGCCCAGAACATACCAGAATGATGCATCATGTGACATAACTAAAATAAAAGACAGGGATACACTGTATATCTATATTCTGCAGTGTTCTAAAGACTGTATATGATCAATACACACTACAGAAGTTTCATTGATGTACAATGATGCAGTAATACAAATAATATCATCGATATATTAATAATCTTTATTTCTACTGCACCAGCAATTACAAACTGAGCTACTCTATAAACACTAATTGTGGATCCATCCAACATGACTACATTGTGACATACAGTATTCTACAGCATATACTGGCCAACAATGCATACTGTAGGTGGCCATGGAGTGCTCATTAGTAATGTATAGGCATCCATTTTCATACGGATTAGTCAGAGGTGATCTGCCACAGCATAATCTGCAAAGCCATGAGGACGTTAATCCAAACGCCTTAATTACGGAGCTTGGGATTGTAGCTTTGTCACATTTATAAATGTAAAAGATCAATTTGACTTTACAGAGATTTTCTACCAGCAGTTTTTATTTTATTTTTATTTAAGATCCCAAATATGTGGGTCATGTGGGAGGGGCTGGCAATGTCCGAAAATAATAAAAGATCTATTGCTGGATACATCTCTTACAATTCCAGTGCCACCGCACCACACACTGTACTGCTGGGGCCAATGACTGGTTGCAGCTGTCATGGTGGATAGCAGGGCACCGAATCTTCGCAGCACAGTAATCACAGGCCACAGTACTGAGCACCAGAGACAGGCTTTGCTCGCACCCTCCCTTAAAGTCAGATGTGGGTTGAGAAAAGCCAGATGAACCTCTTCTGTGGGCGCTGCCAAAGATACCATTAAAGTCGAATGTATAGTTCCAATAGCTTTATTGTCTACGTGTTTCAGGGGTGAATAACCCCCTTCATCAGGACAGTAACCTTACTTTACGTTATTGTCCTGATGAAGGGTGTTATTTAACCTTGAAACGCGTAGACAATAAAGCTATTGGAACTATACGTTCGACTTTAATGGCATCCTTGGCAGCGCCCACAGAAGAGGTTCATCTGGCTTTTCTCAACCCACGTCTGACTTCAGCTCTAGCACCCATATTTTTGGGGGCGCAGGCAGGAACCCAGGCTGCAGCCAAGCCCCCGTGTGCTGGTCGGGATATATATATATACCAGAGGACTACCTCACAACAGTATCTAGTAAGCAAATTTTATATATATATATATATATATATATATATATATATATATATATATATATATATATATATATATACACAGAATAATATTTTCAATACGAGGCGCTGATCTCTCTTTTTTTCTCTTCTCTCGCACCCTCTCAAAGAGTATCTGCCAGCTCTTTTTCACCATGCAAAAACTACTGACAGCACTAGAGTACAGTACAAATATACCTTTGGTAGAGCTTTTATTATCAGAAGTTGTGAGAATATGAAGATTTATTCTGCTCCTGTAAGTGCACTGGAGGTGCTCTCTGCATTGACTTGCTTCACAGGCCCTCCACTTTGCTCTGCGTGAAAGCTGAAAGGGGTTGCCCAGTTTCCTATATTGATGATCTAACCTCATGAATGGTCACCAGTATCAGAACGGTGGGTGTCCGACTCCCAGCACCCCCTGTAAGCTCTTCATTCTATTTTTCGTCATCGACAACACAGCAGAGAGCAGCTGTAATTACGACTCCTCCAAGTGAATGGGACTGAGCGTAACTACAACTGATCCTTCCCAGTCAAGTGAATGGGACTGAGCGTAACTACAACTGATCCTTCCCAGTCAAGTGAATGGGACTGAGCGTAACTACAACTGATCCTTCCCAGTCAAGTGAATGGGACTGAGCGTAACTACAACTGATCCTTCCCATTCAAGAGAATGGGACTGAGCGTAACTACAACTGATCCTTCCCATTCAAGAGAATGGGACTGAGCGTAACTACAACTGATCCTTCCCATACAAGAGAATGGGACTGAGCGTAACTACAACTGATCCTTCCCATTCAAGAGAATGGGACTGAGCGTAACTACAACTGATCCTTCCCATTCAAGAGAATGGGACTGAGCGTAACTACAACTGATCCTTCCCATTCAAGAGAATGGGACTGAGCGTAACTACAACTGATCCTTCCCATTCAAGTGAATAGGACTGAGCGTAACTACAACTGATCCTTCCCATTCAAGTGAATGGGACTGAGCGTAACTACAACTGATCCTTCCCATTCAAGAGAATGGGACTGAGCGTAACTACAACTGATCCTTCCCATTCAAGTGAATAGGACTGAGCGTAACTACAACTGATCCTTCCCATTCAAGTGAATGGGACTGAGCGTAACTACAACTGATCCTTCCCATTCAAGTGAATAGGACTGAGCGTAACTACAACTGATCCTTCCCATTCAAGAGAATGGGACTGAGCGTAACTACAACTGATCCTTCCCATTCAAGAGAATGGGACTGAGCGTAACTACAACTGATCCTTCTCATTCAAGTGAATAGGACTGAGCGTAACTACAACTGATCCTTCCCATTCAAGTGAATAGGACTGAGCGTAACTACAACTGATCCTTCCCATTCAAGTGAATGGGACTGAGCGTAACTACAACTGATCCTTCCCATTCAAGTGAATGGGACTGAGCATAACTACAACTGATCCTTCCCAGTCAAGTGAATGGGACTGAGCGTAACTACAACTGATCCTTCCCATTCAAGAGAATGGGACTGAGCGTAACTACAACTGATCCTTCCCATTCAAGAGAATGGGACTGAGCGTAACTACAACTGATCCTTCCCATTCAAGAGAATGGGACTGAGCGTAACTACAACTGATCCTTCTCATTCAAGTGAATAGGATAGAGCGTAACTACAACTGATCCTTCCCATTCAAGAGAATAGGACTGAGCGTAACTACAACTGATCCTTCCCATTCAAGAGAATGGGACTGAGCGTAACTACAACTGATCCTTCCCATTCAAGTGAATGGGATGGAGGAGCTGTAATTGCACCTGTTCGATGCAGGTAAACAGTTAAGAGAACGCAGCGTTCACACAAGTGCTGTGTTCTCATCAAAGAGCTGGAGACAGACCCCCGCCGATCTGATACTGAGGACCTATACTGAGGATAGGTCATAAATATAGGAAACTGGACAACCCCTTTAAGTGGCCAACTAGGAGACTGATACAGTATTGTCAAAACTGGAAACAGACTCCCTTTAAATAGCAAATAAGCAATTTTTACACTGGATGGAAATTGCTGAAAATGTTATAGGCTCTTTATTTTCTTTCTTTTTATGTTCTTCCACGGTTTATAAAGCATCGTTATTTTACTAGCTAGGAGCTAGAATGGGCATTCATAGCTGGGAAAGTGTTAAAGCACTAGTACACTATTAGCGTGCAGCTCACAACTTCCACGTCTTCCGTCTCACTATCTCACCTAGCAGAGTGACATCTCTGCTGCCTGGGGCTCGGAGCCAGATGGCTGAGCAGCAGGAAAAGTGTCGAAGATTTTTGAAATGCTCAGAAGGCAATGAGAGTCGCAAAGTAAGCATGAACTGCGGCATAAGAGAGGTAACCGCGTAAAACCTACTCAATAACAGGCTATAAAACACAGCACAAAGGCACGGAAAGCAATTAATAGAGAAAGGGCGGCCTCTCAGAATCTTGTTTTTACAAGCAGCTAGCATTTGCCTGCCTCCAAATGCATGAATAGTGAACGCCACGGACCATACCGATGCAGCACATGAATTTTACAACCAAGAATAACTAGATCACAAAACAGATAGATGAGGCTTTGAATGGTAAAAAAGTAATAATTCACTGGGGGGAGAAATGTCAACCAGTTTTAAAAAGGTGAGGCCAGGCGCCCTCTGAGGAAGGCCAGCTCTAATGAAGAACTACAAGCTGATTACACAGTCATTCACAACAATTACTAATAAGTTATAGATTAATGCGCCCCACAGTGGAGGGTTATCAAAACTGGCCATAACCAATCAGGTCGAGCCTTTCATTTTCCAAAGGAGCTCTGAAAAATAAAAGGTTGCTATGGTGAAATAAGTCGGTATTGATAAATCCCCTCTCTTGTATCTAAAGCTGCCCGGAGATGGTGCCATCAGGCCCGTTTCAAGGTGTTCACGAAACACAGGAGCACTGAATGGACATACGCGAAAACTGGATCTCTCAGCATCAGCTTGTAGGTGGTTCACAGTTAGCAACAGGAGAGTTTTATTTTAAAAAATAACCATCAAACAAGACAAAGAAGTAATGGCTTCAGCTGATAGGAGTCTGTCAGCAGTATTGCCTATACTAAACTGCTGATAGCACTCGGTGGAGCTGGAGAAAGCAGGACAAAAACATAACTTTTGTGGAGCTTTTACTATCAGGGGTACTATGAATATGAAGTCCATCTCTGCTGGGCACTGGAGCTTCGCTGGGGAGTGCTCTCTGCATTGAACAGTTTCACAGCCCCGCCCCTTTGCTCTGAGTGACAGCCGTAGCAGACTCCTGGTAGGATGCTACTACTGTCACTCACAGCAGAGGGGAGCGGTTGGGAAACAGCTGTCTGCAGAGGCCACAGCACTCATCTGATCCTGCATCCTCTTCAATGTTTACCTGTATGCCATTTAGATCATAGTAGCGGTGCAGTGTGAACGAGAGGAGCAGTTGTAGTTACACAGCACCATTGCTGCGATCTAGACCATTTGTAGACGGATCAGTCTCACAAATACATTGCAATACCGGATCCGTCTCTACATTTGTCATCTGGAAAAATGGATCCGGTAATTATCTTTTTCACAAGGTGTGCGCATGCGCAGACCGCAAAACCGGATCCGTTTTTCTGGAACACTTGGGGCCTGATTCGGCATTAATGCATTTCAATGTAAAATAATTTAAGTATTCTGGAATTTTGGACAGAGAAAATACTGCAGCATGCTGCGGTAATTTCTCCGTCCACAAAAACGTGAAAGGGACTGAACTGATTCATCCTGAACGGATTGCTCTCCATTCAGAATGCTTTAAGATAAAACTGATCAGTTTTTTTCCGGTATACAACAGCCCCTAGGACAGAACTCAATACCAGAAACGTTTAACCCAAGTGTGAAAGTACCATAATATGAAACACCCACAGAACTAAAAATTGTTAAAAGGGTTTTCAGAGATGTAATTTTTTTTTTTACTGATGTCCTATTCTCAGGTGAGGTTATCAGTATCTGAATGGAGGGGTCCCACATCTGGTACCCCCACCAATCAGCTGTTTAAGAGGGCAACCGAGCTCCTGTGAGCACTGCGGCCTTCTCTCTGCTTTTCCTAGGCCAGTGACGACACATTCATATCTCCCGTGGCCTAGGGGCAGCTCAGCCCCATAGAAGTGAATGGAACTGAGCGCGATACCAAGCACAGCCACTAAGCTGTGAGGAGCGCTGCTGCCTTCTCAAAACAGCTGATCGGAGGGGGTCCCACCGATCACATAATGATGACATATCCTGAGGATAGATCACCAGTAAAAAATAAATAAATTCAGAAAACCTTTGCTTTCTTTGCTTTCAGGATCTAAATCTTATCATTTCGGTATGTTCGCTCTTGTCTAGTCATCCCACTTCATAATGCTTTAAAGTTCTGTCTACAAGCGATTATTTATCAGTGCTTAAATGAGGCATTAATAAGATGACTCAGATAGTCACAAGTACTCTCATGCTACAGCTGCGCTGCCTCACTTATTAGTACGGAGCGAACAAACAATCTAGCAGAGATGTCACCGGAGACCGTCCCTCTGCCAGCACGCGAAGCGGCTCTTCTATCAAGCTACCTCCACCGACTCAACAGCAGGAAGACGGCTAGAGCACATCCCCTCTATGCCTAGTTTCATTTATCGGCTGTGTCAGGGGCCATGTTAAGAGCCGCTGGGATCTTAGCCAGCCTAAGGACAAACAGCCGGACTGCCAGACCTATATTGAGCAAAAAGATTTTCTGAAACTAATTGAAGGTTAGCGTGAACGAGGCACATTTGATTCGTTAAAGGTCTTGACATTTTGTTTGCATGCTCATGCTTGCATATTCTGTGCAGAGTATAATGGCCACATTTGCCTTGAGATGCTCTATATCTATCGGGGAATATATTAACATTTCCAGCACTGCTCACCTTTTAAAAGTAAATTCATCCAAGACTTAATATGCTATTAGTTAGGCAGAGCTCCGTACTGGAGAAGTCTCAGCATCGCATAGTCTCTAGAAACTGCAAGCAAGCCAGGGATTAACATACAAAAGCAACAGTCCGTGCAAAACCCAGATCACACTGGAGCATGACTGACATGAAAATTCACATCATTACATTCTGTCATTACAGCTCAAAGGGCCCTGTTTCCACATTACCGCAATCTAATGTAAAGACTGAAGCTTTACCGCCACAGAATAAGGCTACTTTCACACTTGCGGCAGTGATCCGGCCGTAGTTCTGTCGCCGAAACTGCCTGCCGGATTCGTCAATCTGCATGCAAACGGACAGCATTTGTAGACAGATCTGGATGCGGATCCGTCTCACAAATGCATTGCAAGAACGGATCCATCTGTCTGTCATACGGACAAACGGATTTGTTTCTATTTTTTCCCCCCATTTTTAAAGGTCTACGCATGGGCAGACCGGAAGGACGGATCCGGCATTGCAGTATTTTAAATGCCGGATCCGACACTAATACATTCCTATGGAAAAAAAAATATCCGAATCCGGCATTCAGGCAAGTGTTCCGTTTTTTTGGGCTGGAGATAAAACCCTAGCATGAAGCGGTATTATCTCCGTCCTGAACAGTCAAAAAGACTGAACTGAAGACATCCTGAGCGGATTGCTCTCCATTCCGAATGCATGGGGATAAAACTGATCAGTTCTTTTCCGGTATAGAGCCCCCAGGACAGAACTCTATGCCGAAAAAGAAAAACGCTAGTGTGAAAGTGCCCTTAACTGAAAAGCCACAAATGAAACATATTTTTAAAGGTCGGCAGAGTAGTCAACAGAAAACTAAGGTTGGAAGCCTATCTTAGGCTTTATTTATCAGGGAGCATTATAACTCGTGAAGCAAGGACCAAAAAAAGGACAGGATCCTGTCAAGGGAATGCAAAGAAGTCTTTCCTGATCTGATACCATTTTACAGCTCCACATCAACAGTAGCCCTGGAGCCATAATACAAGTGATGTAATGCTGTGGAAAGATGATGTCTGATTGCAATGAAACATGAAAGTTGAAGCAAAAAAACTTCACAGAATTTCAGCTCATGAGCAAGATCGAAAATTACATAAAATACAAGAGAATATATATATATTTTTTTTTTGCATCACTATAAATTCCCAGACACACGTCAACATGGAGAAAAATACTGATGAAGGGCAATGCCAGGATGGTAGCAGAAAGCCTTTCTGTTTCACAGGGCGTCTGCATAGAGGATATGCTATTTCAACTGGAAGCCAAAAATAAAGTAAAATAAAAGTTATTACAAAAAAAGCCTTCTAAACGTCAATTTTTCTTATGATCTAGCTGTGTCTCCTCTTCCGTGGAAAGTCCCCACATTGGAGATATCCTGGCCCGTGTCCCTTGAACTGTTTTTCTCCCTATATATCTACCACCCACTCCCATCATACTTACTACATGTGCATGCTTTTGCCATAAGCCGCCCCCCCCCCTCCCCCTTCTCTCATATATAAATGTACAATCCTAGAACGGGACTAGTACATATGACAGGTACTTGTATCGTGAAGATCTTGGAATTAGGAAGCAGGATCTGTAAACCTGATAGCAGTGGTACTGCCAATCTTTTTTTCCATTTCCACAGAGCTTTCCCTTAATTCACACACTTCCCTTGTGTTCTACAAAAACTTTACAAGTAAGTGGCTGATAGTCACAGAATTGGCGCTAACCTACTTAACCCATTAAGCCTCGCGGAGTGATTGGCTGAATTCTATTATAGGACTGAGGTACAGAGCAATATAAATGTAAATATTCCCACATACTGTATAAAGTGTTATTCTGGCAATTACTTGCATAATCTGCCAGATTTGATTGTAACTCAATAATATTCATGTAGAAATTGGCTTTGAAGTGGCTGTAGATCTTCAGACAGAAAATGCTATATAAATGCAAATGTATTACTTCATTGTATCTGATTTGCCTTTAAAGGCTTTTGTATTGTCCGTTAATAAGTTCAGATCTACAAGTGGCCGGTCTGTATGACACAAGCTACCATTTGTTTTCTCTACAACCTGCCAGAAGCGTACCCGACGCACAGACGCTTTACCCCGGCCAAACACTATGCGTTGCCTAAATATTGCTTTTCTTCAAGACCAGCGCACTGTATCACATAATCGTAGTGACCTGAAGAGTAATATGTACAAAGAGCATTAGCGGCGCATTGAATAATCAAGGTCTTTTCCACAATTCCAGAAGCCATTTGCTTAGGCTAGCTTCACACTAGCGGTTACCATCTCCGGCAGGGAGCAGATGTCTGGATCCAGAGGCTACCCGACACCCACCAGCCCCAGGAACCAGGCCACAGCCCGGCAAACATGATGAGAATCGGCTGGAGGAAAACCGCTGTGACTATTGGAGAAGCTGTGCAAGGAAACTATAGTCACTACTGGAGAAATTGGGAGAGGCACAAGCTGCTCGTAAGACGAAGGAAAAAAAGAGAGGGGGAACATAATTACTACTAAGGGATTGGGAGGGGGGGCACTAATGCTAATAAAAGTAAAGATCCCTGGGCCAATTTTGTAGGTGATTGTTGGGATGATTGCCTGCTCATTGGTGAAGGAGACATGCAGTGATCTCCTCCACGGTATGGGGAGAAGTGACTGCTAATGCCATCGCTTGTCCCCATACTCGTTTGCCAGCAGCCAAGGCTGTCTACTAAGCACAATCTGCTGCCGGCAAACAACTATTTAGGTGACTGCGTGAATGATGCGATTACCTGATGAATGAGTGTTTTGCTCAGATCGTTGTGCCCAGCAGGTGCCATCTAAGACCCACCACACCCCCTTTAAATTTTTAGACGGGTTCGGCTAGGTACAGAAATACCATATATGTGGACATAAACTGCTGTTTTTGTACGCTTTAGGGTTCAGAAGGGAAAACCCTCCTTTGACTTTTGCTGCACAGATTTTGAAGGATTAGTTATGGGCATCATGTTGCTTTTTGGTATAAGAGGTTTCAGTAGCTGCCAGGCCCCTGTAAAGCATTGGGATGCCTTAGGAGCCACTGGCACTCCGCCATCGCATTGCGAAGAGCCATTGGAGTCCAGAGGGGGAGCCTCTTCTCTCTATAAATTCCTTATATGCAGCAGTCAGCATTGACTGGCACATATAAGGGTTAATCTGCTGGCATTGACATTTTCGGCAATGCCATCGAAAACAGTAGGGGCCCACCTACTTGAGGGTTTTTTAAAAATGGCAGTAACAAAAAAAAAAAACACATTGGCATCTTAAAAGTTTCAAAACCGAATTTTGCTACTTTTTAGTGCCAGAAAACTAGTGTTGTGGCAATGAAAAATTCCCTTTATGTGCTTTCTTACATTGTTGCCACAGAACGGGGCTGGACCATGCAGTCAAACACATTTACTCTAGAAAACTGGTATAAATTATACCTATAACTAAAATCTACTCTACTCCTTTTGCACTTAAAAGTTTTGGTCTGATGGATTGGCCGATTATATCTCAGAGCTGAATAAAGACTAGTGGCTCTTTCTCCGCAGCCCGGGGAAATGCCTACAGCTGGCATCTTATGAGCAATTTGCTTCTGGGCAGCAAACATTTAAACTTCCCAGTTCTAAGAGATACAAAGCTTGATAACCATAATTGTCCCTGGACAGCAGCCCGGTCGGACAGCGAGAGAATGAAAATTGTATTCATACAAATATCACAGAATACGTTCTGCAATAGTGGACATTATACTCGCGGTGACTGCACAATTCGCTGTAGAGTCTGCACAGCAGGCAGATACTGAATGGGGCCGAGCTGTAATAACACACAGCCCGTGGACATGAGTGGTGCAGAATCAGATCTTATTTTTTCTAATCTAATAAGAAACCTATTAAGGCCCAAATAATAAAATGATCCATAATTCCACAACACTGCTTTAGGACATCATGGCCAAACTCATTTAATTTTCGTATGCGATATCAAATCTAAGTTTTGTCACAATACTACAAAGGATGCTCCGTTTCCAGAAGCAAAATGAGTCAATCGACATCTTAAAGCTAACCAGTCAGCAGGAAAATACTGCACCGTGTAAGGGCATGATGTCATATAGGGACCTGTCATACTGAACATGTAGTTTATCTGAAGACTGTATGGTATACAGCAGGAGGGGCTTAGAAGATTGAGATACACCATATTTTATGTACCATAAGACGCTACCCATCTCAAGTTACAGTGTACAATACAATACTCACTGTAGAGTCCCTTTCTCCTTCCTTGTCCGACTCCTGCCACTGGCGACATGATCAAGGGTCCTCAAACTTCAGTTTCTCACAGTCCTCTCTTCTGCATTGATCACACATCGGTGTCAGGCAGGAAGATAGAGTGCAAATGTACAGCTCTCTCACCGATTAGGGAAAGCGCTGTAAGGAGGTCCTGCTTGACCACCCTGACTGAGGACTATAAATAAGTAGGCATTTTTTAGCAAGATTTTTTCCTTGCTAAAGTGTGCATCTTACAGTCAGAAAACATGGTATTTATTTGAGGAAAGATTCAGTTTTACTCACATAATGATTGGACATTTTCTACATATGACTGGCAATTAGACTGATTAGAACTGGAAACTAGACCCCTAAATCCAAAGTAAGCAGTTAGATTACATACTATACTGGATCCAGGGGCGTAGCTAGAACTGACTGGGCCCCTCCCAAACTTAATGGACGCACTCATACACACACTCGCCACATACATGGACGCACTCATACACGCATTCACCACATACATGGATGCACTCATACACACACTCGCCACATACATGGACGCACTCATACACGCATTCACCACATACATGGATGCACTCATACACGCATTCACCACATACATGGATGCACTCATACACGCATTCACCACATACATGGATGCACTCATACACGCATTCACCACATACATGGATGCACTCATACACGTACTCACCATATACATGGATGCATTCATACACGTACTCACCATATACATGGATGCACTCATACACGTACTCACCATATACATGCATGCACTCATACACGCATTCACCACATACATGGACGCACTCATACACGTACTCACCATATACATGCATGCACTCATACACGCATTCACCACATACATGGATGCACTCATAAAGGCACTCACAACATACATGGACTCACTCATACAGGCACTCACCACATACATGGACGCACTCATACACGCATTCACCACATACATGGATGCACTCATACACGCATTCACAACATACATGGACTCACTCATACAGGCACTCACCACATATATGGACGCACTCATACACGCATTCACCACATACATGCATGCACTCATACACGCATTCACCACATACATGGACGCACTCATACACGCATTCACCACATACATGGACGCACTCATAAAGGCACTCACAACATACATGGACTCACTCATACAGGCACTCACCACATACATGGATGCACTCATACACTCACCACATACATGGACGCACTCATACAGTCACCACATACATGGACGCAGTCATACACGCACTCACCACATACATGGACGCACTCATACACGCATTCACCACATACATGGACGCACTCATACACGCATTCACCACATACATGGATGCACTCATACGTACTCACATATACATGGACGCACTCATACACGCATTCACCACATACATGGACGCACTCATACAGGCACTCACCACATACATGGATGCACTCATACACTCACCACATACATGGACGCACTCATACAGTCACCACATACATGGACGCACTCATACACGCATTCACCACATACATGGACGCACTCATACACGTACTCACCATATACATGGACGCACTCATACAGGTACTCACCATATACATGGACGCACTCATACAGGTACTCACCACATACATGGACGCACTCATACAGGTACTCACCACATACATGGACGCACTCATAAAGGCACTCACCACATACATGGACGCACTCATACAGGCACTCACAACATACATGGACTCACTCATACAGGCACTCACCACATACATGGATGCACTCATACAGGAACTCACTACATACATGGACGCACGTATACAGGCACTCACCACATACATGGAGGCACTCATACACTCACCACATACATGGACGCTCTAATACAGGCACTCACTACATACATGGACGCACTCACTACATACATGGACGCACTCATACAGGCACTCACCACATACATGGATGCACTCATACACGCACTCACCACATACATGGATGCACTCATACACGCACTCACCACATAAATGGATGCACTCATACACGCACTCACCACATAAATGGACGCACTCATACAGGAACTCACTACATACATGGAAGCACTCATACAGGCACTCACCACATACATGGATGCACTCATACACGCACTCACCACATACATGGACGCACGTATACAGGCACTCACCACATACATGGAGGCACTCATACACTCACCACATACATGGACGCTCTAATACAGGCACTCACTACATACATGGACGCACTCATACAGGCACTTACTACATACATGGACGCACTCATACAGGCACTCACTACATACATGGACGCACTCATACAGGCACTCACCACATACATGGACAGACTCACATACGCACTCACCACATATATGGACATATATACTGTGTATATATATATATATATATATATATATATATATATATATATATATATACACACACACACACACACACACATTACATACACATGAACTTACAAGTAGTTATACACCTATTTCTACAGACAGACACTTACCTTTCCTGTAGACAGCTGATGTCTGGTCCTCACAGGCAGCCTGGAGAAGTAGGTGCCATCACCCCTCTGTGCCATCCAGTGACAGCAGTAGTAGGTTTTAGGCGGGACCAGTCTCCCTCCATAGTCCCACTCCCAGTCCCTCCTCCCCACAGCAGGACAGGTAACAACCCCCCCCCCCATTTAATAAAACATGAAAAAAATTGTTTAAACAAAATACTAAATATGAGCGGAGGGGGTTGTAGATTAGATATATGATAGATAGATAGATAGATGGAGTCATGCATGCTGATCACTGCAGTCTGCACAGTCCTGCTTGTACATACAAACCTCATATCTCAGCAGGAGTGTGAACCATAGGAATCTAATAGAGCAGTTTCACGTTACGTCATTCCTGTCATGTGACGTCTGCCGGAAGTCGAGCTGCTTTGTGATAGGAGCTTTACAATTCAAGTTAGTAGGCGGGAAATGGTGTGTGCACGGTGATGACAATGCCGTGGACGGGCGGAGGACAGCTGTAGGGCTCACACTGTCATTACTAGGTGAGATCATGGCATTGCTGAGGAGTGGGGGCCACTAAGCGCCCAGTGTAGTGGGCGGGGCGCGGGCGGTCCAACATGAGGTAGGCCGGCGGATGCGGTGGAGGCTGGCACCAGCGCCGCCCGCAGACCGCAGTGCAGGAAAGGAATTAATTTCCCCGCCCCCTCCACCGCCTGAGTCCGCCTCCTACTAACTAGAGGGACTGGGTGGGAGGACTCAGGAGGCGGACTCAGGCGGTGGAGGGGGCGGGGAAATTCATTCCTTTCCTGCACTGCGGTCGGCGCTGGTGCCAGCCTGGCTCCGCCTCCGCTCCGCCCCCCTCCACCGCATCCGTCGGCCTACCTCATGTTGGACCGCCCGCCCACTACACTGGGCGGGCGGTCGGCCCCCTGGCTGCCTGTGAGTGCTGTGATGTATTCAAAAAAAATAAAAATAAAATTAAAATGATGCGGTCCGGACGGGCGGGCCCCCAGTGGCGTAGGGGCCCCATAGCCACTGCTATGGTTGCTATGGCGATCCCTACGCCACTGACTGGATCTTTTCTAAGTAATCTATATCTGAATATGTTTAGCCCCTTCTTCCCTTTAACATGCTGCCTGCAGATTAGACTATAAATTAATCCATTCTCTCTGTAAAGTTTTTACATTAAAGTGTACCTGAGGTGTTTTTATTTTATTTTTAAGTTTGCATAATGGCTGTTCTTCTCTGTAAAATCATAACTGAACGATCAGGTCTTTTTTGGGCTTCTCTAATTATTCAGCCCTATTATAAACTGTTTGTCAGCTGCACAGCTAGATGCATTTCTCTCAGAAGCAGAGGGCATCTCCCTTCTCTGGTATCGGCCAGTACTGCTAAGACATCCTTTCCCTTAGTTCTCAATATGTTTTCAGCTATAGAGCTCACAGAACCGATTACGAGGAGGATGTCACACTAAAAGAAAGGCAATTTCAGAAAGGCAAGAGGCTCCAGTGAATTCAGAAGTCGTTTTTAATTGGGCTTAGGGTCTCAGCTACCTCTGAAACACTGAAAGTGGACTGGAAGTTAGGTGGAGGCAAGACCCCTAGTGGCCGTAACTTTTCAGGTAGATGCTGGCATATTTTTTTTTAAAGTAGTGATTTAGAAATTTGCTAGTTACACCATAATCTATTGAATTAAATTGTGTGGAAGTACAGTGATTCTTTAAAGGGACATTTTTGTACCCTAGTCATAAGGGGAAACTGTCATAAACCTTATATCCATTTTACACAAGTTAAAATATGAATGTTTTAATTTTGGTTGCTATGGCTACATAAATTTGTAATATCACCGGTGGCGAGAACGAGAAGGACGTGCATGCATGGATCTCTCTTCAATAAGGTCAAGTATCGTGCGTGGGCTTAATATTTAAGACCAAAAAAGAGCTCATGATAATCTAGGTGTTTTCTACTGCTAGGTGTCTTCTTATAAATGGTGTAACTAAAACCAACGGGAGATCATTTCCAATATTTACCGCCGGCAGCCTGTATTCACTAAAAGCACAGATAAAAGAAATAACCATTCTAAACTTCACTTGCTTTCATAAAAATGAATTTTTGACTCTGGCAGCAAATACAAACAGTCAGTAAAAGGAGTCAATAAAACGTGATCCTTCCCATAGCAGCACTGAACGCAATGCAATAAAACATCTCTAACATCTAACTCTTTACATTAAAAAACTTTCTATTTAAATGCTGAAATGTCATTATACAGCCAGACTTTGAAGAATACTTTGATAGCTTTTCGTTCCCCAAGGAGCTCATTACTGGTATTTTGGTGGAGACAGCACTGCTGACAGAAACAGGCCCCCTTATTAAACATTTTCTGTAATAGAGGGCCCTCGGCAGACTTAATCACGCCATTCTCAAGCGCAGCTAACAATATCAGTTGGCATATGGAAGATAACGGCCTGATGCTCCCTTCTGCAGAGGTTTCATTGTAGTCCTCTTAGAATGTAACAACGGGCAGTGTTCATTATGTATTACTTACCAAGTCCTAAAAGATCAACAGTCATCTCTGGTGCTTTCTTTGGACTGGCTTTAACCTCTAGCTGTGGTTCTTTTTTCACAACCTGGGAAAAGAAGCAAAGTGCTCATTAATTAGGCACTTAGGTGAACGTGCCAGCAGATTTCTGCCTTTCTACTAGGTTTAATAGAGTATGTAATATTTGTCTGAGCTTTGTTCCAAGCTCTTATAACACTACCTATCTGAAAGACATAATCGGGAGCTGCCAAGTCTTAGAATAATGAAGCAACCCTTAACTAAAAAGCCGACCCAGGCAGAACTGTGCTTGAAGTTGAATTTAGCAACATTTTAATCACTTGACAGCTTGTTTTGGCATATTATTTTCGAGTTAGATGTGCCAGGTCCCTGAAGAATAGGGAGAAGAAAATGCCAAAAAGGAAAGCCTGCTGTAAGGGCAACATACGGGTGAAACTCGAAAAATTAGAATATCGTGCAAAGTTAGTTTATTTCAGTAATGCAAATTACAAGGTGAAACTAACATATGTGATAGACTCATTACATGCAAAGTGAGATATTCAAGCCTTTATTTGGTATAATTTGGATGATTATGGCTTACAGCTTATGAAACCCCAAAGCCACAATCTCAGGTCCCCTTTGCTCAGGGGGTATGGATTAATTAGCTGACTAGAGTGTGACACTTTGAGCCTAGAATATTTAACCTTTTCACAAAATACTAATTTTAAGCTGCATTAATGCAATTCCTTTTAATTTGCATTACTGAAATAAATGAACTTTTGCACGATATTCAAATTTTTGGAGTTTCACCTGTAGTGGCTTGCACTGTTACCTTGTGGTACAGGGAGGGTTCTGGCTTCCAGCCAAGGACAACATCTGCATGGAGTTTCTATATCCTTAGTGTATAAATGACTACCCTCAAGAAGATGTATTCCCTCTGACATGTAGATCCTATAAGGGTACATTCACACGACTGTATAATTTTATCCACGTCAGAGCCGCATCCGTTCCGTATTTTGCGGAATAGATGTGGATCCATTCATGCCTATGGGTGAATAAAATGTGCGGACAACGTTCAGTATGTTTTCCGCATCTGTGTTTACGCATTTCTAGTCTGCAAAAATATGAAGCTTGTACTACTATTGTCTGCACAGATCAGTCCGCAGCCCCATTCAAGTCAATAGATCCGCAAATTATGGTTTCCGTATGTCATCAGTTTTTTGCAGATCTGTTTATGTATTATTGAAAGCCTTCGGGTCCATTTACACGTCCGTAAGTGGTTCGCAGATCCGCAAAACAAGGACACCGCCAATGTGTGATCCGCAAATTGTGGACTGCAGATCGCGGACACTATAATAGAAAATGCCTTTTCTGGTCTGCAATTGCGGACAAGAATAGGACATGTTCTATTTTTTTTCGGGAACGAAATTGCGGATCCCAAAAATACGGACCCTGGAAATGTGGAACGGATCCTGGAAATGAGGATCCTCATCCGTTCCAGCACCATTGAAAATTAATGGGTCTGCACCCGTTCCGCAAATTGCGGAACGGATGCGGTCCCAAATTACGGACGTGTGAATGGACCCTTAATAAGGGTCCATTCACAGATCCGTATGTGTTTTGCGAATGCACGGATAAGCATTTAACGGACTGCACATCGCCGGCACTATAATAGAAAATGCCTAATCTTGTCTGCATTACCGAACAGCACATCGTGTGGCCCCATAGAAATGAATGGGTCTGCAATTCCGTTCTGCAAAATGCGGAACAGAATTGAGGACGTGTGAATGGAGCCCAATTTTATTTTTTCTCTTTTTTCATTCCATTTTTTGCAGACCGAAAAAAAATAAACGGAAGACATATGGAACACAAACTTAAGTCATTCTTCCGCAAAATGCAGAAACACGGTTCCGTTATTTGCGGACTACAAAACGGGAAGGATTACACACGGTCATGTGAATGTACCTTAATGTACTTGTTGTACAAGGTAAAAATGTAAGCTTACTGGGATTGGCAATCAGGAGCGAAGGATTTGTGACTACTGGTATAAAAGGCAGAAAACAAGATCACGGCTGTTTGCTATTGCTGTTTCAGTGTGTTTATTTTACAATGCAGAGGTATACCGTTTCCTGATATTATACCTAGTATTATTCCTGAAGATCTCAGGTTTTAAGTAGTTCAAAAGACACTTTCAATGTCTACTTCAAAAGAGTGGTCATGTGCGAGGGCTGCTCTCGATACAGTTTTTAGAGCTGTTCGCCTGTGTAACTAATACACGAAGAGGACAGATTTTCCTATTCTGGAAGTAAACAACTAAGCTCGCCATTCAATAACTACACACAGAGATAAAACCTTAATAACCGTGTTTAAAGGGGGTCACTTTTGTCATATTACGCTGCTAAAATCACACTGCAGGTCACATACACAAACTTTTTTGACTTTTCTGTGACTGAAGCTCGAAAAATGAACTTTGAAGGCATAACTAATGAGGTCGCAAGTGCCCAGACCCCTAAGCTCAGGAGGGACCTATGTACATGTGCTGGAGCTGGCATATGGTTCCTCCTAAGATAGGACCTCTTCTACTGGATGCCTCATTTTTGCCTGGTGAAGGGTTATTACTAGAGACATTGCAAATCACAGTAATTCACAATCCTGCAGTTTTCACACAGACTACTAAGTTTCATAACTCCTCCTTCCTTTCGGCAAGCTAGCCCAGTATCTTCCTGACGTCACTCTTGTCTGTTCCCAAAATACCGCATCTGCGCACATCACTGCCATACCCAGGCATGTGCCATGCAATACTCACTGTGGGCAGCAGCAAAGTAATGAAGGCACATGAGCCCCTTAAGCATATATGTTTCTTTGTAAAATTGTGCAAATAAGGTCTTCTGTGCACCGAGGGGCAGGACCTGCACCTCAGCTTTCCAGTGTTGGCCACTCTTTCATAAACAGGCATCGCAGTTGCAGGAAAGCTACTTTTCCTAAAATGTGCTTCCTGCAGAATGGATTATCCATTCTGTTCTAAGCTGAAGAGCTATCCACACCGGCAGCACTACACGTATCCTCGCGGCAGGAGTCACAGCCATGTAAAACTTGCCCATCAGTAGGACATCCAACTCCAAGCAGTTTTAAAGTGCACTATTAAGTCAAGCCATGAAACTCTTTAGGCCTCTTTCACACGGGCGTCCCGGATTTACGCCGGACGCATCTTGGGTGCATTGCGGCAAACCCGCGCGAGTGGGTGAGTGAATTAAAAAAAATGAGTGTGCTACCCAGACCCGAACTTCTTCACTGAAGTTCGGGTTTGGGTTAGGTGTTCTGTAGATTTTATTATTTTTCCCTTATAACATGGTTCTAGGGGAAAATAATAGCATTCTGAATACAGAATGCTTAGTAAAATAGGGCTGGAGGGGTTACAAAAATAAAAATAAAAAATACAAAATTAACTCCCCTCATCCACTTGATTGCGCGGCCGGCATAGTCTTCTTTCTTCTTCTTTCAGGACCTGCAAAAGGACCTTTGATGACGTAATAGTCAGCGTAGGTCCTGCTGAATGAAGATAGAAGATCCTTCCATCTTCATTCAGCAGGACCTGCGCTGACGTTACCGCGCTCACAACGTGGTGAGCGCGATGATGTCAGCGCAGGTCCTTTTGCAGGTCCTTCAAGAAGAACAAAGAAGAGGATCCCGGCTGCGTGATCAAGTGGATGAGGTGAGTAATGTTTTTATTATTATTTTTTTTTACCCTCAATGGACATTATACTAAGCATTCTGTATTAAAGAATGCTATTATTTTCCATTATAATCATGTTATAATGGAAAATAATAAAGTAAATGGGGTCACGGGTTGCTCATCCCTCGTCTCCTTAGCAAACATCCGTGAAAATCGCATCGCACCCACACTTGCTTGCGGATGTTTGCGATTTTCACGCAGCTCAATTCATTTCTATGGGGCCTGCGTTGCGTGAAAAACGCTGAATATAGAGCATGCTGCTATTTTCACGCAATGCATAAGTGATGTGTGAAAATCACCGCTCATGTGCACAGCCCCATAGAAATGAAAGGGTCAGGATTCAGTGCGGGTGCAATGCGTTCACCACACCCATTGCACCTGCGTGGAATGCTCGCCTGTATGAAAGGGGCCTTATTGTTTGAACATATCTGTCTTTTAAAGTGCAAGAAGTTTGGGTGGAAACTGTGGCTAGGTTTTTACAAGCCCTTTAACACATGTATAAAGCATACAATGGATAAATAAGCCGATTTTCAGTGATCTTCGTGATATTAACAGATTTTTTTCCCCCCAAAACACTAAAAAGGAGTATGGTATATGTTAAAAATATAAGTCTGAGACAAGATGAGAAGACCCCGTCTAAGGATCGAGGAAGGCTTCGTGTATAGGAAATTAATTAACTGAGCCATGTGGCGGCATCTATTGTGCACAATGTAAAGTATGCAAATGCATGTCCTAAATATGACGGCAGGTATTGATAGCAGTGACCTGAATAAAAGCAGGTGTTAATTATGCTGTCAAAAACAGTCACTTAACATGCCAGCATTGCTGAGATCATTACTGCACGCAGGGTTTCTTATCGAGAGACAGGAAAATGTGAAATGCATGAAATGTGGGTGTTGTATATCAAAACAGAAAAGTATAAAAATGTTTGATATTGAAGAAAGCAATAAAAATAGACTACTGCTTTAAAACCATTTAGAAACATGAAAGTAAAAGCCAAAAACAAAAAACTAAATCTTCTGATACGTCGCCTGGATAAATAGCCGCAGCAGGTCAGAAAGTGATGTGGGTACAATTCACACTCCGTTCAATGCGCTTTAGTAGACTGCGCGTATTTCAGGTAACCACTCCAGAATCGGAGTATCCACTCCTGCACGTATGGGTAAATCATTAGTATCCACAGGAATCCCTCTTCCTCCACTGACTCCTATGGAATACCAAAATCACACTGATAGTGAAGTACTGCTACTGTCGAACACAAGCACACCTGAAGTTGTACTTACAAGCGCACAGTAGTATGCAGGCACTTCAAAAAACACTATAGAAGAGAGTACATCAAGGTCCTCCTTCCCGATACCCGAGAATTGCTTATACCTTTTATGGAATTTGTGACTATAATAAATACTTGTTTTATACAAATTGGAGACAGTACCTCACTATTGTAGCGAACTCCTCATAGGATTACCATCGGGAAGGAGCACCTTGATGTACTCGCTTCTATAGCGCCTGTTTGAAGTGCTTGAATACTGCTGCGCGCTTGTAAGTGCAATTTCAGATGTGCTTGCGTTCGACAATATTAGTACTTCACTATCGGTGTGATTTTAGTATTCCATAGGAGTCAGTGGAGGAAGAGGGATTCCTGTGGAGATTAATGATTTACCCATACTCTGATTCTGGAGTGGTTACCTGAAATACGCGCGGTCTACTAAAACGCATTGAAATGAAAGTAAAAGCCTCTTTAGATAACTTTGGGATCGAAGAAAAAAAATGTTGCACACAAGATTAGGGCAAATACAAAGCTACAGGTGGCTGACTGAGGACTCTTTCACACGCCATAAATCTACGGCAGCTGTCCTGTTAAGGCACAAGGACTGCCAGAAGAGGTGCCCAATTTATGATAAGGCCTGAGCTTTGTCATAAATGAGGTGCATCCTCTAGCAGTGCAGGGGAGAACAAGACCGGTGCAGAAAGCGCCGGTCTTGATAAATGTCCCCCATAGTATTCATTTCCAGAAGTAGAACAGCATGTCAAAACAGTATCTGCTTCAGACACTTTCACAGGTTTATCTAGGAACTTAGGAGGGACCTGTGTATGTGTGCTGGAGCTGGCACTCGGTATCATGCAAGGTTCCTCCCAACATGGGACCTCTTCCACTCGACGCCTTATATTTGCCTGGTGATGGGTCATTACTGGCAACATTGCAAATCACAGTAATTCACATATTGCTGTTTTCAGCTACTGCACAATAGGAACCCTGCAGTTTTCACACAGACTACTAAGTTTCATAATAGGCTGTTGTGTAGAGATCACTTCTCATCAGTCATTTCATTATCTTTACAGGCAGGGTTACAACCAAAGGTGATCTGTCCATTACAGGATCACAACGCTGATAACAGATAGAGACAGCTACCCTATCTGCACACTAACATCTACACAAGGTATGCCTAAAGAACTCTCCCACAGACCTCAATGAGTCATCACCTATCTACTGGTTCCCACTGTCCATGTGACTGAGGCAAAGCTCATCTCTGAACTGCTGCTAAAAGAGCAAGGGCTCCAGCAAAATGGCTGCCCCCATAATCACATACAGGAAACAGAACAAAAATAAAATAAATAACTACAATCAAAATAAAAACATTACAAAAAATAATAAATGTTTCATTATCTGGGTATTAATTAGTAGAAAAAATAGGTCAAACATTCACTAACTTATGAAGACAACACCTGTTCACATGTCCTATTAGGGCATATGTGCAATATGGAGGGTGATCAGTTTATAAATTGGTTGCTTCCCCAAGTATAAATCTCGGTGAAATTATATTGACGATATATAAATAATGGTTGTTCCTTTTTTTTTTACAGTGCCATTCAACTTCTTGTGTAGGGCATGTGGACAACCAAGTCTGCTCTAGAAAGCCCCCACATTGCTATTTGCTGATAAAAGTAGGAGGCAGCCCTGGAACCTGAAGTGATATTATTGGACATGGAGATGATCATCTAGTAAATTCAGATGGTCAAATACTACCACAAGCACTCAACCATCATGTTTACTGTATAACCCAGAATCCAAGGATGTCTAAACCTCTCATCGTCCGAGTTTTTGTCATGTCCACTTTAACAACCTTGGCATTATGTGGTGGTTAATGAAAGAGCTGAAGGTCACCATCTTAGCGGATACGGCACGTGGAGAGCTTGATCGGTACAGTGAGCTTGTCAAACCATGACACTGGCTTTGTAGGAAAAATGTTAGGAAAACAAAAACTCTCCTGTGAAGTAAAAGGCCACGGAAAGAGCAGAGAGATGCCCTTTAACCTAGCCGAGCAATTAAAGGTTCTGAAATATCTGAAGTCTAAAATTCTGCCTTCATTATACAGTACCTGCTCCAGACCACGGCGGCTTATGATGCTCTTAAAACACTGGCTATGTAAACATAACATTAGTGGATGGATGTAGCGCTAATTGGCAGGGCTCAACATAGATAAAACTCCCGATTCCGGCGCCAACAAAACCCACGCTCTGACAAATGAGGAACCCGGTCAAGTTCAAGACAATAAAATTAGGCTGCATACAATTCATAACTATGATAGCGGAAATATAGGCCTTAAAAGATAAAATCACTTAGAAAAACATCATTTGTTCTCTCCCCATTCTGCAAATGTGTCACTTGAATTATGCCAGCCTTTATCAAAGTGGCACTGACCAACCGGTTTGACAGAAGCGAATTCAATATTATTCAAATATCGAATACAATATACTGTAAACTGATTTTTATTCTGCTTTCAAAGATGGAAAAAAACTGTAAACTGCAACTTATATGGTAAAATAAATAGTGAAAGGGATTGGAGAAAGTTTGCAGAGGACAACTTGGAAAAAAAATAATATATTGGCAGCATTATGACCGAGACTAAGTACGTTTTAATTGGACAACTAGACCGGTTAACAGGAACTGTTTTCTGCCCTCCCCAATTAGAACGTCAATGTGTGATGAATCCCGATAGTATGTACTACTGTGTACAATGTCAGCAACATAGCTCTGGAACCGATAGGTCCACTAATCAATGTTGAGTCCTGCTTCGGGTGCGTATGTACATTTCCACTCTCTTTCTCGGCGGCTTTCAGGGGAAATCTTTATTGGCTATTAGGCAGAGAAAAGGTGACAATCACTGATCCACTGCTATGAAACAGGATATGCTGCACTGACCAATCAGAGTAACAGTTTTATAAATAGACCCATTACTCTCAAATATTGGTCACAAATCTGCATAAATCTGTGTTAGTGAGCACTTCTCCTTTGCCGAGATAATCCATCCCACCTCACAGGTGTGACATATGAAGGTGCTGATTAGACAGCATGAATATTGCATATTGCACAGGTGTGCTTTAGACTGACCACAATTTTTGGACCACCACATAATATTGAAAACCGCTTTAGTGATTAAAAATTGTAAAAAAAAAATAAAAAAAACTCCACAAACAATATATTAAAACTGTAGCTTACTGAACATCTGCTTTAGGCCTCATTCACGCGGCCGTGGCCGTATTGCAGCCCGCATATGGCGGGTCCACAATACAAGGGCACCGAACGCGTGCACCCGCATCACGGGTGTTATCACAATTTGTGCGATTCTCATCTTCTTTATTTGGTGCCAAATCAGAAGTATCATACTGCTTTCATAATGAGACCAGACACACCAGTTGGTTTCATTGAAGCATCTTCCTGAGCCAGAACAAGAGAACTTTAGCAGACATGACATCACAAAAAGGGGTGTTCCTTAAGAACAGACTATTGGCTCCTTAACCTGATAGGAGTGGTTTCAGCAACTTCAACTTTGAGCTCATAGGTTGCAGTTTTCAAATCTACCTAACTCCCCCCTCCCCTATTGACCTTAAGACATTTGGTTTGCGGCCATCTAGTGGACAAAAATGTGTACTACACAAAACTACAGAATGTTCACCAATATATATATATATATATATATATATAATATCTCTCTCTATCTATCTCCATCTATCCATCTCTATATAGAGAAATAAAGCCTCTGTCACAGGGGATTTTGGACCACAAACGATGAATCTACAAAATTTGAATACTTTTCATGTGCATTCCGCAATAATAGAAATGACCATTCTTGTTTGCAGTACAGACCAGAATTGGATATGTTCAATTACTTGCGGAACGGACACAGATCTACAAAAATAAAATAAAAATACGGCTGTGTGCATGGCATCAGAGAAATTAATGGGTCAGTGTTCTATCTGCAAAAAAATGCAGCTAGCACAAGGATGAAAAATATGGTTGTGTACATGAGGTCTTAAAGGGAACCTGTCACCCAAAAATCGTCTATCAAGCTGTTTACAGTACCTTATAGTGCTGTGTCCTCGTTTCTCGATGCACTTTTTCTTCGTTTTGCCGCATGTCTGCTCATTCAGAAATCGTAGTTATATTCAGCTGCTGCCCCGTGCTGCAAGTCAGGCTTGAAGTCACGGGGGCAGCGGCCTCGGCGTCTTCCATGGCCCTCTCCCCGCCCCCTGCCTCTGTGACTGACACCCGAACATCCGAATCCGGGACCGCGCTCAACGGCCGCATGCGCAGTAAAGGGCGGCAGGAGCGCGGTCCCGGCTGCCGCGCGTACTACGCGCCGTCTTACTTTCGCCGCACTGCGCATGCGCCCGACATCCTGTATCAAACGCGCCCGCGCCCAGATGCCGGGCGCGGGCGCGTTTGATACAGGATGTCGGGCGCATGCGCAGTGCGGCGAAAGTAAGACGGCGCGTAGTACGCGCGGCAGCCGGGACCGCGCTCCTGCCGCCCTTTACTGCGCATGCGGCCGTTGAGCGCGGTCCCGGATTCGGATGTTCGGGTGTCAGTCACAGAGGCAGGGGGCGGGGAGAGGGCCATGGAAGACGCCGAGGCCGCTGCCCCCGTGACTTCAAGCCTGACTTGCAGCACGGGGCAGCAGCTGAATATAACTACGATTTCTGAATGAGCAGACATGCGGCAAAACGAAGAAAAAGTGCATCGAGAAACGAGGACACAGCACTATAAGGTACTGTAAACAGCTTGATAGACGATTTTTGGGTGACAGGTTCCCTTTAAAGCGGTTGTTCACCCCCAGAGGCCTTTCGAGCAGAACCCCAGCGTGGCCAGACATGCAGAAGAAATCATACTGATCCCCTCCCATTGAGCTATTTTGCTCCTCCACCACAGACCTCTCCTGTCTCCCCGTGTCAACATCTGGTTTGACATTGGTCATGTGGCTGCTGCAGCGGTAAAGTGTCCTCCATGCATTACATGACACATGGGGGACATATGACTGCTGCGGCCACTCATTGACTGCAGCGGCCAGGTAACCTGTGTCAAACTAATGGGGGAGCAATGGAGGATCAGGTAAGCCCTGCAGGTCTGCCTGTGAGGGTGAACAATCTCTAAACTGAGAAACCCCTGTTCATAATTTATATGACTATGTACCAATCATTACTTCAGATTAGGCACCGTTGACATCCGTGTCAGAGGCACATTGTGTTGCCTTTGCGGGGATGAATAGTGCGATTTTTCCTGTCAAAACAACAGATACCTCTGTTTCTTAAGAGACCACAATGCAGACGTGAATAAAAAATGGTAATTGCTTGCGGGTTTTTTGTGAAGAGCGACAGGTGTAAGAAAAGGAGGGGTAGATAGGCCAGATAATACACTGGTCTGCACGGTGCCGCAGAATCGTCTCCGCTCCCGTCTCAGGAAGCTTATGTTTTACTGTATTAAATCATGAATAAATAAAGCGAATGAGCAGTAAAGGACTGTTAGCAAAGGACTCACAAAACTTCATTACGTGAATGTCTTTTATTGGAAGCCACGGCCTGCCTTCTACAGTTTTGCTAGAAAACGCGTGGCCATAAAACAGCAGTGACTGCGCTGAATTATTTATGAGCGCAACTCACCTGCACGGTGGTGAATATTTTATACTGAAAAGACAGATGATATTCTCCCTCATAACATTATGAATGTCTGCTCCTGAGCACGGCACAAAAGGCTTATGATGTACCATTCACAGAAAATGGTTTTTATAGGAATTCAACAGCTGGCCGGTTTATTACACTGAACCAAGAGGGGAGCCTTGTACAATAGCGACATCTGCATAAGCCGCCATCTCGCTAATAAAGCAACAAACTAGACTGGAACAGAAAAGCTGAACCTGAGCTGTAAAGAAACATAATAAGACATTACTGGCGTTATTACATCCTCGAGATAGAGCAAACAATTCAGTCAAAAGGAGTCGGAAATGCGCCGTTATGCAGGGATATCACGAGGGGACATTTAGTCTACGTTGAAGTACTTTGCACTAAATTTATCAGTTGTTGCAGGTTGTTTTAAAGGGGTTCTGCAGTTTTTTTTTAAACTGATCGGCGGGCGTCCGACACCTGGGACCACCACCGATCAGCTGTTTGAGAAGGCAGTGGCGCTGGCAGTAGCGCCGCGGCCTTCTCGCTGTTTACCGCAGGCCCAGTGACGTCACAACTAGTATCAACTGGCCTGGGCGGGGCTAAGCTCCATTCAAGTGAACAGAGCTTAGCCCCGCCCAGGCCAGTGATACTAGTCGTGACGTCACTGGGCCTGCAGTAAACAGCGAGAAGGCTGCGGCGCTACTGTCAGCGACTCTGCCTTCTCAAACAGCTGATTGGCGGGGGTCCCGGGTGTCAAACGCCCGCCGATCAGATGCTGATGATCTATTCAGAGGATAGATCAGTTAATAAAAACCTGCAATACCCCTTTAAATTCGGTGCATCTTTAAACCTAACACTTCTGTCTAAAAATGCTACCCCAGTTTTCCTACTCCACCCTTGTACTGGAGTGCGTTTGCAACATTTTTTGCAACTTTTTAAAAGGTCTCAGGGAGAAATCTGAAGTGAAGCCCATTTTCCAAAACTGGAGGTATGTGTGTGGGGTATGACATTTCTTTGCACAAGGGAACCAAAAGGTCACAAATCACTTGAGACTTTTTGAAGCCAGAATTCTGGAGTGCAGAGTGTGATAAATTCTCCCTAACACCTTACAGCTCTAGCTCAGCTGAATGCAATGATAGCTTTCACTTACCGATCTGTTGCCTCATTGGAGAGAAAAGGTACTTTTAATACTACTAGTTAGTACTAGGAAACAACAGATCACAGATGTAGCCACCACTGTCTTGACAGGCATAACGAAAAAGGAAGTGTGCCGAAACGCGTTTGTTACCCCTTTGTATATATAAATTAAAAAGAAGATGATTCAGCATATCCAAGCAGTTGCCGGGATTTACTTTCACTTTTTGTTCTCGTGGAGCTCCACTCCTCCCCGCAGCAACGCTGGATTTGCCTTTAAAAATAAATCTACGGCAGTAGCAAGGGTGGGAAGCTGAGGGCTTGTGACTTTTTTTAACATTAGAAAAGTGGTGGTATGAATTATAAATATCCCCCTTTGCAGCTGTTTTAACAGTGAATTTTCTGGTGACATATTTCCTTTAAAGGAGTTGTGCCACCATTAAATGTTATGTTCATTCATCATAGAAAAATACAGAATTTACATAGTTTACTCCATCAGTAGACCTCCAACAACAACATCAGATATCAGGGTCCTATGGGGCGAGTCAGCAGCATGCAAAATCTTCTTCGAACACTGAACGGAACACATTAACATTAAGGGTCCGTTCCACAATTCATTTTAACCCTTTAAAGGACCCATGACATAGCTGTACGTGGGTCCGATCCCTAAACATGGCACCTGCTCGCACGTGCAGCGGGCGCCTTAGCCGCGGGGTTTCTGCTATTTTAAATAGCAGAGACCCACGGCACATGTATGCGATCAGCCATTAAGGCCATGTTCATTACATTGGTGCTGGACTGCATAATGGAGGTTTGAGTAATGGAATTACATTCTGAAGGCTTTTTATTAAAACTCCCCCAATAGCACAAAATGAAAATGTGTATAAATGCAGTCTTGGAAAGTTTTTATGGTCTTGCATGTCGAGTTCCAGGGACTGTGCACCTTTGTTGGATTAATGGATGTTCCATTTATTCTTGCACCATTATTCCCTAGCAGTGGTCTTCTCTTAGTATAATAGGTGCCTTATGTATTCCATTGTGAGTCAGATACTTATTTGCTTTCTGCTTCAGCTTTCGGACCTTTAAATACTTGTCAACATAATTCATTAATCTATATGTGAAAACTGAGGTGTACTGGAAAAGATGCCATTTGATACAGTATATCTGTATATGTGTGTAAAGATGAAGACTGCATTAAGCAGTTGAAACATTGCAGAGGGGTCAATAAAGGGTCCACCTTTTTCCCTATACCTATTGGAGTGCTGCCTCATTTTTTGGATCTATATCATCTTCATTAACTGCTGAGCCTGCGGTTTGGAGGATTTTGCACCCGTGGTCTACTGGACTAGTGCTGCTGTTTGGAGAAAAAAAAAAATATATATATAATATATATATATATATATATATATATATATATATATATATATATATTTCAACTGTTAATAACCCCTGAAAGCATTATTTATTTCATTTTGATATATCCAACTACATATTTTTAATAGAATGAAGCTATACATATAATAATATAAAAGCAGAAAAATGGCAGCACCAGAATAAAACTTAAGACAATACAGGTGCACGCCTCAGGGGACTAAACTAAAAATTCAAAAAGTAAAACATGCAAACAGGCAGCACTCTGAGATAATAAGAAAAAAAAATGTATTCACCCATGTGGACGCATGGGTGAATAAAAAATGTTTCTATGTTACATGTTTGCATATAATAGATATAAAAATAATGACTAGGACTACTTGGCCAACTCTACTGATGATGCTGCAAAGTTGTCCCTCTTCTCAACCCAGGATTCAACTACGGCATCTGAAGGGTAAGATGTATGCCATCCGCTGGCATACATCTTACCCTTCAGATGCCGTAGTTGAATGTGACCACGGCATCTGCGCAGACTGGAACCGGAAGTCACGCGCTTCCGGTCCGGTAACATCTTTCCCCGGCTGAGAACAGGGAATCTGTTACCTTGCACTAATTGACCAAGGCCTCAAGCAGGCTTCAGAGTCAATTAAATGTATATATATATATATATATATATATATATATATATATATATATATATATATATATCTCAATACAGGCCACTAGGTGGCAGCCTTGTATTGATATAGTGCAAATGAAGTTTTCAATGATGGCTATTTAGCCATCACTGAATATGGGCAATCAAATGATTGCCAGTTATCACCCAAGGTGACAAAGTAAAAGTAAAAAGAAGTTTACAAATTTATATAAAAAAAAAACAAAAAAAAAAAAGTTCAAATCACCCCCTTTCCTTAAAATAAAAAAACATCATGGGCATCGCTACGTGAGAAAATGCCCATACTATTAAAATATAACAATATTAATGGCATAGCTGAAAAAAAAAATTAAAACTGCCAATTTGCCACTTCAACTACCCAATAAGTTTTTAATAAAAAGTGATGAAAAAGTTGCACACACTGAAAATTGGTATCACTGAAAAGAACAGATTGCCCCGCAAAAAAGCCCCCACACAGCCGCGTACATGTAGCTACAAAAAAGTTATAGGGGTCAGAATTCGGTTTGAATTAAATTTTTAAGGTTTACATTTTTTTTCCGGTATTAAAACCCAAGAAAAATTATACAAGAGTGGTATCGTTGGAACAGTACTGACCTGGAGAATGAAGATAACAGGTCAATTTCCACACTTGTGGCCGTGCGAATGGACCCTCATTTTTAATTCATCCTGGGTTGAGAAGAGGGACAACTTTGCAGCATCATCAGTAGAGTTGGCCAAGTAGTCCTAGTCATTATTTTTATATCTATTATATGCAAACATGTAACATAGAAACATTTTTTATTCACCCATGCGTCCACATGGGTGAATACATTTTTTTTTCTTATTATCTCAGAGTGCTGCCTGTTTGCATGTTTTACTTTTTGAATTTTTAGTTTAGTCCCCTGAGGCGTGCACCTGTATTGTCTTAAGTTTTATTCTGGTGCTGCCATTTTTCTGCTTTTATATTATTATATGTATAGCTTCATTCTATTAAAAATATGTAGTTGGATATATCAAAATGAAATAAATAATGCTTTCAGGGGTTATTAACAGTTGAAATATATATATATATATATATATATATATTTATTTATTTTTTTTCTCCAAAACAGCAGCACTAGTCCAGTAGACCACGGGTGCAAAATCCTCCAAACCGCAGGCTCAGCAGTTAATGAAGATGATATAGATCCAAAAAATGAGGCAGCACTCCAAAAGGTATAGGGAAAAAGGTGGACCCTTTATTGACCCCTCTGCAATGTTTCAACTGCTTAATGCAGTCTTCATCTTTACACACATATACAGATATACTGTATCAAATGGCATCTTTTCCAGTACACCTCAGTTTTCACATATAGATTAATGAATTATGTTGACAAGTATTTAAAGGTCCGAAAGCTGAAGCAGAAAGCAAATAAGTATCTGACTCACAATGGAATACATAAGGCACCTATTATACTAAGAGAAGACCACTGCTAGGGAATAATGGTGCAAGAATAAATGGAACATCCATTAATCCAACAAAGGTGCACAGTCCCTGGAACTCGACATGCAAGACCATAAAAACTTTCCAAGACTGCATTTATACACATTTTCATTTTGTGCTATTGGGGGAGTTTTAATAAAAAGCCTTCAGAATGTAATTCCATTACTCAAACCTCCATTATGCAGTCCAGCACCAATGTAATGCCACATATAATGCACTTCTGAATATATATTAACATATTTCTATTAATGTTCTCTGTGGGTTAACTTGACAGTGTAAGACAACAAAGCATTATACAAAGCTGGCTAATTTCTGCGACTTGGCCTAGATCTGATTGCCAGGAAATGACAGTGCAGTGAGTGTGGCTAAAAACGTATTTAAGAAAGCTTAGGAGCAGGATTTAAAACATTACAACAATGTTTTTCTTTCTGAATAATGTTTTTTTTAGTGACTTTTCTCCAGAGAGAATTCGAGAACATGTATTGGGGTTGCAGAGTTCAAATAAATAATTGCCATTGGGCATCTGCCAACCGTTGAGCAAAATTCAACTGTTAGAAATAAGAAGGCGTTTGAATTAGCAAAAAACGTACTGACAAGTAACTGAAAAAAACACTTAATCAACTGGTCAAAGCTATTTTTGTATGGCAGTTCAAAGTAGATTTTCTGAGACATTCAGCCATACATTTTTTATATGTAAATTTATTGAAAGTGTGCCATTTTTGGAGCCACTCATCACGGAGAGCTTTGAAACGCAGATTGAACAGAGTCTGCACGTTAAGGGGTTCAGGCTGTACTAATTATAGAAGTCTGCCATTAGTTCACATCTTTTATTATTTTTAACGTACCGGTAAATTTGTTAAAAATGACAAATCTCACCGACTCCAAAAATCCACAGCACACCTCTCAGCACCGAGAGCTTCCAAACATAGTTTGAATGGAGTCTGTATGTTAAGCAGTTTGGGCTGTATTAATTGCAAAGTTTTGCTATTCATTTCTATGTCTGATATTTTTAAACGAAAGTTATAAAGATAAATAAATAAATATACAAATACCAAAATTCGTAGCACATCTTACAGCACCAAGAGCGAACAGTTTGAATGGAGACTGTACATTAAGCAGATACAATAGAGAATGGTCCTGGGCAGATGAGATAAAGTATATGGTAGTTGGTAGTATGGTGGTTTATAAAACAATTTAACTACCGCACGCCATGTTAACAAATGCAGAAGTCTTAAACTTAATACTGGCGCAAATTGATTGTCAGAAGCATGATGATGGGCTGTCTGGTTTATAAAACCCATTTTCATACACCCTATTAAGGAATTCTGAGTTATAAAAGAAGAGTCCCCTATTGTTGTTCGTTGGAAGATAGCCGATGGGTGTTGGTGGCCACCTCCATTTGCCGTTGGAAAAGAGCAAGATCTTGCAAGTGTTCAAGCACTTGAGGGACACCTTGCAGGGAAAGTCTCCATACAACACATTCCTCTGATTTTTTTACAGCGGACATGGAACAAGGCACTTTCTAGCAGCATCCTCGTTTGTGGGGACATTCCCAAAAATAACCAATGCACCTTAGGGAACAGTCTCCATTTCTACATCCTCAGAAGAGGAATGTACTACTAAAAAGAGAAAGAGGGCTCTTGTTGGGTACAGAGCACTTAAGTTTACACCGTTTCAGTCATTTTGTGAGATATCAACTCCTCAAACAAGATGTGAATGGTTTTTGAGGTATCTTGACAGTACACATGAAGGCGTTTTCGTTAAAATAAATGCAGCACCTTCCAGTATGAATACAGCTCATATGAGCGAACTGCCACACTGTGACAATGAGTCCTCGCAAAACATAGGTCGGCGGGGATGCAGCTCAGCCGGAGGTGGACTGGGATTCAGAATCAGTAACCTGTTCCACTCCCTCCTCAGAAAGAGGAAAACCGAGCAAATTACAAATGCTGAGAGTAGGTCTAGCAGAGAGGACCCCCAAATCTAAATTGCTTGTTAATATGGCTAAGATGGGCTATACATGACTCCTGACGTTAGGGTTTGCTTAAAAAGCATTTCGTTCCTCTCCAATTAAAGACGACAACTTCATTTTCAAGTATATCTGTATACCTGACATTCAGGCCCTAATTGCCCATCATAGACTTGTTCTGCAGTCGATCACAGGATCTGCATATCTAAATGACAATTGAAAAAAGTAAAAAATGTACAATTTAAAGAGGCGGACGCAGTGGGGCTGTTGCTTTTTATGTTAATAAAAGCAGAAAAGGAAGGCGAGTTCTCATCTACGCAGAACAAAAAGACCCTACTCCTCTAAATTGGCTCTTTAAGCAATTAGTAGAGCATCACTCCAGAATGAATATCTTAACCTAGAAAACAGTAAACGGTTTGTTCCAGAATTCATTCAGGAAGTAAAAATGAGATACAGAGCACACAAGTCATCTGCTGAACTGAAAAGGCCCAATCAAGTTAAAAAGCCCTTTCAGTCAGAGGGTCGCTCACAAAGGTCCTAGGGCAGACCCGAACAAAATCAGGAACAACCCTGAAAACACTACTCAGACCTGCAGCCTGCAAGAAACAGAGCGTCAACAAAACCTAGTTTCTACCATCTAGGTAAGCATGGAAGTATCCATCCCTTCCTGTTCATACATAAATTTATGGGAAACATTTTCCACGGATCGCTGGGTCATAAATGTGAAAAAAAAAAAAAAAAAAATTAAATGGTCTCACAAATGTTTACCTTTTCAGAAAGGAATTCAGTTTTTTCAGACAAGTCAGTCTTTAAACAGTGTCTTAGAGACTTCCCTCATGCAAGGAAAAAATATCCAGATGGCACACACAAGGCCTGAATAACCAATTTTAACTTCCCCCTGAAGTGGTACAGCAGGAACATGGTACATTTGCCTGCCAGGTTTCCCAACAGATATCAGATGATAGTTGGGGTCCCAGCTGGTGGAAAGTTTGAGATCAGTTTATGGTCAAGAGACCCCCTAACAATTAGGGCTTGTCCAAAGCTCAAAATCCTTTTTATTTCAATTACGGAAAAGGGTTGAAAAGTACTCAGCCTCAAATGTGTGTGAAAGAGATTCATGGAACACCCATGTTGGATAACAGGTCACAAAGCAGACTTTTTAACCAGTAGCTTGATAACTGCACTGGTGTTTCGACTGTACATAAAGGATACAGAGGGGAAGCAGGAAGCATGACTTACAGATGGTCTTTCTGGTCATTTTTTTCCATACAAGCCCACTATACAATGAACTCTTCTAGTAATATTTTTAAACCTACTACCTATGTACAATAGACGTGTTTTCTACATATACTGGTTCAGGCCACAATGCTATAACCTAAATTCTAGGTGCCAACAACAAAATGCTGATGAGCTCTATAGAAATATAAGTTTCAACAGTACGAGAGACAGCTCCTAGTGGAATGAGGAGAATTAGCTCAAGCACAGCAATTTATTTCTCCACACATTTTCTATCATTTCCAGGGCGTATGAGAGAGTCTGAACGGCAGGCCATGCTTTCAGTGTCATCCACTGACAGGCTGTCCTCATAAGCAGTGCTCTGAAGGCCATGTTCACAAGACAGGGTTACAGAACATGTCAGCAGAATGTAGTCCAGTAAAAATGTTTACTATGCATCTCTACTACATAGTCCTAATTCATCAGAGGACACTGACAGCAAGAGGAGGAAGAACTAGGCATGGAGACAGGTGGCAAGAGACACGTCTAGAAGGAATGCATTTTAGGCAACATAAAATCTACAAAAGTTGAAATTATGAACGTATATCTAAATCCTGTAAGTTCTAAACATAATAGACAGGAAACTTGTATTCCAATATCAATTTGATTATTAATTATTATACGTTATCACCTAACTACAGGATAGGGTATAACTATCTGATTGCTGGGGAGTCTAACCTCTGGGATCACCATCATGCCCGAGAACGGGGGTTCTGTTTACCTGTCCTGATGGAGTGGCAGGTCAAGCATGGAGAGTCCTCAGTACAGTGCTGAGCAATCTCCAGGGCTCCTATAGAGAATGAATGGAAAGGAAGGGTGCATGCTAGACCTTCTGCTCCATCAAAATGGGGGAATGGGATACCTGTTCTCAGGATAGGTGAGGGTCCAAGTCGTTGGTCTACCATAGTTATCCCCTATCCTGTGGCAAACCTGTTACAAAGAATTAAAAATGCATATTGAGGTAGCGGTTACTTACCAAGTAGGAACACCCACTGGACTCCAAAGCATAAAAAGAGCATAGGTTTAACACATTCTACTGAATATTTTCCCACAAAACATATCAATGTGTCCCGTCCGCTCTATAACATGCACTCAGATAGGACAACATTTTCAATGTGATAGGGTCCCCTTTAATGTTGTAGTGCTGCACAACCCCTTTATCACATAGCTTCAGGATATCACATTGGTGGGGGAGCATCTCCCAGCACCCCTGCCGATCAGCTATTTGAAGCTGTAGCGGTGCTCATGCAAGCGCTGCTTCCACTTCAAAATTACTTGTGCATCGTCTCCCTTATAGAAGCGGTGCTGTGCAATTACAGCTTGTTCTGTTCAGTTTTAATTACACTGTACAGTCTCTATAAGCAAGATGATGCACAGGTCATTTTGTAGGGGAGGAAATGCTCTAAAAAGTGCTTCTACCGCTTCATACAGCTGATCAACGGAGGTGCCAGGAATCAGACCCCTGCCAATACGATATTGATGACCTACCCTGAGGAGAGGCAATCAATATTGTAGCATTGAATAACCCCTTTAACATATTTTGACAACATAGTTTACAGGACCATGGAGAAGTGTGTCAAAGCTCTGTGTCGGAGTTGTATACTGAGTGCAAAGGATAGGAACAAATCTTATCCTGTAGGATCAGTAAAGCCTTTCCAAAGCAAGATTTGAGAAAGGCTTTCCTGACCTAAAAGGACAGGATCAAAAATCTAAATATACTTTCAGTATAGCCAAGGTTGGGATCACATCACGTTTTTGCCATTTAGCATAGACAAAAAACATATACATTAAAAACGGATGCCACTGTTGGATGTCATAAAATGGCATCCCTCACCATAGAGTTCCACTGTAAAAAACAAAACAAAAAAAACCAAAAAAACTATACGTTAACGCAAACATTTTTTTACTGGACTCTACAGGATAGTGTGGTGTGCTACACTTTTTTTTTTTCCCTAAACACGTGCATTAGACAGCAAAAATGTGATGTGAAACTGCCCTGAAAGGGATGACAAGTTCCTTGTAGGTCAACAATCTACTAAAACTGATATTATGGGGTTTTCCTCTCGAAATGTGCAGTTTAGCCTCTCATCTATATTCCACTTTGCCAGATTTTGGTTGCTGCAGACCGACAGTAATGTCTGCGTAGTGTAGTGATTTTGGAGTGAAGTTATATCAGTCTTCAAGATCTAGAAGGAAGCCATGATGCCACTGTGAGCAGAACCTTAGCTACTGATGATCTCTAGGACAGGTCACCAACATCAGAACAGCCAACCATAAAATGTGTATGAGATGTTTGACTAACATTCGAAAAAAAGGTCTGGCCTGTTTCAACATGCCCGATTCTTTATTCTCAAGGTAGATGTGAAACAGTTGGAGCAGCTCCCTATTTCAAGCACATGCATTCTTGGCCAGACTGAACAAGCAAGCGTATGGGGAGGTCAGGAGCAATATCAAACAAGCCTTGGGCCGACCGCTATTACAAATGCATGGCGACTGTTAGTCCAAGCAAGCGTATGGGGAAGTCAGGAGAAATATCAAACAAGCCTTGGGCCGACCACTATTACAGATGCATGGCGACTGTTAGTCCAAGCAAGCTACAAGTTGTGCATATGTGTTGCAGTTATCTTCATATCGATTACATAACAGGCTGCATTCAAAAGTACTACTTTAGTCATACAAAGCTATAGTAGGTGGCAAACAGAACGACTAAATTGTAATGCCCAAGCGAAGAATAAAGGGAGTCCGAAAAGGCAATCTTGTGCCATAGGTCTCCAAGTCAAAGAGTTAGAGGAGATCCAGATTAGCTGACAGTTGGGTTTATTGAGTACTTGATTATTCTTTTTTCACTCACAGTCATTTCCAATTTACTCACTAGCGCTTGTTATTCCTGTATGCCTGCTGAACAAAAGTCTTCGTTTGCTCTCATTAAATAGGAATTGTAAGCATTGTGCATAAAGTAATTGGATTCCTTCCCTCTTTATTGCCTAGCTTGCAATAAAGCCGTAAATGATTGCATAAACATCTGAGAAATCCCACAAGGAGAAGAAAAAAAACCTCATAATGCCGGCAATGTGCTAGGAGCGTGCAGCAGACCTGCAGATATGAATTCTTCCTGGCAGCTCATAACCTTATCAGATAACACACTCTATACCAATGAGCATGTATTATAAAGCAATTACAACTGTTGCATGGTTCAAAAAAAATATATAAAAAAAAGAATCTCCAGCCCTATGGATCAAAGCCATATAATGCTAGCTTTGTCTTTTTATCAGGACGGAGGGAAGGGCATGCTGCGCTCACACAATGTAAACACTGAAGTCTTGAGAGCGTTTGATTTTACATTCAGCATAAAAATGGCAAATTACAAATAAACTGCAACAGGCTCTGAAAACAGCAAATCCATTAGAAAAAAATTCACTATTTACAACTTGTTGAGACCAAACAGAAAATGTAACGGCTGGTAAAGAGAAACGACAAAAGCCAAGTGGCACATTAGAGAGGCTGGGCGATGTGGAGTTCCGCAGCAAATGTGGAAGAGGCAAGTTTACAGGTTAGGCTACTTTCACATCCGCGGCAGAGGATCTCAAAACCGGGCCGAAACGGTTCAGTTTAGGACCAATGTATTGTGAATGGGGTATGCGCCGTTCAGGATGCATCAGTATGCCTTCCCTTTTGTGTTTGGACTAGGGTCTGGTCTTCGAAACAGAACAAACTGGATCTGTTACTAAAAACAATGTAAGTCAATTGTGCAAAATCAGTTTTTTTCAGATCCTAAAATAAAAAATAAAAATAAATCAACCATTGACTTACATTCTTTTTAGTGACTCTGCCGGGTCTCAAAACTGGAAATCAAAGCATAGATGTGAAAGTAGCCTTAGGTTACTTTCACACTAGCGGTTTTTGCGGATCCGTTATGGATCTGCAAAAACGCTTTGTTACAATACCACAACCACATGCATCCGCCATGAATGGATCCGGTTGTATTATGTCTTCTATAGCCATTCCGCATCAGTCTTGAACACTATTGAAAGTCAATGGGGGATGGCTCAGTTTTCTATTGTGCCAGATTATGTCAGAAAATGGACCCGTCACCATCGACTTACATTGAGTGTCAGGATGGATCCGTTTGCCTCCGCTTTGTCAGGCGGCGTTTTGGTGTCCGCCTCCAGAGCGGAATGGAGACTGATCGGGGGCAAACTGATGCATTCTGAGCGGATCCTTTTCCATTCGGAATGCATTAGGGCAAAACTGATCCGTTCAGGGCTCTCACAAGCGGTCCAAAACTGATCTCACAAACGGAAAGCTAAAACGCTAGTGGGAAAGTAGCCGAACTGGAAGAAAAAGACTGCTATACTGTGACGCTAATGCACAAACAAT
Source organism: Bufo gargarizans (assembly GCF_014858855.1). NCBI lineage: Eukaryota > Metazoa > Chordata > Amphibia > Anura > Bufonidae > Bufo > Bufo gargarizans. The sequence continues at coordinate 242,055,645 of NC_058083.1, read as the reverse complement.
GCCAAATCATTAGGGTGGGGTGCAAAGACCCCCAAGAGAGCTGTAATAACAGACATAATGGCTGTCATTATGTTTTCCTAGAAACAGACACAGCTCCGAAATCCTTAACCACTACAACGGCAAGCCAAGCGGTGAAGACAAAATTGTCAGAGAATACTGAATTTAAAAAAGGTTACTCACCCCAACAGTTGTCAGACATATTGATTTCAGGATGTAAGTACAGTTGTTTAATGCACTTGCAAAGCACAAGAGGATTTATTCGGAATATCTAAGCCCTGTTTTGTATGCAGAGAGACAGGCGGGGATCAACTTGTCTTTTACCTGTATAGAATAGACCTCTGCTTGCTACAACTTAAGCCATTTTAATTACATGTGAAAATGAGAACTGATTGCTGGAGCTACGCTCCTAATTTCACTGTGGACAGCACAGTATTACCCATCAGTGGTGTTTAAATGTTTTCAGCAGAGGAATATGTTGCTTCCAGTGCACACACTAGCAATATCCTTATAGTGGGTAAAAGCCAAAAAGGGTTTTGTGATATTTAAAAAATGGTTTACATGCTGTAAGATTTAAAGGGGTTTTCAGGGAGTTATTTTTACCGATGATCTATCCTCTGGATAGGTCATCAGTATCTGATCGGTGGGAGTGCTACACTCAGGACCCTGCTGAACAGCCTTTTGAGAAGACACTGGTGCTCGCGGGAGCCCCGCGGTCTTGTCACACTTTACCAAGCAAAGTGTCGTACATTGTATATCGTTCATTTCAACGGGGCTGAGCTGCACCTAGGCCATGTGACCAATGAACGTGACATCAAATGGCCTAGACAAGGCTAGCGAAGGTCAGCACTACTGCAAGCGTTGATTCCTTCCCAAACAGCTGATCAGTACATCTCCCAGGTGTCAAACCCCCACCGATCAGATACGGATGATATTCCAAATAAATCTTGTGCTTTGCAAGTGCATTAAACAAGTATACTCAACCAGCCGTTCCATTCATTTCGGGGTAGAGACTGCTCACTCTTTGACATCAATTTGGGTCCTGCCAGTTGGCGCCCCAACAAGCTAAAAGATAACTTCTTACCGAAATAACCCTTTAATCACATACACACACACACACACTATTGTAGCATCTGTAGTGGAGGTGCATCTACAGTATATGCTCCAAATGCAGTCCCATGTTTATCTCTTACTTGTGTGTGAGGTCCCATATCCTACACATGGTTCCATTCCTCGCTCATCTTCCCTGTAGTACAGGATGTCACACATTCTAGGTCTCCATTTCTCCCTGGCTTTCCCATATCTGTTCTTGTCCCAGAGCGGATTGCGTTTGTATGTTGGAGAGCAGCTAATGTCACTCCGTGACCAGCAGAACGGTCAGGATGTAATGACGGCATTACATTACCACTTGTAATAAAGGGGCATGCCAGCAGCAGCTGTAAATAGGGGAAATGTTTGTGAACTGGGCGTGGGACCATGGGGCACCGATCACTTAGGTAATTCCACTCACAATAAGCTCTAGCGGCAACAAAACAAAAGCACAACACAGAGCTGTGCAAGAGAAGGAAAATTTTAAATAATTGCAGAGCTATGGTGGCATTGTCTGGTGAGTATTCTTGGAAAAACCTATTTAGACCTATTGGTCTCCAGAACTCCATGCTAATGCTAAGTGTTTGTACGCACATATAATTCCCAGCATAATTATGCATGTTACTGGACTGTGCAAGAGAAGATGCCAAAATGTCATCTGATACTACTTTCTTCTCTACAGCTATTGGCTGAAACAGTGTCCGAGACTTTATTACATTATTACAGTTATCTTATATTGCAGCATATTTACTTACAATAGGCATGTTGTGTTCTAGGAATGTATTAAACATAAAATAGCAGGTGATCCTACTGTATATAGTAGGAGGAAGGAAATGAGAGGAAAGGTTACATTTTGTGGACATTGCTTACAAAGACATTCTAGAGCTCTAGGGCATGGATGTTTTCCTGAAGAAACCTTGCTGTCAAGTATTCTGGCAAGGTCAGAGTTTGGACCAGTGAAGAACAATAGCATTTATTTTGAGAATATTTAGCACACTGAAAAGCAGGGATACCTTAAGATTTTGTGCACAATTATTGCTGATATCACGTATGATCAAATGAGAATAAAATCATCCCCACCCTGCAGCCCTCGACCACAGTGACCAAGGTGTGACTAAGGCCCCTTTCACACGGGCGAGTTTTCCGTGCGGGTGCGGTGAACGCATTGCACCCGCACTGAATCCTGACCCATTCATTTCTATGGGACTGTGCACACGAGCGGTGATTTTCACGCATCACTTGTGCGTTGCGTGAAAATCGCAGCATGCTCCTCTTTGTGCGTTTTTCACGTAACGCAGGCCCTATAGAAATGAATGGGGTTGCGTGAAAATCGCATGCATCCGCAAGCAAGTGCGGATGCGGTGCGATTTTCACGCATGGGTTCTAGGTGACAGTCTATTCACTGTATTATTTTCCCTTATAACATGGTTATAAGGGAAAATAATAGCATTCTGAATACAGAATGCTTAGTATAATAGTGCTGGAAGGGTTAAAAATAATAAAAAAGTTAACTGGGTACCAAACATGCGCGATTTTTCTCACGCGAGTGCAAAATCGCGCATTTTCCCGCAACGCACCCGCCTCTTATCCGGGCAAAAAACATGACGCCCGTGTGAAAGAGGCCTAAGGGGTAACGGTGTTCCACAGCTCAATCTCACCCCACACTCAGGTTACAAAGCACATCCCCCAAACCAGTCCACATACCCACGAACACAGTTTCTACCACCATACTTGAACATTCAATCAGTAACACTAGCCACATTTTTACTCTATAAAGAATGATTGGGTTCGTAGGGACAACAAGGTCGACCATTAAAGGTTTTAGGCTTTAATGTGCAAAAGGTGCTTAGTTAAAAAAATAAAAATAAACAAAGACATACATGCATGTACCAAGACAGTTCTGAAATAAAAAGAAGAAAAACAGAAACTCTAATACTTCTCACATTGTATGGTAATAGGCCTTTCTGCCCTGGAGACAGGGAAGAAGAGGTACACAGTCCAATCAGATTAGGTCCGATTGATTGTGTCTATTAAAATATCCATAGTCACATTTCATTTCTCCTCCGCAAAAGAGGTGGGGCTCTGAGGACAACCTCCTCCATCCTGGTTTAGCCCTCTGGGAGGCGCTTCATTAGTCAAGCTCTCCCCACCTCTCTATCCAAATGGCAGATATGAAATATGAACAAAAACATGACTCCAAGCTAGTACAGATGGCGTTACCAGCACAGGCATAGTCCATAATTCATATATTTCATCATACAGATGGTATAGACACTAAACAGGAGACATGTAGGATCTACAGAAGATGAGAGCCTTATGTGGGGACACGTGCAGTAAGGTATGGGGTGTCTGGCCTTCATGCCAAGCCCATGATCTACCTAGCGAGATTATGAAAATTATTAACACACAGGTCCTAACAGGAATAATTTAGAGCCTATATTATATTCACTCATATGCCTATGTAGAAATATGAATATCTCTAGGGCCCATGGTGTAAGTGGGGACTCTGTGTCTGGACCCTTCATGAATTTCTATGGGACAGAGTGATGGCATTTGAGGAACTGTGCATGCCTTATTAAACAGTTCAAAAGGAGCAGAGTTCTATCACCAACTATTTCTGATTTCATTATTCACATGAGAGGTGTTATCAGTGACTGACAGCTATCTATGTATACACACAAAGAATGCTATCAAATCACTGATAACACCACCCCCATGTACAACTATCAGTGACTGACAGCTATCTATGTATACACACAAAGAATGCCATCAAATCACTGATAACACCACCCCCATGTACAACTATCAGTGACTGACAGCTATCTATGTATACACACAAAGAATGCCATCAAATCACTGATAACACCACCCCCATGTACAACTATCAGTGACTGACCGCTATCTCTGCATACACCTTTAGACAAAGAATGCTATCACTGATAACACCTTCCCTGTTTACAACTATCAGTGACTGACAGCTATCTATGTATGCACACTTACACAGAGAATGCTATCAATCACTGATAACACCTCCCCTGTGTACAACTATTAGTGACTGGCATCTATCTCTGAATACACACACAGAGAATGCTATCACTGAAAAGACGTCCCCCGTGTACAGCTATCAGTGACTGACAGTTTTCCATGTATACACACTTACACAGACAATGTGTACAACTGAAGTCAGAAATACCAGAGATCTAAATGAATAAATTATAAGTTTTACTAAACCTTAATTCCCATTAAACTATATATCAATCTGCTCAGCTCCTCCTGCTCTATAACATGCTGATTGCACTGTGGTGAGAGGTCAGATTAAAGTATAAATAAAGTGCCCATACAATTGTCCATATTAATTTTAAAGCGCTGTTCAATGATGATAACCTCCTCTCTCTGTGTGGATACCCTGAAGGTGAAGTGACTGCCAATGACCTTGCTGCTGGGACTGCAAATATCAATAAGCAATCATGTCATACACAGTAGCAGCTCTGACAATGGTGGCACCTCCCATTGTAATGTCTATATGGCAAATTATTTACCAGTTACTTTAATATTTGGAATATACTAATCATCCAGATTAAATTGCAAACGATTCTGAGCAGATTTTTTGCACCGCATTGTAACTGGAAGGAACAGTGCATTCTTGGAAGATTTCTGCAACAGAATCTCTGCAAAGAATAAGAAAATAAAAGGCATGCATTCTCCAGTAATAAAATATTCAAGGAAAGTAGGAAATAGCCACGCTCTTATTTAAAATGCAATAGTTTAGACTTGTAAGTAATGTATAAGCAATATAGAGCCTTGGTTCTGTGCAAACACATGAACATTTGGAAACACAGATATTGCTTAATAAACCTCGACTTGGGAGTAAAGCTATCTCTACGCTTTGAACACATCTGGAAAGTGCAGGCTTTTTTTAATAGAAGGTAATCATAGCTACTTAATGGGCCATGCAGAGATCTCATTGAAGTAATGTTTATAAGAACAGAAACTGGTACAGTTATGAGTGAGGGTTATTGTATGCAGCCGTATCCATTCAAAACAGCAATTATCATAAAACCTTTATGATGTAACAAGCTTACATTCAAAATTTACACAATTGTTGGGTTGAAAAGAGCCATCCTTCCATAATTCTGGGAAAAGAGTTGGCAACCAAAATGTAATCAAAGAAGTGAAAGAAGGTCCTTGTGCACACCAATCCATTATAAAAAAATACAATAAGCAGGAAAGGGGCACCATGCTCCATATTAATGGTGTCTGCCCAAAGTGTAGGCAATATTGGAATATCTCATCTCCCAATAAAACTAGACACTAGGATGTGACAAGTCACAATGTTGTTGTCTCTTATACTGGAATTAACTGAAATATTCTCACTTACAACCAATACTCCTGCTTTATGGTGATGACAGTACCTGTTGGCTGGAATACTGTTTGAGTATTAGTGACGCCAGAGAGGTCATAGTCATGATTATGGAGTCGGTCCCTCTTATGCTGAAAACTTCCTACAAGATTTTGGAGTGTCTGTGGGAATTTTAGCCCATTCATCAGGAAGAGCATTTGTGAGGTTAGACACTAATGCTGGATGAGAGGTTCTGGCTTGCAATCTCTGTTCTAGCTTATACCAAATGTGTGCAATGGGGTTGAGCTTCGGTCTCTGTGTGAGCCAATCAGGTTCGAAACTCACCCAACCATATCTTTATGGACCTTGCTGTAGTCACTGGGGCACAGCCATGCTGGAACAGAAACAGGTCTTACTCAAGCTGTTCTAACAAAGTTGGAAGCATACAATTGTCCAAAATGTCTAGGCATGCTGAAGCATTGTGGTTACCCTTCTGTGAAAGACAACTTAAGCATTATCCCTTAAGCTCCTCCAAACTTTACAGATGGCACAATGCAGTCAGGCAGGTAATGTTTTCTTGTCATATGCCAAACTCAGACTTGTCCATCAGACTCCTAGACAGAGAAGCTCAATTCCTCACTCCACAGGACAGGCATCCACTTCTCCATAGTCTATTGGTGGTGTGCCTTTCACCACTCCATGCTATGCTTGGCGATGTAAGACACAGCTGCTCGGCCATGGAAATCCATGTCATGCAGGTCCCAGTACATCGTTTTTGTGCTAATCTTCATCCTAGAGAAGGTTTAGAGCCCTGCAGTTATTGAGTCAGCAGATCACTGGTGACTTTTATCCACTATGTGCCTCCGCATTTGGAGTAATGCTCTGCAATTTTACAAAGGCGGCTACTTCATGGCTTGCTGGGGTTCCTAAATGCTTACACGTTGCAATAATAAAACTTACAATAATATCTAGAATTTCATTAGCTGACTTGCTGCAACAGTGGCCTCCCATTACAGTACCCCATCCAAATTCATTGAGCTATTTAGAATGACCCATTCTCTCACAAATGTTTGTAAAGGCAGACTGCATGGCTAGGAGCTGGATTTTGGCAATAGAACTGAATGAAACGCCTGAATTCAATGATTAAGAGGTGTCCAATACTGTTGCTAATATAATGTATGCATTAAAAGCATATCTCATGCATTTGATACCTGGGTACGAATCATAAAACAGACCGCTGACCCTATAGTCCATGCTGTGGAACTGACCTTTGCACTGAAACCTGTATAGTATGTAACATTGTCTACGCACTGCTTTTTACCTCTGTTCCTAGCAGTAATTTGGGCAAATTGTTAAATTAAAAACACATTTCATGTGCATTTTCTTTAATGCTTTGCCTGGAAACTATCCATTCTATTTGATTGCAACTAAAATAGAAATGAAATATAAAAAATGGTGTACCACTGCTCTATATTACTCATAAGTTAAAAGATTGTTCCATTGTTCTATGGACCACAGAAATCTCCAGACCTCACTTACCGTTAGCAAATGTTATTAAATCGCGAAAGGTTAACTCATTAATATAGAAGATCAAAACCTCCAAAAACTAGGGCACGTTTACCCGTCTGCTTGAATGTCCCAGTCAGTCAAAGGCAAATGCTGTGCAGCGGAGACAGCTCTGTCAACTCTCTAATAAGCCTCAGACGCCTAGACTGAAAAGAGCACTAGGTCTTGTTTTTCATGTCTCCATTAGATCCTCAAGCAAATAATTATTGATCTTCCTTATTTCGGCTTACTAAGCGGCACAACGATGCCATTTGCAGAGCACAGAACATAAATGACTAAAAGTAAGCCATGAGAATCTTGATCACAAAAACAACATAGAGGTCATATGGACAATGTAATCGCTGTCATAAAGGACACCACTATTCAGGAGGACACAGAACAGTCTTCAGGCTCCAGGCAGCCTCCAATCCTCTCTTACAATAAGAAAATAAAGAAAGGAAGCAATGGCAATGAGGACATTTGCCTGAATAAAATACAAAATGTCTTGAGTATTACTAAATCATATTGTTCAACAATAGATAACTGCTGGCAAACACAAAACATGTCCTATATATGGCACACGTCAAATATATGTTCTACAGCTATAGGGTATCCACAGGATAATACTTTCAGGCCTCCTGCACACGTACGTGTGCGGCCCGCAAATTGCGGGCAGCAATGCACGAACACCGACCGCGGGGCAGCCGCAGCGGATCGCGGACCTATTCACTTTAATGGGTCCGTGACCCACCCATTCCGCAAAAAGATAGGACACGTTCTATCTTTTAGTGAAACGGAAGCACGGGACGAAACCCCACGGAAGCTTTAATGGCAGTGCGGCGTGCGCTGGCACATGGAGTCTGCAGGAGAAGCATCTTCATACCAGCATGCACTGGGACCCGACGTCACACATTGTCAGCCAGCTCGCTGACAATGTGTGTATGCAAGGTTCTGCAGCGTGGTACCAAGTCGGGACTCTGGAGGCCACTCACTCCCACTCCGAGGTCATGTGATTCAAACGATTCCTCAATGCAGGGGAACTGCATTGAGGATTGTTTTGCCTCAATGTCATCGATGAATGGTTTCAGCCCTAGTCAGGAGTGTCCCTGATGGCAGATGTCTGAAGAAAGACCCAGAATGATGGGGCTGTTGTACTTCAACATGACAGGTTCTTTTGTTCTCAGGGGAGTAAAGCTTCCGTCAGGTGTCTGGCAGTGGTTCTTTTACATCAGGCATGTCCAAACTGCGGCCCTCCAGCTGTTCCAAAACTAGAACTCCCAGCATGCCTGGATAGCTTACAGCTATTAAAGCATGCTGGGAGTTGTAGTTTTGCAACAGCTGGAGGGCCGCAGTTTGGACATGCCTGTTTTACATGGTCCAATTTTTCAGAAGACCTATACCAGTGTATGTTCTAACACAATCATGCTACCCATTTTTTTTTTTTATCTACTGCACCTAATAAATGATCAGAATTGATTACCCAGCGAAATGCAGCTCTAGTTGGGTTTTAGTGTAGGAACTGGTCGCCGGTGTTAGGTTTTACGAGGAGAGCACAAACTGGGCCACTTAATTTTTAGGTGTATTATTATTTTTTTTTTAAATCCCTAGTGAGAACCTCAAGCAAGACCCGAGTACTGGAGTCCTGAAGTTCATGAGCTGCAGCTGCCCCCACCTGACTGACCACTCTCTTCCTTTACGGCGTATAAGAAGAAAGCTGCAAATCAGTGGAGGGTGGATGGGGAGAACCAGGAGCTCTAGTATGGGGACTCGGGTCACGCTAGGACAGCTCAATAAGGATTTTAAGAAAATGACTGGGCCAAAAAAGTAAGTGACCCAGCATTTCAATCAGGGTTTCTGTCATTAGCATCTGAAGACAACATAAAACTAGTGACAAATTACCATACGCTTATTCAAGTAGAAGAGTGCTACATGCTTTTTATATAAAATACATACTTTTTCTCTTCACAACCGGTGAGGTATTTAGTAAGTTTAACCGACCTTTGTATGACTAAGAAAAAATAGATTTAGATGCAGCAAATGGAATAGTCGTGTTCACTTTAGTTCAGATGCTATTCAGACAGTATTAAATTTTCCACTCCAGTTCTTGTTTCTAAATCTAATCATGTTTTGAAAGCTAATTTAAAGATGTTTTCTACCAAACTGCCTCCTGGTCTTGAAATCAATTTCTGTAATGTGAAGCACAGAGAAGTCAGACGGGGCACTAATTTCACCATAATCAAGGTCAATGTAATAAAGTCAACTTATCAATGCATAAATATAGACAGGGTTACAAAAACAGTGGACGTCTTCCCGGCACAATATGAGGATTTCATCTTCCTGTTTATTTCATATGGCCTTGCATTTGAATGAGGTCCACATTTTTCAGACACTATAAATGCATAGCACCGCCACTAAAAGGTGCATTTCCAGTGGCAAACCAGATTTATGCATTGAGAACACAGCAACTTCGGCAACTTTCACACTAAACAATGTAAAGAAAGTTCCAGCACTTGTAAATCGTTTTGTTACCGAAAATAAAGACGAAGCAACGAATTACAGCATGTGGACCCCATCTTACACCACCACACAATTAACTGTGCAGTGGTGTAAGGTGGGGTCCACATGCTGTCATGTGTTACCGAAAATAAAGATGAAGCAACAAAACGATTTACAAGTGCTGGAACTTTCTTTACGTTGTTTATGTCTGGAGAACTTGCCTGGTTCCGTTCCGTTCACGGAGGATGAAGGTAGCCTAATGCAAGCGGTTTTATTTCGATTGGCATATGTGGAGGTTGGAAAGGATTTTCTCTTATTGTCCTCCATCTCATATGGGTCTTCTTTCTGCATTCTCCACCATCACGGCATGAACAAAAGGTCGGCTATATATGTACGGGCAGGCTAATTTCCAGATCTTCCCGTTCAGGCAAAAAGCAGCATACATGGTTTGGTAAGGAAGTTGTGCAACGCAAATTCTGTGGCCGATGCCAAAATGGCAAATGCTCAGAAACCTGGTAAAGTATTACCGCATTTTTCACTCCTTAGAATGCACGGGTGGAGGCTGGCAGTACATGTTATGTTATGTTATGTTATGTTAGTAAGTCCTTGTATAGCGCTCTAGAGGAACTCAATCCGATCGAAGCGCTTGTTATGGGGAAAATAATAACTGCTGCGAGAAGGCGGTGGCTATACTCTCCACTCCATGGTCGTTTTCTGGGTACTGTACAGAGTCAGGATGTAGTACACGTAGGAGCGCACTGAGACCCAATACGTTGCAATGTGTGCGTTATTATTTTTTTTTATTGGGTTTGGGAGTCTGATCAGATGTCTGATCCTCCTCTATAGCCTAGGTGCGTCTTACGGAGAGAAAAATATGGCAATTCTCAATTTTTATCCACTATGACTTTTAATGAAACAAATCCCCCAAAGCCACAAGTGGTGCAGCACGGTCAGTACTGGAGCACTTATTTGACATACACATGTGGTGCAGTTGTCTAGTCATCCATAATTTAGCACTGCATACCTTTGGGTAAAATATAACTCAGAGCACAGCAAACATATCATTTCAAGTTAGCTCTCAATTTATGGCATCATCCATCTATCAAATCTCCTTTAATACTACCACATCCAACATTACATTCAACCTTTAAAACAGACAATTTATTTTATTTTCCCCCCAAAAACCTGTTAATGCCATCTCAGTAGGTAGAATGTATTTTCTTACAGACCATAGAGTAAAGAAATCATTCCCTGTGGAGGAAATAAAAATTACTTTTCTTCAAGCCATCCCAGGAGTCCCTGTCTAATACTGATAGCTTAGAAATTGAAACGCCCATCTCTAAGCTCCTTATGTGACCCTTTAATGCATTTTCACCTTGACATGCAGCTACAATGGGAAAAAAGAAACAACTATCAAAGAGCAGAGCCATAAGGCTTGTGAAAAGGGGCCTGGAATGAAGGACGTGCCCACTGTAGGGGTAAGGGAGGGAGAAGATGTCTAACTCCACAGGAGAAAACACTGACATGACATCCCAGCCACCCTGCAAAGATCATGAAACGCTAGAGAGAAATAAAAAGATCACAAACGTTAACTGTAAAAGGACAAGATACTTTCATGTGACAAGAGAAATAAAATCCACTATAAGCAGGCACCTGCTGAGAACTTTAAAAACTGCTTTATACTCAGAATTTTTAAACCGTCATTTAAATAGACCCAGTCATATCTAAAAGGTACAGTAACAAGTCAAATCAATTCAGAATACCCAAATAGCATTAAAAAAAAATATATTACAAACATACAAAGTCACAATCAAAAGTACACGGTAATCATCAAAGTTCTTTACTCTAGGCGAAGATGACCGTAACAGAACCATAGAGAAATAATTTGGAGCCTCCTTAATGCTTATTCACAAATGTTTTCTTAGTGGGTGCAATAAACATAAAATTAAGCAAAACCAGGCCTGTCAGTACATTGTTACAAATGAAAGCCACAGAGCAAATGCAAACAAGGGGCTCTGTGACATCATATTTCCCTATAGGCTGTTCGCGCATCACTGCCGGGCCCGGGCATGCGCAGTGTTCTGCCCACTGTGTGGCGTGAAATTGGCGCATGCGCACTGCATATCTCTGTGCCTCTGACCACAGTGGGCAGAACAGTGCGCATGCCCGGGCCCAGCAGTGATGCGCAAACAACCTATAGGTAAATATGATGTCACAGAGCCACAGGGCTGGCCTGAGCTTACTGAGGGGCGGAGTTAGGCGTGAGTGAGCCGGGGGAACTTGGGCACTTTCAGAAAACTCTCTGCCCCTGGGCACTTGTGACGGCTCATTAGCATATGATAAAAACAACTTTTTGGGCGATTTGAAGCATCAGAAGAATTAAACATGGGTAACATCTGTGTCATGTCTTTGTGCCCCATTGAACAATGTCACCTGTTTGAAACCGGTCAGGTAGGTGACAAACTCCCTTTAAGACCGGCGTTTTAGCCGCTGGTCTTAATAATCCCCATAGCTGGCAGTGGATACTCCGAAGTTATGAAGAGGCGCCGGCCTCTCCATAACTTCGGCGCATCCAGCACCAGTTCTAAATGCAAGAGAGCTTACGAGCCGTCTTGCATTTAGACCATTTTCTAAACCTAAAATAGGCGTAGAAAATGATGAATGAGACTGGCCTGCTGGTCCGTCCCCTTCGCTGTCCGCAATTTTAGAAAATAAATAAAAGTCTGGTCTAAGTTTACACCACCTATAGTTTTACTCCAAAAATGTGTCAACATTTTGGTGCACAAATGCTAATTTAGGCCACATCCCACAAAGCCAAGCCCCTTTCCACAAAGGTCATATCCCTGGTCAAGTGAGGCGTAATAAGCTTAGAGAAGTGTTTAAAACAGCTGGTAAATGTGATGCAAAGCATGAACGCCTTTTTGGGGGGCAAAATACACCTAGAAATTGATGCATTTAATTGTAAATCTGCCCCAGGGAGCCCTGATTACCTCACCTACACAATTATTGGCAGCTCCCCCTGTACGAAGCCTAGTTCACACTTCAGTGTTAGTGTCAGATATACCTTATCTCTGTGTACCCTCTACTCATGGTTTTGGCTCACAACTGATGGACACCACTTAAGTGTGAATTGTGTGTGTACACAGAAGAAGTTCAATCACTGTGTGTGACCGGAGTATCAAGACTCATCGTCCCCATCAGGAGTCCAATCTGGATTTACTCTATTTTTACTATGAATTCTTTCTCCAAATAATACAAACCTGTATATTACAGGAATAAGCTCCTCTCCATCCATCATATCCATCTCTCAGATGGGGCAGCATGATTCACTTGACAGGCTGGATTTAAGGTGGGTCTTCCCACTTATTATAGTGAGACATATATGTATTTTTTTGTTGTCTTGTTTGATATCTTTCAATAACACCGCGTAGTTTATACGGTGGAAAAAAGACATAGGTCCATTAAGATCAACAAAGAGATAGTTGGGGACGCGAATCCCAGAAGGAAGTGAGACTCATATTTCATAAGCATTAATGTCATTTACTTTTAAGAATTCATCTAAACCCTTTTTAAAACTGTCTACTGTTCCTGCTGTGACCACGTCCTGAGGAAGTCTATTCCACAGATTCACAGTTCTTACAGTAAAGAAGTTTGACGCTTCCGGAGACTGAACTTTTTCCTCATCAGTCGGAGGCAGTGCCCCTTGTCTTTTGAGGGAATTATACATAGAACAGTTTTTAATCGTATTTTTTGTACGGCCCATTTATATATTTGTATAGGATAATCATGTCCCCCCCCCCCCCCCCTTAGACGTCTCTTCTCAAGACTAAATAAATTTGATTATTTTAATCTTTCTTCATTACTAAGACTCTCCATGCCCCTTATCAGTTTAGTCGCTCTCCTCTGTACTGTTTCCAGCTGCAGGGCATCCTTTCTATGGTCTGGTGCCCAGAACTGAACTGCATATTAAAGATGAGGCTGCACGAACGCTTTGTAAAGTGGTAATATTACATCCCTGCCCCACGAGTCCATGCCTCGTTTAATGCATGACAATATCCTAGTGGCCTTAGAAGAAGCCGATTGACATTGCATGCTGTAATTTAATCTACCATCTACAAGGACACCCAAATCCTTCTCTAGAAGTGACTCTTCCAGTGTTACATCAACTAGGACATATAATGCATGGAGATTATTACTACCAAAATGCATAACTTTACACTTATCCACATTGAACCTCATTTGCCAAGTTGATGCCCAATCAATCAGTGTTCAAGTCAACTTGTGGTTTATGGACATCTTCCATAGACTGTACAGTTCTACATAGCTTAGTGTCATCTGCAGAAATAGAAATGGTGCTATTAATCCCGTCTTCGATATCATTAATAAATTAAATAATAGAGGGCCCGGCACTGAACCTTGGGGTACATCACTTATAACCCAGGACCATTCTGAATAGGAATCATTGACCACAACTCTGGACACGGTCCTTCAGCCAGTTTCTAATCCAAACAAACTATACTTTTCAAGCCTATAGACCTTACTTTACCTATTAAACGTCTATGAGGGACAGTATAAAAAGCCTTTGCAAAATCCAGAAACACTACATCCACAGCCGCCCCTCTGTCCAGGGTTCTACTCACCTTCTCATAAAAACAAATCAGGTTAGTCTAACAACTTCTGTCACTTATAATATTTACAGTCAAATACTCCTGTATATACTCCCTTAAGAATCCTTCAAACATTTTTCCCACAACTAATGAAGTTAAACTAACTGGTCTATAAATTACCTGTGAAGGATCTAGATCCTTTTTTGAATATGGGCACCACACTTGCCTTGCGCCAATCACTTGGCACTGTGCCAGTACCTAGAGAAGCTTTAAAGGGCTTCTGTCACCCCACTAAAGTCATATATTTTTTTGGGGGCGAGTTACATTCCTTATAGTGCGATATATGAGAATATAATGTTGTTACTTACTTTCATTCGGCTGTTTCTTATAAAAACGAAGTTTTATAATATGCAAATCAGGTCTCTAGCAGCAAGTAGGGCGTCTACTTGCTGGTAGCCGCCGCAAAAAACCGCCCCCTCGTCGTGTTGATTGACAGGGCCAGCCGCGATCTCCTCCTCCGGCCGGCCCTGTCAGCATTTTAAAAATCGCGCGCCTCTGTTCATTCGGCGCAGGCGCTCTGAGATGAGGAGGCTCGTCTCAGAACTCCCTCAGTGCGCCTGCGCCGATGACATCACCGAAAGAGAAGACGTCATCGGCGCAGGCGCACTGAGGGAGTTCTGAGGAGACGAGCCTCCTCATCTCAGAGCGCCTGCGCCAAATGAACAGAGGCGCGCGATTTTTAAAATGCTGACAGGGCCAGCCGGAGGAGGAGATCGCGGCTGGCCCTGTCAATCAACACGACGAGGGGGCGGTTTTTTGCGGCGGCTACCAGCAAGTAGACGCCCTACTTGCTGGTAGAGACCTGATTTGCATATTATAAAACTTCGTTTTTATAAGAAACGGCCGAATGAAAGTAAGTAACAACATTATATTCTCATATATCGCACTATAAGGAATGTAACTAGCCAAAAAAAAAAGAAAAGAAAAAGACTTTAGTGGGGTGACAGAAGCCCTTTAAAAATTATAAACAGGTGCACGGCAATGACTGAACTGAGCTCTTTAAGCACTCTTAGGTGTAATCCATCTGGACCCAGAGCCTTGTTCACATTTGCCTTATTTAACTGATCTTGGACTATAGATACAGTTAGCCAATTGAGTATATTACTGGATGTACAGCCCCAGAACCACAGATATCAGCTCCTTTCTCCTCTTTTGTGTATATACATA
This sequence comes from Bufo gargarizans, assembly GCF_014858855.1. Taxonomy (NCBI): domain Eukaryota; kingdom Metazoa; phylum Chordata; class Amphibia; order Anura; family Bufonidae; genus Bufo; species Bufo gargarizans. The sequence continues at coordinate 242,040,345 of NC_058083.1, read as the reverse complement.
TATACATATATATATATATATATATATATATATATATATATATATATATATATATAGATATAGATAGAGCTAAGAAACCTATTTAGTAACTCTGCCTTTTCCATCTCTTCAGTGACTACACCCCACATTACCATTATTTAGGGGCCCCATCTGCTTGGACCTTTGTTTTTTAGCATTTATATACTTAAATAATTTTTGGGGGATTTGTTTTCCTCGCTTTTGCCACCTGCTGTTTGTTTTGTATTTTTGCTAAATTTATCTCCCTTTTACAGATTTTATAAAGGCCTTTGTAATCTGCAAATGCTACAGCTGACCCCCCAGATTTGTATTTTTTTTAAATGCTCTTTTTTTTGTCTTTTATTGCCCTTTGTACACTAGCTGTAAGCCATGGGGGGGGGGGGGGGGGTTCATTTTAGCTGTTTATACTTCTTACCTAAAAGGAATACCGTATTTTTCGCCGTATAAGACGCACCGGCGTATAAGACGCACCCAGGTTTTTGGGGAGGAAAATAAGAAAAAAATATTTTTAACCAAAAGGTGTGCTGTGGGTTTGGAACTAGGTGGTCTGTGGATGGCACTATTACTGGGGATCTGTGGATGACGGACACTGTTATGGGGGGATCTGTGGATGACGGACACTGTTATGGGGGGATCTGTGGATGACGGACACTGTTATGGGGGGATCTGTGGATGACGGACACTGTTATGGGGGGATCTGTGGATGACGGACACTTATGGGGGCAACTGTGGATGACGGACACTGTTATGGGGGCAACTGTGGATGACGGACACTGTTATGGGGGCAACTGTGGATGACGGACACTTATGGGGGCAACTGTGGATGACGGACACTTATGGGGGCAACTGTGGATGACGGACACTTATGGGGGCAACTGTGGATGACGGACACTTATGGGGGCAACTGTGGATGACGGACACTTATGGGGGCAACTGTGGATGACGGACACTGTTATGGGGCAACTGTGGATGACGGACACTGTTATGGGGGGATCTGTGGCTGGCACTGTTACAGGGGGGGGATCTGTGGATGGCACTGTTATACATGTGTCATCCACAGACCCTCCCAGCCCATAACTGTGCCATCCACAGATCCCCCGCCGCTCCAGTATACTAATATAATATGTCTGATTTAATTAATGGTTATTAAATATGCATCTTTATTCCTAATAGTACCTTAAATCCTAAGCGCTTCAGTACAATGCCGGCAGGCCGGGCAGCCGGCGCGTCACTCACTGACGTCACTTGCCTGCGCCGCCTGCTTCATTCATAAAGTAGGCGGCGCAGGCACGTGACATCAGGGAGTTACGCTGCCGCCCGCCCGGCCTGCATTGTACGGATGCGCTTAGGATTTAAGGTACTATTAGGCATAAAGGGGCATATTTAATAACCATTAATTGAATATGACATATTTTATTAGTACACCGGAGCGGCGGGGCGGGCCTTTAGTACAGTGACTGCACCGCCCCGCCGCTATTGCCGGCCCCAGCTCCTCCTCCCAGTCCCTCCCAGAGTCCCCGCTCGCTTTACATCGCTGCCAGCGATGTAAAACTGACTGCATTCGCCGTATAAGACGCAGGGGCATTTTCCCCCCATTTTGGGGGAAGAAAAAGTGCGTCTTATACGGCGAAAAATACGGTACATTTTTTAGTCCAATTACTCAATGTGGATTTAAAGCTCTCCCATGTATCCTCAGTATTATTATGTGACAGTAGCTGCAACCAGTCTTTACCCTGAAATGCTGCCCTCAACCCAGGGAAATTTGCCTTTTTAAAATTCTGTGTCTTGAGCCTGACAGAGTTTGCTTCTTATAGTTTAGAGGGAATATAATTATATTGTGATCACTATTACCTAGTGTTTCTCAAATAGTAACATTTCCAACAAGCTCTGCATTGTTAGAAATTGCTAGATCTGACAGAGCATTGCCCCTGGTGGGAGCTTCTACAAACTGGCCCATAAAGTGGTCCTGCAGCAAGTTGAGGAATTTTCTCCCACATACCACATATGGATACTGAAAACCATTCCACCCTTCCACTTTCTAGTGTTAGTTTTCTTCACTGGTTGTGATATAGGTTCTACTAAATAACTGTATCTGTCTGGCATTTCCACGACATACCACAATGCATAACAGAGCCACTCTTCATTTTATTTGACCATACTGAAACCCAAATGTCTCTGGCTGACCAAGTGTTGAGTGCCCTCCCCCAGATGTACAGTCCAAACCCAGATGTTTAGGCCAAACCCTAGTTTAGGCAAGTAACACTACACAATGGACCTCTGAACTTCTACAGCCTTGGCTGCCAAATATCCCTTCATGGGGGTGATCTACTTTGAATACCTCACACCAATCTAAGATTCCACTTTTTCATCAAATCAGGTCTTGTTTTTCAACAGTTCCTTTTAGTTTTATCACAAAAAACAATCACATAACCAATGCAAACCTTTAGTTTCTGTTCATGGCCAATAACATGAACACTCTAGTTAAGATGCATTTATTTACAGACAACGGATCTGAGCTGTCCAATAGAGAACTGTACTAATTCTTCATAAATCACCCTCTTAAATAATTAAGTTATTTAAATATTTATAATAACGGCCATTCGCAGCTTTTGCCCAGCAATAAAGCAGATAAAACATTTAGCATACTGGTCCTCTGATGAGAACAAAAGAAATTATTTTCCTCATAAATTATGCAATTTATACAACTAGGAGGTTCTCTACATTTCCAAAAAGTAAGTTATTTTCATGGATTAAAGCAGCTGTATGCGGAAAAACTAACCAGAGCCTTTGATCAAGAGCAAATTCTTCAACTGAACAAGAGTACAGGCCAGCATACAAATTAAAGCAGACCAAGCAACACAATAACTGGGTAGGGAATGGATTGCCTGCTGTATCCTCATTAGGGATGCTCCAGGTCCTTCTGAAGCCTGCAACATGGCATATTTATAATCAGGCAAACGTCAGGTCCCCTGTTCTGTCTTCTCTAGGACACAACGCTCAATAAGCGCTGTATAGAGAATAGAGGAGGTGGTGCTGCCACTGCCTCTACTGATCATGTGACTGCTCACATGATTTCTGGAATGCCGGTTCTTGGAGGCTGCTGCATCTGACTAGACCCAAAACTGCCTCAACATTAACAATAGTCACTCAAACTGGACAGATTTCCCCTGTGCAGCCACAGTTACAGTGGTAAAGTATAGCATAAACACAATAATAATAATACTAATGAAGTCCCCCCCATAAATGTTCTTGGACCTTTCAGGTATATTGACAGTTGACTGACAGTTTTCTTCCATGGAAAGGCTGCAGCTGGTGGGTAGGGTAAGCTCATAAATAAGCTGGACTATTCTCTGGTAGCACCTGACTCTTCTCTGGTGTGCACGTTAAGTCCTCAGAAACCGCTCTACAACAGAAGATAAGTGACAGAGCGCTGGAATAAATGTGTCTGTCATTATGTTATGCTGCCCTCAGCATAAGTGGATGACAGGTCCCTTTTAAGGTGTTAAACTGAGTAATATGGGTGCAGGAGCGGACTGTCTCTCGGATGAGTCTCTAGTCTAGACCCACAGATGCGGGGTACGTAATAATATATATATCCAAATACATATTCAAGGTATTATAAAAATGAGCTGCACATGAGAAAATAAAGATGGGAGATGCAGACAGTACCCACACTCAGCACCGAGTGCATCATGTATAACAAGTACTTGAGATGCTTTTGATACTGGCTCTCCGCTTAACAATATAAGAGACGCAATCACATTTTCTTTCACACTTCAGTGAGGCTGAAAATCTTAACCATGTCACAGACGACTATTCACAATACCTTTAACCTTTAAATATGCATTAAGAGATAGCACCAATGAAAGAAAAGCCAAATCAATAAGCTTCATAATCGGATCTTCTGTATCCAAGAAGATTCTATCAAGTTAAGGCTGTAGCTTAAATTTAGCACAAAATAAACGCTCAACTTCAGCAATTCATAAAGCAAAGAGCTGGAGAACTTTTTCAATTTCAGCTTTCAGCAATGCTGTACAATGTGTACAGGAGGCACTGCGTGGTATGGTCACTGTATAGCACACATAAGAGCCAGGCCAATGCAGATACTGAATGCTGTACAAACACTGCATCAAAAATTCAGAGCTCTGCAGTAAATGTGGTACATTTCAGAAAGGCAGTTAAACTCACAGTATACAGTGAGGTTCTCTAATCACAAGCACTAGAAAGAGAATGAAGACAATCCTCGGATTTAAGGGAAATGACTAGAAAAGTGGTGCCAAAAAACAACCCTCACCAGCCTACACATATTAAAGGCTTAGCCCTACAACAATATACCTCTTCCATATAATAAAATGAATGAAAAACATTACATTGTAAAAACCGGAAGCAAACCCTTACTTTTTGTTTTTGAAACCTAAATTAGTTTCATTGGTCTAATGTTAAAAGGGCTTTCTGGGGGAAAAATACTGATGATCTATCTTCATGACAGGTCATCAATACCTGGCATGGCACTGATCAGTAGTTTGAAGAGCGCTGCGATATCCTCACAGTGTAACAAGCACAGTGCCGTATACTGTACAGAGACTGTGCTTGGTACTACAGTCAGGCCCATTCACTTGAATAGAACAGAGCTGCATACATAAGGCCATATGATGTCAGTGGCCTAGGAAGAGGGCGCAGCACTCCTGGACCAGCCATGGTCTCTAAACAGCTGATCAGCGGGGGTGCTGGCAGTTTGATACCTAATGATCTGATATTTAAGACCTATCCCAAGAATAGGTCATCAATATCATAGACCTGGAAAACCCCTTTAAGGGTCCATTCAGACATCCGTAGTGTTTTGCGGTCCGCACATGGCTGGCACTTAGAGGATTCGTATTCTTATCCGCAGCGATGCGCAATGCAGAGCGGTGAGCCCGGTGACATCACTGGTGCAAATTAGTGGTCTTTAGCGCTGGTCTAGGCTGCTTTACTGGCTAGGGCAGCGCTAAAGACCGCCCATTAGTGCTGGTGACGTCACCAATGCAGCACAGGGCAAGGGGGAGCATCGGTTGCAACATATACAGGCTAAATGTGTGAAGTGGAGCGCATGTCCGGATTCAGCTCTGAACCCGGACAACCACTTTAACAGGTTATACAAAGCAGACTATACAAACTTAGCTGTTGGCCTGCCCACGTTCTTCTATGGTGTCATCCTGGAGCAATTTAGATCTATTTTTCTAATAGAAATGTACGATTTTAGGAATTAAATTATATTACAAAAATGGTCAGCATCACTGGATGACCATTACACTAAGTATGCAAGTTATTTTCTTATGTACAGTGACTGGGAATTAAAGAGCTGAGTGAGCACCATAGCTAGCGGGTGCCTGCTGTTTCATACAGCAGAGACCAGCGGCTATTCTCCGCAATTGGCGGTAATGCTGTTCGTGGACATTTTATATGAGAGGCGCGCGCTTCACAAGCAGGATTGCCTTTCCTGGCAGAAATCGGTGAAGGTGTTACTTGAAATTAATGAGCCTGAATTAGGCTTCCAGGCTCATTACTTGTATATTACAATTCAGGAGAGCAAATTTAGCATAGCCACCGAGTTGTTCAATAACATGCATATGTATAGAGCCACCTTCAACTGGCTCCTGAGCGGTGATAGGGAGATCATGGACACACCCCCTGAGCTGCAGCAGGAAAGACACTCCCCTGAGCCGCCAGCTTGATATAAATCTAGCAGAGCAACGAGGAGATCTCTGGATCCATGTGAGGTCCAGGGCTGGTTCTAGCTTTGTTAGAAAGAGGTTGTCATGTACTACATGATTTTTATTTTTTACATTAGTCATGGAATAATCCCTTTTACATACTTTTGCTGCATCTTATGGCTGGCCGTGAACTACAAAAGCAAATCTATGCCTGCTATAAGCAAGCCTAGATTTGTGTAAACCCGTTGATCCATGGAAAGTTACATCCACCATCTACATTCCTCCACACTTATGCAAAGTGGTAAGAGAAGCCCAAACCGGCAAAAAGACACACATTTCAGCAAAAATGTGGCGTGTCAAAATGAGCAACTTTTAATGCCCAAAAAAAAGTCGGTGAAAATGTATTACTAAATGATCACTAAGGTCTTCCTTACCTTCTCCATAGCAACAGGTTTCACAGTTTTTTCAGATTCCCTCTCCTTTTTCTTCTCTTCCCTTTTCTTCTCCTTCTCTTTCTAGTAAAAAAAAAAAAAAAAAAAAAAAAAAAAAAAAAAGACACATTAATCACACAGGCTGCATTGAAGCCACCGGAAAGCCACAATCCATTTGGAGAAATGTAGACTTTTTTTTTTTTTATTATTATCAAAAAACACAACGCAGGGTTTAGATTATTTTTCAGCAATGCAAAAGTAAGGTTTTCCCTCAAGCTGCCATGTCTTGAGAGTGCTGATGGGCCAGAGCAGAGCCTCAGGAAATTGGTGTACAGCATATCCGGGGCGATGTTATTTGAGTTGTACTTAAATTTTGCCACAGAACTGCTTCAGACATATCATCCACTAGCATTGGAATACTACTGACCCTAAAAGGATCACCCAGTTAGGGTATATGGATGTCAGAAAAGGTCCTCTCTGTTCAGGTATGAATGCCGGCTGTTGGTCACAAAAAAAACTGTGCATTTAAGCCAAGGGAGAGCCAGCTGTGGCTTATCCTATTGACAGCTGCTGATTATTCACTGGGGTTTAGAGAACTAGTACCAGTAGTGATCAGTTGATCGCTGGGCAGGCAATTATTTCAAAGTGGCTTGTCTTCATTGGACACATCCATTTATGTAGCCCAAAAAAGTCACTATTTTATGTATGCAACATAAAATAAGGAACTATTGCATTGATGGGATATCCTCCTTTTGAATATTTATGGCACAACCTCGGGATGTTCCATGCAAGTAAATGTGTGGTAGACGTAGGCCCTGCCTCTGGGACCGACACGCATCTCTAGAAATGGGGTCCACATGTGTGCAGTTCTCTCCATTCACTACTATTCTACAGTTAGAGCACAGCAAGCATGGTCAGCTTATTTTCGGACTCTCAAAGAAGTGAGCGGAGAGAGACGCGCACATGATCAGCCATCTTTCCATGCTTTGCCTGGCTGCGGGGTTGGAGGACTCGTTCAGGAGATTGGCGAGTGTTTCAGAGGTGGATCCCACAACTATCAGACACAGCATATTCTATGGACATGCCATAAAAGAGGACCCGTTACCTCTCCTGACACGTTTTAGCAACTACCTGAATTCTTTTGCAATAAAAATTCTGAAGCATCTTCTCTTAAGATTCATGGTTATGCCAGTCCTCTATAATTACTACTCTGAGTTTATGAATTGGCAGCATGAAAAAAAAAAAAAAAAAAAAAAAAAAAAAAAAAAAAAGAGTCCATCTGGGCGTTACCACTTGGGGTTGTGTTCCCGTACACTGACAGTACTGACTGGATAATATCAGACTGAGTAGGGAAATACCCCCAACAGTTGGAGTTTTATTTCAGACTCCTGGCAAATCATTCACAAACTTCTATGAGTAATTATAGAGGAATGGCGCAACAGAGTAATAAAAAAATTATAATAATAAAAAAATAAAAAAAAAGGAGGTTTCAGAATTGTTATTACATGGGGAACGCAAGTAGTAACTATATAGGACATGTCAGGAGAGCAAAGGGTATTCTTTAAACACAGTATATATAATGACAGGCTATATATGAAACATACACAAATACTGATGAGGCACATAAAATAACAACCCAAGTCCTAAAAGTTATTATGACCCACAAAACTTTCAAGAAGCATGGTCACCAACTAAAACTGTGATTTCGTCTAGTAGCATGAGATTTGGCAGCTCATCTCCGATTTGTAGACGGCAGTTATAAATATTCCAGACTAGGTGTTTGATGTGGAGACGCACTACTTTTGTCATACACTGTCTCCCAACATGGATGACTAATGACAGAAGCTGCCTTTCAGCACAAACCTACTGAGAATTCGCTCTTGCGGAGCTCAAGAGTAGTAGAGAATTCAGGCACTTCAAGGGAATCAAAAAGAACAAGGACAAGAACATTACGGTTCCAGAGTCCCAGCGCCAGGAAAGATAATAAAACAGACTGTTTATTGGCATGCTTTATGGCGGATTTAACCCTTCTAGAGACAAGAAAATATGGCTTTGTTCTCCTAGTGTCTGTTCCTCGCACAGTCGCCTACAACATTTCTCCTGTGCATCCCCCATACTATGGAACTCGTTACCCCAGTACACCCCCACCATCCAAACCATCAAAAGCAACCTGAAAACCCTCCTCTTCAGGAAATCCTGCCACCACACAGCCAGGTGAGCAGCTTTTACCCTCATCTACTGTGTCCTCCCCCTTCCCTTGTAGATTGGAAGCTCTCGCGGGCAGGGGCCGCTCCCCTCTGTACCAGTCTGTTACTAAGTCCATGCACACTGTACTTGTGTTTTATATTATGTATGTGTGACCCCTCATAGATGTACAGCACCATGGAATTAATGGTGCTTTCAAATAAGAATATAAAAAAAATATTATATATAATCTATGTCCTATTGTATTGGGTCTTCACAGAGCCTTCTATTTCATACATATTTATCACAAGAATTTTTCAATTGACAAACCATCATTTATCTTCATAGTAATGTCAGCATAACAGTTTTTCGTAGAAATCTTTTAGAACCAATTTTGGGTTAGATACAAGTTACAGCTATTTATATTCATTTTTTACTTCACTGTATATGTTGCAAAATGCAATTCACGGGCGTTCACGCCGCATGGGAGGCTCCGTTACGGACCTTTGTTGCAGATTAAGTAAAAAAAAAAAACCACAGGCACAAATGGTGCTGATGGCTGCGCTATTTTGTCCTGTAAAATGGCAGACGTCATTACAGACCCCATTATAGTCCATGAGGATTATACACTTCTTATTCTCGTTGATCTGCAATGGACATGGTTAGCTATGGTAAGGAGTTTCTCTTCAGATTTATCATTGAGACTTTTTAAAAAGTTGCAATCACACTCCAGGAGGAGGGTGGAGTAGGAAAAGCGGAGTGGCTTTTCTAGACAAAAGGGTTAGGTTTAAGGACAAGACAAATGTATCAGACTCGAGCAAAACTGACTCAAATATTACCCTCATGAGAAATTCCATCCATGGGATCTTCCCCCCCCCCCCCCCATATGGATTATACTTAGCCCGCTCCCCGGAACCGGTGGTGCTACTGATCGCCACATGGCTGCCACTGAATCTCCCCATCATGTGTATCAAAGCATCAGGCAACAGGGGGGGGGGGGACAGCCAATAGCAGGCTGCGACGGTAACGAGCCTCCCTAGCATCATAGGCGACACTGGGAGGCCCATCCCAGTCAAGGCCTCCTATTGGCCGTATGTTTTGATCCGCACGATGGGGAGAGGCCGTGAGGGGAGTAGAAATGATGTGGATGTAGGGTTGAGCGATATACCGGTATCCACGATATACCGCAATATAAAAATAAAATAAAAACTTTGATATGGAGATATCACCATTTCCTAATAACCTCTGTATTTAATGACGTCATAGGAAGGGTCGCATGTGTGCTGGCAGCTTCTAAAATGTCCACTTCCTGCCACCTGCTTATGTCCCCCGGTCACTGGCCTCTGCCTCCTGCTTTAGTACTTGCGCGCAGAGGGCTGGACATGGCTGCACTGGAGGGAGGGGGGCGAGCAGGCTTTTTTTCCCCCCACTTTATATAAACATGTCAAACTGCCGCACAAGTCTGGTGCTTCACCGCCGCCGCCTCTCATCTTGCTTTGCTCCACCTCTGCCGCCTCTAGTCTTGCTCTGTTCCACCTCTGCTGCCGCCTCTAGTCTTGCTCTGCTCCTCCTCAGTGCAGTAGTTTGAGCGACATATGACTAAAACTCGGTCAGACCTAACAAATAGACTTTTCTCAGACCCATGGGGCAGCCAACATATAAAGCAGTAAGTGATCTTGCTGCCATCTGCTGCAACATTACTAAGACTTTGTACAAACATTAATATGTGTCACCATAACATGTGTCTTCACTCCAGTGTCACAGGTTGTCCACCTGTGATGCGATACGCATATAAATAGAGACATCACTGTGTACATACATGACGTGTATATATGTATATATCGTGTGTACTGGGCTCCGGTAGACTGATGGTTTACATTGATGGTGTTTTCTAGGTTTTCATCTGCGTCGTCCTTCGTGACAGACAGCCCACTACTGACTGCCAACATAACCCCTGGCTATTTCACTACTCCTTCAGGTAATGACTGCAGTCACTGTCCATGGGGGTGATTCATAGGGGTAGGAGAACTTTATATTTGAAGCCAGCTTCTTCATGTACTGCTATTGTGGGGGTGAAGAGTGACAGCGCCACAGAATGCCCCCCCCCCAATACCAATTGTCACTTCTAGCCCATGTGGAGCGATGTCCTCCTCTTTAAAATCTCCCAAAGAAGACTTCCTCCACGAATTACCCGAATAAGATCTTAACTCAGTTACATGGATCGTAAGAGGAGTCCCTACACTACCACACACCGCCCCATACAGTATAACGTCTCCTTGTGGCTGCCCCCATACGGTATAACGTCTCCTTGTGGCTGCCCCCATACAGTATAAAGTCTCCTTGTGGCTGCCCCCATACAGTATAACGTCTCCTTGTGGCTGCCCCCATACGGTATAACGTCTCCTTGTGGCTGCCCCCATATGGTATAACGTCTCCTTGTGGTCCCAAATGTTTTTTCTTCTAAATGTGTATTTATCGCGATATATATCGTTATCACGATAAATTTCTTAATATCGTTATCGTGGGAATATTTTTGATATCGCCCAACCCTACGATGGTGCTGGGGTAAGTGTAATCTATATGAGAGGCCCAGGCATTGGGGGGAGGGGTATCATTATAGGGGTTGGCGAACCCCCTTTAACTTTCCAAAAAAGCTTGTCCTTGGCAGTCCACATTGTTTCAGCCATTATCCTGTAATATATGTTTAGTTTTTTTAAATAATTGCTACCATGTACAGTTTTTGGTCAGACACCTACCAGAGAATACACATTTTTGTACATCTATACCCTAAAGAAAATAATCAAATTGGAAGGGTGGCAGTAATGAACATGTTGCCGGAAATTTGAAACTAGAAATGATACCTCCAATTTGCTTTTGTCGGCAGCTGCTTGCAGAGAAGGAGAGGATGCCGAAGGCTGCACAGCATCAGAAGAGGACGTCTGTACAGAGCAGATGAAAGGCATGAGAAGAGAAGCAAGACAGATGATCAGAATTAGTAAACAGCAAGACAGGCAAAGCAACAGATCAGCTCATTTTCTCACTGCGTCTAGAGCACCTGGAACAGGGAAGAGATTGCTGCCGTGTACAGTATTATAGTCACACATATACAATAAGATCGCCTGCAGGACATACAATAGTGGTGCCTGGAACAAATCAACAAAGGAAAGGTGGTCAGGAAGCTCACGGCAGAAGAATTACAGTAATGCAAAATGAATGCCGTCTATACATGGTCAAAAAGATCACTAACATAAAAATAAAGTGGTAGCACAATATACCTAGGCTACTGTCACACTAGCGATTTTACTGGATCCGGCAGGGTTCAGCAAAAACGCTTCCGTTACTGATAAGACAACCATCTGCATCCGTTATGAACAGATCTGGTTGGATTATCTTTATTAAGCCAAGATGGATCAGTCATGAACTCCACTGAAAGTCAATGGGGACAGATCCGTTTTCTATTGTGTCAGAAAACAGATCTGTCCCCATTGACTTGCATTGTGGGTCATGACAGATCTGTCCCCATTGACTTGCATTGTGGGTCATGACTGATCCATTTTGCTCTGCATCCCAGGACGGAAAGAAAACTACAGCATGCTGCGGTTTGCTCTCCGGTATGAGAACGGAACGGAATGTATTTTGGGGCATTCCGTTCTGTTCAGTTACGTTTTGTCCTTATTGACAATGAATGGGGACAAAACTGAAGCGTTTTGATCCGGTATTGAGACCCTATGACTGATCTCAATACTGGAAAATATTAACGCTAGTGTGAAAGTAGCCTTACAAGTTACAACAAAGAATATTCTATACATTTCTGTTGCTCTGCCTACATTAAAGAGAATCTGTCAACTCCAGCAAGCCCCATTAAAGGGTCATGCCATGCTTAAGGATATCAGATGGAATGGTGGGGGTCCGACAGAGGGGCTCCTCCCCCATTCTGAAAACAGGGGGTCCAGCTCCCTCATCCAGGAAGAAGCAGCATGTAAAGCCCTGTTGCTCAATTCATTCTCTATGGGACTGTCCGTGCCACGATCAGTTAGTTCTCTCTTATCGTGTGGTCCCTTCCCCTTCATTCCCCGTTGGAAATGCACGTTGAATGCACTGAGAAAATTCCCAAGAGCACTGACATAATGGAGAGGACTCCAGGGGAAGTCTTTTCAATACACTCTGTAGGACTACTTTCTTAAGAATCCATTAATGCAAACTTTTATTTATTTATTTTTTTACAATGGAACTCTTTGATGATGGATGCCATTGTATGACATCTCTCTTAGGAATCTGTTACTGTATACTTCTTTTTTGTATATGTTAAACATATGAGAAAAACGTGATATGAACCCAGCCTATTTTGTATATTTACCAGATTGCTCTACAAATGATGTCCCAAATAGGACTTGTGAATCTATGGGTATTAAAACAGGTTAAATGAGTTTTCCTTGACGTGATTTGCAGAGATAAAGTGGCGGTACCAGTGTCCCAAATTTAGACCCTCTCCTCACCCCAGCAGCTTTACTTCCTCATTCATCGTGAAACAGTTAGTGAGCTTCCTCCCCTGGTACAGTTCATTACATAAGCCAGCCTCCTTCTCCTTCATGGCTGATTAGAGATGAAGAAGCGGGCTGGCTTATCTAAGGAACAGAGCCAGACAGACAGCCCCTTCAACAGGGGCTGACTGGGAACTTAAAGTGGCTTTGGAAAAAAAACTAAAAGTGGCCCCCATGTTGTAGGCGGGTCAAAATTAATAGAAGACAGGGCATCACAAGTAGGCAGTGCCAACACAAGTATGTGTGGTCAGCAATGCCGTAGTGCTCCCCCAGTTATCTCCAATTAAGATACACAGCTACCATACCACGTTGTTGTACTCAACAGTATCACTGTCCTGAGGACAGATACACAACTGAATTCAGGAGGGCACCTGCAGCTACAGGCACCGTACACGAGTACCTGATGCCCTCCACGGTAATACAGGGAGTATCAGATCATTATGTACTTGGCAAGCGGCAGTAAGGGGGTCTTGGGCAGCTCCCTGGGCATTGGCCCACCAGGAAATGTGCCTGTAGGGTCTATGGCCAGTTCACCCCTGCCCTTCAAGCACATCATTAACTTGTGCCTACGTTAAAAAAAAAAATGCAAAAATGAAGTTTCCTGGACCATGAATGGGGACGTAAACTTGGGAGAACAGTGCAGCTATTGTCATTAAACTGAATTAGTAAGTTTGATTCATTTATATTTGTACTCCAAAGTATGCGTTTATTAACCAGCATGGCCAAGAGTGAAGTGGTTTGACATGATGCATCTATGGGCCAAGTATTCCTTCCATTTATCTGGCCGAGCAGTGAGCGGCCTGATCACATGACCGCTTGGTATAATGGTAAATCAATGTAGAAGCCTTTCCCCCTGCAGGATCAGAGTGCATAACCTCACTTCAAGCGTTGTTCTCTGCGAATCACCCAGAGGTATTACATGGAAGGGTTATGTAGGAAGCAGAACCCATTTACACACAAAAATAGGTTTCATCTAAAAGCATTCTCTCTTTGTGATTTCTGCATGTGCCGTTGATCACTTTAATGGAACCATTATCCCTCCATGCTCCCCTGCCTGCTCAAAATGCAACAGAGAAATGTTCTCACCTTGAGCACTAAATCTCCCCGGGAGTAAAGCTCACATCTCCATACTACCCAACAATGTCAATAAGCCAGGGGCTCAGGTTATGGCATATTCAGAGAAAACATGAGGATTAGTACAGTAGGTAGCCAGGAATAAACGCTGCTGAACTGAATTTTAGTCTTTACACGTTATTTAAGGATTTCTATGTGTGCCTTATCGTCTAAATCTTATGTACTAAAGTACGAAGCCGGAACTAGAATTTAAAAAAAAGTAGATGGAAAAACAAATTACCTATTTACTTGTCCGCAAGCTTGGAAAATGGACAATGCGGTTTGATTTGGATACATTGTTACCATGCATACTGACCATGTGCCACTTTTTTCACTTTATGCACTTTTTGTATCCACAAGTCATTTTGGAGTGCTGCATTCAAGAAATGGAATATTTATTTCTAGAATTCACAGTCTGTCGGATATTTTGGTGTTTATTTGAACACCAAGAAAGAAAACTCAAAAACTAGAGAACTTTTGCCTTGAACTTTTATTCTAATATATTATTGAATATAACCCAAGTGATCTACAGCTTAAGGCCTCATGCACACGACCGTGCCGTTTTTTGCGGTCCGCAAACCGCAGATCCACAAAAAACGGAAGGCGCACGTGTTGCCTTCTACAATTTGCGGAACGTAACGGGCGCCGGCAATATAAATGCCTATTCTTGTCCACAAATCGCGGAGCCACGGATGCGGACAGCACACGGAGAGCTGTCCGCATCTTTTGCGGCTCCATTGAAATGAATGGGTCTGCATCTGAGCCGCCACGGCAGACAACGGCAAACAACGGCCGTGTGCATGAGGCCTAAAAGGTATTTATTATAATTGCATTTTACCGATTTTGAGCTAAACATTTTTTTCAATTGTTCTTAATCAAAAGATCTTCAAGATTTTTTGTTCTACAATGTTCACTGTCGGTGCAAAAACTCAGAAGCGTGCACTGGCTCCCCTTGGCGGGGTTCAGGGTGCCGGATAGTGTGCGCGGCAGCCTGATCCGGGGCTGACGCACATAGGTACCTATAGAGATCCTGCCTGTGGCAAGGCTCCATAGGAACATAATGCAAGTCTCAAAGACACCAAGGCTAATGCTTTGGGCTCTATGAGAGAAGCAAATTTGATGATTGCTTGTTCAAGTTCCCGAGAGGAACTATAAAAAAGTGGAACAAAAATAAATAAAAATGTCTATTAAAAAACCAACAAAAAACAAAACAAAACACACACACACACACACACACACACACACTTTTCCCAAAACTAAAATAAAATCATGGGCATCGCCACGAGCGAAAACGCATGTATTATTAAAATGGTAAAAATAGCTGACAGCGTTATTTGGTTGCTTCACCTTTTACAATTTTTTTTTTTATAAAAAGTGATCAAAAAGTCATACACACCCACAAAAATTTATAGGGGTCAGAATATGGCAATGAAAAGAAAAAGCAAATTTTTTTTTTCCAAGATTTTTTTTCCCCCCGTATTAATGTGCAAGAAAAACTATACAAACGTGCTATTGCTGTAGTACTGACCGGAGAATGAAAGTAACAGGTCCGTTTTATAGCATAGGGAACGCTGTAAAAACCAAACTCATAAAAACGGCATTATTTTTCCAATTCCACACCATTTGAATTTTTTTTTCCAACTACCCACTGCATTATATTCAATGTTAAATGGTGCCATTAGAAAGTACAACTTGTCCCCTAAAAAACAGGCCCTCAAACGGCTATGAGAATAAAAAAAAAAAATAATAAGTTATGGCCCCGGAAAGGTAGTGAGTGAAAAAGGAAAATGCAAAAATGAAATGCCCTCCAAGATGAAGGGTTAAAATAATTTTTTAACTCTCCCAAGAGTTACCAAACTAAACTGTCTGCACCATATCTGATGTCTGACAGTTATAGACCAAGAATAAGAATTTTCATTGTGGAAAACCAGCCTTGTTGTCCTAACATGAACGTGGCACCCACACACATGGCAAAGGTTTGCCATTGTCCTTCTTATGCAGCTGGTGATGCATTTCTCCTAATGGTCCCACTGTGGGATAAGGCTACAAGATGATACGTGTCGCACAACACAGAGCACAACTACACTGCGACATTGATGTCGTGCAACAATTTTTAGAATGATAGTCTATCCATCTAGCCTAAGAGGGGAGTGAGAACATCGTAAATCACTGATATTGCAGGATCTCGCTAATCAAGCAGCTCTCACATTATCCTCCCTCATTGGACGGATTTAAATAGGAGGAGCCATAAATAAGAGATCGATTAAGGGTGATGAGAGGTCTACGTTAAAAGAACCCCTTTTTTTTTTTTCTCTCCACCTTTGAAACCACACACTGTCATAATGCATCTAAAATGAAGACAAACAATTTAGCAAATTATCCCAATAGCAACAGTCTATAAACCTATAGGCAGTGTTTGGTACAGCTTCTTCACAGTTTACCAAGCACTCAGTGTGCCATAACATTGTATAGCAGCTGTGCATGGTATTGTAGCTTAACCCAATACACTTCAATGGGACCAAGCTGTACAAAGTCCACAAGACTTCCTCGCATTCTAAGAGCCATAACTTTTTAAATTTTCTGTTCATATAGCCATAAAATGTACTTAATTTGCGAGTCAAAGCGAATAGGGCGATAAAAAAAAAAAATATATATATATATATATATATTTTTTTTTTATTTTGCATCCTTATTTTCTGATGGCAATAACTTATTTCTGTCTACAGTTGGTAGATGTACAGTTGTGGATTTTTTTATTTTGATATATGTATTTTTTATATGTGAAGATAAAGAGATTTTCTTTACTTTCTCCAAATTAACTTTTTGTCCCTTTAGGGGATTGGAACCTATGATCTTCTGACTGCTTATCCTGTAGACCAGGGATGGCCAACCTAAAGGCCCTCCAGCTGTTGCAAAACTACAACTCCCAGCATGCCCAGTCTGCCTACAGCTATAAGTCTACAGCACGGCACGGCGGGCATTGTAGTTTTACAACATCTGGAGAGCCGCAAGTTGGCCAGCCCTGCCGTAGACCGTAATAGAATACTATTGACCGTTGCATCAAAGTGGTTAAATGACCAAATTCAGTGTCATCACCAATACTGGTCATTGTGGCCAGGTGCCTGTAGTAATACACAGGCGGCACCTACCACATGTGGAATGGGCTCAAGGCGGCAGCCCACTCATACAACCCCTTAAGCATAATCACGTACATGTACACGATTATACACTAAGGAGTTAAAGAGGGTATCACCAGGAAGGCCACTGTTATACACAAATTAGGCTGAGTTCACACTTCAGTTATTTGATCTGGTATTTCCATCAGTTAAGGCCCATGCACACAACCATATGCCCTCCGAGAGATGTCTCAGCGGACATAGAGTCGTGTGCATGAGCCCTAACTGATGAAAATAACTGAAGTGTGAACTCTGCCTTAGCCGCTAAGGGCACTGAGGGCGATCCTAAGCAACTCTGTGCACCCTTTGCTCTTTCAGTTAGCCCCCCAACCACCCCCCTTGACTGCCTAGGCCAGTTTGACAGTCATCTAGTCTGGCCCTGTCAATCAAGGAGAAGGAGGGGCTGGCAGAGGAAGCAGGAGGAGTAAGGTGCACAGAGCGACATGGGCCCGCCCTCAATGCACTTAGCTTCTCATTTGCATATAGATTTAAAGTACTTTTTCTCCACAATGAAGCAGTGGCACTAGATTGCTAAGTGACAGACATTGCATTCAGCAGAGCTAGTCCTACAAGGCATTGTGCCTAGATGAGTAGTGAATGAGAAAACTAAAAGCATTGAAGATATGTATTGCTGTAATACTTGGCATGTAGCATGCTGCTGAGCTGTAGTCTGCCGTTTGTGCTTTACAGGCTACAAACCCAATTAGGTTACTTCATACAACTGTGAAATGCATTTTCTGTCTAGCAGCGGGTTATAAAATGATACAAAAGTGCTATAAGATAGTCTCATTAAAGCGGCTACATAATTGTGTGCCTACTGTTCACACTGCAGGGTTTGTAGGATTGCCAAAACCCCCAAAATACACTAAATAGTCCATCCATTGCCTCTAACTGAATATGTGTCCACTCGCTCTGTGCAAATCAACCACCAGGTATTCTCCATAAAAGTGGCTCACAGCGGTATAATCACAACTCCATTTCGTAATCAGAACAAACACCCAGTCATACAATTATCACGCACCTCAGGAGTCTCATTAGAATCATAAGCGCTCACATAGCAGCGCAAAAACTCCCCGGAATCACTGGACAGCATAGACTACACTGAAAGCTGGATTTAATGAGAAGGATTTCATCCAGTAATTTTAAAGCTGCTGAAAAAAAGTAAAGCGAGACAAAAAATTCTATAAAAAAAATAAATAAATGCTGGAACATCCACAAGTCCAAATTCATCAACATGAAACAGGGCACCAAATAAAAGGGCCCGAAACTTGCACTGATGTATAACCAGTAGCACTGGTGTTGAAATGAATAAAAGAAGCATCATTACAATCACTGGTGTGCGGTCTCCTCCATAATTATATAAGTATACCCGGTGATCCCCGTGGAGGGAAACCAACCTATCCTGTCCTATTATCAGATCAGTGACTACCGGCACCCCTGCCGATCAGCTGATAGAAGGGACTACTGCACTGCTGTTCAGTGTGTAGCAGCTATACCTGGCATTGCAGCTGAGTCCCATTCACTTTAATGAGATTGGGTTGCAGGAAGGTCCAGAGAGCAACGAACGCCCCACCAAGTCAGGTCTTCAAACAGCCGATTTGTCAGGGTGCAGAGATCTGGAGCTCACCGATTTGATATAGAAGAGCCTAAGACTAACTGCACACTACCGTATGTGTTTTGTGGTCCGCAAAAAAAAAAAAGAAAAAACACACACGACATCCATATGCTGTTTTTTTTGCGGATCCATTGTTACAATGCCTTAAAAATTGACAAGAATAGGACATGTTCATTTTTTACTACGGAATAGACATACTGATGCGGACAGCACACGGTGTGCTGTCCACATTTTTTGCAGACCTATTAAAATGAATCCTATCCACACAAAAAAAAAAAACACATAACGGACACGGAAACAAAATACGTTCGTGTGCATGAGGAGGTTTACAGGATATTTTTTTGTTGCAGTAAACTATAACAGAAAATGCACTGAAAGATCTATTTAAGGCCATTGTGCCGCCGTTCCGTGCATTGGGGACCGCAATTGCATATTTATTTGCGGTGCGGAACAACGGAAAGAAACACAACGGAAGTGCTTCCGGTGTTCTGTTCCGCATCTCCGGAATTACGGACCCATTCAAGTGAATGGGTCCGCATCCTTGATGCGTGGTGCACACGGCCGGTGGCGTGGATTGCCGACCCACTGTTTGCGGGCCGTAAAATAGTGACTGCAGAAAAAGTTTTTTTGCAGTTTTATAGTGCGACAAAAACCCCATGTAAACACAGCCTATGGATATACCATTAAGTTCCAGAAAACCTCTTCTAACTGAAAATGAATCACTTGAATGACTGAATGAATCACCGTCATAGGATCACAATAGCGGAAGAACGCTTCAGTTTTGTCCCAATTCCTTGTCAATGGGGACAAAACTGAACGAAACAGAGTGCAGTAAAATGCATTCTGTTCGGTTTCGTTGCGCTACCATTGCCGAAAGAATAACGCTGGAACTGCAAAAACGATTCTGTTACAATAATACAACCGCATGCATCTGTCATGAACGGATCCGGTTGTATTATGTCTTATGTAGCCATAATGGATCCATCATGAACACAATCGAAAGTCAATGGGGGACGGATCAGTTTTCTATTGTGCCTGAGAAAACGGATCCACCCTGACACACAATGCAAGTCAATGGGGACGGATCAGTTTTCTCGGACACAATAGAAAACTGATCCGTCCCCCATTGACTATCAATGGTGTTCATGATGGATCCATTATGGCTACGTAATACAACCGTTCATGACAGATGCATGCGGTTGTATTATTTTAACGGAAGCGTTTTTGCAGATCCATGACGGATCCGCAAAAATTCTAGTGTGAAAGTAGCCGTAAAGTGATTTTTCACAGTACTGTATAAAAAGGCTTACTCGCACGGCACACGTTCTGCTGCTTTATAGGTCATAAAAATGGTTACTAAAAAACATATTTAGAAAACCAATGCAAGCCACCTTCCTATTCAAAAGAATAATAAAAAAAATAAAAATCTTCTCTTCATGTCCCAAAGGAACAACTGTCTCATCTAGTCAACAACGCTGCGGAACTTCAAAGCAGGTCAGGTTTATACATATTAATCAACACAGATCATTTAAGGCTGGAAGCTGCATCCTGGATGTGTGTAGTAATAAAAAAAAAAATTCTTATATGAAGGCAAAGATGACATTTATAAATATATAAACCTCTATAACAGCATAGGGGGAAAAAATCTAAAATGAATGAAAGAAGAAGTAGATGAGAAGTGGTTTGGAGAAAAAAAAAAGAAGATGAAGAATGCTGATCCACAAATTACGGCCAAAGATAGTGTCCGTATTTTGCATATCCACAGTTTGCAGTCCGCAAAATGGACACAGTTGTGTGGATGTGGCCTGAGGGTGCTTTCACATATGGTACTGGTTTTTGCTGGTATTTTTCTGAAGTTTTTGTAGCATTTTTTGTGGTATATGTTATTCTTGCTTCTCTTACAAAACAGCATGCTGGAGCTATTAGGGTTTTTAACATCTCCCTCGTTATAGGGGAAAAACACCATGAAGAGGCCACAAAAATTTCAAGTGGCAAAATATAAAATAAATACATACATATATATATATGTATCGTATCATCTCTCTCTCTCTCTCTCTATATATGAGTTTCTGTCTGGACATCTGTCTGTCTGTTCTTAATGCGCAACCAAACGACTGAACCAATCTTCACCAAATTTGACACACAGGTATATCAGGTGTCTGGGAAGGTTTTAGACCAAGTCTCAGCTCTCTAGAATGTACCGTTCCTGAGATATTCCCAAAAAATGACCTACATTAGCCAATACAAGACTGCAAGTCTTTCTCTTCAAATCCCAACTGCCATACACACGGTCACATGTCCCTTATCAGCCAATAGAATCTGGCAGGCACTTAGTCTCCACATACACACAGTTTTACTCCAGGTTTCCATAACAACTCAGCCATTTTTCTTCACTGCTGTAGGTCAGGTTTAGGCTAGGGCTAAAGGACGACAATAAGTCGCATGACACATAGGGCACAACTATGCTGCTACATGCATCCATGGATGGATTTTTTGCTACTGTTGTGTCGCAGTATGTTGCAGTGCAACACCATAGCCCATCATTATAAAAGTTGTTGAGACAAAATGTCGCGTGACATGTCATCACGTAGCCCTAGCATTAAAGGGGCAGGGCGCTGTGGAGGTCCCCGTTAAGGGGCAGGGCGCTGTGGAGGTCCCCGTTAAGGGGCAGGGCGCTGTGGAGGTCCCCGTTAAGGGGCAGGGCGCTGTGGAGGACCCCGTTAAGGGGCAGGGCGCTGTGGAGGACCCCGTTAAGGGGCAGGGCGCTGTGGAGGACCCCGTTAAGGGGCAGGGCGCTGTGGAGGACCCCGTTAAGGGGCAGGGCGCTGTGGAGGACCCCGTTAAGGGGCAGGGCACGGTGGAGGTCCCTGTTAAGGGGGCAGGGGCCACTATTACAGGGGCAACTGCTATGGAGGTCACTGTTAAGGAAGCGGGGTACTGTGGTGTTCACTGTTAAGGTGGCGGGCCCCTGAGGAGGTCACTGTCAAGGGAGTAGGGTGCTGTGAAACTCACTGTTAAAGAGCAGGCTGCTGTGAAGGTCAAAGTTAAGGGGATGGTCTGCTGTGGAGGTCCCATTTTAAAGCGGCGGGGCACTGTGGGGGGGGGGGCAGTGTTAAGGGGTGGGGAACTGTGGAGTTCACTGATAAAGGGGCGGGGTGCTGTCACTTATGGGGGATACTGTTGATATCTTTTAACGACACAGAAACATTAAATGAAATATACCCGTGCAAATACAGGTCCTTCTGCTAGTGTGTGCATATACAGGTCCATAAATATTGGGACATCAACACAATTCTAACATTTTTGGCTCTATACACCACCACAATGGATTTGAAATGAAATTAACAAGATGTGATTTAACTGCAGACTGTCATCTTTAATGTGGGGGTATTTACACCCAAATCAGATGAACGGTGTAGGAATTACAACAGTTTGCATATGTGCCTCCCACTTGTTAAGGAACCAAAAGTAATGGGACAGAATAATCATCATAAATCAAACTTTTGCTTTTCAATACTTTGTTGCAAATCCTTTGCAGTCAATTACAGCCTGAAGTCTAGGACGCATAGACATCACCAGACGCTGGGTTTCATCCCTGGTGATGCTCTGCCAGGCCTCTACTGCAACTGTCTTCAGTTCCTGATTGTTCTTGGGGCATTTTCCCTTTAGTTTTGTCTTCAGTAAGTGAAATGCATGCTCAATCGGATTCAGGTCAGGTGATTGACTTGGCCATTGCATAACATTCCACTTCTTTCCCTTAAACTCTTTGGTTGCTTTTGCAGCATGCTTTGGGTCATTGTCTATCTGCACTGTGAAGCGCCGTCTAATGAGTTCTGAAGCATTTGGCTGAATATGAGCAGATAATATTGCCCGAAATACTTCAGAAGTCATCCTGCTGCTTTTGTCAGCAGTCACATCATCAATAAATACAAGAGAACCAGTTCCATTGGCAGCCATACATGCCCACGACATGACACCACCACCATGCTTCACTGATGGTGGTATGCTTAGGATCATGAGCAGTTCCTTTCCTTCTCCATACTCTTCTCTTCCCATCACTCTGGTACAAGTTGATCTTTGTCTCATCTGTCCATAGGATGTTGTTCCTGAACTGTGAAGGCTTTTTTAGATGTTGTTTGGCAAACTCTAATCTGGCCTTTCTGTTTTTGAGGCTCACCAATGGTTTACATCTTGTGGTGAACCCTCTGTATTCACTCTGGTGAAGTCTTCTCTTCATTGTTGACTTTGACACACATACACCTACCTCCTGGAGAGTGTTCTTGATCTGGCCAACTGTTGTGAAGGGTGTTTTCTTCACCAGGGAAAGAATTGTTCGGTCACCCACCAGAGTTGTTTTCCGTGGTCTTCCGGGTCTTTTGGTGTTGCTGAGCTCACCGATGCGTTCCTTCTTTTTAAGAATGTTTCAAACAGTTGTTTGGGCCACGCCTAATGCTTTTGCTATCTCTCTGATGGGTTTGTTTTGTTTTTAATGAACTCTGGCCCTTTTATCTGCTCATTGTAATTGGGATAATGAGGGAATAACACACACCTGTCCATGGAACAGCTGGGAAGCCAATTGTCCCATTACTTTTGGTCCCTTAACAAGTGGGAGGCACATATGCAAGCTGTTGTAATTCCTACACCTGATTTGGATCTAAATACCCTCAAATTAAAGCTGACAGTCGGCAGTTAAAGCACATCTTGTGACGCCCCCTCTGCTTGTTGATTGACAGATCCCGTCCGCTGGCCCTTTCTCTGCTGGCCCTGCCTGTTTTGATTCAATATCTGGCGCCTGCGCCGCGGCCGTACCTCTCTTCAATCTGCGCAGGCGCACTGAGAGGCGGCCACTCGCTCCTCAATGCGCCTGCGCCGGGTGTAGATGTGACGTCATCGGCGCAGGCGCATTGAGGAGGAAGCGGCCGAGCTAGTGGCCGCCTCTCAGTGCGCCTGCGCAGATTGAAGAGAGGTACGGCCGCGGCGCAGGCGCCAGATATTGAATCAAAACAGGCAGGGCCAGCAGAGAAAGGGCCAGCGGACGGGATCTGTCAATCAACAAGCAGAGGGGGCGTCATTACCATCGGAGGACGCGGCTGCTACCAGCAAGTAGCCGCCCTACTTGCTGGTAGCAAGGTAATTTACATATTTCAAAAATCGATTTTTAACAAATTCTACTGAACGAAAATCATTAATTAGCTTGTGTATGATGAGATCGCAGTGTAGGGATTATTAGTAAAGAAAAAAAAAAAAACGTTTAATGGGGGTGACAGAAGCCCTTTAAGTTTACATTTGGTCTTTCTTTTGCTTTATGCTCCTGTGTTTCAATACCAGACCATTAGAAGTACAGTAAAGTGTCAATGCAAGTGACAGGTTGGAGTTTTCTTGGCGTCTGGAAGCTGGAAAACTGCATGCAAGATTGAAGGAATTCTATTTATTATACTGAAACAAAAAGGACCCTTGATCTCAATACAACACACATTTTATTTACGGCCCTATAACATCAAGATGACAGTAGGCATCTGGAAACTTTACATGAGCTTGGGCACTTGGAAAAGCTGAAATGGGTTTGCCATCTATTAATATGTCAAGAACTGGCCTAGAACACGATTATTCCCACTAATGAAGTAGTATTCAATCTCTTTTCTGGGCACTTTTGGATTCTCTATAGTAAAACTCTAAGGAATATAAAAAAGACCTCAAGAGAATAGTTGCCGGCTGTTTCATGGGGATAATATACTACTGCTATGTCGTTAATGACAAAGACAACTTATCTAACAGTACAACGGCTTAATGGGTAACTGAATTTTAGAGCTTCTCACATATTACCTTCTGCTTTTGTTGGGGACAGTGTGAGAATTTATTCCAGCCTTGCCCAGTGATTTGGTCTGCTGAGAATGACTTCTAGCTGCTCCTGCATGCAGTTCTTCTCAAGCCCGGGGGCATGTCCAAATACAGGCAGTCTGCTAGTACTATACTGGTCTAGACTTCCTTTATCTTACTTCTAGAGAGCCCTATCCTCTGCACACATGGGGCCAAATTTATCATAAAGATTTGCCACTTTTTTCGTTTTGAAAAAGTCACAAACTGCACATCTGCAACTTTTTCGACAGCGTTTGCAAAAAAAATAAAACATTTGTAACATGCAGTTACTGTGCCAGCCTTGCCACTTTCCAGGTAAGGGGGTGTCTTAAGGGTAGGAATAAAAGTGGGACAGGCAGCTTCACCACATTTATAATCTTCTAAGCCAGTTTTCTGACACAGAACAACACTGAAATCTACACCAGGCAGGGGCTGGTGTAGATTGCAGTTCAGGCACACAGACTGACGGATGCGGTTTCTAATTTATGATGAGGCATAAGTCAGGAGCAGCATCCAGCAGGGCGCCTGGTTATCATAACCCGATGTAAGCCGCTGGGCTACGATAAATCTGGCCCATGGTATGTAGGCAACAGTTTATGCTCCTAGCACACAGATCTAGGACTCCTACACATTATCATGACAGCATAGGTCACAGAAGACCGTTTACGGGTGAGGAGGGTGGAGAGTAAAATTGCCAGAAGGGAGACCCCCTAGTGGCAGAGATTTCAGATGTGTTTTTAAAAGGTGGATAGCAAGAACATCAAAAAGTGGTTTACAGAATTGTTCAGGCTCACCTAAAGTGACCTTTGAGAAGAAAATGTTTGAAAAGTTAGTGCCCATTTAAAACTAAAGAATATGAACCTAGAAAAAGGTTGACAATAAGAATGGAGTCTTCAAAACACAACACTTGTGCATCAGGCGAGTACAAAATGTTCACCCTTCAGACTGCAAATCAATGGGATAGAGAAATTGGGATTTTGATTTGTTAAACTTGGGATCAACTTCATACCACACACAGCTTAGAATAAACCAAGACTCAACAGCTATTCTGACTATAAAAAACAAGAAGCCTACCTCAAGGCCTTTCTGGGTCTATGATGGGCTACATGGTTTAAAAAAGTTAGCACAAAGTACTTGATGCACATTTGCCCAAATTAGTCTATAAATGAATTGGAACCTTGCTATTCTGTTTCTATAGTACATATAATTTTCAATGTATAGGCAACAGTTGCAAATAAATATCAGAAAATAGGGTAAATATCTGGTCAGTCCTGCACCATCATAGGCTATATATTAAATTCTGGATGTGTTCTTGCACAGACTGTTCTCTACAGCCTGCATATGCAACTGTGTACTGGGTTAGCCAAAAATGGGAAAGTAACCATTATGATACCCAGGAAATAAAGAAGTCAAACTTTTGGAGTAGGGAGACATTGTCAGGAAGCAGGCAAGTATGCCCCCCTTTGCAGGTTTGCCCAAGAGAGGCGGGTGGGATGCCAATGCTCCCAGCCTCCCAAAGGGGCACAACTCCTTTAAGAGTAAAGTGCTTTTCAAACATAATATTGTCTATAATGTAAATAAAATGGTGGCCCACCAAGAGACGAGGATTGGGCACACCACAAGATTATTTTTTGTAGATGGTCTTCCTTACAAGGAAGTTACTTACATCCATGTGATGTGTTCCTACCTTAGCTCAATGAATCCTATAAAGAGTGTCATCAAAAGTTACTAGTGTACTAGTGTCTAAGGGAAATAGGAAGCACATGTCATGTCTATCTCCATTAACACTCCATACGCACCTCAAACCTTCCTATTAGAATTTGCACTTTGAACATGGGCTATATTGTTAATTAGTACTATCCAGTTAATTTTCTTTTACATTTTATTTTATCACCTTGCATTTAACATACATTTTTATCCTGGAACTGACTTATACCTTTATCTATTTTCAGCAAGGTTTCAGGAGAAGAGAAAAAAAAGAAAAAGAAAAGAAAAAAAAAAAAAAAAAAGGATAAAATCAGTGAACCGCCATCCAAGCGCTAAAGAGTAGCTCTACAGGAGGAATGAAAGAGAGCAGATTGTACCACCAGAAAATTGCACCAAAGATTAATCTTTGGACTCTGACCTACAGTTAGGTCCATAAATATTTGGACACTGACACATTTTGTTTTTGTTTTTATTACCTGTTTACTAAAATATATTTAAGTTGTAGTTCTATAATGGACATGGACATAAAGTCCAGACTTTTAGCTTTTATTTGAGAGTATCCACATTAAAATTAGATAAAGGGTTTAGGAGTTTTCAGCTTTACATGTGGCACCCTGTTTTTAAAGGGACCAAAAGTAATTTAGCAATTGACTCAAAGGCTGTTTCATGGTCAGGTGTGGGCAATTTCTTCATTATTTCATTCGAAATTAAGCACATAAAAGGCCTGGAGTTGATTTGAGGTGTGGTGCTTGCATTTTGAAGATTTTGCTGAGAAGTAAACATGCGGTCAAAGGAACTCTCCATGCAGGTGAAACAAGCCATCCTTCAAAAAAAAAAAAAAAAAACAGCACACTTCTGGAAGAATATTCTTTGGACAGATGCAACCAAGAACAACCTCTACCAGAAAGATGGAAAGAAAAAAGTATGGCAAAGGCATGGTACAGCTCATGATCCAAAGCATAGCACATCATCTGTAAAACACGGTGGAGGCAGTGTGATGGTTTGGGCATGAATGGCTGCCAGTGGCACTGGGTCCCTAGTGTTTATTGATGATGTGACACAGGACAGAAGCAGCCGGATGAATTCTGGGGTTTTCAGAGACATACTGTGTTCTCAAATGCAGCCAAACTGATTGGTCGGCGTTTCATAATACAGATGGACAATGACCCAAAACATAAAGCCAAAGAAACCCAGGAGTTTATTAAAGCAAAGAAGTGGAATATTCTTGAATGGCCAAGTCAGTCACCTGATCGGAACCCAATAGAGCATGCATTTCACTTGTTAAAGACTAGACTTCAGACAGAAAGGCCTACAAACAAACAGCAACTGAAAACCGCTGCAGTAAAGGTCTGGCAGAGCATTAACAAGGAGGAAACACAGCGTCTGGTGATGTCCATGGGTTCAAGACTTCAGGCAGTCATTGCCAACAAAGGGGTTTCAGCCACGTATTATAAATTAACATTTTATTTACAATTATTTAATTTGTCTAAATACTTTTGAGCCCCTGAAATGAAGGGATTGAGTTTAAAAAATGCTTTTTGTTCAACCCACTGAATTAAAACTGGAAGTCTGAACTTCAACTGCATCTGAATTGTTTTGTTCAAAATCCATTGTGGCAATGTACAGAACAAAAATTATAAAAAACTGTCTCTGTGCAAATATATATGGACCTAACTGTACTTTCCGTTTGTTTTTGTATGTTTTACTGGCCTGCATAGTGCGGCAAACTACACTTTTCTGTCCAGGAAAAATAAAATAAAATAAAAGTACAGAAAGCAGATAAAACGGCCTCCAAAGAGGAAACCTTTGGACAGTTTTCCTCGCTGAAGCGAATGGATCACAGGATGTGATATGTGCATTAAAAATGGACTTTCACCCAACTCACTAGGAACACAGGGTTAAAACTGGGGTGAAGCTTATGTCCCTGGTTGTGGCCTACTGTAAGTACATACAGAAAATGCATTTTCCTCATTTTTTTTTGTTCTAACACTAGTCGCGAAATAAAAGTATTTCGTATAAACCTTGTTGAACATTATTGACATGATGTTTCATTTCCTTTGAATGCAAAATGCAATGTATAAAAACTCGTTACATGTTTTTTGACTTGAAGCCTCAATTAAAGATCTCCTGTATGGGCCAAGCTTATGAGAATTCTGTTTATTTTAACAGTTTTTGGTAGCTGCATTGTTCATCTTGGAATAAAAATACAAAGCCACCAACGTGTCTGAGCAATCTCTTTACGAAGCTTATGAAACCGCATAGTCTTTCATGCATTTGGCTTTAGCAGCAAGCTTGTGGCGTAGGTGATGCAAAATGATTGGATTTTCACAACCTCAGCAAAATGTAGGATCCTTGTTGTATGTCTATTACACATGAAGCTTAACTGTGACCCACTTAGCATGGAGGAAAGAACACAGATTTTATGGTCCTCATGGAGAATGAGTGTAGAGACACAGATGAATAGAAAATCAGATTAGAAATGCATTTTGTAACAGTTTCTGGTGTGATCGTAAAAACATACATGATAGAACAGGAGGAATTTTGTGTGTGGATTTCCATGCAGAAAGCAGTGTGAGTTTTTTTTTTGGGGAAAGCGACAGCTCGGCTAAAGGCTTTCGTTTAATCCACGAATGGACAATGGAAGCCACAAAAAAAAATAAAAAATAAAAATAAAGATTTTATTGGCGTGGAAATAATCTGCGGACGCAAAACTGATATGGTCATGTTCACGAGGCCTGAGGCTCTTGGGCCCTCTTCCAGTGTTTTTGACAGCATATCAGTTTTGCAGCCTGCAAGCCGTGGATCCCAAAAATACGGATGTGATCCGCTATGCAATGTACGGAGCTGTGCAGTGGCGCAACTAGAGTTCTATGGGCAACAGGACAAACTTTGAATTGGGCCGGCCCACCATAGGTTTGAATGTGTTGTGGTACAATATTAAATAGAAGAGTTAGGTGTATTTTGCCCCTCTCTGCCTACATTTCGTTATTTTGCCCCTCTCTGCCTACATTTCGTTATTTTGCCCATCTCTGTATATATTTAATGAGAATTAAGGATTTGCTGCCAGTGGGCCTGCCCTCATATGGCAGGAGCGGGCTCCCCTTTTGGAATTCAAGTGCTGCATGCCATACTGCCGCAACTGCCAGGTTCCCCAACCCACCACGTATGAAGCCAGTGTGCGCATACATAAATAAAAATACTTACCTACTCTGCTCTGGCCGTCATACCCTCTGCGGCGCCGCGTGATCCCGTGAGACTTGTGACCTCACCGCCCTGGTCGCACGCTGTCACAGCTGGTGGCGCAGCACTGGAGAGGGTATGGGTAAGTGGGTATGGGTTATTTAATGTGCACACTGCGCAGGTAGCGCAGCCAGCCATACTGTAGGCATAACAAAAAAAATTGCACAGAAAGGCCCCGAGCCCGACTGGCTATTAAAAGCATTTGTGGGGCCGCGGGCTCCCCCATCCCGCCGAGCCGGGTCGCACCTTCTGCACTGTGTATGGCAAGCTGTGAGAAGGCTGTGGCGTTCACAGGAGAGCTGCTGCCTTCTCAAAACAGCTGATCAGGAGGGGAGGGGGGTGGTTTCCGGTTGTCAGATCCCCACTGATCACCTATCCACTTTTAAATAAAGTTTTACTGTGATATACATAGTACAATCTTTATACAAAAAACAATATATAGTTGAAATAAAAGCAACTTAGCACAACACAAAAGGCAGTTACAGCCTTATTTTACAGATGATGGCGATTTCTGTTGGTATACAGGTGCATAGATCCAGACATTGTATTTGTGTACATGTGGAATGATTTTCCAGTATATGGTGAATGTGGACTGCAAACACAGTATGAAAAGATTCTAATTTATAAGACAAGTAAATTCATAAAAGTTAAGTAGGATGACCACTTGCATGTCACTATTGCTCTTGAGAAATACCGGACAAGAATTACTACTTATTCCAGAAACAGAATTCTATATATTCAACATACTTACACTGAGAGTGGCTGCAGCGTTCTTGTCATAGTATTTCTTTCTCTCGTATTTATCCCTGATAAAGAATTCCACTGATCTGGTGAATTCATTAAGGAAAAGGAACAATATAGCAAAATTACAATGCTATGAAATTATCTCTCCCGATGAGGAAAGAGATAAACTGAAATATTCATTCTGTATTGCACTATGCATACATTATTAACAATTTGCATAATCCAATTGTATTGATTTTGTTCCAAGTACAGGCATGGGATACAGTATTACTGGATAAGGATATACAGGTGAAACTCGAAAAATTAGAATATCGTGCAAAAGTCCATTTATTTCAGTAATGCAAATTAAAAGGAATTGCATTAATGCAGCTTAAAATTAGAATTTTGTGTAAAGGTTCAATATTCTAGGCTCAAAGTGTCAGACTCTAGTCAGCTAATTAATCCATACCCCCTGGGCAAAGGGGACCTCAAAATTGTGACTTTGGGGTTTCATAAGCTGTAAACCGTAATCATCCAATTTATAACAAATAAAGGCTTGGAATATCTCGCTTTGCATGTAATGAGTCTATCTCATATGTTAGTTTCACCTTTCAAGTTGCATTACTAAAATACATTTTTGGAGTTTCACCTGTATGTGGCCATGCAAAAATATACATGATTTGCGCTATTCCGTCAGGAGTTGTTTATGCTGTGTCTATATGTGGCCCCCAGTGGTTGTGATATGTACTGCAGCTTAAGGAGGGTTTTACTAGAAAGTCTCAATAGCATTGCATTTCTATTGTGAGAAACTGGAGCCTGTAACCAATTTGCAGAAAGGTATAAGTTGACACGTAGTGTGACGTATTGTGGAGGTAGGAACAGCATTATTAGGCTATGTTCACATTAGCGGTCAAAAATCTCGCAGTCTGCTGCAGTTCACCATATTTGGTATAGCTAGATAATGTCAGGAACAACCAGATCCCCCGGCTGACAAAAAGCCACGCATAGTCTGGTCAAATCTAGCAATTATGCTGGAAAGCGGTCGGATCCCATTGTAGTCACAGTGAACTCCGGCACGCTGCTCCTCTGCTGGAACAGCCTGCCGGATATCTAAACACTGATGAGACTGTAGCCTCAGACTGCTTTCCATTTAAAGGCTATGAACACCTTCAGAACAATTTTTTTAGGATTGCATTTTACTCATTTTGGGCTAAACTACTTTTTGATTTGGTCTTTATTAAGACTTTTCAGCCATTTTTGAGACACAGGGGTTAAAGCAGCTCTGTCACTAGGATCTCCCCTATTAAACCAGGCACATGGTAGGGGTGATCCTGCCGTTTCAAATAAATACCTACCTTTCTCCTAACTGTGGGCACCACGGTTGTAGATAAAAATCTAACTTGTATTCCTTTGCTGGAATGAAATTTGGGGCCACAGGAGGTGGCACTGCAATGCGACACCTAGCGATCTAAACACCCCCTCCCCTTGATTGACAGCGCTTGAGTACGACTCAACTTTGCCCGTCACTGTCAGTCAAGGGGACGGTGGGGTGGGGGGGTCTTAAGGCATCGGTAGGCATTGCACACTGATGCACGCATTAAAAAAGCCCACCTCCTTGTGCCTTACAGCAAAAGAATAATGATACAATTTAATTGTGGAACCGACAGTGAGGAGAACATGGTAATATTTTTAAATGAAGGATCACCCCTTCCAGACTATGTGCATGGTTTAATAGGGTTGAACCTGAGGACAAAGGCACTTTAAAAATCAATCAATATTTAAAAATCAATAATTCTGTCTGCAGAGTATTGCTTCTCAGATCTGCCAGCTGATGGCCCATGTGAAGCTGAAGTGGACTGGATGTCCACTTTATAAAGAACACAGCACTAAAAGCAATCCAGTGCAGTGTGGGAGCCTACTGGATTTATTCTGGTTTGGGGCCCATGTGAAGCCTCATCTCTGATCTCTTATCAGTTTGAGAAGAGTTTAGGGATAATGAAGGTTTATGAGGTCAGACGATAAGAAATAAAGCTTCACATGAACCATCCGCTGACAGGTCTGAAAAGTGATACTTTGCAAACAGAATGATTTTTTTGCCCGTGTCTCAAAAACAGCTGAAAGTTTTTAATAAAGATCAACTGAAAAAAAATATTTTTAGGCCAAAATTACCGTATTTATCGGCGTATAACACGCACTTTTTCCCCCTGAAAATAGGGGGCAAATGATGTATGCGTGTTATACGCCGATTAGGGCTGAAACGTGTCCTCCGGAGGCCAGAGAGGCAGGACTGAGCCGGCCGGCACAGCAGAGGGAGGAGGAGG
The DNA here is from genome assembly GCF_014858855.1 of Bufo gargarizans. Classification (NCBI taxonomy): domain Eukaryota; kingdom Metazoa; phylum Chordata; class Amphibia; order Anura; family Bufonidae; genus Bufo; species Bufo gargarizans. The sequence continues at coordinate 242,007,727 of NC_058083.1, read as the reverse complement.
GAGGAGGAAGGAGGAGGGAGTCCCTCCCTCCCCACTGTGCGCGGCTGCCGCTGAAGACCAACGAGGACAGAGTAGGAGGAGGAGGGGAGGGACTGTGGCCACTGCGCCACCAATGAATGTGCCGGCCATATCCCACAGGGTCCCCCTCCTCCCCCCCCATCATTGGTGGCAGTGTCAGTTCCGATCGGAGCCCCAGCAGTGTAATGCTGGGGCTCCGATCGCTTACCATGGCAGCCAGGAGTCACGCTACTGAAGTCCTGGCTGCCATGGTATGTTAGTGAGCAGAGAGCAGCGCATTATACTCACGTGCGCTGTGGCCGCCGGTCGCTCCTTCTTCTGTCTGTGCGGCGGATTGCTAATGCTTACAGCATTAGCAATGCGCCGCACAGACCTATGAGAAGGAGCGACCGGCGGCCACAGCGCACGTGAGTATCATGCGCTGCTCTCTGCTCACTAACATACCATGGCAGCCAGGGCTTCAGTAGCGTGACTCCTGGCTGCCATGGTAAGCGATCGGAGCCCCAGCATTACACTGCTGGGGCTCCGATAGGAACTGACACTGCCACCAATGATGGGGGGGAGGAGGGGGACCCTGTGGCCACTGCCACCAATGATTAATACTGGGGAGGGAGGGGGGGGGGGGGTTTGCGTTACCAGAGGGGGCAGATCAGAGGCTTTATTTGAAATTTAATTTTTTTTCCTGAAATTTCCCTCTAAAATGAAGGTGCGTGTTATACGCCCTGTGCGTGTTATACGCCGATAAATACGGTAATTAAATGCAATCATAAAAAATAAATAAAAATTGTCCGGAAGATGCCCATAGCCTTTAAATTCTATGGCTGTGACAGCCATTTCTACCTTTTCACTTTGCTTGTTCTATTTGTGTAACCCGGGACAGACTGTTAGATTCTGTTTTATCTACACTCCAGTAGATGGAGGCCCAGGTGGCCCAGGCAACGCAGTCTTAATAATCATCCGTTTCCACCCCATAAACCCTCAAACACCTTAATAACCATGGCAAGTTTACCTTTACAAATTGCTTATTCAGTATATTGCCAAGGCCATGCAAACAATTAAATGTAAAGAAAAGCCTTTGAAAAATATTTGTTCGAACCTGCTGTATAAACATTACAGCAGAACATAGCAAGCATACAAATACAAAGATAATACAAAGCACATCTTTATAAAGATTGCAGCAGAGCAGATCAAGGTTGTGATATGTTTTATTTGGGGAGCGCCATCTGATTATGGAAGTCTCTGAAATTTGGCATTATCGGATTTATTCTTTGCATTTAAGTTTAATCACAAAAAAAACCTCAAATGTCTTATGAAACATTCATGATCTTGGGCAAAAGAAAAACAAAAAACCATCAACAACAATCTATACTTCAAGAATATTAAATAGGACAAAATAGCTCTAGTCGTAACTAAAACTGAAGAGTCAGAGAGGGCTTTAAAAAATAAAATAAACCACGCTTTGATCCCATAGCAAAGCAAAAAGAAAAATTGATGCAACAAAACAAATATATTGATTTGGTAAATAATAGAACTAAGGAGATAAAAGAACATGCTTATGCAAAATGTAATAAATCCAAGAAAATACTCTACAGTATACCATGGACAATGCAATTAAAGCAAGCATGGAGTGAAGAATGGGGGCGTTTTATTGCAGGGCCAGTTCAACGAACACAGGTAACTGGGCAGGTTCAAGTGAATGCAATAGGTCTTTAACCTTGTTTTTGGGTGAAATCACAATATTCAAATTGATTTAATGCCCTGGAATAGACAAGAAACTGGTGTACATTATACCTGAAATATACACCAACTCCTTTACAAAAGCAGACTTTAATTGTGGGGCATCTCTGCAGGTCTGTGCTCCAGAACTGAAGCGGTTGTCCAATAGAAAAAACAGTGTCCCACTGAGAAAGGGCAGACCCCTGATCTGCCAAGCGGGGGGAAAAAAAAGAATATCTAGAAGAGCAACTGGAGCAATGAATGGAGAAAATTTGGATCTATACGAGATACAGGGTTAGTTCTAGCTTGGTTATAAAGAGATTTTCAAGTGTTACATCAAGTCGGATTTTCTTTCTTTGAATTCATCATAAAACGACCCCTTTAGGAGGCATGCATCTCTTAATAACCGTAGCACATCTAACACAAGCGGGGCAGAGATTAGGACCGGTGTACAAAACGCCAGCCTTAGCTCTCCAACAGTCTAATCGGAAAAACCTTCCCAAACATGTCACTTTTATTGGACATTTTGAATTTATGCTTCAAGTAAATATAATTGGGCACAACTCGGATCGCCTGTACAAGTGCGGTCCCGGCGACTGAGCCGGGTGTCAGTTACACTACTTAGAGGCGGGGTTAGGGCAGAGGAGTTACAGCCCGGAGTGAGGGAAGGGCTACCCCCTTGACTTCTAGCGTGACTTCAGGAGCTGGAGACTAGGACTTTATAAGTCGTTTTTTTCATGAATATCCATCCCAGGAAAGCGGCACAAGAATGCATTGAAACACAATGAGGATATCTATAAGGTACTGGTAATAGTTTATTATGTGAAATCCTGGCGAAAGGTTCGCTTTAAGTTGCATTACTGAAATAAATGTAGTTTGCCCGATATTCTAATTTTTTCGAGTTTCACCTGTATAGTGTATTAAATAACTTTTTGGGGGCTGGAAGGTAGATAAAAATAGCAGCAAATTAAACATTTTGTGGGATTTATTTTTATGGTTAATATATACAGGTTACACAAAATCAAAGCCAATATTGGGCGACGTCCCAAGCCCTCAACAAGCCCACTCAGTATAAAACAGATATATCAACACAAATAGAAAAAAACGAGTCTAAAAAGGCTCCAAATATATGGTAACTTTTATTCAAAAACGTATACCGAGCGTAAAATACGGTAAGTGACATACCCATAAAAACAGAGAACTTAGCTCAGTAGAAAGGGGTGTGCGGGTCTCCTGCGGCGAGTTCCCCGTTTTTATGGGTATGTCACTTATGTTACAATCAGCATGTGGGGTGTTTCATGTTATCTGGTATGGGTATCATGCTAGGTTTATGCCTAATTTGCACATTCTGACCATATGCAGACCTTTGGTGTGGGGATATCTGAATATTATTCTATGATACATGAGTATCCTTTGCACGGTAATTTACTAGCCCCTACTTTATTTCTTGTGACCATTGGTTCGCATCTGGTCAAGATGTGGGTAAACTTTATATATATTATATTGCATTAGCATTTACCAGACATATTTACCTATCTGCCAATTCCCTCATGCGATATTCATATTATATTTCGCCACTTCAGGTGTATACTGTACTGCACTTTATTCTTGATGTCTTTTGTCTCTATTTTAACAATGCTTTGTATACGTTTTTGAAAAAAAAAAAGTTACCTTTTTTTTCTGTGTGTTGATATATTGTTGATATATTCATTTTTACGGTGTTCACTGTGTGGTATAAGTAAACGTCTGGGTCATGGTGTCAATAAATGGGGTCATTTGGTGCAGAAGGGTGATTAGATGGGCTGACGCTCATCAGCTCACTAATTTCCTGAAGAAAAATATTTTTTTAAATATTTTTTGAGCTTCAAGCCACAGAAACTGCAAGCGAGGTCTGCGAGTGCAGTGAGGGTTACTGAGTGGAGCAAAATTATAGTAAAGAGTGTTGAAAGTGACACTTACCGGTAATTGGATTCTCCAAAACCCATGACAGCACCATAGAGAAAGATGTATCCGCCTCCACAACTGTACAGGAATCCACAGAGCAAATCAAAAAGGGAAGACCCACTTCCTCCCTCAGTGTTGATTCCAGAGTGGATCAGTAGGAGCCATACAAGGTAGAATTTTATTTATTTATTTTTTAACTTAAAAGACAAACTATTCTCATCAACCGTAAGTACCGGGGAGGGAATTACAGGGGTGTTGTCATGGGTTCTGGAAAATGCAATTATAAGTGTAATTATCATATTTCCCTTCACCCATGACAGCACCATAGAGACCCAGAGATAAAAAACCACCCCTCGGGAGAGACAGTGTTTGAAAAATGATATAAGCTAAGAATACCCAGAAGGAAGCCTGGGGAACCCACAGGCTAACAAGAGGTCTGAACTAAAAAAGTCGGAACAATACACATCTTAAAACCTAGGAAATTTCAATACTAGACATTATACTTTAAAGCCAGCATAACCTTAAAAAAAGAAATCTCATATAGGTTTCTCATCAAATGTTAAAAATAATCATAACAGATTAAAGAAAAAAAAAAAAAAAACATTTTTAGGGAAGTACTTATCTTGACACAGAGTGATCGAAACTGAAGATGATTGCTGAACGCCAATTCCTTTGGTGCAGATTATATTGCGAGACAGATGTTTTGATCCAAGATCCATTGCTCGCAATCTGGCATCCATGATGGAACACTACTGTGGCATATATCCCTTTTCTGGAGGAGCTCACAGATCCGCTGCAAGACATCCAAAGAGCCATCTGGACCCTTCAGACCTCCTAGGGTCCCCACCACTGGAAACTACCGCACGAAGGACCCCAGCAGACAAGAGCCGACCCTCCAGAGACTCCCTGGGAAGTTCAAGATCAACAGCAAGTATTTATAGCATTTGGCTGCTGAGCCATATCTCCTGTAGGCCATCCAGACTAAAATAGACCCGCCTATCTTCTTACTCCCAAACAGGAGCCATATAGGGCATTGCTGGTATGCCATATGTCCTGTAGGCCATCCAAACAACATGGTCCAGCACATATCTTCACTTTCAACCAGGAGACTTATAGGGCTCTGCCAATGCGCCCTACTTTTTGTAGGTCAGTGATGGCGAACCTTTTACAGACAGAGTGCCCAAACTGCAATCCAAAACCCACTTATTTATCGCAAAGTGCCACCGCAGCAATGTAACCTGAATGCTACAGTCCAATAGTATATCTTCCCTGTACTTTATCATTTAGCTATAATAGCCTGTCTGCATTCAATGCGCTGCCTGTGCTGATGAATGTCAGGAAAGGTCAAAGCCATACTGGTACACCTTAGACTTTTTCCAGGGCGTAGGTGCCCACAGAGAGGGCTATGAGTGCTACCTCTGGCACCTGTGCCATAGGTTCGCCATCACTGCTGTAGGTTATCCAGACCATCTGGTCCAGACTATCTTCTCACTCCCCACTAGGAATATTATAGGGCTTTGTTTGTGTGCTATGCATACTGTAGACCATTAAACTTCAAATTGTCAACCAGGCATAGCCACAGAACTAGTCCACAGTGCAGGCCTAGCCATCAAGATAGTCCGCCACCAAAATATGGTGGCACCTCAGGCGCAGCCGGTCACAGACACCCATTCAGAGCCAAGTACAGTCATCCTGATACTGATGCGAAAGCAGTCGGCCATGCAGACACGGCGGCAGAAGTCGCCAACCATGCAGACGCAGCCGCAGTGTAAAGTCAGCAGCCGATCAAACACAACTGCACTAGATAAGCCAAAACAGCAGGAGCAGACATTTCAGCAAGCATGGGCGGAAAAATCAATCAGCTCCATAGGTATAGGAGGCCATCATTTTTTGGGCGTAGACACACAGCTGTACAACCGCGCACAGGCGTTCAGACGAAGCAGGTCTAGATGTGAGGCCGACAACCAGGCCCCGAACATGTTGTAAAAAGGCGTTCAACTGCTCAAAGATGCAAAACGCATCAATCACAAATATTTGCTGTATAACCTATGTTCAATCCTTCATAAGATGTTCCTTGTATCACAGTCCTGGAGGCTGCATGCTCCAGGCTCCTCTATCCAGAGAACAGGAAACCACACTGAGGGAGGAAGTGGGTGTTCCCTTTTTGATTGCTCTGGGGCTTTCTGTCCGGTTATGGGGGCGGATCTCTCTCTCTATGGTGCTGTCATGGGTGAAGGGACAATTACAGGTGCATAGTTTAAGTGCATAGTTTAACACTAGTCCGTCGTTCAACACAAGGACATAGGAACCAACGTTTCATAGATTTTTGACCGATTCTAGCAAGGTCCTCAATTACAGCAGTCAGGCATTTAAAGGTGTTATCCAGCATCTACAACAGCCCCCCCATAGGAAATGTCATATGACCCCCCAGGTGTTGTGACAGGATGCCGGCTGAATGATTTCAGCCGGCATCCGATGCGGATTAACCCCTGGGGCGCCACAATCTCAATTTAAACTCATGATGTACCGGTACGTCATGGGTCCTTAAGGACTCGGGATCCATGCCGTACCGGTACGTCATGGGTCCCTAAGGGGTTAAAGGGATTCACTGGCCCAGTATGGCATGTACATTAAAGGGATTCACTGGCCCAGTATGGCATGTACATTAAAGGGATTCACTGGCCCAGTATGGCATGTACATTAAAGGGATTCACTGGCCCAGTATGGCATGTACATTAAAGGGATTCACTGGCCCAGTATGGCATGTACATTAAAGGGATTCACTGGCCCAGTATGGCATGTACATTAAAGGGATTCACTGGCCCAGTATGGCATGTACATTAAAGGGATTCACTGGCCCAGTATGGCATGTACATTAAAGGGATTCACTGGCCCAGTATGGCATGTACATTAAAGGGATTCACTGGCCCAGTATGGCATGTACATTAAAGGGATTCACTGCCCCAGTATGGCATGTACATTAAAGGGATTCACTGCCCCAGTATGGCATGTACATTAAAGGGATTCACTGCCCCAGTATGGCATGTACATTAAAGGGATTCACTGCCCCAGTATGGCATGTACATTAAAGGGATTTACTTAAATATGGTTTTGATTTAAAATTACTTTTTGTATCAGGACAAGTAGATTGTCATGAGGGACAAGTAGATTGAGACCCCGCTTGAGTCCTTCAACAAGTAGTTTTTTTTTAAATTTCCACACCCCTGAGGGCAGTCTTTCACTGAGGCTTAAACATTGTTTCATTGGTCAAAAAGGAAGAAGAAATAAGAGAGAGGAGATAGCACCCTGGCTTCTGCGCACTGGGTCCTACTTTGGAATGTGAACTAATGTAAACATCTGGTTACCATCGCCATTTTGTAATGGAGTTTATTCTAACAAGAATACTGCCTACGTCATATGTGACACTTCAAAGAGGTGCTTCTCTACAGGCAGTGAATAATATATACATATCATCGAGCCATATAATTGGCTTATGCACTCCTTCACAGTCTATATGACTCTTGGGACACCTGTACAAAGATGAGAAAACAGACACCTCTCACAGCACAGCCCTTTGGCCCCGCTCTTCCCTTCTTCTCCAGTCTTGAAACAAAGAGGGGGTGGGTGGGCACTTGGAAGTAGAAAAAGTTAACTCATTACAATCCTAGATATACAAAAATATAGAATAAAATTCACACATCTTTAACAACACCCTTCATAAGGAAGGGGGGGGGGTAATTGCAAAAGAAGTTGAATGTTCTCAAAGTGCTGTATCAAAGCACATTAATAGAAAGTTATGTGGAAGGGACAAGCATGGAAGGAAAAGGTGCACAAGTAGCAGGGATGACCGCAGCCTGGAGAGGATTGTCTGAAAAGGCCATTCAAAAGTGTTGGGGACTTTCACAAGGAGGGGACCTGAGGCTGGAGTTAGTGCATCAAACAGAAGCGTCTTAACTGGGCTAAAGAATTGGACTGTTGCTCAGTGGTTCAAAGTCCTCTTTTCTGACGAGAGCAACTTTTTCATCTCATTTGGAAACCAAGGACCCAGAGTTTGGAGGAAGAATGGAGAGGCACACAATGCAAGATGCTTGAAGTCCAGTGTGAAGTTTCCACAGTCTGTGTTGATTTGGGGAGCCATGTCATCTGCTGGTGTTGGTCCACTGTGCTTCATTAAGTCCAGAGTCAACACAGCCGTCTACCAGGAGATTTTGGAGCATGCTCCCCTTCTGCAGAAGAGCTTTATGGAGATGGTGACTTCATTTTCCAGCAGGACTTGGCACCTGCCCACACTGCCAAAAGTGCTATTGAAGCATCCTGGTCTTCCATAACACCTCAGCAGTGCCATAGGCTGATAGCATCCATGCCAGGCCACATCGAGCCAGTAATTGATGCAAAAGGGGCCCAAACCAAGTACTGAGTACATACATATGCATGATTATACTTTTCAGAGGTCCTACATTTTTCTATTTAACATCCTTTTTTGATTTAATGTAATATTCAAAATTTTCTGAGATTGTGACTTTGGGGTTTTCATAAGCTGTAAGCCATAATCATCCAAATTATAACAAAGGCTTGAAATATCTCACTTTGCATGTAATGAGTCTATCGCATATATTAGTTTCACCTTTTAAGTTGCATTACTGAAACAAATGAACTTTTGTACAAAATTCAAATGTTTCGAGTTTCACCTGTAGTACAGAGGATAAATGGGAGAGATTTAAATCCACATTGGGTAAAATGGCTAAAATTAAACCCGCTTGGAGAAGAAAAAAAGTTCAGTTTCCAAAGGCGTTAAGGCGTCTTTACTGTAAGAACTGTGAATCTGTGGAACAGACTACCTCCAGACGTGGTTACAGCAGGAACAGTGGACAGTTTTAAAAAGGGTTTAGATGAATTCTTAAAAGTAAAAGGACATTAATGCTTATAAAAAGGTGTAAAAATCAGAGTCTCACTTCCTTCTGGGATTTGCATCCCCACCTATCCCTTGGTTGTACTTGATGGACTTATGTCTATTTTTTTAACCGTATTAACTATGTAACAAAGTCTGTCAGTACTCCTGACCAAATGAAACTGCTGATAGCACTAGGTCGCGGCAGGAGAGAGCAGTACAAACCTTTTGTGGAGATTTTCTCATCAGAAGTTTATTCCCACTACTCCTATTTCACCAGATTTTGCTCTTGCAAATAGAGCTTCTCTATGAGATGCCTCTCTGCATTGAGCTGCTTCATGGCTCCTACCCTCTGCTCTGTAGTAAACAACCAGGAGACCAGTATATCCACCACTCAGAGCAGAGAGGAAGAACTCGATGTAGAGAGCACTTCACAGGGAGAACCTCCATTCTGGGCACTTGCAGGTGCGTAAAAAGATTTGCATTTGCAAATCTGGCGAAATAAAAACTCTTATTCTCACTACTTCTGATGGGAAAAAATGCCACAAAAAAGGTTTGTACTGCTCTCCCCAGCCATAACCTAGTGCTGACAGCAGTTTATCATGGTCAAAAGCATTGAAAGACTCCCTTTAAGAAATTCCATATAGTAAGCCTCTGCAATTTTTTTAAGTTTCCTTTTAGAATGTAATCATATTCAAGAATTCTGTGGTTGTCCTTCACCTGGTTAGAAATATTGAAGGATCAACCCACCACTGTTTTAGGTTGTCCTTAGATGTGGCCAGAGGAGGCATTATGGCGCATTGACAGAAGAAGTCAGCCTTTGCCAGCCACACTCATAATCAGTCAATTATCTATTGGATGCATACCATGTAGTACCAGCCTAACACTACATAACTAACATGAACGGAGTTAAGATGAAGCCAAATATTAAACCCTTTATGGTAAACATTAAAGCTGCAATTTTAATTCCTTGCCAGTTATTACTAATGACGTCTTAATATCCAATTACTGTGCCTAAAGCAAAACACAATTCTGTACGTCCTGCAAAATGACCTTGACAGCAAATGGAAGTGAAACGTAAAGAGGAAATGAAAATATAGAACATAGCGCATGCTAGTAGCAAAATACAGAATAGGAAAGATCAGTCATACTTAGTTAAAATATGGCATGCTGATCAACCAAAATCTAAAATTTAGCAATATGAAGACTTTGAGAAGGAATATCAGAAACGTGCATTGAAAAGAAAAACATTTTAGATAATACAGATTTTACTAAATATTTGTATAGATGTACTGTAGTTAGGTTAAGCCATTTATATTTTGGCTACTTTTACACCAACGTTAGCTCTCCGGCAGCCAACAGGTTTTGCCCCATTTCAGTCACCAATGTTAGCTCCCCGGCAGCCAACAGGTTTTGCCCCATTTCCGTCATTATTTGCCGGATCTCCGCCAATATAGTCAATGGCACCCGGGTGCATTATGTTGGATCCAGAGAGCTGTCGGAGAGCACACTGCATATGTGAAAGAGACCTTTTTTATTTTATGCACTTATATAGCGCTACTATATTCCACAGCGCTTTACAGACATTAGCATCCAACTGTCATCAATGGGGCTCACAATCTAAGGTCCCCATCAGTATGTCTTTAGAGTGTGGGAGGACACCAGAGTACCCAGAGGAAACCATGCAGATGTTGTCCTTGGACGGATTCGAACCTAGGACCCCAGCGCTTCAAGGCACCAGTGCTAACCACTGTGCTGCCCTTATGAACGTCATCCATAAGAACTGTAGAGGATTTAACGGCTGTGGCTTGTCATTGCTCATAACTAGTAACAAGGACAATATTAACAAATTTGAGCCAATCACATTTTGCCGATTTACTGGTCTCAGGCTCTTAGAAGTAGAATAATATTACTAAAACGAGAAGGGGGTTAGCAGAAGTGTCATGAGAACAAAGCTTTCTGAATTCCTTGGAAAAGTATACAAAGCATTAATTCTGTACGATCGTGGGTTGGTATGTGTAACAGTCCTTGATTTTCATAATGATGCAAGATTATTTGACAGAAACCCTATACCAGGGCTGGCCAACCTGTAGCTCTGCAGCTGTTGCAAAACTACAACTCCCAGCATGCCCAGACAGCCTACAGCAGGGCATGGTGGGAATTTTAGTTTTACAACATCTGGAGAGCCGCAGGTTGGCCAGCCCTGCCCTATACAATGTATCATCTGATTCAAGGAAATAAACAGGAAGAAGGCAATGCAAATGTATTATAAATCACTACTTATGACCACAGAATTCCTCATAGAAAGTCACTTGAAAATGTGAAAATGGCATGATGAGATGAGAAGACTGTGGCCATAGACAAACCATACTCGTCGAGACGTGAGGCAGCTTATCAATGTTCAGCTACAACTAAGGGGCTTAAAAGGTAAAGCCTGTATTACACTGCCCGATTTTTCACATGAATGCTTCTTAGTGTTCATATGGCAGTGTAATGCTGCCGTCAATTGCTCGATCATTGAGCAATCCAAATCTTTTGACAGGTTAAAAAATTGCCGCCAGCAAACCACTATACAGCATGGGGATGGGCGATGGCATAGCGACTGCTCCTCCCCATGTTATCTGCCACATCGGGCGGTGTAATACAGCCTTAACTGTCCTTCCACAAAACTTCTGATATGTCACAGTGACATGTGACATATGTCAAATAAATCAATCAAATTACTGTATTTTTCGCTTTATAAAGACGCACCCCAGAGGAGGAATATAAGAAAAAAATATATTTCATCAGACCTCATATCAGACCCCCATAAATATCAGGACATCGCATCAGACCATTGCATCAGACCATCGCATCAGACCCCCATATCAGCTCTCCATGTCAGAACCCCATGAGCCCTCTGTCATACCTCCAATCAGCCCTTTATTTCTGACCCCCATCAGACCTCAAATCAGCCCTTTATTTCTGACCCCCATCAGACCTCAGATCAGCCCTTTATTTCTGATCCCAATCAGACCTCAAGTCAGCCCTTTATTTCAGACCCCCATCAGACCTCAGATCAGAATAAAATAAAACTCCTCTTACCACTCCTGCGCCGCAGCTCCTCTTCATCTCCGGCAGAAGTCACATACTCCCCTGTCTTCACCGGCCTGCGCTGCACTGTCACCTGACAGCATGCAGCGTCAGGTCATAGTGTGCGCACTACGTCCTAACACTGTATAGGGTCAGGACAGTGCAGCACCCGCCCCAGCAAAGAAGACCAGGGAGGGCGAGTACCTGCTCCCGACACCTAATGCATACTAGTGAGCTCTTTCATAATGGAAGCGCTCACTAGTATTTGCTTTATAAGATGGGGGGGGGGGAGTGCGTCTTATAAAGCGGGGGGGGGGGGGGGGAAAATATGGTAAATAAAATACACAGTAACAGTACCAACAAATACAATTCAGAAAAAGCCTCATATAGCCAAGCCATTGAAAAAAAATAATCTAACTGCTGAAAAAGAATGTAAACTGGCCATTAATACCCAAACTAGCCTCCCTATTAGGTGGTTAGAGTCATTGTCATTTCAACAAATTTTGCATAAATAAATCATGCAAACAAAGATAAACTTTGCAACAAAAATAAAAAGGCACCTTTCAGCCACTTTACTTCCTCTCCCTGCCTTCTGAACTTATTCGCTCTGAATTTATTGATAAAATGTATACCAGAAGTCACAATGCCAAGATCAGGTTGCAGAGGGAGGGAGCGGGAGTACCTATAAAAAAGGGTACAAATCTCACCCAGCGCTGGATTCACAACTACACTGTTCAATAGTGCTGTAAAATGGCCTCCATGCAGCGGCAACTGAAAATGTGCTAGAGAGAGAGACCATGGAGAGCAGGATCTCCTCTTCTCTGTTTGTAGTCTTCACACACTCTAGAGTGACAGACAAAGCCTACAGAAGGATAAACTGGCAGTAAATGCAGGATACAAGTCACATAATGGCCAGAATATGGTATTCCTCATCCACACACAATGGGCTATTCTGAAACGTCTCCTGAAAGGGCAGGTATGCATTAAACCGCTTATGGTGCTTATTCATTTTGCAGGTTAAAAAGTAACAATGTGCTTCACCGATGACATAACTAACCGAATATAAAGTATGAGAGGGGAAAAAAGTCATCCATACCATTTTCTCATCACCCCAACAATAAAATCGGAATGAGTCCTATGGGGAAAGGTTAGGTGGTATACAGCGCTCACATTTTAATTCGGGCTGATTAAATCTGCATTTTGTCTTCGGCTGAACATAAGGAGTGTGCAGACAATTAAATTACCATTTAGCCCCATAGAAAAGTAAATCATAGTGAAGTAAATCTTACATTTGCAGGCACATTCTATTGACAACAGAGCAACTTTGAAAAGATCAAACAACCTCAAAGGAGCAGAACTGTTGATTAGGTCTGCTGCACAATAGATCTCGGGAAACCAAAGTAATTAAAATTTTGCGATAAGACCTGAAATCCTAATAATGGAGAGCTTAATGTAAAACTATCATTTGTCATTTAATGGTATGTGCGGACTATAATTAACCGCATCCCACAAGAGAAATTATTCCGTTCCATCCCTACAGATGAAATTACTCGCACTTTTCTGAGATCATCACATACTACAGAGGTAAATTGCTAAAGGGGCGCTGTGGGCTCGTTAGCAGTAACATCGTGACAATTAAGATTATGCCATCTGGGGTAGGTTGGCATTGGTCAACTGAGGTTCAAGCTGAGCAAGTGTGGCTTGGACATATTAATGGCAGTTATGAGAAGCAATCAGACACGTAATAACACACTTCTTACATGAAAAAGTGTGCTGCGGACAGAGAGGTCACCTTCTGAAGAGGCCAAATCTTCCCTCTTTTGGAATTACGAATGAATTACGAATGAGGTAATCAGAAGGTCCTGACCCATAACTCAGCACAATGGGAAAGCAGATGATTAAAAGGCACAATACAAAATAAGTGGCACATATGCTTAGATCCAAAAGCCAGGCTGTTTTTTTATCATTCCATAATTTCTCACTATGTAAAGAAAGTACAGTATAATGTAGTAGTCAGTAACCCATTCACTCCCTTCTAAAGCTCTACCACTAAACTGGGATTTCTGGATAGAACAATGGCAGGATACAATAAAGAACTGCTTTAAGGGGGGGGGGGGGTTCCAGACACCTGCTATTGATGACCTGTCCTAAGGATAGGTCATCAATATCTGATCATTGAGGGCCCGGCACGTAGTAACCCTAACCGATCAGCTGTTCCCTGCAGGCTGCAGCACTGAAACGTGAAGCACAGCTCCATTCAAGTGTGGGAGCTGAGCTGCAGTAACCCAGAACGGCCACTACACTTTGATTGGAGCTGTGCTTCCTGTTCTGTTCTAGAGCTAGTTCCAGTACCGGCAGGGAACAGCTGATTGGTGGGAGCGCGGATTGTTGGACCCTCATCGATTAGATATTAATGTCTTATCCCGAGAACAGGTCATCAATATAAAGGACCCTGGAAAAACCCTTTAAATGATTGGTAAAGTGACCTTGCTCACATGCCTCTCCATCAAGATCCATTAAACCAGGGATGCCCAACCTGCTTCTCTCTGGCTGTTGCAAAACTACAACTTCCAGCATGTCTGGACAGCCTACAGCTATCAGGGCATGTTGGGAGTTGTAGTTTTGCAACATCTGGAGGGCTGCAAGTTTGGCATCCCTACCTTAAACCATTTTAACCTATTTTCTGTCTATTTTGTTCTATGTATATTACATACCGTACATATTAAAGTTTAGTTTAGGATGGTTGAATGGATTTTCCAGGCGGATAAAAAAAAAAAGGGCTTTAAAATAGCAGAGTTTCTTTAAATCCCACTCAGCGAACCCTTCCTGATATTTTCAGCAGGTCAAGCAAGGACAGGAAATGGATGGCGGCTGGTACAAGAGCAATGGGGAGAATCGATGGGAGCAAAGCTTCTTCATTATTTTAAAGGATAACTGTCATATATTTTTTTTATTTGCTAGTTTATTAGAGCTAGGCATGTATACCTGAGTTAGTCTGTCAATGATTGTCAAAAGATCTGCAATTACCTTCTAATAACAGCTTTCATTAATGTCTCCTGTCCCTTTCCACTGCTCCCTTAAAAGACCGTTGCTAGGGCCCGTCTCTGGCTAGGAAGACGGGGGGGCGGTCCTTCACACTGCATGCCTGCATTAGGCTTCAGAGTGAGGAGGCGTGTCTCTCAGTAATCCAATCTGATTGGATGGCAGTGAGCTGCTGGCTACAGCAAGTTTATATGTGACTTGAGGGAATGCAGTTTTGGCCTCAGAACTGGCAGAGGAGCCATCCTGAGAAGATCCTCATAATGTAGGATTCAAAACAGCCGTAACTAAGGGGAAAACTCAAGGAAAACAGTGGTATGTGAAGAAACTAAAGATTTCTTTATGCATAATGCTGCTGCAGCAGTAACAAATGCCAAGATAGATTTTTGAAAATATGAGTTATACAATATTATTCAAACTTCCAAGTAAGCACAATCTGCTTGTCTTTCAGTGGTAGCTCTTTGGGCCTTCTATCAAATTTTGAGATCCAGCACCAATCAAGCAGAAAACCTTCAAACCGTCATCATCCATTAATACAAGTTTTACATCTAATTATTTATTTATTTATTTTTGTGATAGCCATGTTCAAAAATCAAGTGAACATGGATACATAGGGGAAGATTTGTCAAAACTGGTGTAAAGGAGCATAGCAACCAGATTCCACCTTTTATTTTTCACAGCTCCTTTCATTTTTCACAGGTGGAATCTGATGGATTGCTATTGGCAACTACTCCAGTTTTCCCTTCCACCTGTTTTGATCAATTGCCCCCCCATAGGGAAAAAGTTTTAGCCTTGTTGGTGCTCAATCTGATCAGTCTGCTTCATCTAGCGGATATCGGTTGAGGGGATGACTTACCGTAGTTATTATTTCAAGATACTCAAGTATTATGTAAAATCTACAGTCTATAACGGTAATTACACTTTAATGAAATGTTTAATAAGTCATAGCAATATATCAGAGGTTTTGATTGGTGGGGGTCCGAGTGTTAGATAACCCCCTCCTCGGCAAAAAACAAAACAAAAAAAACACACACACACACACACACACACACAGTCATCCTCACTGATGAAGACAGAAATGAAGACTGCTTCATAGACTGTCTATTGTGGTGGTCTTCAGCAGTGAGGAGAGACAGCACTCTCCTGAGGGCTTCTAAAGTTTTAGAAATTAGCAGGGGAGTATTCAGCAGCCGGACCTTCACCGATCAAAACTTTTGATATGGCGCTATGATAGTGCATATCAAAAGGTTTGCTAAAGTGTAGTTATTCGTTTATCATCTGAAAAGTTGCGCACCTTTCAAATATATTTTCCTGTTCTGTTCCACTATTTTTAAGATCTCTGCCTTCCAACAGTGAATGAGAAGACATCCACAGGCTCCAAACCTGTCCATAGCTAGTCCTGCTCTCAACTAAGTGAAAACAATAGTATCCATCCTAGACATTGCTGTGAGCTAGATTCCCAAGCAGCTGCACAGATCTCCTACCTATTCTGAAACAACGTATCCGCTGTTATCTCAAGAGGATTGCCTTTAATTATCTCAAAAGGAATGCCAATATTACATCCACTCTGAAAGCAGGATAAGGAATGATTGAGATGGTCAACCTGATTCAGGTCTACAAAGAATGTGCGTCATTAGATGAGGATGTCTGTATGACAAGAACAGTGCATGCTGCGAGTTTGTGGCCTGTGCCAAAATCAGGAGCACAGAGAAATGCACAGAATATACAATCATGTGAATCAGGGCTAAAGTGTGTTCTCATTGAGCACAAATAAATATCTTGAAAAATGGTGAAGAACTGAAAAAAGTTAATTAGAAAGTTGTAGAACTTTTCACTTATACTGTGATTGTTATTGTTATTTATATAAAGCCCGAAACGCTCACATTTTTATTAAAGGGGTTTTCTGGGAGTACACCATTAGGGTCCATTCACAAGTCAGCAACTTGGGTCTGGACCCGTTCCACAATTTTGCAGAATGGGTGCAGACCTATTCACTAGGGCTGCAGTAAACGATTATTTTAGTAATCGAGTATTCTATCGATAATTTTTTACGAATAATCGAGTAATCTAATAAGAAAAAAATAATAGACTGTTTTCGTTTATAAAAACTCATCAGACCCCCTGCCATCAGTCCCCAACACCCTTTGTTCCCCACTGTGCAATCAGCCCAATTGCATCAGCTCTCCCCACCCCAGTGCCATGAGCTCTGCCCCCTTGTGCCATGAGCTCTGCCCCCCTTGTGCCATGAGCTCTGCCCCCTTGTGCCATGAGCTCTGCCCCCCTTGTGCCATGAGCTCTGCCCCCCTTGTGCCATCTGCTCTGCCCCATTAGCTCTGCCCCCATTGTGCCATCAGCTCTGCCCCCTTGTGCCATCAGCTCTGCCCCCTTGTGCCATCAGCTCTGCCCCATTAGCTCTGCCCCCATTGTGCCATCAGCTCTGCCCCCATTGTGCCATCAGCTCTGCCCCCATTGTGCCATCAGCTCTGCCCCCATTGTGCCATCAGCTCTGCCCCCATTGTGCCATCAGCTCTGCCCCCATTGTGCCATCAGCTCTGCCCCCCATTGTGCCATCAGCTCTGCCCCCCATTGTGCCATCAGCTCTGCCCCCCTTGTGCCATCAGCTCTGCCCCCCTTGTGCCATCAGCTCTGCCCCCCTTGTGCCATCAGCTCTGCCCCCCTTGTGCCATCAGCTCTGCCCCCCTTGTGCCATCAGCTCTGCCCCCCTTGTGCCATCAGCTCTGCCCCCCTTGTGCCATCAGCTCTGCCCCCCTTGTGCCATCAGCTCTGCCCCCCTTGTGCCATCAGCTCTGCCCCCCTTGTGCCATCAGCTCTGCCCCCCTTGTGCCATCAGCTCTGCCCCCTTGTGCCATCAGCTCTGCCCCCCTTGTGCCATCAGCTCTGCCCCCCTTGTGCCATCAGCTCTGCCCCCCTTGTGCCATCAGCTCTGCCCCCCTTGTGCCATCAGCTCTGCGCCATCAGCTCTGCCCCCCTTGTGCCATCAGCTCTGCCCCCCTTGTGCCATCAGCTCTGCCCCCCTTGTGCCATCAGCTCTGCCCCCCTTGTGCCATCAGCTCTGCCCCCCTTGTGCCATCAGCTCTGCACCCCTTGTGCCATCAGCTCTGCCCCATTAGCTCTGCCCCCATTGTGCCATTAGCTCTGCCCCCATTGTGCCATCAGCTCTGCCCCCATTGTGCCATCAGCTCTGCCCCCATTGTGCCATCAGCTCTGCCCCCATGTGCCATCAGCTCTGCCCCATTAGCTCTGCCCCCTTGTGCCATCAGCTCTGCCCCATTAGCTCTGCCCCCATTGTGCCATCAGCTCTGCCCCCTTGTGCCATCAGCTCTGCCCCCATTGTGCCATCAGCTCTGCCCCCATTAGCTCTGCCCCCATTGCGCCATCAGCTCTGCCCCCATTGTGCCATCAGCTCTGCTGCCATGCTCCTCCTGACACCCGGATTGCACAGAGTCACTGGTTTCTATGACGCTGTGCACTCCAAGCGCCTGGCCTTAGTTGCGCCCCACCCCCTCGGTTTCACCAACTTACCATTCCAGCAGGGGCGCTGCCGACACTCCATCGTTCTGCGCTGCTCTGCTCCTGACGTCACGCAGTGCGTCAGGTCGCGGCGTGCGTACATCAGGAGGTCAGAGCAGCGCGGGACCATGGACGTACTGTGGAGTGTCCGGAGGCCGCCTGCTGAAAAGTTGAGTATTCCAAGCGCAGCGGGAGACCACGGAGCGGGAGTAATAGCAAGCGCTTCACTCCCGCTCCGTGGTCACATGACACAAACGAATCTTCGATGCAAAAAAATTTGCATAGAGGATTTTTTTGTGTCGATTTAATCGAGTAATCGTTTCAGCCCTACTATTCACTTTCAATGGGGCCGGAACGGATGCAGACAGCACACCATGTGCTGTCCGCATCTGCAATTCTGTTCCCGAAAAAATAGAACATAACAAGAAAATGCATTTTCTATTATAGTGCTGGCGATGTGCGGTACGCGAAATGAAGAACGAACATTGCCGGTGTCTGCAATTTGCGGACCGCAAAACACCTACGGACATCTGAATGGACCCTTAGGCTAGGGTTACACGATGATGTGTGTCGCACGACAATAAGTGTCTATACTACCACATTAACCAAAGCACCACAGCCTCTTCAAACAGTAAGGGTGTCAGGAGTCATACCCCCATCTAACCTGAGGATAGGTCAGCAATATTTTACTGCAGGAACACACATTTAACCTAAAAAATAATAATAATAAGGTACATGACATTTGTTTCATTTGAAGCATTATTCAGTATTCACGAGAATCCAAGAAGCTGTGTCCTATCAACCTTAAAGGATACTGGTCTGTCTGAGGTCTTCTGAAGTTCTCAGGAAGATTAGCTTCATACAGCAGTCTTGCTCTTGTGTTTCCCATGTCCTGCATGCACTGAAAGAAAGAAACATGATAAGCGTGTCAGCACAACATACATGTCAGCACAACATACATGTCACCTCTGCAGCTAACTGATGGGTATTATACATTGCCCACAGATGTAAAGATTCTTCTTCAGACCCATGAACCTTTAAATCTTTTTTGGGGACACCATTTGGGAAAGGGGCACAAAATAAGGTACATTTTCCTCTTGGAAGATTGCATGAAGAAGGGGAATCCTTATACACCTGCGTTACTGATCACGTACGGTATTTTCCAGAAATGAAGTAAAAACTGTAAACCATGACTAATCACAAGAGACCCAGAAATAATAAAAAGGAGAGTAAGATAGGTCACATTTAACCCCGACCACATCAAAGATAAAGCCGCTCGCAGAGAGACCATTTTTACTAACTGCTGCATGATCTCCGGATTCCTGTTTCAAGTAAGTAACAGCCACTGGACCACCCCGAAAAGTGGCTCCGATTAACCCCCTCTGAACCACACCATGTAAATTAAATCGGGCTAAGCAGGGATGGGCTCACTGTACAGGTTGATCATGTTCTGTAACACAGAACTAAACTGTTCCCCATCACAAAACCATCAAGAAATTGCTTATATTATGTCCTGTATTCCCAAATCAGGCAGTAAAAGGGGGGGGGGCATAGAAAGTATGCAGAATAGATGTGACCTGCACCACCACTGCATGCATGTCTATAGAGATCACTGGTAATCCTGATCTATGGGCTGTCACCAACAGATCACTTATCAGTGATCTCTTCTATATGGGGCCAGCAGGGAACCTAGAGATAATTCCCTCAGAGTTAAAATAAATAAAAAATGGGTGAAAAGTAAAAAAAATAATAAAACGAAATATAAAGAATTAAAAAATTAAAATTGAAAAAAAAAATAGAAAAAAAAATAAGTGTACAAATCACCTTTAAATTTCTTTACTTGTATGGGTTGAGATTTATTAGTGTATTTTAACTGAACCTAGCATGACAAAATGAAAAAATAAAATAAAATTATATATATATATATATATATATATATATATATATATATATATATATATATATATTTCTTTTTCTCCTCAGTTTGACCATTTGTTCTTGAATAAGAGCTGCAAAATTAATTATCTCCAGTTTTATGAACAGTAATAGAAAGACCCATGTGTTCCAAATAAATACCTTTCGAATGCAGCATTCCAAAAGGTGAAATTTGCTCTAACCATAAAGACCCTGAACACCCCCATTCATAAAGAGTAAAGGGTGCTGAGGACTCACCCGCACCGAATACTAACTGTAGCAGTCATTTTCATCACAAATGACGTCTCAACTTATTTTTCATCAGTAATGAGATTTCAATTACAGTGTAAAGCAGGGCGTAATGGTCTACAGAGCCCGCTAATTATGATTCAATGGCTCCCGCATGCACGTCACATGCCTTACTTGATAAGATCACCCTGTTTACAAGCATGCATAGTGACATTCACAAATTACAGAAGTCCCATCAACAGAATAAAATGTAAAGTGTTAGAAGACAGAGTCCATACAACCATGAATAGGGCTGCTAAGTACAGGAGGAAGATCAGAAGGTATGATGTATCTTTATGCTGGAGTTTGGATAATGAAACAATACAACCCATGTGAGGACAATCACGCAGGCCGGGTCAAGTGCCCAGTTAGTGGGTCAAATTGTACTGTTTCTATAGGGGAATGGGCATTTAGGACTCCTCAATCTCAACAACTGTGGTGGTCACACAGGTCAAGCTGCTTCCAAATTTTATAACAAGACACGGAGGCGAGTATTGCATCAACTCTCTTTACTGTCCACCATAGCAGCAAAGAATGAACAGTACAATCAGAAAAGAAACCATAGCAACCAGCTCCACCCCTACATCCCAGTATATATGGGCTCAACCCTCTGGAATCTTCCGCTTTCTTTGCTGCTACCATAGCAGATAAGTACCCATGTTCCTCAGCTGGTTAATTTTATTGTGAATGTACAGTTGGGGTTCTACGTTTCGTTGTCTCTTCCTATATAGCTCTTATTTATTTATATTTTGTTGCGACTTTCCCCTTGTGGGGTTATTTTATTAGTTTCTTGCCTTTTAGGTTTTCATTCCTTCTCTTCCCCCTCTCTGTGGCTGCTCGTCTCGGCGGCGCTCTCTTGTGCTTCCGCTTTTGCGTGGCAGTCTCGTGCCCTTCCTTTAGTTCCTTCCCCCCCACCTTTTACTTCTCACCTCCGGCTGTATCGCGCCTCCCGGTGCCTTTTGCGTTCGGCCATCTCGTGCCGTCCTTGCAGTCTTCTCCTCCTGTTCTGCCGCGATCTCGCGAGAGTTGCGGTGCACAGCTCCCTCATAGCGCCATGATCTTGCGGGGCCTCGGCTCCATTTTCCATTGCATTGCAGCCGCATTACCTGCGCCGATCGGTTGCTTAGTCGGTCTTTGGCGAGTTTCTCCCCACAGCCTGTTTCTTTACATACTATTTCTTGAATCGGTTTCCTTAGTGCATCCTTTTTTATTCACAGGTGTGTTGCTACCCTTCTGATTGTTTCTTTCTGAGGTCTGGGGTGACTTACTCCTGCCACAGTTGTCCTCAGCATCATGTCTGTACGAAATTCTACCACTGCCCCTGCCCAAGACAGCCTCTCAGGTGTCCCCAAATTTAGAAAGCGGGGTGGATGTCCTTCATCCTGACGCACAAATTTCTATTCTGCACCAATCCATATCCAATGCGATAATCGCGGCTATGGGCTCCACGTCCTCAGCCCTGACACAGCCCTTCTGCGCACAATCTGGCATGTCAGCCCCAAATGCTGTTATACCCTCAGCCTCCAGAACATCTCGGAATGATGGTTTAGATCCATCCCAAGATAACGCGGTTGTCCTGCGGAAAAGAAAGAGCCTGCCCACGCCAGGCAGAAAAATCTTGCGCGTGGAAGTCGGCCTGGACTCTTCCTGAGCCAGAGTCTGATTCCAAAAGGGAATCCCTTGAGGAGGCATTAGAGGAGTCTGCATATGACTCACATGAGGAATTGGCTGATGTGAGGGTAGATCCGTCACCTTTAGGAGTGTTATCAGCCACGGCTGCCCCTTTAGAGGAGCAGACCGTTCAGGGGGACCTTCTGGTAGACACCTTAGGGGAACCACTATTTAACCCAGAGGAGCTCCATCACCCCCGCTTCGCAGAGTGGCTCCCTGCTACTCACGTGGCCCAATATTTGGAGTCCAAGATAACCAAGGAGTCACGTAACAAATTCCTCACAAAGTGTGCGAGACACCCACAGTAGATGCCAAAATGGTGCAGTTTCTCTCTAAAACGGGGTTTAACCCTAAAAAAGGATTGGATTCAGCGCTTAGGGCCGTCCAAGACAAGCTTCTTGACCTTACTGGCCCGCTGGCGAGAATTTTTGATATGGCGGAGTCCACCAAAGCCGAAGGTAGGCAAGTGGATCCGGTGGAGTTAGGAGGTTGGATCCAGAGGGCAATTTGCATAACAGGGAACGTTAACACTTACCTAGCCATAGAGAGACGCAAGGCCATATTAATGAAAGTGGAGCCCAAGCTTTCTAATCTAGCTTTATCAGAGGCGGGCAAAGAGGCCAAAGGCTTATTATTCGGAGAACCCTTTATCAAGGAACTGGGGAAGTATGTTGGTGCCTTTACAGCGCTGGACAAAGCCCAAACTTCTATGAGGAAGGTTTTCAACCCTCGTTTTTCTGGAAGGGTCGCAGCTACAGTGGCCGCCTGTCCGGCCTTTCCAGTTTCCATTCCCGCAGCTCGGGAAGAGGCTCCTATACTTACCGGTCCTCCCTTCAAGATCAGCGGTACCAGCCGTCGTTTTTTCCCTCAAGAGGCATCCCAGGACAATCCAGAGGGTTTCGTGGAGCTCCCAGCTCAAGACGACCAATGGGTAAGTCCCAATCTTCAGCCTCTGTTACCTTCTTTGACAAATTGTGTAGGGGGCAGACGCGGTTTCTTTTTTTCATGTCTGGTCAGGAATCACCTCAGACCCATGGGTTCTGAACACCATCAAGGGCTTTGTTATAGAACTGATAGACGTCCCGTCCCACCTTCCTCTCCCCCCTCCGATTCGAATGTCCGTGCCGGCTCTGCATCAGCTTCATTCGGAGCTAACGGAACTGTTTCACAAGGGGCAATAGAGCGCGTGTCTGCACGCACCGAGGGCGTTATCAGCAATGTTTTCCTTGTGCAAAGAAGGGAGGCCAGATGCACCCCATCATCAATTTGAAACCGCTAAATTCTATAGTACAATATCATCACTTCAAGATGGAGGGAATCCATCTATTGCGGGACATGCTCCTGCCCGGCGACTTGATGGTCAAATTAGACCTCAAGGACGCGTACTTGACTGTCCCGGTGTCCCCGTTTCCGATGGGGAGAGCAGATTTGGCCGGTAGTGGCCTGGCTCCGCAGCAGGAGAGTCCGCATGATAGTCTATTTAGACGACATTCTCATTATCGCTCAAAGTCGCTCTATTCTTTGCAGGCATCTCACCATGGCTGTCAACCTTCTCTCGAACCTGGGGTTTATTGTCAATCAGGAAAAATCGTGCCTGACCCCCTCCACTTCAATGGAGTTCCTAGGGTCCAGAGATTCTATTGCTCTTACGCTCAATCTACCCCTGACCAAAGTTTGCGCCATCCGCAAGGAGCTTCGACATGCATTGCTTCGTCCGCACTTGTCACTCCGTCACCTGGCCCGGTTGATTGGACTTCTAGCCTCCTCCATTCAAGCTGTTTTCCCGGCCCCCTTGCACTATCGAGCCCTTCAGCGGCTCAAGATCGCCCACCTTCGTGCAGGTGCCTCCTATGCAGACACCATCTCCTTAGACAGGGATACGAAAGACGAGTTGCGATGGTGGATCCAGAATCTCTCGATCTGGAACAGCAAGGCTATCTTTGGTCCTCAGCCAGACCTGGTCATAGAGTCAGACGCCAGCTTACACGGGGGGGGGCACACTGCAATGTAGTGTCCACAGGGGGTCCTTGGTCCCCGGAAGAAGCCCGTCAACGGACTGGAGTTATTAGCGGGATCATTGGCGATTCGCAGTTTCGCCAATGGCATCGTCACAACTTGTATCAGACTGAGGATGGACAACGTCTCTGCAGTTCGGTACATCAATGGCATGGGCGGGACACGCTCCTCGGTTTTAACCTGTTTGGTGAAGGATTTCTGGGAGTTCTGCCTTTCCAGGGGCATCATGGTGGTGGCGGAACATCTTCCCGGTCTCCACAATGCGTTGGAGGACTGGAATTCTCGCTACATTCGGGATTCCAGCGATTGGAAGTTAGATGGGGAGGTGTTCCTGGCTTTGTCTCGCTGGGGTCCTCCCTCTGTAGACCTGTTCGCGTCCCGGTTAACCGCTCAATTACCCAGGTTCTTCAGTTGGCGGCCGGACCCTCTTGCGGAAGCGGTAGACGCGTTCCTGCAATCTTGGGACGGGACATTAATGTATGCTTTTTCCCCCGTTTGCCCTCATTCCGCGGGTTCTCCTTCAGGTGCGGCGTCAGTCAGCGGAATTAATCCTCGTCCTGCCCCTTTGGAGATCCCAGTCTTGGTTTCCACAGTTGCTGGATCTCCTGGTTAATTTTCCTCTCCTCCTACCGGACCTTCCCTCCCTTCTCCTGGACCCAGCAGGAGAATCTCATCCACTCTTACAGTCGGGTTTCCCTTCGTCTTCTCGCATGCAGGGTCTTGGGATCCCCGGCGAGATGTCGGACGTTTCAGAGACGACCATCTTTCTACTGGAAAGCGCGTGGGCCCCAGGTACACAACGTGCTTATAGAGCCGCTTGGGACTCTTGGGCTCGTTTGTGCGGAGAACGCAATGTGGATCCCCTTCGAGCTCCTGTGAGTTCAATCTTATTCTTTTTGTCCTTGCTCTACAACGCAGGGAAGGCCTAGCGTATGATCTACCTGTACAGATCTGCAATATTTTCTAGACACGAGGGCTTTGATGGTTGTCCTGCGGGTCAACATTCTCTTGTGTGTCGTTTGCTAAAAGGGTCTCGCCTCTCCCGGGCTCCCAGACCACGTTTTTCGGCCACCTGGGATGTTTGTGTAATTTTGAATTTTCTCCGAGTGGGCGTCTAATTCCCAATTGTCCCTCCGCCAGCTATCTGCTAAACTGGCCACATTGGTTTGCTTGATCTCTTGTAAGAGGGTCTCGGACGTTCGGGCTTTGGATGTCGACGCTCGTTCATTTACACCGGAGGGTGTTCATTTACACCGGAGGGTGTTCATTTTAATATTTCCAGGCGGACTCAAACTAATATCCGCTCAGTGGTTTATCCCTACTTCCCGCATTCGCCCCAGCTATGTCCAGTAGCTTGCTTACAAGAGTATGAGTCCCGCACTTCTTCATTACGTTCTCCTGAATTTCCTCACTTGTTAGTTTCTTTTTGCAGACCTTATTCTCCGGTCACCAGTGTTACTCTTTCTCGCTGGGTAAAGTGGATTCTTGACCTGGCAGGCATAGACACGGGTATTTTCACGGCACACTCGGTTTGCAGTGCGTCGGCTACCTCAATGGCGGTGTCGGGGGCCCGCCTTTAAGATGTCATGAGGCTGGCAGACTGGTCTAGGGTCTCCACGTTTCGGGAATTCTATTTCCGGCCTCAGTCACATGTCTTTGGGACTGTGGTTTCTCAGCTTTAAATTTGCAATATGAGCCTCCGTGTCTTGTTATAAAATTACATGATTTTCCTATTTTATGACGTAAAGTCATGATTTTATTAAAGACACGGAGGCGAGTATTGCCCTCCCTATTCCCGCCCTGGGTTTTCGGTGTGTCTATGTGTGCTATTTATACGCTGTATTACGTAGTATTTGTAAGTTATTCATAGGATGTGCTTTATGACTATGTTCTTTTGAAAACAGTATTGCTGGCAACCAGTTTGTTCTTTATTTCCGATTGTCTTTGTACCCACAGGTTGAGGCGTTCTTGCACTTGAGAATGATCATCAATGTTCCTGTTTGAGTTTACTACCTGCGCTAGTTTGTAGCCTCCTTCCGTTGAAGATGTCGCCTATCAGGAGTTGTCTCTTCGTTTTCAGAAACAATTCGTTTTCAGATTCCAGATTCGTGGAGAAATCCCTTCAAGCCTTTAAGTGAAATCACTGCAACATTCAAAGTCACAATGGTTCTAACTGTTTTGAAAAACTGAAAGCTAGCTGTGTGTGCCCAGAAAAAAAATAAAATAAAATCAATGCTGGCTTTTGTACCTCAATAACCAATATCTACATAAACAACAATTACCAGCATTAGTATTGGCACCGAAATTCTGAATATTAGAGAGGAAAACTTGTGAGAAGGTAGGGAACCTGTACATACAAGTCAGGTCCATAAATATTGGGACATCAACACAATTCTAACATTTTTGGCTCTATTACACCACCACAATGGATTTTAAATGAAACAAACAAGTGCTTTAACTGCAGACTGTCAGCTTTAATTTGAGGGTATTTACATCCAAATCAGGTGTAGGAATTACAACAGTTTGCATATGTGCCTCCCACTTGTTAAGGGACCAAAAGTAATGGGACAAAATAATGATCATAAAATCAAACTTTTGCTTTTTAATACTTGGTTGCAAATCCTTTGCAGTCAATTACAGCCTGAAGTCTGGAACGCATAGACATCACCAGGCGCTGGGTTTCATCCCTGGAGATGCTCTGCCAGGCCTCTACTGCAACTGTCTGCTGTTCCTGCTTGTTCTTGGGGCATTTCAGCCCTTCAGTTTTGTCTTCAGCAAGTGAAATGCATGCTCAAATCGGATTTAGGTCAGGTGATTGACTTGGCCATTGCATAACATTCCACTTCTTTCCCTTAAAAAACTCTTTGTTTGCTTTTGCAGTATGCTTTGGGTCATTGTCCATCTGCACTCTGAAGCACCGTCCAATGAGTTCTGAAGCATTTGGGTGAATATGAGCAGACATTATTGCCCGAAACACTTCAGAATTCATCCTGCTGCTTTTGTCAGCAGTCACTGTTTTTGAGGCTCACCAATGGTTTAAATCTTGTGGTGAACCCTCTGTATTCACTCTGATGAAGTCTTCTCTTGATTGTTGACTTTGACACACGTACATCTACCTCCTGGAGAGTGTTCTTGATCTGACCATCAGCTGTTTTCCGTTGCCTTCCGGGTCTTTTGGTGTTGCTGAGCTCACCGGTGCGTTCCTTCTTTTTAAGGATGTTCCAAACAGTTGTTTTAGCCACGCCTAATGCTTTTGCCATCTCTCTTATGGGTTTGTTTTGTTTTTTCAGCCTAATGATGGCTTGCTTAAGCGATAGTGACAGCTTGAGAGTTGACAGATTCCAAATGCAAATAGCACACTTGAAATGAACTCTGGAACTTTTATCTGCTCATTGTAATTGGGATAATAAAGGAATAACACACACCTGGCCATGGAACAGCTGAGAATCCAATTGTCCCATTACTTTTGGTCCCTTACAAGTGGGAGGCGCATATGCAAACTGTCGTAATTCCTACACCGTTCACCTGATTTGGATGTAAATACCCTCACATTGAAGCTGACAGTCTGCAGTTAAAGCACATCTTGTCCGTTTCATTTCAAATCCATTGTGGTGGTGTATAGAGCCAAAAATGTTAGAAGTGTGTCGATGTCCCAATATTTATGGACCTGACTATATATTGCTTTCTAGAAAGCATTTTCAACTAGGAAACAAATCCACAATGAATGACAAATAACAGTCAGTCAATCTGGTGGTATTTCCGGTGATCATTATCTGAACCTAGAACTAAAACCATGTCCCACTAGCTCAAGGGGCAGCAATCTCCAACATTCCAGCTGTTGTGAAACTACAACTCCCTTTATGCGCCATTCACGTCTAAAAACGCCAAGAACAGCCAAGCAACTGTGCATATTCAGAGCTAAAGTTTAAGAACAGCTGGTGGACCGGGGGTTGCTGACCCCTGATCTAGCTGCACTGCATCACACTGTACCCCACTGAAAATTAACTAAAAACACATGGGGCCTGAACAAAACTATCTGTTTAAAGTAAACCTGTCACAATGAAAAAGTATTCTGTAGACAGCAGGATTTAGAACATTATAATATAGAGAATTATAATTTATGCATTTAAATTGCTACTCTTTATGAGTTTAACAGTCCAGTGTGCAGACCAACTTAGTGAATGACTCGTATAAACAAGTTTTCCATAAAAAAATGCCAATTGTGCTAGCAAGGGCATGGCGAGAGCAGAACACACACACCTTTTGTGGAGCTTTTATTATCAGGAGCAGTGTAAATATTAACTTTTATTCAGAAGGCAGAACTTAGAGCAGAGAACTGAGAAGCATGGAGTAGCCTTCTCTTCTGCTCTGAGTGATGGATGTGGTGGTCTCTTTGTTGGATCTGACAGCAGAAGGGAAGGCTGTGAAGGAGCTCAAGGCAGAGAGAACATCACAGTGAACATTCGCCTCCTGGACCCTTTTAGGAGCAGAATAAAAAGTTTATATTCACCCTAAACCTGATCATAAAAGCTATAAAGTATATTTGTACTGTGGCTCAGTGGTTAGCACTGGTGCCTTGCAGCACTGGGATCCTACGTTCTAACTAGACCAAGGACAACATCTGTATGGAGTTTGTACATTCTCCCAGTGTTTGCATGGGTTTCCTCCGAGTACTCTGGTTTCCTCCCACACTCCAAAGACATACTGATAGGAAACTTAGATTGTGAGCCCCACTGAGGACAACGTAATGCTAATATCTGTAAAGGCAGAAAATAACAGCCCTATACAAGTGAATAAATAAATACTGTCCTCCCCAGCCCCTACTTCACACCGGTAGCAGGGTTGCATAGTCAAAACTGATGACAGACTCCCATTAAGTTGTATCAATTTATCTTCTATCACAGCTTCTCACCAAACAAAATTCTAGCCCTATGGATGAAATGGCTATTTTAAAGAAATATATCAGAAATGTAGAATGGCTAAATTAAACAAAATCGAAAAACTATTCAAATGGTCTTTTTTCACACCCAGTATAGAGAAACTGAGATTTTCTGACACAAGTGAAAAAAAAAAAAAAACCTACATGATTTAGATACAAAGAGATAATTATTAGTGTAATATTCTCAGAAACAGGTTGATGGATGAATCCGTCAAGTGTGCCAAGAGCTATTAGCTGCATAATCTCTCTTGGTCGAGAAGGAGGACTTGAGAGGAAAAGTCTACTCAGCTTAATTATGAAGCAATGGATATGAAACACAACACAAATTGTTAAACACGCATGAAACCTCCAGAGCTACCCAATTACACAACATATTAGGTAGTGGAACACAAAGGGACACTAAGTTTAGAAAAAAACTAAGTGCGAGTGGGGATTGGGGGAGCCAAGAAACAAAGTTTGCAAGCAGTGTTGTCGAAAAGGGACAAAAAAAAGCCCATGTCCTCCTGTGGACCCATATAGGAAGTTGAGGTTACCTAGAGCGGCCATGGCTTGGATTAATAGCATAAAAGGACAGTAAAAGAAGGTTTCTGCTACATCTAGCAGCTTCCAAATCGGTAAAAGCTAAAATTATTGCCCCTAAAAAGGTCCCAAAGAAAAAACTTCTTTATCAAAGATTTTTCTATGACTACCTCAGTCATCACAATACAGTGTCAAGAGAGACCATTACAAAATTATATTTTTCTCAGATTTTCCTAAATGGTCAATGCAACTAACAATTTTTAAGTCATCAACCGTATTCCGTAAATCAAATTTCACTGAACAAACCACCCTGTGATAACGGCATAAAAAAAAAAAATTAAACTCAAATTATTTTATAGGTTGTAAAGAACTGAAAATAGCCATTTATTGAATTTGCAGCGTTAAGAGGTCACATTTAGTATATTAGTAGGATGCACAGGATTGCTGGTCCCCCAACCAGGGTGCTCACAGTCCCGCAGTGTCACCCCACTGCTAAAATAAGAACCGGAAAATTGTAAATGACCCAAGTTCGTTTGAATATTTGGCAATGAAAGTTTGGAAATAACTCAAATTCCTTTAAATGTTCCGTTGAACAATAGAATTAGCTCAGGAATAAGGTTTTCAATATTGTCCCCAATAGTCAGCAGCAGCATATAGCCTTAAATCCTCTGGTTAGACTTGTTAAGGCAGTGTACAATTATAGACGGCAGAGTCTCGCTATGTTGCTGACCTAGCGGCGTCCCACTTAAAGTCAGTATTAGAGCATGTAACAATACCACTGGCTTTTTATGTTAGAACGATCTTACCGTGTTGGAGGCTTCTGCCATCCGATGTTGAAAGCCTCTGCCGTCCAGCGAAACTTGCTCAGGTCTCCTCCTCCAGTCGGGCAGGTAGCGTGTCTACAGCGTTATTTAATCACTGCGCGTGAGCCCGCTGGTTTGGATCTGGACTCTGATGACCACTGAGGAAGGGGATACTTCAACCCCCCAAACATATGTGAGTGCACCACATCGACCACACTAAGGAACAGTGTCAAAGCCGATTTGAAACTTTGCTTGAAAGGTGGAAAACAGACCGAGTCCAGATCCAAACCAGCGGGCTCACGTGCAGTGATTAAATAACGCTGTGGGCACGCTACCTGCCCGACTGGAGGAGGAGACCTGAGCAAGTTTCACTGGACGGCAGAGGCTTTCAACATCGGATGGCAGAAGCCTCCAACACCGGTAAAATCGTTCTAACATAAAAAGCCGGTGGTATCGTTACATGCTCTAATACTGACTTTAAAGCGGGACGCCGCTAGGTCAGCAACATAGCGAGACTCTGCCGTCTATAATTGTACACTGCCTTAACAAGTCCAACCAGAGGATTTAAGGCTATATGCTGCTGCTGACTATTGGGGACAATATTGAAAACCTTATTCCTGAGCTAATTCTATTGTTCAACGGAACATTTAAAGGAATTTGAGTTATTTCCAAATTTTCATTGCCAAATATTCAAAAGAACTTGGGTCATTTTGATATCTTGTTGCCATCATTGCTGCTACAATTGAACCATGCTGCTATAATCAATTGCTGCCATATTTATTTTATCTCTAAGTGGAAGTCCATGTGATGTAACATTTTTACTGTATTTATAGATTATCAGGTAGTGTTGTGTGTTTGCCCCTGGATGCATTGTAACAGTTGTAGTGCTGTGGCCTTTTAAGGTGCAACCTCCAGTGTTGACAGTCACAGGTGAAACAATATCTTAATCACCTTTGCTGCGAGATTGCCCTTTAGAATTTTTAGAAATATTGTGTCAGATATTTTACTACTGTATATTCCATAAAATAATGTATTTTAATCCTACTAAATAAAGTCAGTGACCCAATACCCTAGGTGTGCCCAGTCCTTTTTATACAAGAGGTCACATTTACTGAAATCAAAAGCTATTTCTATCAAAACTTAACAGGCCAAGTTAGGGTACTTTCACACTTGCGGCAGAGGATTCCGGCAGGCAGTTGACGGCAATCCGGACGCAAAACGGATGGCATTTGTCAGACAAATCCGGATGAGGATCCGTCTGACAAATGCACTAAAATACCGGATCCGTCTCTCCGGTGTCATCCGGAAAAAAAGATCCAGCATTTATTTTTTTCACAGATTTTAATGATCTGTGCATGTGCGGACCGGAAGAACGGATCCATCAATGCAGCAATTTTAATGCCAGATCCGGCACTAATACATTTCAATGGAGAATAATGTCATTCTGGTGGAAATCCACCAATCAGCAGCCTCACACATCCCTGCAAATCCTCCAATCACTATCCTGCGGGTTAAAACGTAGGCCGGAGGAGGACTGCATGCAGCTCAACCAGTCCTTTGACGGCATCACCTGGAACTCCCTCATGGCGATAGATATCGCCTTGTCCAAGAGGCTAGGCGTCTGTGACCACAGCACCTCGTCTTGGGGCAGCGCCCGCTCCATGGTCAAGCTCATCGACATAACCAGCCACGGCTTCTTGCGCTGAGCATCGGAACATGAAATGCTCTGATGCTCATAACAGGGGGCTGCCCGGATGAAAATGGGGGTATGTCCGGGTTCAGCTCTGAAGTCAGACAATCCCTTTAACAAAGAACCTCCGATATCACCTTCACAATTCTTGCATCCATTGAACTTGTGGATTTTTGGAGAGTTTCTGCTTGAATTTCTTTGCAGGATGTCAGGATAACCTCCCAGAGCTGCTGTTTTGATGTTGCCTCCCACCCTCATAGATGTTTTGATAGAGGATACTCCAAAGGTTCTCAATAGGGTTGAAGTCAGGGGAGGATGGTAGCCGCACCATGAGTTTCTCTCCATTTATGCCTCCAGGCAGCCAATGACTCAAAGGTATTCTTTGCAGCATGAAATGGTGAATGGTCATGCATCAAGATGAATTTGCTACAGCAGTCACGGTTCTTCTTTTTGTGCCATGGAGTAAAGTGATCAGTTGCAAACCATCTACTTTGCAGAGGTCATTTGCTCACCTTCAGGGACCCTATAAAGAGCCAATCAGCGCTTTCCCCATTCCAGCCAAAAACATGACTCCACTTCCTTGGTGACATCACAGCCTTGTTGGGAAATTGTGGCCATCCACCAACCATCCACTACTCCATCCAGGGTTGCACAGCACTCATCAGTGAAGACTGTTTGAAAATTAGTCTTTATGTATGTCTGGGCCCACTGCAACAGTTTCTGCTTATGAGCACTACTAGGGGTGGCCGAATAGAAGTTTATGCACAACTGCAAGCCTCTGGAGGATCCTACACCTTGAGGTTAACAGGTCTCCAGAGGCACCAGCTGTTTCAAATACCTGTTTGCTGCTTTGTAATGGCATTTTAGCAGCTGCTGTATTAGGCCTCTTTCACATGGCCGTAGTGCTCCCGTGGCCGTATTGCGGGCCGCATACTGTGGTTCCGCAATACAGGGGTAACTAGCCGTGTGCATTCCACATCACGGATGCGGACCCATTCACTTAAATGGGTCCGCAAATCCAGAGATGCAGTGCGGAACGGAAGCACAGAATCGAACCCCATGGAAGTACTACGGAGTGCTTCCGTGGTGTTCCGCGCTTCCGTTGCGCAAAAATATAGAACTTGCGGAACTACCGGATCGCGGACCCTATTCAAGCGTTTGTGAAGATTTATAGTGTTAGAGGGCCCCGATCCACATGACGTTAATGGAGAAGCTTGGTCCTCTGGCAGCAAAGAAACAATTAAACACATTCAGAAACTGAAGCTAAGGGGCTGAGCAGAGATATAGCGCCTCTACTCTGACATCTTGTTGCACCACGTCACAGAGAAGTAATATTGTCATCATTGCTTGTGTTATCAGAGTCTTGGCTAACCTGGAATTTCATTAATAATCTGTTCACATTC